>NC_044987.1:39175013-40571006 GCF_008728515.1 Papio anubis | reverse complement strand
GTAGTCCCAGCTACTCAGGAGGCTGAGGCAGGAGAATGGCGTGAACCCGGGAGGCAGAGCTTGCAGTGAGCCGAGATCGGGCCACTGCACTCCAGCCTGGGGGACAGAGCTAGACCCCGTCTCAAAAAAAAAAAAAAAAAAAAAAAAGAAATCCTAGCAAGGGATGGGGGCTGCAAAAAATGAGCAACTGCTGTACAATTCATACGCCGTTAGGATCAGAGAGGCCCAGCGTGCTCTGGGGGCTCAGAGCAAGTGTAATTAGCCCCCAGGAGAGGTCGATGGAGGGGTGGGACAATCAGTTTTGGTCCAAACTAGTCACGAAATTCTATTTCACTTTGTCAAAACTAGAATTTCTAGCTTCACTTGCCACAAGGGGTAGCAGTGTGACCCGGTGCTGGCCAGTGATATTTAAGGGGAAGTCTTTTTGAGGTGTTTCTGGAAAATTTTTTGCTTTCCTCATAAAAAGGACAGCTAAGGCTGGGACTACCCCTCCCCCTTTCTTTCTGCCTTGAAAACATTTATTCTGTCCAGATCTGTGGCATATGTCTTGCATCTATTAAGTTACATAAATGAATGAAAAAACCATCATGCTAAGTAAGGATGGTGGAGCAGGAAGATAGAAAGACCTAGAAGGGCTGGGCGTGATGGTTCACACCTGTGATCCCAGCACTTTGGGAGGCCGAGGCAGGTGGATTGCATGAGCCCAGGAGTTTGAGGCCAGCCTGGACAAATATACTGAGACCCCATCTCTACAAAAAATACAAAAATTAGCCTGGGCATGGTGGCCCATGTCTGTAGTACTAGCTACTCGGGAGGCTGAGGCAGGAAGATCACTTAAGTCCAGGAGGCAGAGGTTGTAGTGAGCCGTGATTGTGCCACTGCACTCCAGACTGGGTGACAGAATGAGACTCTGTTTTAAAAAAAGAAAGAAAAAAAGGAAGACATAGAAGATTATTGTAATCCACTGTACTTTCCAATCTTCTTCTGGTTTCTAAAGGAGATTTCTTACCGATTCCAATGTATTCCTGGTGAGGCTGGTAATAGTGGTACCCTGCTGACTGGCTTGGGGTGGGTTTGTCAACCATGCTGTCCATTTGAAGTACCCTGTCTGCCAACCAAAGTATTTGGTTCAAGGATGGGCAGACAGGGCCATCAGAGTCTTCTCTGGAAATGTATGGCCACTGCTGGGATGCTAAAAATGGGATATGAACCTGGGGGTACTGGTGGACCATCTTGTCTGTCATGTGGAGAGGTCCTGGGTTAAGAATGAAACCAAGATGAGACAAACTGAGCTGGGAACTAAGGAAAAAGATAAAGGCCTAACTACATGGGTTGAGTTCTGGGATTCTGCACGGTTGGGTTTGCCATTTATCAGCAAATAAATGCCCTCTTTTGCCTCAGCAAATTTAAGTTGCATTTTTATGATATAAAATTGAGAATGTCCTGCTAAAACAAGTGGTCTTCTTGACATTTTTCTGTTTTCTTTATTAGACATAAAGGGCTTCAGGAATCACTTGCATTCATTTGTTTATCCATCAAACATTTATCAAATCTGCCCCCATATCAGGCAATGTGCTAGGCACTGCAGCTCCAAAGATGAATAATAACTCGTAACTCCTAGTCTCAAAATACTCACAAACTAGTGGAGACAAAATGATTCAAGTTGAAAAAGCCTTCCAGACACAGAGGTTTCTCTTGCTAAGGCTAAGTTGAGAGGAAACTGGCTGTTCTGCTTACTGCTATGAACCCTCGAAATCTGAGATAGGTCTCAATTTAGAAAGTTTATTTTGCCGAGGTTGAGGATGCATGTCTGTGATATAGCCTCAGTAGGTCCTGAACACACGTGCTCAAGGTAGTCAGAGCACAGCTTGGTTTTAAACATTTTAGGGAGACATGAGACATCAGTCAACATATACAAGATGAACATTGGTTCTGTCTGGAGAGGCAGGTCAACTTTCAATGAAGCAAGGTGGGAAGACTCAATGCAGGAAGGGGTGTTCCAGGTCACAGATGGCTAAGAGACAAATGGTGGCTTTTTCTTGAGTTTCTGATTAGCCTCTCCAAAGGAGATAATCAGATATGCATTTATCTCAGTGAGCAGAGAGATGAATTTGAATATAACGGTAGGCAGGTTTGCCCTAAGCAGTTCCCAGTCTGACTTTTTCCTTTAATTTAGTGATTTGGGGGCCCCAAGAATTTTTTTCCTTTCACATTTCCCCCCTTTTCTTTTAAAAATTTTTTTTGAGGCCGGGCGCAGTGCCTCAAGCCTGTAATCCCAGCACTTTGGGAGGCCGAGACGGGCAGATCACGAGGTCAGGAGATCGAGACCATCCTGGCTAACACGGTGAAACCCCCTCTCTACTAAAAAGTACAAAAAACTAGCCGGGCGAGGTGGCGGGCGCCTGTAGTCCCAGCTACTCGGGAGGCTGAGGCAGGAGAATGGTGTAAACCCGGGAGGCAGAGCTTGCAGTGAGCTGAGATCCGGCCACTGCACTCCAGCCTGGGTGACAGGGTGAGAGTCTGTCTCAAAAAAAAAAAAAAATTTTTTTGAGAAGGCACTTTAGAAGAAAATGAGTCTCTGGGCTCTGGTTTCATTGGATCTCTCATGGCTTAGAATGGTTTATTCCTAGACAGGTAGGTGCTGAGTTATTAGGAAAGCTCATTATTAGCAGGTTGTGAAGTCTCATGTCCTATGACAATAGGGGGAGGAAGGGAGAAAAACAGTAAACTAAAGAATAATCCTGAAAAATTGATATAGGCCACATTATACTGTGTAGACAAGGATGAGGACAGTTTTCCCAAGGGCTTTCATTGGCTCCATAAGTCAAGTTTGATTCCTTAAAGGAAAGTACACCATTCCAGTCAAAGCCTTGGTAAAATAACCAGTTTCTCCAGTTTTGTCCTGTTACAAATGAAAACAGATTCTTGTTGCACTTATGCAAATAAGTGTATTGTCATGAGTTAATAATGCTCACAAATAGTTTCCAAATTCTGTAGAAATCAAGTAGAGAGAAAACAAATATACTCCACCTTTTGTTCATAGGAGTATATTTTACTCAATTGTTAAACGTTGTAAATAACTTAAAAGTTTTCTTGACTCTGACAAACAAAACAAAGGATCAGCAATGTTTTAGTTAGAAAGATTACTTTAGACTTCTATTAGCTTAGTCCATGTAGATAATTTTTGTTATGTTTGGTATTCATGAACATTTCAGCTCTCCATGAGTTCTGAAAGTTTTCCTCTATTCGGATGTCACAGTCTTCAAAGTTATCCGAAACCTATATTCAAGAGCACCTGTTAGAGTTGTATAGCCAATAATAAAAACACCTTCTAAGAGGACCAACGGAAGACAACAATTGTCTGTGGATGACAAAATGTTTTAGGGCAGCCATAGTCAAAGACACAATTGACAAGTAAATTTGTTACCTCTGTGGCACACAATAATTTAACATAACAATTATAATTATTACTGATAATGTACACTAAGTCATATCAGAATTATAGGAGTTTTCCGTAATTTTGTAATACACACCAATAATATATTTAAACAAATACAACCCAGAGAAAACCAAACACCATGACATATTTGACAATGCTTCCTGTAGCATTTATATGCCAAATAAATAAGCCAAATATGTCATTTTTTGGACTTTAGGGAACCTATTAGTAATATCTTAAAGAATTAATTAGGTCAGAAAAAGACAGTTTATAATTTGACTTTGGAAAGTTAGTCAAATATCGAAGGTTTAAAACACTTGATAACACAAAATAGGATTACAGGTCTTGTAAAATAAGTCATTCATTTAACCAAAGTGATAACTCAAGGATTTGTTTAAAAAGGCAAAAACCTTCCTTCTTTGAGAGATAAGACTTAATTTTCCAAATGATAAGCCCTAATGAAAACAGCATGAGGCCAATTAACTTTTTCAAAATTTTATAAACAATTATAAAATTTTAGCCTTGATCATAAGATGTAGCTTCCATAAGCCTTTTATAACCTTTGTTAAGGAGTTGGTTAATGCTTCAAGAAAACCTTGTTTATCTGATACAGGGGCCCATATGCTAGTCTTGCATCAGTGTATCTTTGACATTAATGGTTAATTTATAGAGAAACTGAATTGATTTTATCTCTTAAAATTGGTCCTTATAATTTCACACTCTCACCTCTTCTGCAATAGACCCTGGGCCTTGATGAGTTGAATGGCTTTAATTTCTGGTCCTGTGTGTCTCAGGAATGCAGTTTACTTTGATTGGGATCTTTAGTGTTTTTTTTAGATGGAATCCCCCTTTTTTGCCCAGGCTGGAGTGCAGTGGTGAATCTTGGCTCACTGTAACCTCTGCCTCCCAGGTTCAAGTAATTCTCCTGCCTCAGCCTCCTAAGTAGCTGAGATTACAGGTGCCTGCCACCACACCCAGCTAATTTTTGTATTTTTAGTAGAGACAGTGTTTCGCCATGTTGGCCAGACTGGTCTTGAACTCCTGACCTCAGGTGATCAGCCTTCCTCAGCCTCCCAGAGTGCTGGGATTATGGGCATGAACCACCATGCCAGCCTTAATTGACATCTTCTATGGGGCCTGAAAATGAGGCTTTAATTGCGGTCAGTGTTTAACATTTAGAAGGACTTTGTGTCCTTTTTAGACCCAGAAGTCAAAGTCCTGTAACTTAATGTCACAAGTACCTTAAAAGCACATACAGAAAGGTACACAGATGTAATAACCTTAATTAAAATTTTTTTTAAATCTCAGTTTTTCCCTAAGCAAACCAAAACTCAATAATAATGGCATAGGAATTATTTTGATAAAAAAACATAAAGTCTGTTAGGCCAGTTACCAAAAGGCAAAAGAAAAGACCTTCTGTAGTGTACAGAATATTTTGTTAGAAAGAAACATTTCCTTTAGATGTTTAAGAAAATATTGTTAGCATCAACCCACAACAAACAGAACTTGAGGAAAAAAACTTACATGAGTTGAAAATGAGTTGAAGGAGAGCATTATTATTTTGAGCCTTTTAAAAGAAGAAAGAAAACTGAAAATGGAGTGATCCAATAAAAGTTAAGCTTTGGATTAAAAACATTAAAATTGCTTATAATCAATTAAGAGTAAAACAATCCCTTAAGGAAATTTTATTGTTCTAATCAATTCCTTAGTGTATAAGTATTTTTTCACATCAAATCCAATCTCTAGAAAGTCCATTATAATTTCCCTTTAATTATAGATAACTTGATCACATAAAAGTTTTTGATTTTTTAAAATAAATCCTCTTATTGTGACTTACACAGACCATTCATGACATGCTTGGACTTTCCGGTTTGTCCTGAATATCCCTCTTTCTTAAACTACTGTCATCTTGTTCTAGGTCTAAATTTACCATACAGTATTCTTTCTCATATAAAATTATTTCCCTTTAAGCTTTCTTGCAAAAAACAAACAAACAAACAATAAAAACTCTTTATTTCTGTAACTTTCTTTACATCTCTCTTATTTCCTTGTTCCTTTTACCTTGTTTTATACATAACTTTTAAATAAGCTTTGAATTACACAAAAATCGTTCACCTTTTTAAAAACGACACTTTTTTTTTGGAAAGACTGTTTTCCTACAATATATTCTTATTGGAAAATACCCAGATATTGACATATCTATTATTTAATTTAATATAACTTTAGATTCTAAATTATGACAAGTTTGCCTACAAGTATTTATCCCATTACATTTGTCTACTTATTTTATTCATTTACCTAGATTATTTATGAAAACTGTGATAGTCATCACTTAAAGTTATGTGCCATTGCAAAATTTTAACTGAGACAGTGAGAAAGATCTGCCCTAACTGACTCCATCTTGCTTCTAATCTCTAAGCTGTCCTTGTTCATTCCTGGGCTTTGGGAGGAACTTAATTTATAGTTTAGCTTTGAAACAAATGTGATAACAGTACTTTCCCCAAACAAACCTCCTTACTGCCTGTAGGCTAGACTGTCTAAACCCAGAAGATTGGAAGTTATGATAATTTTACTAAATAATTCAAGATTAGCTATTTTCATTAAATCAATATCAATGTCTTATTTATTAAAGAGTACAGAAGCAAAGAGCATTCTGTCTTGGGCTGGGTTTATAGTTTTGTTACCCCTACACCAAATTTTGACACCTTACAGTGTATGGCAGGGATAAATATGAAATTGCCTGATTAATAATTGCAAAGAGAAATGTATGCTGGCAATTCTTTTTTTTTTTTTTTTTTTTTTGAGACGGAGTCTCGCTCTGTCGCCCAGGCTGGAGTGCAGTGGCCGGATCTCAGCTCACTGCAAGCTCCGCCTCCCGGGTTCCCGCCATTCTCCTGCCTCAGCCTCCCAAGTAGCTGGGACTACAGGCGCCCGCCACCTCGCCCGGCTAGTTTTTTGTATTTTTTAGTAGAGACGGGGTTTCACCGTATTAGCCAGGATGGTCTCGATCTCCTGACCTTGTGATCCGCCCGTCTCGGCCTCCCAAAGTGCTGGGATTACAGGCTTGAGCCACCGCGCCCGGCCAGTTATTTAAAAAGTTGAATTAACGAGTAACCACCTCTGCATGTCATGCTAAAATTAATCCAGAATGAGTCCAGAGAAACTTAGTGACTGGGCGAATATTCAGGCCTGGCTCAAGTGTTCTATTCAAGAAGGTTGGTTCAGTACATCAGATTTCACTTAGAAAATGGATGGGCTGGTCTGAAGGTAGTGAGTTATCTCAACTGATTGTTCACAGTCAGTTACAGATGAAACCCCTTATTCTGCTCTTTCTCCCCTTCTCACTACTGCTCTTGAGTAGTCTTAAAAAAAAAAAAAAAAAAAAAAAAAAAAGGACAGCAGGCAGCCATTAACAAGAATGAGCTTTATATGGGCAAGGAAAGACATCTGTGATGTTACTAAATTAAAAAAAGTAAATGTATGGCCGGGCGCGGTGGCTCACGCCTGTAATCCCAGCACTTCGGGAGGCCGAGGTGGGGGAATCATGAGGTCAGGAGATCCAGACCATCTTGGCTAACACGGTGAAACTCCATCTCTACTAAAAATGCAAAAAATTAGCCGGGTGAGGTGGTGGGTGCCTGTAGTCCCAGCTACTCAGGAGGCTGAGGCAGGAGAATGGCGTGAACCCGGGAGGCGGAGCTTGCAGTGAGCCCACATGGCGCCACTGCACTCCAGCCTGGGTGACAGAGCGAGACTCCATCTCAAAAAAAAACAAAGAATAAAAAAAAAAAAAAGTACAAAACAGCATACCTAATGTGATCTCATTTATAGTTGTGTAAATATGTGCTAGTATATACATATTATGTATGGAAAAATGGAAACGTGTTGGAGTAATATATGCTAAACTGTTAACAGGGATTGCCCCTCAGAGATCAAATGGCAGAATAATTTTATTTTCCATGTAAGCTATTTATATAATTTTGAATTTTTCAGTTATTTATTGAGTTGATAATTTTAAAAAATTGTACTTTAAAAAGTCTTTTTAAGTTCTCCTGATTATATGCAGTCTTGGCCAGCAAAATTTAGTTTATTTTACTTTTTTATTTTTTAGATGACGTCTCACTCTGTCACCCCCAGGTTGGAATGCAATGGCATGGTCTTGGCTCACTGCCACCTCTACCTCCCGGGTTCAAGCGATTCGCCCACCTCAGCCTCCCAAGTAGCTGGGACTATAGGCACATGCCACTACACCTGGCTAATTTTTGTATTTTTAGTAGAGACAGGGTTTCACTATGTTGGCCAGGCTGGTCTCGAACTCCTGACCTCGTGATCCACCCGCCTCAGCCTCCCAAAGTGCTGGGATTACAGGCAGAGCCACTGCGCCCAGCCCAAAATTTAAAGTTTAAAAGTTTATCTTTGCATCTTCACTTGGATTATTTGTGAAAAGCAGAGAGGAACTAAATTTCTAGGCATTTCCAAGATAGATGTGGAAGCCTCTCTTAAAGAACAAGTCACAGAGTAGAAGATTTTAGCAGGGCAGAAGTCACTGGAACCTGAACCAAAGGGCTTCCCGAATTCCTGGAGATGGTGAGACCCTCTGGTAACTAATCAGAAAGCTGTCAAGAGGAAATAGTAAAAGTACTAGGAAGCTGAAACCACCTACCGAGCAATGGGCTGGAATATAACACTCAGAAAGGTTACGTACTCCTTTTCTTACAAATAAATTACAAAGGTTGTACTTTTCAGTTTTTAAAAAATTGATTATTCAGAAGGGGCATATATTTCTTGAAATCACAACAAAGGTCAATACTGTTGAGATGACAATTACATCTGTTGAGATGACAAGAATATCAACTAATGATAGGACAAATATCTTGCCAATATAGTCTCTGCATTTAAGGAGTTATAGAGATACATCTTAATTAGGATAACTCATTTTCACCTCATTTATCTGGAAAACAACTTATTCAGCAAATGTGATCATCAGATGCAGCTGAGAACTACAAACTAAGCATCATTGTCATCCTTATCAAGCCTTTAATTAAGCAGCTAGCATATACTGGTTTCACAACCTAAGGTTCAGGAGTCCTAATTCAGAAAACTGTTACAGTGGGGTAGGTGAGTGACGAGTGACATTACAAAAGGATCATTTCAATTGGCAGGGAGGTGTAGGGGAGACACCTGATGTGGGCAGGACACACCCAGGCTTTACCCTGGGACCTCCTTGCTGGGAGATCTGGAGAAAGTTCTTAACTATGAGAGCCTCAGCTCTCCTGTGAGGATGAGGGTCAATGACACATGTAAGGCCCAGAAACAGGCTGGGCACTGAGCAATGACACAGAGCTTTGTGTTCATCCAGGAGCTGCAGCCCCCACCACTTACCCTTCTCTGATCAGGTCTCTGTCACCTGCCTCAGGGTGACTGACCAACTGCCCCAACTGCCCCAGTTTGTCCCAGGACTGAGGGATTTCCCAGGATGTGGCAGTTCCAGGGCTAAAATCAGGACGGTCACGGGCAAACCAACAGAATTGATCACTTGCGGTGGCTCACACCTGTAATCCCAGCACTTCGGGAGGCCAAGGCAGGCAGATCACCTGAGGTCAGGAGTTTGAGAACAGCCTGACCAACATGGTGAAACCCTGTCTCTACTGAAAAAACACAAAATTAGCCAGGCATGGTGGCTGGCGCCTATAATCCCAGCTACTCGGGAGGCTGAGGCACGAGAATCGCTTGAACCTGGGAGGCACAGGGTGGCAGTGAGCTGAGATAGCACCACTGCATTCCAGCCTGGGCAACAGAATGAGACTCCGCCTCAGTAAAAAAGAAAAAAAGAAATATTGAAGAGCAGAGAGAAAACTCCAAGATACACCACTGTATATTTCTGAGGTGCTCAAAGGGGCTCAATAGGAGAGTTGTGAAGGCAGCCAGCCCTGAGAGGCTGGAGAAGGAAAGCCAGTCTTCCCTAATGCTCCAGCTCCCTAATGCATCTCTGGGGGTCAGCATCCCATGCACCCCCATTTCAGTTGGGATCTCACTCTTGTCCCTGAGCTCAGCACTGCACTTGCCACAGCTTCCTCAACAGCTGGGGACAGGCTCATCGGGTGCTGGCCTGCAGTTCCCTGACGTTAGGTAATTCGCCCAATGTCACAGTAAGTGACTGAGCAGAGATTCAAACCCTGAGTACTTTTTACTGCCCTGGTAATGAGCCAGGGAAGTTTGCAGGAGCCGGGGAAGGGAAAAGACACTCATTTAAGGTGGGGCATAAATAACAAGGTTTTTCAAGTGTGGGAAAGGGAGGAAGCCCAGTCTCAGCTGAGAGAAAAGTAGGACGACCCAGGAAGGCAGGAGGGATCCAAGGCTCCTCAGATTTGGGACTTGGTGATTAAGAAGTGCAGGGTGGCCATGAGATAAGGAAGCTGACAGAGTGTGGGGCAGGGTGGGGGAGGGCAGGGCAGAGGCAGAACAGGACCCAGGAGGATGTTCAAATAGGGCCATGACATGATCTGAACAGGGCTTCTGGAAGGACAGTCTGGCAGAATTCATAATCTTACCATTTACATACATCATAGGTACTGCCCTGGGCCCCCAACAGGTGCTTGTTCTTTGGGAGAACCTAAGGCTGGAGCCTAAACAGCCGTGAACAGCTAGTGGTACCCTGCTTCCCCTGGCCGCCCTGTGCCAGCCTCTGAGAGAAGGGGTAGTAAGAAGTGGGCAAGCGTAGGCAGGTCTGCCCAAGACCGCAAGATCTTTGTAGACAGAATTCTTGTCCTATTCATCTCCGAACCTCCAGTGCCCAGGACAGGGCCTGACACTTTGTAGATGCTCAAAATATACTTGCATGAATGAACGAATGGTGACGTGTGCCCTGCCTGTCAAACTGTTGCCAACTGGGAGAGAGCAGGAAGGGAGTATCTCCGCTGAGCTCAGGGTTACTGGATCTAGCTGGGGAAGGCATTGGAGGGACCCTTTTCCCAGCTTCAAGTCCGCTGAGAGTCAAACAGTTAGCAGGAGAAACAGCACAGGTTGTTGTTTGGTTGGTTTTTGTTTGTTTGTTTGTTTCTTTGAGATAAGGTCTCACTGCTGAGGCTGAAGTGCAGTGGGTGGGATCTTGGCTCACTGCAACCTCTGCTTCCTGGGCTTAAGCTATACTCTAGCCTCAGCTCCCAAGCAGCTGAGACCACAGGCATATTGGCCATGCCCGCCTATTTATTTATTTATTTATTTTGTAGAGATGGGGTTTCGCCATGTTGCCCAAGCTGGTCTTGAACTCCTGAGCTCAAAGCAATCTGCCCACCCCAGCCTCCCAAAGTGCTGAGATTACAGGTGTGCGCCACCGCACCTGGCAGTTTTTCGTTTTTTGTTTTGAGACACAGTCTTGCTCTGTTGCCCAGGCTACAGTATAGTGGCACGACCATGTCTCACAGCAGCCTCCACCTCCCGGGCTCAAGCAGTCCTCCCACCTCAGCCTCCCTAGTAGCCGGGACAAAAGGTGTGCACCAGAGACAGGGTTTCACCATGTTGTTCAGGCTGGTCTCGAACTCCTGAGCTGAAGCAAACCTCCCACCTCAACCTCCCCAAGTGCTGGGATTACAGGCGGCACAGTTTTAAGCCACAATTAAAATATCCATGTTGCTGCCCAACTCATGCCATTCTTGAAATACCTGCCTGTCAGTAATTTGGGAAACACAGCTTTGTGTAGGAGGTCAATACAGCACCCCCAAGTAATAGCTTCCCTGTTTAGTGGTGAAGAACAGTGCTGATGGCTGGCCTGGGCACACAGTTCACAGGTACCCATACCTCCGGTGAGCCCAGGTGGTAATTCCCCCTCTCAGTGCCTGATTGCTCAGAAACCAAAGCTCAGCTTATCTTGGAGGGGGCTCCCCATGATCTTGCTGTTTAATGGTCTTGGGAAGTCACCCAGATGTCAGCCAACCCAAACAATGTAAACAGATGCAGGTTTAGGTGCAGGCTACCAGGCTGTTTCCTTTAGCAGGTTTCAGAATTTGTACCCAAACCAGGAAAATCACTCGAAAATAGCAACAGTCACCATTTCTGTCGGTTAACACCTGTTAGATATCAGATGTTATACACCATTATCACAGCCCAGTGAAACCAAGGCTGGAAAAGTTGACTGACCTGGCCGTTATCAGACTGGCAAAGATGAAGGAGTTTGATAACATTATGTTGTCAGGAGTGCATGGAGGTTACTCTCAAACATTACTGTGGTGATTGTAAATAGGTGGAACCTGCTTGGAGGGCATATGATGCAATCTGTAAAAATATTTAAATAGCACATACCTTTTGACCCAGAAATTCCACTTCTAATAATTTATCCTACAGATAAGATGGGCACATAGATGCAGAGATATATCTGTCAGTGTTGTCATGAGGCACAGTACTGTCAATTGTAGCAGCAAAAGACTGGAGATGCACCTGTGTGTTCACTTGTAAGGAACCAGTAAATAACATATCAGTATTCATGTTTTGGGATATTACAAAAATGTTCAAAAGAATGAGGCAAATCTATATGTGTTGACATTAGATGATCTCAAAAATAAAAAAAAAAGTACAGGGCAGAACAGTGTATAGAGAATGATTCCGCTTGAATAAAGTCATTATATGTGTATACACACACACTCACACATACACAGATAGACACACAGTTATCCATATAAATGCATAGAATATCTCTAAGTTATTCTAAAAACCAGGAGCTGTGGTTGTCTTTGGGGAGGAGAAGGGGTGTCTGGAATGGGAGAAGACTTCACATTTCACTCTATATCCTTTTGAACAATAGTAATATTTTAGCAAGTTTGTAAATTACTTAAAAAATAAATATACTGTGACCGTAAAAATACAAATACTGCATGCCAAGATTGAGTCTGAGCCTTAGATTTTTCACATTTGAAAATGTTTTTTACATATACACAATGGACAACTCCATGAGCATTACCTTAGTCTGTGAAGGCAGGCAGGAGACTCGGACTAAGGCACTATGCTTTTCCCTTCCAAGGCACTTGCTTATTTGATCACTACTTTACAGATGAGAAAACTGAGGCTCAGAGACTTAAGTGTCCAAGTCTTTGCTAAGTAAAAATTCAGAGCTGAGACTGGAACCCAAGTCTCTCTTCACGGTCCCACAGCTGCCCCTAATAAGGTAAGGCACTTAAGTATAGACGTGGAGTTTTACATTTCTTTAATGTTTCCCAAAATAGCACATGGCTCAGTGCTGGTGAAGACTTGGGAGAAAGATACGACAAAAAGCAAAAGTCTAGACCTGGACTGTCTGATATGGTAGCTGCTAGCCACATGTAGCTGTTGAGCACTTGAAACTGACTGGTCCACACTGAGATGTACTCTAAGTATACAACGCACACCAGAATTTGAAGACTTAGTACTTATTATGTTATACAGAATATAAAACATCTAATTAATAACTTATTTTCCATTGATTACATGTTGAGATGATAATGTTTTTGGATATATCAGGTTAAACCAAATATATATTCAAAGTTAATTTTACCCATTTCTTTTTATATTTTTAATATGGCCACTAGAACATTTAAAATTACATATGTGGCTGGGCGTGGTGGCTCATGCCTGTAATCCCAGCACTTTGGGAGGCCAAAGCAGGCAGATCGCCTGAGCGTAGGAGTTCAAGACCAGCCTAGACAACATGGCAAAACCCATCTCTGCAAAAAATACAAAAATTAGCTGGGCATGGTGGCATGCACCGTGGTCCCAGTTACTTGGGTGGCTGAGGGTGGGAGGATAGCTTCAGCCCAGGAGGCAGAGGTCGCAGTAAGCCGCATTCCAGTCTGGGTGACACAGTGAGACCCTGTCTCAAAAATAAAATAATTTTACACATGTGGCTTGCATGTGAGCCTTGCATATTTCTTTCGGAAAATGTTGGTATAAACTATCACTTCTCCAACCTCTTGCCAAAAAAACAAAACTTGTTCCCTTGAGATTGTTCCACACTCTCCCCCGTCAACAATGTGAGCTCTCTGTCCCCAGTCCTTTCTCTTCATTCTTTAAACATGTTGACTCCTTTTACTGCAAGTTACAGCATCACCCTGTGTCCCGCCAGCAAACCCGTGGACAGCCCATCCAGTGATCTCATCTATGGGAACATCCTCCCTCTAGTCAACCTCAGCCTCCAGTAAAGCAGCCTGCTTTAACTACACCTTCTTCTCCTTGTTTACTGTTCAATTCCTCCCCTTGGCCTTGTCAGTCCTTCCGCTCTGACTCCCTCTACTTTTCCCAATCCATTCTCCTCACTTCCCTCCCTACCCAGCCTCAGTTCCATCGCCCATCACAATCTAAGCACTTTTTAACACCAGTACTTTCTGCCTTTTCATCATATCTACCTGGAAAGGCCCTAGTCCTGGGACTAACAATGTTTTGCTCTCTCTCTGCCTGTACATGAGTAGCCAACATTGCAGGAGAATGTCCCTTGGCAGACACTCTTCAGCACAACAAAGCACGCTGTTTCCAGGGTAGACTCAAGATCACCAAACTCAACAGGGCCCCATCCTGCCAGACAATCTTACTACATAAATTGACACTTCCTTTTCCCACAGTTACTATACAGGCTCCCTCCTCTTCCTGGGATGCTGCTGACACTTCCTTCTGCTTTGGTGGTAGCTCTGGCCCCACCACACTCACCAGCCGTTCTTCCCATCTCTCTGGTTGCTGTTTCTCAGTATCTTTTGAGGGCTCATCCTCTTTGCTATGGTTTAAATGTCTGTCCCCCAGAACTTATGTTGAAACTTAAGCCCCTGGACATGTGTGGTGGCTCATGCCTGTAATCCCAGTACTTTGGGAGGCTGGGGCGGATGGATTGCTTGAGGCCAGGAATTCGAGACCAACTTGACCAACATGGCAAAACCCCGGGTCTACAAAAAAATACAAAAATTAGCCAGATGTGATGATGTACACCTGTAGTCTCGGCTACTCAGGAGGCTGAGGCAGGAGAATTGCTTGAAGCCAGGAGGCGGAGGTTGCAGTAAGCCAAGATCACGCTACTGGGTGACAGAGCAAGACTCTGTCTGAAAAATAAATTTAAAAATAAAAATAAAAAAAGAAATTTCATCCCTAGTGTAATAGTATAAAGAGGTGGGGCTTTTAAGAGGTGATTGGGTCATGAAGGCTTTGCCCTCGTGAATGAATTAACCCATTCATGGATTAATAGATTAGTGAGTTAATAGATTAGTGGGTTCTCATGAGAGTGGGTCTGTTATATAAGGCAGTTTGGCTCTCAGCGAGCCTCCTCACTGCATGATACCCTCTGCTGACTCAGGACTCTATAGAGAGGTCTCACCAACAAAAAGGTCCTCACCAGATGTGGCCCTCAATCTTGGACTTCCCAGCCTCTAGAACTGTAAGAAATAAATTCTTATGGCCAGGTGCAGTGGCTCATGCTTGTAATCTCAGCACTTTTGAAGGCTAAGGCAGGAGGCTTGCTTGCTTGAGGCCAGGAATTCAAGACCAGCCTGGGCAGCAAAACAAGACCATATATCTTCAAAAAAAAAAAAAAAAAAGCCAGGTGTGGTGGTGTATACCTGTAGTCACAGCTGCTCAGGAGACTGAGGGGGGAAAATCACTTGAGTCCAAGAGTTTCAGGCTTCAGTGAGCTATGATTACATCACTGCTCTGAAGTCTGGGCAACAGAACAAGACTGTCTCTAAAAAAAATTAGAAAAAAGGCCGGGCACGGTGGCTCAAGCCTGTAATCCCAGCACTTTGGGAGGCCGAGACGGGCGGATCACAAGGTCAGGAGATCGAGACCATCCTGGCTAACATGGTGAAACCCCGTCTCTACTAAAAAAATACAAAAAAATAGCCGGGCGAGGTGGCCAGTGCCTATAGTCCCAGCTACTCGGGAGGCTGAGGCAGGAGAATGGCGTAAACCCAGGAGGCGGAGCTTGCAGTGAGCTGAGATCTGGCCACTGCACTCCAGCCTGGGCGACAGAGCAAGACTCTGTCTCAAAAAAAAAAAAAAAAAAAAAAATTAGAAAAAAATTTAAAAAGAAATTCCTTATAAACTATACAGTCTTTGGTATTTAGTTACAGCAACCAAAAATAGGCTAAGATACTCTGATCTGCCATTATATCACAGAATTCCTTGAGCTTGGTCCTAGGCCCTCTCCTTTATTCTTTATTCTCTCCCTAGGTAATCCCATCTATGCATGCAGCTCTGAGTCCAGTTACTTCCAAATTCACATCACCAACACAACTGCACCTCTGAGTACCAGACTCATTAATCCAACTATCTGCTTTACATCTGTACCTGACAGTTGACAGGCACTTCAAAATCTACATCTTCAAAGATAAATTAAATGCACACAGAATTGAGTTTACAGCCATGACTATCTGGAAAGATACGGAAGAACTTGGTAATACCTATTGGCTCCAGGGGGTAAGGAGGAGGAACTCGGTGGCTGGAGGATAAGACGGGGAGGCTTTTACAGATACACATTTTGAATTTTGGACTGTGTGCAAATACTACGAATTCAAACATAAGCAAAAACTAAAGAAGCAAATTAATTTTAAAATAAAACAATAAATGTATAATCCTGTCTCCCAAATTTGGTTGTCTGGGGTCCCCAACCTCAGTGAAAGGCTCTCCCAGCCAGTCAACTCCACAGGACACCATCCTGACACCTCCTCCTTCCTCACCAACTACATCACATCTGTCACAGGGTCCTGTCAATTTTACCTCCAACATGTAACTTGAATCTGATTTGTGTGCTCTTTCTTCCACCATCACCGTAGTTCAAGCCACCAACTCAGGAATGGTGACAATGGTCTCTCAATGTGCCTCACTATGCCTGCTTAATCCCCACTAACTTACTGTCTACACAGCATCCTGAGTGGTATTTTCAAAACTTCATTGTATTTCGTCACCCTCCTGTTTAAAACCCTTGTCTGGCTCTCCGTTGCTCTAGGAATGAAGTCAAACCTCTTCAAAGGCTTGACTGGCCAGGTGTCATTTGGCTCCTGCCCATCACTTAGGCCTCAGCATCCTGAGCACGCCCTCATACCCTGAGCTCCAGGCACACTGCCCTTTCCTCAGCCCCTTGGGTTCATCTTGTTCTCACTCACTGCAGGGACTTAGCATAGGCTACTCCCCCTGCCTGCTCCCTCCCTTGTTTGCCTGTTAACCTTTATTCATCCTTCAGATCTCAGTCATCACCTCTTTTGGGAAGCCTGTCTCAACTCCAGGCTAGGTCAGGTCTCTTCTTGTGTGTTTTCATAGCACTTTTCCATCATAGTAACTATCACAGTTTGTAAGTATACACTTGTGTGGGTATTTGACATCTGTTCTCCCTTTAGACTGTAAGTTTCGTGAGGGCAGGAGTTGCCTATTTGGTTCCCTGTTGCAGCCCCGGAACTCTACAGGGTGCCTGGAACATGGATGGGAATTTCTGTGCAGTGACTCCCCTTATAGGGTTGTACATGTGATCTGGGGGTGTGGGGTACAGAATCCAGTACTATGCCAAGCTGAGCACAGGATCAGAACTTTGGACTCCACAGCTAGTTCTTGTGTGACCCTTGGGACCCAATTTGCCTCCTTCTTTTTGTCTGAAAAAATAAAAATAAAAATACACACACACACAGACACAGACACACACACACACACACACACACACATTTTGAGATGGAGTCTTGCTCTGTCACCCAGGCTGGAGTGCAGTGGCATGATCTCAGCTCACTGCAACCTCTGCCTCCCGGGTTCAAGCGATTCTCCTGCCTCAGCCTCCTGAGTAGCTGGGATTACAGGTGTGTGCCACCATGCCTGGCTAATTTTTGTATTTTTAGTGGAGATGGGGTTTCACCATGTTGGCCAGGCTGGTCTTGAACTCCTGACCTTGAGTGATCTGCCCACCTTGGCCTCCCAAAGTGCTGTGATTACAGGTGTGAGCCACCTTGCCTGGCCTGAAATATATTTTTGATCCTTCTATCTAAACTTCCCTGTATCACACACATGCATGTGCGTGCACCGATGCTTCTACATATGCCCTCAAGCACGCAGAGTCCAGTTTCTGAATTCCTGGCAAATGGGGCCACATAGGGAAGGAATCCCTGGAGATGCACCAGGGAAGCAAGGGCTTCAGAGGAAATCAGTCAAGCAGAAGTGGGTTCCAATATCAATCTGCTCTTTGTTAATATCATGACGTTGGCCAAATTAGCTCAAAGTCACTGACTCTGTTCCTCATATGTAAAATGAGGATGGACATAGACATCTCCCAGATCAGATATGTTAGAAAGAATGAAAGTGAATGCAATATGCTGAATGCCTAGCACAGTGCACTCACCCCACAAATAAACAATAAACGGTAGTCACGGGTATACTAGGGCTATATGCCAGCCACACCAAGAAGAATCTCAGGACTAATCAGAAGATCATTCATGGTGTGCCTCAGGCTGTTGCAAACACACCCATCAAAAAAAGGAATTTTTAAAATAAAACAGGCAATCTGCTTCTCTGAGTCTTAAGAGGGAAACTCAGCCGACTGCGTGGCACAACTGATTCAGAGCAACGGGGGCCAAGGGATCCCCGGCGGGTGCAGAGGGTGGCAGAGGAGGGCAAGATGCAGGGGTGGGTGTGCAGGGAAAGCCAGAAAAGACCCCTCCCAATCCCTACCGGGGAGAGTGCATACTGTGGAGCCGAAAGACCCAGGTTCTGTCTGGGCTGCACACGCTATAGCTGGGCGACTCTGCACAAACTCCTTCCCCTTTCTGAGCCACTTGGTGGCTTTTCTGTCAATGATTCAATTTAAAAAACAAAGCCAGGCGTGGTGGCTCACACCTGTAATCCCAGCACTTTGGGAGGCCAAGGCGGGTGGATCACTTGAGACCAGAAGTTCAAGACCAGCCTGGCCAATGTGGTGAAACTCCGTCTCTACTAAAAATACAAAAATCAGGCTGGTGTATTGGGGGCACCTGAAGACCTAACCACTCGGGAGGCTGAGGCAGGAGAATGGCTTGAACCCGGGAGGCGGAGGTTGCAGTGAGCCAAGGTCGGGCCACTGCACTCCAGCCTGGGCGACAGAGCCAGACTCCATCATAGAAAACAAACAAACAAAAAGCAAGCAACAAGGCAGAGCACAGTGGCTCACACCTGTAATCTCAGCACTTTGGGAGGCCAAGGTGGACAGATCACTTGAGCCCAGGAGTTCAAAACCAGTCTTGCCAATATGGTGAAACTCCATCTCTTAAAAAAAAAAAGTCCGGTGTGGTGGCAGGGACCCCTGTGTTCCCAGCTACTGGGGAGGCTGAGATGGGGAGGATAACTTGAGCCTGGGAGGTCAAGGCTACAGTGAGCTGAGATCGCACCACTGCACTCCAGCCTGGGTGACAGAGCGAGACCCTGTCTCAAAAAAATAAAACAAACAAACGAACAAAACTATACAGGTAAGAAAGACAGCCAGGAGCAATTCCAGGGGCACAAGCTCTGATTCCAGACCAAGATAATTCAGTCCCTTTCCATTCAAGAAGCATTTGGGGAAGGATGGGGTCGGGGACCAACCTGCTCTTGGGCCCATGCTCCATCTCCACTCCGGAGTCCCTAATGAGTGAATTCGGCTGCCCAACTAGGGGCGCCAGGCCTTCTTACAGCCCAGACCCTGCAGAAAGGGCCTTGCGAACCCACTTGCAGTGATTGGCCCGAGGCTGATACCTGATCTGAACTGGGCCAATCAGATTCTCTGTCCCAAGGGCGTGAACTTAGGATGCGGGGCCTCTTAGGCCCTATGGTGGCCCCAAGAGAAGGGCTGCTTCCCCAAGGCCACAGTAAGTGGAGCAGAGAAAGCTGGTCCTGGCAAGAGGCTGCCGGGCAGCAGGAGAGACTGGGCTCCCGTGGCCCAGGGACTGCTGGGGACAGGAGCTGCTGCCGTGGACCATTATGGCTTCTGAGGTCCTGGTTCCAGGTCTAGGGAGAGGCCTGGCACCTCTGTCCCTGGCAGATACCCCTACTTCCTTCTGAATACACTTTCCCTTGGCTGTCTCCTGTTCCTTACAAGTTACTTGGCCTACCCGAATCTTTCTTCCTGCGTCAAGTGGGAGTAGCAACGCCTGCTTTGCATGGTTGTGAAAACTCAGAGTATGACACACAGTAAACACTCTCTATGAGGTGCATTAAAAAGAATATTGTCATAGTCCACCAGTGCCAGCTTGAGGAAGTGGGGCAGTGGTGTGAAAAGGCTGGTAGGGCATGGGTGGGAGCCTCAGGTTACAGATAAAGATGGAATCTAGGTAGTGCTTGGTTCCATCCAGACCTGCGCTCTACCCAAAGCTCCTGCCCCTTTTGCCTGTTATGGTTTGAATTGTGTATCCTCAAAAAGATATGTTGGCGTCCTAACCAGAACTCAGAATGTGGCCTTATTTGGAGATAGGGTTGTTACAGAGGTAATCAAGTTAAAATGAGGTCATTACGGTGAGCCCTAATTGAATATGACCCTTCTAAAAAGGAGACATTTGGATATAGACATATATGCACATGGAGAGAATGCCGTATGAAGATGAAGGCAGAGATCAGAGGATGCATCTACAAGCCAGGGAATGCCAGATTGCCAGCAAACCACCGGAAACCAAGGAGCGACATGGAACAGTCACTCTTACAGGCCTCAGAACTAACCAGCCCTGCTGACACTTTGATCCCAGACCTCCAGCCTTTAGAACTTGGAGACAGTTAATTTCTGTTGTTTAAGCCACCCCAGCTGTGGTCATTTGTTATGGTAGCCCTAGCAAATGCCCTTCTGTGGCTTTTATTTCCAGAAATAATTGGCCCCAGTTTTCTGATTGGAAAGGACTGAATCAGCTAATCTGTTGTTATCAAACTTGATTGTGCATTAGATCATCTGGGGAAGGTTTTACAACACTCTCCTGGATCAATGAACTCAGCATCCGAGGGTGCAACTAAGGCTTCGGTGATTTTTTAAAACTTCCCATGTGTTTCCAGCGTGCATCAAGATTGATAACCACGGGGCCGGGCGCGGTGGCTCAAGCCTGTAATCCCAGCACTTTGGGAGGCCGAGACGGGCGGATCACGAGGTCAGGAGATTGAGACCATCCTGACTAACACGGTGAAACCCCGTCTCTACTAAAAAATACAAAAAATTAGCCGGGCGCGGTGGTGGGCGCCTGTAGTCCCAGCTACTCGGGAGGCTGAGGCAGGAGAATGGGGTAAACCCGGGAGGTAGAGCTTGCAGTGAGCTGAGATCCGGCCACTGCACTCCAGCCTGGGCGACAGAGCAAGACTCTGTCTCAAAAATAAATAAATAAATAAATAAATAAATAAATAAATAAATAAATAAATAAGATTGATAACCACTGAGCTAATCCACACTGAGGTGTTAGCAGCTGAAGACCATTTATTAGAATTCCTTTACAGTGGGCACAAAGCCTGAAGCCAAAGAACTATGTGAAAGAGAGAGCAATGTTGGAGACACTAGGGACAGCTCTTTCAGGAAGATAGTTGGGGGAAGTGGACTATTTCTGGCATCACTGAAATTTTACTGTATCTGGCTAGTCCTATTTCTAGCGGTGCTTTGGGGGCTTAGGAGGAAGAACAGGCAGGCAAAGTCATTCCATTTGCTCCCTCCACTCTCTTCAAAACTCTAACACAGTGGTTCTCAGCATTTGGCTCCATTAGAATCACCTGGAGGTGATCACTGAACCAGATTGCAGGGCCTGGTCCCCAGTTTCTCATTCAGTAGGGTGAGGTGAGTCCTAAAAGTGCATTTCTAACAAGTGCCTCTCCGTAGAAGAATAGGTTCTGCAGGCAGGGAACTTAGGGCCCATTCGTGCTGACTTCCTAAAGCTGAATCAAGAGAAAACACCAAGGTCTGGGGCAGGGAATCTGAGGCCAATTCATGATAATTTCCTAAATTAAATAAAAGGGAAAACACCTGGGTCTGGGGGCAGGGAACCTAAGGCCAATTAATGAAAACTTCCTAAAGCTAAACCGAAAGGAAAAACCCCACCTTCGCAGGCCCAAAGGCTACTCTCTCTACACCCTTCCCCCTCCCCCAGGTCTCAGAGGGAAAGGGAGAGTGCCTTAGATTGGCCTCGGGCCAAGCATGGGCCCTCTCTTTAATCTACATAGGCCACCATTCACTTCAGCCTTTAATTAGCCACGGACCTAATCCTTCATCCAGATAAGGGGTAACCGATAGGGACTTCAAAAGGAATATTTAAAACCCAGAAAACACTGTAAACTCTGGCTCAGGCTGCCCCCACCCTGCGGAGTGCTTTCTTGCTGTAACAAATCCCTGCTTTTGCTGCTGCATTCCTGTTTCATTCCTTTGTTACTTTGTGTGTTTTGTTCAATTCCAAGTTCAAAACATCAAGGACCTGGACAACTCACTCAAGGCTTTCCTTCTGGTAACACCTAGGTGATGCTGCCTCCACCCTCCTCAAAACTCTAACCCAGTGGTTCTAGCATTCGGCTCCATTAGAACCACCTGGAGGTGATCACAGACCCAGATTGCAGGGCGCAGCCCCCAGTTTCTCATTCATTAGGGTGACGCTGCTGGTGGTCCCGGAACTGTACTTTTAGAGCTTTGGCTGAAAGGATTCTGTAAGACCTTAGAGTGAAAAGGACACCAAGGATACCCTCAGGGTCCCAGCAGGCCAGGGTCTCCTCTCCTCTCACACTGCTCTGCTAACACCGTTCCTGCCAGGCAGGGGCTAGTCTGTGATGCAGCACTTCTTATCTTGGGGAAGGGAAGTTTTGGGACACGCAGTCATTACCAGAACCAGGGTCAATGGATCAAGAGTGAAAGGACACAGGTTCTGGTGAACAGAATTAAGGCAGAGTGTGTAGAACAGATACATTCATGGACTCTAGAGTCAAACTAACTGGTGTTCAAAATTTAGCTGTGCCAGTAACAACTGTGTGAACTGCGGTAAATGAATTACTTTCTTTCAGCCTGTTATGGTACCTAGGAAATAAAGATGATATAATAGTGCCGTGTCTACCTCCTGCAGCAGAATAAAGTTTAAATGACACAGTATATGTAAAGAGCTTATCACTCTCTAACACTTGGTGGTAGCTCAATAAATAGTAGCTATTATTAATGAGAATTCTTTGAAGATGCACAGGCTTTCTTGGTGAGGTAATGATCTCCCCATCCTTGGGAGTATATAAGCAGAAGCTGGAGTTATATCAGGGATTAAAGCAGAAGATCTGAGACCGGGAGTGTTGGAGGAGGAGGCTGGTTCTTCTGCTCCAGATCACATAATAGAACTGGAATAAGCATTTGTAAATCCACGATTCACTTCTGAAGTGTGGCAAGACTGGGCGACCTGAAAGTCTTCCCTGTGGAATTCCTTCTAGAATCTTCCTACCACACCTTTTCCAGGCACCAAGAGCCACCCTTGCTGGAAAGCTGGACTCTTTTCTGAAAGACCACAGGGTATGTAAAAGTCACTGCCGTGATTCTAATCAGATGCCAAGGAAGCAAGGTATGACAGCAGCGACTGCC
This sequence comes from Papio anubis, assembly GCF_008728515.1. NCBI lineage: Eukaryota > Metazoa > Chordata > Mammalia > Primates > Cercopithecidae > Papio > Papio anubis. The sequence goes on along the minus strand of NC_044987.1, from coordinate 40,548,075 downwards.
TCACCCTGCACCAGTGTGCAAGGGGTTGGGGAGCTGGCTGGGTTTGCCCTCTGCAAAGCTGGGTGTCAAGACTGAGTCAGGCCTAGGCCAGCGGCCAACCTGGGGAACTAGAAGGTGCGGTCAGTAAATGTGTGTTGAACAGGAAGACAAAGGAAGAAATGAGGTGTTGTTATCTCCCAACAATTCTTTTGGGGGGACTTTACAGGATGCCTGACGGCACTTGGAGGAGGGGTATAGAGTGATCAAAAGATCATTCAGGGCTGGAGACAGTGGCTTACGCTTGTAATCCCAGCACTTTGGGAGGCCGAGGCAGGTGTATCACTTGAGGTCAGGAGTTCGAGACCAGCCTGGCCAACATGGCGAAACAAAAAATACAAAAATTAGCCGGGTGTGGTGGTGCACACCTGTAATCTCAGTTACTCAGGAGGCTGAGGCAGGAGAATCACTTGATCCTGGGAGGCGGAGGTTGCAGTGAGCCGAAATCACACCACTGCACTCCAGCCTGGGTGACAGAGTGACACTCTGTCTCAAAAAAAAAAAAAAAAAAAAAAAAAAAAAAAAAAAAAAAAAAAAAAACCTCCAGAAAAACTAATAGGCCAATTCCTCTTCATCCTTTAAATTTCTGTTTAAACATCATTTCCTCCAGGATGCCTTCACCAATCCTTAGCACCAAGTTAAGGGCCCCATTTCTGTGTTCCCATTGTTCCCTGTTTCTCTCCAGCAACACACTTATCCCCCTCTGTTGTAATTCCTCCTGATGAATGGCTCATCCTCCTCGATCTGCCATCAGCTATGTGAACATAGGGGTTGGTCTGTCTTGGTGACCATTGAATCCCCAGGGCCTAGTACAGTGCCTGGCACTGTGGGCTTCTCATATGTACCAGAATGAATGAATGTCTTTAGGCAAGTCCCTCAACTTCTCTGAGCCTCAGTTTCTGCACCTATAAAATAAGGACTAATGACATCTCGTTGCAGGCTAACTCTGAAGATGAATCAAAAGCAGCTGTTACAGTGCCTGTCATGAAGTGCTCGGTAAGCAGTCACAGTTATTATTATCTTGTAATTGTTAATTTATTAAGTTATACAAAACTGAGGAGATACTGGCTTTTCATCTCTTCAGTTGGTTGGAGGCTATTATCAGTGATCTTTCTAAACCACACATCTAGCTGTCTTCCCTGGCTCTGACAGACCTCAGTAATATGGTCCCAACTTTCTTTTCCATTTCCATCTCCCACGACTCCTCACTCCCCAATTCCAGTTGTACCAAACTACAGACCATCCCCCCACTGGGCCTTTATTCACTCAACCTCAGCTCAGCTCACCGCTTTCCCATTCTCAGGTTCCTGCTCACTCTTCAAGACCCATCTTTAATGTCATCTCCTCTGCCAGGCCCCACTAGACTCCCACAGCACAGCTCACACCAGCCTTCCACTCATGTTAGATGACTGCCCGTCTCCCTTGTTAGAAGGTGTGGTAGGTATCACATTGTGCTTATGTCTGAATCACCAGCACACAGCAGTATGTGATGTGACTCATTCAAGCATGGGCTGTCGAATTGAATTGACCTGACATAAAGGAGCAAGTTCTGGTTCAAGAACCCCTGAAATCCCATCCCGAAGTGCATGGAAGGCTTGGTGGATGGGGAGAGGAGAGAGGAGCTCTGATGTTCTGCTTTGAGGCATTGGCTTTTAAAAAAGACTGTGATCCAGTCCCAGAGTGAGCCTGGGGCAGGAATCTCGTATTAGTACACAAGGGCAAACTGTCAGAGGAGCTTGACGTTAGGTCCCCTTCCCTGTGCCTAGTGCCGCCAAGGACCCACATCTCCCTCCTCCTCTGGCACTAGTGTAGGGGTCTACTGGAGGAATTATTCCAGCACCTTCCACCCAAGGTCTTCCCAAGCTCCAAGACCTTCCCAAGCTCCATTCCCTTAACCATCAGACAACTAGTTAGACTGAACACAAGGAAATTAACACGAGTCGAAAAGCCTGATTAAAGTAAAGAATGATCACCCCTACTACTGGTCCACAAAGAGAAGGTGGTTGTCCTCACAATTCGCCAGTGTCAAGAACTTTCTCTCTCTCCCTCCTCACCTGACTACCTCCTACTTTGTCATCAAGGCCTCCTCTTCAAGAAGCTCCTCCCATTCCAAACAGAGCTAACTGCCTTTCTCAGTGCCCCCAGGGCATCTGACAGCGAATCAGCTGCTTAGGATTTGATTTGCAATCCCTCAGTGCAAGCCCCCACTGCTACCCCAGCTCTTGGCAAGCTGTTCCAGGCACAGTGGGTGTTCAGGAACCATTTATTGAGCCAAACCAAACTTCCCAGCAAGGCAGCCTTGTCTCCTGCCCTCAGCCTGGTGGGAAAGTATTTTCAGGTTTGCCAGGATAAAACCACGAAGACACAGGTGAGACTCTACGACACAATGTTGGGTGTTCTGAGAACAGCAGGTGGGAGATGTGCTGAACCAGCTGTTTCCATAGGATCAGACTAATGAAGGGGAATGGTCTAGTCTAGTGCAGTACTTCTCTGGCCACACATTGGAACCACTGAGGAGCTTAAAAGCAAAACAAAACAGTGTCTGGGTCCTGCCCTCAGAGATACTGATCTAATTGGTCTATAGCAGGATGTGGGCATCTTACAAGGTCCGTGTATACTCAGAGAAAGGTGACCCCACATACGGGGCTTACACACAGCACTGGGATTGGCATGGGCACTGTCAGCTGAGGATTCTCTGCAGCAGGGCTCCTCTGGGGTCAGCATGGCACGGGCCTGAGCTGCCCGAGGGTGTGCCTCAGCAGACAGGCTAGTATGCTCCCTTGACCAGCTGGACGCATGGACAAAGAGTGTCCTGTGCTCCTTTTACTGTCCAGTGTGTCATTTTTCCTTTTCCTATAGGGATGACGGGTGCCTTCCCAGCACAGCAAACCAGTTACAGGAGTGGCGAGTCATTTCCAACTTGAAACTTATCAATCGCTGTCCCTCCCACTCTCATTCCTGCTGGATAAGTAATTACTTTCCAACCCAAAGCCCATTTTGCAGGGAAAATCCAGGTGCAGAGAAGCCAGCGTCTTGAGTGCACAAGCAATGGGGCTCCAGCGTCAGTGGGGTCTCTGAGTGGGGCAGTGGCTAAGTTCCCATGGGTGCATGTTAGGGCAGCTTCCACTCCCTCTTCCCTTGCCAGGTCCCCAGAGGTATTGTGCACCTATTTTTTGAGCACCTGCTGTATGCCTGCAATTCTCTTCTCCACCCTGTCCTGCTGTACACACTTATTCATCTTTCAAGACTCAACCTCACCTTCTCCATGAAGCGTTTTCTGACTCACCAGGCAGGAGGCCTCCCAGGACTGGCAGAAGCAACACACATTCTCTTTGGAAGAACTCAACTTCAATCCAGGCCGACAAAAATTGGAGTAAAGCCTTTTTGTGAGTTTTAGAGAGAGGGTCTCACTATATTGCCCAGGCTGGTCTCAAACTCCTGAGCTCAAGTGATCCTCCCACCTCGGCCTCCCACATAGCTGGGACTGCAGGTGTGTGCCACTGTGCCCAGCTCCAAAGCTATTGATTTATAACATGAATCCTGACTTTAGATATAGTAAAAGTTTTTTGTTTCCCCCCCCCCCCCCAAAAAGTCTTACATCAGATAAGGGATATAGCTGTCCTTAGGTCCTAGGGATAATGGAGAGGAGAGTCTCCTGGCCCTTGCCCTGCTCCAGACCAGTAGGGAGTATACTCAGGAAGGCTCTTGGAGATCAGGAAGTAAGACATTTGTGTGACTTTCCGGTTGACTCTATCCCCCCAACAGCTTCAATTTTGTCTTTCAGGCATTTTCTGAGATGGGGAGGAGGTGTGTGTGCAGGGGTGCCTGTCAGCCAGGGAGCTGGCACCTCTTCCATACGATGTGCGCCATCACTAGCACTGCACACATCACCCTGTATGAGGAGTCTCTCTCCCCTGAGTGAGGGCTAAAAGCTGAAAGCTTAATTGTCCATCAGTGGGGCCTGGCTAAGTAAAAAGCAGCATATTTATATGATGACATATGTAGAGAAGTTGAAAGGAATGCACTTCCTTTATCAGCATGGATAGAGCTAAAAACATTGGTGTAGAAACCAAGTTGCTGAGTAAACAGTACAGAATGATTACCTTTCTTTTTTTGAGATGGAGTCTCACTCTGTTGCCAGGCTGGAGTGCAGTGGCATGATCTCGGCTCACTGCAACCTCTGCTTCCTCGTTCAAGTGATTCTCCTGCCTCAGCCTCCCGAGTAGCTGAGTCTACAGGCGCCTGCCACCACGCCTGGCTAATTTTTGTATTTTTAGTAGAGATGGGGTTGCACCGTGTTGGCCAGGATGGTCTCGATCTCTTGACCTTGTGATCTGCCCGGCTCGGCCTCCCAAATTGCTGGGATTACAGGCATGACCACAGTGCCCGGCCCCATGATTGCATTTTTTTTAAAGTACATTGGAAACTCACTTTTTTTTTCCAGTCAGTACATTTGTATGTATGCAAAAATATTTTTTATAAATCTGAAAGGACAGTGCAGAGTGAGACCATTTGTCTGTTTGATCAGGGATCAGCACACGGCCCACAGCAGCATAGTAGGTGCTTCTAAGATATTTGCCACATGGATGACAGCACTGGGCAGCTGCTGAGGACTTATGGAGTGATGGACCCAGAATCTCATGAAGGGCCTCGAGGGGATTCCTCCTATACTGGCTCCCTCCTCATCCCACCCGCCTCAACCTTCCACTAAGCCCAGAACCCACGGCTTCATTCTGGCTGTGGCATCCCTGGGTCTGTCCACTCCCTCCTCAGCTTTGGATTCAGCCCTAGCCCTGTTCCTCTATTTTCCTGAGGACTGGCCCCACTGTGTGTATGTGTGTGTGTTGGGGGAGCTGACTGTTACTTCGAAATTGGAATGGGAACAAAGCAAGCTGATTCTGGCCCAGGCCATTAACTAAACTATCCTACTGTGGTCTCAGATCCAGTGCCTCCAAATGAGAGGGAGCACTGGGTGGGTACTCGTGAGCCTGATGGCTAATGTACTGGGAAAGGACATGAACAAATGTTCTAGAAAGATGCCTTGCCTGGTGGGGAGGCCTGCCAGCTTTCCAAGCCCATAAGTGCTTGTCCTAGTCGGCTTGGGCTGCTGTAACAGATGACCATAGACTGATGTGGCTTAAATCACAGTTATTTCTCACAGCTCTGGAGAGGCTGGGAAACTCAAGATCAAGGTGCCAGTTTTTGGTGAGGGCCTTCTTTCTGGCTTGCTAATATCCATTTTCTCTGTGTCCTCACACAGCTGGGAGGGAGAGCTCTGGTCCCTCTTCCTCTTCTTATAAGGACACTAATCCCATTATGGGGTCCCACCTCATGACTTCATCTAAACCAAATCACCTCCCTAAATCCCCTCCTCCAAATACCGTCACATTGGAGGTTAGGGCTTGAATATATGAATCTCGGGAGGACCCATACATTTGTAGGGGAAATGTTTCAAAAGCAGGGTGTTTGGCATGCTTTAACTCAGACTTCAGGGTAAATGGTGAACATCAGAGGTTCTGGATGAAGCTTTTGACACAGGCAGAAGAGGTAGAGAATGCAGGGAACTGGTAGGAAGGAGGAGGCCTACTCTTCATCATTATGGCTGGCTCCAAAGCGCAGGCTTCATTCAGGCAGGCACACATTCATTTAACGTCTTTTAAAGGGGCAGGCCTTGGCTAGCACTGGGCAAGTGCTAGGGACCCCGAGTTGAAACAGAGGGCTTGCCCTCCTGGAGCTTACAGCTGTGCATGAGACAGGTCTCAATGGAAAACTGCAAACTTTTACCTGGCCTCCAGGTTTTGCATGTGCTGTTTTGTCTGGGACGCCCTGCATTCCCTTTGTCCTGTCCCCCTAGCTGCTCCTACCCATCTGGCAGGTATGGGTAGGTGGGGCTGTTCTGGGGAAGTTTGCTCACGTCTGGATTCTGAGACACTAGGGATCCCAGAACATGGCACCTCTTGCCTCTCAAGGCTTGCCATTGCAAGGCTGCCCCTCTTGTTCGCTTGTCTGTCTTCCCCATGACACCTGAGCTTCCTGAGAACAAAACTGTGAACCACCATATCCTAGGTACCTACTGTAGCCTGCTCTCTGCAGGGAGAGGGTGCAGTCAATGAGTGAGTGAATGAATGAATTATACACTATTACGAAAGGCTGGTCCCTAAGCATGATGGGTATCTGAACAGATGTGTAAGTATGGTGATTGGAAACAAGTGCTAAAGGTTTGAGAAATAATAGAAAAAGCCACTGCAATGACGAACACACCCATCCACCTGCTCGAGACTAACAACTAACTATTTCTTGATCCACAGCTGCCAGAGGAACACGCCTCTGTCTTACTGGGTTTCTGAGATTTGCAACCTCCGAAGCTGGGCTCTAGCCAGAGGGGTGTAAAGGTCAAAAGTGTTAGATCATTCAGTCACCTTGTATAAGTAACATAACATTTCTTTCTTTCTCTTTCTCTCCTTGTCTTTTTCTTTAGTTTTGGAGAAGGTCTCATTCTGTTGCCCAGGCTAGAGTGCAGTGGCACAATCAGGGCTCACTGAAGCCTCAATCTTCTGGGCTCACGTGATCCTCCCACCTCAGCTCCCCTGTCCCCCAACCCCAGTAGGTGGGCCTACAGGCACAGGCCACCACACCCAGCTAATATTTTCATATTTTTACGACAGACAGTTTTGCCATGTTGCCCAGGCTGGTCTTGAACTCCTGGACTCAAGGAATCCGCCGGCCTCAGCCTCCCAAAATGCTGGGAATACAGGCGTGAGCCACCACGATCAGCTGATAACATTTTTGTGCCTCAGTTTCCTCACTTGTGAAACAGGAATAAGAGTAGTTTATTAGGGTTGCCCTAAGGACTAAATGAGACGGGTCTTGTAAAGTCTAAGGGATGGTGAATGCATAAATGCTTAATAAATGCTTGCTCTTACTAGGAGGCCTCTCACCTCCAGTGGCCCTGCTCTGTCATTCTCTAAACCTCAGTTGGTCCATCTGTAAGATGGGCATGCGAATGGTAATGATTAAATGAGAAAGTAAAACTGTGCTAGGATCTGTTATTTGTGTCCAGGAGAGCCTGTGGGACTATGCTTCACATCCAGGCTCACCAGGCTGGGGATTCCAGGTCCCGGCCATCCAAAGCGAATCTGCTCAGTGCGCTGGTGGAGAGGACCACCTCCAGCCTGGGGGCTTCAGGCCACAACGCCCAACCCAAGCCCCAGAACCCTTTTTCTCACGGGAGCAGACTGCTGTGGGTTCGTCTGACTGATCAGGGAGGCCTGATTATTCTCCCGGGAGATGACCTGGGAAGGCCATGGTGGGTCCCCACAGTAGGGGGCGGCGCACGGACTGCAATCTGGTTATTCCAGGAAAAAGAAAAAAATGTTGCAGAGGCGGCGGCCATAGGGTTGGGAGCCGGTTATCTCTGGGCCACCTTCCAGCTCTGATAACTGCAGGCCGGGCTCACCGGGTGGGGCTGGCGCCCCGAAGTGGGCCGGGGCGCCGCGGTCTGTAGCCTCTGCTTTGCCCGGCCCCTCCCGCCACGGTCGGGCGCCGGGTCTCCAGGCCGCGCCCAGCCCCATGAGGAAGCAGCGCGGTGCCTGCCAGCCCGAGCTCACCGCGTGCCCTCAGCCGGACAAGGTGGGCAAGGGCCAGGGGGGTCGCTGCTAGACCCCGGGACCCGCACGCACTCCCCTACCCATCCCCGCTCCCCCAGCACCCGGGGCATCCCCCGGAGCTTACTCTGCAGACAGCGGGCTGCGGCCAGGCAGAGGGCGAAGAGTCCTAGGGAGATGCCTCGGGTCTTCCTCCTCCCGCTCGGCAGAGGCCTCATGGGCGAGCCCGGGGCGGCGCGGGCCGGGGTGTGTGCTCGCTGCACCGCGCTGCAGCTCCTATGCAGCCTTCTCTCTTCCTCTGCCTCTGGCTCCCGCAGGTTCTTTAGGGCCAGATGCAGATGAGCTGGTTGTACTCTGGTTGAACCAGTTCCCAAGGATAGAGAAGGGGAGGGGGAGCTGCGGGGGGAAAGAATTAATATGGGAAGAAATGGGAATGCACAGACTCAGAGGTAAATAATGGCAAATAATGAGCACCCTCCTTCCGTTCACACCCATTTTACTGGTATTGATTCAAGGTTCGGCTGGATGCTAGGTGGCAGGAAGGGAAAGTACTAGCTATTGCTTCAGGACAGCTAGTCATTGGCATCATGGGCAAAGGGAAGGCTTTTAGGAAAGTGAAATGACAGCCTGGAGTGAGAGGGATGAGGGGAGGGGGCGGAGAGACTCAGGCTACCCTGATGGGGAAGCATCGGGTCAATGATGAGATATCCATCCATCTATCCACTATCTGTCCATCCATCCATCCACCCAGGAAATGTTCACTTAACGCCTGCTTATTTGCACAGGGCCTCGCTGCGGCAGTCACCAAAGCAAACTGGTGGAACGGTGCCAGGCACCGCTAAGTGCTGGGACAAGGATGTGGGCACCTCTTTAGAAATCCTAGCAAGAGCTGGGCCGTGGCTCACGCTGTAATCCCAGCACTTTGGGAAGCCGAGGTGCGGCGATCACAAGGTCAGAGGATCGGTTTCCACGTGAAACCCTCGCCTCATTAAAAAAAAAAAAAAAAAAGGCCGGGCGCTGCGGCTCAAGCCTGTAATCCCAGCACTTTGGGAGGCCGAGATGGGCGGATCACAAGGTCAGGAGAGATCGAGACCATCCTGGCTACCACGGCGAAACCCCGCCTCTCTACTAAAAACACAAAAATTAGCCGGGCGCAGGTGGCGTGCTCTGTGGTCCCAGCTACTCGGGAGGCTGAGGCAGGAGAATAGCTGAACTCCGGGAGGCTGGAGCTTGCAGTGAGCTGAGATCTGGCCACTGCACTCCAGCCTGGGCAACAGAGTGCAGACTGGCCTCAAAAAAAAAAAATATTAGCCGGGCGCTGTGCATGTGGCGCCTGTAGTTCCTGCCACCAGGAGGCTGAGGCAGGAGAATGGCGTGAACCCGGAGGCAGAGCTTGCAGGAGTCGCAGATCGGGCCACTGCACCCAGCCTGGGGACAGAGCTAGGACCTCACCCCAAAAAAAAAAAAAAAAAAGAAATCCTAGCAAGGGATGGGGCTGCAAAAATGAGCAACTGCTGTACAATTCATAATACTGTTAGGATCAGAGAGGTTCAGCTGCAGTTTGGGGCTCAGAGCAAGTGTAATTAGCCCCAGGAGAGGTCGATGGAGGGGTGGGACAATCAGTTTTGGTCCAAACTAGTCACGAAATTCTATTTCACTTTGTCAAAACTAGAATTTCTAGCTTCACTTGCCACAAGGGGTAGCAGTGTGACCCGGTGCTGGCCAGTGATATTTAAGGGGAAGTCTTTTTGAGGTGTTTCTGGAAAATTTTTTGCTTTCCTCATAAAAAGGACAGCTAAGGCTGGGACTACCCCTCCCCCTTTCTTTCTGCCTTGAAAACATTTATTCTGTCCAGATCTGTGGCATATGTCTTGCATCTATTAAGTTACATAAATGAATGAAAAAACCATCATGCTAAGTAAGGATGGTGGAGCAGGAAGATAGAAAGACCTAGAAGGGCTGGGCGTGATGGTTCACACCTGTGATCCCAGCACTTTGGGAGGCCGAGGCAGGTGGATTGCATGAGCCCAGGAGTTTGAGGCCAGCCTGGACAAATATACTGAGACCCCATCTCTACAAAAAATACAAAAATTAGCCTGGGCATGGTGGCCCATGTCTGTAGTACTAGCTACTCGGGAGGCTGAGGCAGGAAGATCACTTAAGTCCAGGAGGCAGAGGTTGTAGTGAGCCGTGATTGTGCCACTGCACTCCAGACTGGGTGACAGAATGAGACTCTGTTTTAAAAAAAGAAAGAAAAAAAGGAAGACATAGAAGATTATTGTAATCCACTGTACTTTCCAATCTTCTTCTGGTTTCTAAAGGAGATTTCTTACCGATTCCAATGTATTCCTGGTGAGGCTGGTAATAGTGGTACCCTGCTGACTGGCTTGGGGTGGGTTTGTCAACCATGCTGTCCATTTGAAGTACCCTGTCTGCCAACCAAAGTATTTGGTTCAAGGATGGGCAGACAGGGCCATCAGAGTCTTCTCTGGAAATGTATGGCCACTGCTGGGATGCTAAAAATGGGATATGAACCTGGGGGTACTGGTGGACCATCTTGTCTGTCATGTGGAGAGGTCCTGGGTTAAGAATGAAACCAAGATGAGACAAACTGAGCTGGGAACTAAGGAAAAAGATAAAGGCCTAACTACATGGGTTGAGTTCTGGGATTCTGCACGGTTGGGTTTGCCATTTATCAGCAAATAAATGCCCTCTTTTGCCTCAGCAAATTTAAGTTGCATTTTTATGATATAAAATTGAGAATGTCCTGCTAAAACAAGTGGTCTTCTTGACATTTTTCTGTTTTCTTTATTAGACATAAAGGGCTTCAGGAATCACTTGCATTCATTTGTTTATCCATCAAACATTTATCAAATCTGCCCCCATATCAGGCAATGTGCTAGGCACTGCAGCTCCAAAGATGAATAATAACTCGTAACTCCTAGTCTCAAAATACTCACAAACTAGTGGAGACAAAATGATTCAAGTTGAAAAAGCCTTCCAGACACAGAGGTTTCTCTTGCTAAGGCTAAGTTGAGAGGAAACTGGCTGTTCTGCTTACTGCTATGAACCCTCGAAATCTGAGATAGGTCTCAATTTAGAAAGTTTATTTTGCCGAGGTTGAGGATGCATGTCTGTGATATAGCCTCAGTAGGTCCTGAACACACGTGCTCAAGGTAGTCAGAGCACAGCTTGGTTTTAAACATTTTAGGGAGACATGAGACATCAGTCAACATATACAAGATGAACATTGGTTCTGTCTGGAGAGGCAGGTCAACTTTCAATGAAGCAAGGTGGGAAGACTCAATGCAGGAAGGGGTGTTCCAGGTCACAGATGGCTAAGAGACAAATGGTGGCTTTTTCTTGAGTTTCTGATTAGCCTCTCCAAAGGAGATAATCAGATATGCATTTATCTCAGTGAGCAGAGAGATGAATTTGAATATAACGGTAGGCAGGTTTGCCCTAAGCAGTTCCCAGTCTGACTTTTTCCTTTAATTTAGTGATTTGGGGGCCCCAAGAATTTTTTTCCTTTCATATTTCCCCCCTTTTCTTTTAAAAATTTTTTTTGAGGCCGGGCGCAGTGCCTCAAGCCTGTAATCCCAGCACTTTGGGAGGCCGAGACGGGCAGATCACGAGGTCAGGAGATCGAGACCATCCTGGCTAACACGGTGAAACCCCCTCTCTACTAAAAAGTACAAAAAACTAGCCGGGTGAGGTGGCGGGCGCCTGTAGTCCCAGCTACTCGGGAGGCTGAGGCAGGAGAATGGTGTAAACCCGGGAGGCAGAGCTTGCAGTGAGCTGAGATCCGGCCACTGCACTCCAGCCTGGGTGACAGGGTGAGAGTCTGTCTCAAAAAAAAAAAAAAATTTTTTTGAGAAGGCACTTTAGAAGAAAATGAGTCTCTGGGCTCTGGTTTCATTGGATCTCTCATGGCTTAGAATGGTTTATTCCTAGACAGGTAGGTGCTGAGTTATTAGGAAAGCTCATTATTAGCAGGTTGTGAAGTCTCATGTCCTATGACAATAGGGGGAGGAAGGGAGAAAAACAGTAAACTAAAGAATAATCCTGAAAAATTGATATAGGCCACATTATACTGTGTAGACAAGGATGAGGACAGTTTTCCCAAGGGCTTTCATTGGCTCCATAAGTCAAGTTTGATTCCTTAAAGGAAAGTACACCATTCCAGTCAAAGCCTTGGTAAAATAACCAGTTTCTCCAGTTTTGTCCTGTTACAAATGAAAACAGATTCTTGTTGCACTTATGCAAATAAGTGTATTGTCATGAGTTAATAATGCTCACAAATAGTTTCCAAATTCTGTAGAAATCAAGTAGAGAGAAAACAAATATACTCCACCTTTTGTTCATAGGAGTATATTTTACTCAATTGTTAAACGTTGTAAATAACTTAAAAGTTTTCTTGACTCTGACAAACAAAACAAAGGATCAGCAATGTTTTAGTTAGAAAGATTACTTTAGACTTCTATTAGCTTAGTCCATGTAGATAATTTTTGTTATGTTTGGTATTCATGAACATTTCAGCTCTCCATGAGTTCTGAAAGTTTTCCTCTATTCGGATGTCACAGTCTTCAAAGTTATCCGAAACCTATATTCAAGAGCACCTGTTAGAGTTGTATAGCCAATAATAAAAACACCTTCTAAGAGGACCAATGGAAGACAACAATTGTCTGTGGATGACAAAATGTTTTAGGGCAGCCATAGTCAAAGACACAATTGACAAGTAAATTTGTTACCTCTGTGGCACACAATAATTTAACATAACAATTATAATTATTACTGATAATGTACACTAAGTCATATCAGAATTATAGGAGTTTTCCGTAATTTTGTAATACACACCAATAATATATTTAAACAAATACAACCCAGAGAAAACCAAACACCATGACATATTTGACAATGCTTCCTGTAGCATTTATATGCCAAATAAATAAGCCAAATATGTCATTTTTTGGACTTTAGGGAACCTATTAGTAATATCTTAAAGAATTAATTAGGTCAGAAAAAGACAGTTTATAATTTGACTTTGGAAAGTTAGTCAAATATCGAAGGTTTAAAACACTTGATAACACAAAATAGGATTACAGGTCTTGTAAAATAAGTCATTCATTTAACCAAAGTGATAACTCAAGGATTTGTTTAAAAAGGCAAAAACCTTCCTTCTTTGAGAGATAAGACTTAATTTTCCAAATGATAAGCCCTAATGAAAACAGCATGAGGCCAATTAACTTTTTCAAAATTTTATAAACAATTATAAAATTTTAGCCTTGATCATAAGATGTAGCTTCCATAAGCCTTTTATAACCTTTGTTAAGGAGTTGGTTAATGCTTCAAGAAAACCTTGTTTATCTGATACAGGGGCCCATATGCTAGTCTTGCATCAGTGTATCTTTGACATTAATGGTTAATTTATAGAGAAACTGAATTGATTTTATCTCTTAAAATTGGTCCTTATAATTTCACACTCTCACCTCTTCTGCAATAGACCCTGGGCCTTGATGAGTTGAATGGCTTTAATTTCTGGTCCTGTGTGTCTCAGGAATGCAGTTTACTTTGATTGGGATCTTTAGTGTTTTTTTTAGATGGAATCCCCCTTTTTTGCCCAGGCTGGAGTGCAGTGGTGAATCTTGGCTCACTGTAACCTCTGCCTCCCAGGTTCAAGTAATTCTCCTGCCTCAGCCTCCTAAGTAGCTGAGATTACAGGTGCCTGCCACCACACCCAGCTAATTTTTGTATTTTTAGTAGAGACAGTGTTTCGCCATGTTGGCCAGACTGGTCTTGAACTCCTGACCTCAGGTGATCAGCCTTCCTCAGCCTCCCAGAGTGCTGGGATTATGGGCATGAACCACCATGCCAGCCTTAATTGACATCTTCTATGGGGCCTGAAAATGAGGCTTTAATTGCGGTCAGTGTTTAACATTTAGAAGGACTTTGTGTCCTTTTTAGACCCAGAAGTCAAAGTCCTGTAACTTAATGTCACAAGTACCTTAAAAGCACATACAGAAAGGTACACAGATGTAATAACCTTAATTAAAATTTTTTTTAAATCTCAGTTTTTCCCTAAGCAAACCAAAACTCAATAATAATGGCATAGGAATTATTTTGATAAAAAAACATAAAGTCTGTTAGGCCAGTTACCAAAAGGCAAAAGAAAAGACCTTCTGTAGTGTACAGAATATTTTGTTAGAAAGAAACATTTCCTTTAGATGTTTAAGAAAATATTGTTAGCATCAACCCACAACAAACAGAACTTGAGGAAAAAAACTTACATGAGTTGAAAATGAGTTGAAGGAGAGCATTATTATTTTGAGCCTTTTAAAAGAAGAAAGAAAACTGAAAATGGAGTGATCCAATAAAAGTTAAGCTTTGGATTAAAAACATTAAAATTGCTTATAATCAATTAAGAGTAAAACAATCCCTTAAGGAAATTTTATTGTTCTAATCAATTCCTTAGTGTATAAGTATTTTTTCACATCAAATCCAATCTCTAGAAAGTCCATTATAATTTCCCTTTAATTATAGATAACTTGATCACATAAAAGTTTTTGATTTTTTAAAATAAATCCTCTTATTGTGACTTACACAGACCATTCATGACATGCTTGGACTTTCCGGTTTGTCCTGAATATCCCTCTTTCTTAAACTACTGTCATCTTGTTCTAGGTCTAAATTTACCATACAGTATTCTTTCTCATATAAAATTATTTCCCTTTAAGCTTTCTTGCAAAAAACAAACAAACAAACAATAAAAACTCTTTATTTCTGTAACTTTCTTTACATCTCTCTTATTTCCTTGTTCCTTTTACCTTGTTTTATACATAACTTTTAAATAAGCTTTGAATTACACAAAAATCGTTCACCTTTTTAAAAACGACACTTTTTTTTTGGAAAGACTGTTTTCCTACAATATATTCTTATTGGAAAATACCCAGATATTGACATATCTATTATTTAATTTAATATAACTTTAGATTCTAAATTATGACAAGTTTGCCTACAAGTATTTATCCCATTACATTTGTCTACTTATTTTATTCATTTACCTAGATTATTTATGAAAACTGTGATAGTCATCACTTAAAGTTATGTGCCATTGCAAAATTTTAACTGAGACAGTGAGAAAGATCTGCCCTAACTGACTCCATCTTGCTTCTAATCTCTAAGCTGTCCTTGTTCATTCCTGGGCTTTGGGAGGAACTTAATTTATAGTTTAGCTTTGAAACAAATGTGATAACAGTACTTTCCCCAAACAAACCTCCTTACTGCCTGTAGGCTAGACTGTCTAAACCCAGAAGATTGGAAGTTATGATAATTTTACTAAATAATTCAAGATTAGCTATTTTCATTAAATCAATATCAATGTCTTATTTATTAAAGAGTACAGAAGCAAAGAGCATTCTGTCTTGGGCTGGGTTTATAGTTTTGTTACCCCTACACCAAATTTTGACACCTTACAGTGTATGGCAGGGATAAATATGAAATTGCCTGATTAATAATTGCAAAGAGAAATGTATGCTGGCAATTCTTTTTTTTTTTTTTTTTTTTTTGAGACGGAGTCTCGCTCTGTCGCCCAGGCTGGAGTGCAGTGGCCGGATCTCAGCTCACTGCAAGCTCCGCCTCCCGGGTTCCCGCCATTCTCCTGCCTCAGCCTCCCAAGTAGCTGGGACTACAGGCGCCCGCCACCTCGCCCGGCTAGTTTTTTGTATTTTTTAGTAGAGACGGGGTTTCACCGTGTTATCCAGGATGGTCTCGATCTCCTGACCTCGTGATCCACCCGTCTCGGCCTCCCAAAGTGCTGGGATTACAGGCTTGAGCCACCGCGCCCGGCCCATATGCTGGCAATTCTTAAGATATTTCTATTATTACTTTACCAATAAATTTAAAGTTAGCTTATTTATTAAAGATTTTACTTAAGTAAAATCATAAATCAAATGCATTTTTGAAAAGTATTTTGACTAGTCTTTCCTTTTTCTGATAAAGTATTTGATTTAAGCACTTTTATTTTCTTTAAGTCAATTAATTAGAACTCTTTTATATATTTTCAGTAGTGACACATTGTGTACACAACACATAAATACATAGACAGAGGTATGCCAATAGAAGTATACCTTATAGATTCATAAAAACCTTTTCAGATTCTTGATAACCTGTTTAACAACCCGAGACAGTTGTCAGGTAAATAGCCTTAAATTTTCATGTTAAAAGAAACAATTCAGGTGAAAATCAAATGGCAAAATTTGCAGTATAAGGAACAGAGAGAAAAAGTCTGGTACTGCTAGAGAAAGATTAAAGATGGATGCCAAACCAAACATAAAATTACAAACATTTATCAGAGGATTGTATAAGGAGATAAATTTTATTTAGGTAGGGACTACCTATCTTTTAACTGGATCTCTGAGCTCTGGGCAGAGCCCACACTGAATCCTGGGTTTCCAAAAAGGGAGAATTATTTTGAGGTTAGACCATGTGATGCTTTTACTGTGCATTAAAAAAATTTGTTTTTAAACAAAGACATTTCTAAGTGTCTAAACTACACTTCTTCTTAACCCCACAGTAGCCTGAGTTGCAATAGCTATTAATGAAGAAAACAAAGTTCAGTCAACTGAGAAAAGAAAAAAAAACTTTTGCTCAAAAAAAAGACAAGGGCCTAGGAAAGAAAAAAAACAAAAACAAAAACATGAAGGCCTTTTAAATACAAATATGCACACATGCACACATACACACACATCTTGGATTTTAGCTTTTAATTAAGCTGACTTTTAACTATCGAGTACCTTTTAAAAATTTTTTTAAAATCTCATTACTATATTTCAGCTAAGACAAATTGCTGCTATTTCAGAAGTACCAAGTATCAAACCAGAAAGGGCTTGATTTAGGAACCAAACCCAGATGGTCATGACGGAAAAAAAATGCAGAACCATAGCTATCGAACTGCAGTGTGGGGTGATAGCCATTGCTTTCAGTTTGGTCTGGCTAGAAAAAGGTGGCCTTGTTATGTAAACAAAGTCCCTTTAGTAGTCAATGTAAAAAATATTTGCTTTTTCTTTTTTCCTTTTTGCTGGCCAAATACGGCCACCACCACACCAACTTTTTGTGTGTGGGTGTGGGTGGGGGCAGAATTTAGCCACTTTAGAGGACTTGTTCCCCATAATTTGAATTTTTCCTTCAGATTTGATCAAGTCAGATAGAGTTAATCAAAACCAGTGGGAAAAACACCAAAATGACAACAAAACAGAAACGAACAACAACAACAACAACAAAACAATTAAGCCAAACAAATGATGGCACAATGTATATGATCACTGAGCACTCTTATGGTAAGGAGAAATTACGACAAACTTGTTAATCTTAACTTTAGCCAAGACAAACCCTAATTCAGTTACTTACCTAGGGATTGGCCTCAGGCTCAAGACTGCTCTCTACCATTCTAGGAGCAGGAAAAAATACTAATCTTTTGTGTTGGAAGCAAGCTCAAACTCTATAAAGGAGTTACCTGCCTTCCATAATCATGGAAATAGGAAATCTTGCTTTCCTTATTGGAAGCAAATAAAACTCCAAGAAAGAGGAGTCCTACAGTAAAATAAACTTTAGATCTCTATCAAATTTTGGGAGATCAGTGATTCTCTGAATGTGCTCTCAGACCTCAAGAAATTGTCCTCTTGGTTTGAGCCATAAAGTTAGCTCGTGCTGGTACCAAGCACCGATAGGAGATTTGTCAAAGGTAAGGGGCATCTTCATGCAGAATCCCTTCATGGTTACCAAAACGTGAATCCTGGAAGTCTGAGACAGGTTTCAGTTAATTTAGGAAGTTTCTTTTGCCAAGGTTGAAGATGCATGCCTATGACACAGCCTCAGGAGGTCCTGATGACATGTGCACAAGGTGGTCAGAGCACAGTCTGGTTTTATACATTCTAGGGAGACATGAGATGTCAATCAACATATGCAAGATGTACATTGGTTTGGTCTGGAAAGGTGGAACAACTTGAAGCAAAGGCAGGAAGACTCAAAGTGGGGAGGGAGCTTCCAGGTCATAGGTAGATAAGAGACAAGTAGTTGCATTCTTTTAAGTTTCTGACTAGCCCCTCCAAATGAGGCAATCAGATGTGCGTTTATCTCAGTGAGCAGAGGGGTGACTTTGAATAGAGTGGGAGGCAGGTTTGCTCTAAGCAGTTCCCAGCTTGACTCTTCCATTTAACTTAGTGATTGAAGGGCCCCAAGATTTATTTTTCTTTCACACTGCCATATACCTGGCACCTGGCATCTGGCACGTGGTAGATGGGTAATAACAATTTGTTAATTGGATATAAGAATGATAAAAATGGAAGTCAGAAATGTAAGTTAGTGAGAAGGAAGAAGGTCATGAGATAAAGAGTTGACAAATGTTGGAGTGACTCAGTGATGCTGTGAAATTTGTCTCCTGCCTCTGCCTTCTCCAAGCTCTCTGGCTATGGAGAAGTGACATCAAGTCTCTGCACTTTTGAAGTGGTGGGACTGTACCAGAAATTGTCTGTCCTGGCTGCACATTAGAAAACAAAAACAAACAAAAAAAACCACCGTGGCCTGGGCCTCACTCCAGTTCAATTGAATCAGATTTTCGGAGGGTAGGGCTGAGGCATAAGTGTCTTTAGAAAGCTCTCTGAATGATTTTGATGTGCAGCCAGGGTAGAAAACCACTGCTCTAGATTGGAGGCTTCTCACAGTCATGTGTGATGCCTTTTTAGGTCCAAGTTGATTATATCTTTTCTGTAGTACAGGATTTCATAGAGGGGAGGAAGGAGATCGCATGGGTCCATTTAAGACATGATTGTATTTACCATTTTATTCATTCAACAAATATTAATTAAGTGCATACAAGATCTCAGGCACGGCATTAGCTGGTGGAGTCAGTGGTGGGGAAGGCAGGGAAGAGAGTGTGAAAAGCAGATTGGGTCTGTATGCTGACTCCTCACGATGCTTGTTTTTTGCTGAAAGGATATAACTCAAGATTCACAACTAGTATGAAATGTTGGCTCTTCCTTTGCAATCTTTGGCACACACTGTAGCCCTCAGGTATTTTTAACTCTTCTCAATAGTCAGCCACTCTGGAAAAAAACAACACCCACCAGTGTTTGTTTTCTCAAAATCCTAGGATATATTTCTCACTTCTAAGAGAAGTAAATGGTGTCTGTTTATAGTGACCTAGCTTTATGACAGCCACACATCCCCATGCATTTCTCCTTTTTGAGAACAGTCCTAATTAAAATATACTATTCTGTTGTTCCTGTAAGTACATTTGAATTTGTGAAAATATGCAAATAGATCACCATATTCAGATGGCTCATAAGTTCTTTTTTTTTTTTTTTTTTTTTTGAGACGGAGTCTCGCTCTGTCACCCAGGCTGGAGTGCAGTGGCCGGATCTCAGCTCACTGCAAGCTCCGACTCCCGGTTTTACGCCATTCTCCTGCCTCAGCCTCCCGAGTAGCTGGGACTACAGGCGCCCGCCACCTCGCCCGGCTAGTTTTTTTTTGTATTTTTAGTAGAGACGGGGTTTCACCGTGTTAGCCAGGATGGTCTCGATCTCCTGACCTCGTGATCCGCCCGTCTCGGCCTCCCAAAGTGCTGGGATTACAGGCTTGAGCCACCGCGCCCGGCCGGCTCATAAGTTCTTAGTGCTTTCATCTTTCTTGAAAATATGTTTGTTGTTTATTATGGGATGTGTGTTATGGTGCCAAGCAGGTGGCTGAACTGCAAGGGGAACTTGTGTTGCATGCTACTGTATAGAAGACATACATGCAGTAAGGAAACTTATACAAACCTTTGTTAAAGTTGTTCCTTTGGGCTTTTATCGTCCCATATGGTGTGCTAAGTGCTAAGTCTCCAAACTGAGCTGATTTGTATTCCTGACATCACCCTGGAACCACATGGAGGCCAAGCCTAGTAAAAGGGAAATGCGTACTAGGTGGTCACTAGTTCCTTCTTTGAACTCTGATGGTACAAAGTGCCTGAGCCAAGCAGCAGCCTGTGTTTAGCGTCTATAACCAGAAATCGTGGTGATTGATGCATGCAAACCTTAGTTCCCCTATAAGGCTGTGAAAGCAAAATATCTTGGTGCCCCCAAATCACTAAGCTAAAGGGAAAAGTCAAGCTGGAAACTACTTAGGGTAAACCTGCCTCCCATTCCATTCAAAGTCACCCCTCTGCTCACTGAGATAAATGCATATCTGATTGCCTCCTTTGGAGAGGCTAAACAAGCAAACACATAACATATGTCATTACTGAGCACTCTAATGGCAAGAAGAAATTAAGACCAGCTGGTTGTTAATTTTCATTTTAGCCAAGACAAACCCCAATTCAGTTACTTACCTCGGGATGGGTCTCAGGCTGAAGACTG
Organism: Papio anubis; assembly: GCF_008728515.1. Taxonomy (NCBI): domain Eukaryota; kingdom Metazoa; phylum Chordata; class Mammalia; order Primates; family Cercopithecidae; genus Papio; species Papio anubis. The sequence goes on along the minus strand of NC_044987.1, from coordinate 40,528,046 downwards.
CTCTCTACATCCTAGGAACAGGAAAAAAAAAAATCATCTTCTCTGTTGAAAGTGAAGTTTACCTACCTTTCATTATCATGAAAGTAGGAAAAACTGTGTTCCCTGTGTTGGAAGCAAGTAAAACTCCCCCCCAAAAGGGAATTGTACCACAAAATTAACCAAAATTAACTTTAGATCTTGACCAAATTTTGGGAGATCAGGGACTCTCTGGAGATGGTTCTTCCAGGCCTCAGCAAATTATCCTATTGGTTTGAACCATACAGATAGCTCAAACTAGTACCAAGCACCGATATATTTGTCAAAGGTCAGAGGCACCTCCACTCAGAATCCCTTTGTGGTTACCAAAATGTGAACCCCCAAAATCTGAGACAGGTTTTGGTAAATTTAGAAAGTTTATTTTGCCAAGGATAAGGATGTGTGCCCGTGACACAGCCTTAGGAGGTACTGAGGACATGTGCTAAAAGCTAACATCCAAGATGCGTGTGTGTGTGCATGTGCATTTGTATTTATTTATTTATTTATTTATTTATTTATTTATTTTTATTTATTTATTTATTTATTTTGAGACGGAGTCTCGCACTGTGTCACCCAGGCTGGAGTGCAGTGGCGCGATCTCGGCTCACTGCAAGCTCCGCCTCCCAGGTTCACGCCATTCTCCTGCCTCAGCCTCCGAGTAGCTGGGACTACAGGCGCCCGCCACCACGCCCGGCTAGTTTTTTGTATTTTTAGTAGAGACGGGGTTTCACCATGTTAGCCAGGATGGTCTCGATCTCCTGACCTCGTGATCCACCCGCCTCGGCCTCCCAAAGTGCTGGGATTACAGGCTTGAGCCACCGCGCCCGGCCGTGCATTTGTATTTAAAATAACTTTGTGTTTTTATTCTTTCTTTTCTCTCCTAGGACCTTGATCTTTTTTTTTTTTTTTAAGCAAAAGTTTGTTTTTTCTCAGTTGGCTGCATTCTGTTTTCTTTATTTACTTCTGCTGTCTCTCCTTTCTCTTGCACCCTCTGCTGCATGACGGACCTAAACTAGTTTATAAAAGACTGGGGTTTCTTAAAGGAAATGGAGAAGGTGCCAAACTTCGTTTGGGAAAGAAACCTGTTTTTCCTTATGGAACCCAAAGAGTGTGAACAGACAAGTGTGTCTTAGCTTTTAAACTGTTTCCTTTCGTACTGTGTTACCTGATCTACTGACTAAAATAGTTATTGCAACAGAGGCTACTCTTGGGTTCTTAAAGAAGAGTGCAATTTAGACATTTAGAAATGTCTTTGTAATAAGAAAGATTTTTTTCTAAGTCCACTGTAAAACATCACATATTATTATTATCATAATAATTCTTCCTTTTTGGAGACCCAGGATTCAGTGTGGGCTCTCCCCACAGCTCAGAGATCCAGTTAAAAGATAGGTAGTCCCTATCTAAATAAAATTGGTCTCCTTATACAATCCTCTGATAGGTATTTATAATTTTATGTTTGATTTGGCATTCATCTTTAATCTCCCTCTAGCACACCAGACTTTTTCTCTCCATACTATTTGATTTTCACCATAGTTGTTTTCTTTAATATGCAAATTTAAAGCTATTTAGCTGACACTTGCCTAGGGTTATGAAACAGGTTATCAAGAATCTGAAAGTCTAAGATAGGAGAAAAAAGGATTTTATAAATCTTTAAGATGTACTTCTATCAGCATATCAAATATGTCTATGTATTTATGTGTGGTGCACACAATGCTTCACTACTGAAAATATATAAAAGAGCTCTAATTAATTGACTTAAAGAAAAATAAAAGCACTTAATTCAAATACTTTATCAGAAAAATGAAAGACTGGCCAAATGCTTTGTCACGTTTACATGACTTAAGTAAAATCTTTAATAAATAAGCTGGCTTTAAAATTATTGGTAAAGTAATATTAGAAATGCCTTAAGAATTACCAGCATACATTTCTATTTGCATTTATTGATCAAGCAATTTCATACTTATCCCTGCCAAAGGTGTCAAGATTCAGCATAGAGGTTACAAAATCCAAACGACTTTAAACAGAAAAGGGGGGAAATGTGAAATGAAAACATCTTGGGGTCCCCAAATCACTAAGCTAAAGGGAAAAATCAAGCCAGGAACTGCTTAGGGCAGACCTGCCTCCCATTCTATTCAAAGTCACACCTCTGCTCACTGAGATAAATACATCTGTTTGCCTCCTTTGGAGAGGCTAATCTGAAACTCAAAAGAACGCAGCCATTTGACTCTGAACTACCTATGACCTGGGAGTCCCCTCCCCACTTCAAGTTATCCTGCCTTTTCCAGACTGAACCAATATTAATATTACATATGTTGATTGATGTTTTATGTCTTTCTAAAATGTATGAAACCAAACTGCTCTCTGACCACCCCAGGCACATGTCATCAGGACCTCCTGAGGCTGTGTCACAGGTGCGAATCCTCAGCCTTCGCAAAATAAACTTGCTAAATTAACTGAGACCCGTCACCTTTCTGTATTTTGATATTGGGGGTAGTTTCATGGGCATACATTATGAAAATAAGTAATTCAAAATCTAAGCTGTTGGAATTCTAAACTATTTTGAGCCTTCAAGGAATGTGAATTTCAGGTCCTGAGTCACATGACAGGCAGCTATAACCTAGAAAGTTGTAAACCTTAATATCTCTGACTATACAGATTCTTTTGCCTTATCTGCATTGTTTTGTAAAATGCTGCAAATGGCTAAAGGGCACCAGGGAAGACCCCTTCCCTCTCCACTGTTGACTTTTATTATAGATTAACCTCTCTTTTACCTTTCACACAAAGATTTCATGATTGTCACATTGCCTTAAAATGGAATGTTATTCAACTCCTGGGTGATGGGTTCAATCAATTATACTTCAAATCTAGGCATCATGCAATGTACTTTTGTAACAAACCTGCACATGTAATTCCTTAATCTAAAATAAAAAAAAAAAAGAGGCACACCTGCAAAATCATTCATTAAAACTTGGGGGAAAAGATGGAATGTGAAATGCAATTTTTTTCACTGGAAAGTGCAAGGCTCTTGTATTGGTTCAAACCTTGAGAAGGCACCAACAAACAACTCAAGGAGGTGTGGAGCAACATGCTGTTTTTTTTTTTTTTGAGACGGAGTCTCACTCTGTCGCCCAGGCTGGAGTGCAGTGGCCGGATCTCAGCTCACTGCAAGCTCCGCCTCCCAGGTTTACGCCATTCTCCTGCCTCAGCCTCCCGAGTAGCTGGGACTACAGGCGCCCACCACCTCGCCCGGCTAGTTTTTTGTATTTTTTAGTAGAGACGGGGTTTCACTGTGTTAGCCAGGATGGTCTCGATCTCCTAACCTCGTGATCCACCCGTCTCGGCCTCCCAAAGTGCTGGGATTACAGGCTTGAGCCACCGCGCCCGGCCAACATGCTGTTTTAAGGAGCACCTGGGTGCAGACAGGCTGAGGCCTAAAATGGCATCAGCCCCAAAAGTGAGGACGGGACAGGGGTTTTATAGTCTACTGTAAACAGGAAGTGTTCCGGTCTGACATAACTGCTACGTGGTACCCAGACAGCGCCTCTCTCTCGATCTCCAGGGGGCACATGTCTTCCAGCCAGCTATCTTCCTGCTTCTGCTGTCTTGCTGACTCACGCTGCTGACACAAAGCCACTTGGGACTGGGCCTGAGGAGGGAGGAGTTATTCATCCCCCCAAGCTTTCAGGCCCCAGGGAGAATCTTTCATTCTTGTCTATTTGGTTATAGAAAAGGGAAAAGCGATGACTTTCTCAATGACACCTCGGAAAAAAGAAACACTTAATTTTGGGGATATTCTTGAAAGATGAGTTGGTATCCATCGTGTCATTGTAGCAGGAGCATCGTCTGTATTGTCTGGTGGTTAACTGTAACAAGAGTTTTAATGGCTTTTATTATCAGTGGGATAATACGGGGAGAAATAGGAGAAACCCAATGATGAAGATTATTGTCCCTACCAGAGTTCTAAATCCTCCTCGGTTAGAGAGCCACCCTCCTAGAAGGTTCGTCGGGTCTCATCCCTTCCAGATTTGGACTGGTACATGGGTTACTTTTCTGATGTTTGAGGTGATCTCTAGAACTGCTTTTCTGTTATTGTCTATGTTAAGACAACAATTGGAGATACTAAACTTACCACAGACCCCACCCTTTTCTGCTAATAAGTAGTCTAGTGCTAGCCTGTTTTGATACATTGCCACACACATTTGGTTTGGTTGTTGTGCGAGCATTTCCAGGGCTGAGGCGGTTTGGTTAGTGATTGTCTATAGAACAGCCTATAGTCTAATTATTCTATTTAGCATATATATGGGAGTGCAATAACCCCATGAACCATCCCCAGCCCAAGTGGCAGGGCTGTAGTATTTGATGATCCATCGTGGAAGCCATTTGTCCTCTTGCCGTCTTTGGCTTCCTCCTACCTTTAAGGATCATTTTCTCTGTTTAGGTTATCATATACAGGGACTCCAAGGGTGTTGCCCACCTGCTTTGGAAGTAAAAAGAATCCAGGTTTAATTGTGCCTAGGAATCAAGTATTTTGCCAGTGATAAGGTAGTCGTGAGTAAGCCTGGGTTCCACATATCCAAAAGAATCCATCAGGGGCAATCCATTGTAGGCTAGTGTTCATAGGATTGTCCCATAGTGCACTTAGGTGGGGATATGTGGCATAAGGGTTAGTGGTGTTTGTACAGTACCAGGCCTTTTTGGACAAGACAAATTGAGGTAGCTTAAGTTAGAAGGAGACCAAGCTCCATGGGGTAACCTTGGCCACCACTCTGCTGTGGAGGCATTGACTGTTAGGGTTTGGTGACAGGGGCTTTTACCTATGGTGCAATGGGTTTCATCAGTCAACTTGTGGGATATGCACACTGTCCCTCTTACTGGGTTGCTAAATGTCCAGGACTGTGGGTGTTCCTGAGGAGTGAAAGTGAGGCTGGGGTTTTGGGATGTTAAGCTCCCCCACATACCTAGCAATTGAGTACACTCATGGTAAGCGCGATGCGTTCTCCTAGATCTACAAGCAGTTTTTTTTTCCTGGCTTGGGAAGGGAAATACCGCGGGTGATTTTTGGGGAGGGAGTTGTTGGTTTTGGCTTTTGCTTTGGCTATAATCTGTTCTCTCTTTATATCCTCTAGCACTTGAGTGTTTACTCCCCTTTGTCCAATTTTGGTGCAGCAAAGCCACTGCTTACCTTTTGGACATATAGCCCCATCATGACTGCCAGATACTTCTAGATTTTTTACTTTATAATAACTTTTCCCTGATTCAACACATTCCTCGATTAAGGTTCCATAACAGGATTTTTCTATATGAGTATGGTAAATAAAGGATTGTTGCATTTTTTCTCCGTAGTGGAAAGACTGATAACACTCATGGCAGCTCAGAGGGGCTGCTGTGGACAGCAGGGCAGCTACTGACAATATTAGGATTGTGGTGAGGGATATTCCTGTATTAAGACTTTTGGTTGGAAGTGAGGTACAGCAGGCGGTTGGGTAGATACAGGCCATTTCTGAAAGCAGGTGATTAGTCTTCCTTGTGTTCTGGTTCTAAGAAAAAAATTTTTGGGGGGTTAATTCAAACTTTGTGGGAGAAATTGGGCTAGACAAACACTTAGCTGTTAATGTTCTGGAGGAAGAGGTAGCCTTGGGGGTGAGTTTGACCCTGGTGCGATGGATCCAGTGGGAGAGTTCTTGGACTCTCACTGCAGTTGGCATGCTGAGTATCACAGTGTAGGGGCCTGTCTACTTCGGTTGTAGTTTTTTGTGAGGGTCGGGTTGGCAGATAAACATGTCTGTGCCTGCAAGACGGTTGAGAAGACAAGGAGGTGTCAACAGGGAGAGGCATGGCCTCATTTGCTGCTTAGAAGTTATGGTAATCTTCCTAAATTCAAGATGTAGCTATTTTCATTAAACCAATATCAATGTCTTATTTACTAAAAATTACACAAGTGAAGAACATTGTGTTTTGGGCTCGGTTTATAGTTTTGTAACCCCTATGCCAAATTTTGACACCTTATAGTATTTGGCCAGGATAAATATAAAATTGCTTGATCAATAAATGCAAACCAAAATGTATGCTGGAAATTCTTAAGACATTTCTGTTATTATTTCATGAATTTTTTTTTTTTTTTTTTTTTTTTTTTGTGACGGAGTCTCGCTCTGTCACCCAGGCTGGAGTGCAGTGGCCGGATCTCAGCTCACTGCAAGTTCCGCCTCCCGGGTTCACGCCATTCTCCTGCCTCAGCCTCCTGAGTAGCTGGGACTACAGGCGCCCGCCACCTCGCCCAGCTAGTTTTTTTGTATTTTTTTAGTAGAGACGGGGTTTCACCATGTTAGCCAGGATGGTCTCGATCTCCTGACCTCGTGATCCACCCGTCTCGGCCTCCCAAAGTGCTGGGATTACAGGCTTGAGCCACCGCGCCCGGCCATTTCATGAATAATTTTAAAGCTAGCTTATCTATTAAATATTTTACTTAAGTCATGTAAACTTGAAAAAGCATTTGAATAGTCTTTTTTTTTCTGATAAAGTATTTGATTTAAGCACTTTTATTTTTCTTTAAGCCAACTAATTAGACCTCTTTTATATATTTTCAGTAGTGGAACATTGTGTGCACCACACATAAATATATGGACATATTAGGCATGCTGATAGAAGTAGATCTTATAGATTCATAAAACCCTTCCTTTTTTCCCCTATCTTAGACTTTCAGATTCTTGATAAACTGTTTTATAACCCTAAACAGGTGTCAGCTAAATAGCCTTATATTTGCATATTAAAGGAAACAACTGTGGTGAAAATCAAGTAGCAAAATTTAAATCATAAGGTATGGAGAGGAAAAGTATGGTATGCTGGTGGGAGATTAAAGATGGATGCCAAATCAAACATAAAATTATGAAAATCTATCAGAGAATTGTATAAGGAGACCAGTTTTATTTAGATGGGGACTTCTTATCTTTTAACTGGATCTCTGAGCTCTGGGGCGAGCTCATACTGAATCCTGGGTTTACAAAAAGGAAGAATTATCATAAGGCTAGACCACATGATGTTTATATAGTGCACTTAAATAAATTTTTTTTAAAAAACAAAGACATTTCTAAGTGTCTAAACTATACTCTTCTTTAAAAGCCCAAGAATATTGGCCAGGCATGGTGGCTTATGCCTGTAACCCCAGCACTTTGGGAGGTCAAGGCAGGCAGACCACTTGAGGTCAAGAGTTCAAGACCACCTTGGCCAACATGGTGAAACCCCATCTCTACTAAAAACACAAAAATTAGCCAGGCATGGTGGTGGGTGCCTGTAATCACAGCTACTCAGGAGACTGAGGCAGGAGAATCACTTGAACCCAGGAGACGGAGGTTGCAGTAAGCCAAGATCAAGCCACTGCACTCCAGCCTGGGTGACAGATTGAGACTGTCAAAAAAGAAAAAACAAACAAAAAAAACCCAAGAATAACCTCTGTTGCAATAATGATTTTAGTCAATAGATCAGGTCACTGCACTTCAGCCTGGGTGACAGATTGAGAGTCTGTCAAAAAACAACAACAACAAAAAAACAAGAATAGCTTGTGTTGCAATAATGAGTTTAGTCAATAAATCAGGTCAAAAGGAAGCAGTTTAAAAGCTGAGATGAACTTGTCTGTTTATACTCTTGAGGTTCCATAAAGAAAAACAGGTTTCTCCCCTAAAGGGAGTCTGGCACCTTCTCCATTTTCTTTAAGAAACCCCAGGTTATTATAAATGAGTTTAGGTCCCTCATGCAGCAAAAGTTGCAAGAGAAAAAGGAGAGACAGCAGAAGTAAATGAAGAAAACAGAATTCAGTCAACTGAGAAGAAAATAACTTTTGCTCGGCCGGGCGCGGTGGCTCAAGCCTGTAATCCCAGCACTTTGGGAGGCCGAGGCGGGCGGATCACGAGGTCAGGAGATCGAGACCATCCTGGCTAACATGGTGAAACCCCGTCTCTACTAAAAATACAAAAAACTAGCCGGGCGTGGTGGCGGGCGCCTGTAGTCCCAGCTACTCGGAGGCTGAGGCAGGAGAATGGCCTGAACCTGGGAGGCGGAGCTTGCAGTGAGCCGAGATCGCGCCACTGCACTCCAGCCTGGGTGACACAGCGCGAGACTCCGTCTCAAAAAAAAAAAAAAAAAAAAGAAAATAACTTTTGCTCAAAGAAAACGAGTGACAAGATCCTAAGAGAGAAAAAAAACAAAAACATGATCTTTTAAATACAAACACACACAGACACACATATCTTGGATGTTAGTTTTTTATTAAGCTGACTTTAACCACTGAACTCCTTAAAAAAATCTTTTAAAATCTCATTACTGTATTTCAGCTAGGACAAATAGGCACTATTTCAGAAGTACCAAGTATCAAACCAGAAAGGTCTTGATTTAGGAACCAAACCCAACCTGTTGTGGTGGAAAAAATAATGCAGAACCTTAGCTATTGAACTGACCTGCAGTGTGGGGCAACAGCCATTGCTTTTAGTTTAACCTGGCTCACAAAATGTTACATAAATGTTATATAAATAAAATCCCTTTAGTTGTCAAAATCAAAATAATAAATCTTTCCTCTTTTTTATTTTTCTTTTTCTGACCATTTTGCTCCACCTTACCACACTATGTTTTTTGGTATGTGTTGGGGGAAATTTAACCATTTCAGAGGACTTGTTCCCCATAATTTGAAACTTTCCTCTGGATTTGAGTGAGTCAGATAATATTGGTAAAACCCAAAGGGAAAAAGATTAAAAGGACAACAAAATCAGAAACGTACAACAACAACAAAACTGTTAAGGAAAACAAACAATCACAAAACTTATATGATTACTGAGCGCTCTTATGGTAAGGAGAAATTAAAACCCACTGGTTGTTAGCTTTAGCCAAGACAAAACCCCAATTCAGCTATTTACTTAGGAATGGGTCTCAGGCAGAAGACTGCTCTCCACCATCCTAGAAGCAGGAGAGAAAACCCCATCTTCCCCGTTGGAAGCCAGCTCAAACTGCATAAAGGAGTTACCAGCCTTCCATCATCATGGAAACAGGAAAACTTGCCTTTCTTGTTGGAAACAAATAAAACTCCCAAAAAAGGGAGTTGTATAGCAAAACAATCTTTAGATCTTGACCAAATTTTGGGAGATCAGGTCCTTTCTGGAGGGGGTGCTCCCAGACCTCAGCAAATTGTGCTATTAGTTTGACCGTAAAGTTAGCTCATGCTGGTACTAAGCACTGATAAGAGATTTGTCAAAGGTCAGGGCATCTCCACTGAGAATCCCTCCGTGGTTATCGGAATGTGAGCCCCGAAAATCTGAGACAGGTCTCAGCTTATTTTTCCAAGGTTGAGGATGCACATCTGTGATACAGCCTCAGGAGGTCCTGATGACATGTGCCCAAGGTGGTCAGAGCACAGCTTGGTTTTATACATTTTAGGGAGACATGAAACATCAATCAACATATGTGAAATGAACAGTCCAGAAAAGACGAACAACTTGAAGCAAAAGCGGGACAACTCAAAGTGGGACAACTCAAAGTGGGAGGGGCTTCCAGGTCGTCGGCATTACAGGTGTGATACAAATGACACAAATGGTTACATTCTTTTGAGGTTCTGATTAGCCTCTCCAAAGGAGGCAATCAGATATACATTTATCCCAGTGAGCAGAGGGGTGACTTTGAATAGAATGGGAGGCAGGTTTGCCCTAAGCAGTTCCCAGCTTGGCTTTTCCATTTAGCTCAGAGATTTGGGTGCCTGAAGTTTTATTTTTCTTTCACAGAATATTTCCATCACCGCCAAAAGTTTCCTCTGTGCAGTCTATTCTTTCCCCTGCCCTCAGCCCTAGGCAACCATTGAATTGTTTTATGTTAATATAGATTCATTTGCATTTTCTGGAATGTTATTGTCAGGCCTCTGAGCCCAAGCTAAGCCATCATATCCCCTGTGACTTGCACGTATACATCCAGATGGCCTGAAGCAACTGAAGATCTACAAAAGAAGTGAAAATAGCCTTAACTGATGACATTCCACCATTGTGATTTGATCCTACCCCACCCTAACTGATATGATATATTCTCCCCCACCCTTAAGAAGGTACTTTGTAATATTCTCCCCGCCCTTGAGAATGTACTTTGTATGCCTATCCCAAACCTATAAGAACTAAGGATAATCCCACTACCCTTTGCTGACTCCTTTTTCCAACTCAGCCCGCCTGCACCCAGGTGAAATAAACAGCCTTGTTGCTCACACAAAGCCTGTGGGTGGTCTCTGCACACGGACGCGCATGACAGTTATATACATAGAATCACACAGCATTTAGTTTTTGTGTCTGGGTTTCTCCTGCCATCATGATTTTGAGATTCATCCACTTTGTTGTGTGTATCAATATTGTATTCCTTGCGATTCCATTTTATGGATATATTAGAGTCAGTGTATTCATTCATCTTTACTGAACATTTGTGTTAATTTTAGTTTTTGTTTATTGACATCAGTCTGTTTTATCTTCACTGCATTATTACTATCTGAAATTACTTTATTCATCTATTTGTTTATATTTGACTTTCTTATTTTCCCCAACTAAGCCAACAGCATCTTATTTTCTTGTTCTTCACTTTATCTGCAGTGCCTGTGCATGATAGGAGCTCATGTGTGAACTAATTCCAGGAATTCCATTCCTGGGTTATACTTGAAGCATTCCTGAATTCATATACTAGCTATGGCATTATTGGCTTTGTGACCCTGAGCAAATTGCTTCACCTCTCTGAACTATGGTTCCTTAATCTTTAAATTGAGTATTATCATACTATCTCACCAGGTTGTTGTGAAGATAAAGGAGAATTTCTGACGCCAGAAAGCCAGTGCTGTCCTAAGCGCCTTACCTGTAATGACTCATTTAGTCCTTTAATCAGTTAATCAACCCCATGGATAAAGTACTATTGTTTATTTTTCTTTTTTATTTTTCTTTCTTTCTTTTTTTTTGAGACTGAGTCACAATCTGTCACCCAGGCTGGAGTGCAGTAGCATGATCTTGGCTCACTGCAACCTCTGTGTCCTGGGCCATGCAATTCTCCTGCCTCAGCCTCCTGAGTAGTTGGGATTACAGACATGGGCCACTGTACCCAGCTAATTTTTGCATTTTTAATAGAGATGGGGTTTCACCATATTGCCAGACTGGTCTTGAACTCCTGACCACAAGTGATCCACCTGCCTCTGCCTCCCAAAGTGCTGGGATTACAGGCATGAGCCACCACACCTGGCCTTTTAATTTTTTAAGACAGGATTTCACTGTGTTGCCCTAGCTGGAGTGCAGTGGTGTGACCTCGGTCCGCTGCAACCTCTGCCTCCTGGGCTCAAAAGATTCTTGCGCCTCAGCCTCCCAGATAGCTGGGATTACAGACACATCCCACCACACCTGGCTAATTTTTGTATTTTCAGTTGAGATAGGGTTTTGCCATGTTGGCCAGGCTGGTCTTGAACTCCTAGTCTTAAGTGATCTGCCCACCTCAGCCTCCCAAAGTGCTGGGGTTATAGGCATGAGCCACTGCACCTGGCCAAAAAGGTACTATTATTTTCATTCTATCTGTTTTATAAATTGCAAAGCTGAGGCACAGAGTTAGTGAGTGGCAGAGCTTTACTTGAGCCCGGGCTGTTTAGCTTATAAAACTCTTCTCCCCGTCATTCTGTTATTCTGCTTTTCTATGCTATTAAATGAGATAGTATATGAAGTGCCTAGCACAGTATCCAACACATACTACCTTCACAATAAATACTGGTTTTTTTTCTTAGGTACAAAGTCACAGAGTGAGATGCCAAACATCTCACCATTTACCTACACTTTTGGGATCATATATGAAAGATAGTAGCAAGTAAAATTCAGTATAATTTTGAAGATTGTGTTATACAGTATTATTTTCATCATCTTGACATTTTAATTTCTTGGGTTTGGGACATGATTATAAGTACCGGGAAGTGTGACATGTTTGTCAAATAAATCAGTTTGACTTTATATATTTTTAGTAAATTGGTTGTGAACAGTTGCTCATACTCACATCCCAGAAAGGGTCTCCCAAGCCCATTCTTGGGTCTGGCCTGAGAGTGAGGTCTAATCCTGAGAGTGGTCAGCCTGGCTTTGCAACTCACCAAGAACCACAGGGGACCAGTAAATGTAAAAGGTATCAGTATGGGACAGGTACCAGCCCAAAGGGATGGATCAGCTATTTTTGAAATCCCCATTGCAAAATTATAACTGAGACACTGAAAGAGATCTGACCTACCCAACGCCATCTTGCTTCTAACCTCCAAGTTGTCTTTGTTTATTCCTGGGAGTAGACTAAACTAACTTTGGGAGGAATTTAGTTTGTAATTTAAAACAAAGACAATAACAGCACTTTCCCAAAACAAACCTCCTTCTTACCTGGGGACTAGACTTTGTAGGATTAATAAATTAGCCACAAGATTATAACTTATGATTTAGGATTTATGCAGCTGGAGGCTACAAGATTCTGACCCTCCCTAAACTGCTCCTAAGATCAGTGCTTGAGACATTTTGCAGACCCTGCACTTGATGGATCAGCTGGCACCATCCAGATCCATAAACTGGCTCATCTGATTTTGTGGCCTCCACCCAGGAACTAACTCAGCACAAGAAGATAGCTTCAACGTCCTATGATTTAATCTCCGACCCAATCAATCAGCACTCTTGACTCACTGGCCTTTCCCCACCTCCCAAATTATCCTTAAAAACTCTAATCCCCAAATGCTTGGGGAAACTGATTTGAGTAATAATAAAACTCCTGCCTCCGACACAGCTGGCTCTGGGTGAACTACTCTTTCTCTGTAGTTCCCCTGTTTTGATAAATCAGCTCTTTCTAGGCATTGGACAATGTGAACTCTTTGGGGAGTTACATTTTCCAATTTGAACCACACAGCACTTTGCTAAAAATAACTATCTGCAAATATTCTTAGAGCTACAGGCTGTGAACTCCGTTTATAGCCTGTTACCTGGTGGCCAACTGGGGAGAGGCCTGTGGATCCAGGGTGGGACTAGAATGAAGGAAAAATGGGCTAACTTTGCTCCTAGCAGTCTGACCTTGGGGGAACTAGTATAAGCCACACCCTATCTTCTCTGAGATGGTAGGGGGAAAGAGCAAAAGAATCACTCCTTTGGCCTTCTGGCAGCTTCCAGTCTCACTGGCAAGGTACAGCAGCCAACCAGGCCAGACCTCAGTTATAGAATACTATGTGAGAGAGTCCGAGGCACACAACATGGCATCTCCATGGCAGAGGGTAGGGAGGGGGCATGACAGGCACCAAAAATATTTTCCTGGAGTGGGTAAGTCTTGATTTTGACTGATCTGTCCCGGGGCTGACTACATGGCAGTATGGCCTGAGCAATAGCACAAGTTTCATGCTCAGAGGGCCTCACATGCTTGAACTAATGCTCTGTTGTTGCCATCTTGAAATTCTCAATCATTTTTTAGCAAGGGGCCCTGCATTTTTATTTTGTATTGGGCACCACAATTTATGTCCTGATCATCCTTAATAGGTTACTTCCAGCATGTATTACTTTTCCTCTGAGCATTTATTATTTTTCTTCCCAAACTTCTCTTTTAGTCCTCATCTCAGCTACAAATGCTTACTTCTTCCCTGTTCTTTGGACTTAAAACCTCAAGGCAGCTGTCATGCATGCCTCACCCTAGCCCTTGACATCTAAATGATTCAAGACCTGAGGCTTATTCCTTTAAATAACTCACCTACTCCTGATTCTCACCATTTCCAGAGTCATACACCTAGCTCAGGCCTACCTTGTCTTTTGTCTGGTCTCTAGATCCTTGCTTCCTGGTGTACTCTAGGGACATTGAGCATCAGCCTAACTTGAGAGCTCGTTAGAATTACAAAACTTTGGGTACCACCCTAGATCTGCATTTTGACAAAATCCTTAGGTGATTCTCATTCACTGGAAGTTTGAGAAGTCCAGTCAGTGACTCTGGACTTTGGATTTATATTACGATCACCTGGGGAGATTTTTAAAATACAGATAATTAGGTCCCATCCTTAGAGATTCTCATTTAATTAGTCTGCATCAGTTTTTTTTTTTTTTAAAGCCCTTCCTTTTTACTTGTTTTAATCATCTATTGCCGTGTAACAAATTACCCCAACACATGTTTATAATCTCACATTTTCTGTGGTTTAGGAATCCAGATGCAACTTACTGGGTCCCTTGCTTCAGGATTTCTCACAAAGTTGTAGTCAAGGTGTTGGCTCAGGAGCTCTCGCATGGCTGCAGTCCAGGTTCCACAGGGCAGGATCTGCATCCAAGCTCACTCAGTGGCTGTTGGCAGGACACAGGTCCCCACAGCCTGTTCGCTTGAGGATATCTGTTCCTTGTTGACTGTTGACTGTTGGCTGAGAAATCACCTTCGGTCCTTTGTACCAGGGGCCTCTCCAACCAGGAAGCTTGCCTCATAAGTCAGCAAGAGAGTCTGCTAGCAAGATGGAAGCCATGATCCTTTATAACTCATTTATGAAAATATTTATTACTTTTGCCATATTCTATTCATTAGAAGCAAGCCACTAGGTCCAGCCCATATTCTAAATGAAGGGGCTGGCTGGGCATGGAGGCTTATGCCTGTAATTGTAGCACTTTACAAGGTGGAGGCAGGAGGATCTTTTGAGCCCAGGAGTTAAGAGACCAGCCTTGCAACACAGTGAGACCTTGTCTCTATTAAAAAAAAAAAAAAAAAAAAAAGGAAGAAAAATAAATGGAGAGGCTCACACAAGAGTGTCACTGCTAAGAGGTAGGGATCGCCAGGGAACATTGTGGGCGTTTGCCTATCCCACGACCCAGGTGGTTCTGTTACCAGTTGAAAGTGTCCAGGTTCTTGATTTCTTAAACAAAGAATTGGACAAAATGCACAAACAAAACAAGAAAAGAATGAAGCCACAAAAGCTGAGATTTATTGAAAACCAAAGTATACCCCATGGGTGTACAGGCCTGAGCACTGGAGCTCAAGGTCTCCATTACTGAATTTTCTGGGATTTAAATACCTTCTAGAGGTTTCCATTGGTCTCTTGGTGTATGCCCTATGTAAATGAAGAGGATGCGGTAAAGTTAGAAAGTCATTTAGTCGGTATATGCCCTATGTAAATGAAGAGGATATTTTCTGTAATAACTGAAGTGTTTCCATTTGATTTAGTTCTAGGAAGTCAGTGTGAATTGGCCTTATGCACCCCAAGTCTGGATTCTGCTAACCCAAATGTAGGCTTTTGGAGTAGTCTAATAACTCTCTCCAGTCTCTCCTCATCCTTCAATAATAATACTTAAAAAAAAACTTGCTTGCAACATTGTTCTAAGCCTCATTTTATGTCCTTCTTCAAATAATATTACAAATAATAGCTAATACCTTTTAAGGGCTTACTAAATACTAGGCACTGTTCTGAGTGCTTTACATTTATTATACCATGTAATCTGACAAACATTTTATTAGGTAAGTTACTATTAATATCTCCATTTCCATAAGCCAAGAACAGAAAGATGAATGCTGCACATTCTCACTCATATGTGGATTCTAAAAATGTGGATCTCAGAAGTAGAGTAGAATCGTGGTTACAAGAGGTGGGGAAGGGTAGGGGGATGGGTGCAATACCCAGAGGTTGGTTAATGGAGAGAAATTTACTGCTAGATATGAGGAATAAGTTCTAGCTTTCCCTCCCTCCCTTCCTTCCTTCCTTCCTTCCTTTCTTTCTGTCTTCTCTTTCTTCTTTCTTTCTCTCTCTCTCTCTCTCTCTTTCTTTTGAGATGGAGTCTCACTCTGTTGCCTAGGCTGGAGTGCAGTGGCGCGATCTTGGCTCACTGCAACCTTCGCCTCCTGGGTTCAAGCGTTTCTCCTGCCTCAGCCTCCTGAGTAGCTGGGATTACAGGCATGTGCCACCATGCCTGGCTAATTTTTGTATTTTTAGTAGAGATGGGATTTCACCATGTTGGTCAGGCTGGTCTCAAACTCCTGACCTTGTGATCTCCCCACCTCAGCCTCCCAAGGTGCTGGGATTACAGGCATGAACCACTGCGCCCAGCCAGTTCTAGCTTTCTATAGCACTGTAGGGTGACTATAATTAAGAACAATTTGTTGTATGTTTTCAAATAGCAAGAAGAGCAGATTTTAAATGTTACCAGCACAAAGAAATAATAAACGTTTGAGATGATGGATATGCTAATTATCCTGATTTGATCATTATATCTTGTATACATGTATGAAAATATCACACAGTGTCTCATAAATACGTACAATTGTTAAATGTCAATTAACATTTATTAATAATAATAAAAGCAACCCCCCCCCCATTTCTAATGAGGAAATTGAAGCCATGACAGTTTAATCATTTACCTAGATTACACAACTAGTCAGTGGCAGAACTGAGATTCAAACCCACCTGGTCTTGCTCCAGAGCCCATGCTCTGAAATCACTAATTCAATGTAAAAAACCTTCCATTTCTACACATTTCCATTTATGTCTGTTATGGCATCACCATCTCTAATAGGGTAAAATTAGAAAACACCCTACTTTCCAACAATAGGGAGCTGGTTAGGTAAATTATGATACAGCTTTATGATGACATATAATACCCACTAAAAGGGATACTTTTCAAAGAAATTTAAAGACAGGGAAAATGCACAAAATGACGTTGAGAAAAAGAAGTGGAATTAGACAAAGATTAAAAAAATAGAGAGTGAGGGAAAGGAGGTGGGTACAGGATAAAGGAGTAGAGGGACAATGAGGAAGAAAGAAAAAGGGGAAAAGATGCAGAAATAGGGTTAAGAAGAGGTGTGGGGGGGGACAAAAAAAGATAGTGAAGTAGGGATAGAGAAGGGGAAGGATAGAGATGGACGATGAAGACAGAAAGGAGACAAAAGAGAGGGAGAGACACCAAATCTTTCCCATGCCGCCATCCAATAGGCAGCCTTTGAATGGCTCAGGACTGGAGCAAAATGCATTTGCCAGCGGGATCCGTCGGTGCTCCTGATGGGCTGATGCCCAGGAAGTACAGCCAAGTTGTGCTGAGACTGTTCCTCATTAATATCAGAGGCTCCAGCCAGCCCTAATGGTCCCTCAGCTGTGTGGGCTACAAAGGGACTAGAGACAGTGGGTTGGGCAGACACCAGGCTGTGCTCACAGAGATGGTGCCTCCTGGGGCCAACCTGAGGTTTGATGCCTGGCCAGGGCCTGGAGGCTGCTGAGTGGTCTGGAGGGCCTGGAGGAGTTTTTTTGAGGTGATTGATCAAAACATGGTCAGGCCAGATCCTCCTGGCCTGACCAGGGTGATAAGCATCCCCTGTGGGTATGGTTAATGGTCAGAGAAAAGTGGCTGATGGCAGCTGTGTTATTTAAGAATTGACTGGGTGCAGTGGCTCATGCCTGTAATCTCAGCACCTTCAGAGGTCAAGGTGGCTGGATCACTTGAGCCCGGAGCTCAAGACCAGTGTGGGTAACATGGTGAAACCTTGTCTCTAGAAAAAATACAAAAATTAGCTGGGCGTGGTGGCTCATGCCTGTAGTCCCAGCTACTCGGGAGGCATGGTAGGGAGGATTGCTTGAGCCCATGAGGTCAGGGCTGCAGTGAGCTGTGTTTGCGCCACTGCACTCCAACCTGAGCAATAGAGCAAGACCTTGTCTCAAACAAAACAAAACAAAAAAGAATTGGTCAGTTTTTCTTTTTTTTTCTTTTTTTTTTTGAGATGGAGTCTTGCTCTGTTGCCCAGGCTGGAGTGCAGTGGCAGGATCTCAGCTCACTGCAAGCTCCGCCTCCCGGGTTTACGCCATTCTCCTGCCTCAGCCTCCCGAGTAGCTGGGACTACAGGCGTCCGCCGCCTCGCCTGGCTAGTTTTTTGTATTTTTTAGTAGAGACGGGGTTTCACCGTGTTAGCCAGGCTGGTCTCGATCTCCTGACCTCGTGATCCGCCTGTCTCGGCCTCCCAAAGTGCTGGGATTACAGGCTTGAGCCACCACGCCCGGCCCAGTTTTTCATGTTCTTTTGGTCAGTAACAGACACTGACCCTTGCCTGGATCCCACCTGTCCTCAAAAAGCTTGCAATCCAGTTAGTGGGAGGTGGCAACCAAGTAAATTACTAATAAGACTAAAATATGTCCTTAAAGAGATAAATGCTGCAGCTTCTTCCAAATGTCAGAGATTCAATAAATATTATTGATTAAAATGCATGAATGAATGAATACATGTTCATCTTATGTATCCAATAGGATTATTTATGAACAAATTCTTTGCATAGATTGGTAGCTGCCCAGTACGGTTTTTCTTTTTTTTTCGAGATGGAGTCTCACTCTGTTGCCAGGCTGGAGTGCAGTGGTGCAATCTCAGCTCACTGCGAGTTCTGCCTACTGCATTCATGACATTCTCCTGCCTCAGTCTCCTGAGTAGCTGGGACTACAGGCGCCCACCACCATGCCCGGCTAATTTTGTTTTTGTATTTTTAGTAGAGATGGGGTTTCACTGTGTTAGCCAAGATCCTCTCGATCTCCTGACCTCGTGATCTGCCTGCCTCGGCCTCCCAAAGTGCTGGGATTACATGCGTGAGCCACTGCGCCCAGCCCCAATACAGTTTTTCTAAGTGAATGGCTGATGACATTTCACTGCAGAGAAAAATGCAAATACTCCCCAGGGAAGGAGCACTCCAGGCTGCTGTCACATACTGGTACTTTAGTATGAACTTAATTATGTAGTCCATTTTTGCTGATATTTACAAATCATATTAGCTAGTGTACTTCAATCTCCTATCCATTCCATGAGATGAGCAGGGCTGGAATAATCGTCAGTCATCATCTGCATTTTCAGGTGGAGAAATTGAGGGCCAGACAGGCTGGGTGTTGGCACCCACCCAGTTGAAGTACTAAAGCCATGTCTCGAATGTAGGGCTCCTGACACCGAATCCAGTTCCTGTTCCCCCATGCCAGGAGACTACCCTCAGGCTAGGTAATGGCCAGTGGAGGGAGGTTCTGGGGCAGCTGAGGGTTTTGTGGGAAAGGAGTGATGCTGGTGGAGGTGGGAACCATGTACCAGGACCAATGTAGTAGCTTTATAAAATTATTTCACCTAACTAACTATCACAAGCACCTCATGAGATGAAAATTATTATCCCATTTTAAAGTCAAAGAAATATAGGATCGAAAAAAGGTCAGAGCCAGGATTCAAGCCAGATCTGTTGCACTTCAAAGCTTACCCTCTTTCCATTGCATCATGGTAATTTGCAATAATTTTGGAGAGAGAAAAGCAAAGTTATAACATCAATGTTTCGGAGACCCTTCCAGCAAGTCACGATTGCTCTGGGGTGGGGTGGGAGTGCGAGGGTAGAGATTGTGCATCTTCAGGACTCAGGGACACTGGAATTTCTTCCCTGTGGGGCAAACACACTGGATTTTATGTGACTTTTTTTTTTTTTTTTTCTCCCAGAGATAGGAAGAGTGAAAGGTCCTCATTAGTTTGGGTAGCTGGGCTTCCAGGCAAATTCAGGGACAACCTAACTAATTAAGTTTAAGTTGGACAGG
The DNA here is from genome assembly GCF_008728515.1 of Papio anubis. Taxonomy (NCBI): domain Eukaryota; kingdom Metazoa; phylum Chordata; class Mammalia; order Primates; family Cercopithecidae; genus Papio; species Papio anubis. The sequence continues at coordinate 40,508,497 of NC_044987.1, read as the reverse complement.
AAAGGGAGAGGCTCTAAGGGAAAAGAAAATCTTTGCCCATAATTATCGAGGTAGATTTCTACTTCATGCCTGCAATAAATCTCTCTCTCTTTATATATACCAATACCTAATCTATATATATTTAATTTGTTCTATTTTTCTGGAGAACCCTGGCTGACAAACCTAGGTCCCATTCCATCTTTACTAATTAATAATCTGTGAACTTGGACACATGTCTTAACTTCCCTGATTCTTAATTTCTTGATCTGTGGTAGAGATATAAACAATATCCTTTTTTAAACAATAGAGATGGGGTCTTGCTATGTTGCCCAGGCTGGTCTTGAACTCCTGGGCTCAAATGATCCTCCCTCCTTATCCTCTCAAAATGCTAGGATTACAGGCATGAGCCTAATTTTTATATTTTTAGTTGAGACAAGGTTTCACCATTTTGGTCAGGTTGGTCTTGAACTCCTGACCTCAGGTGATCTACCGGTCTTGGCCTCCCAAAGTGCTGGGATTACAGGTGTGAGCCACCGTACCTGGCCAAGTGTTTGCTTTTTATATACTGTTATATCATCATGGTTCTAATTTAGCATTTCCCTGCAATGAAGAAAAGTTATAGGACATTTATATTTCTTTCTTCCTTTTTTTTTTTTTTTGTAAAGTACTGGTTCAGTTCTAATATCTTTCCTATTCTTCTATTGGTATGTCTGTTTTTCTTACTGATTTGAAGAAGTTCCTTATATATTTTGGGTATGAATTTTTAATCAGTTATAAGTATTGTGAATGAATGTAAGTTTGCCTTTTCACTCTTTTAATGGTGAAGACTTAATGAGCAGAACTTCTTAATTTTAATGTAGTAAAAACTTACTGGTATTTTCTTGAACAGTTAGTTCATTTGGTAATTGTTTTTTTTTTTTTTTGAGACGGAGTCTCGCTCTGTCGCCCAGGGTGGAGTGCAGTGTCACGATATCAGCTCACTGCAACCTCCACCTCCTGGGTTGAAGCAATTCTCTGTCTCAGCCTCCCAAGTAGCTGGCATTACAGGTGCCATCCCCACGCCTGGCTAATTTTTTTTGTGTTTTTAGTAGAGACGGGGTTTCAACATCTTGGCCAGGCTGGTCTTGAACTCGTGATCCATCTGCCTCAGCCTCCCAAAGTGCTGGGATTACGGGCATGAGCCACCGCGCCCAGCCATTTGGTAATTGTTTAAGAAAACTATCTTATCCAAGGTCATGAAAATATTCTCCCATTTTATTTTCTGATGGCTTTATAGTTTTTTCTTTCTTTTCTTTTCAGTTCTTTCATTCGTGTTTTTTTTTTTTAACAGAGTCTTGCTTTGTTGCCCAGGCTGGAGTGCAATGGTGCTATCTTGGCTCACTGCAGCCTCCGCCTCCTAGGTTCAAACAATTCTCCTGCCTCAGCCTCCCAAGTAGCTGAAACTACAAGTGTATGCCACCATGCCCAGCTAATTTTTGTATTTTTAGTAGGGACAGGCTTTCACCATGTTGGCCAGGCTGGTCTTGAACTCCTGACCTCAAATGACCCATCTGCCTTGGCCTCCCAAAGTGCTGGGATTATAGGCGTGAGCCACTGCGCCTGGCCTAGTTTTGCCTTTTCTGTTAAGGACTGGATATACCTGGAATTGATTTCTGTTTAACCCATATGGGTAGCAAATTGTCCCAGCAGCACGTATTTAAAAACCATTCTTTCCCATTGCCCTGCAGTGTTGCCTCTATTACGTATCAAGTGTTCATATAATGCAAAGTTCTCTTTCTGGACTCTGTTGTATTGGTCTGTTTGTTGATCCATGTACCAATCCATTCTGTTTAAAATATTATAGCTTCATAGAAAGTCTTGACATTTGACAGTGCCAGTCCTACATTTTTCTTCTTTTTCTTCCTTCTTCTTCTTCTTCTTCCACATCTTGGCTATTCTTTGTCCTTTGCATCTTCACATAAATTTGGGAATCAATTTTTCAAATACCACTAAAACCTCGTTAGCATTTTGACTGGAAATTCATTGATTTTATAAATGATGTGGGAGACTTGACATGTTTGCAGTACTGAGTCTTCCAATTTATGAACATGGCATATCTCTTAATTTAATTAAGCTGTCTTTAATATCTCTCAATATGTTTTACAACTTTTCCCATTAAGATGCACAATTTTGTCATACTTATTTGTAGGCACTTCATATATTTTTTTGAAGCTGCTAAAAAGGTAGAGTCTTTGCCACAGATACATAAAATTTTTCTGTGTAACTTTGATTATTTGTGAAATGAAAAAGACTCTTTGATAAGACCTCTTCATTTACCTCACCTTCCCCTCATTTACCTGGGTCAGTGATGGCTCACCAGCAAAGACAGAAGCATGTTTTTCCTCGATGGAGGGTGCCCTTCTGTGGACTAATAACTGCAATAACCAAAACTTGATCAACACTTTATCTTTTTAATTTCTTTTCCATATTTCATTTCAATAGCGTGATCAGCAGTTTAAAAAGTGTTTCCCTTTCCTGTGTATTATATGGGCAGAAGAAAAGCAAAGTTTCCTACATTATAATCTTGTTTAATCCTTATAACTATCTTGAAAATAGACATTTTAATTTCCATCTTACTAGTGAGGAAACAGAATTTCAGGGAGCTAAAAGGGCTTGCTCATTCCATGAATGGATGAACAGATAAAGAAAATTTCGTATATACATACAATGAAATACTATTCTGCCTGCCTTGAAAAAGAAGAAAATTCTGCTATTTGAGACAACATGAATGGACCCAGAGGACATTATGCTAAGCGCACTAAGGCACAGAAAGACAAATACTGCGGATTTTATTATATGTGGAATCTAAAACAATCAAACACATAGAAGCAGAGAGTAGAATGGGGATTACCAGCAACTTGGGGATAGGGAATGGGGAGATGTTCGTCAAAGGGGACAAAAGTTTAGTTTAGATATCTGTTGCACAGCATGGTGACTATCGTTAGTAATAATGTATTCCATATTTCAAAATTGTTATGAGAGTGAATTTCAAGTGTTGTCACCACAAAACATGGTAAGTATTTGAGGTCATAGATATGTTAATTAGCTTGATTTAATTATTCCACACTGTATACGTATATCAAAACATCACTTTGTACTCCATGAATATAAACAACTGTAATTTGTTGATTTACAGTAAAAAAAAAAAAAAAAAAAAGACTTGCTCAAGTTTGCATGGTTTTATTTAGCGCCAGTTCAGAACTATTGACTTCAGTCTGTCCTCTTTCCCTGACCCACATTTGCCTCCCCGCCTGGCACCTGTGAAGGTGTGGGTTTTTGAGTGCTTCGTGCAGTGTTTTCTGGTGCCTGATCAGATTAATATTTGGGGAGCTAGAAAAGATGAGAATAGACCTAGAAGAAAAACGGTTTACAGGTACTAGATTTTTTTCTGTTTTCTATACTATACTCTCTTGTCTTTTTGGGGTAACCATAATTCAGTCAACAGATCTCAGTTCCCATTAAATTTGCTTTCAATACAGCCTTTCCATTTAGAAATGAGTGCCAGTCCTAATGAACAATGCCATTTTTTTTCTTATTAGACTGGAAGAAACTTGAGGGCATATATTTATAGTCACAGTGCCTGTTAAAATGTTTTGGCAATAAGTATTTGCTGAATGAGTGCGTTTTTCTCGTATGTTTACAATGTAGAAGCTTATCTTCAGAGAGTTAACTATTTAATACCTTGAAGACCCAACAGAGGGTGCTCCAAGACTGCCTAGTAGAGCTCCCACTTGCTGAAAAAGAGTGCTGTTCACCCGCCAGGGAGCTGCAATCTGTGCATTTTGGTTTAAAACAGGAACAAGAAGGAGAAGGGGGAGGGAGAAAAGAAAAACCTTTGGTCTTGGCATTCTTTTCATTCACAGTTGAGCCGTAGTATGAGATCCTCTGTGATTTTACTTAGGCATTTATGATTCCCTCAGATTTGAGGAGCATGTTCTAGCTCCTCTAGGGCAGAGCTCTCCTATTTTTCTTTGTACTGCATACAAGGTCCAGCACATAGTAGGAGCTTGATACATTCTGGTTAATCTGAGACAGCTAGCTCTGTCTGGAAGCCTGACCCCGTACACTCTTCCCTGAATTAAATTTCCTCCTCCTCCATTCCCTTTCTTGGTTGATGGTGTCTGCCAGCCCCGGCATTAGAGTTAAAACTTCAGAGCCACCCTGCTGCTCGGCAGTTTCTCCATGAGTCCACTTGGCATCCAGTCCCATTCCTACAGTAGCTGTTTTAAACCTTCACTTCTCAGTCCTCCCTCCTCCCTCTTTGCTCATCCCATCCCGCTGTTTCAGGAGGCGACTCTCTACTCTCCAAGCCTCAATTCACAGCTGAAGTGGAAAGCACCGTGTGGGGTCTCCCTCAGCTTCCTAAGTGTACCTTTGGACCACTCTATAATCCCATTTGTCCTCTGTTTCCCCCTGTGATCCTGGAAGAGGTATCTTAGAGTGTAGTCAACATGAATCCTATCCCTTCCTAGTCTTCCATTTATTTGTTCATTTATTCACCCATTCTTCAAACATTTATTAATCGCTGCTATGTGATAGGTTCTGGGAATACAACGGTGAGCACAGCTAACAAGGTCTACTAGGAGACAGAGCTGTTAATTGAATAACCAACCTACTGGATGAAGTGGGGTCAATGTTCTCATGCTGTGCTAAGGTGTACTGAGATAATACAGCTTTTTGTTGTTGTTGTTGTTGTTTTGAGATGGAGTCCCGCTCTGTCACCCAGGCTGGAGTTCTGTGGTGTAAGCTTGGCTCACTGCAACTTTTGCCTCCCGGGTTCAAGTGATTCTCTTGCCTCAGTCTCCTGAGTAGCTGGGATTACAGGCACACACCACCATGCCCGACTAATTTTTTTTTTGTATTTTTAGTAGAGACAGGGTTTCACCATGTTGGCCAGGCCGGTCTCAAACTGCTGACCTCAGGTGATCCGCCTGCCTCGGCCTCCCAGTTGCTGGGATTACAGGCATGAGCCACCGCGCCCGGCCAACACAGCTTTTTAGTTCCCATAACTGATATCTCTTCCTCACAAGCCAGTTTTCCTTATAAGCCAGTTAATAGTATCTCAGGCTCAGAGTAAGGATTCAGACTAAATACACCTGGGGAGACAATCCCTCTGATAGAACCACCTGTATCTGCTGAGAAGGGGCCCTGCTTGACCCCTAAAGAAGGGCTTTGCAGGGCACAGTGGCAGGAGGGCTTACCAACAGGCTGGCAGCTCTGATTTCTCATGTTATGCCATCCCTGTGTCTGTGTGTCAGAGCCCTCCGTGGCCTGTGTTGGGGTAGCAGAGCGGACCTGGGTGGGTCAGGATTGTGGACCTGCAGTACCCATAGCAGGACATGGACAGGATTCTGGGAACAAGAGGAGGCAGGACCTGGTGGGTTTCTGGTACAGGTCCATGCCCAGGGTTATTAAGTCCCAGATTCTATGATATGAAAATTAGGTTAAGATGAAAGCTAAGTGGGTCAGGACTGAGGGAACTTGACGTGTCAGGAGTTTCTGAGCAGACGCTGGGAAGGTGGGGCCTGGGTGAAGGGCCTGAGCTGGAAGAATAAGAATCTGCTGGCTGGACGTGGTAGCTCACGCCTGTAATCCCAGCACTTTGGGAGGCTGAGGCAGGTGAATCACTTGAGGTCAGGAGTTTGAGACCAGCCTGGCCAACATGGTGATAACCCCATCTCGACTAAAATAGCAAAATTAGCCGGATGTAGTGGCAGGTGCCTGTAATCCCAGCTACCCGGGAGGCTGAGGCAGGAGAATAGCTTGAGTCCGGGAAGCCGAACTTGCAGTGAGTGGAGATCACGCCACTGCACTCCAGTCTGGGTGACAAGAGTGAAAGTTCGTCTGGAAGAAAAAAAAAAATCCGTTTCATAGCTCTTCAGTTACCTGTCACTCACTCATATCTCAAATTCCACCATTAGCTCCTTACTCTTCTGATTCAAGGTTTCAGCCTATATCAAAAGGGAAATAGTGTCTGAGAGAAGGGACAAGGAGCTCCTCTCACCTCTTCTATCCCTACCATCAGATTCAAATAGCAGCTGCTAGTAGTTTGTATTTCTGTGGGATCAGTGGTGATATTCCCTTTATAGTTTTTTATTGTGTCCATTTGATTCTTCTCTTATTCTTTATTAGTGTGACTAGCCATCTATTTTGTTAATCTTTGCAAAAAACCAGCTCCTGGATTCATTAATTTTTTGAAGAGGTTTTCATGCCTTTATCTCCTTCATTTCTGCTCTGATCTTAGTTATTTCTTGTCTTCTGCTAGCTTTTGAATTTGTTTGCTCTTGCTTCTCTAGTTCTTTCAATTGTGATGTTAGGGTGTCAATTTTAGATCTTTCCCACTTTCTCCTGTGGGCATTTAGTGCTATAAATTTCCCTGTATACATTGCTTTAGCTGTGTCCCAGAGATTCTGGTATGTTGTGTCTTTGTTCTCATTGGTTTCAAATAACTTATTTATTTGTGCCTTAATTTCATTATTTACCCAGTAGTCATTCAGGAGCAGGTTGTTCAGTTTCCATGTAGTTGTGCAATTTTGAGTGAGTTTCCTAATCCTGAGTTCTAAGTTGATTGCATTGTGGTGTGAGAGACTGTTTGTCATGATTTCTGTTCTTTTACATTTGCTGAGGAGTGTTTTATTTCCAATTATGTGGTCAATTTTAGAATAAATGCAATGTGGTGCTGAGAAGAATGTATATTCTGTTGATTTGGAGTGGAGACTTCTGTATATGTCTATTAGGTCTGCTTGGTCCAGAGCTGAGTTCAAGTCCTGAATATCCTTGTTAATTTTCTGTCTCATTGATCTGTCTAATATGGACAGTGGAAAGTCTCCCACTATTATTATGTGGGAGTCAGTCTCTTTGTAGTCTCTAAGAACTTGCTTTATGAATCTGGGTGCTCCTGTATTGGGTGCATATATATTTAGGATAGTTAGCTCTTCTTGTTGCATCGATCGTTTTATCATTATATAATACCCTCTTTGTCTTTTTTGATCTTTGTTGGTTTAAAGTCTGTTTTATCAGAGAATACTATAAACAGCTCTCTGCAAATCAACTAGAAAATCTAGAAGAAATGGATAAATTTCTGGACACATATACCCTCCCAAGACTAAACCAGGAAGAACAGGAAGAGGTCGAGTCCCTGAATAGACCAATAATAAGTTCTGAAATTGAGGCAGTAATTAATAGCCTACCACCACCACCAACAACAACAAAAGCCCAGGACTGGACAGATTCACAGCTGAATTCTACCAGAGGTACAAAAAGGAGCTGGCACCATTCCTTCTGAAACTATTCCAAACAATAGAAAAAGAGAGACTCCTTCCTAACTCATTTTATGAGGTCAGCATCATCCTGATACCAAAACCTGGCAGAGACACAACAAAAAAAGAAAATTTCAGACCAATATCCCCGATGAATATCAATGTGAAAATCCTCAATAAAATACTAGCAAACTGAATCCAGCAGCACATCAAAAAGCTTATCCCCCACGATCAAGTCGGCTTCATCCCTGGGATGCAAGGCTGGTTCAGCATGCACAAATCAATACATGTAATCCATCACATAAAAAGAACCAATGACAAAAACCGTGTGATTATCTCAATAGATGCAGAAAAGGCCTTAGATAAAATTCAACACCCCTTCATGCTAAAAACTCTCAATAAACTAGGTATTGATGGAATGTATCTGAAAATCATAAGAGCTATTTATGACAAACCCACAGCCAATATCATACTGAACGGGCAAAAGCTGGAAGCATTCCCTTTGAAAACTGGCACAAGACAAGGATCCCCTCTCTCACCACTCCTATTCAGCATAGTGTTGGAAGTTCTGGCCAGGGCAATCAGGCAAGAGAAAGAAATAAAGGATGTTCAAATAGGAAAAGAGAAAGTCAAATTGTCTCTGTTTGCAGATGACATGATTGTATATTTAGAAAACCCCATTGTCTCAGTCCAGAATCTCCTTAAGCTCATAAGCAACTTCAGCAAAGTCTCAGGGTAAGAAATAAATGTGCAAAAATCACAAGCATTCCTATACACTAATAATAGACAAACAAAGAGCCAAATCATGAGTGAACTCTCATTCACAATTGCTACAAAGAGAATAAAATACCTAGGAATCCAACTTACAAGGAATGTGAAGGAACTCTTCAAGGAGAATTACAAACCACTGCTCAAGGAAATAAGAGAGGGCACAAATAAATGGAAAAACATTCCTTGCTCATGGATAGGAAGAATCAGTATCATGAAAATGGCCATACAGATTCATACCTCTATTAATCTGCCTCAAATTCATAGAGGCAGAAAGTAGAATGGCAGCTGCCAGGGGCTGCCCAAAGTAATTTATAGATTCAATGCTATCCTCATCAAGCTACCATTGACTTTCTTCACAGAATTAGAAACAAACTACTTTAAATTTCATACAGAACCAAAAAGGAACATGTATAGCCAAGACAATTCTAAGCAAAAAGAACAAAGCTGGAGGCATCATGCTACCTGACTTCAAATTATCCTACAAGGCTACAGTAACCAAAACAGCATGGTACTGGTACCAAAACAGATATATAGACCAATGGAACAGAACAGAGTCCTCAGAAATAACACCACACATCTACAACCATCTGATCTTCAACAGACCTGACAAAAACAAGCAACAGGGAAAGGATCCTCTATTTAATAAATAGTGTTGGGAAAACTGGCTAGCCGATGCAGAAAACTGAAACTGGACCCCTTCCTTACACCTTATACAAAATTAACTCAAGATGGATTAAAGACTTAAACATAAGACCCAAACCATAAAAACCCTAGAGGAAAACCTAGGCAGTATCACTCAGGACATAGGCGTGGGCAAAGACTTTATAACTAAAACACCAAAAGCAATGGCAACAAAAGCCGAAATAGACAAATGGTATCTAATTAAACTAAAGAGCTTCTGCACAGCAAAAGAAACTAGCATTAGAGTGAACAGGCAACCTACAAAATGGGAGAAAATATTTGCAATCTATCCATCTGACAAAGGGCTAATATTCAGAATCTATAAAGAAGTTAAACAAATTTACAAGAAAAAACCAAACAACCCCATCAAAAAGTGGGCAAAGGATATGAACAGACACTTTTCAAAAGAAGATGTTTATGCGGCCAACAAACATGTGGAAAAAGCTTGTCATCACTGGTCATCAGAGAAATGCAAATCAAAACCACAATGAGATACCATCTCATGCCAGTTAGAATGGTGATCATTAAAAAGTCAGGAAACAACAGATGCTGGAGAGGGTGTGGAGAAATAGGAATGCTTTTACACTGTTGGTGGGAGTGTAACTTAACTCAACCTTTAGGAAAGACAGTGTGGCGATTTCTCAAGGATCTAGAACCAGAAATACCATTTGACCCAGCAATCCCATTGCTGGGTATATACCCAAAGGATTATAAATCATTCTACTGTAAAGACACATGCACCTGTATGTTTATTGCAGCACTGTTCAGAATAGCAAAGACTTGGAATCCAAATGCCCATCAATGATAGACTGGATAAAGAAAATGTGGCACAAGCCATAAAAAAGAAGGAGTTCATATCCTTTGCAGGAACATGGATGAAGCTGGAAACTATCATTCTCAGCAAACTAACACAGGAACAGAAAACCAAACACCACATGTTCTCACTTATAAGTGGAAGTTGAACAATGAGAACACATGGACACAGGGAGGGGAACATCACACACTGGGGCCTGTTGGGGGATGGGGGGCTAGGGGATGGATAGCACTAGGAGAACTATCTAATGTTGATGACAGGTTGATGGGTGTAGCAAACCAACATGGCACTTGTGTACCTATGTAACAAACCTGTATGTTCTGCACATGTATTCCAGAACTTAAAGTATAATAAAAAAAAGCAAAAAAGTTAAAAATAGAATCACTGTATAATCCAACAATTCCACACTGGACATATACCACCCCCCAAAAATTGAAAGCAGAGTCTTGAAGATATATTCGTATATCTTTGTTCATTGCAGTATTATTCACAATAGCCAAAAGGTGGAAGCCACCCAAGTGTTCATCAATGATTGAATGGATAAAATAAGTGTGGTATGTACATATAAATATATGTAAATACACACAGAAGCACACACACATTTGCACACACATGCACACACAATGGAATTAATAAGCACTGAAAGACAATAAGGTATTATTCAGCCTTAAAAAGGAAGGAAATGTGACACAGGCTACATGGATAAAACTTGAGGGCATTTTGCTAAGTGAACTAGGCTAGTCACAGAAAGACAAATACTGTATGATTCCACTCATATGAAGTGCCCAGAGTAGTCAAATTCATAGAGGCAGAAAGTAGAATGGCAGCTGCCAGGGGCTGTGGAGATGAAGGAATGAGTTGTTGTTTAAGAGTTTCAGTTAGGCCGGGCGCGGTGGCTCAAGCCTGTAATCCCAGCACTTTGGGAGGCCGAGACGGGAGGATCACGAGGTCAGGAGATCGAGACCATCCTGGCTAACACGGTGAAACCCCGTCTCTACTAAAAAATACACACACACACACAAAAAAACTAGCTGGGCGAGGTGGCGGGCGCCTGTGGTCCCAGCTACTCGGGAGGCTGAGGCAGGAGAATGGCGTGAACCCGGGAGGCGGAGCTTGCAGTGAGCCGAGATCCGGCCACCGCACTCCAGCCCCGGCGACAGAGCAAGACTCCGTCTCAAAAAAAAAAAAAAAAAGAGTTTCAGTTTTGCCAGATGAAAAGAGTTCTGGAGATGGCACAGCAGGGTGAATGTACTTAACACTACTGGACTGTAATGCCTTTACACTTAAAACTGGCTGAAATGAGAAGCATAGTTTTATGTTATGTGTGTTTTACCACAATTGAAGAAAATAATTTCAAACTAAAGATCATTTGAGGCCGGGCGCGGTGGCTCAAGCCTGTAATCCCAGCACTTTGGGAGGCCGAGACGGGCGGATCACGAGGTCAGGAGATCAAGACCATCCTGGCTAACACGGTGAAACCCCGTCTCTACTAAAAAATACAAAAATACAAAAAAAAAAAAAAAAGATCATTTGAAAAAATAGTACAATGGACATTTATATGCCCTTCACCTAGATTCATCAGTTATTTTGCTTTATCCACTCCCAAATATTTGTATATGTTATATATGTTGGAATGCAAGTTGTAAATATCATAGCACTTTCCCCCTAAATACTACAGCTGGTATCTCCCTCAAACAGGGATATTCTGCATAACCTATATCACGTTCAAGACATTTAATACTGGTGTGTGTGTAATAACAGTAATATTATCTAATCTATAATCCATGTTTAGAATTTCCCAGTTTTTATCGCAAGAACAGAAAACCAAACACCGCATGTTCTCACTCATAGGTGGGAATTGAACAATGTGATCACTTGGACACAGGAAGGTGAACATCACACACTGGGGTCTGGAGGGGGGAGGGGGGAGGGGGGAGGGATAGCATTAGGAGATATACCTAATGTAAATGATGAGTTAATGGGTACAGCACACCCACATGGTACATGTATACGTATGTAACAGACCTGCACGTTGTGCATATGTACCCTAGAACATAAAGTATAATAAAAAAATTAAAAAAAATTTCCCAGTTTTTCCAATAATACTCTTTATACTTCTTTTTGTTGTATCAATTTTAGTTAAGTGATTTTTTTGACAAGTATTTATTGAGTACCTTGTGTGTACTAGGCACTGTTCTATTTTTCACTGTTTACCAGTGAATAAGATTGGTAAAAATCCCTGCCTTCATGTCTAGCTTATATTCTAGAGCTGTAGAGAAAGACAGAGAGTGGTTCAGGAGACAGTAGAGAGTAGAGGAAGACAGCAAACAAAATAAATTAGTAAATGGTATGTGGGACTAAATACATGAAGTACCGTGGTGAGAGGGAAGAACACGGCTGGCAAAGGGAGTGGGGTACGTGAGGAGGCAGGAGGAAGCTACAGTTTTAAATAGGTGGTCATGTGCCAGGCAAGATGCTTGAGCATAGGCATGGAGAGGCCAGGGAGCAACTAGTGGCTATAGCGGGCAAGAACCTGCAGGCAGAGGAAACAGAAGGATGAATGCCCTGAGGTGGGAGCAGGGCTTGCTTGAGTAAGACTGGCAAAAAGGCTGATACAGGGAAGAGTGGGAGGGAAGGTCAGAATGCAGAATGCAGGGGCCAGGCTTGGAGCCGAGTGGGGCTCTGTTTTTCACTCCTAGTGAAATGGAAGCCTTTGGAGGGTTCCCAACAGAAGAGGAAAATGGTCCAACATACATACTAAAAATAAATAAATATATTTATCGTATATATTTATATGTTATATATTTTTAAATTTTATATATTTATTATATATACATATAAAATATATATTTTTATAATACATATTATAATTCTCTACTTTGGGCTAATTTATATTTATATATTGTATTGATAATATAAATATATATTTATATTTTGTATATATATATATTTTAGAGAGAGAGAGAGGGAGAGTCTTGTTCTGTTGCCCAGGCTGGAGTGCAGGGGGCCAATCTCGGCTGACTGTAACCTCCATCTTTCTGGTTCAAGCGACTCCTGTCCAGCAGAGTAGCTGGGACTACAGGAGCACGCCACCACACCCGGCTGTAAATCTCCATCTGTATTCCAGATTTTTTGACTTTTGGGCCCCAGTACCCAAAGTCCACTGGACATCTGCACTTGGGTGCTCTGCAGGCACCTCAAATTAACAGTGCCAACTGAATCAGCATTTCTGCTGCACCCTGCACTGCACCTCCTCCTGGGCTTCCTGTTCTGAAAATACAGACTTGATTGCGTATTTTCACAGCTCACCACTCTCCACCGATGCCTCTGTATAAAATTCCTTATCTTGGCTCTTACCACTTACTCCTCCTCATGCATGCTGGTGTCATCTGTAAAGAACGGGGTGGAGTTCCTCCCGCCAGGCTCTCTCTCACCTCTGGAATGCTGGACCTTTGCCTGCTGTTACCTCAGATACAGTGTTTTCTTTTCCCACCAAGAGTCTGACCTACTCATGCTCTTCTCTGGAAGCCTCCAAGACAAGGTTAGTGTCCCTGCTAGGTGCTCCTGTGGTGTGGGTGATGGGAATGGAAAGTAAGAGCAAAGGGGGGGGGCACAGAGAGATGTGCATGCTCGTCACAGGGAGGAGCTGCTGTGCAGGGAATCTGTTTGCTCAGACTGACTTTGAGAACCATCTCAGTGACTCTCCTGAAATACACACCTTGGAGAGAGACCCAGGCAGCTGGGTCATACCCTAAGACGGGTCCGAAACATCCTGTTGATCACTGGCCACATGTATCCTAAGGGGCAATGCCCAAATAATGAGAATATCCTGCCTTCATGCTCTCTATCAACAGGCCACTTTCTGTTTTTAAGAGCCTAGGCTAAGAATGATCAATTCCATTAGCCCTTAGAGGTGACATCACAGAAGCATCTTTGGTTCTCTCTCAGAGCCCAATCCTTCAGAGAGGAGGGCACCCAAGTATAGGGTAGCCTCAGTCCTGACCTGGAGGACAGGAGCTACTTCCTTTGCCACTGGTTTATGTGTGGCCCCAAATAATTCACTCCTACTCACCCTGTAGGCCTTTATTCACTTGTAAAATGGGTATATTAACTTTTACCTACCTCAGAGGTGCACTGGGAGCTATAATTAATGGTGGTTAAAGCACTTTGAGAGGCACAGATGAAAGACCTTATATAAGTACACATCATTATTATGATTAATGGTATTTTTCTTCTTCGAACACACTGGGAGGCGGCCCTTTTGGCTGAGGTCCTTTAATTGCCTCTCAGCTCTTCAATCAAACAAGAGACATTACAGCCTCCAGGCTGGCCACACGGTAAACCTTTAAAGCCTTGAAAATGTACAGTCATCCTGAAAGTGATTTTAATCTCTGTCTTACTCCTCTCTTTTGACATTCTCCCAAAATGATCTGACTTGAAAAGTAGCAATTTTTATATATTATGAATAATCTGTTTAATTCAAAGCATTTCACCAGATTTGAAGGGAGGGGAGAAAAGTGCTCATTATCATTAATTAATATGTACTGATTATCCCCAGCACCAGCTCTTGCTTTTCCCAGACCACAGAGAAAACCCAGACATCTGTGTACCAGTGCGGGACTGATTTCCCAAGGTGGAACCAAAGTGACTCATTATGCTGCAATGCTAAGACCCAACTGGGTCCTGGGGTTCCTGAGAGCCCAGATCCCTGCGCCTGAGAAGGGACCTGATTTGTGGTTCCCATTCAGACCCCTCCAGCTCATCTCACAGAGTGCAGTGTTTAGTGCAGCCTTTGATTATGAGTGATGACCCACATGGCTTCCTGGGTGGAGCCTGCCAGAGGGATGCGTCAGCCTGGGCTGCCCTCCTGGAGGCTTATTCCCACCTGCTTCTTATCTATGTGGCTTTGAGCAGTTTACACAACCGCTCTGTGCTCCCTGAGGACAACGCATGTCCCTTATAAAATGGCAAAGGAGTAAAAAGAGAGACCGTGTATAATTCCATCGTGCCCGGCACATAATAGGTCTTCTACACATTTTCCCTCCCTTTCCCTGCAGAGGGCCTGAAGAAAGCTGTATCTGCTTTTATAAAGCTGCTGGAAAATGTCCAGGTTGCCTGAGCACAAGACAGGCTTCCCAGGGAGGCTGCGTCCTGTTGCTGCCTCGTCCATCCAAGGGCATGACTATATATTGTGAAGTGGGGCAGGTGTACCTCCCAACCCAGTAATCCAGTACTCAAGTTGGGAGGACCTGGGGCAGCTCCTGCAGTGGCCCTCCAACCCTCTGATTTTGGAATTTACCAACCACTGTTGCAGTGTTCATGACACTAATAGAAATCGAAGGCATAAAAATTAGCCAGGAGCAGGTGGTGCATGCTCATAGACCCAGCTACTCGGGAGGCTGAGTGGGGAGGATCACTTGAGTCCAGCAGTTTGAGGCTGCAGTGAGCTATGATCATGTTACTACACTCCAGTCTGGGCTAGAGCAAAACCCCATCTCCAAAAAAAAAAAAAAAAAAAAAGGAAAAAAGAAGAAAGCATAAAAGAGCTCAGGAATGGTGCGAATGAGTAATGTGTTGTGTAGGTATCTGGAGTTTATTTATATGCGTGCACTTAGAAATGGACTTCACATCTGTGTCCACAAAGACATATCAGGTGGCATCAGAGGGGATTGCTTTGTTCTTCTTTTTCTTGATCAGAACATCCCTTGGAGTACGGAGGTCCGTTCTGGATACCACACTTAGAGGGGGATACAGATAAAACTGGAGAGAGTTGGAGCTGATGCTCAACTGGTGAAAGGAATCACAGAGCTGAGAGCTCGTGGGAAGACTTGGAGAAGACAGGAACACTGTCTTCAAGTATTTGAAGGTAACTGAAAGATGGATTAGACCCAGGGGTCAAACTAGGAGGCTGCAGAGAGAAAGATCTTGGCTCATTGGAAAGAAGACATTTTTAACTCTCTGGCTGCCCGATGTGGAACGGACGGCCTTGGGGATGGATTCCCATCAAGTAATGTCAGATAAACAAGACAGGGATGGTGACTGGGGGATGTAGACACCGAGAAGGTATGTTGACTTAAATCCTAACACCTCTTTCAACTCTCCAAGATGTATGATTTATGATTCTGGAATCTGTCTAAATTAACAAGGCATGTACAGAACATATGGCAGCTTTCTATTAATCAGAATGTTTGCTTAATGAAACAGTCCTTGATGCTGCTTGTAATGAACAGTTTTTTGTACTTTTTAAAGTTCTGAGTACATAAACTTCTGCTTGTACTAAATACTGCTAAACATGTGAGCTTGAGCTTTCATATTGAGCTATTCTCCCAGGTCCTACAGAGTTCGTAAGTGGACCATGTTGCAAACTCTTTTTAGCAATCCCACACTCCCCTTGACCACCTTGGTCACTGTAGGTGGGAGCTGCTGAAAGAGTTTGAACAAATTACATGATTTACTGATGCAGGCAACACACCTTGGAGGGAATTCACAGACCCTTGGGGAAATGCTCTAGAAGCAGGTACACCCAGCAAGCCACAAGCTAGCGGAGGCCCGAGGTTAGATGTGGGCGACATTGGATGGAGGTTATCTTGTCCACTGTAAGGTCTAACCAGCCTTCAAGGCTAAGGTACACACATCTCAGAAGTGAAGAGCGGAGTCCCATGCAAGACAGTATGGTGGTTAGAGATGTTATTCTGGAACCAGATTCCTTGGCAAATGACTTAACTTCTTTGCATGTCAGTTTCTTGATCTGTGAAATAAAGACAATAATATTAGTACTTGGTTTATGGGATCTTTGTGAGGATTAAAGGAACTGATAGGGGATATTCCAATGTCTTAGTGTAGTTTTAAGCCGTATGCCCTTCAGAAGGATGAACACCCGAACTTAGAAAATACATGATTTTAAATGAAATCAATTGAATGTAATTAAAGCACTTTAGAAAAGAGCCTAGTCCATAGTGTGATTCACGCTTTAGGAAACTCTTGTGTGCTGAGAAACCAGTCCTGAAATCTCGCAAAGGGAAGGTGTTTACTAGATAGTGTCAAGATAGTAGAAAGGAGAAAGATAGAGAAAGGATACAGAAAGGAGAAAGGAAAGATAGAGAAAGGAGAAAAGAAAACTAGGTTCCTGCTGGGCGCGGTGGCTCATGCATGTAATCCCAGCACTTTGGGAGGCCAAGGCAAGCAAATCACCTGAGGTCAAGAGTTTGAGACCACCCTGGCCAACATGGTGAAACCTTATCTCTACTAAAAAATACAAAAATTAGTTGGATGTGCTTGCTGGCACCCAGGAGGCGGAGGTTAGTGAGCCATGATTGTGCCACTGCACTTCAGCCAGGGTGACAGAATGAGACTCTGAAAAAAAGAAAGAAAGAAAGAAAAGAGAAAACTAGGTTCCCAGGAGTTGCTTTCCTGCAGCGTTTGTTGTACTTCTCTTAAGCCAATGACCCCCAAACTCGATTGTATATCAGAGTCTCTTGGAGGGTTTACTAAAACCAGACTGCGGAGTCCGACTCCAGCGTGTCTGACTCAGTAGGACTGGGGAGAGGCCCCTGAATCTGCCTTTCTAACAAGTTCCCAGGTGAAGTGGTTGCTGATGGACTGGGGACTACATTTTGAGACCAACTGTTTTTGGGGAACAAATGGAGGAAGCTGGTCTGGTCTTCCACTCACCCTATCTTCTCTGGGGAGGGAGAAGATCAGGAGGCTGGGCCAGAGCAGGCTCTTCTCCACACACAGGCAGGCTGTGGGTAGGCGACAACATAGGGCAAGAAACTCCCGAAGGCATGAGGCATCAATATGGGTGGCTAGTGGGAGCAAGCAACCCAGGGCCCCAGAGGTGGACCTAGCAGCAAAGATGGTGACCCTCTAAGGCAGGTTCTGGCAACATATCTGAGAACATGCAGTTGTGATGGTTGATTTTATGGTCTAGCGAGGCCATGATACCTAGATCTTTGGTCAAACATTATTTTAGATGTTTCAGTGAAGGTCTTTTTTGTGGTTGTTGTTGTTGAGATGAGACTAACATTTGAATCAGTAGATTGCATAATGCAGATTACCTTGCATGATGTGGGTAGGCCTCATGCAATCAGTGGAAGGCCTTCAGAGAAAAAGTCATGTCCCCAGAAGAAGAGGGAATTCTGCCAGTGAACTGCCTTTGGACTTGCACCACAACTCTTCTCAGAGTCTCCAGCCTGCTGGCTTATATCATCAGATTGTGGACTCGCCGTACCTCCACAATTGCATGAGCCAGTTAGTTTCTTAAAACAAATCTTTCCGGCCGGGCACAGTGGCTCACGCCTGTAATCCCAGCACTTTGGGAGGCCGCGGTGGGCGGATCACAAGGTCAGGAGATCGAGACCATCCTGGCTAACATGGTGAAACCCTGTCTTTACTAAAAATACAAAAAACTAGCCGGGCGAGGTGGCGGGCGCCTGTAGTCCCAGCTACTGGGGAGGCTGAGGCAGGAGAATGGCGTGAACCCGGGAGGTGGAGCTTGCAGTGAGCCGAGATCGTGCCACTGCACTCCAGCCTGGGTGATAGAGCAAGACTCCGTCTCAAAAAAAACAAACAAAAAAACAAAACAAAACCACCACAACAAAAAAACACACATCTTTCTATCCATATATAGCATCCTGTTCATTCTGTTTCTCTGGAGAACCCTGACTGATGCTGTACTCCTTGGGATGTGGCCACTGGCATCTTAGGAATGCACATGCAATCTCTAATTATTGTCAAAATCCTGAAAGCACATTTTATCAACACAGTGGTTGGAAATGTCCGTTTTCTCCCTGTGTTGGAGGTGGGTGGTAGGTGGAGGTGTGCCATTTATCGTGGTGTTATTTAAACTGATCTCACTTAGCGTGGGTCAAAGAAAAGAAGCTGGTGCTGTGGGGGCCACATCTCTAGTGACAAAGGGACAGGCACCGGTTTGGTGTTTTTCTAATAAATGATGCACTTTTTTGTTTTCTAATTTGTGATACTTACTCAGCACTTTCAGCTTCAAAGTGTCCTGCAAGAAGTAATTAAAATATCCTTACAACAGAGCAAGGAGGCAGTGGGTGTTATTACCATTTTATGTCTGGTAAGACTGAGGTGGTAAATTCGTGACACCTTTGAAGATGTGGATGGAGACCAAACCCTGGACTCCCTGACACCTGAGTCTGTGTCTCCTATCAGGCCTTGCTTCTTCTGAAGAAAGTTGCAGGATCAAAATTCTCCTTCCCCTCCCCCTCCCCCTCTTCCTCTCCCTCTCCTCCTCCTTCTCTCTTTTTTTTTTTTTAAGACAGGGTCTCACTCTGCTGCCCAGGCTGGAGTGCAGTGGCACAGTCACAGCTCACTGCAACCTCAGCCTTCCCAGGTTCAGATGATTCTTCCACTTCAGCCTCATAAGTAGCTGGGGCTACAAGGATGAGTCACCACACCCGACTAATTTTTGTATTTTTGGTAGAGATGCCATTTTGCCATATTGCCCAGGCTGGTCTCGAATTCCTGGGCTCAAGCGACCTCCCAAAGTGCTGGGATTACAGGAGTGAGCCACCACACCTGGCCAGGTGTCATTGGAAATACTCTGCATATATTACCTCATTCAGTTCTTCCAACAACCCTACGTAGCAGAAGAGATTATCAGTCACACTTCACAGACAACAAACTAAGACTCAAGAGGTTAAAACATTTTTTCAAGGTAGCACAGCTGGGAAGAGAGTGCTGGGGTTTGAACTCAGGTCTTATTTGATCTAAATCCCATACCTGCACCACCACACTCTAATGCCTTAGATGAATACTGAGAATCCACTGGAGAGCTTCAAGGCCAGTGATTTGGAGGATTAGAGATTTTGAGCGCTCTTGGATTGTAATCAACACAAGAGCAAGGACCTTAGCTGGCTTGCTCACTACTGCAGCACCAGTGCTTAGCACAGAGTCCAATGCCCACAGGCACTCAGTAGAATGAATGGAAGACTGCTTTGGGACCTTCCTGGAGAAATGCATTGAAAATAAATAAGGCAGCTTTTTCTAATTTTTTAAAAAGTTGCAAATATTTTGGTGCTCCAAGAATGTGGGAAGCCCCAAAGACATCCATGCAGGTCTACTGTGAAGATTCACACAGCCCATTTCAATCCTCCTCTGGCCCATCTGCAAGCTTCAACCCAAATGATCGCTTCCTAAACTGAATACCAGTTTTAAAAGGATAAAAAGGTCATTTATTGGGTTATTGACAAAGGAGAAATTGGCCAGCTTCTGTTTGAGCACCCTGGTTCTTGGGTAGAACATTGTGATGGGTTTTTTCATGCTTCCCTTTGCATTGGATGTGGTTTATGGGGGACTCGGTGTTAGTGGATTTTCCTGGAGAGTATTTTGGTTGGATAGGTTAGCATATTTTATCTCCCAGGAGAACTGGAGAAAGAGTATTGAGATTCAATTTGTCATGCTAACAGGATGGAATGATATGTCCTATGATAGCACAGTCTATGACAAGGTCCTGAACTCTTTTTATAGTGTTTCTCCCCAGTTTCTGTTCATCAAAGCAGAATCACCTCTACCCTCACCCACTTCCCCAGCTTGTAACCTTCGAATCCAGAGGCTTCTCTTTCCTTGCCTTATTCCTTCCTAAGAGCCAGGTAGCCTACCTGTTACTCACTCAGCTACATTCTCTCAGTAGGTGGGACTGATTGAATAAAATTATTTGTGATTAATAATGTATTTTAATTAAAGATACATTTTACTTTAATTTTAATTTTATTTTAACTTTTTAATTTTTTAAAGTTTTTGAGATGGAGTGCAGTGGCATGATCTTGGCTCACTGCAACCTCCGCCTACTGGGTTCAAGCAATTCTCCTGCCTCAGCCTCCCGTGTAGCTGGGATTACAGGCGCGTGCCACAACGCCTGGCTAATTTTTGAATTTTTAGTAGAAACGGGGTTTCACCATGTTGGCCAGGCTGGTCTGCAACTTCTGACCTCAAGTGATCCTCCTGCCTCGGCCTCCCAAAATGCTGGGATTACAGGCGTGAGTCACCGTGCCTGGCCTAAAGACACATTGTAAATTAATGAATATTTATTGTGGTAAAATATACATAAAATTTACCATTTTAACTATTTTAAGTATACAATTCAGTAACATTAATTACATTCACATTGTTGTGCAAACATTACCACCATCTATCTCCCAAAACTTTTCATCATCCCAAACTGAAACTCTGTACCCATTAAACAGTAACTCCCCATTACCTTCCTTCCCCAGGCCTTGGTAGTCACTATTCTATTTTATGTCTCTATGAATTTATCTTTTAGTTAATTTTTTCTCTCTCTTGTCTTTTAGTTTTGAATGGCTACCAGTAAGTGCCAAGCCTGGGTGAATGGTTATGAAGATCATCCATGCTCTGGGGAGATGGGACGCCTTTTTCTATTATCCAGGAGGGAAGACTGGGTTGGGAGGACAGAAGATGGAAGAGAGAAAATAAGATGCACTGAGCAAGCTCTCTGAGTTAGGCCTGGGCACATGCTCTCCTACAAAGGAACTAGTGTCATATATAAGGAGCTGAGGAGGAACTTAGAATGGCGATGTGACTTGCCCAAGGTTGAAAGTACAGAGCTGGGATTTGAACTTGGGTCGGACTCCCAGTCGAATACTTTTCCTTTCCTCCCCCCACCCCCCACAATAACAGTTTTATTGCATAGCAGAAAATGTATTCTTTAAAATATACAGTGCAGAGCTGAGCTTTGTGGTTCATGCCTGTGATCCCAGCTATTCAGGAAGCTGAGGCAGGAGGATCACTTGAGCCTTAGAATTCAAGGCTACAGTGAGCTATGATTGAGCTACTGCACTCCAACAACAGAGCAAGACCCTGTCTCTAAAAAAAGTGAAAATAAAAAAGGATACAATTCAGTACTTTTTAGTATATTAATAATGTTACGCAAATATTACCACTAATTTTAGAATATTTTCATCACCCTGAAAAAAAAAAACCCATACTTGTTAGCAATCAATCTCCATCCCCTGAGCATCTGGCAACCTTCCCTCCTTCCTTCCTTCCTTCCTTCCTTCCTTCCTTCCTTCCTTCCTTCCTTTACTTTCTTTCTTTTTTGGAGTGCTTTACTCCCTTTTATTGCTGAGTAATATTTTATTGTATGAATATATCACATTTTAAAATTGTATTCATCAATTGATGAACATTTGAGTTTCTGCTTTTTGGCTATTAAGAATAATGCTTCTATGAATATTTGTGTACAAGTTCCTGTGTAAACATATGTTTTTATTTATCTTGCATATATACCTAGGAGTGGAATTGCCTCTTTTATTTTGAGAAACTTCTAAACTGTTTTTCAGAGTTTTCCACCAGCAGTGTGTGAGAGTCCTGATTTCTCTGAATTCTTGCTAACATTTGTCATTGTCTGTCATTTTGATTTTAGCCATCCTGGAGGATATGAAGTGTTATTTCATTGCCGTTGTGATTTGCATTTCCCTAATGGTTGATGATATTGAGCATCTTTTAATATGCTAATTGACCACTTGTATATCTTTTTTTTTTTTTTAAGAGAAATGTCTATTCAAATCCTTTGCACATTTAAAAATGGGATTATTTGTCTTTTTACTGTTATAAGAGTTGAAGAACTGTATTTGGTTTCTGGTTACAAATTCTTTATCAGATATATGATTTGCAAATATTTTCTCCCATTCTGTGGGTTGTCCTTTCACTTTCTTGACAGTGTCCTTGGAAGCACAAAAGTGTTTAATTTTGATGAAGTATAATTTATTTACTTTTTCTTTGTTACTTGTGCTTTTGGTTCCTTATGTAGGAGACCATTGGCTAATCCAAGGTTACAAATATTTGCTTCTATACTTTCGTCTAAAACTTCCTAGTTTTAGCTCTTACATTTAGGTCTATAATTCCTTTTGAATTAATTTTGGTATATTTTGTGAGATAGGGTTCCAGCTTCATTTTTTCTCTTGGAGTCATCTAGTTGTTCCAGCACCTTTCATTGAAAAATGTATTTTTTTTCTCATTGAATTGTCTTGGCACCCTTGTCAAAATTAATTGACTATACAGTAAATATAAGAGTTTATTTCCGAATTGTCAATTCTATTCCATTAATCTGTGTGTGTATCCTTACGCCAAATTATTATGATTTTGTAGTAAGTTTTGAAATTAGAAAGTGTGAGTTGTCCAAGATTGTTTTTATTTTAGATTGTTTGAGGTATTCTGGGTTCCTTGTATTTTCATGTTAATTTTAGGACCAGCCTGCTAATTTCTGCAAAAAAGACAGCTGAGATTTTGATAGGGATTGTGTGGGATCTGTTAATTGATTTGGGTAGCATTATCATTTTAACATTATTAAGTCTTCCAATCCATGAGCATCGGATGCCTTTCCATTTATTTAGGGCTTTAATTATTATTTTTTGCTCAGGATGGTTTGGCTACTCTGGGTCTTTTGTGGTTCATATACATTTTAGGATTATTTTTTCTATTTCTTTGAAGTATGTCATTAGTATTTTTATAGGCATTGTATTGAATCTATTGATTGCTTTGGGTAGTGTGAACATTTTAACAATATTGATTTTTCAAATCCCTGAACACAGAATATCTTTCTATTTGTTTGTGTCTTCTTCAATTTGTTGCATCAATGCTGTCTAGTTTTCTTTGTGGAAATGTTTCACTTTTTAATCTCATTTTGTAGCTATTGTAAATGGGATTATTTTCTTTTTCAGATTGTTTGCTAATGGCATATAGAAATTCTACCAGTTTTTGTATGTTGATTTTGTATCCTGCAAATTTACTGAATTTGTTTATCAGTTCTAATGGTTTTTTGGTGGAATCTTTAGGTTTTTCCAGATATAAGATAATATTGTCTGCAAACAAGGATAATTTACTTCTTCCTATCTGATTTGGGTGCTCTTTATTTCTTTCTCTTGCCTGATTGCTCTAGCTAGGACTTCCAGTAGTATGTTGAATAACTGTGTTGAAAGTGGACATCCTTGTCTTGTTCCATATCTTAGAGGGAAAGCTTTCAGTTTTTCCCCATTTAGTATACTAGCTGTGGGTCTGTTGTATATGACTTTTATTACGTTGAGGTATATTTCTTCCATACATGTTTTTTTTTTTTAGGGTTTTTATCATGAAGCAATGTTGAATTTTATCAAATGCTTTTCCAGCATCAATTGAAGTGATCACATGTTTTTTGTCCTTCATTCTGTTGATACAATGTACCAAATTAATTGATTTACCTGTGTTGAACCACTCTTGCATTCCTGGAATAAATCCCACTTGGTCATGATGAACGATCTTTTTAATGTGTTGCTGAATTTGGTTTGCTAGTATTGTGTTGAGAATTTTTGCATCAATATTCATCAGGGATATTGGCCCATAGTTTTTTTTTTTTTTTTTTTTAAATGTGTCTTTGTCTAGTTTTGGTATCAGGGTAATATTGGCCTCGTAGAATGAGCTTGGACATGTTCTCTATTTTTCAGGACAATTTGAGTAGAATTCCTATTAGTTCTTCTTTAAATGTTTGGTAAAATTCAGCATTGAAGTGATTAGGTCCTGGGCTTTTCTTTGTTTGGAGACTTTTTATTATGGCTTTGATTTCATTACTTGTTATTAGTCTATTCAGGTTTTGGATTTCTTCATGGTTCAATCTTTGTAGGATATGTGCATCTAGACATTTATTTCTTCTACATCTTCCAATTTATTGGCACATAGTTGCTCACATTTTTTCTGATTATGTCTTTAATGATTCTTTAAATTTTGCAGTATTGGTTGTAACGTCTTCTTTTTCATTTTTACTTTTATTTATTTAAGACTTCTCTCTTTTTTCTTGGTCTGGCTAAAATTTGTTGATTTTATTTGTCTTTTCAAAAAAATAACTTCTTGTTCTGTTGACTTTTTGTGTTTTTTTTAATTTCACTTTTATTTATTTCAGCTCTGATTTTTATTATCTCTTTTCTTTCTTTTTTTTTTTTTTTTTTGAGGCGGAGTCTCACTCTGTCACCCAGGCTGGAGTGCAATGGCCGGATCTCAGCTCACTGCAAGCTCCGCCTTCCGGGTTTACGCCATTCTCCTGCCTCAGCCTCCCGAGTAGCTGGGACTACAGGCGCCTGCCACCTCGCCCGGCTAGGTTTTTTTTGTATTTTTTAGTAGAGACGGGGTTTCACCGTGTTAACCAGGATGGTCTCGATCTCCTGACCTCATGATCCGCCCGTCTCAGCCTCCCAAAGTGCTGGGATTACAGGCTTGAACCACCGCGCCCGGCCTATCTCTTTTCTTCTACTAATTTTGGGTTTAGTTTGTTCTTGCTTTTCTAGTTCTTTAAGATGCATCATTAGGTTGTTTTTTTTTTTTTTCCCCGAGGTTTTTCTATATTTTTTAAAAGTAGGTGCTTATTGCTATAAACTTTCGTCTTAGGACTACTTTTGCTGTAACCCATAGTTTTGGTATGTTGTGTTTCCATTTTCATTTGTTTCAAGACATTTTTTTATTTTCTTCTTAATTTCTTCATTGATCCACTGGTCATTCAGGAGCATATTGTTTAATTACTATGTATTTGTATAGTTTCCAATGTTCCTCTTGTTATTGATTTCTAGTATTATTCCACTGTGGTCAGAGAAGATACATGATATGATTTCAATTTTTAAAAAATTTCTTAAGACTTGTTTTGTGACCTAACATATGGTCTATCCTTGAGAATGATCCATATGCTGAAGAGAAGAATGTGTATTCTGTAGCTGTTGGATGAAATGTTCTGTAAATATCTATTAGGTCCATTTGGTTTATAGTGCAGATTAAGCCCAATGTGTCTTTGTTGATTTTCTGTCTGGAAGATGTGTACAATGCTGAAAGTGGGGTGTTGGGGTCTCCAGCTATTATGTATTGAGATCTATCTCTCTCTTTAGCTGTAATAATATTTGTTTTATAGATCTGGCTGCTCCAGTGCTGTGTGCATATATATTTATAATTGTTATATCCTCTTGATGAATTGACCACTTTGTCATTATATAATAATCAACTTTTTCTCTTTTTTTAGTTTTTGTCTTGAAGTCTAATTTTTCTGATGTAAGTATAGCTACTCCTGCTATATTTTGGTTTTCATTTGCCTGGAAAATCTTTTTTCTATCCCTTTATTTTCAGCTTATGTGCTTCTTTATAGGTGAAGTGTATTTCTTTTTTTTTTTTTTTTTTTGAGACGGAGTCTCGCGCTGTGTCACCCAGGCTGGAGTGCAGTGGCGCGATCTCGGCTCACTGCAAGCTCCGCCTCCCAGGTTCAGGCCATTCTCCTGCCTCAGCCTCCGAGTAGCTGGGACTACAGGCGCCCGCCACCACGCCCGGCTAGTTTTTTGTATTTTTAGTAGAGACGGGGTTTCACCATGTTAGCCAGGATGGTCTCGATCTCCTGACCTCGTGATCCGCCCTTCTCGGCCTCCCAAAGTGCTGGGATTACAGGCTTGAGCCACCGCGCCAGGTGAAGTGTATTTCTTAGGCAACATATCATTAGGTCTTTTTTTTTTTTTTTAAATCTGTTTAACCTCTCTGTCTTTTGATTGAAAAGTTTTGTCTATTTGAATTCAGTATTATTATTGATAAATAAAGACTACTCCTGCCATTTTGTTTTTTGTTTTCTGGTTGTTTTGTGGTCTTCTCTTTCTTCTGTGGGCCTATAATTTTTTAAACAATATTTTGTAGTTTTCAGTGTATGATTCTTGTGCTTCTTTTGTTAAATTTATCCCTAAGTGTTTCATCCTTTTGAATACTATTATAAATGAAATTGCTTTCTTAATTTTATTTTTGATTGCCCATTGCTAGAGTATAGAAATACAATTTTAAAATGTATTATCTTATATCCTACAATCTTGCTGAATTCACTTAATATTTGTCCATCTCCTGACCTCGTGATCTGCCCGCCTCGGCAGTGCTGGGATTACAGGTGTGAGCCACTGCACCTGGCCAATTCACTTAATATTTCTAACAGTTTATTAAGGGATTACTTGGAATTTTCTATCAATAAGATAATGTCAACTACAAATAAAGATAATTTTACTTCTTCCTTTCTAATCTGGATGACTTTATTTCTTTTGCTTACCTAATTGCCTTGGTTAGAACCACTTGTACAATGTTGAATAGAGGTGGTGAAAGTGGCTATCCTGGTCCTCTTCCTGACCTTAGGGGGATAGCATTCAGTCTTTAACCATTAAGCAAGTTGTTAACCATGGGTTTTTTTGTAGATGCCCTTTATCAAGTTGAGGAATTTCCCTTTTATTTCTAGTTTGTTGAATTTTTTTTATAATAGAAGGATATTGGATTTTGTCAGATGCCTTTTCTCTAACCATTGAGAGGATCATGTGTTTCTTCTTTTATTCCATTAATATGGTACATTACAGTGATTGATTTTTGTATGTTAAACCAACGCTGCATTCCTGGGATAAGTTCCATTTGGTTATGGTATATAATCCTTTTTATATAGTTCTAGACTTGGCCAGTGTTTTTTCACCAGCCACAGCTACATCTCATAGACTCTTTCCCAAAGCAAATCTCCTGTCGTGGTACTAGATCATATCTCTGATCTTAAAAACTGCTAAGTGGCAAATAATAACCAAAAAGCTGAACACTATTCAGCTGGATTCCTCAGGAGGCCCTAAGAAACTTGATGAGACCAGCCACAAAGGTGGTTCAGGGGAAGCACTGAGAGGCTGCTGCTATTTCTCTTCCAGTGTGTAAGAGAGCCATGTTCATGCATTGCATTTGAGTTTAGTGAGCTGGTGTTCCAAATCTCCAACATCAATCCTACTTTCAAATGTCTGTAATCTGACATCAGACTACATGCCCTGATTTTCAGCCTAGAAAACATGTCCTCTGTTTGTCATTATAGCCAGGCCATCTAGATGTCCAGCCCAAATCACAGCAACATAATGTGGATCACTATCCATGCTGTGACTTGGGGAAGGGTCTAGCTTAAAGCAGATTCCCCCACTTCAGACTCTCAATTTTTCTACCTGGTTCTGCTTATTTGTTTTGTTTGCTTTTTAAACAATACAAATAATTCAAAAGAAAAGACTCAGAAACCCAAGGAATAAAAATTTATTATAGCCAATTTCTGCTGGCATATTAATGACTCCAATTATAGCACACAGCCAAAAATACATCTGCAGTAAAGGGGAAAAAGTCAGGAAATCATCTTGGAGCAAAATAATAGATAAAATCACAGCTGAAATGTCTTAAGTTTGGAATTAAGTCAGTCGACTTCTCTGAGTTCATGGCTTTCCGCAGTAAACACCATTATTATGTATTAGTCTTATTTGCTAGATAAAGGAAGGAGGATAAAAATCCTGAGTTCTCTGTAAAAATTTACAGATTTGTGGGCTATCTTATCAGTCCTGACACCTTATCTCTCCTCTTCAAGTGTCCAAGAGGCTGGTGTTATGTGGCAGGTTTTATCTATCTTTCTGATGAGTTTGATGACAGCTTCACATCTGGGCACAAAATGGTGGTTTGAGTCTATTTTTCCCAACAGTGTGAGATGCTCCTGCACTAGTTGTAGAGAAAAACCTCCAAATGGCTAAGGATGTCCAGAACCTGCTATGCTCAGGAATGAAAGGTGCTCTCCCCAAGGCTTCCCCAGAGGTAGTGCAATGTGGGAGGGAGGGTAGGCAAAGGTGGAGTTTCAAGTTCCCAGTCTCTTAGGAGGTGGTCGCCTGGGGAGATTTACTTTAATTGGAGACTGGACCTCTGTTTCCTTCTCTCTAAAACTGAATTTAACTCCTGGGTTGTTGTCATGATTAAGTTAATGTCTGTGAGGCATTTATCAAGCATGTGAGCACACAGGAGGTGTTCAATACATGCTGATTTTATTCCTTTTTTCTTTCAGTTGAGTCAAAAACACACTCCGCAGCCACTGATCCAGAAAAGAGTCAAGAGTGAGTGGTGGCTGTGGGGTTGCAGCCATGAAACCAATTAGGGCCATGTGAAGAGGTTCAGAGCGTGGATTCTGGCACCAGAAAGCCTGAGTTTTAATCCTGGCTCTACTACTTACTAGCTATGTGGCTTAGTGAAGGTCAGCTTACCTCTCTGAGCCTCAATTTTCTCATTTTAATGAAAGGAATGACAATAGTATTTCAGAGTCAGATGTGTATTTGCTTGCTGTTTCTCTGGTACTTACATATGAAGGTTCCAGCTTCCTGCCCATGATGACTGAGCCTTCCAATCTTTTGCCTTCCCCACCTCTGTGTTGCCTGGAGTGCTCTTTGCCCTCCTCTCCTGGGATGACTGGACTGTGGCCAGGTTGAGATGGTGACCACGAGCTCCCTTTGCTATGGCACAGTTACCCATTCTGTACGTTCTGTGGTGGTTGTCAGCATGGGATCTGGGTCAGTCACACCTCCATGAAGTCTAGGCTATCATTTACAGCTGGTGACCTTGGTAAATGATATTATCTCTGAATCCCCATTTTCTCATCTCTAAAAAGGGAATAATAATATCTAATACTTGCTTCATGGGCTTGTGGTGAGCTTTAATATTGGAAAATATTTATTGAGCATTTAATCTGTGCTTGGCATTATGTTATGTGCTTTACAGGAATTTCTTCATTGGATTCTCACACCAACTCTATCATATTGATACTAATATTATGATTTTCATTATACAGATGAGGAAACTGATGCTCCCAGGTCACTTAGTTATTATATGACACCTACATCTTTCTGACTCCAGGGGTAGCCTCTCAGCCCTGTAATGAGAAGACATGTGCAAGCACTAAGAACAAAGTAAACAGTCAAGATAAGCTATTACCTATGATATATATAACACATGGAGTGTGGTAGGATTGATACTTCTTCAGCTTTGAGGGATAACCAAATGCCCTGAGGATGGAAGCCAGAGACTGCCTCAGTCCCTCCCACTCTGTCTTGCTGAATATGCTCTCCTAGTGATCATCCTACACTCCTCGGATAGTTACTAGGCAGAAGGCCACCCTGCAGCCATATAGCTGCTTTTTCTTAAGGAACATACCTGGCTAGCTCCCTGAGGGCTGAATAAAAGAAGCAAATGAGTAAAGCAAAATGGTCAGTTAATTGGGCTGTATTCAAGAGAGGTAATTGTGTGAGAATGAACTGGAAGAGATAGAGGCAGAGACCAGTTTATGGCCAATGTTGGATTTTCTACCCACTGCCTATGGAATGGGTTGGGCCTAATGAGTGTTTGCAAAGGTTCTTTGAAATTCCTGAGATAAAAGGCTATGCTCTATTTCTTAAGGAGTTTTACTAGTTCTCATTGATATGTTTGTCTGCTATTGGAGATGGAGGGGAATGAAATAATTTGTGCACATCAGACATGCAATATACCTCTTTGTATCCTCACTGCCTGATTCAGTGTTCCTTCTGTATAATGGAGCTCTATAAATGTCTGTTTTCATTAATGAAGGTGAGGAGGGCTCTGATCTGGTTTTCCTTATTGGCTCTGATGTTCTTCATTCAGACAATCCCTTCTTGTAACTACTGGATATGTAATTATGAGGTGCCGTGCATGTTTACATGGGGAGTGGTGGGGGATGGAGGTGGTGAAATGGAGAGGAATGAAGCACTCTTCTTTTACTTCTTTTGCATGTCAGTCAGAGTGTATAAGGGTCAATGCATAGGAGCTCCTAGCCTTAAGGATATGAGTGTATGTGTTGGTGAAAGTGTAATGAATACCAAATGTAGAGCAACAACAAAGTGTCCAACTCTAAGAAAATCAGAATTGATTGCTATAGTGGGAGGGCCAGTGAATTTTAGCTAGGCATTTGGGCCAGAGTTTTATTCTCAAGAAACCAGGTCCTGGAATGGTTACTGCACTTCTGAGGTAATGCCTAGAGGCTTGTATGCATCTCTCAGAAGTCGTGGTGCTTGCTCACCCAAGATGTGCCTCAGGTTAGACCAATTTTAATTTTTGTTTTTCTGTTTCCACTGGCCGAGAAATGTCATTGTTGATAGAAAAACCCCTGTGTGTTCCAGGCCATCATTTCTGGCAGTTCTCAGGTTTTCTTGGTGAAAAAGTCATGAACGTGCTGAATCTCTCCATTGTCCTTAGTTTGCCCACTGAGCTGCCAGACTGCTCCAGCATTTCCTCCTTGGAGCATTTCAGAAAAGGGGCTATCTGTGTTCCTTCAGGCGAGGTGGCTAAGATGGTTTGATGTAATGATGTGGAGCTACAGGTGATCTGTCTGCCTCCGTGGGGAGAGTATGAAATAGTTTCTGAATTTTTCCCAGAAGGTCTATAGCACTAGCCATTCTGATAAGCTAATTCTTACAAAGGTCAGCCCAGTGTGATGGGTAGAGCCTTGGATTTTGAATCCGAAGATTCGGGTTTGAGTGCTTGCTTGTGTGTAATTACACACAAAACTGTGCCTCGACTGACAACCTCTCTGAGTCTTGCCTTTTTTGCTTAGTGACATGAGTACATTGATATCTCACTATTTCTACAAGAGTTGTTTTGAGGATCAGTTGGATAATGAATGTGAATGGTAGGGGGCCATATGGAGGAAGGGATTTATAAAAAGTGCTGGGAGATAGTTAGTGGTCTAACCAACATGCCAGGTAATGTCTGCATTTTAATTAAGCTTTCTGAAGACCATACTCTTTCCTTTATTGTCATGCTCAGATGAAACTCCATTTCAGGTCACTCTCAAATAACATAGCTAAGAATTCAGGGCCTAAAATAGCACGTGGCATAGAATAAGCACTCGAACATTGGTTGACTGAATGACAGAATGATTGGGTGTGTAATGGAATGTGCTAAGTATATACCTACTGGGTATTGTGGGGAGGATTTATTTACTGGGCATAAAAAGGATACCTATAGATACAGAATTTGGATGCCATAAAGAGTAAACAAAGGAAGCTCTAGGTTGCTCAATAGAGAAGTTTTTAAAATGCTGCATTTTACATTAGAGATTATAAACTCAGTATTGTCTCTAGTAATTTCAAAATAATTGAGTGTGTCAATTATTAAACTCTTGGTTCCCAGCTTCAATGATTAAATTCTTGGTTCCCAGCTTGCTTTCTTGCTTTCTTTTCTTTTTCTTTTCTTTTTTCTTTTTTGAGACAGAGTCTCTCTCTGTTGCCCAGGCTGGAGTGCAGTGGCGCAATCTCAGCTCACTGCAACCTCCGCCTCCTGGGTTCAAGCGATTCTCCTGCCTCAGCCTGCCAAGGACTGGACTACAGGCGCCTGCCACCACTCCCAGCTAATTTTTTGTATTTTTAGTAAAGACGGGGTTTCACCATGTTAGCCAGGATGGTCTTGATCTCCTGACCTTGTGATCTGCCTGCCTCGGCCTCCCAAAGTGCTGGGTTCTTAGCTTTCTATACATGGGCTTTGGGGCTGGGACGCTGCAAATCACCCTTCTCCTTTACCAACTGCTCACTCATTGACTCTGCCAGTAGAGGGTGCTAGAGGAAGGCTGGAGGAAGAGAAAGATACACGGCCCTTCTCATTGGCTTCTTGTGCCTCTCAGATACCCCAGCAATGCTTCTTCACCTTGGTAGGGCCAGTTTGTTTCAGTGGCATCAGCTGAATCCAATTAGTGGTTTCCCCAACAATTGCAGAATCAGCCTCACAGCAAGGTGGCTCTCTGCCTAACCTGGGCCACCAGCTCCAGTGGCCAGTGCCTCTTTCTCACAGGTGCCCTTTCTCAGAAGGTTTCTAGGCCCCACAAAACCCCTCCTCTAAGCTTCTAGGTTTCAATAATTGCAGCCTCTTTGTTTCCCCAGTCCTAGGGGTGGGAACTACATCCTGCACTTGTTACCTTTGTGATAAACCTCAGTGTTCTCTTTTTGCTGTTTCAGTTCCTCCGAATCTACTAACCATTCTTTATATGAAATTCTCTCTGTTAAAATAGCTGGCATGGAGACTTACAATTTCTGGTCTGGCATGTTAGAATCCTAGAAGTCACACTCCATCCTAACAAGTAAAAAGCTGAGCAAACTAAAAAAAATTAACTCTTCATAGATCTACAAGAGAAGTTAGCTCACTGGGAAAATTGTGCTTTCCAAACTGGAGAGACAGACAGGCAAATACACAGAATCACATCTTATAGGAGCAGAAACCCACTAGCAAAAACCTCTGTGGAACCACTGCCAATGTAGGAAAACTTGAATCATAATTGACCAATTGCTGGAGGCTTAGTGCGGACAAACCTGATAGATAAAAGCTCCAGGGACCAAGTTAGCAGGGTCCCCCATGCTTTTTTGAGTTTTGCTTCTTGGAGCTCTACCAGGTTCTCTCAGTGAATATGGGAGAAAAATCCCCTTTGGCTTCCAGCAGGGATAGGAAAAAAGAAGCATTTGAAATATACCAGAGCCTTCTGTTCTTCTTAACAAGGTCTGCCTTCAGGAGAAACTTTTTAATCAGGTGAAGTATTTACCTGCTGTTTTTTGTTTTTTTCCCAGAGCCTTACTGACCTCGGGGAAGGGAAACATCCAACTCTACCTGCTTCTGGCCTTTCACAAGGGAGAAGGGAAATATCCAACTCCAGTTCACTCTAGCCATCCTGTTCCACATAAAGGGGAGAGAGGAACTCAGAAGCATGTGTGAAGTTCATAGTCCAGAGGCACAGGCTCACTAAATGGCTGAACCTAGTCACAGGACTATAGCATGGTTCGCTTTCCCCCACACAATACTACCACATTGCTAAAGGCCTATTTATAGCAGTTCCTTTTACTCGGAACATCATGTCTGCCTACCAAGAATAAATTACAAGGCAAATAACACAGTTTGAAGAGACAGAGAAAGCATCAAAACCAGACTCAGATATGGCAGGGATGTTGGAATTATCAGACCAGAATTTAAAAACTATGATTAATATGCTAAAATTTCTAATGGATAAAGTAAACACCATGCAAGAACAGATGGGCAATGTAAGCAGAGAGATGGAAATTTCAAGGCAGAACTAAAGAGAAATGCTAGAGATGAAAAACATTGTAGCAGAAATGAAGAATGTTTTTGATAGGCTTATTAGTATGCTGTACACAACTAAGGAAAGAATCTCTGAACTTGAAGATCAAAGAGATCTAAAACTAAAATCAAACTAAAACTAAAAATCAAAGAGAAAGAAGACAAAGGAAAGTCCCAGTATATCCAATAACCGTGGGAAAATTACAAAGGTGTGACATACATGTAATGAAAATACCAGAAGGAAAATAGAGAAAGGAATAGAAAGAACTATTTGGAACGATGATGATTGAGAATTTTTCCAAAATTAATGCCAGACACCAAACTACAGATCTAGGAAGCTTAGCGAACACAGAGCAGAATAAGTGCAAAACAAAATGAAAACAAAATCCTCAAACAATTAAACAACAACAACAACTATGTTGTTGCATATCGATGCCGAGGCATATCATATTCAAACTACAAAAAATCAAAGATAAAGAATCCTGAAAGAAGCCAGAGGCAAACAAAAACAAAAACAAAAACAAACAAATAAACAAAACTGACCTATAAAGGAACAAAGATAAGAATTACATACAACTTCTCCTCAGAAACTACGCAAGCAAGAAGAGAGTAAAGTGAAATATTTAAAGTTTTGAGAGAGAACT
Source organism: Papio anubis (assembly GCF_008728515.1). NCBI lineage: Eukaryota > Metazoa > Chordata > Mammalia > Primates > Cercopithecidae > Papio > Papio anubis. The sequence continues at coordinate 40,474,403 of NC_044987.1, read as the reverse complement.
CCCCACCAACCTAGAATTCTGTACTCTGTAAAATTATACTTCAAAGGTGAAGAAGAAATAATTTTTCAGACAAAAAAAATGAGGGTATTTGTTTCTAGTAGACTTGCCTTATAAGAAATGTTAAAGAAGTTCATTAGAGGGAAGGAAAACTATATAAAGTAAAAGCTTTTATTTTTCTTATTCTTAGTGGTTCTAACAGATAATAGTTCTTTCAAAATAATAATAGCAACAACATATTGAATTATAAATACCCACTTATCTTTCTCTTTTTGAGACAGTCTCCGTCTGTCTCCCAGGCTGGAGTGCAGTGGTGCAATCTCGGCTTGCTGCAACCTGTGCCTTCCAGGCTCAAGTGATTCTCATGCCTCAGCCTCCTGAGTAGTTGAGATTACAGGCATGCACCACCACACCCATCTGATTTTTGTATTTTTTGGTGAAGATGAGATTTCACCATATTGGCAAGGCTGGTCTTGAACTCCTGGCCTCAAGTGATCTACCCGCCTTGGTCTCCCAAAGTGCTGGGATTACAGGAGTGAGCCACTGTGCACGGCCCCTATCTCTCATCTGTAGAGAAAATAGATTCTTATGAAGTCTTAGGTATAAATGAAATGAATGACAGCAATAATACTAAGAATGGGAGGAAGGAATTAGGATTACTTTGTTATTATAAGATATTCACATTACCCATGAAATAGTATTGTGTTATTTGAAAGTGGGACTTGTATTAGTTGAAAATGTATATTGTAAACTCTAGGGCCACCACTAAAAAAAAAGTATAATTGATATACTAGGAAAGGACATAAAATGGAATAATAAAATACCCAACTAAAACTACCGAAGGTTTGGACAAAAAGTTGTGGTTAAAAAAAACAAAAACAAAAACCACTAAAGGCAGAAAAAGCATGAAAGGAAAAAATAAGAATAAGAAACAAGGGCAACAACATGGAAAATAGTATAAATATGATAGATATTAATTCAATGATATCAATAATCACTTTGAACATTAATGGTCCAAATGCACCAATTAAAGACAGAAGTTTTCAGAGTGGATCAAAAAGCAAGACTCGACTGTAGTGTTGTATACCAAAAACCCCAAACCCACTTTGAATATAAAGAAACATATAGATTAAAAGTAAATGGCATGAAAGAAATATAGCATAAAAGATCATGCTAACACTAATCAAAAGAAAGTAGGAGTAAATATGTTAATTTCAGACAGAGCAGACTTCGGAGCAGGAAAGTTATTAAAATAAAAGAGGGGCACTGCATAATGATAAAGGAATCAATTCTCCAAGACAATTTAACAGTCTTTAAAATGTATGCACCTAACAACAGAATGTCAACATACATGAAACAAAACTGATAGAGTTGCAGGGAGAAACATGATTCCACTATTATAATTGAAGACTTTGACATTCCTCTATTAGAAATGAACAGATTCAGTGAGCAGAAAATCAGTAAATACACAGCTGACCTCAACGACATCATCAAGCAACTGGATATAAATAAAATCTTCAGAGTACTTCATCCAACAACAGCAGAATATACATTCTTTTCAAGTTCACATGTAATATTCACCAAGATAGACCACCTTCTGGGCCATAAAACACACCTTAACAAATGTAAAAGTATAGCAGTTGTACAATATTTGGTCTCAGAACACAATGGAATTAAACCAGAAATCAATAAAAGAAAGATAGATGGAAAAATCTCAAAATACTTGGAGATTAAACAACACACTTTTAAAATAGCACATGGGCCAGAGGAAAAAAATCTCAAGATAAATTTAAAAACATTTTGAACTAAATGAAAATGAAAATTCAACTTATCAAAATTTGTAAGAAGCAGTGAAAGCAGTTCTTAGAGGAAAATTTATAGCATTGAATATATATAAGAAAATAAGAAAGATCTAAAATCAATCATTTAAGCTTCCACCATAGGAAAAGAGAAAAACAAGAGCAAATTAAATCCAAAAATTAAAAACAGAAAAAGCAATAAACAAAATCAATGAAACCAAAAGCTGGTTCTTTGAAAACATCAATAAAATTGATAAGCCTCTAGCTAGAATGAATAAGAGAGAGGTGAGTGAGTGAGAGAGAGAGTCACTAATTACTAATAACAGAAAAGAAAGAGAGAAAATTAATACAGATCCCATGATAGTTAAAAGAATAAACAGGCTGGGCACTGTGGTTCACACCTGTAATCCTAGCACTTTGGGAGGCTGAGACAGGCAGATCACTTGAAGCCAGGAGTTTGAAACCAGCCTGGCCGACATGGTGAAACTCCATCTCTGCCAAAAATACCAAAATTAGCTGGGCATGCTGGCACACACCTGTAATCCCAGCTACTTGGGAGGCTGAGGCACGAGAATCACTTGCACTCAGGAGATGGAGGTTGCAGTGAGCCAATATTGCACCATTGCACTCCACCCTGAGTGATAGAGGGAGACTCTGTCTCAAAAATATAAAAAAAGTTACACTAATTAAGATGGAATCCTATACAACTAGCTCTATGTGCCACAAATGTTGATAATCCTTAGATGAAATGGACCAATTCCTTGAAAGACACAATCTGCCAAAACTCATAAAAGAAGAAACAAACAATTCAAACTGGTCTGTATCTATTAAAAAAATGAATCAATAATAACCTTCTTAAACAGAAAGCACCAGGCCCAGATGGGTTCACTGGTGAATTCTACCAAAAATGTAAGGAAGAAATTATGCCAATTGTCTATCACCTGCTTTCAGATACACTGGCAATGAAAAAGCAAAATTTGAAATTAAAAACACAATGCCTTTAAATTAGCACACACACAAATGAAATACTTAGGCATAAATCTAACAAATTATGAATAAGATCTATATGAGGACAACTACAAAATTATGATGAAAGATATGAAAGAAGAACTAAATAAATGGAGAGATATTCCATGTCCATAGATAGGAAGACCCAATTTTGACAAGATGTCAGTTCTTTCCAACTTGATCTATTATGATTATTTTTTCATTTTCTTCTTTAAATTTTTTAAAAATAGCTTTTGGGATACAAGTGGTTTTTTTTTACATGGATGAATTATATAGCAGTGAAATCTGAGACTTTGGTACACCCGTCAGCAAAGTGTATGTTGTACCCAATATGTAGTTTTTTATTTTATATCCCCCTTCTGCTCTCCCCCTTCTGAGTCTCCAAAGTTTCTTATATCACTCTGTATGCCTCTGCATACTCATAGCTTAGCTCCCACTTATAAGTGAGAATATATGGTATTTGGTTTTTCATTCCTAAATTACTTTGCTTAGAACAATGGCCCTCAGCTCTATCCAAGTTGCTGCAAAAGACATTATTTTATTGCTTTTTATGGCTGAGTAGTATTCCATGTTGTATATATACCACATTTTCTTTATCCACTCAGTGGTCGATGGGTACTTAGGATGGTTTCATATATTTGTAATTGTGAATTGGGCTGCAATAAATGTACATGTGCATGTGTCTTTTTCATATAGTGACTTCTTTTCCTTTGGGTAGATACCCAGTAGTAAGATTGCTAGATCAAATGATAGGTCTACTTTTAGTTCTTTAAGGAATCTCCAATCTCCATACTGTTTTTTTTTTTTTTTTAAATAGAGGTTGTACTAATTTACATTCCCACCAGCAGTGTATAAACATTTCCCTCTTACCACATTCATTTCAACATCTATTGTTCTTTGACTTTTTAATAATGGCCATTCTTGCAGAAGTAAGGTGGTATCTCATTATGATTTTAGTTTGCATTTTCCTGATGATTAGTGATGTCGAGCATTTTTTCATATGTTTGTGGGCCATTTGTACATATTCTTTTGAGAAATGTGTATTCATGTCACTTGCTTGCTTTTTGATGGGATTATTATTATTTCTTTCTTGCTGATTTGTTTGAGTTCCTTGTAGATTCTGGATAATAGTCTTTTGTCACATGCATAGTTTGCAAATGTTTTCTCCTATTCTGTGGGTTGTTTGTTTACTCTGATGATTATTTCTTTTGCTGTGCAGAAGCTTTTAGTTTTATTAGGTACCATTTATTTATTTTTGTTGTAGTTGCGTTTGCTTTTGGGGTCCTAGTCATGAATTATTTGCCTAGGCCAATGTCCATAAATGTTTTCCCAAGGTATTCTCCTAGAATTTTTTATGGGTTCAAGCCTCAGATTTAAGTCTTTGATCCACCTTGGTTTGATTTTTGTATAAGGTGAGAGATAGGGATCCAGTTTCATTCTTCTGCATGTGGCTAGCTAGTTTTCCCAGCACCATTTGTTAAGTAGAATATCCTTTCCCCAATTTAAGTTTTTGTATGCTTTGTTGAAGATCAGTTGGTTGTAAGTATCTGGCTTTATTTCTGTGTTTTCTATTCTGTTCCATTGGTCTATGTGCCTACTTTTATACCAGTACCATGTTGTTTTGGTAACTATAGCCTTGTGGCATAACTTGAGGTCCAGTAATGTGATGTCTCCAGATTTGTTCTTTTTGCTTAGGATTGCTTTGTCTATTCAGGTTCTTTTTTGTTTTGTATTAATTTTAGGATTTTTTCCAATTCTGTGAAAAGTGATGTTGGTATTTTGATGTGAATTGCATTGAATCTGTAGATTGCTTTGGGCAATTAGGTCATTTTTACAATATTGTTTCTGCCAATCCATGAGCCTGGAGTGTGTTTCCATTTGTTTGTGTCATCTATGATTTCTTTCAGCACCAACTTTAGCTATTATAGGTTCAATCATGATGCAATTCTATTGCATCTATTGATGAAATCCTAATGAAAATACCAGATTTTGTGGATATTGACAAACCGATTCTAAAGTTTATATGTAGATGCAAAAAACCCAGAATAGCCAACTCAATACTGAAGGAGAAAAACAAAGTTGAAAGATTGACAATACCTGGCTTTAAGACTTACTATAAAGCTATAGTGGTCAAGACAGTGTGAAACTATCAAAAGAATAGACAAATAGTTCAGTGGAACAAAATAGAGAGCCCAGAAATAGATCCACATAAGTACAGTAAACTATAACTCTCTGACAAAGGATCAAAGGCAATAAAATGGAGCAAAGATAGCCCATTCAACAAATGGAACTGGAACAACATCCAATGCAAAAAAGTAAATCTAGACACAGATCTTATACCCTTTATGGAAATTAACTAAAAACGGATCACAGACCTAGATATAAAGTGCAAAACCATAAAATGCACAGAAAATGGCATAGGAGAAAATATAGATGATATTGGTTATAGCAATGACTATTAGATAAAACACCAAAGGCATGATCCTTGAAAGAAAGAATTGATCAGCTAGACTTCATTAAAATTAAGAAACTTCAGCTCTGTCAAAGACAATGACAGAAGAATGAGAAGACAAGCTACAGGGTAGGAAAAATATTTACAAAAGATATATCTGATAAAGTACTGTTATTTAAAATATACAAGGAATTCTTAAAGCTCAATAATAAGAAAACAAACAACCAATTAAAAAATGGGCCAAAGATTGTAACATATACCTCATCAAAGAAGATGTATAGATCTTCATATGCAATATGAAGATGCAATAGCATATGAAAAGATGCTCCACATTATGTCATCAGAGAAATACAAATTAAAAAACAATGAGATACCACTATACACCTATTTGGGTGTCCAAAATCCAGAATACTTACAACACCAGATGGAGGCAAGTACGTGGAGAAATAGGAATTCTCATTCATTGCTGATGGGAATGCAAAATGCTACAGTCAATTTGGAAGACAGTTTGGCAGTTTCTTACAAAACTAAACATATTCCTGCCAAAGAATCCAGCAATTATACTCCTTGGGATTTACACAAAGAGTTAAAAACTTATGTCCAAATAAAAACCTGCACATGAATGTTTATCATAGCTCTGTTCATAATTGCCCAACCTTGGAAGAAACCAAGATGTTTTTCAGTGTTAATGGATAAATAAACTGTGATATATCCTGATGGTGGAATATTATTCATTGCTGAAAAGGAATGAGCTATCAAGCCACGAAAAGACACATGCAGGAAATGTAAAGGCACATTAATAAATGAAAGAAGCCAATTTGAAAAGTCTACATACATACTGTATGATTCTAATTGTATAACATTCTAGAAAAGGCAAAACTATGGAAAGAGCAAAACAATCAGTGGTTGCAAGGGGTTTAATAGGTGGAGCACAGGGGACTTTTAGGGCAATGAAGCTATTCTGTATGGTACTATAATGAATACATGTCCTAATGCATTTGTTTAAATTCATAGAATGTACAACACCAAGAGTGAACCCTAATGCAAACTATGGGCTTTGGGTGATAATGATTTGTCATTAATTGTAACAAATGTGGCACTCTGGCAAGGGAAGTTAATAATGGGTGAGGCTGTGTATGTATAGGGGCAGGGGGCATATAGCTTAATTTTGCTGTGAATGTAAATGTGTATTAAAGATAACGTCTATTTAAAAAACCCTGATGTGGTAGTTGGTGTGGCATAGGTGATTGCACTCTGACTGATACCCTGAGTCTTAGAAAATCCTGAGAGCTCTAATAATAAGTTGCTCCCTTTTTAGGAGTTGGTGGCTCCTCTCTAGGTATCCACATTTCTGGAAGGAAGGCACAGGTTGCACAGAGCAGATAGATACTTGAAGACGCACTGCTTGTTCCAGAATATTTAGAGAGATCTCAAAGGTAAATTAGGGGGAAGATCTTTCAGTGGAGGCTGGAATTAGAAAATATCTCTTTTCTAATCTTTCAAATGGCTTCTCCACAGTTTTTAGGATAAAAAACTGGAAGAAACTTCAAAGACCACTTTATTCAATCTCTTCATTTTGCAAGGGAAGAAACCAACGTTCAGGGAGGTCAGTGTTTGCTTGAGTTCACACAGTTAGTTAAAGCCATTTTCTGGACTAGAACTCATGTCCCTTGATGCTTGTTTCTGTGCATTTGTCACCACCACACACTGTACTTTAGTTATAAATTCACTCTGGCTCTGCTTGGGTTGTTTTTAAATCAGATCTCAGACACAATCTTATCTTCAGGCGACATTGGTGGTTGTACTTTCCGGGTTTACTAAGCATAAGATGTGACTCTTCAGGGCTGGATTGTGACATGTATCTTGTATTTTTTCCCAGAAATCTCACGTCTTAGATGCTGTTGAGAAATGATGTTATGACTCTGTGGAGAATATATAAATTTGTTTTGCTTGGTTTCTTGCCTTCTGATATGGTTTGGCTGTATCCCCACCCAAATCTCATCTTGAATTGTAGCTCCCACAATTCCCACATGTTGTGGAAGGGACCCAGTGGGAGGTAACTGAATCATGGGGGTGGGTCTTTCTCATGCTATTCTCATGATAGCAAATATGTCTATAAAGATGGTTTTATAAACAGGAGTTTCCCTGTACAAGTTCTTTTCTTTTCTCTGCTGCCATGTCAGACGTGCCTTTCATCTTCCACCATAATTGTGAGGCCTCCCCAGCCATGTGGAACTATGAGTCTATTAAACCTCTTTCTTTCGTAAATTGCCCAGTCTCGGGTATGTCTTTATCAACAGCGTGAAAATGGACTAATACACCTTCTAAATGTTGAAGTCACCCAAGCCTTAGGCCTTGAACATTTTCTATCTATTTACAGTCACTCACCAGGTGACCTCATCTAGTTCTGACTTTAAATTTATTCTATAATCCAGATTTACATTTCTAATCCCAACCTTTCCCATGCTTTCCAGACACACATTATCAACTGCCTATGTATCATTTCTCCGCGATGCAGTAGGATCTCAGACTTGATATTCCCGAAACCCAACTTTTCATCACTCTCCCAATCCTTAAGCCTGCTTCTCCTCGACAATCCTCCATCTCTGTAAATGGTGCCACAATTCATCTAGATGCTCATGTCAAAAAGCCTTGGAATCATCCTTGACCTTCACCTCTCACATCTAAATCACCTGTAAACCCTATGGGTTCTACCTTCAGTGTATATCCGGAACCTAACGTCTTCTCACCTCCTCCACTGCTCCACCCTACCTTACTTGGATTACTTTAGTAGCGTCCTAACTGGTCTTGTGTTTCCACTCTTGGTATCCTTCATTCTATTCTCCACAGAACAGTCAGAATGGGCTTTTAAAACTGTAAATCAGAGAAGTAGAAACAAACATGGTGAACCCTGTGGTTACCCCAGATTGCTGACTGGAAGCACTTTCTGAACTATAGTGTCGGAAGGGAGAATTCAAGCAGTCTTGCTGAGCTGAGGAGAGATTGAAGTTTGAAGAGGCTGAAGCAGCTACAATTTGCAAGGCAGACTAATGAGGAGGATAATTAAGCCACACAGAGCAAGAAATTGCATAGTGGTCTCCTCAAGTCTGTTGCTGAATACCAAACTATGCCCTCACAGAGTATAATTCCAAGAGGCCAGGCAAAGAATGACTGGAGTCCTAGAATTTGAATAATTTCCAGAGCTTACATAGGGCTAGAAGACATTTATGTTCTAATCAGAAAGGGGCAAGTACCACTGAATTCCTGGTGCATTCAGTGAAGACTTCAAAAGGACAATGCCTTAGTTGTGGGGTTATCCCAGCCCTAGAGCATAGGTTCCTTTTGACCCCCCTAACAAAACTTAACAATAGGACTCAAAAGGATCAGGCTGAACTTCAAGAGACTTGCCTACCTGCTGGGAAAATAATGAAACTCTTTTTATAGAGCAAAATCCAACACTCAACAATCCAGTTTCCAGATGAAAACTACTAGACGTGCCAAAAATAGGAAAACGTGAACCAGAGCTCTTTTAGGGACTTTGTATTTGCTCTTCTCTCAGCTGAGAACTCTCTTCCCTCAGAGGTCTGTCTGTACAACACCTCAATTCATTTAAGTATCTCTTCAAATATTTTCCTTAGACAAGCCTTTTCTGATATATAAAGTTATCACCATCTGTCGATCTTAATTCCCTCCTGCTATTTTTTCTTATTCATAGCATTTAGTCATCAGATTGTAAATCTCTTTGATGTGTATTTGTTTGACATGTACTGTACGTAATGTGCACTCAGAAACACTTATTGCATGATTGAATGAATATGAAACAATATTTAATTTTCTTTGGGTAAGGCTAAACATTTAGGTTACCTAAATGTCTAGTAAATGCCACTAGAATTGTGTGTGTATGTATGTGTGTATGTGTGTGTGTGTGTGTGTGTAGTGGCCTGACTTTACCTAGTTATCACATTAAACTTATACAACCTTATGAAGTTGGTATTATTATCTTCACTTATAGATTCCATTTATTTATTCAGGAGACATTTATTGAACACTTACTATATGATATATATATAAAGGTAGATATAAATAGTCTCTGTCAGCAAAACATGCGCAGTGTGGCAAGCCAGCTTTGCATTTGTGTGATGTTTAACTGTGGTGTTGCAAGATATTATGAACCCAACATCCAGACATTAGGACCAGTGATGGGATCTTATATGACTCTTAGCCTGGTCCTAAAATTGTGTGAAAGGCAGAAAGCCCTCACTTCTGGGCTTTCTAGACCTGGCAAGTTCCTTCCTCCCTGCAGTCTGTTGAGACCCCTGAACTTTGGAACTTTGGACATTCTCTGTGGGAACCAGGGAGGGCACTGTCCAACTGCATTGTTATGTACCCTTGATTGTGTGTGTGTGTGTGTTTTAAAACTGAATTTATTTGCTTCTCTTAGACTTCTACTCTTTCTGGGTTACCTGTATTAGTAACATCTCCAGCCAACTCCTTCTTTATCTTGCTTTCCAGTCGGTCATCACCCTTGCCAGTTCTGCTTCTGTAAGATCTCTCAATCTCTCCCAAACCAACCACTTTACTTCCCTACTTACAACTATTGCCTCTTCGCAATAAAATCTGACATCCTTAGCATCACAAGCATAGGATGGCATGGCTTTGCGTGTATTCTGTGTATTGCTAGCTGGCTGAGGTGATGAAAAAATAGAGTAAAGGCATCCCATTGACTGTGGGTTGTCATTTTCTCTTGTCCTTTGGCCTCACTCTTATGGCTAAACTGAACATGCTATAAAGGAAGAAAGCCAGGCTAACAATGACAGCACAATGTACTAAGGGCCATCATAAAGTCAATACTGAGTGTTCCACAGGAAGCAAAGAAAAAGATGCTTGACTATGATTGACAGAGAGAGAGGTTGGAGGAAATGATGCTCAAGGCAAATCTTAAGGGATGAGCAGAAGCTTAGCAGGTGGTCAAGGTGAGAAACCGGCATTCTGGGCTGAACAAACAGCATAGTGCAGGTATACAGAGGTGTCAGATGTCAAAGAGTTTTATATGCCCTGCAGGTGAATCTAGATATATTCTGAGGGTACTGAGGAATCACTGCGGGTTTTAGAATCTGATTTATGTGAGTAAAGAATACTTTGGCAACAATGTTTTTGGATGGCTTTAGCGGGGGACTGGAGGTAGAAAACCATTAGGATACCACTGCAATAGTCCAGGCAAGAGACAAAGGGCAGAAATAATACCACTAGCTAGCAGTGATTTTGAGCTATGTGCTAGGCACATAGTAGGTTCTCGTTTTGTTTAATTTCATTTTATCCTAACATTCCTATGAGGTGGAGAAACCGAGCAGTTTGCTCACAGTCATACAGCGAGTGGTGAAGCTGAGACAGAAATTCAGGTAATGACCCCAGAGCTTGTGGTCCAAACAGCATAGAGGAGGGATTTTAGAGTGTTTAGGGACATTAAGTAATTAAGGGATAAGATCTCATTTCCCTCCCAGAACAGTCCGGCTCAGAGTCCTTTGTTTGGCTTGTGGGAGATTCATTATGGGCCAACCCACCTTCCCTGGGGATAGAGGACATGAATGAGTCACGCCATCAGGGCTGTGGCTGGGCTGGTTTGAGTTTCCTCTGAGCTTTGCTTGCTTTGCTCTGCCTTGTCACACAATGTGGCTGGGTTTGAATTATGAATGTGACTGGCAGGCCGATGCCAACATGATGCGTGAAAAACACTCTCCAAATTGGAAAGAATTTTCCTTCTGGGCTAAGCTGAGAGCACATGTTACTCATTGGCAGATACTGAAAATCCCAGCATTCAGAGATCTACCAGCATTCTCTGTAAAGCAAAGCAGATGCCTCTGTGTCTGTCCTGTGAAGGGCTAAACGAGAGGAAAATGAGTTCCCATGCCTTACCTGCTCACCAACAACGTAGGTTTTGAAAGCCAAGGGAACAAAAAGAGTTCAAGTCTGTATCTCACAGATCATTTTGACCTAATAGAAATGTGAGTTAATTGTAAGCTTTAAACTCAGACACACTCATTGCCTATTAGGGGTGACTGTTTTATTACACATTGTTTGTCAAAAGAGACACCTTTCTATTCCTTTTGCAGTCGAAGGAGGCGGGAGCAAGGCAGTCAGGTAACCTTGCTCTTTGAGGATTCTTGCAACTGTCTGAGAAAGCTTTGGCAGTTCTGGTGTCCACACGACTGACATGCAGGTCTCTTGAGCATGATGACATTTCTTGGGACCTACCTTCTAGAACCTACTGGACTTGCTGTGTCTTGCAGCATAAATTCACTGCCTCTCAAACTAAATAAATAGAAATTAAATAAATAGTTAAAATTTAAAACTTGACAGGGTGTAGTGGCTCATGCCTGTAATCCCAGCACTTTGGGAGGCTGAGGCGGGAGGATTGCTTGAACTCAGGAGTTTGAGACCAGCCTGGGCAACACAGAGAGACCCCATCTCTACAAAAAGTAAAAAGAAAAAAAAATTAGCTGGGCATGGTGGTGTGCACCTGTGGTCCCAGCTACTTGGGAAGCTGAGGTGGGAGAATCGCTTGAGATCGAGAAGTGGAGGTCGCAGTGAGCCAATATTGTGCCACTGCACTCCAGCCTGGGTGACAGAGTGAGATCCTGTCTCAAAAAACAAAAGAATAAAAAATTAAAATTAAAATTAAAAAAGTCAAAACTTACAAAAAGTTTCACTGATGGCATTTTCATCATGTTTAAACTTCTGGATCTCAAAGAACTTCAGTGTCTGATCAAAGCCACCTTATTTGAGAGGTCTAGCTGACCACTGAACACAAGCATCAATATTCCTTGGGCCTTCCCACACCAGTACTCTTTAACTCAGTTGTCCTGATTGATTTTTCTTCAGGACACATATCAGCACCTGATAAATATGTTGCTTGTCATCCATTTCTCCTTATAAAATAAAAACTCCATGGGGGCAGGGACTTGATTTGTTCACTGCTCTATACTCAGTATCTAGAATGGTTCTTGGCACATAGTAGATTCTCAACAAATATTTATGGAAAGATTGAATAAGTAAACTCCTAGCCTATTTCTAACAATAGTCTCATGTGTAATTAGAGTTCATGCTGATCCGCAAATTGCATACTCAAAATCTTTGCATTTTACTCATCTCTGACAGCTATACATCGCAAAGTTATAGCATTCCTCACATGTGGCAGAATTTTATTTGATTTTGAGAATCATTCATATTGTCAAATGCCTCAGACATTAGGATGTATAGTATTTGTTCTTTCCTTATCACTTTCAGCCTCCTTTTTAATGGCTACTTTTGTTTCCATTGTAAGGATGCTCTTCTTCTTAATTGTTATAGTAGCATTTTGGGAGGCCGAGGCAGAGGATCACTTAAGCCCAGGAGTTCGAGACCAGCCTGGGCAACATAGTGAGACCTCATCTCTGCTAAAAATTAAAAAAATTAGCTGGTCATGGTGGTGCATTTCCATAGTCCCAATTACTAGGTGGCTGAGGCAGGAGGAGTGCTTGAGTCTGGAAGGTCAAGGCTACAGTGAGCCATGGTTGTGCCACTGCACTCCAGCCTGGGTGACAGAGCAAGACCCTGTCTCAAGGAAAAAAATTAGTTATGGTAAATCCTTACAACCATCCTAGCATAGGGTATGTGCCCTTACAATATGGCAGAGGGCAAAAGGATGCTCACACCATGTTTGGGTCAAAGGCACTTTGGCACCAGGGTTCAGCTTAGCTTTGTGTGAGTGTCCATCCATTGAAATTCACAGGTAGAAGGGCTTTTCTACTCCCAGGTATGCCTGTGTTACCCCACTGTCCCAGTCACTGGCCCCCTGAGGGTGCCTCTCAGAGGCCCTGCCAGCTCCTGCTTCCTCCCTTCGCCCCTGCTGTTCCTTCTGCCTGGACAACCTCTCTTTCCCACTTATCCAGCTCAAGTCCCTGTTGTCCAAAGCCCTCCCCTTACTGCTCCAATCACATCACGGTGCCCTCGAGTTCCTTTCTCTGTACTGGCCTTTCTCTCTTCTTCTAGGTGATGAGCAGTGAAATTCCATAGAAGAAACCTTTGACTTGGAGTCAAAAGTTCAGATTTGAGCTTCGTATCTGCCTCGTATCAGACAGCCATCTCTGAGCCTCAGTTTCCTCCTCAGTAAATTCTGATAACTATTTGTACTTGGAAGACATGACAAGGCTGTTCCAGGGTCAGGTATGATCATGTAGGAAATAAGCTTTGGAGATGATTCAGCGTATGCAAAGATCCCAGACATAATCGTTACAGGATTTTGTATGCTTCATCTAGAACAGCGTGGCTCTTACTAAGAACATATACATCCCAGTGATGCTGGTGACAAATGACAGAGTACATTTTAACTACAGTTGCAAAATGAAATCCTGCTCAGAACTGGCTTTGTTCCTTTTTGGGATTTCCGTATTTGGGAAAGGGTGATCAAAGAGAGGAAGAGAAAAAGAAGGAAGCTGACTTTTTACAGAGCTGTGCATTCAGTTTGTGTAAGCTACTTTGGATAATCACATTTCCTGATTGCCTTTGCGAATTTGGAACATTCAGTCACTTGTTCTTATGTTTAGTCATCCACTGAACATTTATTGAGAGCTTATTATGCCCTGGGCACTGTGGATACAGAGATGAATAAGGCACACGCCTGCAACACAGCCAGGTTGAGGGAGCTGGCATGTGACCAACAAGATGGATGCAGTGATTAAGATACGTCTAGGGAACAGAAGGGGCACCTATCTCAAACCAGGGACCAGCAATTATTCTAAGAGCATTGTCTGCATGGAAGGTAAGACGGCATACACTGGGCATGTGACTGCATGTGGTAGGGCAAGAAAACATCTAATACAAAGGAATCCATTAGACGACATGGTTGTATTCCTGAACTCATGTTCTCAGTCACTCTACAGCCAAATGTTAGCCTGTCAGGGGTCGGATGGCCTGGTGCGTTTCCATGATATGATTTCTTTAGACCCACTCTCAGCATACTGCCTTAGAGAAAGGGGCCAAATCAGTGTCCCTCACATAAAGGGCCCTGTGTGTTTCCACTGTGTTTCGCTCACTCTAGCCATCTGTGGGTAGGGCCACTGTTTAGACAGTGATACTCAGACACAGGAAGACTTGTTTGAGTCTCTCTATTTTTGAATGATTTCAGGTTTCCTAGACTTCTGCTTGAGTAGACTGGGAAACTCAAGGAGTTAGTCAAGGAAACCCATTTTTTTCTTTTTCTTTTTTTTTTTCCTCTTTTTTCTTTTTTTGAGATGGAGTCTCGCTCTGTTGCCCAGGCTGGAGTGCAGTGGCGCGATCTCTGCTCACTGCAAGCTCCGCCTCCCGGGTTCACGCCATTCTCCTGCCTCAGTCTCCCGAGTAGCTGGGACTACAGGTGCCCACCAACACACCCGGCTAATTTTTTGTATTTTTAATAGATCCGGGGTTTCACCGTGTTAGCCAGGATGGTCTCGATCTCCTGACCTCGTGATCTGCCTGCCTCGGCCTCCCAAAGTGCCAGGATTACAGGCGTGAGCCACTGCGCCCGGCCTCTTTTTCTTTTTAAATTAGCTTTTTATTTTAGAATGACAAAAATGTTGCAAAGATAGCACAGGGAGTTTCCATATACCCCCCCACCCAGTTTTCCCCTACTGTGAGCATCGGACATTACCGTTTGTCACAACTAAGAAATCAGTGTTGGGATATTTCTATTACCTGAACTCCACATTTTATTCACATTTCACCAGTTTTCCCACTAATGTTCTTTCCTCTTCCAGGATCCCATCCAGAATAACGCATTACATTTAATTGTCATGTCTCCTTAGATTCCTTTAGGCTATGACAGTTTCCTAGATTGTCCCTGCTTTTGATGACCTTGACAGTTTTGAGGAGTGCTGTTCAGATATTTTGTAGAATGTCCCTCCATTGGGTTTGTCTGATGTTTTTCTCATAGCTAGACTGGGGTTATGGGTTTTGGGAGGAAGACCACAGAGGTGAAGCTAACATAGCTGTATTTCATTCACATCATTTAAGTGGTACATGCTATCAACATGACATCGCCACTGATGTTAATCTTTATCACCCGGCCTAGGTGGTCCTTTCTAGTTTTTGTCACTGTAAGATGACTTTCCTCCCACTTTCTATACTCTTATTCTTTAGAATTAAGTCATTAGGCGCAGTCTATACTCAAAGGGATGGGGGGATTAAATTCTATTTCCTAGGAAGGGAGCATCTACATAAATTATTTGGAATTTTTCTGTGAGGAAGATTAGCCTTCCCCATTTATTTATGTAATTATGTACTTACATCAGTATGCAGTTATAAATATTTTATATTTATTTACACATGACATTGCTTTATTTGTTTTGTTGCTCAAATGGTTTCTGCTTTGACTATGGGGAGCTGTTTTAGGTTGACCTCTGTTTCTGTGTCCTTTTGGCATGCCCCCACCCTTTTGGTTTTTGAGTACTTCCCTACTTTCAGGCACAAGGTACTTCTTCAGGCTCATCTTGTATTTTTCATCTCCATCTACAAAGATCTGTTTTTCACTTCCATGACACTTCTCACACCAACTGTGTGTTTTCTTCCCTACTCTAACCAGTTCTCCAACACTAGCAAAGTTGCCCTGCAATTCAGTTCAGTTCTGACACTATCTATTTGGAGTTAGAGTCAGATTCTGAAGGTTAAAGGCTCAGTCCCACAAGCCTTCCTCCACTTCAAACACCAATTGCAAGTCCAGGCCTCCTGTACTTCTGACTAACTTGCTATAAATTGGGGGTTCCCACCACGCTCTCCTCTGAGCCACCTTTGTGGCTGGTCTCATCAAGCTTCTGGCCTCCTGAGGAATCCAGCTGAGTCGTGTTCAGCTTTTTGGTTATTATTTGCCACTTAGCAGTTTTTAAGATCAGAGACATGATCTAGTACCACCACAGGAGATTTGCTTTGGGAGAGAGTCTATGAGATATAGCTGTGACTGATGAAAACGCACTGGCCAAGTCTAGAACTATGTAAAAAGGATTATATACCATCACCAAATGGAACTTATCCCTGGACAGACCTCAGGGAAAACAGTTTACTCACTATTGTCAGTTTATTATAAAGGCTACAACTTAGGAACAGCAGCATAGATGCAGAGGGCAAGGCATGAAGGTGGGGGTGCGAGGCTTCCATGTACTCCCCAAGCTGCACCTTGATGTGTTCACCAGCCCAGGAACTCTCAACCCAGTTGTTGAGGGTTTTTCTGCGGTCTCCATTTTGTAGGCATGATTTATTACATCATTGGTCACTGGTGATTAATCAATCTCCAGCCCTTCTTCCCATCCTGGAGGTCACACGGTGGGGCTGAAAATTTCAACCATCTAATCACTGGCTGATCTTCTGGTAACCAGTTCCCATCCTGAAGCTATGTATGGGCCCACCAAGAGACACCTCATCAGCATAAACTCAAGTATGGTTAAAAGGGGCTTCTGAGGAAAAGTAACTCAATGATGCTCCTCTCACTCCTGTCACTCAGGAAATTCCAAGGGTTTTAGACTCTCTTGTGTCAGGAACCAGGAATAAATACCAAATATTATAACAAAAGGCACTCCTCTCACCCCATCACTCAGGAAACTTTAAGAGTTTAGGAGCTCTGTGCTAGGAACCTGGGATGAAGGCCAAATATATATTTCTTATTATGTCACGATATTACACCATCCCTAGAATAAAGATTGTATTCTTCACGGAGTTCTGGTTGTTTTATTTATTTATTTTTTTGAGAATGGCAGTGGAGTTCAAGATTTTGGCTCTGGGTATGCTCATTGCTACTGAGGTATAACTGTTTCTAGTTTTTGCAGTAGACAGAGCTAGGAAATACACATATGTATGTATAATAATCCATGTATACACACATATATATATTTCTATATCTATCCATCTGTATCTATGTTAAGCTAAATGTGAGTTTAGATTGATGTCTCTGACTCTGATCTATCACCACATGGACTCCTTCTAGCCTTCTCTCTGCTTATCTGTAACGTCTTCCTCTAACAGTGAGAACACTGGCTCTCACCATCCATCATTCAACCCTAGTTTACATGCATAGCAATTTCATGATTCTTAACTTACACTCCTGTGAGAAGCAACTTTAAAGTACAGTGTTTATGCACAATTTCCTTTGTCTCTAGCCTTACAGTTTCCAACATTTTCCAAATTTTCAAAGCCAAAACATAATTTTCCAAATTTTCTAAAGCTACTTATATTAGCTTTATTTTTTTCCCCACTCCCTACTGTGCATCTGCCTCTTTTAAAATTAGTTTCTACCCATTTGGTTTGAAAGAAATACTGGATGTTGGTTTGTCAATGAGCCTTTGAACCATGATATTTCCCTCAAGTCAGTGTCAGGATGTAAGAGCATTTCACCAGGCTAGGCAGACAGATGAATCTTTTAGATAACTTTACTTAATTAGAAAAATGATTTTTTTCCACATATGTTTATAAAAGGCATTTTTGCTTATTCTAGACAACACGGGAATTTTTATGCTATGCATACACTGTATAGGGTAAAATGGAAAGACTCTTCAAATTCACTAATGAAAGATATATTCTTAACACTTCCAATAGCACGTGTATGCACACTGTTGTATCTTGATGTAACAATGGTTATAAATGTACAGAATGAGAGTTGGAAAACAATATCAGTCAACTCTGGTCTGGAAAACATGTGGTTTCTTTTGAGTGTTAAATTAAACTAAATTTGACCTGAGGATGTCTCCATACAGGAGTCCTCACATAACACACTGCAGCCTAACTTAATACATAAACTAACTGGAAACAGATAGCGGAGTCTCAGCCAATCATAGCAGCTGAGCTTCATTCAATCACAGGCAGCCAACTGTTCAGACCAAGTTCAAATAAAGCAAACCCCAAGCAGTAACCAATCGGGCTGTCTCCATACCTCACTTCCATTTCTGTACCTCATTTGCATTTTCTGTTCATCAGCGCTGTCTGACTACGTGGCAGATTGGAGTCCTTTGAACGTGTTCTGGTTCTGAGAGCTGTCCGATTCTAGAATGATGAATTAAGATCTTTAAATTTTGTCTTTTTAATGAGAGTAAGGAATTTTAAAAGATGACATATGCTTAAAGACACAGAGATTGAAGTGGAAATTCCACCTCCTCCATTTCTGCCTTATGTCTGGGTGTTGTGCTCTGAGACTTTTCCCTCCACTTAAACCCTTTCTTTTATAACTGAGAGCCCCTTGATCCCTCCTGTCTCCAGGCAAATAGTAGGAACTCAGGAAACAATTGTGTTTTTGTTGTTGTTGTTGTTTGTTTTACTTTTAGTTTTTTCTTGAGACAGGGTTTCACGCTGTCACCCAGACTGGAGTACAGTGGTGCGATCACAGCACAATGTAGCCTCAACCTCTAGGGCTCAAGTGATCCTCTCACCTCAGCCACCTGAGTAGCTGGGACCACAGGCACAAGCCACATGCCAGGGCTAATTTTTAAATTTTTCAGAGAGATGGGGTCTCGCTAGGTTGCCTAGGCTGGTCTTGAACTTTTCGCCTCTTACCTCAGCCTCCAAAGTGCTGGGATTACAGGCGTGAGCCACTGCACCTGGCTAGGATATAATTGTTGAGTAGCTGAATAGTAGCCCTAAGTCAGCCTTGAAAATCAGCTGCTCCTGCTTATTTTCAGGGATCTCTTTTCTATTCGCTCATAAACACATTTTAGTGGACTAATCATGAATTGTTTTAGGGTTGGCCTTACATTTAAAATGTTGGTGGTGCTCCTCCTGCCCTCCAAAGCCCTTTATGGAGCATATTAACAGAGCCCTGCCAGCGTTACAAGCTGGGCCCTGCCTGAGGTTGTCTCCATTGCCCCCTCCACCCACTTTGCTGGCCACAGAATGTTTGTGCTTTGGTGTTTTCATCAGTTGAGTTCCTTTTGCTCACCAAAGGAACACCACTTTTTACCAGAAAACCTTTCTCCTCCCTTGCTTCAAATCTGTCACTTTACAAAGAGTGTTTTAATTTAAAAAAGCTTATAAAAGTTTATACTTTGGATTTTTTTCCTCCTGCGGAAACAGTATTCGGGCTGCATAGAGTCATTCTGCTTGGTGGGCTGACTGTTCTAAAGATGTCCTTTCCCTAAGTGCAATTTCCCCACGAGAGAGAACAGCCCCCCAGGGTTGTTAGGGCCAAGAGGATGATCTCAGGTGCAGTAGCGTGCTGGGCCCATTGCAGAGTGCTCAGTTCATCTTCTGGGTAGTCTGTGTCTGGTTTCGTGCCAGAGGGAGAGCTAAAGGGAAGCTACAGAAGCATCTAGAGTTGGCAGGACTGTTGGGCATTTGCGTCTTCAGCAGGGCCACCCTGTTTTGTTGAGCAGGTTGTTTCTGGGCAAGGCACAGAGCATCCAGGGCCTGAGTCAGGGGCTGAGATCCAGCCTGTGCCAGGCTGACCTATGCCTGCCATGGGGCTGGGTATTAGTTTCCTGTGGCTGCTGTCACGAACTGTCACCAACCGGGTGCCTTAAAACAACACATTTATTCGCTCACAGGTTTGGAGGCCAGAAGTCTGAAATCAAGGGGTCATCTGGATTCTGGAGGCTCAGAGGGAGAATCTGTTCTTAGCTTCTGGCGGCTACCAGAAATCTTTAGCATTCCTTGGTTGTGGCAGCATCCTTTAATCTCTGCCTTTGTTTTCACAGGACCTTCTTTTGTGCCTGTGTATATTTCTTTTCCTCTTCTTATGACGATGCTAGTTACATTAGATTTGGGGCCGTCCCTAATCCAGTATGATCTCATTTTAACTAATTGCCTCCACAAAGACCCGATTTCCAAACAAGGTCACATTCCGAGGTTCTGTTTGAACAGAATTTTTAGGGGACACTCTTCAACCCAGTATGGGCTGCATCAGCCTGAAGGAAAGGGCACCTTTAAAAAATTGCCAGTGGTTCTGTCTGCTTGCCAAGCTGTGTTCTCCAAGTTTTTTGTTTTTTGTTTTTTGTTTTTTCTCCTCCAGTTTGAGCAAAGGTGCTATTTGGGCTAGCAGAAACCCTAGGTTTTGCTATGGAAACAGTCAGCACTGCAAGATATATTCGTTTACAAGCTTCTTGAAGCAGGGACATTGTCTGGTGACTCTTTAAGAACTGCCATAGCTTCTACCCATTCATTAAGTTCTCAAAAACGTTTGTTGTAATCACGGCAAATAATTATGACAAAAATCTGGAAAAGCCCTTCTGATTCCAGCTATTACAGCAAAGCTTTTTAATTTTTTAGAAAACATAGATGAGTAGCTTTTAACCTGTTTTATCCCATGATTCTTTGCTTCTTTGGTGTTTAAAAAAGCCTGTTGGATTCTTAAGGGTTAAATGTGGTGGGTTCTACCCCATTACTGTGAGTCATACAATATTTCTCAAAGTGTGCCCATGGGGTGTTAGCCCCATAAAAATTGTCCCAGGAGAAAATGGTTTTTGTGGTTAAACAAGACTGGGGCATTGTGCATTTGCTTTTCTTTTCCTGGAGATTAGTAATGTACCCGCTTTGTAAAAGTTCCCAAGTCTTGCAGTAGAGAAACCTATAAACTTTGTTTTAATCCAGTGATCCCAAATTTATTTGGCTAAAGCCTCCCCTCCTTTTTTCTTTGATAAATGAATAACATCTATTATTAGGTTTGCGCCCAATCCCTGTGTTGCTCAAAGATCAGCTGCCATCCTAAACATGCCTTCCAGCTCTAAAGTGAGAGCTACATGAATTTGGGCAGTCACTCAGTCTCTCTGGGGTTTTCCTTTCTTGTTTGTCAAATGGGAGATACATTTGTAAAGTCTGTGGTGACATTCCCACAGGTTTCCTCTAGTAGTACCAGGTGGGAGAAAGAGCAGTAGCATGATAGGCCCAGCAGCACGATGGGCTGCCGGACTAGGTAGGTGTCCCTGTTTTGTTTCCCAAGTAGACAAAAAATGGGGCACTGGAGCTGAGAAACCCTCTGTCTCAGTTGTATTTCAGTTCATCCTTGCTTCATAGGATGAACTGAAATACAATCCATAGAACTAGTGTCTAAGCAATAAACTTTGAGAACCACTGGAGAGTGGTCAAGAATATAAATGCCAGAATCCAGCTCAAGACTTAGATTTGTTGACTTTGGATAAGTAACTAAGCCTCTCTGAGCCTGAATTTCCTCATCTGTGAGACAGTAATATAATGCTACTTGCTTCAGAGGATTAATTGAAATACTATAGATAAAGTGTTTAGCATGGGGCCTGGGATATAGTAACAACTCAATAAATGTGAGTGTCTATCATTATCATCATCATAATTATTATTTTAATTATCATAAAGCCCAATGACTTCTTATGTCATTTTTAGATATCATTTGGGGGGAATGATGATCTTGAGTCTAACAAGGAAGATTAAGTTTTCAAAGCTGTTGACCTTTATAAATATCAGCCCTGGTAAGAAAGTTGATTTTTTTTCTCAGCTTCTAAGAACTGTGGGAATTGACATTTACTAAATCCAGTTATTCTGAACCATGGGAAACTGTTTTGCATCTGTCAATAAGTTGTGATTTCTTCAGGCTGGCCATAAGCTATTATGTTTACCCAATTAAGCCAAAAGTGGCCAAATGAAATTCTCCATTTCAAAAGACATTTCACAGTTACTGGCTTACCTCTGGGAGTGTGGAGTTAGGGCAGCAGAGAAACAGCAAGGGATAGGTCAAGGGGAAATGATGGGAAATTCCCGAGCAGCACCAATATGTCCTTTTTGGATGCATGTACCACAGAAGAGTCTGCAGTGGCTGCAGAGTCCACTGACAGCTTGGCTAAGGCAAAGCACAGCTTCCACAGCACCAGTCCTCAGGAGGATGGAAAGTAAGACCGCGTTCCAGAGAACGATATGCACAGACTCTTGGTGATTGCCCTGGTGGGTTGATTGAATAAGTAGTTGTCCCTGCTAGTACAAGGGAGAAAATTCAGAACATGGAATAGGTTTTCAGGTCATATTTCATAGGGCTTTATATTAGAGAACTCCCAAATAGTTATTTGAAAATTCAAATATGATTTCAGGCCATATTTCACAGGTCTCTATTATTATTTGTTACTATAACAAAGACAGTAAAGGGAGGGAGCTGCCACTTACAAGCATCTGAAAAACACTAGTCTAGTACAGGGGATTAGAGATCTATGGGTCTTCAGCAAGGCATTGCGAATACAGACATAGCCACTCAACAGGGCATAGAAGGAGATAGAAAGGCATGTGATACAAAATTTTAACTGCTATAAGGATCTCAGAGGCAGTGGGGTGTGATAAAGAGCAATGACTCTGAAGTCTCACAGACCCAGGTCTTGATTTCAGCTCTCTCGCTAAGAAGTTCTGTTCAATAGATAAGTTTCCTAAATGTTTCTGCACCTCAGATTCTTTATGCCTAAAATGGGGGTTAAAACAGCATCAACAGCATAGAATGGTTGTGAGGATTAGGTAAGATAATAATGAGCACAGAGTCTGTCATGGAGCAGGCATCTATTTCAGCTATGTCATAATTACTAACATAGAATAAGGAAAGGTCTGAGAGGCCTAGAGTAGCTGGAGAAAGCTTCATGGGGAAAAGTGGGATTTCCTGGCCTTGAAAGAGGCTGGCAGCAGAGAAACGGCATGGAAGTACAAACCCTCAGGGATTCAGAGTCAGAGTATACTAGCTGGACAAAAAGAATATGAAATAGGTTTTCAGGCCATATTTCCTCGGCTTCTATATCTTCTGATATCTCTGTCTCTATCCCCACTTTCACTGCTATCCATATCTGTACCTATTGACTTCCAAGTGAGATTGTAAGTTCCTTAAATTAAAGACTTCTGGGGCTCACCAGCACCTTTACATTTTACAAAAATCTCTTTGGCTGATCTATGGCCAAAGGATTGAGGAGCAAAATGAGACTGGGATACTTGGAGGGCTGTCGTAGAGGTAGAGGTGAAGGGTGATGGACATTAAGAAGAAAGTGACAACAGACTGGGTGGGAGCAGTGGTCAGATTCAAGATGTATTGTGGAGGTAGAATCCACAGGGGATTGAATGGGGGAATTTAGAAGAGAGAAGAACCAAAGATGACTCACAGGTTTTAGATGCCATCTAGAGTATGGACTGAAAGGGGATTTGGGGCATATTCATATTGGAACAGGTTTTAGATGCCATCTAGAGTATGGAACATCAAGGGTTTGGGGCATATTCATATTGAAATGCTGTGAGACATTCAAGAGGAAACTTCAGAGAGGCAATTAGTTATTTGGCTCAGAAATGTAGAATAAATATCTGGGCTGGAGAGAGACACTTGAGGAATATTCATAAATAGTCATGATTACACATAAATGGATGGATGGCTCTGAAAGCCATGGGGATGATGAGATCTGCAAGGGAGAGAATATGAAATGACAAGAGAAGCAGGGTCTTTTTAAATCAACTGCTGCTGGGTTTCCTTCTGCACTCCTTTAGGAAAACAAATGTGCATCACAGGGTCTAGCCACTTCAGAATATTTGTGCAACCCCAAATTTGGTAGTTAAATCTCCCCAGTTAGATTGTGTGCTTCTTGCAAACGGGTAAAATTGTCTTATCCTTCTTTTGTACCCCTTCTCTTCCCACAGCACCTAGCCATGCCCTCAGCACCTACTTGGTAGAGTTCATTAATTAGAGCTAATGAAGTCAAGGTATTGGGTTGAATACCTTGGGTGGACTTCTTAATTCATGGGCCCACACAGGGCTGCTTCCTAGGCCAATCTCTCAGACATTGTTGATTTGGGAGAAAGTAGGGAGAGAGGAACAAGATAGGAGGTATGAATGGAAGTACGTGGCCCCACTACTGGACGGTCAATACCAAGAGAATATGCTCTTTGTGGTCATCAGCTGTATCCTCTTTAGATGTGAGACACTGCTCCAAGACTGTGAATGCTACTCACTCCACAGTGTCCTTCCTGAAAGGCTATAGTTTCCACTGTCTATGTCACAGAAGGGGCCGCTGAGCAAACCCAGTGAAGAAATGGCCACACAGTACATGCCCCCATAGTGCCCTGTGTGTCCTAAAGCACATGGAACAGCATCAGACATGGAAAAGAGCCAGAAATTCAGTGCAACAATGGTGAGGGAGGTGATGGGAACTTATCTTTTTAAAGATCCATCCACTGAGTTTTCTGGTAAATTGAAGAGGGCCCAAATCTTTTATTCTAGATGCTGGACTAGGTAGGTGTCCTTGTTTTGTTTCCCAAGTAGATAAAAATGGGGCTCTAGAGCTGAGAAACCTTCTGTCCCAGTTGCAATTTGAAAGAATGAAATCATCTGCTACAAAATTGTGAGCAGGAAGTGAGACTTATCCATGGTTGACTCCTGGGGCCTGTGAGCCACCTGGCACATAGAAGTAAGTGTGCTGCCAGTCCCTTCATCTGCACTCATGACAGACTTCAGTAATGTATTCCTGCACTCTTCCCCATCAAGCCTGGACAAGACCTCACAGTTCTCAAAACAGTGGCCAGTCAGTTGGTACTGGAGCTGTAAATGTAGCCTATTTGCCATTCTGGTGGTGGGTGTTCAGTAAATGTTGTATGATTGGGTGAGTAAATGAATAATTACTTACTGTACTTACCTAATGCCTGAGTCAGTGACCAAAACAGGGCCTGTATAGTATACAAACTCCATAAATACTTGTTGACTGGATGGGTGAGTGTGACGGTGAGGCCATGGGAAGACTAGTGACCCTTTCTGCATATTAGTGCGTTGCTGAAGTGTGGCAAAGCTGAAGGACGCGTTCACTTCAAAGCATGAGCTTTGATTCCTGATACATCCATGCTATGTCTTTCTCACCACAGGGAGGGATGGGGGAGCTGAATGGAATGACTCAGGCAGCTCCTTAGAGATGGCCCTCAGATGATGTAGAGTCTAAGGTCTCTGGGGAGGCTCTGACTGGGGGCTGCAAGGGTTGGGGCACAGAATCTTTGGATCAGGATGATCTCTGGCTATTTGAGTTTTTTTTCTATTCTTTAAGGGAGGAAAAAAGTGTATGAACAAAAACTGTCAGAACTGTGATCAGAGACATGGGCAATTTTATGTGCGGGAAAGAGCATGATGCTGGGAGTCAGGAGAACTAGACTGAGTCCCAGCCCTACCAGCCACACCCGCATTCAGGGTGTCCTTATCATCTCTGGACTCCCCAGGCTCTCCACTGTTTGTCAGGATCTGTGGAGGGTCTGGGGGGTCCAGAGATGATAAGATTGTCCCCAAGCAAGGAGCTTTGTAATCTACCTGGGATGACTAACTGCAGTTGACTAACAAGGATTTGAAATGCATGGGTCCACTTATATGTGAATTTTCTTCTCTCTCTATCATCCTTGAGACAGCAAGACCAAACCCTCCTCTTCCTTCTCCTCCTCAGTCTACTCGACGTGAAGACAAGGATGAAGACCTTTATGATGATTCACGTCCACTTAACGAAGAGTAAACATATTTCCTCTTTCTCATGATTCTTAATAGCATTTTATTTCTCTAGTATATTGTATGTTATGTGTATTATGTACTGTATTCATACAATAAACTAGAGAAAACTAGTTTATTATATGATGTGTGTACTACATA
Source organism: Papio anubis (assembly GCF_008728515.1). Taxonomy (NCBI): domain Eukaryota; kingdom Metazoa; phylum Chordata; class Mammalia; order Primates; family Cercopithecidae; genus Papio; species Papio anubis. Next base: position 40,448,563 of record NC_044987.1, on the reverse strand, counting down.
CTGTATTCTAATTGTACTTATACTGTATTCTTACAATAAGATACACACAACATACAAAATATGTGTTAATGGACTATTTTTTTTAATTGGTAAGGCTTCTGGGCAACAGTAGGCTATTAGTAGTTAAGTTTTGGGGGAATCAAAAGTTATAGGCAAATTTCTGACTGTGGGGAGGGTAGGTGCCCCAATCCCTGTGTTGTTCAAGGGTCAACTGTCATCCTAAACATGTCTTCCAGCTCTAAAATGTGAGCTATGTGAATTTGGGCAGCCACTCAGTCTCTCAGGGTTTTTCCTTTCTTGTTTGTCAAATGCGGGATATGTTTGTAGAGTTTGTGGTGACATTTCCACAGATGATGTGGATTACCAGGTAGGAGAAAGAGCAGTAGCATGATAGGGCCATGGGCTGGAAATGAGAAGTAAATACATCATGGATGAACCTGTAGACTGTCAGCTTTTTGTTCTTCATGGGCCATTGAGAGAGACCATCTGTGAAAGTTTTTGACAGTACAATCTCCAACGTTCCTTCTTGCTGCAATACCAGTTTTATGATGTGTGATCTCACTGGTTACTGAGGAAATAAGAAAGCCAAGGGAGGAGAAGGTTCTAGACTTCTCTACAGACAATAGAAGCACAAACAAACAACAACACCTCAGCAGGCTGGCCTCCCAGCACTGACAGGTGTTTGGGTCCACTGCAGTGGCTCTCTTCGAAGCCTCCTTCCAGGCTCATTTTTCCTGGTGCCTTGTGGAGCAGTGCCCATCTCTGTTGGCTAGAGCCCTGCATATACCTCTGTGCTTTAAAAGGAAGAAATTATAAGTACTAGGAGATGGTCAGTAGTCTACCCTTCAAAAGAGGGAAAGCCCACAGCCTAGGAAATAAAGCCTTTTGGGGCAGATCTTGGGAGTGGTTAACAATTCTGTAGACACCACAGTACTTAGTGCACATCTGTGAAAACAGTAGTCCTCTCTACCTCCTCTCAACAACATTAGGGAGGGCACTGGTACCTGTGGTCACGAAAATGCTCTCATAATGAAGGGGATATGAACTTTCTGGAGCAAAGTTTGTATTCTTTCTCTTCCTATTTAAAAATGTCTAACGATTCTTCACTGCTTATAGGATAAACTCAGGCCCTGGACATGGTACATGAGCCCTCATGCCCTGGTTTTGCCCTGTTGTCAGAGTTTCACTACTCCTTCATCAAGACCTCCTGACACATCAGCTTGTGAGCTCTCAGGATGGCCCAGGACTTTCCTGCCCCTGTGCCTTTGAATACGCTCTTCACCCTTTGCCATCAGGCAAACCGCTATTCACTCTAAAAGGGCCCCATTGAGGGTGATAGTATCTCCTGTGATAGTCTGAAGAAATGCACTCTCCTCTAGAGATGTATTCATTTCCTCCTTGGAACTTGAGAATATTACTTTATAGGGCAAAAGACAGGATTAGGTTAGAGATCTTGAGAGGAGTTGCTTGTCTTGGGTTTGTCTGGATGGGTTCTAAATGCAATGACCTGTATCCTTATAAGAGTGAGGCATAAGGAGTTGTGAGGGCAGATGGAGAAAGTCATGGAAAGATGGAGGCAGAGACTGGAGTGATGTGGCCACAAGACAAGGAATGCCGGCAGCCATGAGAAGCTGGAAAGGATGAGGAATGAATTTTCCCCAGAGCACCAGAGGGAGTGTAGCCCTGCCGACACCTTGAGTTTGGACTGCTGGCCCCCAGAATCATGAGAGAATAAATTTCTAGTGTTTTAAGCCACCAACTTTACAATAATTGGTTAGAGCAGCAATAGAAAACAAATGCAAGTCCTCTCTGTAGCTTTCAGTGACCCCTGCCAGGCAAAACAATTAGTTCCTTCCTTCAGGTTAACCTCAACTATTGTACTAAGCACATGACAGTCTCCTTTGCCCAGGTGGGCTTTGAACTCTGTGGGCCAGCAGATTTTACCACAGTGCCTGACACGGGATCAGAAGCCAATGATGAGGTGGTAAAATTTGTGCTCACATTTGCACAGGTTTCTTCTAACAGTGGGGTAGGAGAAAGAGCAGGACAATAGAGCCACAGACCAGGAACAAGAAGTAACTACAATGGTTGACTTGGCTTCATGAAAAAAATCACTTCCCCCTGTGAGATGGTTGGTAAATGTGTTTGCTGATGTGAACATCTGGGAAACTCCCAGTTCTCACGATGGTGATGAAGACATATCCTTGGGCATGTATGATTGACGTGTGATTGGTGCTAAAGTTGGCTGTTACCTACTCAGGTGTGTTCTTCCACCTGATAGACATTGTGCCAAACAAACTTGGACCAACTCTTAGCTGGCCAAAGAGCCCTCCCAAGCACATGAACTTCATGCATGCCATCTTTCCCTGTGTCTTATCTTATGTGAATGCATGGGTCATAGTGGAGAAATGGAGAGATCACAGGCTTCAGAGTCAGATGGGTGTCTGAGTCTCAGTTCTATCCTGCACCAGCTGTGTGGCCATAGTCTTAACGACTTAATCTGCCTGGGCCTCATTTCCACACCCATAAGATGGAGATAATGATACCTACTTCACAAAATTGATGTGGGAAGGAAATAAATGATTTGTGTGCAAGATTTAATACAGTCTAAACCTTTATGAAAATGCCTGATACACTTATTATTAAAGGGCAGTAACTGTGAATTCTGGTTTTATCCCCTGTCAATCCTTAAACCATGTTAAGCATAAAGCTGATGCTAAATAAATGGCTGTGCCTGTTTCTGTCTTCAGAGTGTCCCTTGTGGCTTTTGAGATTTTGTTCTAGCTTTCCTTATATTATAAAGGGCAGCTCAATCTCCTGCCCCTTCTTCCTCCATTCAGAGTCAAGCTGCTGGGGAGATGAGTGCTGTACCAGGCCCCTAGCGCCTCACCTCCACTCATTCCTCAGTCCTCTGCAATCTTCAGTTTCCAGCCACTGCCCCAGGACTGCTCCAGCCCAGATCCACTGGACACCTTGCTGTGCGCTGGATGCTTTTCAGGACCCAGCTTATGTTTCCCCTGTTGCAATTGACATTGCAGTTTCTCACTCCTTGAAACTTTCTCCTTCCTCAGCTTTCCTAATTTTCCTCTTTTCTGCTTTGCCTTTGACTTTCTAGTTATTTTTCAGTCTTCACAGGCTTCTCTTCCTCTCTATACCTCAGTTTCTGGTACTTCTTAAGGTTTTAACCTGAGTTCTTTTCTCCTCTCTTTCTGTGCACCAGCCCCAGACACACCTACTACTATGGAGGCTCCCACATCACCTCTCTGCAGTGCCTCTTAATCTTGTTTGTTTCCTCGTCTTCAGTCCCAGCCCAACCATCCTCTGATCCCTTGGTGTAGATATAAACTAGAGCAAAATAGAGTCCTCTGCCCTCCCTCCAAGCTCACTCCGGACGTCCCTGCCTCAGAGAAAGCTACCACCATTTCCCCTAGCACCCAGGCCAGAATGCCAGAGCCAAACTGGACGGCTCCCCTCCCCAACACCCCATCCTTCTTCAGGTCCTGCCAATCTGGTCTTTTAACATTGCTCAAATATGCCCTCCCGTCTCCACCTCCATGGCCACTGCTTTAATTTGCTTTAGCTGGGCACCTGTCAAGGTATAGAGTGTGTACTAATGACTGTATGAACAAAGAAAGGAAGGAAGAAAAAAGTGAAGGAGGAAAAGAGAAAGAGAGGCTGGCTTGGTTTGTTGGATTTTATGTTATTGAACTTCATGGCCTGGTTTGGTCCTATTTGCATTATTCCCATGTCACTGTCTGGGAGAGCTGGAGGAGGTTTTGCTGGAAAGCTGGAGTGAGAGCTGGACAAGCCAGCTGGTATTAAGGGATGCTATGGAGGCAGAGTGTCTGGTCCATGAGTGAGCCAGGCTGTACTCTACATCCTTCTGGACCACAGAATATTTTTCTGTGGGTCACTCTTTTTTAGTAAACACTCTGAGATTCTGCTATTAGGACACTTATGTGACCTCAAGCTGTTTGCACTGTATTTGTTCATTTACATATTAAAAGAAGTTGGGTGGTGATGTTCCTGTAAATTCTCCAGATGATGAGAGTGAGGCTTAGGAGGATTTGTGTAATTTGCTTGGCAGTGGAGCTGAGAAATGCAAATCTGTCCTTCAAAAATAGGGTGGATAAGAAGCAGGAGACAGGTGCTTGGCTGGATCCCCAGAGGAGGTGGTAGAGTGGGTCCTCTGGGCCAGGAAAGGGGACCGATGCATGTTTACTGGCGGCTGTGTATGTGCCAGGCACTTTATGTGTGTTATTTCATTCAGTGACCTCCACCTAGTTGTAAGATAGTTTGATTCTTTTTACTGAAGCACAGGGAAGTTGCAGAGCAGGCCAGATGCAGACTCATGATTTGAGCAGTGTCTGTTGGACTCCATGGTCTGTGCTCCCTGTGAGGAAGGGCTCTGAACTGAGACACAGACAGTTTTTGCCGAGGTTTTGCTGATTTAGATACTCTCTTGCACAGGGAGCCCCAGCCTCTGCCATGTAGGGGAGGGGCAGGTGGTCACTGGATGCAACTCGCAACATCACGGTGCCTACTAGTGTGAAGAAAAACCTAGAAGGGCGGTAGTCACCTTGTTTTTGAGAGAATTCCTTATGTCCCATTCATTTATTCACCCATTTGCTGAGCACTCAGTGCTTGGCACTGGGATTTCACACAGATAAATTGTCTTTTTGTAAGTGACCACTGGATACCTTGGAGAGGAGGAGCCAAATGAAAACAAAGGTAGAAAGGAAGGAAAACACCCCATGCCTATCTCAGTGGGCAGCAAACTATGGGCTGCGGACCAGTTCTGGCAGAGTGCCTGTTTTTATAACTAAAGCTTTGTTGGAACGTAGTCATGCTCATCTGCTTACATATTTTCTATGGTTGCTTTTGCCTTGCTATGGCAAAGTTGAGTAGTTAAAAAAAAAGAGACCAAATAGTCCACCAAGATGGATATATTTACTGTCTTACGTTTTATAGAGAAGATTTGCTAACCCCTTAATTATACCTAGGAAAGCCTTGATGATAGCTACGTAATTTTTTAAAGATGGTCATCTTTGATGAACCTGACAAATATCCTATCATCGTGCTTTTGATTAAAGTGTATCTTTCATGCAGCTAACAACAACTTATTTATTGAGCTCTAATCTAAGCCAGCCACTTTGCTAGGCAGGTGCTTAGAGGGCAAAGGTGAGTGATACTTGGGCTCTGTTCTTATGGAGCGCACAGCCTAATGGGGGAGCACACAAATAAATAGATGCTTGCAATACAGTGTGCCAGGTGCCAATGCGGAGTGTTTATTTATAGCATGTGTGGGGTACAGAGGAAGAGCAGCCGGCCATGCTCTGGGGGCACAGGTAAGGTGGCCCCCAGATGAGATGATTGCTTTGTGACTGGACAAGTGCTTAGGGACACACTTCACCTGAGGGAGGAGAAATAGATAAATCTCATTCTTACCAAGAGTCCAGCTCCAATAAAGCCATGGAAAACCCAGACGAAGTCTGTGATCTTGGCAGGCTCCAGCACCTGCCCACTGGGAAAGTATAGCAGGAGGTTGGCAATGATGGCTGCAGTAGCCAACGCCAAGCTCAGTGTGCCCACGCACCTGGAGCCATTGTCAGAGCACATGCGAATCCTCCCTGGAAGAGAAAGAGGAAACAGCTGATACCAGGAAGCTGTCCCACTCCAGCCATTGCAGAATCAGGAGAGAGCGCTCCAACCTTACACCTGCAAGAGCAATGCATCAAGCCCAGCTGTGCCACTGGCAGGCAGGATGACCTGGGAAGCCACTTTCCTCTCTGAGCCTCAGTTTCTTCTGTCATGCAGAGAAAATATTGACCTCATAGATAGTGGTGTATAGACTAAAGAAGTCTAATAAACGTGGAAGGACCTGGCTTATAGTAGCTATCTGTTTAAAAGATTATGGGGAATCTTTTAAAGAGAGGCTACTGAACATCAACTACAGGGGGAACTGAGGTAATGTTTAGGAAATCACTGTTATTCTGGTTCTTTTTTTTTCTTTCTTCTTATCTGAGCTGGAATTTTGCTCTGTGAAGTGCGGTGGCATGATCCTGGCTCACTGCAACCTCCGCCTCCCAGGTTCAAGTGATTCTCATGCCTTAGCCTCCCAAGTAGCTGGGATTACAGGCGCCCGCCATCACGCCCGCTGATTTTTGTATTTTTAGTAGAGATGGGGTTTCATCATGTTGGCCAGGCTGGTTTCAAACTCCTGACCTCAAATGATCTGCCGGCCTTGGCTTCCAAAAGCGCTGGGATTACAAGCGTGAGCCACTGAGCCCGGCCTATTCTGTTTTTTTCCCAGAGCAATTCCCATAGTGATTATGAACTTGGCCCTGGATCACCCAAACCTAGGTCCAAACCCTGCCTCCACGTGTGAGCTTGGGCAAGGTATTTAACTTCTTTCACTTTAATGTCCTCATCTGCAAAATGGGCACCCACCTGTGGGATTGTTTAGAGGTGGAAAATAAGAGAATGTATTAAAAAGGCTCGCAATGCTTGGTAGCTGGAGAAATAAAGAACCAAGGGAATCTGAATCATCTTGTCCCCTCATTTTATCCATGTGGAAAATTTCCTTTCTCACTCTCTTCATCGATTGAGTGTACTGAGCCTGGAGATTTCAGAGAAGCCAGAACGGACGCACTTGGAGAGAAGGGAAGATTTCATATCTTGCTTTCTTCTCTGCGCTTGCTCTTTCTGAACTTAAGTCAGATTGGAGTAAACTCAGTATTGCATTGCTGGGTGGAGGCTGCCACGGGAGCATGAGGTGCTGGTGCTCCCTGCAAGGCCCAGGGGTCCCAGAATGTGCCTCTGAGACCCAGTAGGAGTTCCGGTTTCAGATTAGGTGGTGTTCGTGCTAACACCCCTTTGTGCCTGTTCTCGATTCAGCTTCATGCTGGATTGCTAACTGGCTCATGAATAGCTGCCCATTCACAACTCAGGTCTCTAGATATGGAGGCCTGTTGAAATGAATGGCGCTTCCCACAGGGGTAACCTGAAGTCATTTGAAGAGCCAGAAACCTCTCTCTTTTTGGGATAAAATGGAAAAATGTCCAGCATCAGTTTTTTAATGCTCACAGAAGATTTAAAGTTATTCATGAACAATGGCTGAAGCAGGATGATAATGCCTAAGGTCTTATTTCCATCTAACATCCAAATTCAGGGCTGCAGAAAGCTGATGCCTGAATGGGGCACTGCCTGCCTCTGGCTTCTTTGGATGAAGGAGGTTGAAACTAGTGACATCGTTCCCCATTATGATCACTAACAGTAGTGATAATGAAAATTTAACACTTAATGGGGGCCAGGCGCAGTGACTCACGCCTGTAATCCCAGCACTTTGGGAGGCTGAGGCAGGTGGATCACTTGAGGTCAGGAGTTCGAGACCAATCTGGCCAACATGGTGAAACCCCATCTCTATTAAAAATACAAAAAATAAGCTGGGCATGGCAGTGTGCACCTGTAATTCCAGCTACTCAGGAGGCCGAGGCAGGAGAATCACTTGAATCTGGGAGGCAGAGGTTGCAGTGAGACGAGATTATACCACTGCACTCTAGCCTGGGGGACAGAGTGTGACTCCTTCTCAAACAAAACAAAACAAACAAAACAAAACAACAACAACAACACTTAATGGGAAATGACACTTTATGTGTGCAGAAACACATACAATTATTTCTACTTGCTCCAGGCACATTATAGACTTATTTCATTCAATCCTCAGAGCAACCCAATAAGGTGATAGCTCCATAGCTTTATGAGTAAACAAGTTTATAGAAATTAAATAAGATCCCAGGGTCTCCCAGCTGATTAATGACCGAACTGATACTCAAATGTAGGTCTGCTCATTTCCACCTCCAATTATGCCCAGTTACGGCTTGTGATTAGAAACTGGAAGCACTGAGAATCCAGGCTGTGGAACCTTCCAGCCTGTGAAAGGGGCTTTTTCCCCCATTCTCAGGGTTGTGCCTGGAGGGCACGTGCAAAGCCAGGAGCCTTCTGTTGCTTCCTAGATGTTCTGACTACGGCTGCTATGCATACAGTTGTGCTCACTTCATTACGGGAAAACTGTAGATCTTTTCAAGAGGAAAGAGGGGATGGGTAGAGACTGGGGCCACATTTGGAAAGGGGGACCAAGCAGCCCTCAAGGTTGGCATTTAATAAAACTATGGGAAGGCAATTACTGTCATGGGTGATGGCCAAGAATGTTAAGAGCTGTGAAGGAATCTGGGAAATCTAATTCCTTCATTTTCTAGGAAACAGAGCCCCAAAGAGTTGAACTTACTTGTTCAAATCACCTCCCACCAGGCCCCACCTCCAACACTGAGGATTTCATTTATTTTTTTAAAAACTTTTATTTTAGATTCAAAGGTGTATGCGTGCAGATTTGTTATATAGGTAAACTTGTGTCATGCGGGTTTGTTGTACAGATTATTTCATCACCAGATACTAAGCCTCCTACCCAATAGTTATTTTTTTCTCTTCCTCTTCCTCTCTCATCCTCCACCCTCAAGTAGGCCCCAGTGTCTGTTGTTCCCCTCTTTGTGTCCATGTGTTCTCATCGTCTAGTTCCCATTTATAAGTGAGAACATGTGGTATTTCGTTTTCTTTTCCTGCATTAGTGTGCTAAGGATAATGGGGGATTACATTTCAACGTGAGATTTGAAAGGGACAAACATCCAAACCATATCACAAGGACAGACAGAGAAGTCTCGTTGGTGTTTGTAAAACCATGGACAGAAGTAACAAGATAAAATTTCAAGCAGGCCATTAAAGTAGGCATTTTAGCCAGGTGTGGTGGTTCACACTTAGAATTCCAGCACTTTGGGAGGCTGAGGCGGAGGATTGCTTGAGCCCAGGAGGCTGAGGTTGCAGTGATTGCACCACTGCGCTCCAGCCTGGTGACAGAGCAAGACCCTGTCTCAAAAAAAAGTATGAATTTATACACAGATCCATATACATATAATAACTTACATGCTTGAATCATTTTTTTATTTATAGAGATTTTAGTTACATTTAATACAGCAATCTGGTAAGTTATTCTTTTATAGAGGGGAAACCTGAGCTTCAGATAGAATAAATAATTTGCACTAGATCTTATAATTAATAGATGAAAGACGTGGAACTTTAACCCAGTTGTGGATATGATTGTTTCACTCACATACGAGTGTTGTACACATAATTACACGTTCATGTGTACTCATGATTATACACGTTGGCATAGGAGACACAAAGAGCACCCATAAACATCTGACTTGTTAAAACATCATTGGGGGTGATGGGCTTATCAGGTCTGTTTCTCTCCTACTTCAATGGTCCACGTCCTCCCTCTCCAGACATTGATCCCAATACCAGGAGGGATCTTATAGACGTAACAGAAAGATTTAGCTGGTATAATTATTAGCATAAACACAAAATATGTGCATATCTAGAACTGAGTTCCATGTAGAGTTCTACATTTCCAGTTCCATCTCACTCAGGAAGTAGCACAGGCCAGGTGTGGTGGCTCACACCTGCAATCCCAGCACTTTAGGAACCCAAGGCAGGTGGATTGCTTGAGCCTGGGGGCAATGTGGTGAAACCCTATCTCTTCAAAAAATACAAAAATTAAGCTGGCATGGTGGTGCATGCCTGTAGTCCCAGCAACTCAGGAGGCTGAGATGGGAGGATCACTTGAGCCGGGGAGGCAGAGGTTGCAGTGAGCTGACATTATGCCACTGCATTCCAGCCTGGGTGACAGAGCCAGACCCTGTCTCAAAACAAAACAAAATAAAACAAAACAACAACAAAAATCAAATTCATAGCTAGGGACATTTCCCTGGGGTCCAGTCTGAGTTTCCCTTCTCCCAGGTCCCCTTGATCCTTTTCTACACTTTCCACACAGCTCATGTTTTTTGCTGCTGAACAACAAGAAGTCTTTGGACAGGACAGGCACAGTGGCTCACGTCTGTAATCCCAGCACTTGGGAGGCCGAAGCGGGTGGATCACTTGAGGTCAGGAATTCGAGACCAGCCTGGCCAACATGATGAAGCCTTGTCTCTACTTAAAAACACAAAATTTAGCTGGGCATGGTGGCGGGCGCCTGTAATCCCAGCTACTTGGGAGGCTGAGGCAGGAGAATTGCTTGAACCCAGGAGGTGGAGGTTGCAGTGAGCTGAGATTGCATCATTTGCACTCCAGCCTGGGCAACAAAAGTGAAACTCTGTCTCAAAAAAAAAAAAAAGAAGTCTTTGGACATGAGTGGCCTTGCTCTCCCACTTACTAGCTGTATGTCTTTAGGTGAGTTACTTCTCGGTCCCCTGTGTTACTTCTCTAAAGTAGGGATCATCAAAATAGCAGGATTATTTCATAACCCATAGGATCGTGGTGAGGATTAAAGGTTCCTGGTATATGCAAGTCATGTTTATCAACAGAAAGGGGCTAGTCACAAACTAGTGTGACAGGGCCTCAGGTGGGCTCAATGCTCCATAAATGCTACCTGCTCATATCAGGCTAAGAAGAGTTGACTCCTGAGCTCTTAATGTTGCTCTTGGAGCAAATGGTTACAATTGCCTCTGCCCAGGGTATTGCACCTGGCGGGCTTTCCTTCAGTGTGCCCTGGGCCGTGCCAGAGCCAGAATATGGCCCCACAAACGTAGCCTTTAGTCTGAGTGATTGGCATCATGGTCACATTCACTGTTGCTCTATGGTGGGAGAAGAACCTTCTGGCTAAGGCCCAAGCTGAAAATGGTCCCGCACTGTAAGGAGGCATGAATACCAGGACAACTCCTGATCCTGAGAAGCATGTTAAACGCCTACTTTCTTGTTGTTTGAGACAACTTGGGAAAGTCCTATTGATCTTGTATAGAGTCAATTTGGAATAGAAGAATTTAGGTTAAAAGTGTGGACTTGAACTGGATTGGCTGATTTCTCATCTCAGCTCTGCTGCTGAGTTGCTAAGTGATCAGGGTCAGTTATGCAGCCTTGATGGGCCTCAGTTTTCTCATCTGTAAAATGGGGATGAGGATGATAATATCTCCTTCACAGGGTTGGTGGGAGGATTAAATGAGTTTGTGTATGTAGCGTACTTAAAACCATGCCTGACACAGATTAAACACTATACAATGTTATTGTTAAGCACACAAAGCAACCTCTCAGAGGTATTATGGTTTATGACTCAGTATTCAGTGAGCACCCCGTAATGGAGCACTGAGAAGATATAAGTGATATGAAAGTGGTATGTGCCTCGTTTGAACTTTATCATTTGCTCTAGCAATTAGAATTAGCCTGTGGCAGAAACTGGTACACGATTACCAAAACCTATTTCCTTTTCGTTCTGGACACAGCTAGACTACCTTTCCCAGCTTCCTTTGGAGGTAAGTGTGGCCATGGGATTAAATTCTGGCCAGTAGAATATAGGCTGATGTGATGTGTGCTACTTCTTGGCCCATAGCAATTTCTCATGTGCGATTCTACACCCTCTTTTTTTTTTTGTCTGTTGGCTGGATGCAGATGTCCTAGTCGATGCTGGAGTCACAAGATGTTTTCAGCTCTGTCCTTCACTCCCACCTTACAAATTAGTTCTAGTTCCTAGGTATTTCCAGACTGTGTGTCTGGGACTCCATGGAATCACACTGGTGTCCTCTGCAGGTGTTCAGAGCTCACCTTTCCCCTTCTAAGTTAGGTACCACACTCTGATTTACTTTTCATCTTCCCCAAAAACATTGACTTCTTCCTACTCTGTGATCTCATTTTCCCTCCTTTTGCCTTTTTAAATTAACTTACTTTGTTTTTGGAGGAAACTTCCAGGAACAAGCAGACACAAACATGTGGACAGTGTCTTATGTTTTAAACGGCCGTCCTGTTGGATCATTTTCAGGATTGACACTGAAGATGTAGTCTGGAAAATAACTTCAGAAATAGTGATTTTGCTTTTATTAGTTACAGTTTTGCTGCATATGTGTAATTCGCTTGCCTTTAATAAATTAGATAATTAAATAGAAAATTAAGAATATATATAATACTTTAAAAACAGAAAGAATAGATAGGACCTTCCTCTCCAGTTTCGTCCCAAGCACAGTTGGCTTGTTTGCTGTCTTCTTCAACTGGGGAGGTAGTGTGCTCCCCTGGTGGATGTGGTGGACGGAACAGAAGATGAAGTGGGCAGATGAATGAGATGGACCGTGGGTCCTCTCCCACCCCTGCTGTCCCAAGGCTCTAGTGATTTGTCTCACATTAAGTTACGACTTCATTGCTCTTCTGGATCAAGCATGAAAATCTCATCACCTCGACCTCTGTAATAAGTTACTGAAACAACTTTCACGTTTTAAAAATTTTTTTTAAATTTTTTTATTCTTCTCTTTTTTTTTTTTTTATTTTCGTCCTTTTCGTTCCATGTTTCTTAAGCTTTTCATCTTTCACATTTAAAAAATTTTTAAATTTTCACTCCTTTTCAAAAGATTCGAGAGGAATTTGGGTTGAGTTTTACCTTTTCAGGTTCTAGTTCCCTCTAATAAGAGGAGGCACCGCCTCTGATAGACCACACCCTGTTCATGGCTACTAAATGCCTCACAAGGGGCAGATCAGATCCAATTTCTGGGTGAACTTGAAGAACTTCTTTGTAACCAAATATGACCATTAGAGGGAGCCTAGACCTTGTGAGAACTTAAAACCTTGGAGAAGTAAGGAGAACTGGATGAAAAGAGCAGCAAGACATAGATTTATGGTTTCTAATTTTATTACTTAAGACAATATTATGCCTGAGAAACAACATTTTTATTTCCTGAGGGCTCAGGGACACATGCATTAACTCTACAAGGATTGTTATGAAACAATTAAATTTACTACCATTAGTAATGACTACAATATAAGTATTTATGATGATTTTGATAATATCAGTTACAACTAATAAAATATTTATTGATAATAACTTATTTACTATGAGCAGTAGCATCAATCATCTATTTCTAGGAGAGCAGAGAGTCATGTGTAACAAGCTACCTCCGGGGACACCAGAAGAATCAGGATATACCTTGCAGTAAAGACAAGAGGTGGCCCTGAGGAGCCGACCTCAGCACAGCTGCCCCGCTGGGGTCTGGCGTCAGGTCTGCGGTGGTGTGTGGCTGGGCTCCAGCACTCCGCACTAGCTCTGCACAGACTGGGGATCTGCTTCTGTTTACGTAGTCAGCCCTGTCTTGAGTGACGAGGAGAGCATACCTGAGTTGGGATCTTTAGCATGAATGAATGCGCAAGGAACGGGCAGAATTAGGGAGTAGAGGGAGGGCATTGAGAAGCTGGGGATGTCAAAGGCTTTTAGGACCAGGCCAGCATGTAGAAACCACCGAGTTATGCTGCCAGGTGCCACCTGTTCTTGTTCTGGAAAAAGAGAGACCGGGGGCCCATTTCTTTTGCCATGTGGAGAATGTGATTGCAGCTGATGACAGGCATTAATCTGTGTGATTTCCTTACCTCTGGTCCGGAGTCCTGGTGATAGGCAGGTGAGGAGTATTCCTGTTTAGCAATCAAGCTGAGTTGCTTTCCTGACCCTCTGACTCCTAGCCTCCATCATGGGCACCAAGAGGTCTGGGAATGCTGCACACTCCTTCCCTGGGGAAACCCAAGGCCACGTGGACTTTTGCTCCCCTGGGTCATCTGGTTAGTTGGATAGCTCCACTGCCTAATTTAACTGGAGTTTCACCTGAAGCCCCTCTGTTGATTTGCAAGTAAGCCCTTGACCTGACATCGTGCCCCTTGTCATATCTAAGATGTAACTTTGTGGTGATAGAAGTAGTTTGTGGACAATGAAGTCACACACAAATCAAAATATTCTTAATAAGGAATACTGTTTTTAAACCAACTACCAAAAAAATGGAAAGACTGGCAAATTTTTTAGGTAATAGACATTCTTTTGATGCTACTGTTGAAAGTCAGGAAGACAAGAGAAAGATAGAAAAGGAAAGTGGAAAGAAAATATGGAGGATATGGAGGAGGAGTGCTTTCCTTAACTTCAATTAAGCAAAAACAATATTACTGAAGGGAAGAGTCCTGGCCTCGGAGAGGCATCGGGGTGACCTCAGAAAAGTATTTTTAAATTGAGCCCAAGCCCTCTTTCCTTCTTGGAGTTCTTTTCTCTGCTGCCCTCCCCTGTATCTGCAGCCCCCTCCCTCTGCTCAGAGCTCTCCTTTCACTTCAGAGGCATAACGTCCATTCTCTAGTTAGGCTCAATTTATAGAGGTTACTTGCTCTGGGAGGTTTTCCAGACCAGCCCTTCCCGCTGCACTATTTCTCTCAGCTAGGTTGGCCTATAAGCCCATTGGAACAGGTACTGAGTGTCAAATCTGCAGCCTCTAACACCACACCCAGTGATTGTGGCTGCTCAGTGAAGAAACACAGGTAGAAAAAGTGTCCACTGAAGCCCTTGCTCACCTTACTTTCCCCTAGGATCTTATTATACTGACTGTTCTGTTTCTACCTCCCAGCATTAGTTTTCATCTTGTTCAATGTATGTATTTCTTATGGATCCAAGGAAATTGTAAGCTACTGACAAATGGACACTAATTCTACGCTCCTTCCTTGTATTCTCCCTGGCACTAGGCATGGAACTGAAAGCCTAAGAGAGGGCTTCGTAAATACTTTCTGATCAATTTAGTGAGTGAGTAAGACACAGCCCACAGTTAACTAGGCCTTTCTTTCTCACTTCTCCCCGTTGTCACTCACTCTCTGGGACTTACTTGCCTTTTCCCATGGCTCCACCCCTGGCTCCTGGATCATTCAACTAAAAGAGGGAGAAGATGAAGCCCATAATTAAGCCAACTCACACGTGTCTTCAGAAAGAATCATTTGCAGGGCTTAAAAAACCAGGTAAAGTCTTTCAGAATCCCTAAGGCTCAGCAGTTATCTCCTTAATTCCGAGTAATAGAACCAACCTACTAGATTGGTTATAAGAGCTCTTTGTCTCAGTTTTCCCGTATGTATCATAGGGTTAATCGCACCTATCTTCTACCTTTCCCATAGGAACATGATCAGAGAATGTCATGCCCTGCACTGTAGTCTTCAGATGAAAGGCACCATATAAATACCACATGTTAAGGCCCTTGACCCATGGAAGATCATGGAAACATCAGTGCTTATGGGGTTCACAACGAGGTGGATAAAAAGGTGGGGGTTGTACCCAAGGACTTGTTGGTGTTGGGATCTGGGAGTTGCCCATAAGAACTGGGATCTGTACGTGAAACAAGGGCCAAAGGAAATGTGTCAGTGATCCAAGAGACAACTTAAAAATCCACTAAAATTAAAAAAAAATTTATAAAATAACTTACACTGGTTAATAAGTCAAAATGCTGTAGAACTGTTGTGATACAAAGCCACAGTTTCTTGCCTCACTCTTTCCTAACTCCTGTTCTTTTCCCTAGGGTAGCCACTTTTAACCTTTTTAGTATTTATTTTGGTGTTAATTTCCATATCTCTAAATAAGATGTTTCCATTTCTGTTTTTTGATTGATCAATTTTAGATATTAGTTATTTTTATTTTTATTTTTTTGAAACGGAGTCTCGCCCAGTCCCCTCGGCTGGAATGCAGTGGCCGGATCTCAGCTCACTGCAAGCTCTGCCTCTGGGTTCACGCCATTCTCCTGCCTCAGCCTCCCAAGTAGCTGGGACCACAGGCGCCCGCCACCACGCCCGGCTAATTTTTTTGTATTTTTTTTAGTAGAGACGGGGTTTCACCGTGTTAGCCAGGATGGTCTTGATCTCCTGACCTCGTGATCCACCCGTCTCGGCCTCCCAAAGTGCTGGGATTACAGGCTTGAGCCACCGCGCCCGGCCTAGATATTAGTTATTGAATTTCTGCCATTGATCTAAGATTTTACCATCCTACATCCCTCTTCCCTCAACCTTTTCATGTAGTTATATCATACTTTCATTTTAAAAATCAGTATCATTTAAAACTCTAAGTCATAAACTTACCACTTTATTTCTTGTTCAATAATAGTATTTTTTGATTCTTCCCCTTGCAAGATGGGAACATTTGCACTTCTATCCTTCCTTTTAGCTCTCCTTCCTGCCTTTCACTTCCCAATTTCTATCATTTGAACTTTTATGTTGTTAAGATTGATAATATTTACATTATGTTCTGAAACCATAACTCTCTTCTGTGCTTTGTCTATGGCAGGGGTCCCCAGTCCGTGGGCTGCAGACCAGTACGAGTCCATGGTCGGTTAGGAACCCGGCTGCACAGCAGGAGGTGAGTGACTGCGAGCATTACCACCTGAGCTCCACCTCCTGTCAGATCAGTGGCAGCATTAGCTTCTCACAGGAGCACAAACCCTATTGTTAACTGCTCATGTGAGAGATCTAGGTTGCATCCTCCTTATGAGACTTAAACTAATGCTGCCCTCACCTTCCCACCCCGGTTATGGAAAAATTGTCTTCCGTGAAACTGGTCCCTGGTACCAAAAAGGTTGGGAACTGCTATTCTATGGGGTTAGTCTAAGAGCTGAAAAATATTTTAACTTGTAAGAGTTCAGTCAGGGTGGTGGGAAAAATTATAAAAATTATAGAAAGAAGCAAACCTTGGAAGGCTGGCTGTTTGTTTTTCTGAGCTAACCTTTTAAATCTTACTGGTTATTATGGGATGAATGTGTCCTCTCCGTAACCCCAAATTCATTTGTTGAAGCCCTAACCTCAGTATGTGACTGTATTTGGAGACAGAGTCTTAAAAGAGGTGATTAAGTTAAAATGAGGCCATTAGGGTGAGACCTACTCCAATTTGATTGGTATTTTTATAAGAGGAAATTTGGACACACAAAGAGAGACACCAGGGGCACACACACACACACATGACCAGGAACATACACACACACAACCAGGGGCACACACACACAACCAGGGGCAAACACACACACACACACGGACACAAAGAAAAGCACTTGGCTGACTCAAAGAAAAACACTTGTGTGATTATTTAAGCTAAAGTTGAATGAGCTACTTTGGTTTATGAAATACTTTGTTATTTAAAAGAATTATTGTCAAAGTATAATTATGCTGACTTGGAGACTTAGCAGGCATTTTTCTTAAAAATGAACAAAGTGAGCACTTCAAGGAAAATAACATTATTATTTTTGCCAATGATAAAATTAAGCTGTCAAGTGAAAATTAGAATTTTGGAAAATCAGTACTCACCATCATAAACTTGACAGCTTTTCAATAATTAAAGGCTTTTCTGGTGAGATGAGTCATGACATTAGCAAATGTATTTTTGATATTGTATTATGAAATATGTGAATATTTGGAATATCTTCACAACTGAGTGAACTAGTATTTTCCAAATGATTAATGTGATATTAGAAAATCATGCATAGGCAAAAGTTCCATCTAAAGTAGAAGGTAGATTAATGAGTTTTAATATAACAGAGTATGATAAGTTCACTAATGTGATTTCAGATTCTACGTTGAAATTAACCTTTAAGAAACTATTTTACAATTCGTATGGGACCAAAAAGAACCTGAAGAGCCAAGGCAATCAAAAAGAGCAAAGCTGGAGGCATCACATTACCTGACTTCAAACTACACTACAAGGCTACAGAAACCAAAACAGCATGGTACTGGTACCAAAACAGATACATAGCCCAATGGAACAGAATAGAGAGCTCATAAATATGCCTGATAACTACAACCATCTGATCTTCGACAAAATTGACAAAAGCAATGGGGAAAGGACTCTCTATTCAATAAATGGTGCTAGGATAACTGGCTAGCCATATGCAGAAAACTGAAACTGGATCCCCTCCTTACACCTTATACATAAATTAACTCAAGATGGATTAAAGACTTAAACATAAGACCTAAAACCATAAAAACCCTAGAAGAAAACCTAGGCAATACCATTCAAGACATAGGCATGGGCAAAGACTTTGTGATTAAAACACTAAAAGCAGTGGCAACAAAAGCCAAAATTGACATATAGAATCTAATTAAACTAAAGAGCTTCTGCACAGCAAAAGAAACTATCATTAGAGTGAACAGGCAACCTACAGATTGGGAGAAAATTTTTGCAATCTATCCATCTGACAAAGGGCTAATATCCTGAATCTACATAGAACTTAAATTCACAAGAAAAAAAACAACCCCATCAAAAAGTGGGCAAAGGATATGAACAGACACTTCTTAAAAGAAGACATTTATGTGGCCAGTTCTCCAACTCTCCAGACACCGAGTGTCCTACATTCAATTCAATTGTGACACTAACTACCCAGCATTCGTGTCAGACTTGGGTGGTGAGTGTCAGACTCCATAGGTTTGAGGGCTCAGTCCCACAAGGCTGCCCTCACTTCAGGTGCTAGTCATAAGGATTGGTGCCCAGGTTACTTACACTTTTGTCTGACTTATCTAGAGATTTGGCTTCCCACAACCCCCACCTCGGGTTTTATAATTTGCTACAATAGCTCATAAAACCCAAGAAAGAACTTGACATACTGTTACCAGTTTATTGTAAAGGATACACAGCTTAGGAATAGCCAAATGGAAGAGATACATGGGACATGGTGCAGGAAAGGGCACACAGAGCCTCTATGCCCTCTCCAGCCACACCACCCTCCTAGCAGTTTGATGTGTTCACCAACCCAGAAGCTCTCCAAACCCCTTCATTTAGGGATTTTTATGAAGGTTTCCTCACATAGATATGATTCAATAAATCACTGGCCATTGGTGATTAGTTCAATCTCCAGCCCCTGTCCCCTTTCCAGGGGTTGCAGTGTGATACTGAAAGTTCCAACCCTCTAATTATCCTTGATCTTTCTGGTGATGAGCCCCTATCCTAAAACTCTCCAGTGTCCCCCAGCTACCGGTCATGTCATTAGCATATAAAAGGCACCTAGTACTTCAGAGATTCCAAGAGTTTTAGGAGCTGTGTGCTAGGAACTGGGGGGACATGGACCAAATATTTATTTACTATTTTTTTTAAATTGAGACTGAATTTTGTTCTGTTGCCCAGGCTGCAATGTAGCGGCACAATCTTGGCTCATTGCAACATTTTCCTCCCAGGTTCAAGTGATTATCCTGCCTCAGCCTCCCGAGTGGCTGAGATTACAGGTATGTGCCACCATACCTGGATGATTTTTGTATTTTTAGTAGAATTGGGGTTTCACCATGTTGGCCAGCCTGGTCTCGAACTCCTGACCACAAGTGATCTGCCCACCTCAGTCTCCAAAGTGCTGAGATTACAGGCATAAGCCACCACGCCTAGCCGAATATTTATTTACTATTGCTCCACACACAACAAATCGAATGTAGAAGTAGATATGAGAATCCACATATCATATATTTAAGCCAGACATTAAAGAGATTTATAAAAATACAAAATGCTAACCTTTTCACTAATTGTTTTGTTTGGAAATCATGGTTATTTTCTTAAACATATGCTATCTATGTTGGCATGTATGGATTTACTTATTTTTAAATGAATTAATAATATTTTTTAAAGTATCAGTTTTAATTTTTAATAGGTCAATGTTAAAAATTATTAAATAGATTAAAACCACATAAAGAAGAGCCCTTTGGGGTCATCAATACTTTTTGAGTGTAAAGGGATCCTGAGACCAAAATGTTGAAGGACTTTTGCTTTCTTGGATAGTTCTTGCATGTAGGGGTTTTTCTGATGGATGCCCTAGGTGTTGACAAGAGATTATCAAGGTCTTCACTGGTATCACCAGAACACTGAGCATTCTACATACTCCAACTGCTTGCCTTTCCCTCTGTCTGTTCCATCCTTAGACTGGTAAAACTTATCTCTGCTAAGCCTGGTGTAGTCTTGTTCTTCTTATGCCCCGGATGGGGCAGTTTGTAAAACAAAGTTTTTGTCCTTCAAGGGATAAAAACTCTTTGAATAGAATTCAGAGGGGTTCTACCTTCATCCAGCTTCTGGATCCTAGGGTTTGTTTTGTAGTGGGTCTTCAGGATGAGTACCAGGAGGTGTCCTGGGTTGTGAGGAAAATTTTCTTGCACTAAGCTGCCTGAAACCAGGAAATAATCCAGTAAAACCATGCTTGAGGTCCTGTGTCTTTGTTCATGAGGCCTCCTTACCATTTAGTATCCCTTATTTCCGTTAACATTGTTCTTATCGAGCTGAATTCTGATAAGAGCTGGTTCCTGCTCAATTTCTTTATTCTCCACTAGACTGAGAGCTCTGTGGGAATAGAGGTCACATCAGTTTTCCTCCTTTCTGTATCCTCTGTCCCTAGAACAGAACCTGACACATTGATGAGACTCGATACCTCTTCCTTGAATAAATGAATAAGGAAGAATGCCTTTGAACTACAATTTATAAGGATGTTTTGTTCTAACACCATATTAACTCAGTACTTGCATTAAAAAGCAAATTACAAAGAATAATTCCAACAGTAAAAACTAATAATTTTGAGAAATTGCTAATGCTATGTAGTAAGGGGTTGCTTTTGACATGGAGAAATGCTAAGTAGTCTTTCAGACAGAATGCTAACAGCTCTGCCTGTACAAATGGCTTCTTTAAAACCAAGAGGACTTTATTATAAAATGCTTTGGGCAAATGAACACTTTGATGAAGGTGTGTCCCTTCCACAAATGATGTGAAAGATGACATGCCAGATGAGATCTCAGACCACATGAAAAACATGTGTAGGAAGAAGTATCCACATGTGAAAACTCTGTTCTCTGTCTATATGCCTCTTTCATTAGGGTTTATTGTGGTATTGACAGTTTATTCACAGGCATTTATTAAGCACTGCAGAGGTGTTGTTGGGGGATATAAAACATTGAGCAGGCATGACACCTGTTCTGCAGGAGCTTGCTGGAGAGTTGGGGACACAAGTCCTGGGCACAGGGCAGCTCACACACAAACGATTACATGGGAGTTGGACACATTGACAAGAGTAACATCCCATGGAAAAAACTGAGGGCCAAGTAATTTGGGATCTGGAAAAAGGGAGGCAGAGCTGATATTATTATGGGAAATATTTGTAGAAGAGCTGGATTTAGATACATTCCTTGAAAAAGTGGAAGCTGCAGAGAGAAGAAAAATGATGAAATTTGAAGAAACTCTGTTGCGGAAATGAACAGGAGTATAGAACACTAATGTGGAATTGACGAAACATCTGTTTGGCTAGAACATAGGCAGCATGGTAGGAAATAAATATGAGATTACAGAGGTGTGGGCTGTGCAGAGGTGTGGCCTGCATAGTTGGAGAGTCTTGACTACAAACTGAGAAGCTTAGATTGGATACAACATGTAACTGGGAGGCACTAAGTGGAAAACTGCCATGTGAAAAATAGAGGTTAAGAAGGATCTTCCTGGCACAGAAAAAAAAAAAAAAAGAGCAAAACTTGGGAATACTGGAGTTTGGAGACCAATTTGGAAGTTGTGATCGTTTTTAGAGCAGTGCTGTCCAATAGAAATATAACGCAGGCCACATGTATAATTGTAGATGTTCTTATAGAAAAGTTGAAATAGTCAAAGAGAAAACATAAAATTAATTTAAATAACATATTTATTATCATATCCCAGTTTTATCCCAATGTTTAAAAATAAAAGGTAAACATTTAATCAATATACAAATTATTAATACAATATTTAACATGATTTCATATGAAGTCTTTGACTTCCAGTGTGTATTTATACTTACAACACATCTCAACTTGGATTTTAAATTTTCGGTGGAAATGCTTGATCTGTGTTTAGATAAAATTTATAAAATTTACAGTTGAAAAAGCAGATTCACTTACTTAGGTTTTATCAAACATACTGAAACATTTCCCAATAACTGAATTGAGTATCAGTTATTGAATTTAAATTAATTAGAGACAAAAATTCAGTTTATCCATTATACTAGCCATATTTTAAGAGCTCATCTAGCCTCATGTGGCCAGTGGTCACCATACTGAACACTCAGATTTAGAAGCTTGTCTTGGGGTGTTAGCCAGGAATAAGTGCTTAAGTGGAGGAAGTTTCCAATCAGAATTGTGCCTATCTTGATGCACTCAAGAACAGAGGGAATAAATTCAGTCAGACAGAGAATAAAGACAGTCTATTTGTGTCTTAAAAGGTTATATCATAAGTTTCCTGAAGACACAGACACAGAGTTCTGTTCACAGTGTTTTAATCTTTACCCAGCACAGCACTTGAAATGCTTGTAAGATACTAACTAACCTAAGGAAATGTTTCAACTTAACTCTTGAATTCTTTTCAGCCTTCTCAGAACACAGTAGTTTGTTCATATGTGTCTGAATTTACAAATCCATGTGTATCTTCTAGTCATTGTCAGCATCTGATTGCAGAGAAGGTATGAAAGTATATTTGATTTCACAGTTTCTGCCTGACTCTGAAGGGCCCTAAATTAGAGAACGTTGAGCAGAGTTTCAGAAAAGCAGGCCAAACGGAGCTTGAGTTGTATGTTCTCTCCTTTTTGCCTCTTCTAGTCCTTCTTCCATTCTACCCTGTTTCTTCCTCCTTTGTATTATGATTAATTTCTGCAGTAAATGCATAACATTGTCTCACAGCTTTATAGAAATCTAAGAACTTCTGATCTTATCCTATTATTTCTGCAGAGAGCCTTGACCACTGCTCTGTGAGAGGACAACGGTAAGATCCTGACCCTGCAGAAGGTCCCTCTAACTCCTTTCTCAGTGTATTTGTCAGGGTTCTCTTGAGGGACAGAGCTAATGGTGTGTGTGTGTGTGTGTGTGTGTGTGTGTGTGTGTGTGTATATATATATATATATATATATATATATATGAGTTTATTAGGTATTAACTAACATGATCACTAAGTCCCACAATAGGCCATCTGCAGGCTGAGGAGCAAGGAGAGTCAGTCCAAGTTCCAAAACTGAAGAACTTGAAGTCTGATGTTCAAAGACAGGAAGCATTCAGCATGGGAGAAAGATGTAGGCTGGGAGGCTAGGACAGTCTCTCTTTTCACATTTTTCTTCCTGCTTATATTCTAGCCACACTGGCAATGGATTAGACTGTGCCCACCCAGATTAAGGGTGGGTCTGCCTTTCCCAGCCCACTGACTCAAATGTTAATCTCCTTTGCCAACACCCTCACAGATATGCTCAGGATCAATACTTTGTATCCTTCAATCCAATCAAGTTGACACTCAGGATTAACCATCACACTCAGTGACTAAAAAGAGTGGATGGGTGGCCCTGACACTCCTGCCAGGCCATTACATCCACTGTTGGGCCCAATTAAATAACTACTACCTGGTGCCTGCTATTGGCATTCACTAACTCGTTTCCAAAGCAAGCCTTATGGGTGATATATATTTTTGTACTCTTTTTTCAAGACTTTTTTAAAGCATACATTTGAATTTATAGAAAAATTGAATAAGCAGCACACAGAGTTTCATAAACCAACCTCCCTTTTTCCCTTACCTCCAGCACACAGTTTCCCCATCCATACCTTGTAGTATTGTGATATGTTTGTTAAAACTAATCAATATTAATAAGTTAGTAATTATCAGCTAAAGTCCATAGTTTACCTTAGGGTTCACTCTTTGTGTTTTATGGTTCTATGGATTTTGACAAATGCATAGTAACATATATTCATCATTATGGTCTCATACAGAAGAGCTTCACCTCATTGAAATCACCAGTGCCTCACTTATTCAAAAAGTCAAAAGGACACTAATATTTCATGACATGTGAAAAGTATGTGAAATTCAAATTACAATGTCTATAAATAACGTGTATTGGGATGCAGTCACACCCATTTGTTTACACATTATTTATGGCTGCTTTCACTCTACAACACAATTAAGTAGTTGCACAAGAGACCATCTAGCCTGCAAAGCTGAAAATACCTACTATCTAGCCCTTCGCAGAAAAAATTTGTTGACCCCTGATCTAGACCATAGGTTCTGGAAAGTTCTAGTTGTCACCTCTCAGCACTTACCAAGGGGATTTGAACATAGTAGGTTTCTACTCTATTCTGATTGATTTAAGATACAGTGTCCCCTCGGAAATGTTAGCAATTATTTCCATAACCAATTTTCTCCTGGGGTCCTAGAATCTCTTCTACCACTTTGCCGATGGGTCTTTAACACTTATGTCTTGATTTTTTTAAATGAGTCTCTAACAAGAGGTGTGTAGTTTATATGTTCATAAATCATAATATTGTGGATCAAAAAATTCATTCATTTGTTCATATATTGTCCCTCCTTCCCTCTGACAATTTTTTAGTATTGGCTTTTTGCTGTGTGCAGAGCTGGGTAGCAGAGAGGCAAAAAGCAGCCCTAGTCTTTAGGGAGGTCAGAAATGAGTGTGGATAACAGAATAAATAACAGCTATAATACAATGTGGTAGGCGCTATAATAAGGCTCATGCACCAGGTAATAGAATCATAAGTCCAAAATCATAGAGCCACCAGTCATTTATTTAACAAGTATTAATATTTAGTAGGTACCTCTTGAATGCCAGGCACTATACTGGGTGTTGGGAATATGATGGCGGGGCAACGCAGATCTTAAAGAGCTCTCAATCCTGGCTGATATTTCTCATAAATTATTTAGGAGGAATTTTTGAGGCTGTCTGATACAATTTTCTTATCTGACGAAAAAATTCTTGCTACAATTCCCTTGGCAAGTGCCATTTAAATTAATGCAGTCTATCACCAGTGGTATGAAACTCATGGATTAATTTATATCTAATGTTGAACATTTGTAAATGTTGGTTATTCTGCTTTATTTTGAGTGAAACTGAAGTAAAAATTATGTATTTCAGGGCTGAAAAGTGCCTGCTGGAAAACTTCAACTCATTTTTTTTTTTCATGTGACCAAAAGATGCATTAACATTCACTAAAATATAAGCTTCAGGAGGATGAGATTTTGTCTTTTGTTCATGACTTTACTCACAATATCTACCCTAGACTAGAGTTAGGCACATATATTAGGATTAGTCTCTGAAATGAACATAGGAAGCTTTCTTTTTTTGTAGAGACAGGGTCTCACTGTGTTGCCTAGGCTGCCTCTAACTCTGGAGCTAAAGAAATCCTCCCTCCCCAGCCTCCCAAAATGCTGGGATTACAGGTGTGAGCTACTGCACCTGGTTGAAGGCTTTTAAAAAAAATCTAGGTACTTCTAATCAGCACAGAGCCAGACATAGTAGTTTATTATTTCTATTAATAAATAATGAAGTACATGCACGTGTGTGTGAATTAGTGAATAATAATAATCATATATTGTGCATAGGGTATGCATTAGGTTCTTTATCTCATAATTTATCTCATTTTCTTCTCACAATAATATGAAAGTATTTGTTAATTCCCATCCTACTGGTGGGTCGACTGCTATTTAAATAACTTGCCGAGGCTAACAGATTTATCAAGTATTAAAGCTTAGGCTAAAGCATTCTTTGCACCTTTTCATGGCCAGTTGTTATTCTTGCCTGTAGGCTGGAGATTTTAGGGTGTGTGGGCATTCCACAGGTTTGCTTCCACTGGGACAGGAGGGTAACTGGACAAGCACAGATAAAGGTTCACTGAGGAAATAGTCAAGCAAAAGTTGAACAATCTTTGTGGCACTATTGAGCCGGGGGTCAATCCAGGGGGCCAATTGTAAGCATGCCGCATATGTTATTATAATAAGTATAGTAACACTGCTGTGGTAACAGACTATGGAGATGAATTCTTTCTTCACTTTACCATACTTTACCTTACCCTTGCCCTTTTATGTATTGTAGAGAACTACATTTCCCCAAATATCTTGTCAACTGGCTTCTGGGTGGCCAACCCAGTAGGATGCATTGACCAAGATATTTCTGCCTCTCCTGATTAGCTTTGGGTGGCACTTCTGGCAGTGGATGTCTCCTCTGGGCCCCAACTTCTGCAAGATTGCCTCTCACTTTGTGATCCCAACTCTCACTGGCAGCTCCCACTGTGCTTGTAGCTCCAGCCAGACCATGCCAGTGTTTGAGTTCTGACAACACCACCTTCTCCTGTTGTCTATCAGGGTGTAGAGAGGGAACAGTATTCTGTTGCTAATCACAGGGCTGCCTCAGCCATCTCGTGGTTAGTTTCCAAGCTCTGTCATCTTTTGTATAACCAATTCCTTGTATTAAATCCCTCTGTTGAAAGACTTAGCTTAGAGTTGCTTCTCTTCCCTGATTAGATTGACCTGCCTATCTCTTGCTGCCAGATTTGGGCTGTGCGCCATGGGCCAATTCTTGCCCATCTCTGAAACTGTCAAAAATTCTGATTTTAATTTCTTCCTGCCTTCTCTGCCTGCATGCAGTCCCACTTATTTTTTAACTCAACCTAAAAGCCAACTCTTTTGTGATTCCTTGAATCTAAAGCTTACCCCAGGCCTTCAGTACCCTTCTAAGTTGACTTGGCAGGGCATGAACCTCTGATCAGTCTTCTACTGCTTGTCTCCTCTGCTCCTTCTTATAATCCAGGCTGGCCACTCATTCTCTCCCCTCTTTGCAGAGAGAAAGGTGCCAACCAGAATTCACCAGATGAATGCATCACTCTTAGGTGCTGTGTAGACAGCATAAAAGAGGGTCTGAAGAAGAACACAGGTGCTTTATTAGAGGCTTTTTGGAACCCTTAATGAAGTTCAGTAAGTACTTCAAGGAAGGCTTCTGTACAAGTAGACAGAAGCAGTGGGCAACGAAGCAAATAATTCCATTCTTGTGCTGCTAGGCAGCCACATTCTCTGCCTGTGTGCAGTACTTTGTTACATGCAAGATTAATTTGGCAAAGACAGGATTCTTTCCTAGCCTGTGTCTCCCGCAGGTGGCTTGGAGCAATAATACATTTATGCCATGGCTATGTACATGAAAGATAAGGAAGAGCTCTAAAAATTGTAGCTGTCAATTCAGGGGATGGGGTTGGGGGTAAGGCAGCTGTGTGTATGTGTGTGTGTGTGTGCACGAGTGCACACACACATGCGCACACACCCACAAGCGCATTCCAAATCTTATGGGCTAGAGCAGGAGGTCTAATGGGCTTACATATTTCAAGAAAGATTTCTTTGTGTTTCTAATTCATTTGCCTACTGATAACTGCCTTAAAATATAGTAAAACCACTTTCTTTCATTGATTCATTAAAACATTCATTTACACAGCAAATGTATTATGTCCTGCACACATAGAGATTAATAAAACAGTTCCTATCCTGCTTATAGACCTCACAGTCCTGCTTGCTTCAGCCTTACTCATTTATGAATTTGTCCAATTTTGCCTGTCCTGCCTCCATGCCACTCCTACCCTGTGAGGACTCTGAAGCCCCCTTTTTCCCTTAAATTAATAGACTTTATTTTTTATTTTTTGGAGAAGTTTTAGGTTCACAGAAAAATTGAGCAGAAAGAATAGAGAGTTCCCATATTCTCCTTCATTTTCTTCTCAGCTTCTCCTATTATTAACATCTTGCATGAGTGTGGTACATTTGTTGCAAGTGATGAGTCAATATTGATGCATTATTATTATATAAAGTCCATAGTTTACATTTCCATGCTTTGTCTTGTACATTCTGAGGATTTTGACAAATATATAATGTATCCACCATTATAATAGCATATAGAACTTCTCGCTGCCCTAAAAATCGGTCTGCAGCCCCTTTGCTGTCTTGCTCTGTCTCCATGCCTCCCCTGCCCACGCAATAATAAAGGAAGGTTACACTCACTTGGATTGAAATCAAAGTCTAGCATATATTTAGGTTACCTTGCCCCACCCCAGGATCTAGGCTGACTTATCACCCAGACACCACTAAATCTTCACCAAACTGGAGAGGAACTCTACCCTGACTCTCCAGTAGAAAGACCCAGAAGGAGATGAGAAGCTGTGTCTCTAGGTTCGGAAAGTTACAAAGAATTCAATTCACTAACAGGGCAATTTAATTTCCTGCTGAGCTGCCCCAGGGAATTCAGGATTTTAGAAATGGCCTTTCTTTAATCTTCATGACTCATTCCTCCTGAACAAACCTAAGTTCTTTAATGGAGCGTTTTATGTACATAATTTTAGTGGTGCTACAATGTGTCTAATGAAGTGGTAATTTGTGGATGTACAAGGTATATGAGGCAACAGCAGGGGCCAGTTTGGCAAGCACCGAAGCCAAGCCAGACATTAACCTGATTTAGAAGCTGCACATTTCCCAGGCCTGGCTCAGCTAACTGCTGCACGCTGGGCACTGGGAGACCTGTGGTTGGTTGGGAAGAGCCCTAATGATACATTTTATTTTCTTTTTAAAAAATCTTTAAAATCATTGTTCCAGGAAGGTCATAGTAATCATTCCAGCTTGCAAAATTGTATCTGAATTTGCTGACAACAGGTACTTCTGTGGTTAGGAGTGGAGAAACCCTTCTGCAGAAGGGCATTGGTCTTTGGAAGAAAATGATAAAGCAAGATTCCCCATGGTCTGCAGGGCCACCCCTGTTGACTGTCTAGGAGGCCAAGACTGCCCTTGGTACTCATCCAAGAGCTCCTCTGATGATGTTCCGCCCCCATTCCAGATTCCAGTGAGCCACCATCTGATCCCTTCTGCGTACCTCCCCTACATGCCCCTGGCAGTAGGTACTGCCTCCATCATGGAGCTTGTTGTACTGATTGCAATTGTCTCCTCACTTGTTCATCATCCCCACTGCACTGTAAGTTCCTTACTTACTCACTGAGTTCTTGTCAGTCCCTACAACAAGACCAGGCAAAGTACACAGGTTAGTCGAATGAATGAATGGACTGAATGGTTGTGGTTGCTCTTTATCTCCCTCAATGGCATCCCTTGTGAAACAGAAGTCTCAATGCTGTTCTTACTTCTTCCCTCTTCTGCATGTGCTCATTCTAGTCACCGAGTCCTATCTATTCTAATCCTAAAATGTGTGTGGAATCCTCATTGTTTTTTTGTCCCTTCCTATGTTGAGACTCTGGGCATCTCTTGTTAGGGTTGTCAAATAAAATACAAGATGCCTAGTTACATGTTAATTTCAGGAAAACAAATAATATTTTAGTATATGTCCCAAATATTGTATGGGACATTCTTATGCTAAAAATTATTTGTTGCTTATTTGAATTTCAAATGTATTAAGTTTTTGTATTAAATTTTTTTATTGTGATAAAATATTCATAAAATAAAAACCGACCATTTTAACCATCTTTAAGTGTACAATTCAGAATTCAGTGGCATTAAATCTATTCACAGTGTTGTACAACAATCACCACTATCCATTTCCAGAACTTTTTTTATCATCCCAAATAGAAACCCTGTGCTCTTTAAAAGTAATTCCTCACTCTCCCCTATCTGTATCTTCTAGTAACAGCTGTTATATTTTCTGTCTCTGTGAATATGTCTATTCTGATACCAATAAGGTATTCTTAATAGGAATCTTTGATGTCACTTAATTTGGCAAAAAAGAAATATCTTCTCAAGGGAACTTTAATACTATTTTAATATTATTTTCCATGGATTTTATTTTCACAAACACCAAATTATAGAAATTTGCCAGCAAATAACTTTCGTCACAGGAAATAACTTTTATTATATGAGAATATTGGCCTGGGAATATCAAAATCTATGCATGGGCACTATAAGAAAACTGTAAAATGATTTATATGTAAAATGACATTATATGAAATAAAATAAGCCAGCCACAGAAGGACAGATACTACATGAGTCCACTTACATGAGATATCAAGATAGTCAGACTCATAGACACAGCGCAGAATGGTGGTTGCCAGGGGCTGGGGGCAAGGGAAAATGGGAAGTTGCTGTTCAGCAGGCATAAGGTTTCAGACAGACAAGATTATTGAATAAGTTCTGGAGATCTGCTCTACAACATTGTGCCTATGGTTAATAGTACTGCATTTTGTGCTTACAGACTTACAAGGGTAGATCTCACGTTGTGTTATTATCACAATTTTAAAAAACGACCAAGAGGATTTTAAAAAGAATATATTCCTCCTCTAAGTAGACTATGGCTAGATGAGAGGCATGTAGGTAGAACTGTAGACAGTAACACAAAAGTTGTATAGAGTGGGAAAAAAGACAAAAGAGAGCTCCTCCCACCATTCCCTCCCCATATTGTGGATGGGAGAATAAGGAAAAGGGACTCCTGTTGTGCTGGGTTGGTCAAATGTTTAAGCAGAGGCCAAAGGGTCATCTATCAGAGATACTGGAGTAGGTTTACTGCACAGGGTGAAATGATGAAAAGATCCTATCAGCCTGGATGGATCCTGGCAGAGGATTTGCATGCACAGACTTTAATGAAAGGACTGCTTACAGCGGCATGGCAAGATAAGGAACAAACTAGAGAAGCTGAGGCACCAGAGACTAGCAATGTGAGAAGCAATTACCTCTGTCAGAGCCAAAGAGATGGTAGAAAAAAATAATTACTGGAGCCCAGGAAGAGCTGGGACTGAGTATGAAGAGTAGAGAATGAATTTGGTGTGGGCAAGCAGACAATAACAGCCTCAGCTTCTAGGAGCCTAACTCTTAAGTTTTAAGGACTACACATTCCAAGGCAAATAATTTATCCTTAGCTTTCAAGCTTAAAATGGGGCCAGGAATATTTCGTGAACCATATTAGAGTGTGACAAAACTTATAACCATAGGTTTAGGGTTGTTTTGTGGGTTAACCTCATTCCTGTCTGTAAGCATATGATAAAGTCACAATTTCAAGTCTCAGAAGGAATGGAGGCTCTAGAACCACACATGTCAGCCACATATGTAAAAGTTTAGTAGTCACATTAAAAAAGTAAAAAGAAACAAAGTTAATTTTACTAGTATGTGTTCTTTAACATAATATAGCTAAAATATTACCATTTCAATATGTAACCAATGTAAAATTATTAAGATTAAAAAAAATCATTTTTATTATTTTAAAAAAATTTCAGCACACCAGGGTTGCAAAGTAGATATTTTATATTCTTTTTTCATACTGAGCCTTTACATTTTATACTTACGGCACATCTCAGTTCAGACTAGTCACATTTCCAGGGCTCTAAAGCCACATGTGGCCAGTGGCTACCATACTGGACAGAGAAGCTCTAGATCCTACCTTCTCTAGATTCCACAGAGAAGCTATGAACAGGATTCTAAGAAGTTGGAGCTCAGACCTCAGACATTTCCTAGTGATTCTATTGGTTTGTTTTAATAAACTTTTTATTGATGTATAACATGCATGCCGAGAAGAGCACAAACCATGAGTGTGCAACTAGAATTTTCACAAACACACCTGTGTAATCAGCTCTAAGATGAAGAAAAAGAAAATTACCCACAGTCCAGAAGCATCCCTTATGTTCACTACTGGTCACTTCTCAGGTCACTTCTCACCCACTTCCACCAGGGTAAGCATCACTCTGACATCTAACACTATATATTTGTTTAGACTGCCTTTTAAATTCGTGTGTAATGGAAACTGAACATTGTTTTATTTCTGGCTTTTTTGTGCTCAGCAATACGCTTGTTGTTGTGTATGTTCTATTGCTGTGTCGCATTTCATTGTATGACTCTACCTCCATGTTTTTACCCATTGTATAAAGAGCATTTGGGTTTTTTCTGGTACTGCCATGAACATTCTTACATATGACTTTTGGAGAACATAGGTAGATCCTGACTGCTTTCCTGTTACAAGAAATGGAGGCTTGCCATTGTCTGCTCTTCTGTCTTTTCTCTTAGGGTTTAAAACTGCAGTTAGTCTTTATTAAGGTAATGGCAGCAATACTTGTTTTTGTAGAAAGTAACTGTGTCTCTCATGTTGTGTGTATTTTCTTTCTTTTTTTAGGTGGTAATTGTTTTGGAATTTATTAATTTGTGTTTAAAAAGAACTGCCGGGGGAGTCAGAATAAGTTTTATTATATCTTACAGGCAACTTTCAGAAAAATAAATAAATAAAATGAACTGCTGGAAAAGGTTCACAGTAATAATCTGAACAGCTAGGAAAATACAGTTGACACTACTGAAACACTACCAAAATAATTCCAGGACGTACATTTACTCCACAAAACAAAACCTGTTAGATGCTGTCATTGATGTGAACACTTAACTGCTTCTTACTTTTCTAAACACATAGTGGTATAATTAACAATATTTAATCACTTCTGTTCTTTCCTGAATATATATATGTGTGTGTGTATATATATATATGACACCATTAAAAACTAATATATCTTCTCCTTAAATGCTTCTTACAGATACAACTTTAATATTTTCATTCAATAGTAGTGTAGTTTAAGAGATTTTTTCCATTCACAAGTTAGATGACAATCCACCCAAAGGAAATGATAGGTGATAGACTCGTGGTGCAAGTAAAGAGTTCAGGAATGCAGCAATGGACATTTCTAAAATATAAAACAGATAAAATTCTTAGGAGGTGTAACAAAAGTTTTACTAAGCAGATAGACACAGAACTAGAATGTTTGATATTTTACTGGTGACATCAATGGGACTCTAGATGTTTTCAAACTGAACTTGAACTCTCATTTTAGGCTTTGTATTCTGCTTTTTTCCATTTCATTAATGACACAAACATGCTTCAAATCCCTGAAATATTCATTATAATGATAACCTACAGGTCACACTTAAAACACTTCCAAATTTACTGCTGGGGAAGGTCTTACGATTCATGGCTTACATCCTGTTCCCAGATAAAAAAAAAATCTTATAATTTTCTCAAACTGTTGATGTACTGATTAATACATAACCTACTGACATGGAAAAGGACACTTATTTGTTTCTAAATCATGAAGTTTTACTGAGTGTAAACTTCATTATTCTATGTGAATGTCCTCCATTGCACATGGAACATTTTGGCTTGTATGTTGTCATCTGTAACCAATGAACATAACCTCTGAATTATACCTTCCAATGAAAAAGGACAACTGTGATATGAGGAGCCCCCTTCTCCTAAACTTTCTTATTAAAACATTTCAAGTTGTTGGTCTGGGTGCGGTGGCTCATGCCTGTAATCCCAGCATTTTGGAAGGCTGAGGCGGGCAGATAGCTTGAGATCAGGAGTTCAAGACAAGCCTGACCAACATGGTGAAAGCCCGTTGCTACTAAATACAAAAGTTAGCTGGGCATTAGCCAGGTGTGGTGGTGTGCACCTGTAATGCCAGCTATTCAGGAGGCTGAGGCATGAGACTTCCTTGAACCTGGGAGGTTGAGGTTGCAGTGAGCCAAGATCACACCACTGTACTCCAGCTTGGGTAACAGAGCAAGACCCTATTTAAAAAAAAAAAAAAGTTGTAACAGACTTCAGAGTGTGCCTAACTTTTTTGGTGTGTCTTCCTGGGTTGATCTTCACATTTAACTTCCAATAAACCTTAACCAAGTTATTTCTGCCTTAATAGCCTTAATTTTGGTCAACAAAATGGTATCCTGGGAAGGATTTTGGAATGACCTCCCTGGACCACCCAGCCAATTTCCAATCTTTGTGCAGGTAACAGAAATTAACTCATTGCATTTCCAAACTTGGATTCCCTTGTTGGATGCTACAGATGAGTTCTTCCCAAAATTAATGAACGTCGTGTCTTAGCCAAAGCTCTGGTTTATTGAAGCTAGTTTCCTGTTTGGCTAAGAAGTACAATGACTCTCCCGGAACGACAGTTACTGCTGCAAATTCAACCTAAGGGTTTTTTGTTGAATTCTAAGACAGGCTAAAATAGTCTGTAAATTGTTTTCCAGGAGGTTTGGGGCAAGATACCTTTTCCTTGATGGTCACATGAGGACACTTTTGCTCCACTACATAGCTTGTCTCACTCGAAACAACCAAAATGGAAAATGGGTCATAAGACTGAGGATGCACCAGCTGGGTTTACATAAAATATATACGGTCCTTCTACTTAACTAAGTGGATTAACCTAACCTGGGATGTTTATAAGCAATAATAGCCAGAGTAGGGATCTTTTAGACATGCCTAAAACAACTTCTTTACATACAAAATTAAAAAGGAAAAACGTGGTTTTAGAACAACACAAATTAAATGGGAGACATTTCTAATAGCACCTAAAAGCCTCTAAACTTCCAACTGTTCCCCCTCCTTCTACGTATTATCTAAACTCATTCCTTTCAGTTTATTCCCTTGGCTCCTATACATCTCTTATGCAGAAACTTTGAAATTTCACAATGCACACATTTTCTTCTCTGAAAATCGCAAAGCACATTTAAATTTAAAACAAAATAAACAAAGAGAACAAAAATCTCTTGTCAAATTGTAACCGCCAGTGTTGGAAAAATGGCCTGGTGGGAGATGATTGGATCGTGGGCGTAGACTTTCTCCTTGCTGTTGTCATGATAGTGAGAGAGTTCTCACAATATCTGGTTGTTTAAAAGTGTGTAGTACCTCTTCCTTCTTTTTCTTCCTCTTGCTCCAGCTATGTAAGACGTGCCTCCTTCCTTTTCCCTGTTTGCCATGATTGTAAGTTTCCTGAGACCTTCCCAGCCAATCTTTCTGTAAAGCTTGTGAAACTGTGAGTCAATTACACCTCTTTTCTTTATAAATTACCCAATCTCAAGTAGTTCTTTATAGCAATGCAAGAATGGACTAATACAACATGCATTATGTTATATGTCATGTCTATATGGTGCCAAGTTGACTAGGTTCATGCTATAATCCCAGCACTTTGGGAGGCCAAGATGGGAGAATCACTGGAGCCCAAGAGTTTGACCCTAGCCTAGGCAAGATGGTGAGACCCTGTCTCTACAAAATATTTAAAAATTAGCTGGGGGTGGTAGTGTGCAACTGTAGTCCCAGCTACTTAGGAGGCTAAGGTAGGTAGATCTCTTGAACTCAGAAGTTCAAGGCTGCATTGAGCTATGATCACACCATTGCATTCCAGCCTGGGTGACAAAACAAGACCCTGCCTCTAAAAACAATAATACTAATTAAATGAATGAATGAATAAATAAATAAATAAATGCTCATAAACTAGTAAGCCCAAATATTTTCTAGGTTCACATGACTTAAACCTTTACTAAACTAATTCTAAAACTTTTGGTAAAATAAAAATGTCTTTAAAATTGTTAACCTATATTTTTGCCTGGATTTATTAGTCAGACAGTTTTATATTTGTCTCTACTAGGTATTTTAAGGTGTCAGGGTTTGACATAGAAGTTACAAAACCGTAAACCCAGAGAAAAAAAAAAAAAACCAAAATAATCTTTGTGTAATTTTTTGGTAGGTAAGACTTATTTAGAATTCTTGGTTTAATAAAAACTGCTATATTTTCTAAGTCATTGACAACATGCCTGCATATTTAAAGTTCTTAAGTAAACACATGATATTTACAGGCTATAAAATTGGCTAACAGAAAAATAAAATAATGACTAACTTTGTCTAATACCTCAGTTCTTATAAGTAATCTAGTTAAACTATTTAAGTAAATATAAATGGAGCAAATGTTTATAAACTTTTAATGTAATTTTAAATCTTAGAGTTATGTTAAATTAAATAAGATACTCATTAAATGCCTGGGTCATTTCCAGTTAAAAATTATGTTATAAGGAAATATGTTTCTAAAAATTTTAAAATGGCTCTCATATATAAATACCAATATGTGATGATAGACAAGTCAAGATTTCTTGCTTTCCAGGTTTTCACTAAAAATTTAAATTCTAGTTGATATATACATATATATATTTTAAAATAAAGTGTACCAAAAATAGAATGTGTTTTGAATAAAAAGTATACAAAACACATAGAAATGTGTTTTTTATTAAAAATAATTTTATCTACTTCAGGGGTTATATAAAGGTTATTTATAAGACAAGATAGAAATAAACCAGTAAGAGAGAGAGAGATGTAGAAAAGTTATGGATATAAAGATATATTTTTTGATAAAAATAGTTTAAGAAAGAGAATAATATTGTATGGAAAATATTATATGCTAAATTTTTGTTCTAAAATAAAACCACTTTTTAAAAATTTTTAATTTAATTTAATTTTATTTTTTATTATACTTTAAGTTCTAGGGTACATGTGCACAACGTGCAGGTTTGTTACATATGTATACATGTGCCATGTTGGTGTGCTGCACCCATTAACTCATCATTTACATTAGGTATATCTCCTGATGCTATCCCTTCCCCCACCAACCCCATGACAGGCCCTGGTGTGTGATGTTCCCCTTCCTATGTCCAAGTGTTCTCATTGTTCAATTCCCACCTATGAGTGAGAACATGCGGTGTTTGGTTTTTTGTCCTTGTGATAGTTTGCTGAGAATGATGGTTTCCAGCTTCATCCATGTCCCTACAAAGGATGTGAACTCATGTTTTTTATGGCTGCATAGTGTTCCATGGTGTATATGTGCCACGTTTTCTTAATCCAGCCTATCATTGATGAACATTTGGGTTGGTTCTAAGTCTTTGCTATTGTGAATAGTGCCACAATAAACATGTGTGCATGTGTCTTTATAGCAGCATGATTTATAATCCTTTGGATATATACCCAGTAATGGGATGGCTGGGTCAAATGGTATTTCTAGTTCTAGATCCTTGAGGAATTGCCATCCTGTCTTCCACAATGGTTGAACTAGTTTACAGTCCCACCAACAGTGTAAAAGCATTCCTATTTCTCCGTATCCTCTCCAGCACCTGTTGTTTCCTGACTCTTTAATGATGGCCATTCTAACTGGTGTGAGATGGTATCTCATTGTGGTTTTGATTTGCATTTCTCTGATGGCCAGTGATGATGAGCATTTTTTCATGTGTCTCTTGGCTGCATAAATGTCTTCTTCTGAGAAGTGTCTGTTCATATCTTTCACCCACTTTTTGATGGGGTTGCCTGTTTTTTTCTTATAAATTTGTTTGGGTTCTTTGTAGATTCTGGATAGTAGCCCTTTGTCAGATGAGTAGATTGCAAAAATTTTCTCCCATTCTGTAGGTTGCCTGTTCACTCTGATGGTAGTTTCTTTTGCTGTGCAGAAGCTCTTTAGTTTAATTAGATACCATTTGTCAATTTTGGCTTTTGTTGTCATTGCTTTTGGTGTTTTAGACATGAAGTCCTTGCCCATGCCTATGTCCTGAATGGTATTGCCTAGGTTTCCTTCTAGAGTTTTTATGGCTTCAGGTCTAACATTTAAGTCTTTAATCCATCTTGAATTAATTTTTGTATAAGGTGTTAGGAAGGGGTCCTGTTTCAGCTTTCTATATATGGCTAGCCAGTTTTCCCAGTACCGTTTATTAAATAGGGAATCCTTTCCCCATTTCTTGTTTTTGTCAGGTTTGTCAAAGATCAGATGGTTGTAGACGTGAACCACTGTTCATTTTAAAAAGTATAGGACAAAGCAAAAAGTCCAAAAATGTGGTAAATAGTCTGTGTAAGCCACGATATGGTTCATAAAAAAGGAATTTGTGAAAGAAATTTTGTACCTGATTAAGTTGACTATATAAAATAAATTACCTAACAGTCTTTCTGAATGTCAAATGAACT
This sequence comes from Papio anubis, assembly GCF_008728515.1. NCBI lineage: Eukaryota > Metazoa > Chordata > Mammalia > Primates > Cercopithecidae > Papio > Papio anubis. The sequence goes on along the minus strand of NC_044987.1, from coordinate 40,411,196 downwards.
TTGATATTAAAAATACACTAATACAAAACTGAAAATCTTAGTCTTCTATGTTAGAACAACAAGATTTTCTTAAAGTTTTGATTTACTCTTAATAAAATTGCAAGAGTTTTTGATTTTTTTTTTTTTTTTTTTTAAGACACAGTCTCGCTCTGTTACCTAGCCTGGAGTACAGTAATGCAATCTCAGCCCACTGCAACCTCCACCTCCTGAGCTCAAGTTAGCCTCCCAACTCCTGAGTAGCTGAGACCACAGGTCTGACCCACCACACCTGGCTAATTTTTAAATTTTTGTAGAGATGGGGTTTTACCATGTCACCAAGGCTGGTCTCAAACTCCTGGTTCAAGTGATCTGCCTGCCTCAGCCTCCCAAATGGCTGGGATTACAGGTGTGAGCCACCATGCCTGGCCATTCACTTTTTAATTCTACATATATCATTGCCTTCTGTTCCTTTTTTCTGTTAAAAAGTTTATCTTTTCCTTGGATGAAATGGTAACTCTCTTCTTCCAGCTTTTTTAAACTCCTATAATGTTTTCTCTGGTTCTAAGTTTACTATCATGGCCAGACACTAAATGTTTTATCTTAAAGCTCTAAAAAAATGTTTTTCTCTAGCATAACTTAATTCTGTACCTTTGGCTTTTCCTGATATGTCTAAATAGTTCGATGTAATAAGGAAATCTCCTATGTTGTTACTAAGAGCCATGCACTTTCCTGCTTAAGGTACCAGGTTTGTTATTTTTATTCCTCTATTATACAGTGTTCACTCATAACCCTGGACACAATTTTTCTGCGTTTGATTAAATCCAAGTATCCATTTGATCATATTTGACTTCCAGATTATCTAAATGGACTTCCCAGAAGGAAAAGCAATGACTGTACAGGAAGTTTTTCTTTACCTTTTGGTAACTGGCCTAAGAAACAAAGATTTGGTGTTTTCTCAAAATAATTCCTGTGTTGTTTTTTTAAAGATTTTGGGGTCCTTAAGAAAACTGAGTTTTAGAAGAGTGAAAGTTTTTGCATACATGTAACTTTCTATATTGCTTTTAAGGTCCCTTTGACTGTTACTCTCATCAAATAAATAAATATTATTTTACAATGACCTGTGATTCTGTTTTAAACAAATAGTTTAAACATTTGAACATCTTTGACAGTTTTCCCCAGGATCCAAATCCTAAATTAAGTCTTCTTGGCCTAAAATTAACTTTGAGATTTTCTAGTTAGGCCCCTGGAAAGCTCAAAAAATTTCTCATCTTGTAAAAATATTAAATGGTTCGATTTGGTTAAATTTTATGGGAGACATTGTCAAATGCTAAATGATACAAGATCTTCTTTCAGTTACATTTATGAGTATGTTATTGATGTAAATATTCCAAAAATTATATAAGTTCTTAAAAATATAATGTGTCATTAGTAATAATTTCAATTGTTATGTTAACTCTTTTCTAAAGTTACATTTATATGGATATGTTATTAATGTGAGTATTCTAAAGATAATATAAAATTGTAAAAGTCTGGTGATTCTGATGTGACACTGTCAGTAATAATTCTGGTTATTACCTTAAAATGCTACATGTAATAAAAATAACTAACTTTTCTTGTCAGTTGGAAACTTTTTTTACGTTTTATCGTAACTCTTCTAAGTTTTTATCATTTACAGTTATTGTTATAAATTCTTCTCTAAAAATTTACAATTAATTATAATCTAAAACTGCTTTCCATAGAAAAACTCTAATAAATACTCTTGAACACAGATTTCTAATAATTTTAAGATAAATGGACTAAATATAAACTTCTATAACTCTAATAAAAACTGATACATAATGATTACCAACACAGGCCAGGCAAAGTGGCTCACACTTGTAATCCCAGCACTTTGGGAGACTGAGGTGGGTAGATCACTTAAGGTCAGGAGTTTGAGACCATCCTGGCCACCATGGAGAAAACCTGTTTCTACTAAAAATACAAAAATTAGCTGGGTGTGGTGGCACATGCCTGTAATCCCAGCTACTCAGGAGGTTAAAGCATGCGAATCACTTGAACCCGGGAGGCAGAGGTTGCAGAGAGCTGAGATCCCGCCACTGTACTCCAGCCTGGGCAAGAGAGTGAGACTCTGCCAAAAAAAAAAAAAAAAAAAAAAAAAAAAAAAAAATTACCACCACAGCATTAAAAAGAGCGAAAATTACATGGGACTGAATTAATGGAGAACTAAAATGAGTTTTATTACTTTTGTTGAAAACATTGCTAATTATTTTTAATTCTGTTTTCCAAAGTAAAAAAAAATTCTTCTCCCTTAAACTATTTATATCTTAGAACAATTGGGTGAAGTATACATTTGTAAACAAAATTAACATTTACCTTTCTCTTAACTAACTGTTCCAGAATTTTAAAACTTTTCTTCAATGGCTAAGGCCAAAATAATAGTCAGCCAGTGTATGAGTCCATTCTCCCACTGCTATAAAGATGCCACCCAAGACTGGGTAATTTATAAATAAAGGAGGTTTAATTGACTCACAGTTCTGCTTGACTGGGGAGGCCTCAGGAAACTTACAATCATGGCAGAAGGCAGGTACATCTTACATGGCAGCAGGTGAGAGTGAGCATGTGACCGAAGCAAAGGGGGAAGAGCCCCTTATAAAACCAACAGATCTTGTGGGAGCTCACTCACTATCACAAGAGCAGTGTGGGGGAAACAACCTCCAAGATTCAATCACCTTCCATCGGGCCTCTCCCTTGACACCTAAGGATTACAATTCAAGATGAGATTTGGGTGGGGACAGAAACCTAATCATGTCACCCAGTGACTGGAGATGATTCATTATTCAGAAAAACAACATATTTTTCTCATATTATGACCTACCAAACGCTGCTAACAATTTGGTCCACCTATAATAACAAGTTCTCTTCCTTCACTGAGAGACACGACTTTCTGGAAATGAGCCTTTTCAGCACTGGAGGGTAAAGAATGTCTATCACTCTAATCTAAACAAAGACTAATCTTCCATGTTTTCATGGATCAAAAGTGGGAAATGATAACCTACAGATCACAAATTAACTACCTGGGGAAGGTCTAATGCTTCATTGCTTATATCCTGTCCCTAAGTAAAAAAGTCTTATTGTGAGTCACTCAAATCTTATCATGAGTCCTGAAACTGTTGATGTAATGATTAATATGTACAGGACTACTGATAATAAGAGGACACTGATTTGTTTCAAAATCATGAAATTATATTGATTGACTTACACATAGAACATTTTTGCCTTTATGTTATAACGTGTAGCCAATGATTGAAACCTCTGTATTGTATCCTCCAATTATAATGTGAGGAGTCCCCTTCCCTTCTCCTAAACTTTCTTACAGAAGCATTCTAACTTGTAAACAAACTTTGCAATATGCCCAACTTTTTTGGTGTATCTTCCCAGGTTGCTCCTCACATCTGGCTTCCAATAAATCTTAATCAAATTATTTCTGCCTTGACAGCCTTAATTTTGGTTGACAATACTAAAGGGCATATCCTGCAACAAGTTTGTCTGGAATTTCAAATCCAACAAAGTCTGGCCTATTTCTAACACTCTGAGGGGTGCTTTCTCACTAGCAAGCTTGAAAACCTTTACCATTTTTAGATTATGCTACTTGACCCGGAAGGCAAGGTTTGCATTGTTTTGCCAGTGTCAATTACATCTTCAAAAATCAAGACATTCTTTCTAGTTAAAGTTGAGAGATCATTGCCACCAATTACCTTTATGTCAGTAGCTTTTTGGTCTTTATTGGCTCTATCATAGGAATGGCTCTATGACTATTTCCATTCACGTATTTTGATGTTATCTAGTAGGTCAGCAAAAAACTTACAGCCCCCCTTGAGCAAACAGAAGGCTACAATGTGAGAGACTCCTATCTCCTTCATCACATCTCAAGCAAGTTGTTTGGTCCTGTTCACAATCAGTCCATGAGGAATAAAACCTTTTGCAAATCCTCAGTGTAATGATGAGGTATACAATATAAATCCAGGTCATAACCTGGTTCATCATCACTAATCATGATGCTGGGGTTGTGGGTCACAATAATGGACTTTATTTCTTATTTTTGTCTAATATCTATTGACCGTTTTTATAATGCTTCATGTAATGGGACTGCTAATAATGGGTTAGTTCAATTTAGTGTATTATAAATCTTAAAATTCCTTCTTCATTAAGACTTCTCTATATATGTATTATTTATTTGACCTAAAACATTTTAGCAGCATTGCCTCGGGTTATGGGGTAAATCTTGGCTTCTTGGGCATCATTTAAAATAGGTATAGATGGATACAGCTTAATATCTCTTGATAATTCTAGTGACCTGGCTCTACTTATAATTTAGAAAGCAAAGCATTTTTACAACTTAGATCCTCATCTGACAATGAGTTCTTCTATCTGAACAGGAGACATGGCTACTGGAGCCAGGAGGACTAAATACAGGTGAGTATAGGGTGAGCAGGCATTATTTAATTAGTGTCTTTTGTTAATCAAGGCCAAGTTAGAGCAGAAACCAGTTTATCATGAGCACTGTCATAGCTAGCAATTCAACAGACTCTGTTACAGACCCTTGACCAATGACAAGGGACTGGCCACAGGAATCTGGGCAGGTATTTGAGGTATGGCGACCTTGAATGTGGGCCCTTTTAAAGTGGAACTTGAGGTCCTTATATGTACAGTTTGACCCCGGGCACTTGACATGCATATATCCATATTCTTAACATTCTATTTTTTTTTTTTTAACAAAAAATCACTTTGAAAGCAGAGATGATGCTACCGGTAATAGTTATTCCAACAGATTTTAGCCACTATTTAGTGAGCCCCTGCTACGTACCAGGCACTGTGCAATGGCGTGAGAGTGCAAATATCACCAAGATCCATCCACTGCCCTCAGAGAACCCAAAGTTATCATTGTTCTGTAGGGGTGAGTAGAGAAAGACAAGAAATTTTTTGGAGTAAAACATTTCTTCCAGTGGGCAATGGTTATAGGTTAGCTCATGTCATCCTTTCAACAACCTGATGAGATACAATATTATTCCAATTTTACAACTAAGGAGGCATTAAGACATACTATGCCAGGGGTTGCAAGCTCAAATAAATCCAGGTATCAGGCAGATAACCAAATTGAGATAAGCAGCCCAAGTGTAAGATCACAGAAACTGGTGGGGATTGTAGAAAGCTGCAGCAGGCGTATTTTACCCAAAGACATTCAAAGTCAAAGCAAACCAAAATAATAGCAGCTGTGTAGGACAAACAGAACAAGACTATAAGCCAGATCAGGCAGCCAGCTTCTGATGTCTGCTCCATACCATCACAGCCTTCCTAATTCTTAGGATGGGAAGGAACACTAAGGTTCCCTAACTCCTCCAGCTCTCAGTTCTCACTACTTCACCCTCGAAGGATGAAATGGGGGAAATTAACATTGAAACTAAAACCATTTTAGATTTTAGATTAGTAGTAATGCCCCTCTCACTGTAAACAGACCGCAAAGCGTGATAAAAAGTAACTGTGGTCAAAAATCATATGGCTTGAAATTTAAAAGATTCGTCAGTGCACTAGAACAGAAATGATGGAAATTCCAAATTGTGTAAGAACTTTATAACATTCTAGAAACAGCATCAGCATCACAATAGGGAAAAGAATGACTATTTAGTCAGCAGTTTGAAGAAATTGGATATCACTAGGGAAAAGAATGAACTTGGAGATGTACGCTAGAATAGATTCATGATGAGTCAAGGTATGAACTATTTAAAAACAGTCTGTCAAAAATAAGCTTGAAATACACAAATTAGCATAATCAAATGCTACTGATGACCGTCATATGGCAGCTTGAATGTCTGGGTCTCTGTGTTGCATGACTCCAAGGGTACTATTCATGAACAGAAATCAATGGGAGTAGAAAATGCTGTAAGATACATAGTAAAGAGAAAAGGTAAAGATTGGGGAAATTTCATATCTAAAGAAGTGTAAAGGCTTGATGGAAATATATAATGTTACTATTTGGTTTCCACTTTCAATGTAGTAAAAGATGAATAGGCATCTTGTTGCTGATGGGAAAAAACAAAGTACCTCATCACATGATAAAATGTCCACCCTTGCTACTAATTTAAAAAGGCAAATAACTCAGAAGTACCATTATCAACCAAATAGTGACAACATCCAATGATGACAAGTCTGTGAAGAAATGGGTTCCTGAGAAATTGTGTATCAGCCCAGTCTCTTTGGAGGTCAATGTAACGATCTCTTTCAAAGTGTTTATATATTTTGACCAAATCATTCCTGCTGCAGTAAGGAAACATTCTATAAATGTATGTATGTATGTATGTATGTATGTATTTGAGATGGAGTCTTGTTCTGTAGCCCAGGCTGGAGTGCAGTGGCGCAATCTTGGCTCACTGCAACCTCCATCTCCCAGGTTCAAGCAATTCTCCTGCCTCAGCCTCCTGAGTAGCTAGGACTACAGGCACATGACACCATGCCCGGCTAATTTTTTGTAGTTTTAGTAGAGATGGGGTTTTACCATGTTGGCCAAGCTCATCTTGAAGTCCTGACCTCAAGTGATCCACCAGCCTCAGCCTCCCAAAGGAAACATTTATTAACACCAAATATGTTTATAATACAACCAATTGTAAAAATATAAAGAAAAAATAAATAAACATGTATATAGCTGCTAAAAATAGCAAGTGTTGTTGACGTAAAGTAAAATCAAAATGTGGAATAGTGTTCTCTGCTGACTACTATGATATAAATCTATGTATGTACATTAAGAGACAATAGAATTCTTAATGATAAAAAGCATTAGTTCAGTTTACAGAGCTCTTGCTAGTAACCAGGAGGTCTGGTAGTTTCTTAGAAACAGAAACATACAGTCATATACTGTGATAAGAGCACAGGCATTTTCAATGTGGTAAGTGCTACCAAAATAAATATAAGAGCTAGAAATGTAGGATGTGATCAATATATAACAAGCACTATCCTAAGCACTTTACATATATCTTGAGTAATTATCCTGATAACCTTGTGTAGTTGAGGCTATTATTATTCCATTTTACAGATGAGGAAACTAAGATATGCAAGGTCAGGTTCTGTGCAGAGTCAAGTGGCTATGATAGAGATAAGCCAAAGGTCCTGTGGGAGCTCCAAGGTGGAGCAGCTGATCCAAGCTGAGAAGGATTGGAGGTGTTTCCAGAGAAGGTGACACCTCCTCTGAGTCAGGCAGGATGGGAAGGAACTGATGAACCAAGAACATTCCCAGCTAAGGAATCAGATAAGTAAAGACAAAGAAATGAGAAATAGCATAAAACCATGTATCCAAGAACTACTGCAGATTATATTGCTGCAATGTAAAGTTTCACAGAGAGAGTTGCAGATTTCAGAAGTAGGCAGGGATCAAATCTGTAGGGACTTACTTGCCATGGTGAAAGCTCTAGGCTTAATCTTACTGAATTTAGCTTTAATGGTAGAAGGAAGAAGAACAGCATTTATTGTTTATTACCATGAGACATCCTGATTTAGGTGCTTGACATGGCTTATTTCAATATATTTTCTTCTTTCTGTAAAGTTTCCTCTATTAATAAAAAATAAGGATCACAATCTATTTTAATCAGGCAAAGACTCTATGGACAACCTATCCTATTTTATATTGACACTACAAAAAAGATGCTGCCAGAATTAATGTTATAAAGAAGTACTGTTTTTAATGAGAAAGTGATGAGAATAATATTCATGCATTATTTCTACCAGATAAAAGCTTTTTAAGTATTGTATTGTTGATTTAAAAATGACAGAACCAATGAACCAGATACCAATTTATTAGAACCACAAATTATCTCAATCGTGTCCTATAATTCCATTTTTAGGAAAAAGACAAGAAAACAGTTGGTATCAGAGATATAGTAGTAGAGAAATAACTTTTAGGTCAAGAACTGAGCTCAATGAACATTCATCCTAGTCCTCATCTCTACCCTACAGAGCATACCATAAGGCCTGGTCCTAGAGTGAAACCATTCATCCTTTAGGATGGTGATTATTGGTTAAGTTCATTATGTGAGGACATTTAACAGACACCACAGAATGATTTTCTTTGTTCAAATAAGGGATTCATTTATTTACTTAAAAATATTTATTGTGTGCTTAACTCTGTACCTGGCCTTTCTAGGAGTTGAGGTTTCCTTCAGAAGAAGAAAGTCTTTGTTTTGAGACAAAGTATGGAGTTTATCAGATAGACAAGTGGAAGGAAATGCATTCCAGGCTGGGGGGTCTCCAACCCCCATGTTGAAAAGCTCCTAAGCCCCACTGTACATGGTGGATTTGGAAACATACAAAGAGTGCTTTGTGGTGGAGGATAAAGTTGAAGAGGTGTGAGGCTGGTTAGGTCCTCAGGGGCTGGATTAGGAAGGGTCATTTATGGCACAAAGAAGGCTGCAGGAGGTGGATCATCAAAAGATTTGTGTAAGAGAAAGATTACTCAAGAGCAGCATGGAGCCATGATGGAGGGGACTGGAGGAGCCATGAGACCAGTGAAGACATGGAGGCCATCTCCACACATGAGATAATGCCTGTCTTGATCAGCAGCTGTTGCAGTGAAGAAGAATGGAGCTAGAGCTGTCAAAGGAGCTAGCAATGATGAATGTGGTAGAAATTAAGGGGAGGGCATGTAAGAGGAAGCCAGGTTTCCAGCCTAGGCTCCTGGTGGTGGTACCCATTACTAAGATGGACACAGGAGGAGCAGGTTTGGAACTGAGATACTAATTTAGGTAACATGAACCCCAATGTCACTCTTTGATAACCCCACTGCTAGTGTTACTTATGCCAGTCTTTGGTGGTGGAACAACTCAAGTCAGACCAATCCTTGATGCAATATGAAGGAGTCACATCTCAAGGCCCCACTTTCCAATTTTTTCTAACAAGTAAAAATGGTGCCCATTCACTTTTTTCTTTTTTAATTACACAACTTATACATGACTATATGCTTGTTGGAAAAATTCAATATAATTTACCCTTGCTTGGTTTATTAAATTAGCAATTCTCAAACTTTTGAACTCAGGACCTCCTTATACTCTTAAAAATTACTGGAGACCCCAAATAACTTCAGTTTATATACAGCTTTTGATATTTATCACTTTAGAAGTTAAAATTGAGAAGTTTAAAAAATACTTATTAATTCATTTTAAAAGAAGAATAATGTTAACATAAAACCCATTAAATGTTAACATAACATTTTTATTTTATTTTTATTTTTTCCTTTTTTTTAATTATACTTTAAGTTCTGGGGTACATGTGCAGAACGTGCAGTTGTGTTACGTAGGTATACATGTGCCATGGTGGTTTGCTGCACCCATCAACCGATCACCTACGTTAGGTATTTCTCCTAATGTTATCCCTCCCCTAGCCCCCCACCCCCTGACAGGCCCCAGTGTGTGATGTTTCCCTCCCTATGTCCATGTGTTCTCATTGTTCAGCTCCCACTTGTGAGTGAGAACATACGGTGTTGGGTTTTCTGTTCCTGTGATAGTTTGCTGAGAATGATGGTTTCCAACTTCATCCATGTTCCTGCAAAGGACATGAACTCATCCTTTTTTTTGGCTGCATAGTATTCCATGGTGTATATGTGCCACATTTTCTTTATCCAGTCTGTCATTGATGGGCATTTGAGTTGGTTCCAAGTCTTTGCTATTCTGAACAGTGCTGCAATAAACATACGTGTGCATGTGTCTTTACAGTAGAATGACTTATAATCCTTTGAGTATATACCCAGTAATGGGATTGCTGGATCAAATGGTATTTCTGGTTCTAGATCCTTGAGAAATCATCACACTGTATTCCACAATGGTTGAACTAATTTACACTCCCACCAACAGTGTAAAATCATTCCTATTTCTCCACATCCTCTCCAGCATCTCTTTCCTGACTTTTTAATGATCGCCATTCTAACTGGTGTGAGATGGTATCTCATTGTAGTTTTGATTTGAATTTCTCTAATGACCAGGGATGATGAGCTTTTCCCATGTGTTTGTTGGCCACATAAATGTCTTCTTTTGCGAAGTGTCAGTTCATATCCTTGCAAATTTGTTTAAGTTCTTTGCAGATTCTGGATATTAGCCCTTTGTCGGATGGATAGATTGCAAAAATTTTCTCCCATTCTGTAGGTTGCCTGTTCACTCTGATGGTAGTTTCTTTTGTTGTCCAGAAGCTCTTTAGTTTAATTAGATCCCATTTGTCAATTTTGGCTTTTGTTGTCATTGCTTTTGGTGTTTTAGACATGAAGTCTTTGCCCATGCCTGTGTCCTGAATGGTATTGCCCAGGTTTTCTTCTAGGATTTTATGGTCCTAGGTCTTAGGTTTAAATCTTTGATCCATCTTGAGTTAATTTTGTATAAGGTGTTAGGAAGGGGTCCAGTTTCAGTTTTCTGCATATGGCTAGCCAGTTTTCCCAACACCATTTATTAAATAGGGAATCATTTCCCCTTTGCTTGTTTTTGTCAGGTCTGTCAAAGATCAGATGGTTGTAGATGTGTGGTGTTATTTCTGAGGCCTCTGTTCTGTTCCATCGGTCTATATCTCTGTTTTGGTACCAGTACCATGCTGGTTTCGTTACTGTAGCCTTGTAGTATAGATTGAAGTCAGGTAGCGTGATGCCTCCAGCTTTGTTCTTCTTGCCCAGGATTGTCTTGGATATGCGGGATCTTTTTTGGTTCCACATGAAGTTTAAAGTAGTTTTTCCCAATTCTGTGAAGAAAGTCAGTGGTAGCTTGATAGGGATAACATTGATTTTATAAATTACTTTGGGCAGTATGGCCATTTTCACGATATTGATTCTTCCTATCCATGAGCATGGAATGTTCTTCCATTTGTTTGTGTCCTCTCTTATTTCCTTGAGCAGTGGTTTGTAGTTCTCCTTGAAGAGGTCCTTCACATCCCTTGTAAGCTGTATTCCTAGGTGTTTTATTCTCTTAGTAGCAATTGTGAATGGGAGTTCACTCATGATTTGCCTCTCTGTTTTCTGTTACTGGTATATAGGTATGCTTGTGATTTTTGCACATTGATTTTGTATTCTGAGATTTTGCTGGAGTTGCTTATCAGCTTAAGGAGATTTTGGCTGAGACGACTGGGATTTTCTGAATATAAAATCATGTCTTCTTCAAACAGAGACAATTTGACTTCCTCACTTCCTATTTGAATACTCTATTTCTTTCTCTTGCTTGATTGCCCTGGCCAGAACTTCCAATACTATGTTGAATAGGAGTGGTGAGAGAGGTCATCCTTGTCTTGTGGTGGTTTTCAAAGGGAATGCTTCCAGCTTTTGCCCATTCAGTATGATATTGGCTATGGGTTTGTCATAAATAGCTCTTATTATTTTGAGATACATTCCATCGATACCTAGTTTATTGAGAGTTTTTAGCATGAAGGGGTGTTGAATTTTGTCAAAGGCCTTTTCTGCATCTATTGAGATAATCACGTGGTTTTTGTTGGTTCTGTTTATGTGATGGATTATGTTTATTGATTTGCATATGTTGAACCAGCCTTGCACCCCAGGTATAAAGCTGACTTGATCGTGGTGGATAAGCTTTTTGATGTGCTGCTGGATTCGGTTTGCCAATATTTTATTGAGGATTTTCACATCAATGTTCATCACGGATATTGGTCTGAAATTTTCTTTTTTTGTTGTGTCTCTGACAGGCTTTGGTATCAGGATGATGCTGGCCTCATAAATGAGTTAGGGAGGAGTCCCTCTTTTCTTATTGTTTGGAATAGTTTCAGAAGGAATGGTACCAGCTCCTCTTTGGACCTCTAGTAGAATTCGGCTGTGAATCCGTCTGGTCCTGGACTTTTTTGGTTGGTAGGCTATTAATTACTGCCTCAATTTCAGAACTTTTTATTTGTTTATTCAGGGATTCAACTCCTTCCTGATTAAAACTTGGGAGGGTGTATGTGTCCAGGAATTTATCCATTTCTTCCAGATTTTCTAGTTTATTTGTGTAGAGGTGTTTATTGTATTCTCTGATGGTAGTTTGTATTTCTGAGGGATCAGTGGTGATATCCCCTATATGATTTTTTATTGTGTCTATTTGATTCTTCTTTCTTTTCTTCTTTAGTAGTCTGGATAGCAGTCTATCTATTTTGTTGATCTTTTCAAAAAACCAGCTCCTGGATTCATTTAGTTTTTGAAGGGCTTCTTGTGTCTCTATCTCCTTCAGTTCCTCTCTGATCTTAATAATTTCTTGTCTTCTACTAGATTTTGAATTTGTTTGCTGTTCCTTCTCTAGTTCTTTTAATGTTAGGGTGCCAATTTTAGATCTTTCCTTCTTGCTCTTGTGGGCATTTAGTGCTATAAATTTCCCTCTACACGCTGCTTTAAATGTGTCCCAGAGATTCTAGTATGTTGTGTCTTCCTTCTCATTGGTTTCAAAGAACATCTTTATTTCTGCCTTCATTTTGTTATTTACCCAGTAGTCATTCAGGAGCAGGTTGCTCAGTTTCCATGTAGTTGTATGGTTTTGAGTGAGTTTCTTAATCCTGAGTTCTACTTTGATTGCATTGTGGTCTGAGAGACTGTTTGTTATGATTTCCGTTCTTTTGCATATACTGAGGAGTGTTTTACTTCCAATTATGTGGGCAATTTTAGAATAAGTGCAATGAGGTGCTGAGAAGAATGTATATTCTGTTGATTTGGAGTGGAGAGTTCTGTAGACGTGTTTTAGGTCAGCTTGGTCCAGAGCTGAATTCAAGTCCTGAATATCCTTGTTAATTTTCTGTCTTGTTGACCTGTCTAATATTGACAGGGGGGTGTTAAAGTCTCCCTCTATTATTGTGTGGGAGTCTAAATCTCTTTGTAGGTCTCTAAGAACTTGCTTTATGAATCTAGGTGCTCTTGTATTGGGTGTATATATTTAGGATAGTTAGCTCTTCCTACTGCATTGATCCCTTTACCATTATGTAATGTCCTTCTTTGTCTCTTTTGATCTTTGTTGGTTTAAAGTCTGTTTTATCAGAGATTACAATTTCAACTCCTGCTTTTTTTTGCTTTCCATTTGCTTGGTAGATCTTCCTCCATCCCTTTATTTTGAGCCTAGGTGTGTCTTTGCATGTGAGATGGGTCTCCTGAATATAGCACACTGATGGGTCTTGACTCTTTATCCAATTTGTCAGTCTATATCTTTTAATTGGGCATTTAGCCCGTTTACATTTAAGGTTAATATTATTATGTATGTGTGAATTTGATCCTGTCATTATGGTGCTAGCTGGTTGTTTTGCCCATTAGTTAATGCAGTTTCTTCATAGTGTTGATGTTTTTTACAATTTGATATGTTTTTGCAATGGCTGGTACCAGTTGTTCCTTTCCATGTTTAGTGCTTCCTCCAGGAGCTCTTGTAAGGCAGGCCTGGTGGTGACAAAATCTCTCAGCATTTGCTTGTCTGTAAAGGATTTTATTTCTCCTTTGTTTATGCAGCTTAGTTTGGCTGGATATGAAATTCTGGGTTGAAAATTCTTTTCTTTAAGAATGTTGGATATTGGCCCCCACTCTCTTCTGGCTTGTAGGGTTTCTGCAGAGAGATCTGCTGTTAGTCTGATGGGCTTCCTTTTGTGGGTAACACGACCTTTCTCTCTGGCTACCCTTAACAATTTTCCTTCATTTCAACCTTGGTGAATCTGACAATTATGTGTCTTGGGATTGCTCTTCTCGAGGAGTATTTTTGTGGTGTTCTGTGTTTCCTGAATTTGAGTGTTGACTTGTCTTGCTAGGTTGGGGAAGTTCTCCTGAATAATATCCTGAACAGTGTTTTCCAACTTGGTTCCATTCTCCTCATCACTTTCAGGTACACCAATCAAATGTAGGTTTGGTGTTTTCACATAGTCCCATATTTCTTCGAGGCTTTGTTCGTTCCTTTTTATTCTTTTTTCTCTAATCTTGTCTTCTCGCTTTATTTCATTAAGTTGATCTTCAATCACTGATATCCTTCTTCTGCTTGATCAACTTGGCTATTGATACTTGTGTATGCTTCATGAAGTTCTCATGCTGTGTTTTTAAGCTCCATCAGGTCATTTATGTTCTTCTCTACACTGCTTATTCTAGTTAGCAATTCATCTAACCTTTTTTCAAGGTTCTTAGCTTCCTTGCATTGGGTTAGAACATGCTCCTTTAGCTTGGAGGAGTTTGTTATTACCCACCTGTTGAAGCCTACTTCTGTCAATTCATCAAACTCATTCTCCACCCAGTTTTGTTCCCTTGATGGTGAGGAATTGTGATCCTTTGGAAGAGAAGAGGTGTTCTGGTATTTGGAATTTTCAGCTTTTTTTGGTGCTGGTTTCTCCCCAACTTTGTGGATTTATCTACCTTTGGTCTTTGATGTTGGTGACCTTTGGATGGGGTCTTTGAGTGGACATGCTATTCCTTTCTGTTTGTCAGTTTTCCTTCTGAAAGTCAGGCCCCTCTGCTGCTGGTCTGCTGGAGGTCCACTCCCGACCCCGTTTGCCTGGGCTGCAGAACAGCAAAGATTACTGCCTGTTCCTTCTTCTGGAAGCTTCGTCCCAGAGGGGCACCTGTCAGATGCCAGCCAGAGCTCTTCTGTATGAGGTGTCCGTCTGCCCCTACTGGGAGGTGTCTCCCAGTCAGGATACACGGGGTTCAGGGTCCCACTTGAGGAGGCAGTCTGACCCTTAACAGAGTTCAAACGCTGTGCTGGGAGGTCTGCTGTTTTCTTCAGAGCCGTCAGGCAGGGACGTTTAATTCTGCTGAAGCTGCATAGCCATAGCCACCCCTTTCACCAGGTGCTCTGTCCCAGGGAGATGGGGGTTTTATTTATAAGTCCCTGACAGGGCTGCCGCCTTTTTTTCAGAGATGCCCTGCCCAGAGAAGAGAAATCTGGCAGTCTGGCCACAGGAGCCTTGCTGAGCTGCAGTGGCCTCCGCCCAGGTCAAACTTCCCCGTGACTTTGTTTACACTGTGAGCGTAAAACCTTCTACTCAAGCCTCAGCAATGGTGGACACCCCTCCCCTCACCAAGCTCAAGTGTCCCTGGTCGATCTCAGACTGCTACTGTGCTGGCAGTGAGAATTTCAAGCTAGTGGATCTTAGTTTGCTGGCCTCTGTGGGGGTGGGACCTGCTAAGCCAGACCACTTGGCTCCCTGGCTTCAGCACCCCTTTCCAAGGCAGTGAAGAGTTCTCTCTCACTGGCGTTCCAGGCACCACTAGGGTATGGAAAAAAAGAACTCCTGCAGCTAGCTCAGTGTCTGCCCAAATGGCTGCCCAGTTTTGTGCTTGAAACCCAGGGCCCTGGTGGAGCAGGCACCATAGGGAATCTCCTGGTTTGTGGATTGTGAAGACCGTGGGACCAGTGCAGTATTTGTGCCGGAGTTCCTTAGGCTCAGTCCCTCATGGATTCCCTTGGGTAGGGGAGAAAATTCCCCAGCCCCCTGTGCTTCCCAGGTGAGGTGACACCCCACCCTGCTTAGGCTCGCCCTCCATAGGCTGCACCCACTGTCCAACCAGTCCCAGTGAGATGAACCAGGTACGTAAGTTGGAAATGCAGAAATCACCTGCCTTCTGCATCGATCTTGCTGGTTGCTGCAGACTGGAGCTATTCCTATTCGGCCATCTTGCCAGCAATCTCCAACTAACATTTTTTAAATTAAAATTTTCCAAAAAACATTTAGCGAGAAGAGTGGCACAGTTAAACAATGGTGCAAACCTGTCCAAAGGTTTGCCTCTGTCTTCAGCTTCTTGTGATGTCACGTGTCATGTGCCTCTGGAAAACTTCAATGTACATTTGTGAGAGAATGAGAGTAACAAAATAAGCAAATCATAGCTTTGTATCATTATGAAACTTTTTCTGTGGGGGACAGGGTCTTGCTTTTTTGGCCAGGCTGGAATGTGGTGTGACTTTGACTCACTGCAGCCTCAACTTCCTGGGCTCAAGCAATCCTCCCATCTCAGCCTACAGAGTAGCTGGGACTACAGGCCACCATGCTTGGCTAGTGTTTTTTTTTTCTTTTTCTTTTTCTTTTTTTTTTTGTATTTTTTTTGTGGAGACGGCGTCTCGCTATGTTTCCCAGGCTGGTCTTGAGCTCCTGAGCTCAAGAGATCCTCCTGTCTCAGCCTTGCAAAGTGTTGAGATTATAGGTGTGAACCTCTGTGTTGGGTCATGAAACAGTTCTGACCTAACATGTCCCGTGAAAGGATCTTGAGGACCTCAGGACCCCTGGACTGTATTTTGAGAATCATTAAACCATTTCATTAGGGGAGTGCTGTGGTCAGACTTCAGTAATTGGATTTCCATGGGATGCAGGGCAGCCTCAAGTGAGACAGCCAAGTCTGGCCACCTGGTTCCTCACGAAATGTAGTTCTGCCTTGGAGCAGCTTTGTGGTGAGCAAGTCAGGAAGCTCTCTGGACCTCAGTGACATCATCTGGGAGATGAAGTGGTCAGACTAGAACATCTCCAAGTTCTCTTCCTGCTCTAAAATTCTATGCATTTATGAGCCTACTTGTGGTACATGCCTAGCACATATTTTTTGAATGAATGTATGAATAAATAAAGAATACATAATGTTGTTGAAAAGGCTTTTGCATTTAATGGAAAACTGGACTAGAATGCAGAGGTCAACAACTCACATACCTGCAGGCTGGGTGCCCTGAACAAACACAGCAGACTGTTGTGAGACTGTGGACTGATGGGGTCTGCGATGAACTGAAGGGATCATAGCCTTATTAAGGAAATCAAATTTAGATTTTTTTTTTTTATTAGATACTGCTTTAGACCAACAAAACAGGCTAGAGTTGGCCTGTGGGCTGTAAATTGGAACTTCTGAACTAGGTGGTTGCTTAGGTTCCCTCTGACTTGTAGCAGAGTCTTACTGGTATCTCTTCCTGAAAGACCAGGTGCCTCATGCTCCCTCTGTTCCTCCTTCCAGTCTTCACCTATTCATGGGAAAGCACCTAATAAACTCATCCATTGAAGGCAGCTGCAACCAATGAGACCAATGCCATGAGATACTTGCATTTTTACAGGGTTAGTCTTAAGCCAAAATTAGGACGCTATGACAGTGGAATTCGGGCATCAGGGATCAGGCCAGAGCAAGGAGCCTTGGCCATGCTCCAAAATCCATACTACATGTGTACATGCCCAAACCTGGGAGCTGAAGCCCTACCTATAAAGCTCTTCTCTGTAGCATGGCTGTGTGCTTTGATCATCAGAAGCATTGCTTCTGGGATTCTATGCCCCAGGGAAGTCTCACCTAAGCAGCTCCCACCTGGAGCCAGAGACCTCATTTCTAACAGGAATTCACCTCCTGCAGCTACCCACACCCAGAAATTTGCTACAGTTAATCAGCATCATTGATGCCATATAACAAGATTTCCCAAAGAGCTCTGCTTCTCAGGGTGGGATTTTAAAAAAAGTGCTGGTGAACAGCCTGGTACCTTCCCAGAAAACAGGTTGGGAGTCTGTAAACTCCTTCCTGGGTGCCCTGTCAGCTCATCTGCATTCTGCCAGCCTCGGTCACTGAGGTATACTAAGCACAGCCCTATTGAGCCATTAGTAAAAGAACCATAGAAGGGTGGGAGAAAGAAGAGGGGCTCTTTCATCTTCAAAGAAGGGATGATCTAGAGTTTGGATTGACCTTCAACCAACCAGTCCTAGAGAGCGCCCTGATTTGCCAAACGCCTCCACACAGACATCACACTGAAACCTACAGGTCTCAAACAAGAGAACTCACTTTGTCTTTAAGACTTTTTCTCTGGTCACTAAAGATGAGCAGAAATGGAGATGTCTCCACTAGTACAAATGAATGTGAGTACAACCAAGGTCAATACAAAACAAGCTTCAAGGATCAGGGAGGACCCACCTATTTTAAGAGTATTGGATACACACACAAAATTCTAGGTTCAACAAAAGAATTCTGAGAGTTCTAATGCAATGGAATTTGACCTGTACTGATCACCCACATGTGCCTTCTTTGTTTCTGATAGGAGGTCTCAGGAGCAGTTTTTTGTTTGTTTTGTTTTGTTTTGTTTTGTTCTGAAATAGGGGTCTCCAACTCTTGGCCTCAAGTGATCCTCCTGTCTCAGCATCCTATAGTGCTGGGATGACAGGCATGAGCCACCACTCCTGGTCATCTCGAAAACTTTTGGTGACTGGATTTAGGAGAAGTTATGACCATATATCATGTACCCAAGTAACAACACAGCTGGTTGTAAGGTTTGAGCATGGAGGGTGGCAGGGCATATTTAGGGTATGAGGGGGATCATGAAGGGGATCCCTGTTCTATGGAGGAGTGAATGAATGCCTGACCCTTTAGTCATAGAAAGAGGCAGTTGTGAGTCTCTAGGATCTTTCCTGCCCGTTGCTCTGGTTTCTCTCTTTGAATGAGAAACACAGAGCGCCACCCTAAAGGGTCCAGAAGTGTCACCCATGAAATGCTATGGGAAAACCCTATGTCTCGATCACAGTGGCCAGATTGTGCCCACATCTCCTGTTTCTCCCCCAACAAAATCCCCAGACACTGGAGCCAAGAGAAGAGCTAGATGCCTGAACCCAGTATTGTCCTTAGACCTGGGCAATAGGGCCCCTGTGCCAAGCCACAGCCCTCAGAGGATCTTTTGTTTAAAGTGCTGCCCTGAAAGATGGTTTCCTTCTGAGCTCTGGGACTGTCTGGGCTCCTCTGGGCAGGTTATCCTGAGACCAGACAGCAACCTTCTAATGCCTTTGAAGATCTCCAGTAGCATTTTCCCCCTTTGGGGTGCTCTCTAACCCTCTAGCTTGTGCATGGGGAGGTGGTCATCCAGATGCCCTAGGAGCTCTAGGACTTGTGTTATTGGGTTGTTCAAGGGCCCTCTAGGCAGCTCCAGTTCCAGGAGGGTGGCCTTGTTGGCAGACTATTACAACTGGCAGACATGATATTTCTTTTGTAAGACTGGGCTACCAGAACTGTGCTCAGGTTGCTTATATTCACCTCCCACTCCTAGAGGTGGCTCTTCCAAGATCAAGGATCCTATAGTGCTGGGATGACAGGCATGTCATCCCAGATCAAGATCCACAGAACAAAGAGCACTGGGGGCTTGAATCACCTCCTGGGCTGGGAAGGGAGGGGAAGACAGAGGAGCCTGAGGAGAGAGTGGAGGGAAGCCAGTGTCCTTTGTTCTTCTTTTCACTGTATCCATGATTGAAGGCTGGCTTTTCTGAGTCTCTAACACCAGAGTTTGCCTCAGGCTTGTGGGAGGCGAGGCATCATCAGGTACTTTCCAAGTGGAGGAAAAAAATGAATGCCTGAGAGTGGATGTTCCCACTGGGCAGGGACGTGTGGCTTCTTAACTTTTCTCAGAGAACTCAACCAAGTGTCTTTCAGGACCACCCTGAGTTGTCCTGTGTGTTTTTTTTTTTTTTTTTTTTGAGACGGAGTCTCTCTCTGTCGCCCAGGCTGGAGTGGCTGGATCTCAGCTCACTGCAAGCTCCGCCTCCCGGGTTGACGCCATTCTCCTGCCTCAGCCTCCCAGGTAGCTGGGACTACAGGCGCCCGACACCTCGCCAGGCTAGTTTTTTGTATTTTTTAGTAGAGACGGGGTTTCACCGTGTTAGCCAGGATGGTCTCGATCTCCTGACCCCGTGATCCGCCCGTCTCAGCCTCCCAAAGTGATGGGATTACAGGCTTGAGCCACTGCACCTGGCCAGAGTTGTCCTGTTTTTTGTCGTTGCTGTTGATGATGACGGGTGAGGTTTCTAGGGATGGGACTTCTATACGCTCTATTTCACCTTGTAAAATATAAGCATGCTTCAGAACAGGCTGCTGGGCCACCTCCCCAGACACCTCCTGGGTGCGGTCTTGAGGTTCTCCCCGCACCATTCACCTTGGGTTTAACTTGAACTTTGCTGCACTCATCACAATATGTAATTAATCTAGAAAACTTATTTGTGGTTTACAATTTATGTTCTTCACTAGATTATGAACTCTTCAAGGACAGGGACTGTCTGTCTCATTCCCAGTTGACTAGAATGGTGTTTGGCACAAGGCAGATGCTTGGTAAATATTCTCAAACAATTGAATACATTATTTTATCACAGCACTTTTATTTGTTGGGGTGTTTGCCCATATGCAGTCTCTCTATGCTATGCCTTTACAATTCTTAGGTCCTGGTTATGTTGGAGGAAACCTCTTGTATGATGCTCATGTTTCCCTCCTTGAAAGGGCCTCCCGAGCTGGCATTGGCTTTCCGGTTAGCCCAGTTCCACTAATGCCCACCGAGTGTGGAGCTCTGGTGTGTAGGCTTTGGAGTCAGAAAGACCTGGGTTTGAATCCTGGCCTGGCCATTTTCCAGCTGTGTGACTTCAGGCAAGTTATTAACCTTTCCAAACCTTAGTTTCCTCATCTGTAAAACAAGGACAATAACATCTACCTCATAGGGTATTCTGGTTGCAGAATGAAAGTGATACTATGTGTAAAACAGCATGCCAGTTGACATACTGTAAATGCTACAGTTGTTAATATTATTTCCTCAGGGCCTGCTGAGCACCTGGTTCTATAATAACCACTACACAAAGAAGAACAAGATAATCCCCTGATCCAGATAAGAAATGGCTTAAGCACCAGACCTGGGTGTGATGGTGAGGCAGCCTGGCCCTCAGACCTCAAATCTTGGAGCAGAGGTTCTTGGTAAGAGCAAGAGTTTAAAAACTGGGGATCCAGGGTACAGGCAGCGGAGGCTGGAACAGCCCCTGAGCTGCAGATTCTTTTAATAAATTCTTGAGACAGATGTAGTGGGAGGGTGGTATGGAGACCTGGTCAGATGCTATTCTCAAGGGGTTCAGGATCTTTTAAAGCAGACTAACATGTAAGCAAACAATAACATAAACAGGGATAGGCGTGTGGGCAGAGTACAGAGGAAGCACAGAGAAGGGAGTGATTGATTGCCAGGGGCTGGGAGGAGGGTGTGGTAGGTGTGGCAGGAACCAAGGAAGGCTTCAGAGAGGAAAAGCCCAGGATGATTTGGGAAGATGAGAAGGAATTTAGTGGGGGTGGAGACTGGGGAGCACGTGAGGCAGGGGTGGAGGGTCGGGACACAAAATGGAGGAATGAAACAAAATGGTATGTTTGGGTGTTTTAAGTGGACTGTCTGGGTGGATGGGCTAAGCTGGAGGGGCATTTTGGAATCCTCCTCCAGTAAACCAGTCCTTCAATATCCCTGGCCCATATTTCTTTGCAGAGCATGGGTCCCACTCTGCAGCATGAAGCAGGTGACCATGGTCTCTAGGCCCCCCACCAATCCCCATTTTCCTCGTCTGGACGGGTTCTGTAGGGATGCTGGTTTTAGAGTCTTACAGACCTCCACTATTTGCCAGTTGTGGGGCATTGAGAAAATAATCCGAATTTTCTAAATCTCAGCTTCCTCATTTGTAAAATAGGGGTAAAACTTGTGCACACCCTGAAAGGGCTGTTGTAATAAGAAAATGAAATAAAGATCTAGTGCAGAGACTGCTACATAACATAGAGCCAGTGTACATTTGCAAGCATCTTATATTCATTTGTTCATTCAGTCATTCATTTGCACATGCCTTAGTTCGCCATTTCTCCAGTGCCTATGATGTGTCAGATCTTGGGGACACAGGGGTGAACAAGACCCAGCCCCCGTCCATGAGAAGCCTGTGTTGAGTGTGTAGGGGAGAGTAGATGAAGAGGTGGTCACTGTACTGTGTGATGGGCTATGGCAAAGGCATGCACAGCACTGGTGGGAGCTCAGAGGAAGGGCACAACCATGATGATGACTAAATGTTGAGGAGTGACCCCAGTTCCCAGAAGTCAAATCAGGACCAGCTCTAAAAGTTAAGTCAAGACCATTAGTCCTTACCCTAAAGGCCAGAGAAAACCATTGAAAACTCTCAAGCAGTGGAGAGACCTGGTCCTGTCTGCAATCAGTAAGGTCACTCTAGCACCAGTCAGTGCAGTAGAGAAGCCACAGGGCTCCAGGTGGGGAATAATGAGGTACCATCAAGGGACTAGGGGCCCCAACGAGGTTTGAGAGCCATGATTTACTGTAGCAGGGCAGGGAGAGTGCAGGGCTGATGGAAGCTTGCAGTCACAGTTTGGGATATCAGAAGTCTTTTAAGGAGAATTCAACATATCTCTCAAAAAAGCAAAAAGTCTGAAGAATGGGAGAATCAATTTTGTCTCTTCCATTTTACTTATTTTAGAAAATGACACTTCAGCTAAGGCTAAGTAGAATATTATTCATTTGAATTGGCTTCTCCCAGGTCTAGCTAAGATAAATTTTTACTTATATAGCCTGTATATAAATAAATTGGGGAAATGACACCCTGTCTAATAAATGGTGCAGGGAAAACTGGTAAGCCACATGTAGAATAATGAAACTGGATCTTCATGTCTCACCTTCTATAAAAATCAACTCAAGATGGATCAAAGACTTAAATCTAAGACCTGAAACCATAAAAATTCTAGAAGGTAACACTGGAAAAACTCTTCTAGACATTGGCTTAGACAAGTAATTCATGAATAAGATCCCAAAAGCAACAAAACCAAAAATAAACAAATGGACCTAATGAAACTAAAAAACTTCTGCACACACACAAAAATAATCAGCAGAATAAACAGACAACCCACAGAATGGGAGAAAATATTTTCAATTTATGCATCTGACAAAGGACTGATATCTAGAATCTACAAGGAACTCAAACAAATCAGCAAGGTAAAACCAAATAATCCTATCAAAAAGTGGGCAAAGGACATGAATAGATAATTCTCAAAAGAAGATATACAGACAGCCCACAAACATATGAAAAAGTGCTCTACCTCACTAATTACCGGAGAAATGCAAATTGAAAGCACAATGAGATACCACCTTATTCCTGCAAGAATGGCCATAATTAAAAAGTTAAAAAAAAAAAAAAAAAGATGCTGGTGTGAATGTGGTAAAAGAACATTTATTCACTGATGATGAGAATGTAAATTAGTACAGCCTCTATGGAAAACAGAAAGGAAATTCCTTAAGGAACTAAAAGTAGAGCTACTATTTGATCCACAATCCCACTACTGGGTATCTACCCAGAGGAAAACAAATCATTACATGAAAAAGACACAGGCATATGCATATTTATAGCAGCACAATTCACAATTGCAAAGATATGGAACCAATCTAAGTGTGCATCAACTGAGTGGATAAAGAAAGTGTGCTGTAGATACACCATGGAATACTACTCAGCCATATAAAGGAATGAAATAATGTCTTTTGCAGCAACTTGGATGGAGCTGGAGGCCATTATTCTAAGTGAAGTAACTCAGGAATGGAAAACCAAATACAGTGTGTTCTCACTTATAAGTGGGAGCTAGGCTATGAGGATGCAAAAATATAAGAATGATATAATGGACTTAGGGAATTGGGGCCAGAATGTTGGGAGGGAGGTGAGGAATAAAAGACTACATATTCAGTGCAGTGTGCACTGCTTGGATGATGGCTGCAGTAAAATATCAGAAATTACCACTAAAAACTTACCCATGTAACCAAAAAACACCTGTACCCCCAAACCTATTGAAATAAAAATAGAAGTTAATTTAAAAATATAGCCTACACAGGCCCACCTTGTCCTATTGCCCTTCGTGTCATTGCACTTCACAGATATTGCGCCTTTTGCAAATTGAAGGTTTGTGGTAACCCTGAGTCGAGCGTGAGCTGACAGAAGTTTGCAGTCAGAGTTTGGGATCTCTCAAAATGTATTTCTCAGTCTATTTGTGCCGTATTTCCAACAGCATGTGCTTACTTCATATCTCTGTGTCACATTTTGTTAACTCTCATAATATTTTAAACTTTTCATTACCATTATATCTGTTATGTTGATCTGTGATCAGTGATCTTTGATGTTACCATTGTAATTGTTTGGGGGCACCACAAGCCATGCTCATATACAACAGCAAACTTAATTGATAAAATGTGTGTGAGATGACTGCTCCACTGTTGGGAACAGGCCCCCAAATTTGGCTATAAACTGGCCCCAAAACTGGCCATAAGCAAAATCTCTGCAGCACTGTGACATATTCTGATGGCCATGATGCCCATGCTGGAAGGTTGTGGGTTTACTGGAATGAGGGCAAGGAACACTTGGCCTACCCAGGGCGAAAAACCGCTTAAAGGCATTCTTAAACCATAAATAATAGCATGAGCAATCTGTGCCGTAAGGACATGCTCCTGCTGCAGATAACTAGCCAGACCCATCCCTTTACTTTGGCCCATTCCTTTATTTCCCATAAGGAACACTTTTAGTTAATCCATAATCTATAGAAACAATGTTTATCACTAGCTTGCTGTCCATAAATATGTGGGTAAATCTCTGTTCAAGGGTCTCAGCTCTGAAGGCGGTGAGACCCTGATTTCCCACTCCATACTCTATATTTCTGAGAGTGTGTCTTTAATTTCTCTAGCACCACTGAGTTAGGTTCTCCATGACAGAGCTGGTCTTGGCACTCCATTGGCTGCCATTCTCCTGTTACTCTCTCTCCTCAGTCCTCTCTATTCCCTGAGACACAACAATGTCAAAATTAGGCCAATTTAATAACTCTACAAAGGCCTCTATGTGTTCAAGTGAAAGAGTCACACATCTCTTACTTTAAATCAAAAGCTAGAAATGATTAAGCACAGTGAGAAAGTCATGGTAAAAGTTGAGACAGGCTGAAAGCTAGGCCTCTTGTGCCCAACAGTTAGCAAAGTTGCAAATGCAAGAAACATTCTTGAAAGAAATTTAAAATGTTACTTCAGTGAACACATGCATGCTAAGAAAGCCTTATTGATGATATGGAGAAAGTTTTAGCGATCTGGGTAGAAGACCAAATCAGTCACAATATTCCTTTAAACCAAAGCCCAATTCAGAGTGAGGCCCTAACTCTTTTCAATTCTTTGAAGGCTGAGAGAGATGAAGAAGTAGCAGAAGAAAAGTCTGAAGCTATGAGAGGTTGATTCATGAGGGTTAAGGAAAGAAGCCATCTCCATAACACAGAAGTGAAGATGAGGCAGCGAGTGCTGATGGAGAATCTGCAGCAAGTTTTCTGGAGGGTCTAGCTAAGATAACTGATGAAGGTGGCTAAACTATAGAATACATTTTCTTTCTTTTTTTTTTTCTTTCTTTTCTTTTCTTTTTTTTTTTTGAGATAGGATCTCACTCTACTTCCCAGGCTGGGTGCAGTGGTAGGATCTTGGCTTACTGCAATCTCAGCCTCCTGGGTTCAAGTGATTCTCCCAGCTCAGCGTCTGGAGTAGCTGAGATTACAGGCGTGTGCCACCACGTTTCGCGAATTTTTGTATTTTTTGGTACAGATGGGTTTCACCATGTTGGCTAGGCTGGTCTCGAACTCCTGACTTCAAGTGATCTGCCCACCTTGGCTTCCCAGAGTGCTGGGATTACAGGCATGAGCCACCACACTAGGCCAATAAATTTTCAATGTAGACCAAACATCCTTATAGTAGAAGAAGAGGACAAGTCGATGCCTGGTTTTAAAGCTTCAAAGGATAGGCTCACTCTTGTTTTTATTTGTTTTTACAAGATGGGGTCTCACCATCTTGCCCAGGCTGGTCTCAAACTCCCGCACTCACCTCAGCCTCCCAAGGTGCTGGGATTACAGGCATGAGCCACTGTGCCTGGCCCAAGGATAGGCTAACTCTCCTAGTAGGTGCTAATGCAGCTGGTGACTTTAAGTTGAAGCCAGTGCTCATTTACCATTCCAAATATCCCAGGACTCTTAAGAATTATGTACAGTCTACTCTGTCTATGCTCCCTAGATGGAATAATAATGCCTGGACAGCAGTACATTTGTTTGCAGCATAGTTTACTGAATATTTTAAGCCCAGGGCTGAGACTTACTGCTAAGAAAAAAAAAATTCTTTCAAAATATTGCTGCTCATTAACAATGACCCAAGAGCTCTGATGGAAATGTATAATGAAATGAATGTTGTTTTCATGTCTGCTAACACAACGTCCATTCGGTTTCTCATAGATCAAGGAGTAATTTTGAATTTCAAGTCTTATTATTTAAGAAATACCTTTCTTAAGGCTATAGGTGCCACAGATAATAATTCCTCTGATGAATCTGGGCAAAGTAAATTGAAAACTTTCCGGAAAGAATTCACCATTCTAAATGCTATTAAAAAATTTGTGATTCATGAGAGAAGGTCAAAATATCAACATTAACAGGAGTTTGGAAGAAGTTGATTCAAACCCTCATGGATGACTTTGTGAGGTTCAAGACTTCAGTGGAGGAAGTACCTGCAGATGTGGTAGAAATAGCAAGTGAACTACAATTAGAAGTGGAGCCTGAATATGTGACTGACTTGCTGCAATCTCATAATAAAATTTACATGAATAAGGTGTTGCTTCTTATAGATGAACAAAGCTAGTGGTTTCTTGAAATGGAATCTACTGGTGAAGATGCTGTGAATATTGTAGAAATGACGACAAAGGATTCAGCATATTACATAAACTTAGCTGATAAAGCAGGAGCAGGGCTGGGAAAATTTATTCCGATTTTGAAAGAAGTTCTTTTGTTGGTAAAATACCGTTAAACAGCATCATGCGTTACAGAATAATCTTTCATGAAAGAAAATCAATTGATGTGTCAAACTTTATTGTTCTTATTTTAAGAAATTGCCACAGCCACCTCAACCTTCAGTGACCACCGTCCTGATCAGTCAGCAGCCATCCACATTGAGGCAAGACCCTCCACAGCAAAAAGATTGACTCACTGAAGACTCAGATGATTGTTAGCATTTTTAAACAGTAAGGTGTTTTTAAATTAAGGTATGTACATTTTTTAGACATAATGCAATTGCACACTTACTAGACTATAATATTGTGTAAACATAACTTTTTTTTTTTTTTTTTTTTTTTTTTTTTTAGATAGGGTCTCACTCTGTCACCCAGGCTGGAGTGCAGTGGTGTGATCTTGGCATACTACAGCCTTGACCTCCTGGGCTCAAATGATCCCCCCACCTCAGTCCCCTGAGTAGCTGGGACTATAGGTGCACCCCACCATGCTTGGCTAATTTTTTTGTATTTTTTATGGTGACAAGGTTTTGCCGTGTTGCCCAGGCTGGTCTCAAACTTCTGGCCTCAAGTGATCCTCTCACCTTGGCCTCCCAAAGTGCTGGGATTACAGGTGTGAGCCACTGTACGTGGCCTAAGCATAAGTTTTATATGCACTGGAAAACCAAAAAAATCCATATGATTCAACTTTATTTTGATATTCGCTTTATCGTGGTGGTCTGGAACCACACCTGCAATATCTTCGAGGTATGTCTGTACCATAATTTCAAATAAATATGATTTAACCCAGGATTATCTTTCTCTGCTATTGATGCATGGTGTTAAATTTACCATATCTGAAAACTGGTGAATGTTTTCAGGAATGGAGTGAATATCTAGAACTGGCCATCTCACATAATAAATGCTTGATAAATGGGTTTCTCAACTTTAAAAAACATGTCAGAATAGTGTTCAATGGAGTTGGAAGTATTTGTTAACATTATTACTTACACAGGTTACTTAATCAAATTTTAGACGTTGTCAAACACATCTTGTATGTAACTGTGCATTTTCAAAAATGAGTGTTGACATTATAATTCACAGGTTTCCTGATAAAATTTAGACACTATCAAACACATTGGGCATGGAACTGTGGACTTTCCGAAATGAGTATTATAGGAACACTGCATTGTCTCATACCAGTTTCTTTTCTTTAGCTCCTATGGCATTCAAATGCTCTTTGAGTAACACCTTTACTGTCCTAGGATAAGGAAGAATTTGAGAGAGCTTTCCAGAACCCTATTTCATTGTTTTTAATAAACTCTCTCCCTCTTTTGGCCCTCAGTAAGGAAGTTCTCTGCTACAAACAGAGTAAATGCATTGACTTCATCTGCTACAGTGACTCAGATTTCTTGACCTGATCTATTCTGCAGATCTAGTTTTTGAATCAGAAGTTAGGTAATGCCGTCTCCTGGGTTTTAATTACATACGTTCAGTATCTTGGGCAGGAAAGTTAACTCTTTTGTCTCTTTGAGCTGTATCACTTATACCTTTTTTTCCCTTCTGTGCAAAAAGGGGGGAATATGTCCTAATAATGCTTTTGATAGGCCCAAAATAACCAGCTTCTCTGGGATATAAGCAACAAGATATTTGATTTGGGACATTTCCAAATTCCCCAAACTTTTTTTTTTTTTTTTTTTTTAATGTGAGACAGTCTCACTCTGTCATCCAGGCTATAGTGCAGTGGTGTGATCTTGGCTCACTGCAACCTCCACCTCCCAGGTTCAAGCGATTCTTCTGCCTCAGCCTCCCAAGTAACTGGGGTTACAGGTGCCTGCCACCACGCCCGGCTAATTTTTGTATTTTTAGTAAGACAGGGTTTCACCATGTTGGCCAGGCTGGTCTCGAACTCATGACCACAGGTGATCCGCCTGCCTTGGTTTCCCAAAGTGCTGGGATTATAGGCCTGAGCCACTGTCCCTGGCCTATTATTAATTAAGATGAATGTTAATACAAACTGTGCTATGGGACATTTATAGGGTAGCTACAGTTTAAAGAAAAATAATTCTCTTACTTGAGACAGGTAGAAGGCATGGCAGATAGGACTTTGGCAAAGAATAGTGGCAAGAAAGCCGAAGACTGTGGGGAAATGCAAGTCTGTGGATACACAGGTTGATACAGTCTCTCTTAGAGGGCATGAATGAGGAAGAAGGACTTTAACACTTATTTAGTACCTACTCTATGCTGGGGACTGGGATAGGCACTTTGCAGACATCATCATTTAAAAAGTTCCTTAAGAATCCCTCAATCCTTCTTCTACAGTCTCCAGCTCAATGATGTTAAGTGATTCCTCCATGCCACTAAATTAGAAAGTGGTAGGAACTCACATTCAAACCCAGGTCTGACCAACTTCAAAGGCCAGGAGGCTGTTTCCTTCATTCCATGGCTGTTCCCTCAAGAGTAACTCTGCATGGGGATCAACCTCTCTTCCAAGGTTGATCAAGGTCTCTATCAATACTGAGATTCTGGGACACAGATTAGAAGACACAGAAGAATGGCCCAGCCTTTTTCACCTGTTACTGAATTTTGTCTCCATGTGTCTGAAGGGTACTCCCCCATCATCATTTTCATTTATCCCAAGAAAGGCGGCTCCCCGTGTGGAGGTGGTGGCCACTAACACTTTGGCTGACCTGAGTAGTCAACCTTCTCATTTTTGCTGGTAGGATTTGAGAGAATATGGGGGAGATGGCACACGAGCCAATGAAGGATTAGTGGGGTTCTATGTTGTTGTAATGAACTTTATGATGTTAGTTTGTGGTTTCATGTAGCCTCATAAAACAAGCTGGATGGTGATTATGTCACTTCCTCTACCGTCCTGGCAGAGATGAGGCCTTCTTTAGTGCCTGGAGTATTTCCTGATGCTCCACTCAGGCCAGCTCACTTTTCAGATTTTAATGTGTTCCTGTAAGAGGTGTGGAAAAGAAAAGAAGCAGAAGGGGTGGGGGAAAGCCATCAGCCCAAGTTGTCATACTGTCATCCTGGCTGACAAATGACTGATGTCAGAGCATGGTACCGAAACTTACAGAAACAGGCCTATTGGCTTGGGCAGTAAATAAATAAGCCAGTTACACATTTCCTGGATGGCTGGCAAAAGTGTTGTTGTCAAAGCAACGCGCGCATTGAGCTTGCTTTGCTTATGCAAGTCCTCAACCTCTGCCTCTGCCCCAACCCCAAGCTACCTGAGGAGGTGGAGCTGAGTGAGGGGGAGGGACCAACAGATTTGTCCCCTGTGCAGGCTGCCTGCCTGCTTGAGTTACATCCACAAATGCCTCGGAAGCAGCCGGCTGGCTGCATCTTTCTCCTCACATTCCTGGGTTTGTCTGGGCTGGTTGGCGCAGTTACCAGAACATACTACATTGGGATTGTGGAAGAATACTGGAACTATGTACCCCAAGGGAAGAATGTTATTACTGGGAAAAGTTTCACGGAAGACAAGTGAGTGAACTTAGGGTCCTCTTTGACTCCCAGGTTTGGCCTCTTTTTGACTCTGCATGGGGAAGGTTGTATTTCTTGGGTACTTGTAATTGGGGTGAGTTGATCTAGACCAAGAGAAGATGTTTTGTTTTTTTGCTTGAAGATCCCTAGTATGGATGGATGTGTAATTTGGAAGAGATATTCATAGCTCCATATATTTGTTGAGCCACCTATTAACAGCCTTGCCTGTGAAGAGGCATATACACAACCAGGTGTTTGACAATTTTCACCAGGCACTACTAGTAACTTCTGGGGGATTCTGTTTGTTTGTTTGTTTTTAAATGACAATACTTGGGATGAAGATTTGAGAAATTTCAGGAATTCCTTACTGTTAAAACGCAGTGTTTTCTTAGTTTGTATTTTTGGAATGAAGCATCATAATTGAAGATGAGTAAGCTAAGTCATGTTTTTCAATGTTTAAAAGAGAGGGAAGTCACAGGAGATTTGCCTGCTATTTTCAGAGTTTCCTTGAGTCTACTTAGAGATAGCTCTTTCACTGGTAAAAAGTCTATTCCAGCTCCAAGTCATTCATACTGAGGGCAATATCTTATCCCAGAACCCATAGCATAGCTAGGTGAGATGGTGCCACGGTGTTCTATGTTCCTGATTTTTAATTTGGGGCACAAAATAACCCTTGCTCCCTGCCCCCTCCGGGGCCTAATATCTTAACTATCTAGTTTGTTTCATGGATCTCCCTCTGAAGTCACCTCCTGACTCCAGAAGCTGCCATGCTATTTTCAACTTTGTGGTTAGTAGAACATCTTTTGAGATATTTTGGCAATCTCTGTTGGATATTTGAATGCTTGCTTCTTTTCTGATAGGCAGAATCCATTGCATTCAGCATCCATGTTCCATTTCCTAAAGATGAGTTTAGTTGATAAAACTCAGGAACAGCACAGGGCCTAGCAAAAAGTCTTTAAGAGCCGGGGCCCCTTGTCTTTGAGGAAAGACCAAAGATCCAGTTGACTTGGAAATACAGCTTCCAAGTTTTCTGACAACACAAAGGTATAGTCATGTTTTGTTTACCAAAGATAAAGCCTATGCCAGACAAGCTGCCAAGGAAGACTTTTCCTTAAGCTTTGTACCAGGAAATATAATGTCTGCAGGGCTATTTCCAAAGGAAACTCTTGATTGCTTTCAATCCCACATCTGCTGACCATTGGTGGTGGTGTCTTTATTGCGATGAATAGCTATGGGATTGAAAGGGTACCCAAAATGCCAGGAGCCTTCTCTACAAATAGAGCTCTGCTATTCTTAGAGAGGGCTCAGTAGGAAACGGTCAATGTGAGCAGCTACTGGGGATAAGAATGTTGAAAATGTGTACACTGAGTGTAATGAATATAGCGTTTAAATGTGATACTGGATTGCCTTTCCATAGGATTAACACGCACAGAAATTCTGTCTTCTTCCTAAAATGCCCATGTCACTATAACTGTGTGTGGACATTTGTTCTGACCCAAAAATTCTATGAGGGATTTTTCAATTCATTACTGCTTGCAGATATTATTCTCATTTTATGAACCAGGAACCAAGTCTCTGAGGTTAAATACCTGCCAGAGTTTATAGAGTAAATGGTAGCACCAAACTCACATTGCTTTGGTTCCACAGCCCATATTTCTTTTCATCACACAACCTGTTTCTTGGTAAAGGTGATCCTTCCCCAGTAAATTGAAGCAACTTTGAGGGAAGCCAGGGATCACAGTAATAAGAACTTTCTAGAAAGTCCTAATTTTTGCCAAAGGCACATTTAGTCTCTTTTGTCACTCTTCCTAGAAGCATGTTGAAAGGGATCACTAGCAGTCAGTGACCAAACAAGTTATCTGGGTTCATTCAAAACACCAAAGAATCATAAATACTCAAATACTACAATGCTGTTTTCACAAAGCAGGGTGCTGGAAGAAGTTGGGGCCTCTTTTGATTGTTTCAACCAGAAGATGGTGCTTTGATGAAAGCACAATAAAACATAAAATTTGCTATGGTGAAAAAGAAAATAGGCATGGTGAAAACAGATGGTTTGGCATCAGATTTGAGTGAGATGATGTCAAAATACATGGTCCCATATGAGAGTGCATTTGTTCTAAGAGGCAACTGGTATGCTAAGGTGTCATACCTAGAACGCCAAGGTCCCCAAACATTTCTTTCTGGTATGCAAAGGGACAGAGTTTGTGTCAGACTGACTGCTAACTCTTGGAAGGGAAATCCAGGTGAGTATGCAGTGGATATTGGCTTTTATCAGTGATCCCATCAGGATACTTGTTTTTATCAGCAATCCCATCAGTGCTAGTGGTCGTGGTAGGTGGCTCAGGCAAGTTCCTAAAAAGGTAGGGCTGCCGGGCGCGGTGGCTCAAGCCTGTAATCCCAGCACTTTGGGAGGCCGAGACGGGTGGGTCACGAGGTCAGGAGATCGAGACCATTCTGGCTAACACGGTGAAACCCCGTCTCTACTAAAAAAAATACAAAAAACTAGCAGGGTGAGTTGGCGGGTGCCTGTAGTCCCAGCTACTCGGGAGGCTGAGACAGGAGAATGGCGTAAACCCGGGAGGCGGAGCTTGCAGTAAGCTGAGATCCGGCCACTGCACTCCAGCCCGGGCGACAGAGCGAGACTCCGTCTCAAAAAAAAAAAAAAAAAAAAAAGGTAGGGCTGTCATAGGTGGCTGACATTGCTTGTGGACCACAAGATACACATCCTGGGTGTATGTGAAGATGCTGTGACTGGGACTTAAGTGGAGTTCAGTGTGTATACTCCGTGTTGTGCCATTTCCCAAGGAGCAGCAAGGAGCCATCGTGGACGATGTAATCATGCCGCTCACTCAGCCTCCTGGAGGGTGAATAAGCTGCCTTTCCGAGGACAGTCTGCTGTTTTGGATATTCACACTTGGACAAATGTCTGATATTTAAAGGACCAGGAGAGCCAGGTGCTCAGAATTCCACCATGAGTGGAAAGAACCTGAAATAGAAATCTGGAGACCTGACTTCTAGCACTTGCTTTGCCCAACTTGGTGTGTAATCTTGAACATGTCACATAATCTCTCTGAATATCACTTCCTTTAATCTGTGTAAGAAGGGAGTTGAAATGTAATCCATAGAGTCACTTGAGAAGTGTAATGCCAAAGCATTAGAAATAATTTTGAAACCGAATGAAAAATATCTTACCTGACTTGCCAGTTCTAGAAAGATTTTTGCAATGGTGAATGAAAGGAGAGAGATGATTTGCAAACGTTCAGTCCTAGAAATTAGAGTTAGAGAAGATGTGGGACTGATCGTGGACATATGTGACAACTTTTGAAGTAGTCTGTATTTTTCTTTCTCCATTTTTCCCGTCCTTTAAGAATTATCTCCAGTTCCTCACTTCATACATGAAGCTTTCCCCCATGACCCTGGCTTGTTCTGATCTGTTTCCTTCCTAACCACTCATGGAGCTTGGGGTCTTTATCATGAACTTAGACACTGCATTTTCTTCCCTCTGCATTGCCCTCTAATTGCTTGATGTACATCAGTCATGTCTGCAGCTGCAGTAAAACACCATGATGATAGATAAGAAGTTTGGGCATAAATTTAATAGTCCCCCTTCCCTACACGAGCTTTGTCATTGACAGTATCCCATGGAGGATCTAGCATAGGGCAGGCATTCAAAATCATTGAAGTAAAAACGAATCACCTGATCGAATGAGTTGTTCTAGTTGCTTCATCTTTGAATAAGGGGAATGGGCAAAAATCTGGGGGGAAAGATGGTGGGTGCCAAAGTTTCGGTAATGTAAAAACATTTGGAAACCAAAGTTAGGCACATCCTGATGCACAAGGATGAGATCAGAAATGAATTGAAATCATTTCACTGAGACTCTGTAGCCCTTAGATGGTGCAATTTAACTTTCCTACTTGGTACCTTTGCTTGATTATAGGGTTCAAAAATATAATTGAGTCTGTAATCACTAATGTTTCCTAGAAAGTATAGGATTTAGGAGTTAGATTCTATTTAGGAATATTTTCTCCAGATAAATATACTTCTTCTCCTCCTCCCTGGAGTAAATGGGGGCACCAGGCTCCTTTGAGTTGCCTGGGGATGGTGTCAGTATTTTGATCTATTTATACCAGTCCTGCTCAGGCTCATAAAGTGCTTAATTAAGGTGTGCATTTGGTGGTAAAGCCTGGTCTTTAATGGAACTAGAGTAGGGTCATCTTATTTAAAGCCACAGTTCTCACCATAGACCCCATTAGACAATCAACACATATTCTGGCATTTTCTTCCCAGTGAAATGCAGGGTTTTCATGGATGCTAACTCATGGGTGGAACTGCGCTTAAACACAAATGAGGCTAGCCACTGTTCAAACCCCAAGTTTGTAGGGTCTGTTAGTTGACCCAGCCACATCACTGCATCAGCCCAGTGGGTGGCAACGGGCTTGGACTATTCTAAGAAGCAGCCCCTAGGACGGGTGTGAGAGAGAACTCACACATCTATCTGAAAGAAGGACCAACTGAGGGGAAGCAGGGAGGAGACAGAGGTTTTTGTGAGCTTTGAAATAAAGAAAAGAATATAATCTGGTTAGTGCATAGTCTAAACAAACGGTAACTTTCAAACCTCAACTTCTGTCTTATCAGCACCAAAAATATTTTGTTTAGACTAATACCATATGCATCTCTTGGAGCTGCTGTTATATCCTATATCAGTGAGTGATTGTTTCTAGCTGCCACTAGAGACTGGAGTATAATGTCTTTAACAAATTAGGATTTTGTATTCATTTGTAGAAGAATCCGGAAGTGGGCAGTCCAAGGCTGGTGGGATAGATGGTATAATAGGATCTCAGGGACTTTCCACCATCCTTAATTTATGTGCTTTAAACCCTATGTGGTTTCCCTCCTCAAGCACATTCATGGTCACAAGATTGCTGCTGGATCTCCAGCCATCATGTCTATATTCCAGGAAGAAAGAGAGGAAGGGAAAAGGTAGAAGCAGAACAATTTTTGCTGCATCTGCCTTTTAAAGGGTTCTCACTGAAACCCTACCCAACTGATTTTACTTACATCTCATTCGATATGCATAGCCACAAAGAGAACTTAAAAAAATATAATCTTTCAGCTGTGTGCTTTTCTGCCTGAATAAAGATAGAATTTGTCTCTGACACTAAGAAAGAAGGGGAGCATGACTATTGCAAGGCAGCTGGCAGTCCCTGCTACCCTCCTCTACCTCAGTTCTCCCCTGTTTTCCAGGATTCACAGGCATCCTCTTAGTCCCCGTCTTCCTTTTCCCACTTCCATATGATGGGCCCCCACCTCCATATGATGGGCCCCTAAGGCCTGGTTAGCAGGATCTGAAAGATAACTCATTAACAGTATAATAAGTTATCTAAGTGTCACTGAGTATTTACTATGCTCCAGGCATTGCTTTAAAAGGTTAGCACACCATGAAGTAGGGTGACCAATCTTCTGTACCTGAGAGGGAGATCAGGGGGCATCGGGACTATTTCCCCAGCCAAGTGTAGCCCAGCCTTGGTCTGAGGGAGATGCCGTGGCAGACCAGTTTGCTGGTAAAGTATTGGGCTCTGGCATCAACTGTTACATTTAAAATTCTTGTCCCACTTTATGGGTGAGTAATTCAATCTCTCTTTGCCTCAGTTTTCTCATCAGTAAAATGGGGATAGCGATAGTACTTGCTTTGAGGGTGTATTAGTTCCCTGTGGCTGCTATAACATATTACCACAAACTAGGTGACTTCAAACAACAGCAATTTATTCTCCCCTAGTTATGGAGGCCAGAAGTCTGAACTGCCTCTGGAGGTTCTAAGGGAGGGGCCATTCCTTGACTTTTCCAGGTTCTGGTATCTGCCAGCATTCCTTGGCTGTGGCTGCATCACTCTGATCTCTGCTTCCACTTTCATATTGTCTTGTTCTCTGTGTGTGTCTAGCCTATCTTTGCCTCTTACTTATACGGACACTTTTGATGGTGTTTAGGGCCCACCCAGCTAACCCAGGATGATCTCCCCATCTCGAGATCCTTAACTTAATCACATCTGCAAAGACCCATTTTTCCAATAAGTTTCTGTGGATGAGGACTGTGGAGTTGTCTTTGGGACTTAGGATCTGCAGATACTCAGATACAGTGCCTGCCACTTGAGAGCACTTGATCAGCTCTCATGGTAGCTCTGCTGTCTCATGGGGTTCTCTGGAGAGCAGGAGCCCTGGGGGAAAGACGTTGGCTAGTCACATTTTCCTCCTTTCTAACAAAGCTGTACACTTGACCAGAAATAATCATAACTGTCATTGATTCAGCACCACTCTCCCCGTTGCTGTTTGGGGGGTTCCACACCTTTTCTCACTGAATCCTTATGATAGCTCTACCACAGTCACCAGTTTACAGCAGAGGAAACTGGGTTCAGCGAGGTTAAGTCTTTTCCCCATTTCACAACCAGCAAGTGAGAGAGTTGGGATTTAAGCTCATTCTCCTTCCCCCTCATCATGCCATTTGTTTTGAAAATGCCTTGTGTATGCGCTGGAGGGCTTCTGTGGAAATGAAGAGTGAAAAGCGAGGACCCAAGACATAGGTGGTGCCAGGGGACCCAGAGTGAAAGAATGTATCTAGAAGCACATCATCCAGATGCTATTAAAAATTATTAATCTAATAGGGAGGGTGCAGCTTCACCAAACTGAATGTGTAATCTCTGTCTCCACCCTTCCTTTGGCCAAGTGGCACTTGTCTCAATCTCATCC
Organism: Papio anubis; assembly: GCF_008728515.1. Classification (NCBI taxonomy): domain Eukaryota; kingdom Metazoa; phylum Chordata; class Mammalia; order Primates; family Cercopithecidae; genus Papio; species Papio anubis. The sequence goes on along the minus strand of NC_044987.1, from coordinate 40,374,443 downwards.
TTTTTTCTCCTTGATGAAGAATGTTCCTTCTCAAGCTCAGACAATATTTCTTGTCCTTATTGTGACCCTTATGATCTCACGTGTTGGCTCTGATCACACTCTCTGCTAAGGTTATTTTGCAGTTTATCTTCATCCTGTATTTCCCTGCCCTCTCCAGACATGTGGGCTCTGGACAGTAGAGTTGGCAGTTAACATTGTAAAACTGTGTGTTTATTGTCAAATGCATATGTTTTGTTTCCCAACTAGATGGTAGAACTCTTGCATGCAGGGACTGAGATTAATACATCTCGGCCCCAGCTTCTAGTTTTATGTTCCAGACATAGTAGATGATCAGCAATTGTTCCAAGGAAGTGATTGGAAAACATTCCGCTAAAAGATGCAGGGGTCATGGGATTGCAGGTGTAGTTTACACCCCTGCAAGCTACGAACTCCTGAGAATCTAACCTGGAAGTCCAACTCTGCACTGTGTAGGGGATTCCCAAGGGCAGGTTTGTTCTGATAATGATTAATGTCCCCTGCTTTTGGAAGATATCTCCCTCCACAGGATTGACCCCGGGCACCTGGCAATGTAATGTTCCAAGTCCCCATCTTGTCTTTAAGGCAGTTGCTAATGGTAACCTTCCTGGACTCACTGGATTCCTTTGCAGCAGGAAGTAGACACCTCCTTAGCTTGAGTCAAGATGTTAGAATGCAGACTGAAAATGTTCTTGAGGGATAGTGATTGCTCAGCCCCTCGCCATGGCTACGCAATGAACAACAGATGGCTCACCAATGTGACATTCTAATGAATATACTCCATTTAAATTGGAGGCTGCTTCATGGGGATGACTCCCTTGAAGTTACTTCCTTACTTTGTTTCTTGGGCAAATTTGCATTTTATAGAACTTAAAGGAGCTGGAGTTTCTGTTCTACTATTACAAATGCATAATATGTTCTCAATGGCTGGTTTGCTGTATAGACACTGAAACAAACTGCTTTCTCTTCTCTTACTTCTATCCCTTCCCACTTCTTTTTTTTTTTTACTTTCAAGATTTTTTTTTCTATTAGTTAAAAAAGAATAGAGACAGGATCTCACTATATTGCCCAGGCTGGTCTTAAACTCCTAGCCTTAAGTGATCCTCCTGCATTGGACTCCCAAAATGCTGGGATTAGGCATGAGCCACCACACTCAGCCTCAACAAATTTTTATCAGTTACTATAGTTTTTGTTTTGTGTTAAGTATCTTCCTAGGGTACCTTCATGGGTCAACCCTGTCCTACTCTTGATGTGGAATCAGTGAAGGGGAAGAAGTCCTGGGACAAGGAGGAAGCTATGGGTTCTCTTCACTGTCTAAGCAGGAGGCTCCTCCCGCAGCAGAGGAGGAGAGGGTCTTGCAATAATAATTAAATCCCCTGACCCAGAAGTGACACATGGCATTTCCACTCACAGCCCATTTGCCAGTACACTATGGCCCATCTAACTTGCAAAAGCAGAATCATTGTGGTCTTCTTTGGTTAGGGGGAAAGAAGAATTAGTATAGGCAAGCCCTGAAAAGTTCTACTACACGAATCATTTGGTGATCTTAGGAAAAATACAGATGCCATGGTCTTGCCAGTAGAAAGTCTGATTCCATCGCCTGAGAATAAAAATTTGGCAAATGTTCCAAATGAGTCTGATGCAAGTGGTACATGGGTAGACATTTGGGAACCACTGCTTTAGAAAACCCAATCCCCCCTTGGGGTGACTATTGGCTGTAGAGGTGATAAGACTGATATGTGTCCAGGAATATGAAAAACAGTCAATGTATAACTCAGTGCCAAAATATGAAGCATATATAATAAATGCTGCAGTCCCTACAGGGACTCAGCAAACACTTCACTGCCCCTCCTGATACTTATTTTGTCTCTTATTTGGGTGCCTTTGCCAAACAACTCATGGTAAGACCTGGTCTTGTGGAGGTGATGGAGAAAGGTCTTAGGCAGAGGTGGGGTCAGGACCTTTTAGCAGATGAAAAGCAGCAGTACATATGTGAAGATGTGAGCATGTGTGCTCCACATGCATTTGCATGTGTGTATACTTTTGTGTCTTCATGTGCGTGGTGGGAGAACAGGGTAGAGAAGTAGAGTCCAATGTCCATCCTTCCCTGCAGGACCTGTTGGAATGATAAGATCCTATGAATAGTAGTGTTGTATTATAGCTTTTTACACATCAGGCTGAACCCAGAGAGCATACCAGAGATTCTGAATTAATCCTTGCTGTGCCACCTTACTGCGTGACCCATTGTCAGCTATAAAACTGGGCAATCTGAGGCTTATTAGCAAGCTTGGGGATGACTCAATTCTTCCTCTGCCTCTTCCTCCTCTTTCTTCTCCTTTTGAACAGCCTGTTCAATCAGGAGTTGTATTCAGCTACTTGTTAACAGAATCCTAAAAAACAGAAGTGGTTTAAATCGATTAAAGATTTATTATTATTGCTTACATAAAAGAGAGCCAGAGGTTGGCAATCATCTGGGTCCCAGGTTCCTTTTGGCTTTCACTTGACCATCCCTAGGGTGTGATCCTCTTCCTCATTATCTCAAGATGGCTGCTGAAGCTCCAGTCATCTTATCTACATTTCAGGCATGAATAAAGGGAAGAGAAGAGGATAAAAAGGGTGTCTTCCAGCTACACCTGGGGAAGTATCATTGAATGACTTCTGCTTACATCTGATTGCCTACAATTATGTCACATGACTATTCCAAGTTGCAAGCAAGGACTGAGAAATGTAACAGCCTCTATTATAAAGGTCCAGGGTCAGGCATCCCAACTTTTATATCCCATTCTCTTGCACAGGGAAGTGTAAATCTTTGCCTTGTAGAATGGGAGAGGGCTAACTCTTGCTCCTAGGTAGACACATGCAGGCTTAGTGGATGCTTGGATACAACAGACCCAAAGTGTTCATAGACAGGCCCAAGGCTTCAGCCTCAATGCCTGAGAGGAGAGTTGGCAAGCCAGAGACTGAGCAGGGATTCTCTTCCCTCCAACTCATTGAGCAGATGCCATGCTCTCTGCTCCAGAGGCCAATCCCCTTGCAGAGCACAACTCAATCCAACAACACCCTTTGTTGTGGCAGTTTTGTTTTTAGAAATACAAGGCATGCAAGAGAATTTTGGCCCCTTGGTGGCCGAACAGCCTGGGACTTCTTTTTTCAATAAAATATGAGCTTGTTTTTAGTATTGAATTTGTAGGTACAGAATAACTGCCTCTCCTGTCACAACAGTATAAAAGAGAATGAATGAAAGTAGAATTCTCATCTGTCCTCCCTCCTACCTGTGGCTTCAGTCTCATAATCTGGAGGCAGCATTTTGTTTCCCTGGTCACTTTCCAGATGTGTTGTTTGCATATAGGTAAATGTGCATCGTTACACACACACACACACACACATATACACACACACACACAAATGGGATAATACTTTACATACGGCTCTGCAATTTGCTTTTATTTATTAGTGTCTTGGTGATCATGCCATATCAGCACCTGTAGACCACCTTATTCTTTTCTTATGGGTATGTGGCATGAATGCCATCATTTATTTACCCAGCTGCAGTTGAAGAACATTTTGGTCTTTCCAGGCTTTTGCTATCAAAACCATTCTCTTATTTTTAAAAGAGGATTCCTGTCTGGATCACATTGTTTGGATTGGAAGCTGAACCTAGTAGTTGGGGGAGAGAAAGCATTGCTGCTGCCTCTGGGATGTCTTGCCCCGTGATTCCTGGGGTTCTTCTCTAGTCAGGCCCATCTCTGGCTTCTCCATGGGGATTCTACACCCATGGGTTCCTTCTTGTCCCAGGACCTCCTCCCTACCACGGACTCCACATCAAGGGTGGGATAGGGTTAACCCTGGGAAGGTTAATAATCGGGTGCTCTGGGAAGATAAATAGCATGGATCTCCTTCATCTATAGGAGAGGCTGAGTACTGAGGAGAGGAGAAAGTGGCCTGGTGGTGGCCGTTCTTACCTCCCTTTGGCTGCAAGCAAAAAGCAGTCCGCTCTACAGTTCACTGGACCAATTCTCCGTGGAATAGATTTTTGTGGCCACCTGTTAGTATTCGAGCATAACCTTTGGAGTCTCTTTACCCACCTCCCAAACCCCATCTCAAACAGCTAATCAAAGCCTCCTTTCCAATGACATGCAATGCTTACCTCACAGAAGTTCCAGAGGTTGCAATTTTCTCCACCTTCAATGTCATTTCCAGTGAATTTTATTCACCCTGCAATGCTTCCAGCTTCCCAGTGATGTTCCAGTGCCCTTTAGATCTGAGACCCAACTGCTCTACTCCTTAATCTGGCTCAGCTGAAGACCCCGGGGGATTCTCCAGCCTCCGAGGCCAAGGCCTGCTTTGTTAAAAGAGGCTTTGTTGCTGGTGGGTTTGACCTGGCTTACGGTTTTATTAGGTGGTCTGGGGCAGGCTGGATACCTCAGCTGGTTAGAGAGCGGGAGTGATAATCACTTTTTAGCTTGACTTTTAAACCTGGCTGTGCTCTCTTTAAAGTCTTTTCTTTTTAATTTTGCTATGCTGTACGCTTCAGTTTACAAATTAGAAAATGTCAAGGTGGCTGTAAACCCCATTTGTTAGCAGGTCCCAACAGTTTTTGGGAGGCATACCCAGCAAACTGAAGCCTATAATGTTGTTATAGTAGGTAGCTAGTCAGGCATGAGCAGGGCAGGAGAGGGGTCTGACCAGGAATGTCAGGTAACCATCAGGTGATGGGCAGGCAGGCAGTTAACTGTCTCTCTAAAATAATAATAGGTCACAGTCAGTGCCAGGGAAAGGCAGTCTCCCTATAGATAGAAAAAACCTGAAACTGGTGATCAGCAGCTTCCTGATAAGATCTCAGGAGTTAGGCAAATGGGCTCAAGCAAGTGCATTGAGGGGCAAAATGGCAGAGTTTAACTGACATATGACCTTCCAGGGACATTCCACCGGTAAGGGAAGAATGCCTCACGTGAGCATGCGTGCAGCTCCGGTAAACATACTGCACATAGTCATCTCCCAAGTGCTGGCAGGCCACTGCACATATGGACAACCCATGCCAAGGGAAGAATCAGGGGAGAAGGGACGCAAGAGCCCGGAAGTATGCCAACGTATAAAACCCCAAGTCAAAAGGTCAAACTGCACGCTTGTCTTTCAAGTTGCCCGCTTGGCCCTCTTCCAAGTGTACTTTCTTTCCTTTTGTTCCTACTCTAAAGCTTGCTAATAAACTTTCTTTCCTGCTCTAAAACTTGCCCCGGTCTCTCCTTCTACCTTATGCCCCTTAGTTGAATTCTTTCTTCTGAGGAGGCAAGGATTTAGGTTGCTGCAGGCCCGTATGAATTTGCTGCTGATAACAAGGTTCATATGTTGAATTTCTGAGAGATGTTCACTGGATATTTTCTGATGGGCACAAACTGTACCCTGGACCCAGGAATCATTAGATAAATACCTTATGTATTTTGGTTTTAAGGAGGGCCTAGTAAATGAATATGGGTGGCTTATTCCCTAACAGTTGCCACTATGAGAAAACAACTCAGTGTGTGTCCTCCCAGTAGTAAGATATGGTGTCATCCAGGTGTAGAGAGGACCCGAAGACTCTGGAGTACTGTGTGGCCTGGCCATTTGTGTAGGGCAAGAAGAGCAACTATGTGCCTGGAGTGCCCCCAGCCTCATATCCACAGGAGACATCTAGTGTGGATCATGGCATTCTTCTCTCATTGAACTCAACCTTAACTTCTCCTCTAAGCAATTGCCACCAATCAGATTTGGTGCACAAGGTAAAATTTATTGGCTATCCTGGACCTAGAGGGTATTCAAATATGGCAATCTATGCTTTTCAGCAAATAGAGTTTGCAACACTATCCCAGCTTTAGCTTGCCAATACGGGGACAAACTCACACTTGTTTGTTTGTTTTTGAGTGCCAAAGCCATTAAACACCAACTCTGTCAGGGAAGTTGCTGGGGCTTACGAATAAAAAGGATGTTTAAAGGGGTTTTGTCTTCAATGAGCTTGCAAACCGGAGATGTGTATATCTCACTGTAACACACTTTGGTGAGTACCATTATTAGCACATGAACAGAGCACTGTGTATGTAGAGAGGAGGAAAAGAGGAAGGAAGAGTGTGAACCTACCTCAAAGGGTGCTTGGCAAGTAGAGAATGAGGAAGACCATGAAGGCCCAGGAAAAAGAATGCGCAGAAGTCTTAAAATGCTGAAAGGACATGGTGTGTACCAAGAAGAAAGTGTCTGATCTGGCAGAAGCACAGGGACCTGGGAGTTGGGGCAAACAGGGAGGAAATGAGGCTGGAGAGAAAAGCTGTTGCTTCAAAGAGGACTTTTTCTGTTTGATCTGAAGCTGTGGATCCTTCTCCCCAGCTTGACTCAGGTGCCCTTTCCTCCGTCTGTCTAAGTGATTCTTCCACCTTCTAGGGTTGTTCCCATCTTCTGCTCCATGCAGGGATGGATTCCAGGCTACCCCACATGTTGACCTTTAGCTCCATCATCCTGAAAAGCCTGCAGGGTGGGAAAAGCCACCATTTATTACTAAGACTGCTTAGGAACTTTGGAGTAGGAGCTGCTTTGGAGTTTGTGCCTGAGTCATGGTATACTAACATGGTGATCATCTCTTTGAGGAAATGAAGATGAAGCCCTGAAAAGACCTCTTTATCTTTTGGATCTATAGTGTTTTTCCCAACCTTAATGAAGCTAACAAAGATTCATTATTTAATACAAAGGCTATCAGACCTGGTGTAACTCCATCAATAAAGGAATGTGGCTGTAAACCCTATTTGTCAGCAGGTCTGCACCTTGTCAGAAAGAAGGGAGAGCAATGCAGAAAAGATGACATTTAGGTAAAGAAAGATAATAAAACTTCACCAAAGAAAGTCCCAGACTAGACAGGCAAGCAGATGCCACCCTGGGTCACTGGGAGTAGGAGGCCCAGCTGAATCAGATACCAAGGAATAACACCCTCTCCCCAAAATCAGGCATCAAGTTAAACAGAGCCCTTCTGAGCATACAGATGTAATGACTCAGTATTCAGAGGTGGAGGGTAAGGAAGGGGCTTGATCCAGTGAGCAGAAGCAGATGAGAAAGATCATGTGGGCAAGTATGATGAAGAGGAATCAGATATGGGATCCTTACAAAATTGTCTTCCCAAGATACAGATCTGGTCAATCAGTTCAAGAATCCTCAGTAGCTCTTAGTTGAAGATATAATTATATCTAAATGCCTTAGCCCAGCACTCAAATTTCTCCACAGTTTCACTCTTAGGAAATTTTCTGGTCCTATAAAGCTGCCTGTGATTTCCTGAACTGACCTCTAATTCTCTCACCTCAACACCTTTCTCAAGCTATTCCTTCTACTTGAGCAAGGTATTGAGGTGTCTCTCCCTCTGTCCTAAATTCCCACAACATGTTCTGTTCCTACAATTCTTAGCAGTTTCCTTTGTGCAGGTAACAAAGGCTTTGTTCCTCTTGACTACAAACATACTTATTTAGAGATTGTACCTTTTTCATTATTGCACTCAAAACATCTGGCCCAGTACTTTGCATGCTATAAATCCTCAATCTGTACTTGTTGAAAGTCAGCAGAATGGTTTTCAAGCTTAACCAAGACTGAAACAGAGGTGATGCCCATGGGATCTTCTGGGAGAGTTCTTAAAGGAGTCATGCAGGGTGATGGGGGCAGCCAGAGCCTATGACAAAGGTAGGCAGAGCCTTCCCATTGGTCCCTCTCCAGAGTGGTCATGAAAGTCTCTTTTAAATTTAATTTTATTTATTACTTTTCTTTTATACCACCACTGAAATGCCTGAAGTTCATGGAAGCCCTTAAGGGTTTGTTTCATTAGGGTGACACAGTCATACGTGAGTATAAACTTTATATATTTTGGTCCAGGAAATATGTCCACCTCAGAAGGAGCACTGTCCCTGGGTCTGTCTCTGGACAGAATAGGAATGCAACTGAGGTACAGTTAAAGGCTAAACCCCAAGGCTCTATGAGTTTATAGCTCCACCTGCTGATGTCTGAGGCTGGGACTTGGGACTAGACAAGGGTGCCTGACCAAGGCATCTGCCTAGGATTCTGACTTGGAGAAGGGAGAGAAGAATCAGAGAGGATCATTGTGCCCTATGCTGAGGGAGGTGAGGGATGGGAAGAGTTGGTGCAGGACACTCTAGAGGAATTTGTGAGGCCTGAGTCATCTCACAACTTTTCAGGCTCCAATGCCATAGAACAGAGCTTCTACAGTCTTCTAGATCCAACTGGTCTACCCACCTTAGAATTACCCTGACACTCACGGTGCACCTGGAATGAACAGAACTGCATGAATTGCTCATTCTGGCCCAGAGTGGGTGGCTTGAACACTCCGTTAGACATTTTTTTTTTTTTGTATTTTTAGTAGAGACGGGGTTCCACCGTGTTAGCCAGGATGGTCTCGATCTCCTGACCTCGTGATCCACCCGTCTCGGCCTCCCAAAGTGCTGGGATTACAGGCTTGAGCCACCGCGCCCGGCCTCCGTTAGACATTAATTCCTTTGGGAAAGGCTGGGATAAGTTTCCTTTGAAAACAATTGGGAAAGAGAAAAGAAAAACAGAAAAAATATTAGGGGCACAGAAAAGTAGGAAAGAGAAGAGCTTCATGATGCCCGATAGGTGCTTAACACAGTTTTTGAATAAATTATATGAATGATTGAATTCTTGGATCTGAGTGAAAGAATAGAAAGTACAATAAAATAAAAACAGAAAAAAAATGAAAAGAAATAGTCATACGATGATGAAAACAACTAGGAGTTGATTAGAGGGGAAAAAGTCCAATAGACCTAAATTTGACTAGAGATTAGATGGAACAGAATGCAACTCTCAGTTCACATAACTCTCCCTTCCAGAATAGTGGTTACCTGAAGCTCCAGACTCATGTCTCAGTTCCAAGTACACAAGAAAGAGATGCTTCACAAGTCCCTAAATTTTCTCGGATTTAACCAACCAGACACTCTTTGGCTGTCCCTGACACTAATGCATGAGTGTGTCTCAGAGTAAGATGTGGCCTCTTGCCCCCAAAGGGGATGAATGATATCAATTGGCCTGGATCACAATTCCTGCCCTAACAACTGCTTATTAGAGAAACTTGACATGCTCATGGGCTAGCCTGAGAGCTCCTTGCTAATCACCTCAGACTGGGACTGGGGAAGATGGCAGCACCACTCCAGAAGCACAGATTGAACTGAGCAGCGAGAAAGCGTGTGCTATTGTCTCCCGCTCTCAGGCACCAGCTCCTCAGTCTCCTCAACATCGAGGTCCGGAGTGTGGGCATGCCGAGTCATGCTCAAAACTTTAGAATTATGTTCTTCTACATCAACTCTCTCTTTCTTTCTATTGCACCACCCCCTTCTGGTCTCATAACAGTCTCTCTGTCCCTCAACTTTGCTCTGCCTTTTGCTCAACTCCTCTAAAACTTGCACAACACTGCCATAGAATAGTCCTTAAACACATGATTATCATGTCACCCATTTTGTGAAAAACCTCAGTGAGTCTCAGTGCTTCCAAGATAAATTTTAAATTCTCCAACCCGGAATTAAACTTGTCAGTCTATCTCCGGAACTTACATGCATCCTTATCTCTCATTCCTCACCTCCTAGACCTGTGCATCAGCCTATAGCCTGCTCTTCTCATTCCATCTGTACTGCTTCCTCCTTACTGTACATCCGTTGTCCCGCTTAGTGTCCTCAGTTTTCCCTTTTGTTACTCAATCCTACTTCTCCTTAATTCTTGCAATTGTCTGACCTCTTGTACCCACAGCAATCTTTTCCTTCTCCAAACCATTTTTTTAAAAATTTTTTTTAATTTTTGAGACAGGATCTTGCTCTGTCATCCAGGCTGGAGTGCAGTGGTGCGATCTTGGCTCACCGCAGCCTTAACTTCCTAGGCTCAAGTGGTCCTCCCACTTTGGCCTCCCAAAGTGGGATTACAAGCATGAGCCACTATGCCTGACTTTCTGCTTTTTTTTTTTAAATGGAGTCTTGCTCTGTCACCCAGGCTGGCATGATCATGGCTCACTGCAGCCTTGACTTCTCAGGCTTGAGTGATCCTCCTGCCTCAACATCTCAGGTAGCTGGGACTACAGTCGGCCCACCACCATGCCCGGCTGTTTTTTTTTTTTTTTTTTTTCTTTTTGTTTGTTTGTTTTTGCAGAAACAGGGTCTCACTATGTTGCCCAGGCTGGTCTCAAACTCCTGGGCTCAAGAGATCTGCCTGCCTTGGCCTCCTAGTGTGGGGATTACAGGTGTGGATCACTATGCCTGGCCTCCCTGAACTATTATGTTCCTAGAAATGTTGAGCCTGTATCTGTTGTATCAATCATTCACTTGATGCTTAATCATCTAAGCCCATTATTTGATTACAAACTTTTTACACCATCTAGCCACATGCTGGGAATGCAGTAAATGTGCAATGAGTGTTAGTTAAATGAAAAAGCAAAGGGGAACACGTTGAGTGGAAAGGGGCAAATGTGTAGTGTGGCTTTAGAGTTCTTTGGATTTGTTTTAGTTTGGTTGTGAATACTACTTGTGCCCTTTGGCGTGCCACTTAATTGCTGAATCTCATTTCCACATTAGTAAATTGAGGATAATCTTCCCAGCCCTACAGAGATTACAGGTTATGGGGAACACCAAATGAGAGGTCATACATGCAATACTTTATAAACTCCTAATGGTAAGCTATTAGATCTTCTCATTTCATTTCGATTACAAAATATTTTTCTTCTTACTTTTAGACTTGCAACCTTATTTCTCGAAAGAGGGCCCAACAGGATAGGTGGTATTTACAAAAAGGCTGTTTACAGACACTTCACGGATGGAACCTACTCCATAGAGATCCCCAAACCTCCCTGGCTTGGATTCCTGGGCCCCATCTTGAGGGCTGAAGTGGGTGATGTGATTGTCATTCATTTAAAGAACTTTGCTTCTCGACCTTACTCTCTGCATCCACATGGCGTTTTCTACAACAAAGATTCGGAAGGTAAATATCAATCCTCTATTATTGGGGTCTTGTCTCTATTTCATAAGTAAGGTAACTGTCAGAGTTAAAAAGATTTTAGGAGCACAATGATTACATGGATATGTTTGTCCCCTCTCTGTCTCCTTCTGCATCCATCTCTGTCTACCTATTCTGTCTCACTCCTTTCTTGCTTTTTTTTTTTTTTTTGTTCTGTTTTCTGTTTTTCAGAGGTAGTCTTACTCTGTTGCCCAGGCTGGAGTGCAGTGGCATGATATCAGCTTACTGCAACCTCTGTCTCCCTGGTTCTAGATATTCTCCTGCCTCAGTCTCTGTAGTAGCTGGGATTACAGATGTGTACCACCACACCCAGCTAATTTTTTTTTGTATTTTTAGTAGAGAAAATATGGTTTCACCATGTTGGCCAGGCTCGTCTCAACTTCCTGACCTCAAATGATCCTCCCGCCTCAGCCTCTCAAAGTGCTGGAATTACTGGCATGAGCCACCATGCCTGGCTCCCCTTCATGTTTTTTCTTTCCCTTATTTCCTCCCTCTCTTCTTCCTTGCTCTTCTTTATGTTGACACAAAACTCCTCAGTACCTGCTCCACCATGCCCCAGAAGCACACTAGCTTTCTTCCTTGTCACTTAGTCATGCCTGATTTGCACATTGGATAAAGGGCAACATGCTCCTTTCACCCAGTAGCAGCCTTGGCTGTGGGTGCGGTTTTATCAACAGAAGCTGATCCCCACTCCTTGCTTCAGGCTGCTATTTTTGGTGCTGCCTTTGTGAAGCAGTCCTGTCTTCCTTCTTGTGTGTACTTTAGGAGTTTCATTAGGGCAGTTTCTGGATTCCTCCCTAATTGAAAAATATTAAACAACTTTCTTAGACTTTTGAGACACAAGTATTTCTCTAATATCAAAAATAATTTTTGCATCCTGTATTTCATTCTTGCTCATGACCTGGTGGAATGAGTCAAAAGGTGCTGTACCTGCTAGGTGACTGCTTCTGGGAAATGTGCCAGCACAGTGCCATTAACTCTGAGGCAAATCACATTATCATCAAAGGGGAGTTTCTGGGCATTAACAAATATCCCAAGGCAGCCTAACTTGTGTGGCAGCTGCCCCAGCCATGTCTCTGTAAGCAGCCAGAGGGGAGAACTCTGATGGTGAACACACAACTGGGATTGCCCTTTGTTCTGCACTCTTTTCCTCCACCTGGAGTGCAGCCAAGATTTTGTAGTTCTTAATTATTGAGGATGAGCACAAAAATTGTGCCAGGTGAACTTTAAGGTGTAACTGTGAATGCATTTTCTTTAATACAGTTTTTTAAAACTTTTATTTTATGTTCAGGGGTATATGTGCAGGTTTGTTACATAGGTAAACTTGTGTCATGGGGATTTGTTGTAAAGATTATGTCATCACCCAGGCATTAAGCCTAGTACCCATCAGTTATTTTTCCTGATCCTCTCCCTCCTCCAACCCTCCACCCTCTGCTAGGCCCCAGTGTGTGTTGTTCCCCTTTATGTGTCCATGTGTTCTCATAATTTAGCTCCCACTTATAAGTGAGAACATGCGATGTTTGGTTTTCTCTTCCTGTGTTAGTTTGCTAAGGATAATGGCCTCCAGCTTTATCCAAGTTCCTGCAAAGGACATCATCTCATTCTTTTTTATGGCTGCATAGTATTCCAAGGTGTATATGCATGACATTTTCTTTATGCAGTTTATCACTGATGGGCGTTCAGGTTGACTCCATGTGTCTTATTTATACTGCAGGTAGAAAGTAAAGCTGTACCAAGATAGTTGTTCCTGACTTTTCAAATATGGAGAAAATAGGGGCATCTTTAAGTCTAATTTTTGTCTTCTTTCCTCCATATGTTTCTGGAAAGCATACCTTAATAGAGTTAATGGTGTCCTGAAAAATCATTTAGGCCAGTGATTCTAAAGCTTTATAGGGCCACAAATTCTTTTTTCAAAAAAATTGTGGTAAAACATATGAACATAAAATTTACCATTTTAACCATTTTCAAGTGTTCAATTCAGTGGCATTAATTACATCCACAAGGTTGTACAATCATCACCATGATCTATTTCCACAACATTTTCATCATCCCAAATTGAAACTATATAGCCATTAATCAGTACCTCTCCATTCCTTCCTTTTGTTGCCCCACTGGCAACTTCTATTCTAATTTCTATGTCTATGAATTTGCTTATTCTAGGTACCTCATATAGTTGGAATCATACAATATTTGTTCTTTTGTGTCTGGCTTATTTCACTTAGCATAATATTTTCAAGGCTTAGTTATACTGTAGTATGCATCACAATGTAATTCCTTTTAAGGCTGAGTAATATTCAATTGCACGTATATACCACACTTTGTTTATCCATTCATCTATTGATGGATGCTTTGGTTGTTTCCACATCATGGCTATTGTGAATAATACTGCTATAAACATTGGTGCACCACAGATCTTTCTGACCATCTGTGAGAGCCATGAGCCCTTGCACCAGAAAAATATGTATGTGCACAATTTTCTTTTTGAGATGGGGTCTTGCTGTCACTCAGACTGGGGTGCAGTAGTGCAATCATGGTTCATTGCAGCCTTGAACTCCTGGGCTCAAGTGATCCTCCTGCCTCGGCCTCCCAAGTAGTTGGGACCACAGGCACCTGCCAATACACCCGGCTAATTTTTCAAATTTTTTTCGTAGAGATGAGATCTTGCTATGTTGTCCAGGCTGGTCTCAAATTCCTGGCCTCAAGCAAACCTCCTGCCTTGGTCTCTCAAAGTGCAGAGATAACAGTCATGAGCCACTGTGCCCAGCCTGTGGATAAAATTTTGAACCCGCTTTAAAGAGATTCTCAGGGTCCCTGAAAACATTCATAGGTCCTTAAATTAAGAACATTTCAAATGTTGCTTACCCAGGAAACCTTCTTTCTATCCTGTCTGCAGGACTCTCTCATTTCAGAAGTATGTTGGTTTATCTCATAACACTTAATACTGGCCAGGCATGGTGGCTCATGCCTGTAATCCCAGCACTTTGGGAGGCCAAGGTGGGTGGATCACCTGAGGTCAGGCATTTGAGGCCAGCCTGGCCAACAGGCGAAACCTAGTCTCTACTAAAAATACAAAAAATTAGCCAGGAGTCGTGGCACATGCCTGTAACCCCAGCTATTTGGGAGGCTGAGGCAGGAGAGTCACTTGAACCTGGGAGATGGAGGTTGCAGTGAGCTGAGATCATGCCATTGCACTCCAGCCCGGGCAACAGAACAAGACTCCATCTCAAAAAATACAAAAAACAAAAAACAAAACAAAACCAAAATAAAAGCAAACCCCATTAATACTGGTATAGTAGACATACAAATGGCCAACAGGTATATTTAAAAAATGCTCAACATCACTAATCATTGGGGAAATGCAAATCAGAACTACAATGAGATCTCATCTTACCCCAGCCAAAATGGCTATGATCAAAAAGACAATAAAATGCCCTACCCCAAAACACAAAACACAAACAACCAGATACTGGCAAAGACACCAAGAAAAGAGAACACTTATACACTGTTGGTGGGAATGTAAATTAGTACAGCCACTATGGAAAACAGTATGGAGATTCTTCAAAAAATGAAAAATAGAACTACCATATGACCCAGCAGTCCCACTACTGGGTATTTATGCAAAGGAAAAGAAATCAGTTTATCAAAAGGGTATCTGCACCCCCATGTTTATTGCAGCACTATTCGCAATGGCAAAGATATGGAATCAAACTAAGTGTCCATCAGTGGATGAACAGATAAAGAAAATGTGGTATATACACACAACAGAACACTATTTGGCCATAAAAAGCATGAAATCATGTCATTTGCAGCAACATGTATGGAACTGGAGGTCATCATGTTAAGTGAAATAAGCTAGGCACAGAAAGACAAATATAGCATGTTCTCACTCATATATGAAAGCTAAAAAAAAGTGGATTTCATGAAGATAGAGAGTAGAGTGATAGATAACAGCAGGTTGGGAAGGGTGTGTGTGGTAGGGGGATGAAGAGAGGTTGGCTAATGGGTACAAACATATTGTTAGATAGAAGGAGTAAGTTCTAATGTTCAATAGCGCCATAGGGTGACTATAGTTAACAACAATGTATTGTATATTTCAAAATAGCTAGAAGCGAGGACTTGAGATGTTCCGAACACAAAGAAATGACAAATACTCAAGGTGATGGATACCCTAAATACCCTGACTTGGTCATTTCACCTTCTATGCATATAACAGAATATCACATGTACCCCATACATGTATACACATATCACATATCAGTTTTTAAGAACTGGTACGGTAAAGGGGACCTTTTCTGTTTGCTTCCTTGTGTGTGTCTGTCTCTAAATTAGATTGTAGGGTTCCCAGGAGCAGGGACCATCTCGGATCTTGCTGGGCATTGCTTCCCAGTACCTGGCCTAGTGCTTGGCATGTGGTAAGTGCTCTCTAAACACTTTTTGTGTGCTTCCCAGATCTAGCCCAAGATCATCAATACTCAGAGGAAATGTGCTTGGACCAAAATCTTACAGTTGATTAGGAGCTGAATTTTTTGGGATGGACACAGGCTATTCATTACTATTCTATCTCCCATTCTAGGGCTCTCTCCACTGTTCCACACTGTGCCTTTGCCTATGCAGGTAGTTAAGCAGCACTGCCCATCCTGTGTGCAAATCTCAGCAGGCCACTGGGAAGTCTTGATTTTCAACCTTCCTGGGTCTACCAGAGGGATTCTTGTGAAAGTTTAGAGCAATGGCCATGTCTTTAGTTATGGGCATGAGGGACCCTTGATTTGCTTCTCCTCACCACCATATATAGTTTTTCAAAAGGTCTGTATTCATTGATAAACCTTTCATTGAGCACCCACCAGGTGCCAGACACTGATTCCGGGTCCTGAGGATAAAAGATGAATGAATCATAGGCTGTAGTAAAAAAAAAAAATCAATGACCATAAGTATAAGGAGTTAATTTCAGTGCTCTTAATTCTGCTCCATTGATCTATATACTTATCCTTGGACCATTGCCACAATGTCTTGATTACTGTGAACTTCTAGTTAGTTTTGAAATGGAGTCGCATAAATCCTTCAACTTTGTTATTCTTTTCAAGGCTTTTTGGCTATTTAGGTTCTTGGCCTCCATATATATATTTGATCAGCTTATTAATTTTTACCAAAAAAAAATCAGCTAGGATTTTGGTAGCAGTTGCTTTGCATTAATTTGGTTGATAAATTGTAGGAAAATTCCATCTGCATTTAAAAAACAAATGGTCATCTTGCCAATATTGAGTCTTCCAATCCATGAATATGGGATTTAGGTCTTTAATTTCTCTCAATAATGTTTTAGTTTTTAGTTTACAAGATTTGCATTTCTTTTGTTAAATTTATTCCAAAGTATTTTATTTTTTCTGTTGATATTATGAATGGAATAGTTTTCTTAATTTCATTTTCGGATTGTTTGGTGTTAGTGTGTAGAAATAGAATCAATTTTTGTATGTTGAAGTTATATTCTACTTCCTTGCTAAACTTGTTTCTTAGTAGATGTTTAGTAGATTTGCTGGAATTTTCTACATATGGACTTACACCATTGTGAATGAAGAGAGTTTTAATTCTTCCTTACCAATCTGTATACCTTTAATTTTTTTTCTTTTGACTTATTACATGGCTATAACCTTTAGGAAAATATTTAATATTAGTAGTGAGACCAGACATTCTTACCTTTTTCCCAATCTTAGGAAGAAAGCATTTTGTCTTCCTCCATAAGCATGAGGCTAGCTGTGCATTTTTTCCAGATAGCTTTTTATCAGAAAGAAAGTTTCTTTCTTTTTTTTAAATTTTGAATTTTTGTGGGAACATAGTAGATGTTTATATTTATGGGTTGCATGAGATATTTGATACAAGCATGCAATGCATAATAATAACATCACAGTACATGGAGTATCCATCACCTCAAGCATTTATCCTTTGTGTTTCAGACAATCCAATTATACTCTCGTTATTCTAAAATGTACAATTAAATTATTTTTGACTATTGTCACCCTGTTGTGCTAGCAAATAATAGGTCTTATTAATTCTTTCTGTTTTTTTATATTCATTAACCATCCCCACTTCCTCCTACCTTTCCACTACCCTTCCTGGCCTCTGGTATCCATCCTTCTATTCTCTATTAGTTCAATTGTTCTAATTTTTAGTTCCCACAAATAAGTGAGAACATGTGAAGTTTGTCTTTCTGTGCCTAGCTTATTTCACTTAACATAATGACCTCCAGTTCCATCCACATTGTTGCAAATGACAGGATCTCATTTTTTCTTGTGACTGAATAGTACTCCATTGTGTATATGTACCACATCTTCTTTATCCATTCGTCTGCTGATAGACACAGTTGGCTTCCAAATCTTGGCTGCTGTGAATAGTGCTGCAATAAACATGGAAGTGCAGATATCTGATTTCCTTTTTGGGGGCTACATTAAAATGGGGTAAGTACCCATACCAGTGGGATTGCTGGATTGTATGATAGCTCTATTTTTAGTTGTTTGAGGAAATTTCAAACTGGTCTCCATAGTGGTTGTACTAATTTACATTCCCACCAACAATGTACAAGGATTCCCTTTTCTCCACATCCTCACTAGAATTTTTTATTGCCTGTCTTTCGAATAAAAGTCATTTTAACTGGGTTAGGAGAATATCTCATTGTAGTTTTGATTTACATTTCTCTGATGACCAATAATGTTGGGCACTTTTTCATACACCTGTTTACCATTTGTATGTCTTCTTTTGAGAAATAGCTATTCAGATCTTTTGCCCATTTTAAAACCTGGTAATTAGATTTTTTTCCTATAGAGTTCCTTATATATTCTGGTTATTAATCCCAGATAGATAGTTTGCAAATATTTTCTCCCATTTTATGGATTGTCTCTTCACTTTGTTGATTGTTTCCTTTGCTGTGTAGAAGCGTTTTAACGTAATGTGATCCCATTTGTCCACTTTTGCCTTGGTTGCCTGTGCTTATGGGGTATTACTCAAGAAATCTTTGCCAAGACTAATGTCCTGGAGAGTTTCCCCAATATTTTCTTGTTGTAGTTTTATAGTTTAAGGCCTTAAAGTTTTAATCCATTTTGATTTTATTCGATTTTTGTTTGTGATGAGAGATAGGAGTCTAGTTTTATTCTTCTGCATATGGATATCCAGTTTTCCCAGTACCATTTATTAAAGAGATTGTCTTTTCCCCAATGTATGTTCTTGGCACCTTTGTTAAAAATGAGTTCACTGTAGATGTATGGATTTATTTCCAGGTTCTCTATTCTGTTCCGTTTGTCTATGTGTCTGTTTTTATGCCAGTACCATGCCATTTGGGTTACTATAGCTCTGTAGTATAATTTGAAGTCAGGTAATGTGATTCCTCCAGTTTTGTCCTTTTTGCTTAGGATGGCTTTGGCTATTCTAGTTTTTTTGTGGTTCCATATAAATTTTAGGAATGTTTTTTCAATTTCTGTGTTGACTGTCCTTGGTATTTTGATAGGGATTGATTTGGACAGTATGAACATTTTAACAATATCGATTCTTCCAATCCATGAACATGAAATGTTTTTCCATTTTTTTGTCCTCTTCAATTTCTTTCATCAGTGTTTTATAGTTTTCATTATAGAGCTCCTTCACTGCCTTAGTTAATTTCTAGGTATTTAACTTTATTTGTAGCTACTGTAAATGGAATTACTTTCTTGATTTCTTTTTCAGATTATTCACTGTTGTCATATTGAAATGCTACTGATTTTGTATGTTGATTTTGTATCCTGTAACTTAACTAAATTTGTAAGTTATAGTAGTTTTTGGTGAAGTCTTTAGGTTTTTCCAAATATAAGATTATATCATCTTCAAATAAGGATAATTTGACTTTTTCCTGGCCAATCTGGATGTCCTTATTTCTTCCTCTTATCTGATTGCTCTAACTAGGACTGGAGGAAATTCTTTTCTATTCCTAGTTTGTTGAGAGTTTTTCACTAAGTAAGTACTGGATTTTGTTTAATACTTTTCTATATCTGTTGAGATGGTCATGTGGCTTTTCTATATCTATTGAGATATATTGATATATTATTACATTAACTAATTTTTGGATGTTAAGCCAACCTGGCAATCGTGAGATCAATCCCATTTGGCCATGGCATACAATGCTTTTTATATGCTGATGAATGTGATTTGCTAATATTTTGTTAAGAATTTTTGTGTCTAAGTCATGAGGGATATTGGTCTGTAGTTTTCTTGCGATGTCTGTATCTGATTTTGTTGTCAAGGCAATACTTGCCTCATAGAATGAATTGGAAAGTCTCCACTCTTCTATTTTCTGAAAGATTTTGTAAAGTATTGGCATGGATTTTTCTTAGTATTTGATAGAATTTTTATATAAAACCATCTAAACCTGAATTTACTTTCAGGGAGGATTTTTAGTTACTAATTCAATTTCTTGTTATACGTATATTCCAATTTTTTATTTTTATATTTTAGTCAGTTTTGGTAACTTGTGTCTTTCTAGAAATTTGTGTGTTTCATCTCAGTTGTCTAATATTTTGGCAGAAAGTTGCCTATATTTCCTTATGATACTTTTAAATTCTGTATGGTCAGTGATATCGCCTCTTTCATTCCTGACTTTGGCAATTAGTGTTCTCTTTCTCTCTTGGCCAGTCTAAATAAAGTTGTCTCAATTTTGTTGATCTTTTCTAAGTACCAACTTTTGGTTTCATCTATTTTTTTTTTTTCTGTTTTCTTTTTCATTGATTTCTGTTCCAATCTTTATTTCTTCTTTCTGCTTGCTTTGGATTTGTTTTTCTCTTCCTTTTCTAGTTTCTTAAGATGAAAGCTTAGGTTATTGATTTGAGAGGTTTTTAAATTTCTGAGATAGATGATTTAAAATCTAAATTTACTTTTTAAGCATGGCTTTACCTGTATCCCATACATTTTGATATTTTTGTCTTCATTTTAATTCAGTTCAAAGTATTTTACAATTTCCCTTGTGATTTGTTCTTTGACCTATGGGTTACTTAGAAGTGTATCATTTTATTTCCAAATATTTAGATGATTTCAAAGATTTCTTTCTCTCAATATTTAATTTAATTCCCTTGTGATTGAAAAATACGCTTTGTGTGATAGTAATCCTTTTCAATGTATTGAAACTTATTTTATGCCTAGTATATGCTGTACTCTGGAGAACCATCCATGTGCTCTGTAATGAAGGTATATTCTACAGTCATTGGGTACAATGTTCCAGAGACATCATTTAGGTATAATTGGTTCATAGTATTGTTCAAGTCTCCTATACCTTGCTGATTTTCTGGTTAGGTGTTCTATTAGTTATTGAGAGTTGAATATTGAAATCTTCAACAATTATTGTTGAGTTGTCTATTTGTCCTTTTTTGGGGGGGGGGGAAGTCTGAGTGTCTCTTATTAACAGCAGTTTATACAGATCTGTTTTCAAAGTTCAGGCACAGAGCCCTGGAGAAGAGCAGTCTCTGAATAAGGACGCCAGGAACACAGGATGTACACATCTTCGGCAGGCATGTTTAGCCGCAGAAGGATTCAATACTTCAAATTGGAATTCCACTGGATATTTGAGAGGGACCAAAGTTGAGGGTAGAAAGAAGTCTTCAACAGGACTCAGATCTCAGTCTAGGGCTCCACTTGCACTGTCTAAGTCCATCCAAGTATTAGGACCCTGGGGGGCAAGAATCAGGCCAATCCATTTCAACAGAAGCAGATTCTTCAATCTGCACTCAGTTAGTTCACACTTGTTTCCACTGGTCCCACAGTTAAAGAGAATTGGCCTTATAGTAAGAGACAGACCACTTTCTCTCTGACCCTCTCCAGCACCTCTCTTCAGCTGCATCTGTGCAGGAACTGCTGGGAAAATTGAGGCCTGCCTTTTCAATTCAGCATGTGCCTTACCCTCAAATATTCAATCAATGACAGGATGGAGGCTACCTGTGAACTCAGGCTGACAACTGTTCTCCCCAGTCCATCACACACATTGCCCTACCTTAGTTCTGCCAATTGCAGTACCTAGGCTGGAGCTACAGTAGACCTCAAATTGGGACCTAAAGCCAGTCTGCCTAGGCACTCGGGAATTTTTCGTAGCAGGTGTGGATAAAAAAGTAAATGAATGTGATAATGTGAGAAGAGTGAAAGAGCTTCATTTGATAATTAGACATCTGAAGTGATTTTACTTTTATTTTATTCACTTTAAGCCAATCATGAAATTTCACAGTGATTTCTCAGGTAGGAGCAGAAGGAAGACAGTGTTAAGAATCACTGGGGCTGTGGCCCAGTTGGCCTGAGGAGGTAGAGGCAGGGTGGGTCCTCACTGGGGCAGCTGGAGGGGCACAGACTGCCCTGCTAGAAGGTAGATGATGTTATGAGAGCGTGAGAACTGGTATGCAATGTCATCTGCAGCTTCCGGCTTGTGCAGCTCAATCTGGCCATCACCTGTGGTGGCCAGTGAGTTGGCACTCAGCTCAGCTGCCTTGGAGACTCCCTTGGCAGAGATGATGACCACCTTTTTTTGCTGCTCAGACTTTTCCACCATGAATTTGGCCCTCTCTGATTCCTGCTGAGCCACCAGTTTCACTCCTACCACTTCTGTGAACTCCTTCCCAAAGGTCAGATGTGTTAAGGATACATCATCCAAGATGAACCCAAAGGTGGTTGCTTAGTCTGTAAGGTCGTTGCTGACCTGCCTTGGAGACCAGTTCTCTCTGGGTGATCAGTTCTCCAGCATCAAAGTAAGCCATCAGTAACATGAGGATCTTTTCACATCATCCAGGATGAGCTTAAAGGTGGCTGCTTGCTCCATAAGGTCGTTGTTAACCTGCCTGGAGACCAGCTCTCTCTGGGTGATCTCCAGTATCAAAGTAAGTAATCAGTAACATGAGGATCTCTTAGTGTTGTACAGCAGCACACGCTCATCATAGTCCTCTCCAATGCTGGTGAAGATGTGAGGAAGGTGGCTAGTGACAGGCTGGAAGACAATGTGCACTGTAATCTTGACGTTCTGTAAATCTTCACTACCAGTGATGACTGGTGTGTTATGTGAGCAAGAGTAGCAGTCAACGATAATTGGTTTCTGTACCAATAGGATGAGAAAGTGAGTTCCTTTCCCTACTGCAATGTCCTGTACTCCATGGAATCTGCCAAAGATTTAGCTCTGTGCTCAGTATCCACATAATATAAGGCAGAGCTCACCATGCCTCCTGTAACAGCTAAGGCCAGGCTAAACTTGCCAAAGGACTCTAATACTTTGGCAGCCATGTTTCCTTCTGCTGGACTCTTTTATAGCCAGCTTCTATTCCCTGTTCTTTAAATTAAGTCAGTTTTTCCTTCATGTATTTTGATGCATTTTTGTTAGATATGAATACATTTATAACAGTTACATTTTCCTGATATATTGACCCTTTTATCGCAACAAAATATCTTTGTCTCTAATAATATTTCTTGTCTTAAAATCTATTTTGTCTGTTATTGATATAGCCTCTTACTTTTGCTATTTCAATTATTTTACTTTCAACCTATTTGTGTCTTTGAATGTAAGACACAATACAAACAGCATATAGTTGAATCTTGCTTTTTTTCCCCCAGTGTGACAATCTCTGCATTTTGATTATGGTGTTAGACCTTTCACACTTAATGTAATTATTTATTAGTTTGATTTATATTTGTCATTTTGCTAATTATTTTCTATATGTCTTATGTCTTTTTTGTTCCTCTGGTCCTCTTTTACTGCCTTCTTTTGTGTTGAACAAATATTTCTTAGAATAGTATTTTAATTTCTGTTTATTTTTTAGCCTATATATCATTGAGTCATTTTCTTATTGGTTTGCCTTGGGATTGTAATATGCACCCTAGTTTATCACTTTTACCAACTAAATTCTGGCAAAATATAGAAGCTTGGCTCCATAAAGTTCCATTCTCTCCCCCTCTTTTGTGCTATTATTGATATCTATCTATCTATCTATCTATATATCTATATATCTATCTATCTATAATGCCCTTCTCTAAATAAACCCAGCAATACATTGTTATATACTTGGCGCTTTATATTACTTTATGACTTTTAAAAAATAAAGAAAATAAAGGAAAATATATTTATAGAACCTCTTATATGAAGTCATATATTTCCCATTTCTGGTGCTTTTCATTTCTTCCTGTGATTTCAAGTTACTCTTTGGTGACATTTCCATTTATTATGAAGGTTGATCGTCCTTTAGTATTCCTTGTAAGGCAGTTCTGTTAGTAACAAACTCATTCAGTCTTCATTTATCTAGAATGTCTTGCCTTTAGTTTTGAGGGATAGTTTTGCTGGATATAGCATTCTTGGCTAACATTTCCTCTCTGGCACTTTGGGTATATCATCTCATTGTCTTCTGGTTTCGAATATTCAGTTGAGAAGTCAACCATTAATCATGCTGATGCTCCCTTGTATGTGATGGGTCATTTTTCTCTATCTGGTTTCAATATTACCTTTTTGGCTTCCTTTACACTTTTCACAGTTTAACAATGATGTATCTATTTGTGGAACTCTTTGTATTTATCAAATTTTGGCTCATTAGGCTTCTTTGATGTGTAGGTTAATGTTTTTCATCACATTTGGGAAATTTTTGGCCATTATTTCTTCGAATATTTATCCTATACTTTTTTTTTGTTGTTTTCCCCTCTTTCTGAAGACAACTGTTATACACATGCTAGTAAATACATTGTCCCACTGGTCTCTGAGGTTCTATCCATTTTCTTCTATTCCCCCCCCCTCTCTTTTTCAGATAGGATAATTTCTATTGATCTATCTTCAAGGTCACTGATACTTTCTTTTGCCTTCTTGAATCTATTGTTGAGCTCCTCTAGTGAGTATTTTATTTAATGTATTGTGCTTTTCAATGCCAAAATTCCAATTTGATTCTTTTTACTATTTCTATTTGCTTATTAAGATTCTCTATTTGTTGAGTCGTTTGTCCCACTTTTCTTTAAACCTTTACACATGATTCCTTTTAGTTGTTTGAATGTATTATTATAGCTGCTTTGAAGTCTTTCTCTGCTAAATTCAACTTCTAAGGACATAAAGAGAGATAGTTTCCACTGGCTGCCTTTTTTTCTCTGACTATTAATCACACTTGCCTGTTTCTTTGTGTTTTTCATATTTTTGTTGTTCTTGAAAACTGGATTTTTTTAAAGAATGTAATGTAGCAACTCTGGATTTTCATTCCTTTATCAACTCTAGGTTATTTGTTGTTGTTTGCTTGCTTCTTTGTTTAGTAAACTGTGGGCTAAATCTGTGGATTATCTTTCCCATGGTGTGTGGCCACTGAGATTTCTGCTTTTTTTATTATTTATTTTTATTTTTAAGTCTGGCTTCTGAGAGGTCATTCCTATGTCTGCTTAGCTCACTGGTCAGCAAATGATTGGAAGCAGTTGTGCCTAAGCATCTTGAGCCAATAAATCTTATGTTCTCTGCTAGTGGATCTGTGAGTGGTTAGAAAAACAATGCTGTAGAATCCTACTCTTCTTAGCTGCTGTTCAGCAGTTTCAAGCATAAACATTGCTAAATGTTTTTATTCAATTTCTAGATACCAGAATGGTTTGTTATTTTTTAAATCAATTTTGTCTAACATTATAGTTGCTTTTTTGGGAAGAGAATGTGCTGACTTCTTTGCTCTCCTTTAATGAGGTTTTATCTTTGCCATAGCTATAAGCTTGAAAGTCTTAAAGTCTCTGCTTAATTCAGCTTAGTGTTTGCTGTGAGCCAGACACAATGCTGGGTTGTGAAGAAGAGTAAATATACAGCTGTTGCTTCCAAGATATCATCCAAGGGAGGGGTAGAGAATGGAACTTAGAAGTGGGTTGAGCGGGTGGGGTTAACATTAATTGAGAAGCTATTTTATGCTAATGCCTATGCCAGAGGTCTTATACACATTCCTTCATTTAATGATAAAATGAACTAGTGCTTTCTTGACCTACATCTGAAATATGCTTAAGTATTAGGAATTATTTAAAAATAAATTTTTTTGGTTTTTAAATTTTATTTTTTATTTTATTTGTTTTATTTTTATAGAGATGGGGTCTCGCTATGTTGCCTAGACTAGTCTCAAACTCCTGGCCTCAGGCAATCCTCACACCTTGGCATCTCAAAGTACTCATATTACAAGTGTGAGTCACTGCACCTGGACTGGTTTTTGCTTTAATATAAAAAAGTATAAAGCAGGGGAAAATTGCGCACAATCTGATTCTTTACATACTCACTAAAATTAGTTCAAAATAGAAAATTAAAGAGAAAGTACCCTATGAATATGGTTAGAAGTTCTTAAGAGTAACGAGGTATAAGAAAAAAAGTTAAAGCCCTGCTCACTTGTCTTTCACTCCAAAGGCAATAATCTTAAACAATTTCTATAAATTTTTCACAGACTTTTTTTCTATACATATATTAGCATGTATGTATGTGTATATTCTTGCTCATTTATATAAAAGGGGTTATGCTAGAACACTTTCTGTTTTTCACTTTTTACTTTGTCTTGGAGATTTTCTCATATTAGTACATATAGTGAGACTTCCATTTAACAATTGTGCAGTATCCCATCATATGAATGTATCAGTTCAGTATTGATAATTTAGGTTGCTTCCAGTTCATGTAATTTGAAAAACATTTTCAAGTATGTTTCTCAATACATTATTACAAATAAAATTGCTGGTTGTACATACTTTCTTTGAATAGGAATTGGCAAGCTCTCTTCTGAAAAATTGCATATTTTACTCTTCTTCCGTTTGTTTATGAATGAGCTTAATTCTCCCACGACCCCATCAATCCTCCAAATTCTCAAACCTGACGGGTAAAAAAATTGTGTGAATTTTAAAAGCTCACACAGCCTAGAACATATATAAGCAAATAAATAGTGTTTTATACTTTCATATTGTTAATGTCACCATTGGTCAAAATCCTTAATAAATTCTTTTGAAAATGACTTTAAGAACAACTTAATAAGCTACCTATCTCCAAATCACTTCTTCCTTTATATTTATACTTTATTTTTGATTTCCAATGATATTCTTCAACTTCAGTAGTGGCACAAAGGCTCTGTTTGGGGATTCTCTCTCCTCATTTCAATAATAGCCTTCAATAACTCCTAATAATAATAAAAACAAGACCCACTAAGTAAATTGTGAACATAAGAATTTCTAGAATAATTGTTATTTATATTGATTTGTATCATGTAATCAATTCAAAATAAGTGATCTCAATAGAAACTTCAAGACAAGTCCATTCTCACTCAACTCCTGACCCTCCGTATATAAATCTCTCCATATAGAAAAGAATCTTCCAAGACATGCATCTTATTCATAGAGCTTTGGACAAAGGCAGTGTAAGGTAATGCCACTCAGTCATATTTTATTTTATATATATATATGTGTGAGTGTATATATATATATTTTTGCACTGGAGTAGGTCTTAAAGATACAACCATGAGCAAAAAGAAGTCTGGTATTTGCTTTAATGCAGCTTACAGTCTAACATGAGATAGAGACATTAATTAAGCAATCATACACACACACATGATATTTATACGTGTGTGTATATGTATACACATATACATACTATATATGTGTTTTATATCTATATAATGTGTGCATATATACACATATATACATATACACATGTATAATTAAAAACCTACATAAATGCTATAAATAAATAAAATAGCTTACTAAAAGGCTACTATAATCAGGCACTGTGATAAGCACTTTATAGATATTATATCCTACAAGTCTCAACAACTTTGATCCTTTCTTTACTCCTTATACGAAAATTAATTCAAGATGGATTAGAGACTTAAATGTTAGACATAAAACCATAAAAACCCTAGAAGAAAACCTAGGTAATACCATTCAGGACATAGGCATGGGCAAGGACTTCATGTCTAAAACACCAAAAGCAACGGCAACAAAAGCCAGAATTGACAAATGGGATCTAATTAAACTAAAGAGCTTCTGCACAGTAAAAGAAACTACCTTCAGAGTGAACAGGAAACCTACAGAATGGGAGAAAATTTTTGCAATCTGCTCATCTGACAAAGGGCTAATATCCAGAACCTACAAAGAACTCAAATGAATTTATGAGAAAAAAACAAACAACCCCACCAAAAAGTGGGCAAAGGATGTGAACACACATTTCTCAAAAGAAGACATGCATACAGCCAACAGACACATGAAAAAATGCTCGTCATCACTGGCCATCAGAGAAATGCAAATCAAAACCACAATGAGATACCATCTCACACCAGTTAGAATGGCAATCATTAAAAAGTCAGGAAACAACAGGTGCTGGAGAGGATGTGGAGAAATAGGAACACTTTTACACTGTTGGTGGAATTGTAAACTGGTTCAACCATTGTGGAAAACAGTATGGCGATTCCTCAAGGATCTAGAACTAGAAATACCATATGACCCAGCCATCCCATTACTGGGTGTATACCCAAAGGATTATAAATCATGCTGCTATAAAGACACATGCACACGTATGTTTATTGCAGCACTATTCACAATAGCAAAGACTTGGAATCAACCCAAATGTCCATCAGTGACAGACTGGATTAAGAAAATGTGGCACATATACACCATGGAATACTATGCAGCCATAAAAAAAGGATGAGTTCGTGTCCTTTGTAGGGACATGGATGAAGCTGGAAACCATCATTCTCAGCAAACTATTGCAAGAACAGAAAACCAAACACCACATGTTCTCACTAATAGGTGGGAATTGATCAGTGAGATTACTTGGACTCTGGAACGGGAACATCACACACCGAGGCCTATTATGGGGAGGGGGGAGGGGGGACGGATGGCATTGGGAGTTATACCTGATGTAAATGACAAGTTGATGGGTGCTGAAAAGTTGATGGGTGCAGCATACCAACATGGCACAAGTATACATATGTAACAAACCTGCATGTTGTGCACATGTACCCTAGAACTTAAAGTATAATAATAAAAAAAAAGAGGTAGGAATTTATGATTATCACCACCTAACAGATAAGAAGCTAAGAGTCGCAGAAGAGAATGAAATTGCCCAAGCTGCGTATCTAACAAGTGATGGAGGTAGGATTCCTTTCCAGGCAGTCTAATTTCAGTGCCTGTGAGCTTAACCACTGGCTCTACTGCCCTTCTCTCGGTGTGAATGCATTTTAGAAAACTGACCCAGTCCAGGGAGTTCAGGATTGCCTGAGCCAGACCATGCTGGACCTTCTAATCTACATTAAACACATTTGACCTTCATCCCAACACTGATGGGAAGCCATGAAATGATTTTAAACAGGGAACAATAGAATTATATTTAAGATTTGAAAAGATCAACTCTTGTGGTAGCTTGGAAAATGGATTAGAAAGGCAAGAGGAAGGGAAGCCAACTAGGAGGTTACTACAAAGTCCAGGTGAGAGACGATGGTAGTTCAGGCTATGGATGTGATGATGGAGACCAACATAAATAAATGGATGAATTTGAGAAGAAGCAGAGATAGGACCCTGTGGTATTTTGGAAATGGAAAGAGAGGAGGAGGAAGAAAAATGCTTCCTTTGTTTCTGGCTTGTGGCTGAATATTGGTAGTGCCTTTTACTGGGAGTAGTGGCAGTGGCTGAGGACCAAGCTTGGGAGAGGAGAGCTAATACTCCCTGGGAAAGGTTGCATTTGCAATCTTCTTGAAGTTTACAAGTAGGGATGTCAAACAGACAGTTGAGTATCAGTGTAAAGTACAGAGGTGAGGTCCTGGCTGGAGATAAACATGGGGGTCACTGGTGCATGGCTGATTGGTGGCACTGTGGGGATGAGCACTATCAGCTGGGGAGAAAGCACAAGGCATGGAAGGAAGAAGCCAGCATTATACTTTGAGGATTTCTGATAAAAAAAAAAATGGCAGATACAAGAGAGTGAACTGGAAAAGTGGACTGAAAAAGAGTGGTCAAAGCATATGGTGTGATGCCACATGAGTCAAGGAGGGAGGGAGCTGACAATAGTATCAAATGCTGCTGAGATAACACAATTTTTAAAAATGTCATTTGGATTTAATGGATGAGGGGCAGCTCTCTGGAGTTTTTTTCCTATGTCCTGTTCCTCTATCACATTAGATAAGTATCAAGTTAGAAAGCAGCAAACTACATTAATTTAACTTTGAGTACAAATAGTTTTGTCAAAATACTATTCAGTATTATATTTTCACCCCGTATTGAGAGAAAATGTAAGAAACTGTTTTAAAAAGAATGTTTTTGCATCTTTTGGAAACCATTCTTGAAAACATTGAAGACATAATTCATTACATTACTGAATAATTTATATATAATAATTTTCTTGAAAATACTCTCTCAGAATCTAGTACTAGTAAAAAGTTCCTTTCTCTTAAGGAACTAGTAACTTTCCCTTTACTGGACAATGAAACAGTATAAGCTAATTATATTCACCTAATATATATTAACTCTATATTTAACAATATAACCTAAATATAATCAGGAAATTCAAAGCTTCAGTTGATATGAAAGGGCTCTAACTAATTATGTAGCATATGGGTTTAATTTGTAAAGTGGCTCATCAGAAAGAGTCCTTATTATGAACATTTATTAAGTTCCTAGTTCTGTTCAAAACACTCTGTATACATTGCCTCATTTAGTTATTATATCCCCGTAGGATAGATATCAACATTTCAGTTTTACTGATAGAGAACGGAGACATTGAGAATTTAAGTAACTTGCCTCAAGTCCCATAGCAAATGAATTTTAATTCAGTTATGTTTGATTCCAAAGCTCTGGCCCTCTCTACTATAGCATGTGATCTCTGTGTTTTAACTATGTTTTATCTTTTTTTTTTTTTTTGGAAGGAGCCCTATACCCAGATGGAACATCTGGAAGGAACAAAAATGATGACATGGTTCCTCCTGGGAAAAACTACACCTACGTCTGGCCGGTGAGAGAAGAATATGCACCTGCTCCAGCCGATGCCAACTGCCTGACCTGGGTGTACCATTCGCACATCGACGCCCCTAAGGACATCTGCTCTGGGCTAATTGGTCCCCTGCTGGTCTGCAAGGAAGGTAAAGAACTTTGTTTCCAGGTAACTAGGGAGTTGAAGTGTGAATAAGATTCAGGTCTTATTTTGCCTACCTCCTTTGCTCCACACAGAATATGCCTCTTCTTCCAAATTTCTTTAGAAATTCTAACATGGAAGATTAATCTGACACCATAGCAGGGGGCAGTAATTCAGATTTTTTGTCTAAGCATCATCACTGCATTCTTAGACTTTATAGTTATTTTTTTAAATGATATTTCATAACACAATATAGAAAAGTGAGAAATTTAGTCAAATGACCAGGGATGCCTTTTGCTTCATTATTTCACCTAAATAATCATTTGCTATTTTATACCTTATTATTCGACTTAGCATGTCCATACTTTGTCAATAAAATGAACTCCCTTTAGAGATAGCCAGGCTTCCAAGTATGCGATTATGAAGATTTCTGTTTTATGACTTTTCTATGGCTCTGTCATTTCCATTAAAGTCTTTTGCTGATTTTATATTGTGGGTTATCCTTGTAGGTATAGGTCTTCACCAAACTTCACACTTACCTGACACTATTGGAAGGAAGCAAAGCTCATCTTGATTTAGTTCTTTCTCCCTACTCTTTTGAATGTGCCTGATAGGTATCCTGAATAGATATTCAGGGACACGGAATGATGTGGATCGAGAGTTTGTTATAATGTTTACTCTTGTGGATGAGAATCAAAGCTGGTACCTCGATGAAAATATCAAACATTTCTGCACGGACCCTGATTCAGTTAACAAGAAAGATGCTGTTTTCCAGAGGAGTAACAAAATGCATGGTGAGTACTTCCCATGTTCCCATATACCAGGCCTTTTATACTATAAGGTACCACAAGGGATACAAAATACACAGAAATGTTGATCTGAGTTTGGCAAGATTTATAACTCAGTGATGACTATGGTTAGACAGTGATACAATACATGACACATGTTTGAACCTGAAACAATCTGAGGGGGACAAAGCAGTGGATACATGCTAAATTGGGCATGCAGTGTGGACAAAGCCACAGAGCTTTGGAAAAAT
The DNA here is from genome assembly GCF_008728515.1 of Papio anubis. Taxonomy (NCBI): domain Eukaryota; kingdom Metazoa; phylum Chordata; class Mammalia; order Primates; family Cercopithecidae; genus Papio; species Papio anubis. The sequence goes on along the minus strand of NC_044987.1, from coordinate 40,343,301 downwards.
GGAAGGATCAATGTTATATTGTAATTGGAAAAGAATCGGTGGCTGAGATTAGCCCAGAGCATGGGTGGGCTTAGACTGACTGGAAGGAGAAAGGAGAATGAAATCATCATCCTATAATAACCTTCTGTTTTGCAACATTTTGCTTTATCCAGTAACCATTTTCTGAGTCACTGCTAAATTTTAAGAACTGAGTTATACATGGGGTTTACATAAGCACTTATGAATTCATTACATTTTCCAGGCATTCTTTACATCAACAAAATTTATTGAGCATGTACTATACATCAGACTCTGTATTTGTTCAAAATAGTGAACTTCTATAGTTACTTCATTAGTTGACACAGGGCACTTACTCATGCCTGTTTTGCAAAGCAGTAGCTTAATGTAGCATTTTAGGATTTTCTTAGGGAGTTCTAGTGAACATAAAGGAAATAGTCAACCTACATATCCCATCTTATTTACTGACATATCTTCTCCTTCTATTGCTTGTCTCTCTCTCAGAATTGTTCTAACCAAGTTATCCTCAATATAGTCATAAAATCATAAGAGAAATAGAAGGAGCTGACGATCATCTGACATCTCCATTTTACAGAAGAGAAACTGAGGTCAAGAGACTATCAATGACTTGTTTAAGGTCAAAGTGACAATTAGTGCCTGACAGTTTCCTGAGAGAAGTCCCATAGCAAATAAATATAAATTTGGCCATGTTTTATTCCAAAGCACATCAAGGCATGATTGTCAGTATGTTGACTATTTCCATTGTATTGCACGCCTTCTCTTTTACTTCTAGTGGTATTTTGGCAACCTTGTGTGTAGTGATTCTTGGAAAATATTTTAGGAGGAAAGGAAGTAAGGGAGAGAAAGAAAGGGGAAGGCAGGGAGGCAGAGAAAACAATGAAGGATGGAGTCAATGAAGATGTAAATTCAAATCATTGCTGTGACCAGTTGTAATTCATAACCTTTACAAAATGGGAGTGATGATCTCAAATATTACAGAAAACTACTAATTGTGATTATTTAAGACTCACCTGCCCAAATAATTCCTGTTACTCTGTATTTATTCTTTTGAAGTGAAAATGTCCAACAAAATGAAATGAATTACATAAGCAAACACAGATTACATGTATCATAAAAAGAAGCCTGTCCAGGCACAATGGCTCATGCCTATAATCCCAGCACTTTGAGAAGCACGTATGGGAGGATTGCTTGAGGCCAGAAGTTCAAAACCAGCCTGGACAACATAGGGAGATCCGTTCTCTACAAAAAATTCATAGTGGCACATGCCTGTGGTCCCAGCTACTTGTGATGCTGAGGTCAGAGGATTGCATTAGCCCGGGAGTTTGAGGCTGCAGTGAACTAAGTGCCACTGCACCCCAGCCTGGGTGACAGAGCAAGATCCTGTCTCAAAAAACAAAAACACAAAACCCTAGTCTGTATGCTGAAGTAGATGTGTGTTTGCAAACAATCCTTCAAGACTGGAAAAGGGCCAGGTATGGTGGCTCATGCCTGTAATCCCAGCACTTTGGGAGGCCGAGGTGGATGGATCACGTGAGGCCAGGAGTTTGAGACCAGCCTAGCCAACATGGCAAAACCTCTCTCTACTGAAAATACAAAAATTAGCTGGGCGTGGTGGTGGACACCTGTAATCTCAGCTACTGGGGAGGCAGAGGCAGGAGAATCTTTTGAACCCAGGAGGCAGAGATTGTAGTGAGCCGAGGTTGTGCCACTGTACCTCAGCCTGGGTGTGACATAGTGAGACTCCATCTCAAAAGAAAAAAAAAGAGAGAGAGAGACTGGAAAAGGAGACCTAATCATGTAAAGAAAAAAATTTTATTACAAAAAATCTAGCCTATGGAAGATAATTAATATGTACAAGATTTATTGATCAATTTATTTACATTTACTAAAATAATTTAGAATTAATTTCAGCAACAATTGCCTTTTATCTCAGTTTGAACTTAAGAAGGGATGTTGTGACTTTTTAAAGCCCTGAATCCAGTTCTTTTCTGAACTTGGTCAAGTCCCAGCTGCCATTTAGATGGTTTTAAAGTTTTTGGTCCTGGACTTACGCCATAAACTTAATAAGATTCTGCCCCAGCAACATGTAGTAAAAACTGTTTTTCTCTTGGCTTTTTAAAGTAAACAAACAAAACAGTTCTCATAAATCCCTTTTAATCAGTTCCTTTTCTTTCCATCTCACTACATGCTTTTGACACTTCAGTAAGTAGATACTATGTGCCAGTTTTTCTGCTAGGTCCTGATAACTGTTAAGATGAACAAAACAGGGTTTCTAGTTCCAAGGAGCACAAAATCTGGTGGAGACAGCAGATATGCCAGTGAAGGATTAGGACAGAAGGTGACTGAGCCTCCTGTAAATATGAGCAGCACTCTGTTTTCTCCTGACCTCATTATTGCGTTCTCACAGCAGCTCCAAGGCTGTTTTCAGTGTGTGCTGATCTTCGCTTTCATTGAGTGTTTTTTCTGGAAAAAGGCCAATACAAACATTTCTTTTTTCTTTTGTACAATATATATTTCTAAGAGCCAGGTTTTTCTTCACCAAAACCTTACAACCAATGGTCTGCACTGGTTTTCCAGCCATACTCAAGTACGTATTACCAACATTTCTGGTCCTGGTCGCCTCTGCAGGGGAGTCTTTTCCACTAGTGTGTTTCTATTTCCAGCCCTCAATGGATACCTCTTCGGAAACTTCCCTGAGCCTGATATGTGTGTTGGTGAATCTGTGTCCTGGCACCTATTTGGAATGGGGAATGAGATAGACATCCATTCCATCTATTTCTATGGTAACACCTTCATCAGCAGAGGGCATCGGACTGATGTCATCAACCTGTTCCCAGCTACCTTCCTTACAACAGAAATGATAGCCGAGAATCCTGGGAAGTGGATGATAACCTGCCAGGTCAGCGACCACCTACAAGGTAAAAAGGACAAAGACCAGTCGATATGTTTAGAATGGTACAATAAAACCACACAGTCACCAGTGCTCATCCAATGCCTACTGTTAGATAGAGTCTTGCATGTATTATATTTAATTAGGTAATAAATATACAGGAAAATATAATGCTCATCTCTGATATTCTATCAACAGGTATTTATTGACCACTTCTGTATGAAAAAGGTGGAGAAGTGATTAAAAATTGATGAGACCTTCAAGGAACCTATAATCTAGTAGTTAGACATAGTTAGACATTCACAAAATGAATAAAATTTAAGGCAGAATGAGACAAATGCTCTTTGGGGGTTGTAGTTACTACTCTGGAGCAATCACAGGGGCTTCCTGAGGAGCCGGCTCCTAATATGAGCCTTGAAATATGAGTAGGAACTGAATAGATAAAGAAGGAAAGACTTTCCAGATAGAGGAAGCAAAACAAACTGGGAAAAACACATGTTCTCTTTGAGCAACTGTAAGTAGAGTAATACAGTTTTAGCACTGGAAAGGACTTTCTGGATAATAAGGACCAATCGCCCCTTCAATTATTTAATTTCCTTTTGAACATCTCTTGTGAGTAGTTATAGCAGCTCACCTCATCTCTGGACTGCTCTATTGGAATGTTCTTCCTCAAATTGAGACAAAATCCATTGACCTGTAGCTTCCTTCATGGCCTATCACAGGTGCATGATAAACATTTGTTGGCTTAAGTGCCTGTTGAATGACCTGGTCCTGGTTTCTTGGCACACCATACACTATGTCCTTTCTGAGCTGGACCATAATGTTCCTTACAGAGAAGTGATGACAGAAGAGCCTGGGGAGGCTCATCAGGCCCCTTAGCAAAGCTAAAGAGGTGGGGCTGTGTGATCCTTAGCTCTTTAGGCACACCAGTGACATAATCAGTGCAGTTATTTAGGAAGATAAATGTATGCATGCAAGAAGGACTTGATAGAGGAATTCTGGTCACTGGATGCTAGTTAAGAAGCATTTGACAGCATTAGAGTTCTAACATCAAAAGGGTCTGCCCTCAGATGGTGAAATCAAGACGGAAAAAAATATGTTAATGGAATAGACATAGAAGAAACAATGTCTGATTAAATTTGGACACTAACTTCACCTAGTCACTAATAGGTGCAAAGATCCAGCTGCTCAGGGCTGCTTTGATAACACATTCTTGTTCCTGTCCACCTTCGGCAGTGAATCATAGCATTAGTCAACTGCAGTATCCCAATTACATTCAACTGAAAAATTAATCAGTTAATATGTACTAGATGCTCTTCTGGAAAAACAAAGATTAACAAGACAAGGTTTGTATTCTCAAAGAGTCTCATGCTGTTAAATCTTGGGAGAAACTGTAGATTTAAAATCAAGGTATTAGCAGCCATTTGAGACTAGTAAGACTGCTAAATTAGCCCAATAGTTGTGGACATAAGCTGGTATTTATACTTTCACTGAAATACAATATTTCTAAATTGTCCGTGCATTCAGAAAAAAGTTATTCTAAAAAATTAGAAAATATATATAATTGGAGGTTTTTTAACAAATAGAGACAGAGTCTTGCTATGTTGCCCAGGCTGGTCTCGAACTCCTGGGCCCAAGCAATCCTCCTACCTTAGCCTTTCAAAGTGCTGGGATTATAGGCATGAGCCACTGGATCTGGCCCCTATACATTGATTTTAAAATCAGTAGTCCCATAATAGATATATTTTACATTCACATTTTGGTGAATATCTTCCCTATTTTCTATTTCTTAATATGCAAATATGTATGTATTTTATAAAATGAAATCAGTCTATTGATGCCTCACTGTAGCTAACTTTTCTCATTTACAAATATATCAGAAACACATTTTCATGTCGATGAATATAGAGCTTGGGTCATCATTGTTAATACTTTCAGTGTCCATTATAAGGAGATTACAACTTACTTAATCAACACTCCATTGCTTAACGCTTATGTTTCCCACCAATTTTTTTGCTATTATAAACAGTACTGATGACTATTATTTATAGATGTTTGCACTTTCGTCTGAACATTTCCTTAGAAAAACTCCTAGATTTAGAATTCCTGGGTCAAAGAGTTTGATTTTTTTTTTTAAAAGCTATGGACATACATTGCCACATTCTCTTTTGGAAATTGTTATTCTTCTACCTGAAGTGTACGAGTATGGCTCTTTCCCCAGTCATCTACCAACCTGAGAATTATTAGTGTTTCTAATCTTTACTAATCTAATCAATGAACATACTATCATTTGAATACTGTTAAGGTTTGAGTACTATTTGAGTACTATTAAGGTTGAACTTTTTTTTTTCCATTTGTTTGTTGGCCAATGTTACTCCTTTTGTGAATAAACATTTCTGTTCCTTGCTCATTTTCTACTGGAGATTTACTTGTTTTCATCTTCATTTGTAAAAGTGATTTACATATTAATCTTTTGTCATATGTGTCACAAATATCCCTCCTGTTGCCATTTATCCTTTTTAAAAAAACTTGCTTTATGGTCTAATTTTCTGTACAAAAGTCTAAATGTTCAATAGTCAAATCTATCAGTGTTTTCCTCTATGATTCCTTTTGTGAGCATTTTTGCCTCAGCTCGTGGTTTTCCTCTGTTCTGCAGCTGGTATGCTGGGGCAATACAATGTTGCTAACTGCAAAAGTGATATTTTCTACCCGGAGATGAAGGGTCAACAGAGGCGCTACTTTATAGCAGCTGAAAAAATTCTTTGGGATTATGCTCCTCAAGGCTATAACAAATTCAGTGGTCTTCCTCTAAATGCCTCTGGCAGGTAAGCACTCTTTGCTGGTGTTTCTAAGCCTCTGGTCAGAGAAGCACGTGTTAGGCTTTCTTTGTGATCTCATTTGTATTCCAATCGCTGCTCTGATGAGCTCGTACTGCATGGATGGCATAGTGCTGCAAAAGCACTGCTGAGAACTGGTAGAGTACTTCTTGTTTTGTGACTTGCTGGCTAAATCAAAACACTAGATCATTCATTCATTGATCAGAATTTCTTGAGTAGGTACTATGTGCAAACTCCAGTGCAAAGTGCTGTTAGAAATCCTTTGACTCCTGATTTGAATGAATCATGTTCTCTCTGCGCTCCCATAGAATATACTATTTAAAAAATTGAATCTAGCAATTTATTAGATGGATCTGGACTCCTGTGACTTGTTACTATATAACCATATGCAAAAATGTCTGTGAAGATATTAGAAAATGTACAGTATGATATTAAGAATCCTTTTTTATATTTAAGGGAATGTTTTAAAAATTCTCTTTGTGATCAATAAAACATCATTTGCTTCCTTGTACATTTTATTCATTCATTCATTTATTCATCCTTACATTCACTAATTATTCCACCAAACTGATGCACTTGAAACCTGCCTAAAGAATTTGTGTGAACCATATGTGAAAGACTCTGATATCAACATTCTCTATTGACTAGTATTTCTCCATAAACAGAATAATGAGAATTAGCATTCAAAATTGTCTTAGGGGCCTCGTAGAATTCTGAAGAGCCTTCTGAAATATGAAAGATTAAACTATATTCAATCAATATTTAATGTGATATATGAAAGCACAACGTGCAAGATGACATGAGGGATACAAGGATATCTAAAGCAATAAAAAGCAGAGGGAGAAGTTGGGTTCACAGGAGTAGAGAAGTAACTGCAAGTTACAAAGAAGAATGAGGTGAGTTGTCCTGGTAGTGAGTTATCTGGGTGTTCAGAGAGAGCTAAGCTAGTCATAGAGGAAGTGAGACTTAAGCAAGATCTTGAGGAGTGATAGAATTTATCTAACTGAATAGGGAAGAAGGGAAATTTAGATGCAGGGGTTGATGCAAAACACCTATGGCATGGGGGGAATGAACAGATGAGACTGCAGTAAAAATTTGCATAGAAGAATGGGCATTTGCATAGAGAAATAGAGAATTGGGGTAAACGGGATATCAATTGCAGAGGTCCTTTAATCTTTTTGAATATTATTTGATTGGCAATTGGAAGCAATTGAAGATTTTGGAGCAGGTAAATGACAATTAAAATTACCATTTTAGAGATTAATATTGTATTAAGTGAAAAAGTAAGTGCCGTCTTGGCCATTAAAAGTAATTTTTAATCATGGTCTTGGCCATTATGACCACTTGGCTTACTTTTGCACTAATTTAATAGTTGTGTGTGTATATGCTGAGAAGAAAAGTAAATGAGCCAGTATCAGACAGAGGATACAGTTCAGAGGTTCATATAACGGGCCACACCCAGTGTGATTAGGGCATGAACTGGGGTCATGGTAGTGGGAAGAAAGGAAAAGAAAAGATGCACAAGGAGAGTAGAAAAGGAAGAGTGCCAGAAAATTTTACAAAGTAAGGATGAATGAGTTAAGGGAATGAAGGAGAAAAAGAAAATCTACATGGCTGCAGGAGTGATGGTACCATTAACAGAAATAAGGTAGTATAAAGACAGTATTAGTCAGAATTTATATTATCATATTCATGACTTGGAAATGTGGCGTTTCATGTATATGGTTTATATGGTAGCTTTCCATTAATTACACTATTTGATTGACTAGACACTCCATTTCTTAATAATGCCAGATGTCAAAGAGCTTACTAGATGCAGAGACTATTCATATTAATATCAGCAAGAGAGAGAGGGATGCTTATTCTGCAGAGAAACCGGTTAGTTCTTTATTACTCTGTAGAACACCGTTCTCGGACTCTAATATTGGTAAACAAGGAGTTTACTTGTGCCTGCTTCAGTTGCTGGACCTCTGGGGAAGAAAGTACAATGGCTAAGAGAGAAATGAGCTTGAGTATCATCCAGACTCTGAAGACTTTTAGGGCTGGTTGACTATTCCTGGGAACACTGTCGAAGCCTTTGCTGTCTTTTCTGGGGAGAAGGGTGGGTGAGTGGACTAAAAGTGATAGAATAAAGCTCCATAATTAAAGCATTTGGTGGATATGTTGAGAAGTGTCCTCAATCGGGTTCCTATGTCTTTTCAGTGACTCTGATCTCTACTTCACACAAGGGGACAACAGAATAGGAGGAAAATACTGGAAGGTTCGGTATACTGAATATGTTGATGCAACTTTTACTAAAAGGAAGAGACTGTCTGCTGCAGAAGCCCATCTTGGAATTCTTGGTACAGTAAAACCATCCCCCATGCATTGAACCCAGGGAGATGTTTTAGCGGGGCATATACATCTGCACAGAGTGACTCTTCTGCTCTACTTCTTTCTGTCTCTTTTCATTCTCTTCTCTCTCTTCTTCTTGATGTTTTTCAGGCCCAGTCATCAAGGCAGAGGTGGGTGATACCCTGTTAGTGACCTTTGCCAACAAAGCTGACAAGGTCTATAGCATTTTGCCCCATGGCGTGATCTATGACAAGGCATCTGATGCAGCCCCAAACCTAGATGGTAAGTCTCACTCTAACCTTAGGGAGTAAACAGGAAGGGTGAGCAAAGCACTTAGAAATAAACAGACCTGCTTCAAATCCTGGTGCCTTCCCTTACCTGTCCTGAGGGCTTGGGCAATCACTTAAACTTTCTGAACCTGATTCTCTCCTGTCAAATGCAGATAACAATACTCACCTCACAGGGCTTTGGAAACGGAGGGAGAGAATTTAGGACAAGGTCTGGCCCATGGCCGGTTCTTAGGAAATGTTCATTTCTTTCTTTTTTTTCTCAATAATATAGTAAATTGCAAAAGTGAGCTACTTTCACAATCACTTCTTTTTCTCTAAGATGGAGAGCTTTTCAGTTGCAGGTTGCATAGGATTTTGCAGATAAAGGCTGAAGGGAAAACCTGATTTCTAATGGTTTGTTGACATCAACATCTTACACATGGTCTTTGCTCTGTATCAAATCAACAAATATGTTTATAAAAAACAGTAATATGTGCTTATCATCTGATATGGCCTCTCCCCATCACAGAGTACGTGGCACAGGTTCTCTAAATGTAAGAAAGGTAGCTGTTGCCCATTGGCTGTGAGAACTCTAATCCATTCATGATACTGCTCTTGGGAAACTTCTAGTTCCTTGGTACTCATCCCTGTCACTGCAGCAGACACCCTGGCTTCCTGGGATACTCTTAACACTCGAGTGTGATGCCAGTTGAGAATAGGTTTTGTGGTGATGGTGAGGGGACAGAGGAGAAAGGAATGGAAGAGAATTCCCTCTCCCTGGACCCATCCTCACCCTCTCTTGCTGTGGTAACAATTCCTATACCTGTCCTCTCCTCCTTGGTCAAAATACTCAAAATGGCTGGGTGCAGTGGGTCACGCTTGTAAGCCCAGCAATTTGGAAGGCTGAGGCAAGAGGATCTCTGGAGCCTGGGAATTCAAGATTACAGTTATAATCATGCCAGTGTACTCCAGCCTGGATGACAGAGCAAGACCCTGTCTCTTAAAAAAATAAAAGAAAAAAAAATGCTCAGAATGACTGTGTGTTTGTGTGTGCAGAAAGAACACTAGAACAGACAAAATACTTGTGAACTCAGCAAACATATTGGGCACCTTTTTGCAGAGCACTGGATAAAATGCAGAGTGAGCCTCTGGCCTTGTCTAGTAGGAAAGATTCAATGTGTTTTTTGGCAGTATGGTGTAAGGGTTAAGTTCACAGTCTTTGGAATCAGACAAAAACTGAATTTGAATCCCAGATTTGCTATTTATCAGCTTTGTAACCTTGGGCATTCACTAAACTCCTCTATCTTGTAGTTATTTGGATGATTTCCGAGTTCAGTCTCCTATATTTCAAACTCTTTAAAGACAGGTTTCTTGCTTAATTCTTTTGGGTATCTTCTGCAAGACCAAGTATAATATATTCTACATAGAAAGCATTCCAGTGATATTTTATGAATTTTCACTTAATTGTTAAATGGGCCATTATCAGTCTTTTAATATTTGTTAAGGCTGGCATTTGAGTAAGAAACTGTATGGGATTTATTAAGAAGATAATCCTTTGATTTAAACGTTCATCTCATAAGCCAGTAGATTGTGGCAGTGGCCTCCTCTGGTAGGATACACAAGAGAAAACCACTCTCCTGGTACAAAATTCTTCATCATCAGAGGGAGACACCCGGGGCTGGAAGACCCAGTCTGACCAATATAATATTCTTGCCTGTTGCTTTGAATAATTGTTTTGTTTATATCCTCAGGATTTGTGAAACCAGGGGCACATGTTAAACCAGGTGAAACCTTCACATACAAGTGGACAGTGCCTGAGAGCGTAAGCCCAACTGCTGGTGATCCTCCCTGTCTGACCTATCTTTACTTCTCAGCAGTTGATCCAATTAAGGACACCAGCTCTGGCCTGGTAGGGCCTTTGCTAGTCTGTAAAAAGGGCGTCCTCAATGCTGATGGGACACAGGTAGGCCATTGAGTGTCACCAGTTCTTCTCAGGGCTGTATGTGGGAGAGATCCGCAACAGAGCTAGAGATGAGACAGGAATAGTCAGTTACAAAAAGCGATTTATCTTTCTTCCTCTTGAAGTAGACTTCTACATAATGGAGATTTTATTTTATTATGTGGTGAAAATTTAACATCTAAATTTGTAGTTACAAATGCTCACTCGGGAACCTGGAATCTCTGCTTGTTGTGGTTAGGATTTGGCAGACCTCTTTTTCTGTGTGCTGCTTTTATTACAGAATCTTTAGAGATCCACATGGAACACTAATGGGAATTATCTTCTTGAACAAGGTTTCTCAAACTTAGCCACCATCAGAAATACTTGGGGACCATTTAAACATCTATTATTCAGATACTACAGACTAATTAAATCAGAATCTCCAGATGATTCCAATGGGCAGCCAAGGTTGAGAAGGAACAAGAAAGCATTTAGATAACTTCTTGCAAGTCCCAACTTAGAGATTTGAATGGATCAACTGATTAGTGTAGTGAAGCAGAGCCTTTCAAGCTATGTCTACATGATATTAAACATATTGATGAAAAGAGAAAAATACAGTCATTTAACCATCTATTTTATCCATCAGAAATAGCAAGGACATTTATTTAAATAGTATATTTTATAAGTTTTGGCATTGTGTGACTCCACTTCTGGACTCAAAAGAATTTCCAGATTTAAAACACACAAAATATCTCGATCCTATTTGGATTTTCCTTTTTCTACATGAAGGAACAACCCCAGAAATGTCTATTGCATGTGTTATAAGACTCAATGTTTATGCTGTGCCTCAACAAGCACACAAGGCAAAGCAGAATGATTATCCATATTTTAAAGCTGAAGAGGCTCAGAGACATTGAGTGGAATTCCAGGAAATACACCTAGTAAGTAGTGAAAGTTGGCAGTAAAACACAGGACCTTGAACATCCAACTTTGTCCTTTTTCCAATGCATCCTCTTGCTTCCTCACAGCTAAATGCCTAAGCCAAGGAGATTAAGTGCCAGAAAATGTTTGAAAGGTAGTTCTGATTTTGCCCCTGCTGTATCCATTTAATAGTACCTTTGAGGTTTGCTGGAAGCACCTCATAGTCTGTGGGAGTTGTTGCCTAAGCCAAATACTATTCATGGTTAGTCCACTTACACAAAATTCATGAAAAAAAAAAAGTAACCTGAAACATCCTATACCCATAACTTGACTGAGAGAGAAAATCATTTGGCCAGATGGAAAGGTTTGTTCAATTCAAGAGTTATTACTTATGAAATACCTATGTGCCAGTCCCTCTATAAGCAAAATGGTCAGTCCTCTTCTAGGCATGTGGAGAGATGAAAATGGAAAGAAGTGTTTGCATCTCTTTGCAGTAAATTGTCATAAATTCTCACAGTGGTGAATGGTCAGGTGACAGAATGTCATTTACTAAGACCCCTGGTCCTCCACAATAACCATTCAGTCAAACTCCCTACTCGCACGCTGTTTCTTTCTTTGAATCCACCTCTCTATATATCTCACACTTAAAAAAAAAAAAACTGACTTATGAAAAAGTAGAAAAAATTTGCAAAGAATCCTCATATACCCTTCACCCAGATTCATTAACATTTGATCTCATTTGCTTTATTATCTCTCTTTGTTTTTATGGGTTTTTTTCCTGAACTGTTTGAGAATAGGTTGCAGACATAATGTCTTTCAGTGTGTGTTTCCTAAAAGCAAGGACTCTTTCTGACATAAACAAAGTAAAATTATCTAAGTCAGAAAATTGACCTTGACATTGTCAAATCTACATACATTTTAAAATGTTGCTGATTGTCTCATTGATGTTCTTTATAGCAAAAGAAAAACATGTTTTTCCCGGTCCCGGGTCTGATCTAGGATCAGGCATTGCATTGAGCTGTCTCCTCTTTCCCCCATGATTAATTTCTTTAAATTTTTTTTATTTTTAATTTTTGTGGGTACATAGAATGTGTATATATTTATGGAGTACATGAGATGTTTTGCTATAGGCATGCAATGCATAATAACCACATCATGGAGAATGGGGTATTCATCCCCTCAAGCATTTATCCTTTGTGTTACAAACAATCCATTTATATTCTTTTTTTTTTTTTTTTTTTTTTTTTTTTTTTTTTTTTTTTTTTTGAAGGCGGAGTCTCGGCTCCTCGCCCAGGCTGGAGTGCAGTGGCGGATCTCCAGCTCACTGCAAGCTCCGCCTCCGGGTTTCAGCCATTCTCCTGCCTCAGCCTCCTGAGTAGCTGGGACCACAATCCCATACCTCGCCGGCGGATTTTTTGTATTTTAGTGGAGACAGGGTTTCACCATGTGTTAGCCAGGGTCTCAATCTCCTGACCTTGTGATCCGCCCGTCTCGGCCTCCCAAAGTGCTGGGATTACAGGCTTGAGCCACCGCGCCCGGCCCATTTATATTCTTTTAGTTATTTTCAAATGTACAATTAAGGTGACTATAGTCACCCATCCCATGATTAATTTTATCACAGGGCACCAGGCATGATTTTTCTAAAGTGCAAATGAGATCAAGTCACTTTCCTGTTCTGCACCTCTAGTGGTTTCCTATCACACCCAGAATAAAAACCAACACTCTTTAGACATGCCCCAGCCTCTTGTTCCCACAAGTGGGCACCACGCTTCCTCATGCCCACTTATGCTCCACCCACATTCTGTTCCTCTCACAGGTCAAGCTTGCCTTTGACTTCGGGCCTCTATACTAGGCTCCTTATGCCTGGAATGTCTTCCCCTGACCTTTGCATGGCTAACTCTTCTTGTCACTCCTCAGGGAAGCCTTCTCTGATCACCAGGTTAAGTCAATCTCTTTTATATCACCTGATTTTGCTATCACTTACCACCATAAGACAGTTTCCTTCTTTATTTATTTGCTTATGTGTATAGTATGCTTCCTCCTACAAGAAGATAAGTGCAATGGAGCAAGGACTTTGCCTATCTTATCTTCCTTTCCTAGAACAATGCACGGCACATTGTTGACATTCAACAAATATTTCTGCTTGAATAAATGAAATACAGTGTAAGTACTCTTATCCCCAAGGTTAAGAAGTTTAGTTAGCAGAAGATGCCATCTTACACACATCTTAAACATTGTGTGGCCTGCAAACAAACACTGAAAATTCCGGTACGACCTCATTTGCAAAACTCATTTCCCTTATCCACATTTCAATACTCAGAGTTGTGTGATGGGTTATGGTTTAGACCTCTCACCTTTCTTCCCTGCTGCTGTGGGAGCCTACTATATACTCACTTATATGCTTTTCACAAAATAGCTGTGTGCTGCAGACACCAGTCACTACTCAGATGTTCCATATATATATGGAGAAAGAGACACAGAGAGAGATATTTATTATGAGAAATTGGCTCATATGATTATGGAGACTTATAAGTCTCAGCACCTGCAGGCTGAGTCAACAAGCAGGAGACCCAGAAGAGCCAATGGGGTGACTCCAGTTAGAAAGCTGACAGGCTCGAGAACCAGGAAGAGCCAACATTTTAGTTTAAGCATGAAGGCAAAAAGAAGACAATGTCCTAGTTCAAGGGCAGTTGGGCAGGAGAAATTCTCTTTTACTTAGAGGAAGGTGAGCCTTTTGGTTCTTTCTATTCAGGCCTTCAACCAATTGGATGAGGTACACTCACGTCAGGAAGTACAATCAGTTTTATTCAGTCTACTGATTCAAGTGTTAATCTCATCCAAAAACATCCTTCCAGAAACACCCAGGATAATGTGTGAGCAAAAATCCGGGCACACTGTAGCCCAGTTAAGTTATACATATATTCACCATCATGCAGGGTTCTGCCACCTTCCTTCTAATGTTTTCTTGGGCTAATTTCCCACCCTCATTAAATCCAGTTACTCTCCAAATACCTGTCAAGCAATGAGGTTCTTCAATGCAACTCCTTTCAATTGTTCATTCTTGTACTGCGGACAATTGTAGTCACACCTAATAATAACAGCACTGAGTACTTAATATTTGTCAGTTGTTGTGTTGAGTGCTTTAGCTAAGTCATCTCATTTAATCTTCACAAAAAACGTGATGTGGGAACTACTATTGCCCTCATGTTGCAAGTGAGGGAATTAGGGCTTAGAGAGGATAAATTGCTTGCTCCAGGCTTCACAATGGGTGAACAGAAGAATAGCATTAGAACCTAGGTTTTTCTGTTCACATAGCCCATGACCTTTTAAAATACATTTTGATCTTTTATGTTCTTCAAATTTTTAACATTTTATTCCGAAAACTTTCAAGTCTTAATTGTTTTCTTCTGTAGCTTATGCTCTTATACCACTGCCTTCTAAAGCATCATGTAATTAAGGAAATAACTATATATAAGGGATAGTAGGAGCAAGGAGTACTCACATCGTTGATGAGGAGTTAGGAAAGCATCACAGAAGTGGGCAGCTAAGCAGAACCATGAGGTTGCTTAGTGGTTTGCAAGAGAAAAGAGTGGCAGACTATCAAAGCTGAGGGAATACGTGCATGAAGGGCAGAGGGATGCAGAACACAGCAAGTGCAGAGGGCAACAAGGAGCTTGGCCTTCCTTCAAAGTGCCAGGAGGAAAGAGTCAAGAGATGAGGCTGAACAGGTAGGCAGGAACCAGAATACCATGAGGTGAGACTGCATTGTCCAACATAAGGAGAGAGATGTGGTCAGATGACATTGTTGAGGGTCCCTCCAGAGCATGCAGCAGGATGAAGGTGGCTTGGGTGGGGAGCGTGTTAGAGATAAGAAGGCATTGAGGGATGGAAAGGATGGTCACCTCCATTCTTCACAGAACTAGAAACAACAACTTTAAAATTCATATGGAACCAAAAAAGAGCCCATATAACCAAGGCAATCCTAAGCAAAAGGAACAAAGCTGGAAGCATCACAGTACCCGATTTCAAACTATACAACAAGGTTACAGTAACCAAAACAGCATTGTACTGATACAAAGTCAGACACATAGAGCAATTGGACAAAATAGAGAACTCAGAAATAATACAGCACATCGACAACCATCTGATCTTTGACAAACCTGACAAAAACAAAAAAATGGGGAAAGGATTCCCTATTGAATAAGTGGTGCTGGGAGAACTGAGTAGCCATATGCAGAAAATTGAAACTGGACCCCTTCCTTACACCTCATACAAAAATTAACTCAAGATGGATTAAAGACTTAAATGTAAAACCCAATACTATAAAAACCCTAGAAGAAAATCTAGGCAATACCATTCAGGACATAGGCATAGGCAAAGATTTCATGATGAAAAGGTCAAAAGCAATTGCAACAAAAGCAAAGCATGACAAATGGGTTCTAATTAAACTAAAGAGCTTCTGCACAGCAAAAGAAACGATCATCAGAGTGAACAGATAACCTATAGAATGGGAGAACATTTTTGCAATCTATCCATCTGATGAAGGTCTAACATCCAGAATCTACAAGGAACTTAAACAAATTTAAAGGAAAAAAAAAAAACCATTAAAAAGTGGGCAAAAGACATGACCAGATACTTCTCAAAAGAAGACATCTATGTGGCCAATAAAACTATGAAAAGAAGCTCAATGTAACTAATCATTAGAGAAATGTAAATCAAAACCACGATGAGATACCATCTCATGCCATTCAGAATGGCAATTATTAAAAAGTCAAGAAATGGCAGATGCTGGCAAGGCTGTGGAGAAACAGGAACACTTTTACACTGTTGGTGGAAATGTAAATTAGTTCAACCATTGTGTAAGACAGTGTGGTGATTCCTCAAAGACCTACAACCAGAAACACCATTTGACCCAGCAGTCCCATTACTGGAGATATACCCAAAGGAATATAAATCATTCTGTTACAAAGATACATGCACGCACATGTTCATTGCAGCACTATTCACAATAGCAATGACATGGAATCAACTGAAAAGCCCATGTCTTTTGATAGACTGGATAAAAAATTGTGGTACAGGTACACCATGGAATACTATGCAGCCATAAAAAGAAATGAGATCTTGTCCCTTGCAGGGACATGGATAGCGCCTGAAGCCATTATCCTTGGCAAACTTATGCAGGAACAGAAAACCAAACAATGCATGTTCTCACTTATAAGTGGGAGCTGAACAATGAGAACACATGGACCTAGGGCGGGGAACAACACACACTGGGGCTTGTGGGGGTAGGGTTGGAGGGAGGGAGAGCATCAAGATAAATAGCTAATGTATGCTGTGCTTAATACCTAGGCGATAGGTTGACAGGTGCAGCAAACCACCATGGCACATGGTTACCTATGTAACAAATCTGCACGGACTGCACCTGTATCCCAAAATTTTAAATTAAATTAAAAAGAAAAGAAAACCTAGTCATCTCTCTTGGTGAGCTCTAAAGGAAAGCATACTGCAGCAATCTGTGATGCTGTGTGGTCAGATAGGCTCAAATAGACTGTTTAGGAATACACACAGTGGGAAGTCATATCCACTGTCCCCTCACTGCCCACTCAAGTTAACATAATTTAGCTAAGTCTCATCAGTTACATGAATTCATTATTTCACTCAGAAATGTATACTGAGTGCCTGCTTTTCCAGGCATTTTTCTTGGTGATGCAGGTACAGAGAGGAATCTGAGGTGTTCCTACCCTCAGGAAACTCACATTGCAGTAGGAAAAAGTTAAAAAAAAAGACTTCGTAAATAAAATACAGTTTCAGGTGAAGATAAGTGCTATGAAGAATAAAATAGGGTAAAGTGAGTGAGTTTCTGGGCAAAAGATGGTGATTAGTTTAGAAGGGTGGTTAGGGAAGACCACTCTGAGAAAGTGACATGCAGAAAGGTGAATTGAGGAAGGGAGTTCCTCAATTCATGATCCACAACACATGGAAAGACCCTGAGGCAGGAATGAGGTTGGTGTGTTCATGGAAGGGCAAAAGGCCAGGGTGCCTGGAGCAAGCTAGGAGGTGAGTACAGGGAGATGCAGTCAGAGAGAGAGGCTGGGCCAGGGCTTGGAGGTCAGGGTAAGGAGAAAAAGTCAGTGAGGACCAGCCTGGCAACAAAGGCCAAAAGAGTAGAAAGTCTTCTGAGCAGGGGCCAATTTCCTTGGAGGATGGATGTAACCAGAAAGACACATTTTCTGGATGGGGAATAAATTCATCAGAGCAACATTCAGTATCCTGATTTTAAAATGACCTGGGAACTCTATAGCTGATGTTGATCTACCCTAACTTATTAATACTTTGTGTGAACTTTGAAAGGAAAGCAATTCTGTGAATTCCTCCAAGCTGCACTTTTTATGTATTCATTTCTTTCTTCTCTGTAGAAAGGAATAGACAAGGAGTTTTACCTACTGTTCACAGTCTTTGATGAGAATCTGAGCAGATATTTTGATGAAAACATTCAGAAGTTTATCTGGCATCCCTTCAGCATTGACAAAGAAGATAAAGAATTTGTGAAATCCAACCGAATGCATGGTATGACAAATGACTTTCCCTCCTGTAAATGAAAGGCTGACTTGCATTCGAAGTGAAAATGATTGGTGTGTTTTAATTATCTTAATTTTGGTTTCTTGGGTATTGTTCTTGGTCACGAGTAAGTTATTTCATGCCTTCAGCTTCAGATGGTATAGTGAAACCTCCCTATCTCTCAGAGATGTGAAATTTAATACTTCTAGAACACTTTATCAGCCTTAGATGAAGGAACACAAAATTTAAACTAGCGGCCCTGCGGGTGGCTAACGCCTGTAATCCCAGCACTTTGGGAGGCCAAGGTGGGCAGATCATGAGGTCCGGGGACTTAGCCTGGCCAATATGGTGAAACCTCATCTGTACTAAAAATACAAAAATTAGCAGGGCGTGGTGGCACGCACCTGTAGTCCCAGCTACTCAAGAGACTGAGGAAGGAGAATCGCTTGAACCCGGAGGCAGAGGTTGTAGTGAGCCAAGATCGTGCCACTGCACCCAGTCTGGGTGACAGAGTGAGACTCTGTCTCAAAAATAAATAAATAAATAAATAAATAAATAAATAAATAAAATGAAATTTAAACTAGCCAAGTTCACAGTACATCATAAATGTAGAAAATTACTGACAAACTACTCTCCCTTGGGTTCACAATAACATCAAGTTGGAAAACCAAAGTGATAATAGGAGATAATCATTACATAGCAAAGTGTCTATAATTAAGTAGTATGAATGACTAAATTAAGTAGTATGAGTGACTGGTGAGTGTTAATTTGTGAAATACTATCTGTTCCTATCCCAGATCTTCATTTGAGAGGAATTACTTAATTCTCCCTCTGTCTCTTTTTATCAAGTGTTACAATAGCAAACCACCTGCTAATTGCTCGTGAGTAACACAGGATGCTCATTACTCTTAGGCATATTACCTAAGGTAGCAGAGTAATGAGAGTCCCAACTCAATACCTTGCAAGAATGTGCAGTCAATAAAAGTGCCTGAAGCAAGTAACCTAAGACAACAGGTCCTAACCTGCTTGTTTTAGGACTCAGCATAAAATCCATTTATTGCCTTTTAAAGCATTATGGAAGAATAACAAAATAGCCCTTAACCTCCTTTCCTTGCATGGAAGTAAAAAATAGTCCAAGGTTACAAGTGCCCCACGGCAACCAGGTCACAGACCCTAGGGTCCCAGATGCTCATTTCCAACAGAGTTCCCTCTTGTGCCAATGGAAAGCACGGAGTAGTGCATTTTCAGTGTCATCTTCTACAAAAGGTTTTGCTGTAACTGAACAGGAATATTGTTTCCAAACTTCTTAGTAGACAATAAAAAGGGGAAATTAAGGTAGAAATAAGGAAATATAGCAGTTTCTTGGTGGAGAGGCTAAATTGGAAA
Organism: Papio anubis; assembly: GCF_008728515.1. Taxonomy (NCBI): domain Eukaryota; kingdom Metazoa; phylum Chordata; class Mammalia; order Primates; family Cercopithecidae; genus Papio; species Papio anubis. Next base: position 40,324,149 of record NC_044987.1, on the reverse strand, counting down.
AGAAATTTATCATAAGAGAGGTCTTCATCTAAAAAAATAGTAAACAACTGAATGAACTACGTCAAATCCAGCCCCACCCTATTTTGGCAATGTGAAACTACTTTCATATTTAGAAATACAGTATGTAGTCCAGGCACAGTGGCTCATGCCTGTAATCCCAGCACGTTGGGAGGTCAAGGTGGGAGGATCACTTGCATCCAGGAGTTCAAGACCAGCCTGGGCAACATAGCGAGACCCCATCTCTACAGAAAATACAAAATTAACCAGGTATGGTGGTGTGCACCTGTAGTCCCAGCTGCTACTCAGGAGGCTGAGGTAGGAGGTAGGAGGATCTCTTGAGCCTGGGAGGTTGAGGCTGAAGTAAGTATAATGGCTCCACTGCACTCCAGCTTGGGCAACAGGGTAAGACTCTCTCTCTCTTTCAAAAAATAAATAAAATAAATAAATAAATACAGGATATATCATTGTTAAAACAAAGTTCAAGGAAAATAATGCATCTTAATTCAAATGTCACATTGATTATAAATTAAGTTCTAGCTTCAGTCCTGCTTGCAGGGAGTGGAAGGAAGAGAGCAACAAAGCCAAAAAGAAAGGGCCTGACATGGTACACAATACTTTGTGTTGTGTTTATTATATAGCCTGTATTCAAAACATGTTTGTTGAAAGAAAGAATGGATGAGTGAATGTTGTAGAAAAAGAGGCTTTAAACAAGCATTCCAAGGCAAGAGAAGATTCTCTACCAACCAGTCAAGGACTGAATTTATTAGCACCTTGATTTATACTCAGATCTCATTAACATTTGATGGACAAGATTTAGATCATTTGTTTAGATCATTTATTTGCAAAGACATTATCAAAGTATTTTTTTTTTTTTTCAGAAAATGTGGTGTTCTTCTCAGAAGTGCCAGAACTTCTTGGAATTTCTACTAATAATCCCAGATCTGAGTACAATTACCAAGCACCACTGGTTCTGCAGGCACAGAAATATTAGGATAGTACAAAAGTAATTGCGGTTTTTGCAATTACTTTCAATGGCAAAAACTGCAATCACTTTTGCACCAACCTAATAAAAACTAATTTTATTTGATAATGGGATTATAACAGAAGGTCATTCATGTGCATGATAATAGTTCTGTCCTACTATAGGCTTAGTAGAGAGTAGGAGGCGGGTAGAAATATTTATTTCTCCAAGAGACATCAAGCATGAGACGCAATTATGTTCATTCACCAGTCAGACATTGCTGTTATATCATGGCATTCATCCCTATAGCGTGAGAATGTGGTTTCTAAATTCTTCTCAAGGCACTACTTCAGATAGCCACTATCAATGGATAAGTACCCCCTAAAAAAAGCCCTCTCCACTGAACACACATGCACATATACTGTCAATTGATTAAAAAATCTTTCAAATAATGCTGAATCCATGTAATCAGTAAAAGCATGTCTGATAACTTCTAGAATCAAATGCAAAGCCCACTGGCAAATGAGGGTCTTGTAGAATTCAATGAATTAATGACTGAGGAAGAGACATTTAACAAGGGAGATCATAGGAAAATAACCTCAAAAGAAAAAGGTTTTCATATCAAGAGCCTTAGAGAAGAGTATGGGGAAATTATTTCGTAAACAATCTGATTTATCCCTTAGTCATTCTTTGAACTAGTGTTCTTGCATATGTGTTGTTAAAGACAACATTTTAATAATTTCCGTATATTTTCATTATTCATTGTTAATTTTGGTCTCCATTTTAAATGGATTCACCATGTGGCTTTTCCCTGGTACTGTTTATTCTCTGAAAACAAGGATCTTTTGTAAACAGTTGACATATTTGAAGCTCCCCTGCCCGATACACACTGATAATTTTTCACTATCTTTCTTCTTCCATTTAGCTGTTAATGGCTATATGTACGGCAACCAGCCAGGCCTAAACATGTGTAAAAAGGATAGAGTTTCCTGGCATCTGATTGGATTGGGCACTGACACCGACATGCATGGAATTGTTTTTCAAGGGAACACCATCCACCTACGAGGGACTCACCGAGACTCCCTGGCCCTGTTTCCCCACATGGCCACAACAGCATTCATGCAGCCAGACCATGCAGGTAAACTTGCTGGGTCCATCTCAGGTGACCAGATTTCTACCTTCAGGCTCATCCACTTACAGTCCTCCCGCAGAAGAAATTGACAGACTTTGTGCACTTCAAGTGGTGAAGAAATAGATATAGTCTCGATTAGAATCAGAGAATCCTGAATTATTAGTCCAAACACATAGTACAAGGGACAGAGGGGAAATATCTAAAATAGCATCCACAAAACAGAAGTAGAAGCCCTCTAAAGTCTTTGGTGCATAAATCCTAGGAGAATGTTTTTGATTCACAGTCCATAAAAATTCAGCCCTGATAAAGTGGACATGTTTTGCTCTCATTGAGCATGAACATAATTTCAGTTGCTTCTCTGAAGCATCTACCAGTTATGGACATCCCAGTGGATGCTTCCAGATTATAGATGTAGGCATAATTGCAGCCTGGTCTCTCTTCCATAGGTACTGATAACTGCCTTTTGATTGGGGGGCTTCTCTGTTTTCATTCCGTTGGGCACCCTTGGTTTCCCCACAGGGCAATCTGCATTGGATCTGGAATTTATGGAGACCCCTGTATAATGCCAGTACCTGGAACTTCTTCTCTTAGAGATTCCAAGTTGATAAGATAATTGGGGCATTTTCATAAAAGATCTAGAGCAACACATGGTAGCATATGCTAATCACTGCATGAAAAGTGAGGAGAACAAGCCCTACAGACATTGAACATGTTTTTCTAATCCCATTTTTTCATCAGTCTTAGCAAGAAACCAATATGCTACCTAAGATGAGTACTTGCTGTTTACTAATGGATGTTCTACTTCTTTGCTTTCCACTGGAACTGCAGTTTAGATGTCTCCATGTCATCAGTTAAGAACTTAAGGCTTGGGCTTCAAAATCTTTGCCTAAGGACTGCCTGAGACTAGGAGCTCCATAGTCCTTTCTATGTGAATTTTTCCTAGTGTCCAATCTCTGTACATTAGTATAGTTGATCAGTTATGAATTACTCAAATCAAGGGATGCCTTGGACACAACTTTTTTTTTAATACACTCTTCAAAACCAAAGAGAGGAGGGGATTGTGAAATAGCCAAATTATTTTAATCCATAGAAATAGGCACTCAAAGTTAGAGCCACCCAGAATAATTTTAGAGATGGAGCTACTTATTCTAGTGCTTTGATTATTACTCCATATGTCCTATAGGTTTCTAAAGAGCTTCACAACGTTTTCCAGTTTATGTTTGGTGATAAGCATAAATCTATGACTGCTTAAAAGCTTAGCCATTTCACCAAATTCCTGTCCCTTACCTATAAGTCAAGAAAGAGGGTGCTCAAAACTGGGTAGAGTAGACTATAGGCTGCAACTCAAACATTTCCATGTTCTTCTATTTTTATTATCATTATTATTAATTTTCTTTTCTTCTTCATGCTACCTTGTCTAAGATCTTCTTTGTTGTTAGAGGAGACAATTCCTCAACTATTGAAGTGCCATGATCAACACATAAACAATAGGCTGCCTGGAAAAAAACAAATGCAGACAGTCTTTCCAAGTCTGTCTTCAAAGATGTCTTTTCTGTGGTTTTGTATAAAGACCCTTCCTCCTGTGTCCTCATCAGTGCCTGGGTGTGTGTGGGTACCCACTTAATCAACCCATTGAGTTTTCGCTTATCTAAAAGGAGTAACTTGGCGATGGTTAGACAACAGACTTACATGTATAGCCAGATAGAAGATACCTCTGTACATTGTAGAAGGTTAAAGAAAGACACACTCCTCCCTCACCTCTAAAAACAGAGGCTACTAGAGAAAGGGAAGGAAGAGTTATTGATCCGATATTTTCATTGAGAGTTAATATCTTCAATAATTTTATTTGTCTTATGTGATTTTATGGTGAGTTCAGTTAAGAGATATCTATCTGATGCCAATGCATCTAGAAAATTCAATCTAAAAATTACATAATTGTTGGCAGACATGATCGTTGGTGTTATATAGAAAAATTCAGTTGATTGATTTTCTGTTTTCTGTTTCCTTTTCATTTAGCATTATATAGACCTACCACTGGAAATGAGAAACTTCTTTGCTCAAGGGCTTAATGAAGTAATACACTTGGCTTTAATGATAATAATACCTTACATATTTATTGCACTTTAGAATTTATGAAATCCTTTAGGGCAAAATACTCATCAGAAATGTGGCTTAATCTGAACCTTGTCTAGTATAATCATCTTACCGGTAATTAGTTGTTTTTAAACTGGGCTGGGTTAAGATAGTCATTGGTGGTTTTCCAGGAGAGACTGTCTTCTAATAGGTGTCTATTACAGGGGAGACCCAGAGAAGTCATTTCTTGGTAGCAATATTGTAAGTTTCTTTTTTGATTACAAATGAATTTTGGACAGGATCTTTCTCCCCACAGAAGTAAATATATTCAAAGTAATTTATTCCCCTTGGGGTCTGATTTTAAACTACTAGGTGACTGGTATTTTAAAAATCCACCTAACTGGTTATTTTGGAATAAAATATGCAGGTTTGCTAAAAACAGACCATCACCAACAAAAATACCGAGCACCACACTCAATGCCGAGCCATTTCTCTTGCAGGTATTTTTAAGGTGTTTTGTGCCACCATGCACCACCTCCCGAGAGGCATGGGTCAGATCTATGAGGTCAACAGCTGTGACAACAGGGACCCTTCTGAGCAGCCACACGGGATGATAAGAACTTTTTACATCGCCGCTGAAGAGGTAGAATGGGATTATGCCCCTAACAAAAACTGGGAGTTCGAAAAGCAGCACTTGGACGCAAGAGGGGAAAGGTACCACAGGCGCCGCCGCCAGGGCTCTTCAGTGGGATCGCGCATGCTCCGTAGGACTTTAGCAAGTGTGGCTCCCTACAAATTCCCAGGTTGTGTCTGCGCTGGTCACTACCACATGTAACTGGGACTCCTGAAAAATGAAAGTAGAAGAAAAGTTCTCTTCCCTTGGAAATCATACCGTCTAGGGTGGAAGTATACATGCATTTATTAAATACCTACTATATGCTAGGCATTGTGCAATGTGCTGGTAAAAGAGTGTGGAGGATAGACAAGGTCCTTTCCTACACAGAATTCCTGGTCCACGGTAAGACTTTAGAACAAGTATATGGAGTAAGGCAGTCACTATGAGAGGGGAAGGGTAGAGTGCAGCAGGAGATATGGCAGAAGTACACAGCCCTGTCTTGAGGAAAGGTAGGGAGAAGGTCAGTAGTCAGGGGGTGCTTCTGGGAGGAAGTAGTCTTTGAGTTGGGACATGAAGAGTAGTTCACTTGATGAGGAAGGAAGCATGTTCGTGGCAGAGGGAACAACCTGTGTAAAGGCCTGGAGGTGAGGGAGAGCACATCATGTTCAAGAGAGTGAATGTTTAGAATGACCAGAGCACAGAGCGTAGGGGGCCAGTGATGGGAAATGAGGCTCAGGAGGTGGCAAAGGCAGATAGTGAGGCTTGAGAGTCAAATTGAGGAGTTTGGCAGTGGGAAATCATAAAAATGCTTAAAATCAACGTGATTAAATGTATAGCTTAGGATCCCTTTGACTGCAGTGTGGAGAATAGAGGGCAAGGAGGAGTACAGGTGGCAGGCAGAATGGTTAGGAATAATTCCACCCAAGATAGGTAAGTGATACATGTGGCTGAGAGGAGAATGCAAGCTCCCTCAGTGGAAGGAGATGGAAGGGGTGGGTCTCACTGTATTTTAGAGATAAAATTAATAGATTTTGAAAATCTATCTTTTGTGATGATCTGCCTTGGCAATAGATGAAATGTACTATACATGTACAGTACACATACAGTCTATCTTCATTATTTGTAGATTCTGCTTTTGCAAATTTGCCTACTTGCTAAAATTTATTTTTAACCCCAAAATCAATTCCTGTGACATGTAGAGTGGCAAAATTTTATATTGCCTGATGTACACATTTTCAGCTGAGGTCAAACAAGGATCTCTCTGCCTTCTTGTTTTGGCTCTTATACTGTAAACAAACGTCCTTGTTTTCAGACTATTTAGTGCCATGTTTTTTGCACTTGTGTGCTTTATGTTGGTGCTTTCACTGTTTAGAATGCCCCCCTAAGCAGAGTGATGAAGCTGTGTCCTGAGTGCAAGAAGCCTCTGATGTGCCTTATACATGTGAGAGGTACTTTGTTCCTGCATGAGTTATAGCGCTGTTGGCTGTTGAGCTCAGTGTTAATGAGCTCAACAGTGTTAATGCTGTTGAGCTCAGCAATATATATTAAATAATGTGTCTTCAAAAAGAAACAGATGTAAAACAAGGTCATATGTTGATCAGTTGATGAAAATATTATGACTAGAGGTTTGCAGGAACCTAACCCTATATTTCCCCTAGGAACAATGGTTCAGTCTTTATTAGTCCAGTTATCACAATGACTTTCTAGAATATAACTAGGGCGAATAACAAGTATCAACTGTATCTATCTATATTTGTATATGGGTGTATGCACAACACATGACTACAGTCCTTCTTGAGATCTCTCAAAGTGGAAAAGCATTACCATGTACAGAAAGATGCAAATGAAATCTGGAGAAACTCAGGGTGGTAGAGGGTGGATATATGTGTGTGTGTGTGTGATGACACACACAAGCAGATGCATGTGTGTAAGGTTAGATGGTCCCAGAAGAGAGGTGCAACCTCAAAGGATCCTTAGGAGTCTCTCAGGTTGGCCCTACTCAGTGCTTAGCAGAAGATTACAATAGTGATTTCCAAGGGTGGGCCATGAACTGGTGCTGGGCTGCCCATATCAGAACTCAAGGAGCTTTAAAGTGCAGATTCCTGGCCTCACTCCCAGAAAGTCTGGTGCAAAAGGCCAGCTCCCCAGGGAGCATTTGATCACAGCCAGGTTTGGGGAGCACTTCTCCAGAGTACCCCTGAATCACTTAGAAGCGCTCAAAGCTTTTCTGCTTTCTGACAACTTTAATTTCTGATGCTTCTGATTTTCAGACATGGAGATATATTTATGAACCGCACTGAAAATTGGATTGGCTCTCAGTACAAGAAGGTGGTTTACAGGGAATACACGGATGGAGAATTTGTGGAGATCAAAGCCCGACCACCACGAGAGGAGCACTTAGAACTCCTAGGTATGGCACAGATTTCAGGCGTGCACTGTCAGCCCGAAGCATGTGCATGCACACACACTCATGTGTTCTGTTAGACTTGTGGCTGAGAAAGGATAGAAGAAACAGAGTAGCTTGACTACATTCCTCCAAGTGCAATATTTTCCTGCTCTACCATCATCGGGGAGTGTGCTGAGTGCTCAACTCATACAAAAAATAGTCATAATAAGACTACCAGATAACACACAAATAGGAATCCATGACATTGGGGCAGTCTAACTAGTGTATGATACCCTAAAGCTTCTTTCCAACCCCTATACTGAGCTAGGAAGTTTTAATTTGAAATAGTTTGATGTGTCAGAACAGCAGGCAGAATGTTTCCATAACTTCTTAAGGTCCTGGGTTATCCATGCACAGTGCTATTGCAACATACCATGAACATATTTATGACAAAAGAAGAGCTCCTATGTGAGATGGAGCCAAGGGAGAAAGGTCTGGCTTTCTCCTTCCTGAGAGGTCCCTCTCAGTTTAGGAGGCCCTTATTCATGGCCTTCTCAGAACCTGAGCTGCCGGACCTGGCAATGAGATAAGCTCTTCCTGCTTTCCTTCTCCACTTTTCTTCATGGGAAGTCACCTCTGACCCCATCTTGGGGATAAGACCTTAAAGCAGAGGGCAAATCTAAGGGACTTTTGGAAATCCTGCCCACTTTTTAATACACAAGGTAACTTATATAAACAGTATGGTCTTACACAGGGCTTTCCAACATTAGAATAAGGCCCCACAACTCCTAACTTGATAAATTATTAAATTAAATGCTCCATCCATGTAATACATGTGGAGGTATAGTAGACCCCACACTTCCACAGTCTACTAACGTTCACAGATAAGCTTGTTTGTCTCATCAAATGAGTGAGTCAGCCCTGATCGAAACATTCAGTCATTTGAGCTGTGATGTTGACAGAGCTTTAAAGACGCTGAGGTGCTGGTCCTGCTGAGGGGTTTGAGGTGTGCCTCTAAGGCTCTTTGGTTTGGTTCTTCTCAGCAAAATGACACAAATGAGTTGACTTTATGAGAGGCAAGCCCATCAGCACTTCAGCCAGAGGAATGTGAGGCCTATTTACTCATTTTCTGCGGCTCAGGGAAAGGCTTGGGTTCCTCAAACTGGGCGCATGGCAGGCACACTTCAGTTCATTACTATTCCCTGATAGTGACCTCTCACGCTCTGAATCAGTACCCGTTCGCTCTTACTCATCAGTAGTCATTTGCTCTTACTCATCAGTAGTCATTTGCTCTTACCAACCAGTATAGCAAGGCATGTGCAATTCAGGTGGTAATGAGTACACAAATAATGATTTTAACATATGCATACATAGGCACTTGTTTCTAACTATAACCAAATATACTGTTTAAGAGCATGCAAAGCATTTTCTTCTTTTTTTCAGCCCAGTCCACTTGCCTTCGGGTTTTCTTTTCTAATTTTGCCATTAAGGGGAAAAAAATGAGTGCTTTTTAGAACTTCCTGATTCATGTTAAATATTTTAAGAAAATTTTATTTATTTACTTTAATTTAATGTATTTATGTTTTAAGAAATTGAGAGAAAATTGAAAATAATAACAGTCCAACAAATTTTAGATTTACATATACCTTTCTCAGAAAAGCAATTAAAACCATGGCTTGAATCAGCAAGGAATTGATATGTGTGGCCAGACCACCAACTGTGAGTGTATCTCCCTGTGAATGTAGAATGCACCGAATACCCAAGAGAGAGCCATAGGAATCAGGCACTTCTGAAATGGGAGTCTACTCACCATGAAGCAGTGCACAAGTCATGCTGCTACAGGCCCTCTCAGCCAGGTGTAGGCTCATCTCCATGGGCACACAGCCTGGTTGCTTCCAACAGAAATGCACACACCAGAGGAGCTGAAGAGTGCTTGTCTCCTTGGGTAAACAAATATTGAGAAACAGAGTTAGACGTGCATTCATGAAGTCACTGTATTAATCATAAATTAATACATAAATGATTTTATTTCACTCTAATCTTTCAAATTCCTTTTATACACATTTCATTGGATCTTCATTATTATTGTCATCCATTTACCAGATAATGAATAATTTAAGACTTATCAAAGGTTATACACAGGGGGATTACAACTGAAAGTCACCATATCATGTGGATATGGCTTTTCCTGGAGATGATTTCTCAGTAGTAAAAAGTTAAGCATTTACTGAGTACTTACGGTATATCAGTGCACTGAAGTAAATACTTTTACATACATTATCTTATTCAATTCTTACTATAATTCCACACGAAAGTTATTACTAAACCGATGTTACAGATGAGGAAACTGAAACTCAGACAGATTACATCACTTACCCAAGGCCCCTCTAATAAATGAAGGAGGCAGAATTTAAACCCATTGCTAAAGACTACATGATATTTAATACCACACAATGTTGCTCTCTAAAACAAAGTTGATTTACATATGCCTTTCTCAGAAAAACAACTAAAGCCAAACTATTTTATTTGGCTCACTACTGCCTATATTTAAATTACATTAATGTTGAAAGAGCAATAATAATGCACACAGTCCTGTGTTCTGCCTTTAGGCCCAATGATTCATGCTGAGGTGGGCGACACCATCCTGATCATATTTAAGAACAAAGCCAGTAGGCCCTACTCCATCTCAGCCCAGGGTGTGGAGGAGATGGATAGTGGAAAGCAATTCCAAGTGCCCATGACAAAACCAGGTAAGTTGCGTCAGAGGTCTGCTCCATCTTGAAGAAGAACACTGGAGTCAACTCTCTTCTGACCTCAGAGGGGTCTTAAAGAGCTCATCTTAATGTCAATGTGTTTCAGCCATCATCTAGTCACTCTGGTATGAGATCATCATTCATCCAATGACCAAATGTTTAGGAATTTCTAGGGCTCCATTAGGAACCTCCATTAGGAACCCCATTATCAACATCCCCCACCAGAGTGGTACATTTGTTGTAACTGATGAACCTACATTGACACATCCCCTAAAGCCCATAATTTACATTCGGGTTCAGTCTTGGTGTATACACTCTAAGGGTTTTGACAAACGCACAACAACATGTATCTACCACTGTAGTCCTTTAAAGAATAGTTTCACTGCCCTAAACATTCTCTGTTCTCTGGTGTTTGTTTTTTCCTCTTCCTTAACCCCTGACAACCACTGATCTTTTTACTGTCTCCATAGTTGTTCTTATAGTAGCTCCCCCTTATCACGGTTTTGCTTTCCTTGGTTTCAGTTACCTGAATCAAACTTGGTCTGAAAATATTAAGAAATTTTGAGATAACTTCAATTAGAGACTATAAAAAGATATTTTGAGAGTGAGAGAGAGACTACATTCACATAGCTTTTATTATAGCGTACTGTTATAATTGTCATATTTTATTATTGTCAATCTCTTACTGTGCCTAATTTATAAATTAATTATAGGTATGCATGTATAGGAAAACACATAGTATATATAGGTATGGCACTCTCTGTGGTTTCAAGCAACCCCTGGAGGTCTTGGAATGTATTCCTCCTGGATAAAGGGGGACTACTGTAGTAAACATAAAAATTAACACATTAACTGCCTTCAAAATGAAGCATTATCCTGTGTATTTAATTACATTATTTCATTTAATCCTCACAACAATTAGAAAACTATGATGACCAACCCACTTTACAGATGAGGATACTAAAGGTTAGTGAAGTTAAGTAGCTTGTCAAATGTAGGAAAAAGGAAGTCATAGGGTTGAGATTTGGAACTACGTCTCTCTGATTCTGGTTCTCACCAAATCTCATCTGCCCACTTGAGAAGCTTTAAAAAAACACTAGCACCAGAGTCCTAGACCCCAGACTCTCCAATTTCACTGGTCTGGGGTGAGACCTGAGCAGCAAGAGCTTACAAATATCCCTGGTGACTCCCATAAGAGGTCAAGGCAGAGGTCCTTGATGACTAAGATGTGCTCAAAGATGGTTCTTGGGAAGAAGATACAACATTTAAGGAGGAAAAACAGTAAGGTATAAAATGTTCTTATTTCCTGAATACACACCAGTTGACAATAAAAAAGGGAAACTAGAGGGAAAGCTGGAGCCTGACATGACAAATCTGCCATTTCATTTTGAAATAGTAGAAATCAAGATGGGAGTTTAATAAGAACATTTGTAATGAATGAGTAATTCTCTCCAGCAATAAACATTAATGAAATATATAAAGACCTGCTTGTATTTCTTCAGATAAATCATCTGAAACACAGGTAATTCTAATAAATTTTTTCCATTTCATTTATTACAGGAGAAGTAAAAACTTATAGATGGAATATCCCTAAAAGATCCGGTCCAGGGCCTTCCGATCCCAATTGTATTCCATGGGTTTACTATTCAACAGTAAACTTTGTGAAGGTAAGGTGGAGAGAGCAACCAAAAGGTTTAAAATAATCTGGATGAAAGTTGACTAAAATAATCTGGATGAAAGTTCATCACAGCTTGGGTTGGTATATGTGAAAGCGTGTAATGATTAAGAGCAAAGGGTCTCACACTATGGCCCATTTACCAAATCTAGCCATGCTGGATTTACGTTTACATTGTCAGTGGTTGACTTGAGTAGCTGCAACAGACTGTATGGCCCACAAAGTCAAAAATATTTACTATCTGGTGATTTTTTTTTCCAAACAAACAAACAAAAAGTTTGCTGACCCTTGACTTAAAGTATGGGGGATAAAAACAAAATCCCGATGTTTCAGTTACCAAATTTAGAACTTCAAAAGATAAAAGGTTTGAAGCAAAAGAGGATATGTAAATACATAACAATAAAATAAATATAACTTAGAATACAATTTATGTATGGTTTTGGATGTGTGAAATCTGTTCATTTTAAATGCATTACCAGGGCTACTAGGGCTTAGGAAAAGAAAGTTCACTTTAAACATAGTAACTGAAACTACAAAACTATTTGAATGATTAATGATCTAACTTTGAAATAAAAGGCAAAGATTCAATATTGAATTTGAGCCAGATATGTATGTGTAAAACAACCACAGTCTTTAATTACATGCCATAAACCAAAGTCCAATCTAAAGCCGTTACCTGATGTAAAATGTAAGCTTTGCCTATTAAAGAAAAAAAAGGAGGGATTATCTTAACCTCCCTCTTAGGTATTAGATGGCTTGTGTTAATGTCCTTGAGTTGTACTGGACGGTTCTAGAGTTCAGAGACAGATATACAAGGCACTTGAATAAATAAACTTACATATGAGAATTATCGGAAAATCCATATTTATTTATTATTTTATGCATCACAACAAATATTTATTGAGCACTTGTGATGTGCAAATGACCCCACCCAATACTATGAGAGATGCAGATACTCCTCTCTCTTTTTTTTTTTTTTTTTTTTTTTTTGAGACAGAGTCTCGCTCTGTAGCCCAGGCTGGAGTGCAGTGGTCGGATCTCAGCTCACTGCAAGCTCCGCCTCCCGGGTTCACGTCATTCTCCTGCCTCAGCCTCCCGAGTAGCTGGTACTACAAGCGTCCGCCACCTCGCCTGGCTAGTTTTTTGTATTTTTTAGTAGAGATGGGGTTTCACCGTGTTAGCCAAGGTGGTCTGGATCTCCTGACCTCGTGATCCGCCCGTCTCGGCCTCCCAAAGTGCTGGGATTACAGGCTTGAACCACCGCGCCCGGCTGATACTCCTGTCTTGAAGAAACTTACAACTTTGTGGGGGAAATAATACATGTCCACATTTGTAACTGTAATAGAGCTCTGAATCTGGTGAATTCTGTAGGAGTGGCAGACTAACTAAAGTACTATAGAAGGTTTTGGAAGGAGAGTCTAGGAAGAAAGAGCATTATGAGCACAGCTGAAAATAGGGAAGTAGAGGGAGTGTTTGGGACATGTTGAGAGTCCCATTTGGCTATCATAAGGGGTCCAGTAGTAAATCAAGAGGTAGCCTAAGCCAGACAAGTTCATTAGGGGAGCACATGGAGGGCTCACGGACCTGCAAGGATTTATATTTAATTCTGCAGGCCATGGAAAATCACTGAAGACTTCTAGATACGAGAGTATAAAGATTACTGTGATGGTGTTCAACAGGATGGTCTGGAGGTGGGGTGAATCACAGCCGAGAGAGGAATCAATTTCTAGTCCAGGGTGAGGTATTATGACCCTATACTAGAATGGTGGCAGGTGGAATGAAATATTATTAAATTACTTAATGGCTCTTTTAACTCGGTTTATTTTTCTTCCAGGATACGTATAGTGGTTTGATGGGTCCTCTGATTACATGCCGAAAAGGAGTATTGAATGAAAAGGGAAGAAGAAGTGACATTGATTATGAATTTGCTCTCTTGTTTTTGGTATTTAATGAGAATGAATCCTGGTATCTGGATGACAATATTAAGAAGTATCTCAACAAAGATCCACGAGATTTTAAGCGCACTGATGATTTTGAGGAAAGCAACAGAATGCATGGTATATCCAAAGTTTAAAGAGAAGAAGCCTATGTTGAGATAAGCTTATAGGATTTCTGTAAATGTAGGAGGCTCCCAGCATCCTTCTCTGAGCCTTTCCCCCTTCCCAGGGGCACCTGGACTGAAGAAAGTCCTCTAATGCTTTCGTTCAGACTGAACCAGCCTAGCCACTGATTGGCTGGCAATGAAGTCATTGAGGCTTTGAACCAACTTGTAGGGACATGTATTTTTGAATGCTGGAATCTCTAAGCTCTAAGACTGTGAAGTAATCCTTTAAAAACAAATAATGGCTTATTGTCATATTTTTATAAGAATATACCATAACTTCCATTTGATTAAATTTAAGGGCCAGGTTTGTCTCTGGGATATGAAACACTATCATCAAATTTCTGTTTTAATGTATCTGTGTTACTTAATTCTGTATTATGTAAGGTAGTTTGTTGGTGGGAATAATGTGTTTGAATTGACACATCCAGTTTCTCACCAACAGCTATTTTTGACCAAAGTGCACAAAAAGATAGGCCTTGCCCAAGGTCACAAAGCTAGTATTAATATAGATTAGAATATAGTAGCCTGATTCCCATTCAGCTACTTTTTCCCCTACCAGTTTTGCTTTCTTCTCCTAAAGATTTTTTAGTATGGTCTCCATTTTAAATGAATGCAGGTCATTTGGTTGTGCCACAATGCACAGAATCAAAAGTCAGTAGACAGCGGAGGAGTGGAAGTCACCATCATGTAAACTCAGTTTGCTTTGGTCATTGTTTGGTCACGAGCTCAGCCTGTGTGGAGTTCTCTTTTATTTTCGGAGATTCAACCAGGCTTAAACGATTCTCAACAAGTGAAGTATTAAGAAAATAGCTTCTAAGTCACTCAATTTTGATTTATATAAACTTGTTTATGCCTCAGTTTATTCTCTGTAGAGTGGTATAAATCTGGCTACCTCTCCAATGAGCCTGTAATTTCCTTCATAAAGAGATTATGCTGAAAAAACAAAACACTGCCACCAAGATATGGCTTTAAAACTGCTATTTCTTTGTTCTCGCTCTCTTTGTAGAAGGATTTCTCAGTAATCTGAATTTTGGGTCTAGAATGGTGGGACACTGCTAGGGGTGAGTGAGATTGTTACATGTTTACTAGACAGATGAAAACACCAGTGACCTAAAGATCTTCTGGAAACATTTTAAAAATCAGCTTATATTTTAATTAACCAAAGGTTATTTTCTTATCACCCTTTTAAAGCTATTAATGGAAAGATTTTTGGGAATCTCCATGGCCTCATAATGAACGAAGATACAATGACAAACTGGTATTTGTTAGGGTTAGGAAGTGAAGTGGACATACATACCATCCATTATCATGCTGAGAGCTTTCTCTTCAAAGTAAGTATAAGGAAAGTGCTTTGGGAAAGACTTTTTTGAACTAACAAATTCAATGTATTTCCAGTGGAAAATAAGAGTTACTTGGCAATAATGCTTGTGAGAGGAGGTGAAAATGGAACAGAATAATGTGATTGTACCCTTTCCCTGGTGTATATTTCCTTTTTTTTTTTTGAGACGGAGTCTCGCTCTGTCGCCCAGGCTGGAATGCAGTGGCGCGATCTCCGCTCACTGCACCGCCTCCTGGGTTCATGCCATTCTCCTGCCTCAGCCTCCCGAGTAGCTGGGCCTACAGGTGCCTGCCACCACGCCAGCTAATTTTTTTGGTATTTTTTTAGTAGAGACGGGGTTTCACTGTGTTAGCCCAGGATGGTCTCGATCTCCTGACCTCGTGATCTGCCCGCCTTGGCCTCCCAAAGTGCTGGGATTACAGGTGTGAGCCACCCCGCCTGGCCTGGATATTTCTTAATATGTGTATGTATATTATTGTGCTTATAAAAATATCTCCAAGCCTCAGGTGAGAGTTTTTTCATTAGTGATCTGGGGATAACTCTGACCACCCTGGAATATACTGTTAATATTGTATATGAAAGTACTGACACTGACAGCATTTGTCTCTTTTCCTCACCCTTCTTTTTTTCTTTCCCTTTCCTTCTCCCTACCCTTTTCTTTTTCTGTGTGATTAGCTAACAGAATAGCTCTATCTAGTAAAGGAGCTGTTTTGAGCTCTGGCCTGAGCTCTCAAACTTTATCTTGACTTTTGCCCTAGTGAGCTGGGCTGGACGATGTGTGACCTTCTACCCTCTAGCATCAAGCTATACCATTTGGGTGGCGCTCCCTGTATAGCAGAACCATCTGGGGAACCATGTAAAAACCCTATTGCCAGGCCTTGCCCCAGACCTGCTGAATCAGAATCTCCATGGATAAGGTCCAAATAGTCTGTCATCTGAAGTTCTCAGTGCTGTCTACAAGGAGGTGGAATAGACAAGAACAATCACATCCAATGTGTGGAGAAAACTGGAATTGGTCTTTCCTAGTTAGACAGGAATAAATGGTAACTTTAATAAAACATTTAATATCCTTTCTCCTCTGTATATTTCAACATTGTTTAGGACACCAAGTATTAGCCTGCTATCATTAGAGTTTCACATATTAAATGGCTATGCTGCATTTCAGAATTTGGCTTTTTTAAAGTTACATTTAAAAAATTATATTAAAAATTTATAAAATTCAATAACATATATAAAATGATAAAAGTTTACATATATACTTTAAAAATGAGATATAATTTACATTGAATACAATTCACCCAATTTAGTGTGTAGTTCTCTTTTGATAAGCACATACAGTAGTGCAACCAACAGCAATCAAAATACAGAATACTTTTATTTCTCTGGCAAATTTCCCCATTGTAACCTCTAGTGTCGACTACTTCCCCATACTTAACACCTGGCAACCACCGTCTCTATAGATTTGCCTTTTTTGAAAGGTTATGTGGAAATCATAGTTTGCAGCATCTTGAATCTGGCTTGTTTGATTTAGCATAGGCATTCAAATTGCATCCATCTTGTTATGTGTATCAGTGGTTTATTTCTTGTGATTGTTGAGTAGTATTCCATTGTATGGATATAATGCAGTCTGTTCATCCATTCTCCTGCTGCGGAACATTTGAGTTATTTCCAAGGTTGTTTATTACAAATCAAGTCATTACAAACATTTGTGCACATGTTTCTGTGTGAACATATGTTTTCATTTTCCTTGAGAAAATACCTAGAAGTAGGATTGCTAAGCCATGTGATGTGTATGTTTGATTTCAATAAGAAACTGCCAAACTGTTTTCCAAAGAGACAGTATCATTTTGCATTTCCAAAGAAATATATGAGAGCTCCATATGTTGCATATCCACATATGCAGTTGGTATTTTTAGTTTTTGTTTCCTTTTTTTCCCTTAGGCATTCCCTCGTTGGGGAGAGGATATAGTGGTATCTCATTGCTTTTCATTTGCATTTTCCCAGTGGCTAATGATATTGAGCATTTTCAGTTTGCTTACCATCTGTCATCTGTAAATCTTTGGTGAAGTGTCCAAATTGCAAGGCCATTTAAAAAAATTGGGTTATTTGTTTCCTTATTGTAGAGTTTGAGGGCTTTACATATTCTGGATACAAATCCTTTTTCAGCGATGTGACTCACAAATATTTGCTTCCAGTTTGTGGTTTACCTTTTCGTTCTCTTCACAGTTTTCAAATAGAAGTTCTTAATTTTTGATGAAGTACAATGAAGTACAATTTTTCTTTTTTTTCTTTATAGATCATACTTTTGGTGTCATGTATAAAAAATTTTGGCCTTACTGAATGAAGGTCACAAAAAAGGTCTTTGTTTTCTTTTAGAAGTGTTATAGTTTTAGATTTTATATTTAGGGCTCTGATACATTTTAATTTTCTTACATGGTTCAAGATATGAAATAGGGTTCATTTTTTTTTCATATGTATGTCCAAATGTTCCATCACCACTCATTGAAAAGATTTTCTTTTTTTCCCACAGAATTGACTCTTCACTTTTGTCAAAATCATATTGAACACATATATGTGGGTCTATGTCTGGGCTGTCTCTTCCATTACACTGGTTTATAGTCTGCCCTTTCTTGAATGGCACAATGTTTTGACTACTTTAGTGTTACAGTAAGTCTCAAAATCAGATGGTGATTGTTTTAGCTATTCTAGATGTTTGCCTTCCCAGATAAATTTTAGAAATAACTTGTTGATTTTGATTTTTAAAATCCTGTTGGGATTTTGATTGGTATTGCACTAAATCTATACAATGGGTTGGACAGAACTGACATAACAACATTGAGGCTTCCAATCCATGAACATGGTATATCTATCATTTACCTCTTCTTTAATTTGTTTCATCAGCATTTTGTAGTTTTCAGTATAGAGATCTTACATATATTTTCTTATATTTATTTATAACTAAGTATATAAAAGGCTTTGGTAATAGTGTAAATGATAGTGTTTTTATTTCAATTTATAGTTGTTTATTGCCAATATTTAGAAATATAATTGATTTTTGCATATTGACCTTGTATCCTGCATCTTTGCTAAACTCACTTTAGTTCCAATAGTTTTCTGGTAGATTTTAGGGGGATTTTCCAAGCTGACAATCATGTTGTCTGTGAATGGACATGGCTTCATTTATTTTCAATCTGTATGTCTCTCATTTCTTTTGTCTTATTGCACTGGCTAGGGCCTGTAGTGCAATTTTGAATATGAGTGATGAAAGTGGACATCCTCACTTTGTTCTTAATCTTACAAGGGGAGCATTTAGTCATTCACCTTTGAATACAAAGTTAGCTGCAGCTTTTTTGTGGATCCCATTAGCAGGTTGAGGAAGTTTCCTTCTAAATTTGCTCAGAGTTTTGATCATCAACAAAAGTTAAATTCTATCAAATGGTTTTTCTGCATCTATTGAGATGATCAGATGCTTTTTCTTTAATCCATTGCTGAATTAGATTTATTGATTTTGGAGTTTTAAAACACTTTTTCATTCCCAGGATAAACCTTGGTCATGATGTATTATTCTTTTTTGTGGAATTGATTTGCTAGTATTTTGTTATGAATGATGGTATCTATGTTCATGAGGAGTATTGATTGTAGCTTTTTTCCCTTGCAAAGCATTTGTTTAGTTTTGGTATCACAGTAATGCTGGCCTCATAAAATGAGTTGGAAATGTTCGTTCCTCTTCTATTTTCTAGAACAGTTTTTTTACAATTGGTATTATTTATCCTTTAAATGTTTGGTAGAATTTGCCAATAAAGCCATCTGGAGTTTAATTTGTTGGAATATTTTGAAGCAATTGTTTCTTTAATAAATATAGTGCTATTCAGGTTATCAATTTATTCTTGAGTAATCTTCAGGAGTTTGTGTCTTTTAAGGAATTTGTTCATACCATCTAAGTTGTAGAATTTATGGATAAGAGGTGTTTGTCCAGTATTTCCTTTTTAATGTGTGTAAGATATTAATGATGTCCTCACTTTCATTCTTGGTATTTCTAATGTGTCTTTTCCCCTTTTCCCTTGGTTAGTCTGTCCAGAGATTTGTATTAGTTATCTATTGCTGCATAACAAATTACTCTAAACTTAGAGTAATTCTTGCATCAGGAATCTGGGAGCAGTTTAGCTAGTTGGTTGATTCAGAATCTTTCATGAGGAGGCAATCAAGATGTTGACTGGAGCTGCAGTTTTCAAAGGTTTGACTGGAGCTGGAGGATCTACTTCCAAACTTACTGATATGGTTGTTGACTAGAGGCTTCAACTCCTGATCATGTGGATAAGACATGAAAACTGGCTTCCTCCAGTGAGTTATCCAAGAGAAGAGGGCGAGAGAATATGTAAGACAGAAGTAATGATAACCTAATCTTGGAATTGGAATGCCAGCACTTCTTCCACATGCTATTGATTGCACATACCAACCCTTATACAATGTAGGTAGGAACTACAAAGGTTATGAATACCAGGAGGTGGGGATCATTGGGGGCCATCATGGAAGCTGGCTACTACAGAGTTTATTGATTTTATCGATCTGTTCAAAGAATCAGTTTTAGATTTCTTTGACTTTATTGTACTTCTATTCTTGATTCCTGCTCTTTCTTAGTCCTTCCTTTTGCTTACTGTGGGTTTTATTTGTTTTTGCTCTTCTTTCTCTTCTTGCTGTTCTGAGCAAAGAAGGCTACTAGCTGTTGTTTTTTAAAACGTTTTTGCAGATAGATAAATCTTACCGAGAAGATGTGTATGATCTCTTTCCTGGGACATTCCAAACCATTGAACTGTTTGCAGATCACCCAGGGACATGGCTGCTACACTGTCATGTGTCTGACCACATCCATGCTGGCATGGAGACAACCTACACGGTCCTTCGTAACATAGGTACTGTTATCTGTCAATGATGCCAGATGATGGCACCAAGCTTCCTGTAGACCCTGAAAACAGGAGGCATGATAAAAACCCAGATATAGCCCTCAACAAGCTCAGAGTCAAGTAAGAGAGACATATATGTAAATATGTAACTATAATCAAGTATGCTATGTGCCGTAGCAGAATGCAGAGTACAGGGCTTACTGGCAGCAGGAGGGAATGGGTAACAGTTGGAGGATATGAGCCAAAGTTTCACAGAGGCCATGATGCTCCAGATAGACTCAGTGGGTGAGCAGAAGTGGGAAAGACAGACGGGGCAGGAAAGCATGTACATGGGAATGAAGTAGCACAGTAAGAATCCATAAATGATTGGCAGATGCTGACGGAATAAGTCCTCGCCGGTGAAATGAAATGACTCATGTCATGAAAAGAACCCCCTTCTGTTGTTAATAAAACAATCAACTTGTTCTCTTTGTGCAGACAACAGGATTCCTTACTCCACCACATCTCCTGGAGGGGCATCTCACCCAGCCACGGTGCCATCTAACGGTAATGATACCCTCTCCCCATGTAAATGAGTCAACATTTCACTCCTCAAGAATGGCAGGGGCCTGACAACTTTATCTTTTTCACAGAACGACCTGGCAAGGAGCAGCTCTATTTCTTTGGCAAGAATCTGGGTCCAATGGGAGCTAAGGCAGCCTTGGTCATCCTTTTCATCATTGGACTCCTCCTTCTAATTGCCACGGTGATTCTCTCCCTTAGACTCCGCTCTGCAATTAAGCAGACAGATTACCAGCAAGTCCAGTCCTGTGCTCTCCCCACAGATGCTCTGTGAACCATCTGGTCTCCCTCAACAGGAAAGGGTGATGTCCCACAGCTGGCCAGATGGCAGCCAACAGGGAAACTGGACCAAGGCATCACTCACCAAGGAAGGTTGACACTGTATCCTGGATCAGCCTTCTGATCCTCTGAAACATCATCCAAAGCAATTTGCTTTTATTTATTTATTTTTAAACGGGCTGTGAATAATCCTCAGGTATAAAACACAGAAAAAGGAGAATGGGCATGGCTGAGAATGTCAACTCTTAGTCTGTTCTCTGGATGGATTCACTGAATGGGAGACCCTCAGAAAGATATCTTTATATTCCATCTTTTATAATTCCTAGATTAAACAGTGCTTTCTTAGCTAACCACCAGTTTCTAGATGAACAGCTTCTAGAAAAAGTTAGAGTGCCTCAGACATTTAACTTTTTCAACATTGTTGCATAACATGCATCCCTTTGTTGTTCTATGGAAAATATCTTTCTTAGGAGTTCTTGGAAATGTCTAAGTCAGTGTCTGCTGAGAATTAGACCAAATAAATTTTTTGGAGGCTTTAACCAGCTCTCCTGGCCTTTTCCTCTTTGATATAAATAGCCTGTGCACTGCTTGTTATAAAAAGCAAAGTTATAAGCTTTTTTTTTTTTTTTTTAATTGCTGCTGTTTTTATTCAAACCTGTAGAAATACTTGAATATCTACATGTTTTTACAATATGTTTTTATGGCAATGTTTGTACTTTCAAAAATCAAGTAGAGAAAGTGTATTTCTACTTCAGACTGTGGGAGGGCTGAAAGTTGTAAAACAACATGTTAGGCTCTCCCTTTATGAAGCAGGGACTCCCTGAGAGTTTAGAGCAAGTTCTCTATAAGGGAGGGAAGCTTTGCAGGAGGCAAGTCCGGGCTCGAATTTGGAGTTTGATTTTTTCAATCAGTTAGAGGAAATCTTTTTTTTTTTTTTTTGTTTTTCTTTTTTTTTTTTTTTTTATTTATTATTATTATACTTTAAGTTGTAGGGTACATGTGCATAACGTGCAGGTTTGTTACATATGTATACTTGTACGAGTTGATGGGTGCAGTAGAGGAAATCTTTACAAGTCTCCATCTTCTATGAAATAATAACATTCTCATTGTATGAGAAACACCAGGAGGAATTTATCAATGTAGGTGACTGGATAGGAGAAGGGACCTCTGAAGATCCTACATTCTGTGCTTTTTAAAGATATACCCCTTTATGGAAGGAGAAAAAAAGGAAAAGGAAAGGTGAGAAAAAGATAATCTTGGTGGCAGATTCTCTTAAACCATTAAACCAGCTTTGAAAATTAATAAATAATTTCCAAGGTTTGAATGCAAAAAAAAATTATTGAACAACAAAACTCAACCCATTATGAGCAATCTACACGGTCCTATACTTAGACATTAGGTGTAAGATTGATAAAAGCAACATTGTTTATTACAAGACTGAGAAATTGCTTTTAGCTCTGGGTGAGATGCCCTGAGATGCCAATGCCAATGCTAGATGAGTGATACTGGTATGCCTGCCTTAGCAGTGGGTCATTTGAATGTCAAAGTGAATGATAAGGAGCTAAGAAATATTCTGGTGGAGGGGCCTTTCATACTGTCTCATCTTCATCTTGATGAGGGGAAATGGGTAATTGGATAGAAGCTATAGTCTTAACATAAAAGGATATAAATGCTAATAGTTCTGTTCATAGTTTGCTTGAATGTCATATTAAACACCATACACAAAAGCTTTTGAATTTCAGTCTGCTAACCGTGGACAATGTGATTTCATAGTACATGTTCTACAGTTTTCATACATGTGTAGGCTGCAATTTCATAATAATTATGGTAAATGCCTTATTTATTACCCACCTTAGTAAGACAAGTTGTTGTGTTTTTTTTCTTCTCAGTTTATTTTTTTAATGAAAACAAAACCACAAAGTAGTTTGATTGCATCATTTCTCGTTTTAATAAAGTTTCCTATAACGTGGCTATTTGCATGGTTATTTTCACTTAAAATTTTCTATCACTGAACTAGGGGAGGTGGTTAAAGGGGAATTAATTTTTAGATATTTAGGAGCTATGACTATGCCAATGATACTTGTTAGAGGAAAAGAAACAAAATAATGTATCTCCACAAATAATATGACTTCTCAAACATTGTTTCCTCAAACATAACTACACTCCTTGTTCTCAGCCTCACTCTTGAGAAAATCAACTTGGCCTTCACGCCTTCACTTACACACACCTTTCCCTCCTGTTAAAATACAAGTGTCCCTGCTCCTAGCAGGGCAGTCTCTTCATTTGACTTTGGGCCTCACTGCTTCTTGCTTCTTACCTTGGGTGTCCATTTTTCCTCCTCCTGCATCTTTCTATGAAATCATCAGCAATGTCCGCCACTAAAAACAGAAAACAATGAGCTGTCTTCTTTAACTCTATAACCCCCTCCGACCCAGTTTCTCTCTTTCTTTGATAGCAGAACATGGAGGTATTCACACTTGGTCCCTGTACCACCTCACCCCATGAATTCCTCAGCGCATTCTGACGACTTTCAATCCAGCGTGCCCAGCCCCCACGCCCCAATCTGCTGTGGTAGAGATCACCAACCATGATGCCATTTCCAGTGGCTTCTTCTCCATGTTTATCTTACTCAACCTCTCAGCAACAAGAAACAGCTCCTTCCTTCTGAACACTCAGAGTCTCTAGTCCCTTGGCTCTGCAACATGACTCTCTGCCAGGCTTCCTTCTTCCTCAATGACTATTCCTTCTCAATCTCTTTTGCTAGTTCCTTCTCCTCTGTCTGACCTAAATGTTAGCATGCCTCAGAACTTGACACTGGGTTCTCTTTTCTCTTTTTTCCCTCTGTGGTAGGCTGAATAATGCCCCGAAGATGTCATGTCCTAATCCCTGAATCTGTGAATGTCACCTTATGTGGTAAAAGGGACTTTGCAGGTATGATTGCTTTAAGGACCTTGAAGATAGGAAATTTATACTGGATTATCCATATTGACCCTATATGTAATTACAAGTGTCCTTATAAAGAGAGGCAGTGGGAGATTTGACTACAGAAGAAGAAGGCAATGTGACAACTGAGGCAAGATGCTATGCTGCTTAGAGATGGAGGAAGGGGTCATGGGCCAGGGAATGCAAGGAATGCAGCTCCAGAAGCTGGGAAAGGTAAGGGAATGGATTTTCCTGTAGAGCCTCCAGAGGGAGGTTGGCCTTGCAGATATCTTGAAACTGATTTTGGACTTCAGAGGTCCAGAACTGTAAGAGAAGAAATGTGTGCCACCAAGTTTGTGGTAATGTGTCACCAGCTACTCCATAGTTTATTTTATCCATCCTTATGATTGGAAAACCATTTTTCTGTGAATAAATTCAAAATGTGTTTCTCTAACCCTGACCTTGGGCTGCAGATTCACACAAATCTTGCTTGAGTAGGGTCATTGCAGTGGTCCCCAAACCAGCCTCTCCATCATCACTACTGCTCCTTTCAACCACTGTCCACACATTGCCTCGTGTTTTTCCAAATTTCATCCCTTCTCTGGTCGCTACCCTTTACTGTCTTCCCGCCGCACTTTTAATAACATCCAAACTCTTTACCTTGGTCTTTAAGACCCAGCTTGACTTGGCCCATGCCCACTCCTCCAACTTCTTCAACTCTGCTCAAGCTTTCATCTGCTCCTATACCCTGCTAGTTCTTTCTTGCCTCAGGGCCTTTGCACATGCTGCTTTCTATGCCTGGAATGCTCTCTCTCTCTAGCTTCCTCATTCCCTCTCTGTATTAGTCAGGGTTCTACTAGAGGGACAGAATATATATATGTGTAAGAGGATAATAATAAGGGTCTTGTGCTTTTAGATGCTTAATCTGCCAGTCATGTGTAGAATGGATGCAGGAATGGGGTACATGGGAACTCTCTGGGGGTGTGTGTGTGTGTATGTGCCTGTAGAAATAGAGTCTGGCTCTGTCACCCAAGCTGGATATATATCATTATATATATAATGATATATAATATATATAATATAAATATATATAAAACATATAAAATATAATATATATAATGATATATAAACTCATATATGTGTGTGTATGTATATATATAAGTTCATTAAGTATTAACTTACATGATCACAGGGTCCCACAATAGACTGTCTGCAAGCTGAGGAAAAAGGAGAGCCAGTCCAAGTCCCAAATCTGAAGAACTTGGAATTTGACTTTCGAGGGCAGGGAGTATCCAGCATGGGAGAAAGATGTAGGCTGAGAGGCTAGGCCCATCTCTCCCTTTCACATTTTTCTGCCTGCTTTATATTTGCTGGCAGCTGATTAAACTGTGGCCAATGGATTACGGGTGGATCTGCCTTCCTCGGTCCACTGACTCAAATGTTAATCTTTCGGCAACACCCACACAGACACACCCAAGATTAATACTTTGTATCCCTCAATCCAATCAAGTTGACACTCAGTATTCAATATCATACTCTCCTAGCTTTTCTAGTTCACATGTGGGTTCCCCTAACTTCCCTCTCTAAAGTGGGTCCTTCCCCCTGTTATTTACTATCTTCACTGTTTTCCTTTGCAGCACTTATTACAGGACATAATCATTTTATGTCTGTTGGCTTAAGTTTTGTCTGCCTCTTCGGCTGGAATGTAGCTCTGTGGAAGCAAGGACCCCTGACCTGTTTAGCTCACTGTTGCATCCCCAGCAGAGATCATAGTACAAATACACAATAGTTTATTAGCAAATATTTATTGAATGAATGAATGAATATATAAAGAGATTAGGCAGTCTACTGAACTTCACTATTTTGACTTAGACTGTTTTGGTTGCAAAAGCTCTCATATTCAAATGTCAAGGGTCTCCAACAAGTAAAACAGAGTTCTAAGAGACTGGCTATGAGGTTCACAACCTACCTTGGTTTCTTTTTTGTTTGTTTGGTTAAGACAGAGTCTTGCTCTGTTGCCCAGGCTGGAGTATAATGGTGCAATCTTGGCTCACTGCCACCTCCACCTCCTGGTTTCAAGCGATTCTCTTGCCTCAGCCTCCTGAGTAGCTGGGATTACAGGCATGTGCCACCACGCCTGGCTAACGCCCGGCTAGCTTTTGTATTTTTAGTAGAGACATGGTCAGCCAGGCTGGTCGTGTTGGCCAGGCTGGTCTCGAACTCGTGGCCTCAAGTCATCCACTGGCCTCGGCCTCTCAAAGTTTTGGAATTATAGGCGTGAGTTACCGCACCTGGCCTCCACCTTGGCTTCCTTCTAACAAATGATACTGGGACAAGGGGAGAGGCAGGGTGGACATGGGAGGAGGATGCGTGATTTAATCCCTAAGTGTATGTTCTAATTATAAAAAAGTGATTTCATCAAAAACAAAGCATGAGAAACAGCCAAGAGGAGCTAAGAAGACATGCTGATGAAAGAACCATACTATGGTACTCTAGATGGGCTCCTGGAACAAAGGATATTAGGGGGAACTAAGGAAATCTGAATAAACTATGGACTTTAATTAATGTATCGATATCTCATTTCTTGTAAGAAATATACCATGCTAATGTAAGACAACAATAATAGAAGTCTTGTCCTTTAAGATGATTAATCTGCCAGTCATGTGTAGAATGGATGCAGGAATGGGGTATATGGGAACTCTCTGGGGGGAGTGTGTGTGTGTATGTGCGTGCACATACGCACGCGTGTGCAGAGAGAGAGTCTGGCTCTGTCACTCAAGCTGGAGTACAGTGGTACAATCATAGCTCACTGTGGCCTCAAACTCCTAGGCTCAAGCAATCTTCCTGCCTTATCCTCCAGATTAGCTAGGACTACAGGCACACACCACCACACCTGGCTATTTTTTAAATAAAACTTTTTGTAGAGATGGAGTCTTTCTATGTTGCCCACGCTTGTCTTGAACTTCTGGCCTCAAGTGATAAGTCTATGTTTTAAAAAAACAATGTTATCTACACTCTCATTTGATATGTTAAAGTCCTGTGGTTGGTAATAACAGCTATCAAATGCTAAATGCCACCAATGTGGCAGGTACTGTTACATATATTATCACATTTAATCCTTAGAACAACTCAAGAGGTAGGAAGCATTATCCCTATTTGGAGAATAGGGAAATTGAGGCTTACAGATTTCCAGGGACACAGCCGTAGTCACATATCAAGTAAGTGACAAACCCAGGAGTTGAACTCAGGGTCTTACCTTCTCATTACTCCCAAAGAATGGTGGCACATGTCAGATTGTCTGATTTGATTTTTACAGTAGGAAAAATGGCTCCCTTAGCTACCACACCCTTCTGTGCTACTCATTTCTATCCTCCAGACCACAGCACCAGTTTGGGCCCTTGTTACTTCTCCTTTGCAAAACTTTGACAGCCTCTTACCCAGCCTCTCCATCTCCACTCTCTGCATTACAGTCCATTGTACACATGGCTGGCAGATTAATCATCTTAAAGCACAACATCCTTTATATTCCTCCCCTCCAGAAACCCCCTAATGCCTACTGAAAAAAATCCGAACTACTTCCTCTGACCCAAGTTTTCATATTTGACTTGGCCCTACACCAGTGTCCGGTGGCTCCACATCCTATTTCCCAACAAGTTCTCCATCTGGTTTCTATTTTAAATTCATTGAAAGTAGAATGGCATCATACTGAAAGTAAAAAATTGCCAAAACTGAGGGCAATTTATGCAACTGCTGAGATTCAGCCCAGATCCTCAGAGGAAACTGATATGTAATGAAAAAAGAGATACGCAATCCACCATCCCATCACAGAAGGCAGAATGAACTAACTGCTAAGCCAGAGGAAGAGAGCAACAAGGGAGGGAAGGATTCATTACAACTGGAGGATCCTGGAAGGCTTCCTAAAAAGGGGTCATTTGAGCCTATGGGATGAGTAGATTTTGGCAAGGAGAGAAGGGAAATGGCACTCATTATTTCCTCACTCCCAGAAATCCCCTGTTCCAGCTCTGAATGTCCCAACTGACACATTCTCTCAGGCCCTACTTATTCTCTGTACCTCCCTTGGTATACCCCACTTTTCACAATAATCACTCTTTCTACCTTGCATTATAGTTAATTGTGTACGTGCCTTATTTCTCTAAGCCATAGGTCTTTGAGGAAATGGAATGTATTCATTTCATTTCTGCTTCCCCATCCACTCAGCGTAGAACTGGCCCATCACCAGCCTCTAATATATGCCTGGAATGTATGGATAAGTGAGTGTGAATTGGGCCAGCTTTAAAAAGTGTTCAGATGCCTTCAGACATTTATTTAATACTATGAATTAAAACATCAACTCTGTGTGAGGCATTTGTGCTAAGTGTTGAGGATAAAAGTGCTACACATGGGCATGGACCTACCCTCAAGAAGTCGATCATATAAAGGCGTGGCAAACACTAAATAAATGAATAAATATTTGTTGAGTTGTAATTGTGACTATTTTTTAAGAAGGAAAAATAGAGAGCAACAATGACAGATGATACGTACCTAGATTCACAAGTTGCCAGGCACTGGCACTGGGCACTACCCATGTGTTAACTCATTTGGTCCTTACCACAGTCCTAAGAGGTACGACCTTTTTAAAGATGAGAAAACTGAGACACAGGAGAGTCAAAGAACTCCCCAAGACTCACAGCTAGTAATTAGTGTTGCTAGTATTATGGGAGAATTTCACAAAGGGACCTAATCTAGTCTGTCTACTTAGGGAAGGTAAGTGACATCGAGCTGAGGCCAGGAGGGTGAATAAAGGTGGGCTAGGCAAAGAGGCCACTGTGGGGAGTGTTTGGGGTGGGAAGGCCTGGAGGAGGCCAGGGGCTTAGCTAACTTGAAGAACTGAAAGGAAAGCAGTGAAGCTGGTGGTGAGGTAGGCAGAGGCCATGCTAAGAAATTTGTATTTTATGCTAAAAACAATGTTTAAGTAGAAAACTTTAAGTAGAAAAGATGATCCGACTGGAGCTTTGAAAAGCTCATCCTGGCAGCTGTAGAGGAGAATGGATGGGGACCCTGTCGCACATATTTCCTATATGTGGTTAGGAGACAGGATGGTGAGTTGAATTGGGTATTGGGAGTGCAGGTGGAGGGGTGTCAGATTTGCTATATTTAGGAGACAGAAGTAAGAGAATTTGACACTTGGTTATGGCAGCTGTGAGAGATGGAGTGTTGAAGATGGACTCCAGGATTCCAACTTGGGTGCACGGGTGGCTGGCGGTACATTTAATAAGATGGGGAAGATGGAGTTCAGATTTAAGGGGAAGATGAAGACTGAAGTCCTGGTCATTGAGTTTGAAGCCCTATAAGCGATCTCTTGGATGTGTGTTCAGCGGCCAGGCTGGGGTGGAGAGGTACACGTGGAAGTTGAGGCTTGTATCGGTGGACCCACAGAGAAGAGAGCCAAGCCCTGCCCCAAGGTGCCCTCGTGCTTGCAGGTCCTGCCTGCTTCAGATGTTGCTGGTGATAACCTACATGCCACAATTGACAGGGCTTCCAAACTAAGCCATCTGAGAAAGGTCTTATGATTCATGGCTTAGATCCTGTCCCTGAGTAAAAAATCTGTGAGTCCTTGAAATCTTTTTGTCAGTTCCTCGAACTGTTGATGTACTGATTAATATGTAAAAACTGACATTGAAAAGAACACTTGACTTGTTTCTGAATCATATAAACTTTGATATTCTTGTGCACAAAACATTTTAGACTGTATGTTGTCACCCGAAGCCAGTGACTGTAACCTGTGTACCGCACCCTCCAATGAAAAAAAACTCAACTCCGACATGAGGGGTCCTCCTCCCTTTTCCTAAACTTTCTTCTAAAACCCTTCCAACGTGTAACACATTTTGAAACATGCCCAACTTTGCTGGTAAGTCTTCTTGGGTGGATCCTCACATTTAGCTTCCGATAAATCGAATTATTTCTACCTCAACAGCCTTAATTTCCGTGGACACTTGTCAGAGTATTTCCTCCTGTCTTTCTATCATCCACTTCCTGTGAGCTGTTCAGAAGCAGCTCTCTGCAGTCTCAACACCCACCTACCTGCAGGCCGCCCCTCTGCTGGCTCCCAGAACAAGGCTCTGATTGGGATGGCAGAGGAAAGAGAAACGGGACCAGCAGCGCTACTCAGGCCTCAGACGGGTCATACTCCACACTCACCAGCGTTTCCACGCCACCATCTCACGCGGAGCTCCTGGAAGGGTCCAGCGCTCCCTCTGCAAGGGACCGTCTGTCTACACCGCTCGATTGGCCTTTTACGGCACTGACTCTTCTTTGAAGTTTTTACAGCTCCTTCTAACCCATTTCACTGTGTTGGAAATGCTGGGGGTGGGGCGTAAAGGGGGCCATCCCGTCCACAGAAAGAGTTGCTTGCAGAAATGATTTTAAAATTCCCGGGTGCCAGGACGTGAGGAGAATGCGGCCGGGAGGGACGGGAGAATTTTCAAAGGTGCCGCTCGGTGGGAAAATCCCTTTGTCGGAGAGAGGGCCCGAGGGGCGCGGGATGCAGCCGCGCCCACCCCGCCTCGCGTCACCGCGTCTCCGGAAGCTCCACGCCCCTGGGTACTCGGTTTCCCCGGATGGTTCCGGAAGAGCGCGGCGCGGCTGGCTGAGAGCGCAGGGCAGGCCCGGAGGCCCCTTCGGCAGCCGGGGCGACGCGTAGGCGCAGGGCCAGAGGAAAGCGCTTTGTCTCGCGCGTGGTTCCCGCGCCTGCGGGCGCGCGGGAGAGGCGCGAATCCGAGTGCCGCGCGCGCCCCGGGGACTTACACCCGCTGAGCGCGCGAGGTGGGACCGCAGGAACCGGAGCGCCCGGGTCCCCGCCCCGCCCCGCCGGCGGCGGAGGCAGCGAGCGCGAGAGCCCGGCGGGGTCGCTGGGAGCCGGAGGCACCGAGACACAAAGGCAGGCGGGATGCGGGAGCATCTGGGGAGCAGGCAAAGGGAAAGCGAAAGCCGCACGCCCGGCCAGTGACAGGGTGAAGGAGCCGCGCAGCTCTCCCGACGCCGGCAGTACCAAGTCCTGCCTGGCCGAGCCTGGTGCGCCGCAGCCATGGCCATCGCCCACCTGGCCACGGAGTACGTGTTCTCGGATTTCTTGCTGAAGGAGCCCACCGAGCCTAAGTTCAAGGGGCTGCGACTGGAGCTGGCCGTGGACAAGATGGTTACGTGCATTGCCGTGGGGCTGCCGCTGCTGCTCATCTCGCTGGCCTTCGCGCAGGAGATCTCGATTGGTAAGCCTCGCCCAGGACGGAGGGGAGTGGCCGCCCCGGTCTGGCCCGGTGAGCTGCGATTTTACGGCTCACAGGCCCGAGCCTGGGCACGCCCAGCTGTGATGGTAGTGAGCGTCAGGAAGGACAGTGGTCCCGGTTTTATGGTCCAAAGCGTTCTTTGCCCAGGTGTTTGTTTCATTGGTACCCTGGTCTACTCTGCTCGCATCCCTACTCCTCAGTTCTTTTGTTCCTTATGCCCCACTGATCGGATTGTGGCTTACGGTTTATGTTCCACCCTTAGAATGGGCACCTTGCCACCAGATTTGCCAAAAATAGCAGTGTCCCCGTTTTTCACCCCGTCTCCTACGTACTTGTGCAACCGCTTAAAATTTTGCACCAGAGAAGTTCCTGAGTGGCTGCATGGAGAATGTGAAGACCGGTGCTCCATGAGAAGTGTGTTCTTTCACTATCTTACATATAATTGGTGTTTGCTGAGATCTTAGCTCTCTAGGGTTGTGCATGATGGGAAATATCTGCACTTGGCAGGCATTAGAGGGATCCTCCACTTGGACGGTCTTACGAATGTGAGATGAACAAGTCCCCCTCCTGTAAATTCTCATTTGAGCTTCATAACTGTTGTGTGAGATTGGAAAGTCTGGTGGTTTGGGCAGGATCATGTGGCTATGTGGCTTATCTTCCTCATCAGCTGTTCTGACTTTCCACACAGGAGAGAGTGCTTATGAACCAACAGGAAGGTAGTGCAGGAAGGTTAAATACAGTTCTGTGGCAGGGGGAAGAGAGGACCCATTGCGACTGGACTTTGGGAAAACTTTTGTCAGAGGGTGGGTGGGATTTGGATAAGCAGGAGTAAGACCTTTGTTAAAGTTTTGAGATGGCGGAGAATGTTATATGTTCCTGGAAAGAGAGACACAGTGACCGTCCTAGCCAAGGCAGGAAGATAAGTCAGAGTTCCTGGAGTCTGAGAGTGAATATGGTCCTGGGTCAGCCTGGAACAGAAGAGTGTAGGCTGATGGTTTCAGAACTGTGAAGTTATTGTTTGAGCAGAGGACAGACTGGTTGAAAACAGCACTAAGTAAATACTAGCCTGATGGTGGCATTTAGGGTCTGGGAAGAAGGTGAGAGGATGGGGCCTGGAGGGCTGGGTGCCAGAGAGCAAGGCATCAGTTGAAGTCTTGTGCACAGGTGTGAAGAGTGGAAGAAAACAGGTGGGTGATTGCTGTGAGATCAAGGAGTAAATAAGCAGCACTTGAGTACCTAGTTTTTCATAGGCCATGAAGGGCAGTACTGGTTGAACGCGCTGTGGAGGTTGTATGTCTGGCTGATTGGAGTGTGGTGTTGGTGGGAATTGTGAAGTTGAGGGAAGAGTTGATTAGGAAAGAGTGACGGTGAGTGTGATTTTGCAGTCTGCAGCATTAAGTTGTTCAGTTTCGCAGGAAGTTGCCAAATTCATGGTGGAAAATAAGTTTTTCGTTTTCCTGTATTTGCATAGGCATAGTCATCGGGATTTTCTTTAACTTTCCATTTGACAGTGAATTGAGGCTTCCAGCTGAAAGGAAACCACCAAGTAGCATGAGTCATGGAGATAATCTCTCCCTTCAGTCAATTCCTCCTTCAGTACTGGCTGTGTGCTGTGTGCTGAACTCGGTGCTGACCTCCAAGCACCCGGGAGTAAAAGAGGCATGGTCCCTGTCTTGGAGGTGCAAGTCTTGGGTACCTGGTTGGGACAGAAAGGCAGGAGGGAGGAGTTAGTCACCCTCTATGACTAATCTCCACCTCTAGCGCATGTACTAGAGGGACTCTAAGGCACCTGCACCTGTAATGCCTTAGATACATCTAAATTGGTGGGCTGAGAGGTATTTTGGGGGTATTGGGAGTGGTTTTACCTAGCAAGAGTCTGAGGTCGTGCTGTGTGCATAGCACTGTGTGCTGAGGGAGGTGGGAAAGGATTTTGAGACCTTGTTCTTGCCCTGCCTTCTCTCTGCCCTGTGGCAATTTACTATGCAGTTGGGCACTAACATATCTGTTAGCAGGTAACACCATTCAGCTGTGTGTAAGTCAGCACCCAGACAGGTGTTGAGCTATGAGCTCCAGGCTGGTGAAGGTTGGCAGGCACTTGGGTGAGGAGCTATCGAGCAGACTCCCATGTTTTCTAAAGTGTTTTCAGGAGTTCCAGGGGAGGACGGACATGTAGGATGAAGCTAACAGGACCAGGGAAGACCTATTAGATCAGGTATACATTTAGATAAAACCAGAAGAAGGGCTTTTGAGAAGAGGGGAGAGGTACATAGACTAATACATGGAGTTGGTACAGTGAGAGGGATCATGTTATGCAGCATTTAATTTTGTGTAGTTAGTAGTATGCACTCAGCCAAAAGAGATGAGAACAACAATAAAGGGAGAGTGAAGTAATTGAAATGGAGCTGGCACTTTGCCCACCGTATTGGTCAATGAACACAAGCCCCAGGAAGACACTGAGATAAGGCCTGCAGACTTAAAACATGGCTTCATCCTCCCTCTGCTGATAATTCCTCCTTCCCTCTCTGGTGCTTGGAATACTGTTTTGTTGAACTTAATACAGAGCTTTATAACCTGTCTATGCATGTTTTGCATGGAGATTGAAACTACTCTATAAACATTTGTTGAGTGAATGAAAGGTGATAGCTTTTGGCATCATCAGACGTTGTTGATTGATTCTGGTGTGCATGATGCTGTACCTTGGCAACGGGGTGTCAGACACACGTAGGACTTAAGAATCTTTTCTCTGGAAGCACAGTCTAGTGGAGAAGTTGAACGCATAACCCTCCTAATACAGGATTCATGAAACCTGGGCAGTGTCCGAAGTGTATACTAAAGCCTAATGCTGTGGGAAGGCAGAAGTAAGGGTTTTTTTCTGACTCAGGAACGGTAAGAGTTTCAGGGCAGAGTTGGCCCCTGAGGCAGGATTCCAAGTGTATGGAGCAGTGTTGGCTGAAGCTGAGATGTGCGAGACAACATGTGGCCGCTGGAGCTTTAGCGGCATAGTCACATGGAGAGGTGGAAGCCAAAGTAAGGGTCCAGGGGCCCCACGTGAAAGAGGGCACAGCAAATCCCATTGTTTTCCTGTTTGTGTTGGGCTGTGTGTGTATATATATATAAAATTAGAAACGAGAAAATCAACCGTAATTACATGTTTTTCCTTTTTCCACCTGTATGATAAACTGGTATATATAAGAATTCATCTCTGGTGATATAAAATCCCCTCAAGCGTAAAATAAATTATATTTTCCAGTGACTTCCCCAAAATTAAATTCTCTGTCAACTGGTGTTTGGTAAAATAGGATTCAAGTTGAAACTTTGTGGTGATTTTTCCTTTAAATAAATGATTTTTTACTTTAAAGGTAATCCATTAAATCAAAACTGTGCATGGATTGTGTTTTAGATTGAAGAGCAGGTCCTCTGTGGGGGTGGGAGTGTTGCAGGTTAGAGAGAGGGAATGTCCTCATATGATAAAATACTTGGCTTCATATTAAAGGCTTCCCTTTAGTCTTTGGCCCGTTCTCTTAGTAGTTCAGCCCACTGGGCTCCTCTCAGAAAAGAGGGACAGAGACCCATGGGCATGGCAGCGAGCTGACCTTTATCAAGCCCTGCCGGGTGGCAGCATGGTGGCTGCAGGTGAAGCGTCCACTCCTCGGAGGTTCTGGCCCCTCCCCTCCCACAGCAGTTCACACAGGTCCCACGTGATAGGCACTGGTGTGGGGCTGCCTGGGCTGGTGGGGACTGTGTTGGGGACAGAGAGCAGAAGGGACTCTGTCTTGCTCATTCACCAGATCTTGGTCTCTCTGCCCACAATCACAGGTTGAGGGTCACTGCAGAAGTAATGTGGTCTGGCGGGGGCATAGCAAGGTTGATGCCATGGTCAAGGTGGAGGGCAACTTCGGTAGTCTTTGCGGCAGCCTGTGGTCCGCAGCCACTCATTGGTCCAGATCTGCCCTGTGATAGTGAGAATTACAAGCAGAAACACTCCTGAGGGAGTGGCAAGGAGACTCTTCTGAGTTGTGCCTGGGAGCATTTTGAAGGCTTTTAGACAGTGAGATACTAAGGACTGAATGTAGGAACTAAAATGTGCACCTGTCTGGTTAGGCCTGATACTTCTACTCAGCCTTTCTAAAATACTGCAGGCCTGCTTCCCCTGAGATTCAGTTGGGTAGGGGGAAAATAAGTGACGCACAGCGAAAGACAGTTTAAATTTAATTGTGACTTTGGGCTAGAAAAGCTGTGTAGTGGGAGCCAGAGAAGGGAGAATCAGTGGTTTCACCAGCCCTCATTTTTCCTTCCTCTTGCCTTCCATCACGTCTTGCCCTCAACAAGTGCTCCATAGAAATTTAGTGAAGAAAGTGCCAGAGCACGCTAGGGAACTCTCCCAGAGTGGCTGTGCTGAGGGAATGGACGGGGTGTTCTGGATAAGGGTCCCAGTTGCTTGGAAGTGCACCCTCTGAGTGCCATTTAATGATACAAGTGCTGCTCTGGGTCAGGCCTGTCCTGGCCACCTCCCGGACACCTGCCTCTGATGATAGCAGTCAAGGATGCATGTCACCATGATAGGTAAGTTGTCCCACTTGATTTATAAGCTCAGATTATATTGCATGTGCCTCAGATTCCTTTTTGTGTTATTTTTGTGATGAGGAAGAATCTGTGTTCAGAGTGCAGAATGGCTGTACTGTGGAAGAAGGATGAGTGTGATCTATGTGGCTTGGGTACCCTGAGGCTGTGCCTCGAGGCCCTTCATTTCTAACACATCTGCTGTCAGGTGCCTCTAGAGGTGCAGCACATTTCATTGAGGGGGAGAGGTTTAGGAAATGGCTGGGCGACACCTTGTGTAGAATATAAGCATGATTGCATGACGTGACCTTCAAGCCCTGAAATTCTAGAAGTATTTCTCTCAAGTTATGAATTCCGTTAGTGTGCTGCAGTTATGGACTGAATGTTTGTGTCTCCCAACCCCAAAATTCATATGTCAAAGCCCTGATCCCCAGTGTGATGCTAATTGGAGATCCCTTTGGGAGGTAATTAGGTTTGGATAAGGTCATAGGAGTGGGACCTTCATGATGGGATGCCCTTAGAAAAAGAGGAAATCCCTCTTTCTCTCTCCCCTCCCCCTTCCTCTCTCTCTCCCTCTTTCTCTCTCTCTCCCACTATTCCCCTTCCTCTCTTCTTCCCTCTTCCTCTCTCCACAAGTGTGGCCACAAGGAAAGGTGTATGAGCACACGGGAAGAAGGGGGCCATCTGCAAACCAGGAAAAGAGCTCTCATCAGACACCGAATCTGCTGGCACCTTGATCTTGAACTTCCCAGACTGTGAGAAAATAACTGTTTTTTAAGCCACCCAGTCTGTGGGGTTTTCTTACAGCAGCCTAGATTAAGACAAAACTGTCAACGACCAGACTCTAAATGGGATTCATGTTCAAGGGGTCTTTTGACAGGGCCTCCTGTGCCCTGTGCTTAGAGCTGTACAAGGCCCGAGGCCTCAGGGGCTGCTTTGATTCCCTGGTGCCTCACGTGGCACATATCCCCTGGGAAGGAGAGCCCCTGTCTCCTGCCAGCGTGTTTCTTGCCCTGAGTCTGGCTGGCTGGACCAGGTGGGGAGCTGGGGCAGCCAGTAGTCTACTAGGGAAAGGGTGTCTGGTCAGCCGGGGACCCTGCCTCCCTCCCCGACTGACCTCCCAGTGGGCAACCACCGTTCTGGGCAGAGAAGGACTTGGTCTTTCTGAGTAAGCACTGCTCTTTTGCTATCATTACAGGGCAGGTGTTGGACCAGCCCCAGTGAGCCAAAGGACAGATATAACTGCAGCTGCTTCCAATATGGTTTACTTGGAGTTCCCCTTTCACTTCCTGCAACTGAGTCAGCGACTGGGTGGCTTAAGTTATCTACTCTGTTGTGGCTGAATTTAGACCTGTCTTTGGGAATATCTTCAGGCTGCTTTTTAGCATGTACCAGCTGGCAAAGCAGATCGATTCTTTTCAGGGTTGTCTATCAGAGTGGGCCAATATTTAGGGTCTCATGGCATAGGTCCTATAATAGAACATCTTCAACTCACACTTAACCAAAGAGCCAAGAGAGACTCCTAACCCCTCCAGAAGGATGCGTGCTGTCCAGAGAGTCTACTGTTGGATACATGTTTTACTTTGTTAATGCTTTTCTTGTACAAGTAGTACCTAAATACATTATCATGGTAAAGGATTCATAAATCTCTTTCACCATGTGCTGAAGGTAGGTGGACACTTTGTGCAGCCTTATTGCTGTACTTTGCCTGTATTAACATAAAGTGTACAGCTTATTTTGTTTTTCTCACTTAGTATGTTTGGAGAGCTTTCCGAGCCAGTACGTAGGTGTCACCTCACTGTTTTATAATAGAAGAGTATTCCATAGCTTAGAATATACTTATAATTCATATAAGCAGTCCACTAATGATGGACATTTACATTCTCTCAAAAGTTCTACTCACACATAAAGCTTGTTTGCATGAAAATCTTCGTAAATATTTATCTCCTGCCAACATTAAAAGGAAAGGAGACTGCAGCACTATCAGTTTCCAGAAGGACGAAATCATTTTCCAGAATAGTTTTGCATTCCTGCGTTCCTATTTGAAATAAGTGGAAAAACAAAACAAAACAAAACAAAACACTGCCCTGTACACTATCCAGCTCTAACTCCCGCAAAATGTGACTGCATTAGAAGTTTGGAAGAAGCATTTTGATGTGCCCTTGGTTTTAAGAAAGAAAGGGCCTCCTTCAGGGGGTAGAATTGCAACTTTAAGTTGAACTTCATGATGCATGTTCTCATAACACTCTAAGTTTCCTTTCTAACATTTACCACAACTTGAATTTAGGTAATTACTTGCATACTTATTTGTTGAATACTGTAAGTTCATTTAGGGCAGGGACCATGTGTCCTTAAAACTTGATACATAGAAGTATTAGGTGGCTCCCACATTGCTATGAAGAAATACCAGAGACTGGGTTATTTATAAAGAAAGGTGTATGTGGCTCATGGTTTTGCAGGCTGTACAGGAAACCTAGTGGCTTCTGCTTGGCTTCTCGGGAGGCCTCAGAAAACAGTCATGGTGGAAGGCAAACAGGGAGCAGGCACGTCTTCTTATATGGCAAAAGCAGGAGCAAGAAAGAGTGGGGGGAGCTGTTACACATTTCTAGTGGCTCACACCTGTAATCCCAGTACTTTGGGAGGCTGAGGTGGGTGGATCATGAGGTCAAGAGATCAAGACCATCCTGGCCAACATGGTGAAACCGCGTCTCTACGAAAAATACAAAAATATTAGCCGGGCGTGGTGGCGCGTGCCTGTAGTCCCAGCTACTCGGGAGGCTGAGGCAGGAGAATCACTTGAACCCGGGAAGTGGAGGTTGCAGTGAGCTGAGATCGTGCCACTGCACTCCAGCCTGGCGACAGAGCGAGGCTCTGTCTCAAAAAATATAATAATAATAATAATAATAATAGACAAATAGATAAAACCTGAAAATAGGTCTTAGGACCTTCATGGACTCTAGGTTTGGATTAGCAACATCCCTTTAAAAAACCATGCAAACACCTTTTTTTTTTTTTTTGCAGTGGTTGCTTCCTTGGATTGCATCCTTGTCAAACCCCTAACTGAGGCAGTGAGGCCTTGATCCAAAGTAGAGAAGGGGAGGCAGTTTGGGAGCATTTGCCCTGGCTGAGCTAGGATCTCTGGGTGAGGCAGGCCCAGCTTCATGCCATGGGGTTTCTGAGAGCAGCAGGGAGACATTAGTTGCTTGGGGAGAAGGGGGCCTAAAGAGAATCTGCCATCTGCTTGGTACCAGGTACACCTGCAGGGGATGAAAAGGGTGGTGGGGAGGGGACTCTTTTTTTTTTTTTTTTTTAATATAAATTCTCTATATAGCTCACACTCCTTTTTAAAATATAAATTTTATATATGTATATTATATGATTATAAAGATAAAACTTACTCTAGAAAATACAGAAGAGAAAATAGCGGTAAATCTGTAATACCACCTGGGATAGCCACTATTCTATCTTGGTCTATTTTCCCCCAGGAATATATGTACAGGAGATATATATATCTCTCTCCAGTAACTTTTAAAAAGTTTTTAAAAAAAACAGACACCTAAGTCAAGGCCATGTTACCATGTTCTTAAATTGTCATACACTTGATTTTTTTGTTGGCAGTCATGTAGAATGTTGTGTAAATGTGTCAAAATTTAACTGTTTCACAATTTTTGTAATATAAATAGCATTGCGAAGAACACTCC
This sequence comes from Papio anubis, assembly GCF_008728515.1. Classification (NCBI taxonomy): domain Eukaryota; kingdom Metazoa; phylum Chordata; class Mammalia; order Primates; family Cercopithecidae; genus Papio; species Papio anubis. The sequence goes on along the minus strand of NC_044987.1, from coordinate 40,284,903 downwards.
TGTATATAATAAACCACCTCTCTAAAGATCTCAGTATTTCAATAGATTGTATAATTCTAATTACAAGGTCAAAGTATACGCAGACATTTTTAAGACTTGGCCGGTGTGGTTGAGTTGCCCTCTGGATAGACCCCCAATGGACACTTCTCCCCGCAGCTGAGGGAGTGGCTTTCGTCACAGCTGGCAAAAGTTGGTGGATTATCGTCCACAGTTTAATAGGTGAACAAAGGTGTGCCATTGTTTTAAGTCACATTTATTCAGTTACAGCACTGAATGTTTTTTCATATGTATTTTTTCCATTTATATGATTCTGTGAATTGTCTGTTCTTATCTTTTGCTTATTTTTCCAAGGGGATGTTGGTTTCTCAATGGGTTTTATTAACTGTTTCTATGTTTCAAATATTTTCTAGCTAGCCTTTATTGTATTTTCTTTTCCAGTTGTCAATCTCCTTTGAATTCTGTTTATATTAAGCATTTTCGTTTTTTAATTTTTAATTTTCATGGGTATGTAAAGGTATATATTCATGGGGTATGGAGATATTTTGACACAGGCATACAATGTGTACTAATCACATCAGGAGAAATTGGATATCATCACCTCAAGTATTTATCCTTTGTTACAAACAATCCAGTTATACTCTTTTAGTTATCTTAAAATGTAAAATTAAGTTATTATTGACTACAGTCACCCTGTTGTGCTATCAAATACTGGATCTTATTCATTCTTTCTATTTTTATGCCCATTAACCATCCCCATTTCCCCAATGCCATCCCTCAGTAACCTTTACAGTATAAGTTTTGATAAGCAGAAATTATTTTGTCATTAAAACTACCCATCTTTTTATCATTTCTTCAGTTCCAGTATGATTAGACTGTCATAGCCCATCCTTAGATCTATCAGCTTTTTAAAATGGTCTTTAATGATTTTATTTGAACATTACCTCTACAGTCTGTTTTGTTCTTTTGGTGCTGTAAGTCAAGACTCTAGCTGATCATCCCCTCATTGTCATTTATTGAGGAACCTGTTCTTTATTCATTGATCTGTGATGATTTCCCAATCATATAGTCAACTCAAGTAAGTGAGCCTATTTTTGGGCTTTTTATGTTGTTCCACTGGTCTGTTAATTTTCATGAAAATACCAGACCATCCATTTTGTCACTGCTTTCATACTGGCTTGTTTTTGCATGTGAGTAGATACCTAGGTAAATTACAGTTATAAAATATTAGAACCATGACCAGGGAAACTGAAGCTCAGCAATCTAAGTGAGTGACTTGCTTGACACCAATTGTCATATCTCCTTAGATTAATTTGTCATAATATATTAAATATTTAAAAGGCTCTTGAATTAATGGAAGAGCATCATTATCAGCAGGATCCTTACTGGAAACTTGTCAGGCTATCTAACTATTGGACTTTTAAAAATATTATAGTAATGAGGAACACTATTTTGATATATAATAAATATTTGGTCTTTGGTTTCCCAGCACTCTGCTGATGAGGTCACTGATGGCAGTGGTCTCCTGGGTAGCCTTGTGAACCAGGCTTGTTGCCAAGGGAACCAACTATGTGATTAGAGGGTTGAGACTCTCAGCCCCAACCCCCGACCTCACAGGAGGGGAGAGGGGCTGAAGCTTGAGTTGATCACTGGTGGCTCATGATCTACAACCATGCCTCCATAGAAACCCAGGGAGAGGGTTCAGAGGGCATCCAGGTTACATCCACGCTGGGAGGGTTGTGCATCCCAACTCCATGGGGACAGAAGCTCCTTCACTCAGGACCCTTCTGAACCTCGCTCTGTGTATCTCTTCATCTGTTCATTTGTATCCTTTAAAAGATCCTTTTTCGTAAATTGACAGTAGTAAGTAAAGGGTTTGCCTTAGTTTGTGAGTCACTCTAGCAAATGAATGAACCCTAGGAAGCGGTTGTGGGACTCCTCAATTTACAGCTGGTTGGTCAGAAGTTCTATTACTGCTGTTCTTGTAATTTTGGGAAGCTGTGATAGATAATGGATGGGCTAAATAGAGTAGAAATGCTTTGAAAAAGATTACAACTTTGAGATCGGTTCAGAAGGTGGTGAATATTTTAGTATGAAGAATAAATAGGCTATACATGGACTTGGCGCTTCAGCTAATGAGACAGACCCATTATGGGCACCCCATGGCTGTCCTGGGGTGCTCACTGCATTGGTCCCAGCAGGTCCCCCCACCTTACTGCTGGTATGGCAGTGGAGGGAATTTTCCAGATTAATTTTAATTTGCCAAATGTCTATATATGTCAAAGTTCAGACATTAAGAGGAAAAATTAAAGCCCTACCCTTTTTTGTGGACACACCTCAATCTCAGTTTCTTCCCCAGAGGTAACTACTGTTCCCGTTTAGTGCATATTCTTTTACAGTGCTCATTTTTTTGCAATTTGCTCATTTATCTTTAGTATGTCCCAGAGATATCTTCATGTTAGTGCATGCAGATCTGCCTGATCTTTTTAAATGTGCCACAATTTTCCATGATGTGACTATACCTCAGTTCATTTAACCATCTGTTTATGGACTAGTACGTTCATTCCACTTTTTCCTACTACAAACAGTGGTTCAGTGAACATCCTTGCATGTACTTCTTCATGCAGAATGTGTTTCTCTAGAGCCGTGGTTCTCAAACATTTTGGTGTTAGGACCCCTTTACACCCTTAAAATTTCTTGAGGATTCCAAAGAGCTTTTGTTGTTTATTGGTATTTATCATATTAGAAATGAAAACTGACAGATTTTAAAATATTTATTAATTGATTTGAAGTAAATCCATTACATGTTCAGGTATAACATATTTTTATGAAAAATAATTATAAAACAAAAACTTAGTAGTAAGAGTAGCATTGTTTTCTATCTTTGAAAATCTACTTAATGTTTCATTTCCTAGTAGATGACTGGATTCTGGGTTCTCGTTCATTATGTTGTGATAACCCACCTCAGTAGCCTCTAAAAGTGCACTGCCTACAGTCATGAGAGAATGACAGTAGAAAGGTAAGTAACATCGCAGTATCGTGAACATAGGTTTAATGTCGTGAACCTCCTGAAAAGGTCCAGGTTCCAGGGTTTCCAGACCACATTTTGAGAACCATTGCTCTAGTGGAGTTTGAAGTCAGAGGGACAAAAGTTGTGCACATTTTAAATTGAAAAGGCACTTTCAACTGCCTTCCAGAATACCAGTTTATACTCCCATCACCAACACGGGCCAGACCCTCCGCCCCGCTTCTTTACCAATGCTTAATAGTTTCAGAGTTTTAAATTTGCCGTTCTTAATGGTTAAAATGACATCTCATTGTTTTAGCTTGTAGTTCCGTATTTACACCAGAATTTCATGAGCCACACATTTCTGGGCTCGCTGTGACACCTGGCGATGTCTAGTGACTGCCGCCTCCCTCCCCAGTGCCCACTCTTTGGCCTGGGACGTTTGATCCTAGAGAGACTGACAGGTCTCAACTTGTTTTCTTTGGCTTATGAAATACCCCTTCCTTCTGAAATCCATCTTAACTATTTTTTAATCAATTTTTTTAAGCTAAAGGGTTTTTTTTTAAAAAAAAAAAAACAAAAAACCTTAGTTGTTTCACTTCTGAGCTCTCTGTTTCTTGTTTAGTCAACTAGCAAATATTATTTATTAGGAAATGTGAAATTGTCTGCCAGAAAAATCTTTCTTTTAAATGTTAACATCTGCTCTACATTTCATGATTTAATGTAAGGGTTCTTAAGTTTTTAAAAAGCATAGCCGCTGCCGTGTGGGAAAGTTATTTTTCGGAGAGAGACATTCTTATTTGGCTGTACCCTTGGTTGGTGAGATTTACATTTCCTCCCTGACAACACCAGATGGGTCATTTGCAGAAACCCTTTTAATAAGATAATATGTAGAAAGAAGCCTGACACGTACTTGGTATTCAATAAATGTTGGTTGATGCTGAACTAGTGTAAATTAACCTTCTACAACATGAAGGTACTTTGCAAAATTGTGAGCCTCCAACAAAGCTGAGACAGAGGCCTCATGCTTCTCTCCAGCTCCCACTCAGATTCAGGTGCCATTTAGCGGGCTCTGGAGGCTCCGCTGGGATGACATTGGCTGATGCTAGGACTTGCTGTCCCCAGTGTCCTTAGATAAGGGAGAGTCCAGAGGCCGATGATCTTGACATTCTTCTTAATAAGGCCTCATTCCTTTTCAATAAACATTCTAAGCCTTTATGTTCTCAGCGGATTTTCTTTGTTGCACACATTGACATGAATAATGGAACAGAAAAATGATGCCCTTTTAAGAACTGAAGGCACATTCTTAGGATACTTACTGCTTAACAGCAAGGAAGAGCTGCAAGGAGCATGTGTGGCCAGAAGGCAACTCGCCTTGGGATCAGTGTCCCCTGTAGCATTGGAGGGCATCGTTATCAGATGCACTCCAGGGCACTTCCGATGTGGGCACTAGAGCTCATGCCTGCCTGATGGTAATGATTCTTTTTCATTTGTTGTCTACGTTCATTCATGTTCTCCTTCATCGGAAATGTATGCATTGAGCATTCTGCTGTACGCTAGGGTCCCATGGTGAAGAAGGCAGACTTGGTCCTGGGAGCTCGTGGCCTTGCAGGGGAGACAGCTCCTCAGTCATTTCGGAACTCTGGCTGTGATCAGAGCTTTGGAACAATTGCCATGGCGAGGAAGCCTCACCCAGATGGGGCCTTGGGGGTGGCTTGCTGAGGAAGCAGCACTCCAGCTGTGTCATCCCTAGCATTGTGAAGCCTCTTGGGGAAAAATGAAAATGCTTTCTTGGAGAATCTGAAAGAGAATCAGTGTTTCTGGAACCTCCTGAGTAGGGGGAGAGTGAGTGGTATAAAGCGATTAGAGAGACGGTCAGGGGTCTGATCAAGGAGGGCTTTGTGGGATTTGGATTTTAGAGTTATCCAGTGAGCAGCTGTAGGGCTTCTAACTGTGAGTGACATGATCAAATTCATATTTTAAAAATCTCACCCCAGATACTTCATGGAAGATGGATTAGACAGAACCAGAAGCGGATGTGGAAGATGAAAGAGGAGCTATTTCAGTAAGTTTGGGCTTACTGACTTGTGTGAGCTTGGAGGATCGGCACTGTCTTACACAGTCATGCATCTGTGATGGTTAATACTGAAAAAAGATTAACATTTGAATCAGTGGGCTGGGAAAGGCAGACCCACCCTTAATCTGGGTGGGTACAATCTAATCAACTACCAGCAAGGCTAGAATATAGGCAGGCAGAAAAATGTGAAGAGAGACTGGCCAACCCTCCCAGCCTACATCTTTCTCCTGTGCTGGCTGCTTCCTGCCCTCAAACATCAGACTCCAAGTTCTTCAGTTCTGGAACTCAGACTGACTCTTTCCTCCTCAGCCTGCAGGCAGCCTATTGTGGGACCTTGTGATCCTGTGAGTTAATAAACTTCCCTTTACACATGTATATCTATTCCATTAGTTCCGTCCCTTTAGAGATCCTTGACTAATAGAGCATTCTTTAACAATGGGATACATTCTGAGAAATGAGTCATCTCGCAATTTCATTGTTGTGCAAACACCAGAGCAAACACACAAACCTAGATGGCATAGTTTTGTTTTTAGACTGCAGACTTGTGAATACTGTAGGCAGTTGTAACACAATGGTAAGTATTTGTGTATCTGAACATACCTAAACACAGAAAATATTTTTACTCTAGTAAAAATATGGCATTACAATCTTACAGGACCACCATTTTATACACAGTCCCTCATTGACTGAAACACTGTTGTATGGTGCATGACTTGGTATCTTGGAATCCATCGTGGTACTTTGTTTCCTAAAAATTTATCAGGAGCCTTTACCAGGAGCTCCATAGGCATGCCCGATTCCTCCCTCCTGTCCCAGGGATGCTGGAGCTGATTTGGGAGGGACCTGAGCTGGTCACATCAGTGAGTCTGCTCTGAGGCTTCATGACAGCTTTCCAAGCCAGGCCAGCCCAGTGTACGGTAAGGAGGAGGGCTGTGCCTGGCAGCCGTGGATCAGGTCTGGTGTGGGTGCCTAGTCCTGGATGGGTCCTAGCAGTTGGCTTTCAGTACCTGGCAGAACAGGAAGTCCTGTCTGCTGAGGGCCTGTGAGAAGTCCCTAGGGGCCTGGCCAGAGCCCTGGAGGTAGACAGCCAAAGCAGTAGGTGTCCCAAGGGGGAACACTACTGAGGCCCCACCGCACTCAGGCATTCACTCTTGGTGCCTTCCCCTGCTGTCCTTAGGACCAGCATTAACTAACAGCCACCGTATATTAGCCCCAGTCAATGAATGACCTTGTGGTGAGGTCCTTTAAGCATGATGTTTTTCCCAGCACCAATCCTTCAAAATCGATTTTCATTTTTGAGAGACTGTGTGGAATAGTGATTAAGGCATGAGTTATAAAGCCAGACTTCCTGGGTTCCAGTTCTGGCACAGCACACATTCACTGTGAGACCTTGGACAAATTCTGGAATTTCTCAGTGCCTAGCCTCCTTGTCAGTAAATGGGGCAGTGATAGAATTCTCACCTGTGTCACAGGGTGAGAATTAAATAAATTAGCACGTGAAGCACTGGAACGGTGTCTGGTACGGAGGAAGCACTCAGCTCAGGTTAGCTGCTAAACATCCCCTAATCCTGTTTTGACCCTTTGGCAGGTGAGGACCTGGGGCTGCTGGGGTTGGGGAATGTGTCTGGGGCACACAGAGTGGGGCTGGAGTGCATTGTTCTTTCCAGAGCCTGGGTTCTCAGGCACTGCTGTGTGCTCTCTGCCCCTTCCTGTCGTATATCTAAGGGAAACAGGACTGCATGGGGCAAGCTCACAGCCCAGCTCAGAAGCTGCTGGTTTGTCCTGGGTCTCTGGCTCTGCCGCCCTGGGATTATCTTCCCCATCCCTTGGATTCCTGCTGGGGAGGGTGCCTAGTCTGTTAAGCGCCACCACCAACCTCACCCTCGGTTCAGCATCGCAGCCTCAGCTGGTCATTAGGAACGTGGGCGTATGGATTATAGCACCACTGGGGACTTGAAAACGTAAAACACGGCTCCCCACCCTCACCTGCCAAACCCTCCTTGCCTTTACTCATAAATTTAAGTCTGGACTTACCAGCCTGCCACCCCAGGATGTCCTTTATCTGACCCCAGCTTGACTGTGTGCTCTGGGCACAGTGGTCTGCTTCCTGTCCTAAATGGGCTGTCAGCTTTAAAGACTCAGTATTTGCTTGTGCTGTTTTCCTAGCCTGGGTTCCCTCCTCTCCTCCTTTGAATATGAGCATTTGTCATGGTTCAACCATTACCCTTATGTGAGTTGTTTTCATCTACAATAATTGGTGGTTTATATCCTTGACTGCCTCCACCGGACTGTAAGTCCTTGGAGGGCTGGGACCATGTCTTCTTTATCTTTGAATCCCTTGCGTTGCATATGGTACCATGTTCATAGTAGATGCCCAGTGAATGCTTTTGGGGTTAAGCTCCACACTGTTGAGCTGAGTGCCTTAGGGAGAATACCTGTGCTCTGTTGCCCCATGTAGAAACGGGAAGAATGGAGCCCTGGGGAGGGCGTGCTGCTGGCACAAAGGCCGTGTGGCATTAAATACCCAGCTCTGATGAAAAAGTGTGGGTGTCCCTTTTCTTTTTTGAGGTTCCTTGAAAAAGCATTTGCCATTCTAGCATCTGCATCTGTCATGGGTTTTTGTCTATTTAGAATGCCCTTGTTTGCAAAGAGGTCTCATGACCAGTTGTCTACATAATAGTAACAGTCATTGTAAGTCCTTTTCATGTTGCCAGAGTCACTAATCTTTGATTCAGTACTGAATTTAAACACTCAAGGCCTTGTCCTACACAAAACGATTTCTTTGTTGCAAGAACTACAAAACCCAGTTTTTAAAAGGCATCTTTGAAGGAGAGATGATGCAGAAGGACTTAATGAAGTTGGATCTGGTTTCAGGCTATGGCCCCTTTAAATCTAAGATCCCGGTTATCCAAGGAGGCCTGCTTTCATGATGTGTTTGCTCTAGTATTTTAGACGAAAAGACAGATGGGTAAACAAATAAATATGAAATTCATGATAAGTACACGGAAGAAAATAATAGAGGATGCGACAAAGGAGCCCTCCATTCTTCTATCTCCAGTGCTTACTATGGTGCCTGACAAAGAAATAAAAATACTAGTTCCCATTTACTGAATTCTTACTGTGTGCTGGTACTATAGCAGACATTTTATTTAACCCTCATAGGAATTCTATGAGGTTTTACTAATGAGAAAACCTCAGAGAGGTTAAGTTGCTGGGAAGTAAAAGAGAAAACTGAATGTCTGTTGAATATAGTAGAATCTTTTTTAAAGCAACATTCAGGAATAAAGACTCCAGAGAACCTCTGTTTATAGAAGACTTACCTAACTTTTCCCCTTTAAAGCCAAAAGTCCCTTCTCCATATCTTTCTTTTTTTTTTTTTTTTTTGAGACAGTGTCTAGTGTCTCTGTATATTGCCCAGACTGGAGTGTAGTGGTGTGAACACGGCTCACCGCAGCCTTGACCTCTGGGGCTCAAGTGATCCTCCTGCCTCAGACTCCCATGTAGCTGGGACCACAGGCACACACCACCACGACTAGCTAATTTTTAAATTTTTTATAGAGACGGGGTCTCACTTTGTTGCCCAGACTGGTCTCAAACTCCTGGCCTCAAGCAATCCTCCCTAAGTGCTGGGATTATAGGGGTGACCCATGGTGCCCAGTCCCCCTCACCCATATCTAACTGGATTTCCACTTGTTTCATGCACATTAGGCCTTTGTGTCAGTGAAGACCAGCTGAAGAGTAATTTTGTTCTAACCTTTCTTCTGCTTGAAGAAGTCTATTAAAGCTGCCCCTTGACCTTAAATAGTCTGTTCCTTTAACATTTTTCTGAAGTCAATCCCTCTTCCTCCCCCTCCCCCATTTTTTTCCATCATTCATTTCTTATAATGCAAAAACCAAGACCAAGCACATTTCCTCTAGGGAACATGTGACCAGTCTGGGATTGCTGCAAGGATTCACTTCCCAGCTCTCACATGTCACATTCCTGTTGTGACATTTTTGATGATGTCATTTTTTTGATCTGGCCCTTTCCTTCCATGGTTCCAGCTTCTGTCCCCACGAGGTGAACACCATGCTGCCAGTCCCCTCCAGCTTGCCAGCAGTCTTTCCAACTCCACACAGAGCAGCCTTAGGCGCTCTGGGTAGGGTTCTCACACTCCAGCCATTGACTATAGGTGGCTAGTCTTGTCAGCTCTGTGGTTTTTAATGAACTTGGGCCTAGAGCTCAGGACCAGGCTTCTGGGGAGATTGGTGCTGGCCCTTTCTTGCTGCTACTTGTGTTACGGGCTGGCCTTGCATTCCACAGTGCCCATCCTTCTCCACTCCACCCAGCCCCCATGGCCTGTCTGCACCTTCTCCCCCCACTTTCCCCTTGGCTTTGTTTGACCATGTGCTCCATCTTAGAAATGCTGTTATACAGTGCTCTCTGCTCTTTGTGCATTTAGTCCTTACGTGTGTAGCTCGGCAGCCTCAACCTTTCTTTATATACCCCTTGATTGTGCAAGCGTGTTTTTATCAGGATTCTAGTGCTCTTGGTTAAAAAAAAAAAATTGCGTAGATTTTCCAGTGATCTGCCCCAAACCTATATGCTCCATAAGCACTGTTACTTTCATGACTTTGCAGAACATGTTTGTGAACATATCAGTAGTTGTGTAGCAGAGATATTTGGTTTTCTTTTATGCCTTCCATCTAGCTTTTTGCATTCATCTTCATTTCATGGAACCAAAATCTTCAGCCTGTGCCAGGCTCGGACCTAGAGGTGATAGAAGAGATTCCTTGCAGACATGTGCTGTGACTGTGTCTTCATACCATCTCCTGAGTTATTGCAATAGATTCCTGTCTGGTCTCTGCTTCTGTTCTTGACCCCAGATAGTTATTGACATAGTGTCCAGACTAAACCTTTTAAAATGAAAAATCAGAAACTACCTTTGCTTTAAGAATTCTGAAATTATTTTGTGTACAGTTTGGGATTGAGTAAATGAATAACTATAGATACTGTTGGGAGCCAGGATTCTCGCTGTGAAAGAAGAAAGAACAAACAAGGGATGGGGGAAGATGAAGAACCCAGTGGTAGTGGATTAGAAGTAAAAGTTTCTGTTTCAATTTACAATTTTTTTTTTTTTTTTTTTTTTTTTTTTGAGACGGAGTCTCGCGCTGTGTCACCCAGACTGGAGTGCAGTGGCGCGATCTCGGCTCACTGCAAGCTCCGCCTCCCAGGTTCAGGCCATTCTCCTGCCTCAGCCTCCGAGTAGCTGGGACTACAGGCGCCCGCCACCACGCCCGGCTAGTTTTTTTTGTATTTTTAGTAGAGACGGGGTTTCACCATGTTAGCCAGGATGGTCTCGATCTCCTGACCTCGTGATCCTCCCGCCTCGGCCTCCCAAAGTGCTGGGATTACAGGCTTGAGCCACCGCGCCCGGCCCTACAATTTTTTATAAGAGATTTCTTTTCTAGTTTCTGCTGAAGGGCCTAGGAACAATGACATCTTAGTAACAAGGAGCACGTCGAGCACCCAAATAATGGTTTTAAAATTTCTTTACCTACCAAAAGGAACCCAGAGCTTTTTGCGGAAGTGGTCAATTGTGGAGTGGAAACAGAAAGTACACGACAAGCCCAGAACATTTTGTACCAGGATGCATGGGACTGCTCAGGAACTGAGGGGAACATGTCAAAGGACACAGGAGCTAGTTTGATAGGAACCATTTGAACATCATAGTGAATAACAGTAATGGATTATAAAATATTGAATAACAGAGGATTACATGAGTCCATATTGATAGTAAAAAATTAAGAGAAAGCTCCTCTTAATCCATTGCAACTAATACATGTAGAAGGAACGAATCAAGTTGGAAAAAGAATCTTTATTTTGCAACCACATTTAAAGTATTTGATTCACCACTGGGTGAAAGTGTGTTCTGGGATACAATGTTGACCCTGTCTCCGAGGGTCCCTCCACAGACCACTTATGATTGCACAGGGGGAAAGGCACTTTTACGGCAGAAGAGACCTAGCAGACAGCACATTGACTAAGTGCCCACCATAGCGGACATCGCCTAGTTATGGGGGAAAGGTAATCCGATGCTTCTGGGGTGCTGTCCTGAGGACCCACAGCCCTTCCTCGGGATTCCTGCCAGCAATGCAGAACCTGGATTGGAGTGTGGAGAAACAATCAGACAAACCCAAATTGAGGAGCATTGCATTAAACAGGTGATGCTCACCACACATGTTAGGGTCATAAATGACAGAGAAAGACTGTGGAACCATTCCAGGATAAGGTGACTACAGAGATAGGACAACTAATGCAGTGTGTAGGGCAGGACTGGATCCTGGTTGGATAAAAAACAGTTGCTATAAGGCTTGTTTGGGAGGTCTAACTATAGATAATCGCTTGTATCTGGTATTTTAAGAACTTTGGTAATTGCACTAGATTATTTAAAGAGAATATCCTTGTTTTAGAAGATACACACTTTTGAGAGTAAAGGGTCATGATCTCTGCAACTAACTCTCAAGTGGTTCAGAAAAGTAAAGGATATATTATATATGCATAGAGAGAGAGTGTGTGTGGCAGAGTGTTAACACTGGTTGAATTTAAGTGCTGGGTATATCAGATTTCATTGTAATAGTCTTGTAATCTTTTGGTAGGTCTGAAAAAATTTTCAAAATAAAATATTCAATTTTAAAAAGATGAGGTAAATAGAGCAAAATGTCAGTATTGATTTAAACTCTTAAGTGTCTGTTACATTATTTTCTGTATGTTTGAAAATCTGTATTTATCATCTGTAATCTGATGACAAAAGTAAAAAGTATATATTTAAATACATCCAGTACTTTCATCTTAATATACCATTGAGTTCTTCTGATGCCTTTTTTACTTGGTACCCAGGTCATGAACTTTTTTTTCCACTAGACAGTGGTGACATTTACATTGGAATTATATGGGGTTTTTGTGTGGTTTAGACCTTGTGGGTGTGCGAGGGACTGGACTTGCTAACACAGGGAGGAAACCCCTTAAACTGCTACTTGTCTTGTCTGTCGGTTCTTGTGGGTGTCATCCTGTCTTTGTGGTTGCTTGTGGCTGTCATCTGCAGCCCAGCCTCCTCATTTCTGTTCCTGCATGTAGCAGGCTGCGTTGCTCACACCATCATTCCCAATTAAATTAGATAAGCCTCGTAGGTTGCCTTCTGAGGCCCAGCAGCGTGGTCGTTTGTTCTCTTTGACTGTGGGGTTGAGTGGTCACACCTTGGACCATGCGTTTGGCAGGTACAGACTATTAATTCTTCCCTCCGTCTGGTGAGGGCAGTGCTGTCTTGACAGTGCCATATCTGATTATTGGACTCACAGGGGCACACCATTCATTCTAAAATGCCCTGGAGTTATTTGTTGCTCTATTCAACAGGAATGGGGAGGGAAGCATCTGGGGCTTCTTGTAACTCATTTAAAAGGAAACATTTGATGATGCCCAGCTTTAGCTAAGGAGCAGGTGTTAGCCCTGATGTGTTTTCTTTAAAAGCCAGGCTTAGCTGTGGGAAAGAAAGACCTGGTGAACCAACGTGGTTTAAAGGAAAAAAAAAAAAAAAGAAGAAGAAGTATTTCAATTCCATTTTTTAGTTTGGGCTGCAGAGGGTACTTATATTTTCTCACTGGTTTAAAACATGCATGTGCTTCAGAGTCAGTTCCCGCAGAGGAAAAGTGAAGGTAGTAATGGACAATTTGGGACTTCCAGAATGTATTTAATTTCATGTGTTTGAAGCTAAAGATGGGTTTGGATTGAAGTCTGCTGGAAAGGTAAAAGGAGAGGAATTTGGCATGTTTTTAGTAAGAGAAGTTATTCTGAGATTCTTGTAACATTACTGTATTTTATGATAGTTGGGAACTGTAAGTATTGGGCCAGAATATCCTTCAGGGCAAACGTCATTTGGTCTTATTATGTTGGGGTTAGAGGTACTTTAAACAAATTCAGACCTGTTTCATCCTTCTGAGTGCTTGTTGCTTTTCTGTGTTTGTTTTCAGAGCTGACCACTGTCTATCTCTTCTCTACACCACACATTCAGGATCCTCTTTGTATGATTTTTCTCACTGAGAATTTATAATAGAGTAGTTTTCAGATCTTTTGGCAACGTTAAAATATAACCAGACCTTTCAAGTTTGGTGCTTTATGGGTTGTAATATAATCTACTTGGATCCCATATGTATGGGGTATGTGGGTCTACAATTTACATTAAGGTGAATTAAACCAATTTTTTGTTTTATAAAGTAACAACATTTTGCAGACTTTTAAAGTAGTGTGTATATGCTAATGATTGTACTTGATATAATCATTATCATATTCTCTGTTTTCCCTTTGTGCCTCCAGAACAGCAACCCCAGGATTTTCTCTCCTGGCTCCTTCCTTCTCATCCTTCCATCTCTGACCTGAATTTCTTTAATAATTTATGCTTTTCACCTCCTCTTCCTTGTGTTTAGAAGGTAGAGAAAGCTGAGTTGACATCCCAGCTTCACAACCCACTAGCCATGAGATCACAGTGCCTCACACCTCACTTTCCTCACCTGTAATATGGGGGTGAGGGGAGGTTCCAAGATGGCCAAATAGGAACAGCTCCAGTCTACATCTCCCAGCGTGAGCTATGCAGAAGACGGGTGACCACTGCATTTCCAACTGAAGTACTGGGTTCATCTCACTGGTGCTTGTTGGACAGTGGGTGCAGCCCAGGGAGTGTGAGCTGAAGCAGGGCAGGGCATCGCCTCACCTGGGAAGTGCGAAGGGTCGGGGAAATCCCTTTCCTAGCCAAGGGAAGCCATGACAGACGGCACCTGGAAAATCAGGTCACTCCCACCTTAATACATTTCCAACAGTCTTAGCAAACAGCACACCAGGAGATTATATCCCACGCCTGGCTCGGAGGGTCCCACGCCCACAGAGCCTCGCTCACTGCTAGCACAGCAGTCTGAGATTGAACTGCAAGGTGGCAGCAAGGCTGGGGGAGGGGCACTCACCATTGCTGAGGCTTGAGCAGGTAAATAAAGTGGCTGGGAAGCTCAAACTGAGTGGAGCCCACAGCAGCTCAAGGAGGCCTGCCTGCCTCTGTAGACTCCACCTCTAGGGGCAGTGCATAGCTGAACAAAAGGCAGCAGAAACTTCTACAAACTTAAATGTCCCTGCCTGACAGTTTTGAAGAGAGTAGTTGTTCTCCCAGCACGGAGTTTGAGATCTGAGAATGGACAGACTGCCTCCTCATGTGGGTCCCTGACCCCCGAGTAGCCTAACTGGGAGGCACCTCCCAGTAGGGGCCGACTGACACCTCATACGGCCGGATGCCCCTCTGACACGAAGCTTCCAGAGGAACGATCAGGCAGCAACATCTGCCTTTCTGCAATATTTGCTGTTCTGCAGCTTCGGCTGGTGATACCCAGGCAAAAAGGGTCTGGAGTGGACCTCCAGCAAACTCCAACAGACTTACAGCTGAGGGTCCTGACTGTTAGAAGGAAAACTAACAAACAGAAAGGACATCCACACCAAAACCGCATCTGTATGTCACCATCATCAAAGACCAAAGGTAGATAAAACCACAAAGATGGGGAGAAACCAGAGCAGAAAAGCTGAAAATTCTAAAAATCAGAGCGCCTCTTCTCCTCCAAAGGAACACAGCTCCTTGCCAGCAACGGAACAAAGCTGAACAGAGAATGACTTTGACAAGTTGAGAGAAGGCGGCTTCAGAAGATCGGTAATAACAAACTTCTCTGAGCTAAAGGAGGATGTTCAAACCCATCGCAAAGAAGCTAAAAACCTTGAAAAAAGATTGGACAAATGGCTAACTAGAATAAACAGCGTAGAGAAGACCTTAGATGACCTGATAGAGCTGAAAACCATGGCACGAGAACTACGTGATACATGCAAAAGCTTCAGTAGCTGATTCGATCAACTGGAAGAAAGGGTATCAGTGATTGAAGATCAAATGAATGAAATGAAGTGAGAAGAGAAGTTTAGAGAAGAAAGAGTAAAAAGAAATGAACAAAGCCTCCAAGAAATATGGGACTATGTGAAAAGACCAAATCTACGTCCGATTGGTGTACCTGAAAGGGACAGGGAGAATGGAACCAAGTTGGAAAACACTCTTCAGGATATTATCCAGGAGAACTTCCCCAACCTAGCAAGGCAGGCCAGCATTCAAATTCGGGAAATACAGAGAATGCCAAAAAGGTGTTCCTCGAGAAGAGCAACTCCAAGACACATAATTGTCAGATTCACCAAAGTTGAAATGAAGGAAAAAAGGTTAAGGGCAGCCAGAGAGAAAGGTCAGGTTACCCACAAAGGGAAGCCCATCAGACTAACCGCAGATCTCTCGGCAGAAACTCTACAAGCCAGAAGAGAGTGGGGGCCAATATTCAACATTCTTAAAGGAAAGAATTTTCAACCTAGAATTTCATATCCAGCCAAACTAAGCTTCGTAAGTGAAGGAGAAATAAAATCCTTTACAGACAAGCAAATGAGAGATTTTGTCACCACCAGGTGTGCCTTACAAGAGCTCCTGAAGGAAGCACTAAACATGGAAAGGAATTTCTGCGCTAACGTGCCAGCCTAAAAAGTACCAAAATGTAAAAGACCACTAGTGCTGGGAAGAAACTGCATCGCTGGCGAAATAACCAGCTAACATCATAATGACAGGATCAAATTCACACACTTAATATTAACTTTAAATGTGGAAGTGGGCCAGTATGATTAAAAGACCTGAATGGCAAATTGGATAAAAGTCAGAGGCCAATGGGGGTGTGACTTAGTATTCAGGGTATGTCTCATTGCGAGGGCATGGGCTCAAAATAAAGGATGGTGAAGTCTACAAGCAGGCTGAGCAAGCCAGGGGTTACAATCTCTTAGTCTCTGGCAAGGCAGGAGCTTTCTTCATGAGGGTTCGAAAGAATGAAGAATACATTGCCATGGCTGGTGAAGTCAGAACTAAAGCAGAGTAACTCCATCTCAAATGTATGTACCATTGCAGACCCTCAGATTCCACTGCAAAGCAGTAGTCCCGGGAGGAGCTGGATTTTAGAAAGATCAACAAAATTGATAGACCACTAGCAGGGCTAGCCAAGAAAGAGAAAAATCAAAGTAGTGCAAGCAAAATGTCAAGGGGATGTGCCCACCGATCCACAGAATCTAGCTGCCTCAAGAGGAATACCGAGCACTCCCTTGCAGTAGGCTAGAAAATCTAAGAGAAAGCGGATATAACTGCAGGTTGCCTCCCAGGCCAAACTGAAGAGGGTTGGTCTTGAGATAGACCAATAACAAATTCTAGAGTTCGAGGGCAATGATAGAGCAACCCTAATAAAAAGGTGGGACCGAATGGAGTCACAGCGAATTCTACCAGAGTTGAAGAGACTCAGTGCCGTTCCTTTGCAATTCCATTCCCGTCCGTGAAAGAGGAGTCTCGCCGCTTTCATTTAGATTGTATCATCCTGGGAAGATGCCAGAAGCCTGGCGAGAACTAGCCAAAAGAGTTTGAGACCATTCCCTGATGAATATCCCGGTGCCGTCTCAGTGGTATTTGACGGTCCATGGCATCGAAAACATCACCAGGGTCGAGGTTGTGCAGGCTATTCACCGGGATGCCGAGACTTGGGTTCCATAAGCCGGAGTCGTGACGCCGTCACTGTACAGGCAGGGACACGGTTAAAGATCACATAGGAGTTGTTTCAATGGGGCGACCATTGACATTTGGCCGGCAAAACATAAAATAAACTACATGATATGATGGATGTATCTCCAGAAATACAGCCAGGCTGTTTTTTAATGGAAAACCCATTGTATATTGCTGGGCAAAAACTGGAAGCATTCAACCGAAACTGATGATGCAAGACAGGGATGCTTCCCTCTCACCACTCCACAGCCAAACCTAAGTGGCGGAGGCTACCAGCCAGAACCAATCCGGCGGAAGAGAAAAGAAATAAAAAGGGTGTTCAGAGTGGGGAAAGGTGTGTGCCTACTGCGGTTGACGAAGTTGTATATTTGAAAAGCCCGCTTAATGGCCCGTCTGGCCTTGTGGCAGCCAAGCGAGAATCTCAGGATACAAAATCAATACCGTCACACCTTGCTTGCACCAATAACAGAGAAACAACATTAAGTCATGAATGAACTCCCGAACTGCAATTTAAGCTTCAAAGAGAATAAATACGCAAGGATTCCGGCACCCTACAAGGGATGTAAAAGGACCTTTCAAGGAGAACGCTGACACCCCATGGTGTTTAAAATAAAAATTACAGCAGTGAACGTTCCGCATAAGCCGGATGAGGGAAAGATAAATATAAACGTGACCATACTACCCTGGTATTTGTAGTTCATTTTATCCCATCGGCTGCCGGTGGCTTTCCTCCAGGGTGGAAAAACTAGCACCAAAATTCATGGAACCGAAAATTCGCATTACCAAGACAATCCTAAGCCAAAAGAAGAAGCTGGAGGCATCATGCACACAAACAAAGGCTACAAGGAACAGTAAAATAAAACAGCATGGTACACGGTGATGTCAAGGCGATTTGGGCAAATGGAGACAGACAGAGCCCTCAGAGGCCAACCACCATCTAAAACCATCTGATCTTTGATAAACCTAGTAAAAACAAAGAGAAGCTGGGGAAAGGATTTCCCTATTTATCATTGATTTTCTGGGAGAAAGGAAAAACTAGCTAATCATATGTAGAAAGCTGAAGCTAGATCCCCATGGGCCTTGCTTGGTACAGCCACAAGATGGACCTAAAGGGCAAATGTTAGACCTAAAATGCCTAGAAGAAAACTATACAATACCCTTCAGGACATAAATGTGAGACTTTGTATCCTAAAGCCACCGAAAACAATAATGTAAAAATGCAAATTTAGCAGAAATGAGAATCTAATTAAAACTTCTGCAGCAAAGAAACTCATCAAATTGAACAGGCAACCCTCTGAAATGGGAAAATTTTTACAATCTACTAGATCTGACAAAGGGCTAGTATCCAGAATCTACAAAGAACTTAAACAAATTGACAAGAAAAAATCAAACTACGCCATCAAAATGTGGGTGAAGAATATGAACAGACACTTCTCAAAAGAAGACATTCATATAGCCAACAGACACATGAAAAAATGCTCGACATCACTGGCCATCAGAGAAATGCAAATCAAAACCACAATGAGATACCATCTCACACCAGTTAGAATGGCGAGCATTAAAGAGTCAAAAAACAACAGGTGCTGGAGAGGATGTGGAGAAATAGGAACACTTTTATACTGTTGGTGGGCCTGTAAGCTAGTTCAACCACTGTGGAAGACAGTGTGGTGATTCCTCAAGGATCTAGAACTAGAAATACCATTTGACCCAGCCATCTCATTACTGGGTATATACCCAAAGGATTATAAATCATGCTACTATAAAGACACATGCACACCTATGTTTATTGCGGCACTATTCACAATAACAAAGACTTGAAACCAACCCAAATGTCCATCGATTATAGACTGGATTAAGAAAATGTGGCACATATACACCATGGAATACTTACTATGCAGCCATAAAAAAGGGTGAGTTCATATCCTTTGTAGGGACATGGATGAAGCTGGAAACCATCATTCTGAGCAAACTATTGCAAGGATAGAAAACCAAACACCACATGTTCTCACTCATAGGTGGGAATTGAACAATGAGAACACTTGGACACAGGGTGGGGAACACCACATACTGGAGCCTGTCGTGGGGTGGGGGTTGGGGGGAGGGATAGCATTAGGAGATATACCTAATGTAAATGATGCGTTAATGGGTACAGCACACCAACATGGTACATGTATACATATGTAACAAACCTGCATGTTGTGCACAGGTACCCTAGAACTTAAAGTATAATAAAAAATAAAACAAAACAAAATAAAATAAAATAACATAAAATAGGGGTGAAAGTACACAGCAAGGGTTAGTTCTCTTCTCCTGCCTAGGTGCAGGACCTAACCCCATGTTAGTAATGCATGAGAATGAAAGAAAGCATATTAAAAGAGAGGAACCAAAAAAAAAAAGGGGGCGTAGATCATAGCAAAAGTAAGCCAGAGGCCTCCGCTGAAGTGGAACAAGAATGGGGAAGCATCCTGCTGTGGTGTCTTTGAGAAACCTCTGGCTTGCTTACCCCAGCCCCAGTCCTATTTCTCTTTAGGCTATGTTACTCTCTAATCAGCTATAGGTACAGGTCTATGCTACACCAAGAGCCACCTGCACTGCTGCTCAGGCAGAAGGTGTGACCAGCACCCTAGGCTCCAGGTCAAGGCACCTGGAGGAGGGTGGATGGGGAGATGTCTGTGGCATGGATTGCTTATTTAGTGGATGTTGTGGCTACTTCCTCTGGGCCTTGTGAGCACATGTTTTCTCCTGGTGATCTTTTATTATATTTGGCCAGACGCACATAAATGTAAAGCCCACAGCTGCCTCTGCACTCTCAGCCAAGTGGAAGTAGTATTCTGTGTTGTTCTTGGCATAAACCTGACACTCCTTTCTTTCCTGTACAGTAATAAAAGGCAGTGCATATCTTGCAAAGTCTGTTACCTAGAAATTGTAGCACACACTTGTTAAGCTGACACACTGTGGTAGACAGCATGGGGCTGTGGCTGGGAATCTCATGGGATTCTCTTTTCTCAGCTCTCAAGTTGGACAGTGGTATCTTTGGGGGATACTTTAACATTAATTGAGATAGTGTTTATGATAGTACTTGGAAACTTTCAAAGCATCAGACAGATGTTACTTGGTACACGATGGTGCATGACGTTCAGAGACAGAGTATGTCTTGCCTGTAAAACCTTGAGCTAGTACTAGAGGAGATGGGACATATGTGGGTGTCTATGCAACATGGTTCAAAGTGATTATCTGCACATCTCTGATTTAAAGATGTGCAGAAAGGCACTGTGGAAAGTCAGTGGGGAGGAAGCTTTGTGAGGTGGGTGATGCCTGAACAGCGCTTTGAAAGATGAGCCATTGAGGAACGTGGTGTGTATGGGGCATTGACTTAACAAACAGGTACTGGCGACAGGGCCTCCGGGCAGAGGGGATCACGTCAGGCATAGATCTGAGTGCATATCAGGCCTGTACAAGCCACAGCCTTCATTGAGTTGGATTGGAGCATTGATTTGGATTTGTAACCCAGACAGTGGGGAACCACTGAAAAATGTTGAGCCCCAGGAGTGGCAAGATAGAACTGAGCTCCAGGGTGAATAACCTGGCAACAATTTAAACAGGTGGAGAAGGGAGAGACTGGAAGCCCTTCTGACTCAGAGACTACGTGGAAAACACACGAAGATCTAATGTGTTTACCTCCCAATATTATCTTGACGAGTAAATGAGATAGAGGATATGGAAGTACATTTGAAAAAATGCATCCCGATGGTCCCTGTCCCAAGCTTCCTGGCCCCCTGGCAGCAGCTGATCACCCTAACCTGCTGCCTTTAGGTGCCTTTAGGCAGCCTGGGTGAAGGTGTGGGCCCAGAGCCCGGCTGTGCCGGTCCCCTGTACCCTCCTGCTTTGCCCCCCTCTTCACTCCTGCTCTTTTCTCCCCATTTGTTGCCTGCCCCTCCCTGCCTGGCTCCTGACGTCCTTGACTTTGTTTCCCATTTCTGGCCTGGGAATACCCGATACCTGGGGATTGGTGTGTTTCTTTTTCTAGGTCTGCCCTTGACCCTTCCCAGGAAGCTCTCCCCTTCCCGGCCACCTGGAGGAACCACCTACTTAGACCACCCCCATTCCAACAAAGCCCTGGTCCCCAGGAGCTCCTCCAGGGTGGCCTTGCAGTGGTGACTGGCTTAGAGAGGAGTGCTGAGAGAAACTGGGAGTTGGATACAGATTTAAATGAATGCTGCTACCATTCACTAGCTTGGGAAGGGGATTACTGAACTACTTGGAGCTTTGGTTTACCCCAGGGGAAAAGGAAGGTAATGATCTGTCTCTCCATTCGGTTGTGAGGCTTAAATGAGGTAATGATTTAAAGGGCTGGTTGGTGTCTAGTGAATATGAGTTGCCCACTGCCTTTTCTTCTGACTTTCCATTCCAGATGAAGACCTTTTATTAAGAGCTTCACATGTTTCTGCCCTCCTCTCTCTCTTATATTTTCTCCTTCTTCCTCTTTTGCAAAAGCTTTGGTATAAAAAGTATAGTTATGGCCGGGCATGGTGGCTCACGCCTGTAATCCCAGCACTTTGGGAGGCTGAGGCGGGCGGATCACGAGGTCAGGAGATCAAGACCATCCTGGCTAATACGGTGAAACCCCGTCTCTACTGAAAATACAAAAAAGTAGCTGGGCCTGGTGGCAGGCGCCTGTGGTCCCAGCTACTCGGGAGGCTGAGGCAGGAGAATGGTGTGAACCCGGGAGGCGGATCTTGCAGTGAGCCGGGATCGTGCCACTGCACTCTAGCCTGGGCAACACAGCAAGACTCCATCTCAAAAAAAAAAAAAAAGGGGTAGTTATTCTGCTCCAGGAGTTTCTGCCGCTGCCTTGAGGGGGGAGGTCCTCGAGATCCCAATATAGGACTTGAAGCACTCTTTCCTATAGAAAGAATGTTAATAAATGTTGGATACTTGCATTGTGAGGACTTTGCCTAAGGAACATTCTGGGCCAGGCAGGCTTTTGTGAAATCATAACAGCATTATTCATTTTCATGAGTAAGTACTCAGACAGATGTTCCCAAGCAAGCAGCTTATCAACAACCTTACCAGAAACCATCCGATTATAACCTGAGGACTGCCTGTCCCCTCGGGTATTTGCTGTTGCCCTCATAAGCCTTGGTAGGTGGTTGGCTTAGGAAGCGTTTCACACTGATGCAGGAGCTGTGTGAGCTTAGCCCCAAGTCCTGTGCTGTCTGGACTACCCCCTTTTTTTTTTTTAATAAAATCTAAGAACTTAAGTTTAATGGGATGAGAGAGTCAGAAGGGACCTTGAGATATCTTACCTGTCCACCACTCATATTTAAGCCGTTTGAATGGCAAGAACTACCCCTTTATAGAACACTTGCTGATGTTTGTGACTTTTCATGATGATTTCCTGCAAAGGCTTTTGCTGAGAAGTCCTTTCTTGATGTCTGTGGGTGCACAAGCCCCTGATGGGGAAGAAGTGCTCAGGGCCTTGCCACATACCACTCCTACCACAAGAATACACTCTCCTGACAACATCCCCACCACTTATGTCTTGTACCATAAGCATAAAGGCCACCCCCTTCCAGGCAAAGATGAGTGTTGAGGCCTTTTATGTACCAGGGATTAGGGAAGTCCAGCTCGGTATCTTTCCACTGTCCCTATCCCTGCTCCATAGGGTGGGAAGGGAGAATGGTAGGCACATCCCAGTCTTTAAGGCAATATGAGAATCCGCTTGTTACTTCATCTAGAAAAATGTAACACTAATTCAGCAACTTCTGGGAACCAGACACCCTAGCAAGTGCTGCAGCAAGTTGTTTTTTGTTTTTTTTTGTTTTGTTTTGTTTTTTTTTTTTTGTAGTCACCACAACAAATCTGTAATGTGGATACACTATTAATGTCATTCCTATTTTAGAGATCCCAGGCTTTGGAAAGTTAATGACTTACCAGCTGTGACTCACCCTGCTGAGAGTGGCAGAGTCAAATTTAAATATGACTCACGTCAGAGCCCAGTCACTGAGCACACTCCCAGGCTCTGTTGGATGTGGAAGAGAGTGTGCCTGTCGTGGAGCCTTAGCTCTGACCCCTATGCCTGCGACACACACACCTTTGAATGTGCCAGGTAGGGACAGGGGATCAGGGCTGGGCCAGGCAAGGCTTAGCGCCAGCCCCTGTGCTACTACTGGTGGGAACGGGAGGACATGGCTCTGCCTGAGCCTTACTATCCTATTGGTCAGTTTCCCTCCATGGCCTGTGTGTGTCAGGAGCACAAAGAGTCTTCCAAATGGTAGGTTTTACAGATGTGACAGTAGCGTCTACAGAGAGATATAGTCTTCAGTTTGCAGAGGAGAAAACCAAGTCTCAGAGTCCCTTCCCAGAAGAGCGAGTAAACGGCAGAGCCCTGACAGGACCCAGGTCTTCCCATTCCCCATCTAGCGCCCATCTGCTGTTGGGAGGTTTGCAGTCTTGAGCATTTCCCTTCCTGATGTAAACCACTTGGGCTGCAGTTTAGGCCTGTTTCTTCTTTAGTGTTAGAGGAGGTAGAAAACCACTGATTTCCCATCCAGTGTTCTATTACCAAATGTTCCCTTCAGCTTTCTCTTCCTCAGGCTAATAGTTCTTTGCTTCTTTGTTCTAAAAGAACTTTTTTTTAGTCCAATTTTCTGCATTCAGGTGCCTCACTGGCCCTGCCACATAACCTTTCCTTTTTCTCAATCCTTACTCCAAACTAAACCGCCTCTCTGCACGCTTGCCTCATGCATCTTAGGTCTGGTTCTTTTCCTGCTTCCTTTTTCTTTGTATGGTAGTTCTACTTCTTTTAAGAATTTTTCCCCAACTGAGGCCAAGCTGCCATCATGACCAGTGTTGGCCAAAACCAGTCTGCGATCTTTTGTTTTAATAAGAACTTGGGTGTTTATTTTTAGTTCTGTCCTAATGTCTCCACCTCCTGTCCTGGTGCTCCCTAACTTAGACAAAACTAAAAAACTAAAAACACGTGACATGGGGACAAGGGTCCAGGTAACTGTGTCTTCATTCATTGGAAACTATCTGTTTTGCTTCTCAGGTACACAGATAAGCTGTTTCTCTCCAAGTTCTTTCTCCTGGCGTCAGGCTGCCTTTGTGGATTCATATTGCTGGGCTGCTGTTCAGCAGAAGAACTCACTGCAGAGCGATTCTGGAAACCTCCCACTGTGGCTGCATAAGGTAAAGGGAGACATTTCCAAATAGAAACCGTTTGCTTTATAGATAAGGAAACTAAGTCCCAGGGAGACTGCCAAAGACCACACAGATATTGTAGCCAACCAGGGCTGTATCTCGATGTAAAACTGTAGCACCTTATAGTCAAAAAGAACCTCTGAGATGACTTGGTGTAGGCACCGTCATTTAGCACAATGGGGCAATGGAAGTGTTCTTTGGGTTTTAGCTCTGTAACAGCAGGCACCTTCTGTGTCTTGTCACCTTTATGTCATAATGCCCAGCAGGATGTCTGGCCCATAGTAGGTTCTTAGTAGATTTTGAGTGGCAGAGCTAGGATTCATGCATAGCTTCTCAGCTAGCGCCTTTTATACCACACACAGGGTCTCTTGCAGAAAGTAAGGACTGACCTAGAGTTCAGTTGCTTCTAGGTGATATGTTACTGGAGCATCAAAAAGCCTAGTGATGAGGCCCTCTGGGGGTATTGGCTGTATCACTGCTTTTGGAATAGATCTGTTTGCTTTTGATAGATCCAGATACTGCAGGGAAGGGGAGATTACTACACAAGAGACACCAATGTCTGGGTTCCACTTCCCATAGAGAAGGGCAGTCAGGCGCTCTGTCGTCAGGGAAGTGGTGGCTTGTGCTTGCAGGTGGCAGGGGATGCGGCGAGGACCTTAGGCAGCAGTTGACAAATTTGTGCAGAAGAATGTTCTCTGAGTTATGAAGTGACTGCATTAGGTCTTCTCTGTGCTTATGAAAGTAGGACTTTGTTTCAGCCTGTCATTCATTTCAACCACTGTTTCTTTTGTCCATTGTGAAAACAAATAGAATGTGTATCTTCTGGTATTCTTTTCTGCTGAAGAAAATACAGAATTTTAGCTTTCGAAAACCCAAAAGCCAAAGTTTGACTCTCTTCTGCTTTGACCTGCTGCCAGACACACCATCAGCATCCTTCTTCATAAAAGGAATGATTGAAGGGAGCTATGACTCAGACTTGTTCTCCCTCTCGTTTGTTTACAGTTGACCCTTGAACAACGTAGGGGTCAGGGGCACTGGCTCTCTGCAAAGTCACAAATTTGTGTGTAACATTTGACTCCCCCAAAACTTAACTACTGATAGCCTACTGTTGACTGGAAGCCTTACTAATAACAGAAACAGTCAATTAATACATATTTAATATGTTATGTGTATTATATACTATATTCTTACAATAAAGTAAGCTAGAGAAAAGAAAATGTTACTAAGAATATTATAAGGAAAAGAAAATATATTTATAGTTGGTGCAAAAGTAATCATGGGTTTTGCTATTAAAAGTAATTGCAAGGTAGGCGAGGTGGGCGGATCACCTGAAGTCAGGAGTTTGAGACCAGCCTGGCCAACATGGTAAAACCTCGTCTCTACTAAAAATGCAAAAATTAGATAGGCATGGCTGGGCACGGTGGCTCATGCCTGTAATCCCAGCACTTTGGGAGACTGAGGCGAGCAGATCACTGGAGGTCAGGAGTTCGAGACCAGCCTGGCCAACATGGTGAAACCCTGTCTCTACTAAAAATACAAAAATTAGCTGGGCATGGTAGCAGGCACCTGTAATCCCAGCTACTCAGGAGGCTGAGGCAGGAGAATCACTTGAGCCCGGGAAGTAGAAGTTGCAGTGAGCCTACATCGTGCTGTTGCACTCCAGCTTGGGCAACAAGAGTGAAACTCCATCTCAGAAAAAAAAAAAAAAAAAAAATTAGCCAGGCATGGTGGTGCATGCCTATAGTCCCAGTTACTCAGGAGGCTGAGGCAGGAGAATCACTTGAATGCGGGAGGTGGAGGTTGAAGAGAGAAGAGATCACACCACTATCACTCCAGCATGGGAGACAGAGTGAGACTCCAAAAAATAATAGTAATTAAATAAATATATAAAAGGAATAGCAAAACCCACAATTACTTTTGCTCCAACCTAATATTTATTAAGTGGAAGTAGAACATCATAAAGGTCTTCATCCTCATTGTCTTTATGTTGAGTAGCTGAGGAGGAGGAGGAGGAGGAGAGGTTGTTCATGCTGTATCAGGAGTGGTAGAGGCAGAAGAAAAGCCCCATAAAAGTGGGCCCATGTAGTTCAAATTTATGTTGTTCAAGCGTCAACTGTATTGCTTGCCATTTTGCATAGTGGTACCCTGTAGTGACTCTTTTCTTCATTTAGGTTGGGCTTTTCTCTTTATTTTCAGCCATAGGTGGGTTCTTGTCAGCTTTGCATGGTTTAGTAGCCAAGGCAACATATAATAGGACTTGTAGTGTGAATGGCCACAGTTCTAAAGTTTAACAGCTTGCTTTGTAAATCCAAATTTTTACTGTAGTTTCAATTCGTTTGTTATAGTGTTCTCATGAAAATGAAGAGTTTTAATGAGTCACTGGGCTGGCTTTGATGGATCCACAGGAGAATTGTCTAATGTAAGAGTTGGCAGGCGTGTTAGTAATTATTTTAGAGCAAGAATAAACTAACAGATATTTTATCCAGATGCCTTTTACATTTAAGGGTAAGGGAACTTTGAGGGATCTAGCCTAAAGGTCATAGGACTTGTTGCTGACTAACACACCAGAGCTCAGATCTTCAGACATCTAGCCCGTTGCTCTTCTAGTCAAGGAAGGGGAAATGTGGAAACAGTATGGGTAGCCAAATCTTAAGTTACCTGGTACTGATGAGAGATTAAGAAGCCCTCTTTCTGGCAGTGGAAGACTGCTTGTTTGAATGGAGGTTCATCTGAGTTTCTCAGCAGAGCTCTTGCCAGATTCACAAGGCTGGGGACTGAAATTGAAGTCAGGACCTGCCACGTTGGAAGGACCCTTATTAGCACTCCTTGGCATTTGCTTGGGACTCTGAAAGGCTGTTCTTTGAGAACAAGGGGCAATCCAGAATTAATCTAGCTCCCATAGGGACTAGAGTCCTGATTTAAATCATTGCAATAGCAGTTGAGTGACAGAGATCAGGGATTGCCAGTGTGTGGTCTACTTGCCTGCCAGAAGTAAAAATAAATCCTTTCTGGAGGATTTTCTGGGTGTAATTATCATCCATCCTTTTTTTTTTTTTTTTTATTTTTCTCTTCTTTTTTTTTTGAGACAGGGTCTCACTTTGTCACCCAGGCCGGAGTGCCGTGGCACAAACATGGCTCACTGCAGCCTCAACCTCCTGGTTGTAAGGCGATTCTTCTGCCGCAGCCCCCCAAGTAGCTGGGACTACAAGCATGCACTACCACACCTGGCTAATTTTTGTATTTTTTGTAGAAATGGTCTCAAACTCCTGAGCTCAAGAGATCCACTCATCTTGGCCTTCCAGAGTGTTGGGATTACAGGCGTAAGCCACCACACCTGGCTTATTGTTATTTTTAATTTTTATGGTTACATAATAGTTGTATATATTTGTGGAATACATGTGATATTTTGATATAAGCATACAATGTATAATGAGCAAATCGGGGTAATTGGGATACCCATCACCTTAAACATTTATCATTTCTTTGTGTTAGCAACATTCTGATTCCATTCATATAGTTCTTTTGAAATATACAGTAAATTATTAACTATAGTCAGCTTGCTATCTAAACCTAGATCTTATTCCTTTTATCTAACTGTATACTTACACCCATTAACCATTCTCCCTTTCCACTACGCTTCCCAGCTTCTGGTAACCTTCACTCTATTCTTTATGAGATCAGTTTTTTTAAGCTCTCACGTAAATGTGAACGTGGAGTACTTATCTGTGCCTGGCTTATTTCGCTTAACATGACATTGTCCAGATCCATTCATGTTGCTGAATTTAACAGGATATCATGTTTTTTTAATAGCTAAATAATATTCCATTGTGTATATGTACCACATTTTCTTCATTCATTGGATGATGGACACTTAGGTCAATTTCCGTGTCTTTGCTATTGCGAATAGCTCTGCAATAAACATGGGGGTGCAAATAACTTTGATATTCTATTTCCTTTCTTTTGGATGTATACCCAGCAGTGGGATTACTGTATCGTGTAGTAGCTCTGTTTTTAGTTTTTTGAGGACCTCCCTACTTTTTCCGTAGTGGCTATACTAGTTTACATTCCTACCAAGAGTATAGAATGTCCCCCTTTCTACACATCCTCACCAGCATTCATTGTTTTTTGTCTTTTCGATAAAAGCCATTTTACCTGGAGTGAGGTGATATCTCATTGTGATTTTGATTTGCATTTCCCTGATCAATGATGTTGACCATTTTTTTCATATACCTGTTTGCCATTTGAATTTCATCTTCTGAAAAATGTCTATTCAGATTTTTTGCCCATTTTTAAGGTTTTTCTTTTTTTGATACTGAGTTGTTTGAGTTTCTTATATATTCTGGTTATTAATCCCTTGTCAGATGGATAGTTGGCAAATATTTTCTCCCATTCTGTGGATTGTCTCATCATGTTAATTGTTTCCTGTGCTGCACAGAAGCTTTTTAGCTTGAAGTGATCCTTCTTGTCCATTTTTGCTGTGGTTGCTTGTGTTCCTGAGGTCTTACACAAGAAATTGCTTATCCAGACTCACGTCCTGGAGTGTTTCTCCAGTGTTTTCTTCTAGTAGTTTCATGGTTTTAAGTCTTATATTTAAGTCTTTAATCTATTTTGGTTAGATTTTTGTATATGATGAGAAATAGGGATCTGAGTTCAGTCTTCTGCATATGGATACTCAGTTTTCCTAGCACCATTTATTTAAGAGATGGTCATTTCTGTATTGTATCTTTTTGGCACCTTTGTTAAAATGAATTGACTATAAATGAGTAGATTTATATCTGGGTTCTCTATTCTATTTCCTTGGTCTGTGTGTCTGTTTTTATGCCACTGCTGTGCTATTTTGGTTGCTATGGCTTTGTGGTATAACTTGATATTGTGATGCCCCAGCCTTGTTCTTTTTGCTCAGAATTGCTCAGACTACTGTGGGTCTTTTGTATTTCCATATACATTTTAGGATTGTTTTTTCTATGAAGAATGTCATTGATATCTTGATACATTTTGCATTGAATCAGTAACTTGCTTTGGGTAGTGTGAACATTTTAACAATATTAATCCTTCCAATTCATGAACATGGAATATCTTTTAATTCATTTATGTCCTCTTCAATTTCTTTGATTAGTGTTTTATAGTTTTTATTGTAGAGATCTTTCACTTCTCTGTTGAGGTTTATTCCTAGGTATTTTATTTATAGCTATTGTTAATGAACTTACTTTCTTGGTTTCTTTTTCAGATTGTTTGCTATTGGCATATAGAAATGCTTGTGATTTTTGTATGTTGGTTTTGTATCCTGAAACTTCAGTGATTCATTTATCAGTTCTAATAGTTTCTTGGTGAAGTCTAGATTTCTCTCTCTATAAGATCATATTATCAGCAAGCAAGGATAATTTGATTTCTTCCTTTCCAATTTGGATGCCCTTTCTTTCTCTTGTTGAATTACTGTGACTAGGACTTCCACTACTATGTTGAATAAAAGTGTTAGAAGTGGGCATCCTTGTCTTCTTCCATATCTTAAAGGAAACGATTTCAGTTTTTCCCCATTCTTTGTGACACTAGCTGTGTTATAAATGGTCTTTATTATATTGAGGTGTGTTCCTTCTGTACTCAGTTTGTTGAGGGTTTTTATCATCAGGGAATGTTGACTGTTACTGAGTGCTTTTTTGGCATCAATGGAAATGATCATATGGTTTTTGACCTTCCTTCTGTTGATGTGATATATCAAATGTATTGATTTGCATATGTTGAACTATCCTTGCATCCCTAAGATAAATCCCACTTGGTTGTGATGAATGATCTTTTTAATGTGCTACTGAATCAGTTTGCTGAATCATTTTATTGAGGATTTTTATATCTATGTTCATCAGAGGTATTGGCTTATAATTTTCTTATGTCTTTGTCTGATTTTGGTATCATGGTAAGACTGGCTTTATAAAATTATTCCCTCCTCAAAGGACAGTTTGGAATTATTCCCTCCTGAGCGTCTTTGAATACTTTAAGTAGGATTGGTATTAGTTCTTTTTTAAAAGTTTGGTAGAATTTAGCAGTGAAGCCATCAGGTCCTGGGCTTTTCTTTGATGGGAGACTTATGATTACTGCCTCTCCCTTGTTACTTGCTATTGGTCTATTCCGGTTTTGTATTTCTTCATGGTCCAATCTTGGTAGGTTGTATGTGTCTAGAAATTTATCTATTTTTTTTTTTTTAGGTTTTGCAATTTATTGGCGTATAGTTGCTCGTAATAGTCTTTAGTGATCCTTTTAATTTCTGTGGTATGAATGATGTCTCCTTTTTTGTCTCTAATTTTATTTATTTGGTCTTTCTCTTTTTTTAGTCTGTCTAAAGGTTTGTTGATTTTGTTTATCTTTTCAAAAAACCAACTTTTAAATTTTATTGATTTTTGTATTTTTTTTAAGTTTCAATTTTATTTATTTCTGCTCTTTAATAGTCTACTGAATTTGGGTTTGGTTTGCTCTTGCTTTTCTAGTTCTTTAAGGTCTATCATTAAGCTGTTTATTTGAAGTCTTTCTACTTTTTTGATGTAGGTGTTTATTGCTTTAAACATCCCTGTTAGTACTGCTTTTGCTATATCCAGTAGGTTTTGGTATGTTGTGTTCTCATTTTCATTTGTTTCAAGAAATTTTTAAACTTATTCTTAATCTCTTCATTGACCCAGTGGTCATTCAGGAGCATATTAATTTCCGTGTGTTTGTGTAGTTTCCAGAGTTTCTCTTGTCATTGATTTCTGACCTTGTGGTCAGAAAAGATACTTTTATGATTTCAATTATTTTGAATTATTTGAGACTTGTTTTGTGGCCTAACATATGGCTTATCTGTGAGAATGTTTCATTTGCTAAAGAGCAGAATGTTCTGCAGCTATTGGATGAAATGTTCTGTAAATGTCTGTTGGGTCTGTTTGGCCTACAGTGTAGCTTAAGCCTGATATTTCTTTATTTTCTGTCTAGATGATCTGCTCAATACTGAAAGTCGGGTGTGAAGTTCCCAACTATTATTGTATTGGGGTTTATCCCTCTTTAGCTCTAATAATATTTTCTTTATATATCTGAGTGCTCAGCATTGGGTGCTTATATATTTACAATTGTTATACCCTCTTACTGAATTGATCCCATTATCATTATATAATGACTTACTTTTTATCTTTTTACAGTTTCTGTCTTGAGATTTATTTTATCTGATATATGTATAGCTATTCCTGTTCTTTTTTGGTTTCTGTTTGCATGGAATGTATTTTTCAGCCCTTCATTTTCAGCCTATATGTGTCTTTATAGGTGAAGTGAGTTTCTTGTCAGCAGCATATGGTTGGGTTTTTAATCCAGTGAGCCATTCTTTCTCTTGATTGAAGAATTTAGTTCATTTACATTCAGTGTTATTATTGATAGATAAGGGCTTACTACTGCAATTTTGTTATTTGTTTTCTGGTTGTTTTGTAAGTTTCTCTTTTTTTCCTTTTTCTCTGTCTTCACTTGTGTATAAGCGATTTTTTGGTAGTATGTTTTAGTTTCTTGCTTTTTATTTTTTGTGTATCTATCATAGGCTTTTACTTTGTTTGCCATGAGGCTACACACGAGGCTGTGATTGGAATTAAGTTATCTTCATTTTAAAATAATTGGTTATGCGGTTGGGCGTGGTGGCTCAAGCCTGTAATCCCAGCATTTTGCGAGGCCGAGACGGGCAGATCACCTGAGGCCAAGAATTCAAGACTAGCCTGACCAACATGGAGAAACCTTGTCCCTACTAAAAATACAAAATTAGCTGGGCATGGTGGTGCATGCCTGTAATCCCAGCTATTCGGGAGGCTGAGGCAGAAGAATTGCTTGAACTTACCAGGAGGCAGAGGTTGCAGTGAGCTGAGATCGCACCATTGCCCTCCAGCCTGGGCAACAAGAGTGAAACTCCATTTCAAATAATATAATAATAACTATTATTATTATTGTTGTTGGTTATGTTATTAACCTTTTATTTTAAACTGAAGATAACTTAATCCAATTACAATGAAAATTAAAAAACAAGCAAAGAGAAAACTAAAAAATTCTGGACTTTAACTTCATTCCCCCCCTCCCTTTCAACTTCTTGTCTCTTTATATCTTTTTATATTGTCTATCTCCTAACAAATTGTTGTAATTACGATTATTTTTGATAGGTTTACTTTAGGGTCTTCATTTTAAGGTATGGGTGGTTTACACAATTACAGTGTTAGAGTATTCTGTATTTGTCTGCGTACTTACTTTTACCAGTGAGTCTGTAATTTTAGATGATTTCTTGTTGCTCATTAGCATCCTTTTCTTTCAGACTGAAGAACTCCCTTTATCATGTCTTGTAAGACAGGTCTAGTGTTGATGAAATACCTCAGCTTTTGTTTGTCTGGGAAAGTCTTTATTTCACCTTTATGTTTGAAGGATAACTTTGCTGGTCATGATATTCTAGGTCGGAAGCTTTTTTCCTTTGGTGCTTTGAATATGTCATCCCACTCCCTCCTGGTCTGTAAGGTTTCCACTGAAAAGTCTGCTGCCAGATGTCTTGGAACTCTTTTATATGTAATTTGTATCTTTTCACCTGGTGTTTTTGGGATCCTTTCTTTGTCCTTCACCTTTGAGAGTTGGATTATTATATTCCTTGAGGTAGTCTTATTTGAGTTGAGTCTTCTTTGTGTCCTTTAACCTTCTTGTACCTGCATATTATATCAGACATCTGCCTGGTGCTTTATTTTACTATGACTGAGCCTGATATCTAAGTTGCAAGACAGTATCCTCTGTACTCTTTCCTGTCCTTTCACCAAGTTGAAAGATCTCTCCCCAAGCTGCACTGCTTGGAGTTGGGAGAGGAGTGATGCAGGTGTTCCCCTGGCTGGTACAGTTAGTGTCATATTGGGTCACATCCCAAGCCCACTGTTTCTAAGACCAGTGCAGCACCAGGGCTTGTCCAAGGCCTATAGTTACTATGTTCTGATTGGCACTCAGATTTATTTGGGGCCCTAGGTCACTTTAGTCAATTGGTGGTGAAGCCAGCAGGAGTCACGTTTCTCCCACTGGGGCAGAAGATTCCCCTCTGGCCCAGGCTGGTCTAAATGCTTCCTTTGTGGGACCTGGCAGAAGTCTGCCTGGTGTTGTGTGTGGCTATGACAAGGTAACACTGAGTTCCAATGCAAAGTCCCATACTCACTTTGCTCTCCCTCCTTCAAGCACGCAGATTCTTTCTCCAGACTGTACTGCCTGGTTTTAGGGAAGGGGTAGTGTAAGCAATGCAAGACCGTCCTTCCTACTCTCTTCAATGCCACTTACCATGTTATGTTAAAACCAGGTACAGTGATTGCTCATCTGATTTTTTGGTTCTTAAGAAGGTACTTTCTTGCCTAGATACTTTATATCTTTTTATATTGTCTATCTCCTAACAGGGGGGTCAATCATTGGAGGGTTCAATTCAGCCATCTTGCTCTGCCTCCTCTTATGTGCTCTCAAATTCTTGCTCAGGTTTTTAATATATGATATTCAGCACTCACTAGGAAATAACTAGGTGTACAAGAAAACCAAGAGAAAAATCAGAAATGGAAACAAACCTGTTGGAGATTCAGATAGTAGATTGATCAACCATGCATTTTAACTAATCATTAATAATATATTCAAAGAATTATGATTATATGGAGATTTTTACAGGGAACTGACTGCAAATTGCACCAAAAGAATCAAATGGAAATTCTTGAGCTGAAAACATTTAGTCACAGTTGATTTCAGCTAACGTTGATTGATATGCTAGAATGTATGTACAGTGGCAGAGAGCCACAGATGACATGGTCCCTTCATCAAGGAGCTCGTTGTTAGTGGAAAAATAAACATGGAAGAAGGCAGCGAAAGAGAATAATCAGCTAAATGGTAAAAGGAGAGTGTTTCAGACAGCAGTGAACTCTGTTAAATGCTGCTGCAGAGAAGCCAATGCAGTCTGGGAGAAATAAAACTTACTGGATTTAATGAAAACATTGGGGATCCAGCAGGAATGATTTTAGTGGAGAAGTGGGAGGCAGATGGCTGTGGTGAAGAGTGAATGAGAGGTAAGGAAATGAAGATGATTAGACAATTTCTTCACAATTTTTTTTTCCTTTTCATAAACTCTCTCTTCCTGATAACCAGAAGAGAGAGGAACAAGCTGGGTGACAACTGGAAGGAAAATACAGGCCCAACAAGCACAAAAAAAGCACTGCCTGGGAGGGTGGGAAGCACTTTCTGGGAGAGGCATGGCCTGCTTGGGAGCAGTGGGCCGTTGATTAACTATGCAGGGTAGGTTAGGTTACAGGGGACTTTGAAAACTAACCAGATAGATGGGCTAAATGCTGGGGACAGCGGGAGCCATTGCAGGTACCTGAGCAGGGTGAACTTGGCAATTCCAAGAGTTAAGCCTCAGTGACGGTGTGCAGGAGGGAATAGAGGCAGGGAGAGCCACTTGGTAAGCACAGAGTGAGGGTTCTCATTAGGGAACAGAAAGGAAAAGAAGCAGTTATGTCTAAGAGGGCAAAGAGCAAACAAAAAGCAATACTCTGTGTCTTATTGCTGATTAGAAGATCACGCAAAAGGATAGTCAAAAGTGATGTCAAGGGCCTAGACCGGGGGTCAGCAAACTTTTCTGCAGAGGGCCAGATCATAAAGTTTTTTGTCATTGCAGATCACACGGTCACTGTCGCAGCTACTCAGTTCTGCAGAGTAGACATGATCGCTTGTGGCCAGATTTGGCTCAGGGGCAGCAGTTTGCTGATCCTTGGTCTAGAGTGACAGCAGTTGAGGTCTAGGGTGACAGCAGAGGAGGTGGGAAGCGTATCTTTTCTAAGGCTTGGGGCATCTTTTCTAAGATATGGAAGTAACAAGATGTGCCGATTGGACGTGGGAAGATGAGAGAAAGATCAGGATGAAGGACATGACCAAGGTTTCAGGCACTGGATGGAATGACACCTTCATGACACTTGAAGAAGCAGATTTTGGAGGAAAATCAAAGAGTTCTGCTTGAACATGTTGAATCAGATGCTCCATGGTCCAGAGGATGTGTCAGGTGGGCAGTGAGATATGGTATCTGGAGATTGCAGGCTAGAGTAGAGCTATAGATATGGCAGATTGTCAGAAAATAGATAGTGTTTAAAGCTATAGGAGTGGATGGGGTTTCTTAGGGGGTGATTATATGTAGACAGGGGCAAGGTCTGAGGGCTGCTCCAACATGGAGAGAGGGTGGGGTAGGACCAGTCAACAGAGGAGACACAGAGAGGTGGGGTGATGAGGAAAGTGTTAACAGTGTGTGTATGCTTGAAACGCAGGGTATCTTGTAAAGAAAGATGGTGTCAATGTAATAACCTGTGTCAAATGCTGCCAAGAGGGTGAGTAAGGTGAGGACTGAGACTTCAGTTAACTCTACATTTGGGTGGTGTCATGGGTTGAATTGTGTCCCCCGAAAGATACGTTGAAGTTTTAACCCAGTGTGCCCTAAACTGTGACACCTTATTTGGAAATACAGTTACTGCAGATGTAATTAGTTAAGATGGGGTCCTGCTGCAGTAGGGTGGGCCCTTAACCCAGTATGACTGCTGTCCTCATAAGAAGAGGGAAAGTTGGACACAGACGTGCTCAGAGGGAAGACAACATGAAGACACTCAGGGAGAAAACAGCCGCATGCCCACAGGGGACTGGATTGGAGTTACGCTGCCAAGCCAAGGAATGCTGGGGCGCCTGGAAGCTGGAAGAGGCTGGGAGGATCCTTCCCTGGAGACTTGAGAGGGAGCATGGCCCTGCTAGCACCTTGATTTTGAACTCCTCACCTCTAAAACCATGAAAGAACAAATTTCTGTGGTTTTCAGCCATCCAATTTGTGGGATTTGGTTGGTAATGCCGGGAGTTAGAGAGAAATGAAGTTTCAGCCTAATTGGAGAAATAAAACCTATACCAGATACGAATATTAGTGTGTGGCTTTCTGAGGCCAGATTCAGTAATCACACCTGCTTTATTTCTACGTTGATCTCTGTTTCAAGTTTTTCTTTTTCTTTTTTGATAAAATATATATAACATAAAATTTACCTTTCTCTTTGTAGGTATATAGCCCAGTGGCATTAAGTACATTTACATTGTTGCGAAACCATTGCCGTTATCCATCTCCTGAATTTTTCATCTTCCCAAACTGAGACCTGCACCTATTAAGCAGTAATTTTCCATTTCCCCATCCCCGCAGCCCCTGGCAACCTCCATTCTGTTTTCTGTCTCTCTGCATTTGCCTATTCTAGATACCTTATATAAGTGAAACCATACAATATTTGACCTTTTGTGTCTGGCTTATCTCACTTAAGAAAATGTTTTCAGAGTTCATTCATGTGGTAGCATACATTAAAATCCCCTTCCTTTTTAAGACTGAATAACATTCCATTGTAAGTTTGTACGGGATTTTGTTTATCCATTTGTCAGCGGACACTTGGTTGCTTGCACTTCTTGCCTATTGTGACTATTGCTGCTGAGAACATCTGTTCGAGTCCTCACTTTGTTTCTTTTGGATACATACCCCAAAGTGGAATTGCTGGATTATCTTTCAAGGATAAAAAGGCTTTCTTGTGGCTTCTCCACACTGAGCAGACTTGGGACCGTTAAACTGTTAGGGTCCTCTCATTCAGACTCCGAGGGCCAGAGTGGTCAGTGCCTTTTCCGAGGTCCCACAGCCAGATGGCAGGTGAGCCCACAGCCTCCTTCAAATTTCAGGCATGTTTCCCATGTGGAAAGGTCCAGTTCTAACTTCTGTGGCTTCAGAACTCTGGACTGTAGCCTGTAGGTGATGGTTACCTGCTGATGAGCTGCAGTCAACACAAGGAGAGTCTTTCTGGCAGAAGAGCTGTCCAGCAGGGGAGCCCACTGTTGACCCAGGAGGTCCTCAGTTCACCATGCTCATGGACTTGCATAATTTCTTCCCATGCCTGTATTCCTTACCTTGCTACTGTTTCTTCATAGAAAACTCAGTTCCTTAGCTGTTTTGGATACTGGCTATGCCTTCCTCATGCCCTCCTCATTGCTGTCACCTTCTCCCAATTACCCCTCATTCATTCAGGACTCAGTCATGCTCATCCTCCTTCACCACTCCAGGGTGACTTCTGTGTCCTCCTAGATGGCACATCTAGCCTCAGTCTCTGTCTCATCTGCAAGAACTTTTACCTCCTTTCCATTTCCATCATGAGTTCCTGTGGCCACCTCATTCTGAACTTGCTGTCACTTGAAACTAACTTCAGACATCCCACTCCCTATCTCTACCTCCTGCCCTCCAAGGCCTTCCCCAACCACTTTCAAATAAAATGCAAGCTTCACATGAAAATATCTTGCCATAATTCTGCTTAATTAATTCTTTATCTCTTCAGACTGTAAGCTTTATGCAGGCAGAGACCATGACCGTGTCTTGTTTATCCCTGTACCCCTGAGACAATGCGTAGTCCATAGTGGGTGCTTGAAGAGTATATGTGGAAGGGAGGAGGGCAGTGAGGTAGCTGTGTGTCCTGTTCAGAACCAGACTTGGTTCTCCAGGAGCATCCTGACAAAGGATGGGGGATTAGAGGCACAGGGTTGATTCAGCACTTCTCAATTTAATTCTGATGCTGAAGTTAGGAGAGTTCAGTTCCTCCAAAGAAGTTATTTAGTGTAATGTTTAAGTCAGCACTGGTATGACACTGGTATGATCAATGGTGTCATTTCTCCCTAACTGACTTTGATTTCTCCCTGTCTTCCTCCTCCCTTTCTCTCCCACTCCATGCACTACTGATGGCCTCTAAGGACAGACTGTGAGGCCTTTGCTGGAGATGCAGGTACAGTCAGGGGGGCCGGTAGGTGGTGCTCTAAGACTGCTTGAGAACTGGCTTTTTTTTTTTTTTCTTTTGAGTTTTCTGTTCCCTTTGTTCAAGTTTAGAACGTAGGAGGCAACTATTAGTAAGATTTCTCTCTGAAACAGGAAAGTCAGTTTTTGACTGAAAAAAAAAAAAAAAAAACCAATAAGAAAAACAAGAACAAAATTAAGAGAGTGGGCAAATCTTTATTTCTCTTAAGTAGACTCATAGAAACTTGGTTGGAGGAATCCTCTGAGGCTTCCGGACCAGAGGCTTCCAAACCTTAGCATTGCCAGAGTGGCCTTGTGAAAATTCAGGATCCCGAGGCCATCCAGGCCATTAGGTTGGAGCTTCTATGGTTAAGATCAGGAATGTGGTTTTTATCGGCTTCCCAGGAGATTCCGATGTGAGCCCGTCCTGCCTTACAATGTGGGCACCACCCATGTAGACCATTTCTCAAATTCTCCGTGCATGCAGATCACCTGCGGATTTTGTTGAACTTCAGGCTCTGATTCATCAGATCTGATGGGGACCTGCAATTCTGCACTTATAACAGACTCCCAGGTGATAACTGAGGTTTGTGGTCTACGGACCACACCACTCTTTGAGAAGTAAGAACGCAGAGCCAGGGTTGGCAAACTACGGCACACATGCTTGAGCCAAATCAGTCCATACCTGTTTTTGTAAATAAAATTTTATTGGAACATAACTGTGCCCCATTTGTTCACACATTATCTGTGGCTGCTTTTGCACCATAATGGCAGAGCTGAGCAGCTGCAACAGAGACCATGTGGCTCTCAAACCTGTCATATTTATTCTCTGATCCTTTACAAGAAGACTGTATGGATCCTTAATCTAGAATACTCACACTCTCTCAGATAATCACAAACTGCCTTGAAAGGGAGCTCCTTGCCTCATAGGACAATTCATTGCATTTCATAGATCCGTGGGAAGGCTGTTCCTTGTCACTTGTTTCTACTTATCTTGGTAGGCATCTTTTCCTTCTTCTGTGAACAGATACTTTGCTCACTGTCTTCTCCAGGGCTCTCTCCATGATGGGTTCCCTCCAACTGCACTTCAGAATGTCACCCAGTGCAAACCACAGCACCTGGGGTGCAGAATAGAAGCCATGCCATCTGTATTTTCTGCCTTCTGTAAGCTTCTCAGGGAGTGCACATTAGCTTTTAGGGGTAGCCATTCACTCATGACTCCCGCTGTCTAGGATTGTCTGTAAGTGCGATATTACCTGAACAGCATATAGCCAGAACAGACATCCTTCATGCATCTTTTTACTCCACTTCCCCAGTGCAGGACGTTCTTGGTTCACCTACTTCCTACTTTCTGACCACTTTTGTCCATTTCTTCCAAGATTCTCTTTTTGCCCGACCCTTAAATGTTATAGGGTCTCAGGCCTGTCCATGGTCTTCTCCTTCTGCCCATTCTTCTTGGATTATCTTAACCATACAGTTGGCTTTGACCACATATGTGCTACCAAATCCTGAATTGTACAGCTAGATTATTTTTCTTTACTTTCAGTTATCTACGACACACCAGGGCGTTTTGACCGCAGGTGTCTCATGTTCAAAATTTCTCGTCTTCTCAGGTCTGCCTCCCACCTCACTCCCGTCTGCTCTGAACCTGGGACTCTTCATTTATTTCACCTGATGGTTCCAACCCCCATGGCCTTGCATGAGCTGCACACCCAGTGTGATCCTCAGTTCTTCTCCTTTTCCACCCCCCTCTTCTGTGTGGACACTGAACTGTCTTCCCCATCTGTTGCTCTCAGATCTGTCTTCTCTTTCTGCCTCTCTGCCACAGTGACCTCCTGCCTGGTCTCTCTCCTTCCCGTGTGTTTCTTCTTTGCCTCTATAGTGGTTTTCTGGAATATATTTGATTATGCCCTCCACCAGTGGTACTCCATTGTGTATGGTGTGGGAATTTGTGGCCGCCTTAATTCAGTCTCTGCTTACTCTTTTTGTGAGTTTCCTTCATCTGCTGTAACAAATTACCACAACAGAAATGTATTTGCTCCTAGTTTTGGAGACCAGAACAATCAAGGTGTTGCCAGAGTTGACTCGACTCCTTTTGGTGCATCCAGGGAGAATCTGTGATGTGCTTTCTTCTAGTTCCTGGTGGCTGCTGGCAGTCCTGTGTTCCTAGGATGGTAGATGCATCGCTCCAGTCTCTACCTCTGTTATCACAGGGCTTCTTCCTGTTTGTCTCTGTGTCTTCATTTGGCCTTCTGATAAGGATACAAGTCACTGGACCGGGGTCCACCCTAATTTATCATGACCTTATCTTAATTTAACTAATTATATTTGCAAAGACCTATTTCCAAACAGTATCACACTCTGAGGTTCCCGGTGGTCATGAATTAGGGGTGGGGGGCAGTATTCAACCCAGCACGCCCTTCTGGCCTCTGCTCTGGCCACTTCCTCACTCACAGGCTTGCTCATTTACCCTGGTGCTCTGGATGAGTGAGAATTCAACAGACAAGCAAGGAGGAAAGGATTCCAAGCAGAGGAAAGAGGATTCCAAAGGGCCACAGAGGTGACATTTGTGCTGAGTCTTAACAGAAGGCTTTGTTTTATTTTATTGCCGCACCGTACTTTAAGACATATTTCAGGTGTTACCTCTTTTATGAAGCTTCCCTGACCACCTCCCCGGAGACTTTTCTGTTGCCTCAGTACTTAGTACCTACATGTTTTGATGATTTAATGACCAGCTTGTGTTCCCACCTGTCCTGTGTGATCTTGGGGTAGACTCTGCGCCTAGTCTGCGGGGACCATGCATCCAGCCCACTGCCTGGCACATAGCAGGTCCCCAGAAGATGTTTTCGAGTGAATTTACCCATCTGCACTGAATCTCGTAAGATGAGGTTACATGCATGTTAGGGGAGGAGTCGTTCAGTCCGAACTGGATGGTTTTTTGCCGTCGATGAGGTAGAGAGGATTTGAATATGGAGGGAAGTTGTACTGGCTCACCCTCTAGGTTCCTTCCATCTGGAGTTTTCTGTTGTTCTAACTATCACCCCTTCCAGAAACAGCACACATTTTTAAGGCAGATAGATTGAAAATTGTAGTTGGACAGCTGCTTGGTTCCACAAGGATTTGAGAAGTTTCCCTATTCTTGGAAGAGCTCAATACTCACTCGAGCATCGCGCAAAATAGTGCCATCATGGCTTCAAGAGATGCTGAACATCCCAGGCCTAATGTGGAGTTGACACAGCTTAGGAACAAAGCTGTTTCCATCTGCAGATGCACCCTCAAAGCCCTGCAGCTTTTCCATATTTCTTACTTGGTCAAAAGGATTTCAAAGACTAATTTTATGGGGTTTTTTTGGATTCTTATTTCCTGTTTTACTACATTTTTATAGACTCACTGGAAGTTGCCTTTTTATTTTTGGTGGGAAAAAATAAATAAAAAGAGGTTTAAGTGTGGAGACAACCAAGATATGGGGCATTAAATGACGTTACTATAGTGGTGATCAAGGTACAAGGATATTTTAGGGAAATTATACCTAATATGTAATTTGTTTTTCTAATTACAATGAGCTGTGCTGAGCTATTCATTATACCACTTATTGTACCAAATTATTGTGCCACTGGGCATGTTTTAAAATGCCACAGACTGTAAATAGTCACTTATTAATTCAAGGGAACAGTTTGAGGTGAAATGCCGTTATTCAAATAGCTTTGAAACAAAAGTGACCTATATAGATGTTTCACAAGCCCATTTTAGATACAGTTTTCTCCCTGTGGTTTCCAGATAGAATGCCTGGCTTTCATGGTTATAGAAGCAGCAGAAATTCTGTGTCATACAGTTATGTTTTTAAACTAATGGGCACCCTTCCGATTGGGCATGAATTAAACGAACATTCCTTCTCCCCACAGCCAGCTATGAATTATGCAGCCAAAATTCAGCTAATCACAACCTGCTGTGTGTGTCATTGTGTAGCA
Source organism: Papio anubis (assembly GCF_008728515.1). Classification (NCBI taxonomy): domain Eukaryota; kingdom Metazoa; phylum Chordata; class Mammalia; order Primates; family Cercopithecidae; genus Papio; species Papio anubis. The sequence continues at coordinate 40,243,202 of NC_044987.1, read as the reverse complement.
GCCCTTTGCAAGTTGGGTTAATACTTTTGAGACACCTCATCCCATGCCAGAATGCCAAAGTAAAGCAGCTGTCTTGGTAAGAGGGCTTTGCAAAGTTTTGGGGCCATTTGTGCTTATTTCTCTCTTGCGTCTGGGGCAGAGATTCCTTATGTGGGTCTGTGATAGTGACAGGAGGCCTGCAAACTAGGATAGGAAAATGTATGACAGCTTTATTTTTTATTCACTTCCAATAAAATTTAGCTTAAAAAAGTTTTTATGTAGGCAACAATCCATAGTGATATTAGCAGTACCTGTGAGTTTGTCACCCACAGAAAATCACAGATATCCTGGAATATCGTTTGCTCTTCACAACTTCAAAGTGTCAATAGCTGTTAGATCATCTGCTAGATCCTATTTTAAGTATGAATAAAGAAGTGGATTCAAAATATTAATATTTTGATAACTGTATATCAATATTCTATTTCCTTTGTGAACCTATATATATTATTTTATGCACTTAAAAACCAGGAAAGATTGAAGAACTGTCACAAAACCAAGGAGTCTAGGGAGACATGGCAGTTAAATGCAGTGGGTACCCTGGATTCGATCTTGGGACAGGAAGAGGACAATAGTGGAAAAACAACCAGTGTACTTTACAAATAGAAGTCTGAAGTTTAGTTTCTGATAATGGCACGTGCCAATGTTGGCTTCTTAGTCTTGATAAATGTATCACAGAAATATGAGTCATTAGCAATGGGGGAAACTGAGTGAGGGGCTGATGGGAATACCCTGTACATCTGAAATTACAGTGGGGGTCATGTTGTGGGGTCTGCCGTCCACTTCCAGAAATGTTTGCGCGGGAGGGTTTCATGTCAACTTAAGGCCATCATGACCTCTTCCGTTACAGCTCTGAGAAATGGTGGAGATAGACCCATCCAAAAGTAAGGAGAAGTTTTCCAGAGGAGGAAAGTACTTGAGAGTGTGTTCAATTGGAAAAAGATGTCTCTGGGTTCAGAGAGGTTGGCAACATAGTCTGATTCTCACTTACCAGCTTTGTGATCTGGGGCCAGAAACTGCTCCCGGCTTTCTCTTCCCATTTGCAGAATGGAGCCATATATAGAGTCCCTGTCAGGGTTGCTGTGAAGATTGAGTGTAACATGTCCACCTAGCTAACCTTTTTGTGGTTACCTGGAGTGTTTGAGTGCCTATTCCATGCCAGGCCCTTTGCTAAGCATTTTCCATCAATTATCTCCTTTAATCTTCATGACACCTCTATTCCATGACCTTTTCATAGATAAGGAAACTGAGGGTCAGAGACTCGGTAACCTCACTCCCCAAGGCCACAGTGCTGAGCTTCAGTTCAGATCTGTGCTGACTGCCATTTACAGTCTTCCTAAGTCTTCTACTGAGGCTAAGCCATCTCTGACCAACTGGTGGTCTTGGTTACTGGGGTGCTCCTCACCCTCTCTGACGTGCGAATCCCATCTTGTTTGGTGTGTGTCTGCACCCTGATCTGGACGCTCTCCTCTTGATTCCCTTGCCTGTTGTGGATGGCCTTTCTGAGCCTCAGTTTATCCAACTATACAATGAGGGTGTTGGACTGCCTTCAAAGTCTGTTCCACGTTCATTCTGCATTCTGTTAATTCAACTGCTTATTTCAGCTGTCTTATTGGGATGATTACTGAATCACTGAAGTCAAAGCTTTTCTAATTTGTTTTGGGGGAAGTTATATGTTTCTTTGGCATTTTCCCAGATTCCAGAGGAGGGCAAAAATGGAGCCGTATGCCTTAGTTGCTTCTTAAAACCACAAAAATTAAACAACAAAAACCCAGCAGAAGCCTTTGTGATAGTTATAGGTTTTTTAACTGGGATTTTGTTCAGGGAATGGGAGTAATTTTATTTTTTTGTTTTCCTTCTGTGATTAGAACGTGCACACCATGTGTCACCATGCAGTTGCTGATTACTTCAAATTAATACCTATGGAAGAAAAAAAAATAGGTAGTTACCAGTGTCAGATATTACCTGGACAGGGGAATTTAGCCATAAGAAGTAGTTATTAGGTAATGAGCCCAATTTCCACAATGCACATTGGTCTCAAGATGTGAGAAAATGAGAGCATCATTTGGGCCATTAGGTTACTGCATGGGGGGGTCTGTCAAGCCCATGATTTGTTCTCTTGTTTTTCAGTTTTTCCCCTACATCCTGTTGCTCTTTGCGATCCTCCTGTACCTGCCCCCACTGTTCTGGCGTTTCGCAGCTGCTCCTCATATTTGCTCAGACTTGAAGTTTATCATGGAAGAACTTGACAAAGTTTACAACCGTGCAATTAAGGCTGCAAAGAGTGCGTGTGACCTTGACATGAGAGATGGAGCCTGCTCAGTTCCAGGTGTTGCCGAGAACTTGGGGCAAAGGTAACTTAGCCCCAGCAGGCAGCTCATCGGGTTTTGTAGGACAAATTCTCTGCCCTTCTACTGCCAGTCTGGGCCCAGAGTTCTCACTGCTAGGAGGTGGGGCAGCAGCAGAGGCAGGGGGATGTCATGCACCTAGTGACAGCCTGTAGTATCCAGGGATGTCCACTCTCCCCAAATCTCGCCCCGACCCATCCCACCCATTTGTTTGTCCTTCTGTCAAGACTCCTTCCCTTGATGAGTGAAACGTTACCATCTCATTTTAAAAATGCAGTTCTTGTAGGGGTAACAGATTTAGGTACTATATGAGGCTTGCTTGCTTTGATCTATTTAACTCCTTAATGGAGATGCACAGAGGATTTCAAGGCAGCTGAGCAAGCGATAAGAGAGAAATGGGGAAGGAGTAGGTTGTGCCCTGCCTTTTCACATTCTTCCTTTGGTTCTTATTATTGAATAATTGGAATAATAATATTAAGAACCATCATTTTTTGAATATTTAATATATCCCACACACCGTATTGAGTTATTTAAGTACGTTATCTCCTTTAACCCTCAGAGCAACATTACTAAGTGCATTTGTTAACCTCCCCCTCCACTTTTATTCTGGATAAAAATACTCTTCTGTAGCTATAAGTAAGAGTGCTGGTAACTGAACCATGCCCTTTAGACCCCATAGTTTGTACCCACACCCCCTGAGCTGTCCCACCCCTCGCCTGTAAGAGGCGTATGTTTACACGTATTTAGGATTTACCAGATGCCAGGCATCATTCTAAAAATTTCCAAATATTAACTCATTTAATTAACTAGGCCTTCTATTAAATATTAAGGGGAAAAGTATTTTATTATTCCTTTTCTTCCTCTTAAACGGATTTTATTTTTGACCACTCTACTGAAGTTGTAGGTAAAGAAGTATGGGTGTTTGAAATTTTTAGTGTGACATTATTGAATGTGTATCTGCCTTTAATATTTGATGGTCTTGATGAGTGCCTACGTTATTTTTGTTTCCTTCATGTTTTAGTTTGTGGGAGATATCTGAAAGCCACTTCAAGTACCCAATTGTGGAGCAGTACTTGAAGACAAAGAAAAATTCTAATAATTTAATCATTAAGTACATTAGCTGCCGCCTGCTGACACTCATCATTATACTTTTAGCGTGTATCTACCTGGGCTATTACTTCAGTCTCTCCTCACTCTCAGACGAGTTTGTGTGCAGCATCAAATCAGGGATCCTGAGAAACGACAGCACCGTGCCCGATCAGTTTCAGTGCAAACTCATCGCCGTGGGCGTCTTCCAGTTGCTCAGTGTCATTAACCTTGTGGTTTATGTCCTGCTGGCTCCCGTGGTTGTCTACACGCTGTTTGTTCCATTCCGACAGAAGACAGATGTTCTCAAAGTGTACGAAATCCTCCCTACTTTTGATGTTCTGCATTTCAAATCTGAAGGGTACAACGATTTGAGCCTCTACAATCTCTTCTTGGAGGAAAATATAAGTGAGGTCAAGTCATACAAGTGTCTTAAGGTACTGGAGAATATTAAGAGCAGTGGTCAGGGGATCGACCCAATGCTACTCCTGACAAACCTTGGCATGATCAAGATGGATATTGTTGATGGCAAAACTCCCATGTCTACAGAGACGAGAGAGGAGCAGGGGAACCAGACAGCAGAGCTCAAAGGTAGGGTTTGCTTTTGGCAGAGGCTACAGAAGCCCACCGAGAGCTTTTGTAGCAGCCTTGTGGGAATATTGACAGTCTTTACCCTGCCCATCGTTTAAACCATTTCCAAGCATTAAAAACCTTAATACCAAGGTTGGGGGGAGGCGGTGGGAACCCCTCAGTATTGAGAGAGAGAGGAAAATAATTGGTGCTCCTCTACATTTCCAAAGAAGGATAACTTCTGTGCTTTTTCTGGTGTTTCCCTCTTCTCTCTCTGTCTCACACTCTGTCTTGCTCAGCACTCTTCCTTATCTTTCTTGCTTATTTTTGTCTTATCTTACTGGTTTTCCTCTCTGTACCTCTGATCTCCTCTGTTACTCTCTGACTTTCTCTTTCAAAGGGGACTGAAAGTTTATTGATTCATTTTCTTGTCCTAACTTCACTGTGCTCTGAAGTTAGGCTAAGAAGCAAAACATGGTATAGACTGTGAGAGGAATTTTTGGCAGAAGAGAAATTGATTAGTATTGATAATTCCTGCTATATTTCTGTCATAAATATTTGTTTTCAATTTTGACAGATATGAACATAGACAGTGAAATTAAAGCAAATAATGGAAAGAAGAATGCCCGACAGAGACTTCTGGATTCTTCTTGCTGATGATTTTTTTCCTTGAGCTGAAAATCTGTGACATCTGTGACATAGGATTTAATTTGGCTAAAGCACCCCTGTTGTTTCACAGCTGATTTGCAATAAATGGTTCTTGGTGAAGATATTGAGCATGTCTTACTGAGTCCCTAATGGAAATGATGAGCAACAAAAAGTTATGGAAGAATGGTATATGATCTTCCCATAGGAAGCACCTGAGAGATAAGTAAACTGCAGCAAGTAACTATATGTAAGTCCTCATCAAATGAAAAGCAGAAAGACAAGAACGATTAGTCAAGAGCAGTAGCCCTGTCAGAGCCTCGGAGCAATACGTTTCTGTACCCGTGGTGAGACAAGACCCAGAGCTACTGGAAAACAAGCACGTTGGGAGATTTGTTTTGCTTTCATGGAATAATAACATGTCAGGATATAATTTAACATGAGTTTCTTATGTGCCCTTAAAGACCATTAGACAAGAAAAGCATTCACTGGCTAATGATCCATAGATCGACCTGTGTCCTAAGTTAGGTGTAAGGTCCGATGCCTTGGCCCACATTCGAACTCTCTTTACACTGTTAGTTGTCAACCTTGTAAGGTTGATGGAAGTCCCGTCACCACTACTTGTTGCACTATGCCTTGAAGGGCAGCAGGCCCAAGCGCTGCTCTGACTGAAAACTGAGTTAACAAGATGAAATCTAAAGGATATTCACAGTGACTTCAATTCAGGAAGAATGCTTCCAAAAGAGCCCAGGGGGGAAATCTGACATCACAGAAGACATTAATTCAGTCACTTTCGGAGAGTTTGTCTACAGGATGTTTCTCTGTTATCAAAGGCATTTGAAACAGGATTTTACTTAAACAATAATGGAACACAGGAGTATTTAAAGTGAAGAACACTTGGCCTGAATGTGATCAGGGCACGTAAGTGACATTGGCGTGCTTCATATGGCGTGCTTGAAGCCAGAAAAACTTAGCAGTTTATTTTGTTTATATTTAAGCACAGCTTTAAAAAATTCATTTTTGTTTATTCAGTGTCCGAATTGAGGCCATTTGGGAAGAAAATTCTAGCACTGGTGGCGAATTATAGAATAAAGATTACAAATGGTTGGATAAGACAAATGTAAGCTTATTTCATAAACATTTAAAGCTGATTCAGAAAATGTTCAAAACTGTTCCCAATTCCAACTATGTAAATCCTATGTTCACATTTTACACATACACACAAAAAAATCTTTAACATCTGTGGAACTTCCCAGTTTTAGTCTTAGAAAGTTAGCACGTTGCATAAGTTGAGTAATCCTCAGGAACCTCCAAGTTTACTTTTGGCTCTTACAGACAGTTGTTTACATAATCTAATTACTGTTTTCTGAAGAACGGAAGTTATATAAGCTGCTGTCTGCCTTTCAGAATATTCAGAAAAGCAGATTTTATTTGTAGTTCTATGATGTTTTCTGAAATGGAAAGCTGATGATAAATATCAAAGCAGCAATCAGTGCTTTAAGTTATTCTGTTACATGATATTTATTACTGTTGAATTATGCTGTGACTTAGAAATGGCAGTAACCTAAATAATTGAATTTGCAAAATTATTATATTGCCATATCTGAGATGTTCCATCACAAATTTCTACACTGGTTTCTTTTGAAAATTTAAAAAGATTTATGAGATATATTTTCTAGGATATGATTTTTTTTTTACAAAAAGCTTCATCTTCTGTAGGCTATCCGTAATTTGTATTTTGAAATGGTAAAAATTGATATTTTAGGAGACCAGGAAGTCTCCAAGCCATTCCCACTCTCTGAGCTCTAGTAGGGTCTGTGATGTCCCAGTCACCAGTACCAGGTTGGATGTGCAGATACGCATAGGCAGGTCCCATCCTTGAGGACTTCAGAGTCCAGTAAAAGGCAGCAGAGACATGGGCTGGTGCCTAAGAGGAGAAAGTGTAGCCACAGTAAAGGCTATGCCAGAAAACTCCTAGCAAATGCCCTGTGTTCTTGGGAGAGGCCACATTATTTTTGTTTTCTCTCCTGTAGTTTCTGTACCTGCTGGTTTTGAGAATATAGTTGTCATTTTTCCCAGAGGCAGATGACCACCTTAAGGTTCTTTAGCTGCAAATCCTCTAGGTTGAAATTTGTGCAAAATAGTCGCAGTGATTTTGAATAATAAGGGATCCAGTTGCCTTTTGAACCTTCCCTCGCAGGGATGAGAGAACAAGCCTGTGGAGGATGCGGAGCCACTGTTGAACAACTGTCAGGGCCCCAGAAGGCTGGTGTGGAGGCCTGGGGATACCTTTCAGCTTGGAAAAAAAAGTATTTTTAGGACAGGTAAACTCATCCATCTACTGTGAGCTACTGGCTTGGAGAACGACTTTTGAGGAGTCAGTTTCCTGAGGAGAAATGCTTTTATAAAAGCACTCATTGCTTTGTAAAAGGAGACAAACAGATCCTAAATGACCACTCCAGGGTTGCTGATTTTGTTTCTGGCTCACGTCTGCCTAGTAAACCACCAGCAAGCTGCTGAACCAGGCTGGAAACAAGTGTTGCAGCTGGGAGGGACACAGAGTACTCTGAAAGCAGCGTTCCAACACATCTTCACTTTTATGAAGGGATAGACAGATACTTCCATCATAGAGATTCTTAAACTTCGAGGGGTTACAACACCCTTGCAAATATTTTTATAGCTATGGACCCTCTCCTCAGATCTACAGCCAACATTTTCAGTGCACCTTAGGAGGTCATTGTAGTCCATGCCTCTGAAAAAGCTGTGCTCCAACGGCTGAGGAGCAAGCCACACAGCAAACAATGGGGCTCCCTTTGCCTTCATGAAAGCTACTTCCCCCAACACTAAGACTCAGCTGTACGTTTGCTTAGCTCAGTCACATTTACATTCTTCTGGGTGAACTGTACCTTTTGAGTACCTGCCTTCATTTTCTAGAGTCAGACCTAACAAGGTCAGTGGAAGCCTGGGCAGCAGCGGGCCTAGAAAGACCAGGCAGCCGGCATGAACTGCTGTTCTCTCCCTGACCACAAGGCGTTGTCTTCCTCCAGGGTCAAGTAATTGTTCTTGTTCCGCCTCACAGGAGTGTGGGGAGGAAGGACATAACACTGTAACATGCTATGTCCTACCTTACAGTTGTACTGTGAGAAAGCTGGAAACTTCCACCTGTTCAGTGGGTCTGGTTTGCATGTTTATGTTTCGTTTGTGGGAACTGCTTGTCCAAGAGAGAGCTCAGGTCAGGGCAGTTTGTGCCTGTGAGAATTAGCTCAGCTATCAGAGGCAGATTTTTAGATACCTTTTTAAAATGTGCTCGTGTTTGGTTTGTTTTCCTTATTGTCAGTCCTGGGTCAATCAAAGGTTTGTAAGGGTGAGAATTTTTATGCACTGCTGTATCACAAGTGCTTAAAACAGAGACTGGCCCAGATGAGGCATTCTGTAAATGTTTGTTGAAATGAATGGACAAACTCTTAGGATAAATCCTAATTTGTTGGCAACTGTGATTTGATTTTAGAAGGCAAACGTGATTTTATTTTTAGAAAGGAGAAGGGAAGGGGAGGCTCATTAGCCTCTTGGTAGAGAGAGGAATATTTCTGCAAATGAATAGGTTTCCACCTTAAGTAGTGATGGTCCTTAACTTCTTATTATGGAGTGAGTCTTGACCACTTTCCAAATTCAATACAAGTTCAAGATTGCCTTTCAGTGATTAGGGAAATTGAAGCTTTAAAAGAATAAACCTCTTAAAAGGGGATGTTGATGGAAATGTACAATTACCAGTAATTGAGGTTTTATCTGAGGGGATGGAGATGATGAAATGGTTCCTTCTGAGAAGTTGTTGGCATTTTGGCTTTATTTTTCACAAATAAAGTGAAACCATTTAAAACGATTGACAACAATGATATTGTGTCATGTGGAATACAATAGATATTAATTTGTGGTTGGTTTTTCTGCCTGCTTTAAATGAAATGTATTATGTTTCGGGTTTCCTCTTTTAGCTGTAAAAATACTTCGTCATTAAAGCATGAAATTTATTCAGCAATTGTTCTTCAAGTTCCTGAAAGCTATAAAAGTTTCTTATGACTTGAGTGGTTTTTTTTCCCTGCCCACCAGAGGAGAAAGCCCTTGTAGAATTCTGCAGTGTTACAAGTGTTCCCTATAAAAACTGAAACCATCAGCTACTCTTTAACAAGCTGGCTTTTTAAAAGCACGTAATTACAATTTAATGGTATTCTGTAAAATGGTGCTCTAGGCATAATTTAAATTCTTTTTAATGACTATATTTCTTCAAAACTTTGAAAGAAACGTGTGTGTTCTTTTTGCTGCATCCTTTGTAAGAAGACTGCCAACAGATGAAGAAGGACTTTACAAATTAAGGCCATCTTGGTTTCATTTCCACAAAGATGAGAACAAATCATGGTGTTAAGAAAGGATCCTTAGAAGAACACAAGAATCTTGAAAGCCCTTGGTGGTTATCACTATTATATTTCATATTTCCACAGAAGTCACTTAGCCAAGCTCTGCATTTTGAGCCTGCCGACTTTCATTTAAAGAAGAATGAAAGGCTGAAAATCCAGGCTGCTGTGTCTGTACATAAAGGTCAAACCATGTTTGAGTTCTTCACTGTTGTGTCCACCTAAATAAAACTGAGTAAGTAATGAAAAATGTCTTAATATTTCTTGCCTTCCCTTTCGGGCGAGTCATTTCATGGAAGATGTAATGGGAGATGCATTCCAAAATGTCTTGAGGCTCATTCCTCTCTGCTGGAAACATAAAATTCAGTAGGCTTCATGCTACTTGCTAAAATCCAGCTGGTGGTAACTAAAGGAAGAAAATCCTTGATTATGGGCCCACAGATTCTGGAATTTCTAAAGCACAAATCACTTGCTTTCTGATTGAGGATTGTTTGCCTGGGCTTGGGAAAAAAAGATCAGCAACCATGTGCTGCTAAACATGGGTTCTCCTGCTCACCTCTCTCAAGAGGAGGACTCCTTTGTACAATGGTCAATTAGTGCAGCTTGCTATTGTGGGTAATCAGAGCCATGTGAAATTTTAGTGCCATTCCTGGCATATCACAAATATAGTAAATTCTCTCTAAATGCTAGCTTTGACTATCTTGCTCACCGGCTGTTCCCAGGGTGGCAACCCGGGACCCTTGGATGTTGTATTCGTTTTCTCTTGCTCTATAACAAATTACTGCAAACTTAGCAGCTTAAAGCAGTACACATTTATCATCTTGCAGTTTCCTGGGTCAGGAATCTGGACACAGCTCAGCTAGGTCCTGTGGTCAGGGATTCACAGTGCTGCAACCCAGTTGTGGAAGGTTGTGTTCTCATCTGAAGCTCAACTGGGGAAGGAGCTGCTTCAAAGCTGCCCCAGGTTGTTGGCAGAATTCATTTTGCCTAACTCGGAATCAACTGATTTGGGACTTTAATCACATTTGCTAAAACCCTCCACCTTGGCTATATTATCTTGGCTAGAATCAAGTCACAGGTCCTGCCCACACTCTAAGTCGGAGTCATGGGGCCACCTTACACTCTGTCAGCACAGATAACCTAAATCCTACCTTGTCTGTCTCAGAGACTTATAGCTTTACCCCCTTGACAGTCTTCTGAGGCCAGCCTCTGTTCCCAGTGGTGGATTGATAGTCTTACTGTATCTAACCCAGCTAACACATTTCATGTCTATGGTCTTTCTAGAATGCAGTTGTGATTATGCAAACGTTCCCTACCATTTCACCATCACCAGTTTTAAATTCCTCAGGACTCTGTATGGATTTCAGGACAAAGAACAACCTTGTTTCTTAGACCATACAAGGCTCCACCTCTTCAAGATCATCACATACCCACTACTCTCCCTCTCATCTCTGACACAGCCTCCTGCACTGTTTCTTAAAAGTCTCTCTGCTTTCTCAGTTCTGTCTGTCCTCACCCGCCTCATACCTTCTATTCAGAAGTCAGCTCCAGCCTCCCCAGCAGGAAGTACTCTTGACCTGTCCCTCCCATTGTCCTGACTTAGATGCCCTCTGTGCTTGCCATTACTCTTTGCCTCAGTGCTTAGCATTCTGCACTACCTCGATGACTTTGTTTGTCTCCCCCTACCTTGGAGGCCCTTGAGGCAGGGTGGTGCCTTCCACATCCCTGTGCTCCCAGCACCTGGCACACAGCCTGATGCCCATGTGCTGAGGGATTATTTAGACCCCCGTCTGCCCCCATGAATGCCTTCTGAACATGTCCAGAGTGGGTGACAGCATCAAGTTAGAAGTGAATTCTTCCCCCAAGCCTTATCCATCTCTATCACGACTCCTCCTACTTTGCCCAATTTGAAGTGGCCACGTACAGCTCGTCCTGTATTTCCTTCTCCTATTTTGGTGATTGAGGGCTTAACTTGAAGGCTTTCTGAAGCACTTCTAAGAAACTTCTCTTGATGATGGTTTCTCGCATCTGCACCCATGCTAATTTACATCTGAGTAGCCTCACTTTTCTAAGAGTTCTAACATTTACCACCTTATTTGAACTCCGCAGTTGGGGTGTGCTATTGATCTGAGATACTTAATGCCATTGTAGTAAGAATAGTGATGCCTTTTCTGTTTATAATTTGTGTCCACCCAAGGAAGATGTTTATGAAGTTTTCCCCAACCTTCATCCCCCTCCTACCACCACCCAGTGCTGAGAGCAGAGGAGGAAGGAGAGAAGCCGAGCTGGAGGCTACCGACCTGTGTCCCCCTTGATAAAAACCAAATTACAGTAACTAAACTGCAGACTTGAGGTAATTTGCTGATCAAATCCTACCTCTTCTCCCCTCATATAATGCCAGTGTTCTGAATTCCCCTCTTTGAAAGGGGAGTGGAAAGAAAAGGCCCAAATGCTCCTCTGTGGTACACCAGAGGCTGTGGAGACCCCACAGGGGGAGGAGAAGCATGCCAAGCCCATGAATGAAGAAAAGTCAAAACAGATCTTCCCAAGAGCCCTGTTCCACTATTGCAATGTACCTTTTCTCAGACACAAGGAAATGGAAACAACTAAAGTGTTACCAAAAAATCATTTCCAAATTCCCAGAAATGAAATTCACATTACCTCAGGAAGCGAAGAATCCAATAATAAAACCCAAGCTTTCATGGAAGATTCAGGAATGTAAAAGGAAATGTTCTCATGGTAATTTCAGAGGTAAAGAGACTCAAAGAGATTTGACTCATTTGTTCATTTTGAATATCGGAACTGTTAGAAAGGAAGCATTAAGTACAGAGGCCTTTGGAGTTCCTTATGATATTTCTAAGTAACCCATGAGATAAGGGAAGCTTCATTTGAAATAAATTACCCAAAACTATGGCTGTGGCAAAGAAAGCAGAAAGAAAAAAAAGAGTAAACATTAAAAAAAGAATAAGGGGTCAAGTGTGGTGGTTCATGCCTGTAATCCCAGCACTTTGGGAGGCTGAGGTGGGTGGATCACGAGGTTAGGAGATTGAGACCATCCTGGCTAACATGGTGAAACCCCGTCTCTACTAAAAATACAAAAAAATTAACCAAGTGTGGTGGCACGCACCTGTAATCCCAGCTACCCGGGAGGTTGAGGCAGGAGAATCGCTTGAACCCAGGAGGCAGAGGTTGCGGTGAGCAGAGATCATGCCGCTGCACTCCAGCCTGGGAGACAGAGCAAGACTCTGTCTCAAAATAGTAAAAATAAGAATAAAGGATGGTCTAGACAGTCTGTCCAGTTGAATATGAGAGACATGTATAAGTAACTTTAAATTTTCTAATAGCCACATAAGTGAGTGAAATTAATGGTTATTTTAACCTAATATATCCAAAAGACTCCAACTTGTAATCAATATAAAATTTTACTTTTTTTATTCTACATTTTTAAATTTCAGTGTGTATATTTTACTTAGAGCACATCTTATTTCACACTGGCCTCATTTAAACAGCTCAATAGTCGCATGTAGCTAGTGACTACCATATTGGACAGAATAGGCTGACCAGACTGTTTTATGCAAGTCTGTTCCCACCTAATGAAGTGTTCTTCTCTGTCCCTGTGTCCTTGTCAGTGGCTTTCTTTTGACCTGGGATTCTCTTCCCTTGAGGTCTGTCTCCTTTCTGCAAGATTAAGTTGCCCTCTAAGCAGAATTGGTTAACTGGATGCATATTCTCACCTGCTCATAGTGATGCAAAACTACCTCCTCCCTTTGAAGCTTTTTAATCTGAAATAAACTAGTAAGAACTGGGCCGCTTCCCCAACAGTCACACTATCTTGCCTTAATTGTCATTATTGATGTTTATTTTTTTTGTTTTGTTTTGCTGCTTGTCCTTGTTCTCATAAAGGCTACAAGTCTGTTACATTCAAGCATCTTCGTGCCTTCTTAGTAGTCTTTGTTAAAGAAAAATTATTTGATGCACTTGTTAAAGCACAGGACAGCAAACTTTATTAAGGAGCATCACAGTAGGTATCAGGACTTTCACTGTGGGAAATGGGATTTCACAGTGGGAGAGGTTGGGCTCAGCTTTGAATACAGCATGGGAAAGTGGAAATTTATAACCAAGAAGCAGGGTAGGGGTCAGTGGATGGAAAATTACTAAGAGGAACCATCAGAAGTTAAGGAGATTCTGGCCAATTCAACCTAACAGTAGGAGCAAATAATCTGTCAACCTCCCCACCCCAACCTCAGTCTAGCAACATGCTGAGCACACACAGCAAGCTAAGGGGAGATGGATGGAAGCTGAAAGTCAGTGTGTGGGTGATGCAGTGTTTCACCCTTCTGGGAACAAACTGCAGGTGCTCATTCTTTAAACATGGAGAAAGCAACGTAATAAGCGCACATGGTAGAATCCCTCCAAAAGTTTTCCCATCTTTCTAAGTCATTGACTCCCACTGCCTAAGTGGAGAAAAATTCATACCCTATTTGCTCCCAACCTAGTGCCCCCTTCACTATACTATGCCTTCCTCCAAGCCTGCACTCTGTGCCAGGTGATCCATCTCCCACTTGGCCCAACGATGGTCTTTGTGCAGTACCTCAGCTGAGAAGCTGGGCTCCTATTCAAGCCAGTGAGTCATCCCTGAGTATTGATCAGGTTAGGGCAGGGAGCCAAGAGTTGTTGGCTTTTCCCTAGATAGGAAGCTCCCATGAGGAAATAGCCTTCATGACTTCAAACTCAGTTGCAGAGTGAAGTTGGTATTCATTTTCATTCATTCATTCATTCATTCATTCATTCATTCATTCAATAAAGGGGTTTTCAAACACCTACTATCTGGTGTTGGGCATATTAAGGTGAAAAATCCAGCAAGCCTCTGGGCTCATGGAGTTTTCTCGGAATGATGGTGGCAAAAGAGAGGAAGACCAAGAAAGCCTAAAGCTTTGTTTCCATCTATAATTCCACCTTTCTGAGCCATTTGCCCAGTGAGGGGCTCGAACTAAACAACCTCTAAAATCTATTGGTCTGTGTCTCTGGGGTTGTCTTCTTTCATGGTGTCCCACACTAGATCCCTGGGAATCCAGATGGCAAGAAGGAAGGAAATTAGTATTTGTTGAGTGCCTACATGCCAGGCATTAAACAATGCGTATTAGCTCATTAAATCTTCACCATCCAGTGAGGATATTCCTTTAGTTTTGGGGTGAGGGACATTATGGGAATGGGTTCTCAAGACAAGCTGCCTGAGTTCTGGCCTAAGACTGCCCAGTGACCTGTGTGACCTGAGTTCTTGACTTCTCTGGGCCTTGGTTCCCTCCTCTATGACAGAAAGTCATGTGTTTTGATGAGGGCTGAAGTTGATTAAACAAAGGCAGTAAACATAATGCCGGCACATAATAAACACTCAATCTCTCAATCTTTTTTAAGTCTAGCAGCATTTTCTTTATTCACATTGTAAGCCATGTTTGAAAAATGAGAAAATCCCAAACTATTGGAGCACTACAGAAAGGCGGTTTAGCATATTGAGAAAGCTCAATTTGGGTTTTGATATCAGAAAATCTGGTTTGGAGTCTTAGCTCTAATACTTCCAAGAGGTAACTCAGTGAGTCACTTAAAATGTTTTCTCTGTACCAGTGTCTACTCTCAGGGTTGTTGTGAGGATTCAATGAGAATAATGTACCTGGCACTCTACAGGAGCTCAACAAATAGTAGCTATTTATCTTACCTCGAATAGAAACTCATTTACAATAGTTAAGTGAAAAGGACGTCATTTTGAGCTGCTGCTCAGAACCCAATGGAGGCAAATTCAGCTGGGAAAGGATACTGGAAAGGCCATTGCTAAGAAAAAAAATCCCGACCTCATCCAAGAGCAGCGAGACACCCTATCTGCAACCCCCAGGTTTTGTTGCTGGGCCCCGCATGAGTGGCAGCAAAGATGGCAGAGTTGTGAAGGTACCTTGGGCATTTTCGGAATGACTCAAGAACATCTTTGACTCAGCACGGGCAGCAGCCAGATGGACCCTGTGGGCGTGAACCTCCTGAGCATTTGGAGCGGAGGCTGGAGAAGCTACCCGGGGAACCCCAGCCCCCAGGCCCATTGCGCAAACCCACGTGGGCATTGCCAGAGACACACGCTCTGCCTGCTTCAGCGCTCCTGTCCCCGGGCCAGGGCTGCCAGCTCATCCTGCCCTGCCTGGCTGGGGTGGCAGAAAGTGAATCCCAAAACAGACCACTGGCTCCTTTCATTTTCTACTCCTCCTCTCTCTCTTGTCATTTATTAGTTTTAGTTTTAATTTTTAAAGATGATGCAAGCTATTGATGAGTATATATTTGTTGCAAAAGAAAATCAGATAATATAGAAATATAGTCATGCATCACTTAACAATATAGATACAGTCTAAGAAATGCTTCTTTAGGCGATTTTGTCATGTGAATATCATGGAGAACTTACCCAAACCTAGCTCCTATAACCTGGATAGTATAACCGTATGATGCAGCCTATTGCTCCTGGGCTACACACCTGTACGGCATGTTACTGTACTGAATTCTGTAGGCAATTGTAACACAGCGTTAAGTATGTGTGTATCTGTCAACTCTAAACATAGAAAAGGTGCAGTAAAAATAAGGTATGTTGTATGTGCAGTCTGTCCTCAACCGAAATGTCATCGCTATGCAATACATGACTGTCTATGGAGTGAGGGTCCTCCATGCATTGCTGCCTTTCACAAGTCCAGTCTGGGCTGCCCAGCAGAGTCACAGTTATCACCAGAGTGTCCACCTCCTCGCTTGTCTTGAGGTCTGATAATCTGCACCAAGCTGCCTTGCTCACCTGCTTAATGATTTTAGGACTGAATTGTTTCAGAAGGGAAAGAGCATCATAATTTTCTAACACATATCTAAGCATATTTTTCTATCAACATATAACATTTTGGTCAAGTGCCACTGATTTGAGGAATTCTTTTTCAGTGGATTTAAAGAGGCTCCGAAGGCCAGCAGATGCGATTTTGCAGCACAACTTAAAGAACTTCCTCGATCTTCTAACAACACAATATTCAACCAAGAAATAGTGATAATATCACTTACTTCAGAAGACTCTTGTGAGGGTTAAAAGAGGGAACAGATGTCAACAACTACAATGCCTGGCACACGTGAAGCCTAATGTTGGTTCTGGTTATTTTATTAGAGTCTGTTGTTGGCCTTACAGTAGAACTCTCAGTAATTTTTTTACCCTATTTTCATGTTTGTATTTATTTATTTATTTATTTATTTATGAGATGGAGTTTCACTCTTGTCGTCCAGGCTGAAGTGCCGTGGCGTGATCTTGGCTCACTGCAACCCCCGCCTCACAAGTTCAAGTGATTCTTCCGCCTCAGCCTCCCGAGATTACAGGCGTGTGCCACCACGCCAGGCTAATTTTTGTATTTTTAGTAGAGACGGGGTTTTACCATGTTGGCCAGGCTGGTCTCAAACTCCTGACATCAGGTGATCCACCAGTCTCAGCCTCCCAAAGTGCTGGGATTACAGGCGTGAGCCACCGTGCCTGGCCTATTTTCATGTTTTTAGTGGTCACCTTACAATAGGAGCCCATCCAGATGACAGTCTCTGAAATGAGCCTGTTGAACTTAGGATTGTGATAATCCAGAATCCAAGTCTATAAGAGTCAGTTCCATTGCACAGGACTTAGCAACGGGTACGTGCATTTTCCTGGTTAGACTAGTAGTATGCACTCATAGGGGAGAATTTGGAGAGTACACACAAATAATAAAAATTGCCTGAAATCTGTATGGCTTGACCAGGCCATTTGACAGGAGTTACGGTGTTGGAATTTTGTTAATTGTAAGGCACTGTGCCAAATACTTTTGGACATGGACTTAATTGATATCCATAACCACTGTGTGAGATAGATATTGTCAACCCCAGTTGTACAAATGTGGAAAATGAAATTTATAGAGATTAATTCAGACCAAAGCAAGCAGCTTTTAAGGGAAGAGTAGAATTTAGATTCCAAAGCCTGTGCTCTTAACCGCCGTGCCAGGCTGATTCTCTTCTTTGGAATGTGAGGACTCTGAGGTTCTTGCAGCAGAATCAGCTTGGTAGCATCCATTCACTTAATTATTGAACAAACATGTTGTACTTTGCCTCTGTGGCCAGCACTGTAACAAACACTGGGGATGAATCAGACCCAGTTCCTGCCCTTGAGGGCCACGGGCACTCTGAACTCCGGCCTGGGAGTAAGGGGATAAAAAGGGAAATGCAATACAACTTGTTAAGTGCTCTTAAGAGGCATACAAAACATCACTGGAATACTACTTAGGGGCACAGAGGGGAAACTTCACAGAAGTGGTTACCTTTGGGTTTAGCCTAGAAACATGGCTTCTAATTTACCAGATTAAGAAGCCAAAACAATGGTGGCATTCTAGGCAGGGGGCAGCACAAGCTCAGGTGTGCAAGATGAGTGCATGTGGCCTGTGGGTCAGGGAAGAGTTAGAGGCCTCTTGGTGAAGAGCAGCAAGGGCCAAGGCTAGGCTAGGCCAGCTTTATATCTTCTTAGTTCACCTCCACCCTGGGGTCCCCTCTTTCTTCCTGCAGCCCCCAGAACAAGCCGGCAACCAACCTGCCCTCAGATAACTCCCCATGATGTCATCAGAAGAGACATGCACCCAGGTGATGGTGCACAGGCTTAGGGGACAGGCGGGAAGTCTCCTGGCCCTAGGAAAAGAGTTTCCTTCACTAAGCACCTGCTGCGGTAGGTGTTTTGCTAAAGCACACAGTCTAAATGAACTAGTTTACCCCTTACTACGTAATAATTAGTAGGTTGGCACCCTCCCTAGAGGAGTAAACAGAAGCCTGGGAGCCTCCGTGACCTGCCCAAACCACACTGCCAGGATCTAATCCTGGGCCAGCCTGACTCCAAAACCCAAGTCATGTCAGTGCTAACTGCGGCTGGAGGACTACTCGCATCAGAACATGTGGACATGCTTGTTAAAAAGGCAGATTCCTGGGCCTCTCCACAGACCCACTGAGTCAGGACCTCTGGGGCAGGGCCTGGGGATGTGCATTTATCACACCTTCCTGGTGACTCTGAAACATACCAACATCTGAGAATCCCTGCCCTGTGCTATACTGCCTGCCTGTGCACTGAACTGGGGGACCCAGCAGAAAACAGCTAGGAGAATGGGAAGTTGTTCCAGGAGAATCAGAATCTGCCAACACCTGTTTATTAGGAAGATCTAGTGGAGCTTTTGGGAACCAAAGGAACGATGAGGGTCCCTGAGGACACCCCCACTATAGGACATGCTAGAAGCCTGGTGCCCTGCACACATTTCTAGCTCCTTTCACCAGTTCCAAGAAAAGACAATGTTCTGAGAGGGCACATACATCCACAAAAGGAATGAGATAGCACCAGCTGTGGCCCACTGGACTATCTTGGCTGCCCACCCTGACTCAAGGGCTGGGCATCCCTGATGGCCCTGTGCACTCCAGCCCCATGAGTGTAGCCCACCCTGAACTGGGGCTAAGTGCTGCCAATGTGGTTGGCCCTCTGATAGGGTTTGGCTATGTCCCTACCCAAATCTGAATTTGAATTGTATCTTCTAGAATTCCCACGTGTTGTGAGAGGGACCCAGCAGAGGTAATTGAATCATGGGGGCAGTCTTTCCCCTGCTGTTCTCGTGATAGTGAGTAAGTCTCATGAGAACCGATGGGTTTATCAGGGGTTTTTGCTTTTGCTTCTTCCTTATCGTCTCTTGCCACTGCCATGTAAGAAGTGCCTTTTTGCCCTCTGCCATGATGGTGAGACCTCCCTAGCTATGTTGGACTGTAAGTAAAGTTAAACCTCCTTTTCTTCTCAGTCCTGGGTATGTCTTTATCAGTAGCAGGAAAACGGACTAATATACCATCCTTAGTTGGGAGGGAGCCAGAGGGGTCAGAAACATCCTTTATGGTGGAGGGGGCACTTTATATTGGTTGTCTAAGACAGTTTGGGCTGCTAGAACATGAACACTGTAGACTGGGTGACTTAAATAACAGAAGTGTATTCCTCACAGTATGAAGACTGGGAAGTCTAAGATCAAAGTGCTGGCTGATTTGGTTCTTGGTGAGGGCTCACTTCCTGGTTTGCGGAGGGATGCCTTCTCACAGTATCCTCGCATGACTGAGGGAGAGCTAGCTTACTCCCTGGCTGCTGCTTAAAAGACACTCATCCCATTCATGAGGGCTCTACCCTCATGATCTAATTATCCCCCAAAGGTCCCACCTCTAAACACTATCTCATTGGGGATTACAGCTTCAAAATATAAATTTTGGTGAGACACATACATTTGGTCCATAGCACTGACATCGTCTCGTTTTTGTACTCCGATAGCAGGAAAAAGAGGGTCAATTATCCCCACTTTACAGATGAGGAAGATGAGTTCTGAGACAGGGTAGAGAGGTAGAGTAGAGGGGGAAAGAAGCTAGATGAAGGGTGTCATGTCCCCTAATTCGTCCTGAGGTAGGGACGGGGAGAGCTGGTAGCTGTCACATGAGTGGTCACTACATGGACACGTTGTGGGGCTCACTTCCAGGGCAGGACTCAGAAGCACCAGTGGAGGGTCCAGTCCAGAGAAGGGACTCCACAAGTGATGCCACTGTAATTATCGTCTGATCATCTATTCATGGCCCATTTTCTGAGGACATCCTCTGTGGCAAGCACTGCTCATATGTTCTTTATCATCCTCATGGACACGACACCCCACTTGGCCTACGGTGGCTGGAGATGTGGGGAGGAGTCATATCACAGCTTTTAGACCCACTCTGGCATTGAGGTTAAATGCAACTTTAGGGCCAGCAAGTACAAGCCTTATTCTGCCACTTACTAGCTGCACGGCTTGGTGTGGCACTTGGCCTCCCAAGGGAAGGTGCTCTTCTCCCCATTTTACAATTGAGAGGACAAGATATGACAGGTGAAAATACAGACTTCCCTGACTAGAATTCATTCTCCCGACCACCATGCACACTAGTGATTCCTGACCCCTCCTCTTACTCAGTAAATCTTGGCAGTTAGGCCCCAAAATACGAATTCTTCACAAGCTCTGAAGGTGATTCCTATGTGTGTTGGGGCTTGAGAATTGGCTGTCCTGCCTCCTCATTTCCAGTCTTTAAGCAGGGATCTGCACAGCAGCAGGGAGCAGAAGTAGCCAGCAATCTGGAAATACAGTTGGCAAAGGCTCTGTCCCTTAAAACTAACAGGGAGAGAGTTACCTCCATGACTGGCATGACATCTGTGAACAAAGGAAGTGACAGGGCCACCAAGAAGTGCTGTGGGCCAGTGAGAGCAACAGAAGACCAGGTCCTAGCCTTCTCTGCTGAGAACTTTACCCATTGCCTAGTGAGAAGGAACTGGAGATGCCATCAGAGTTGCATCGTAGTTATGCTGGTAGATTTCAATGTTTACAATTTATATTTGTTATGAAAGTGCTAAATTCACCATTCCTTAGAGTATGTTTAATTATCCTCAGTCTTTGTTCTGCTTTTAAAATCCCCATTGAAAAGGCAAAGTAACATGTGCTTAAGAGGTCTTTAAGAAATACTTTGGTCAAGAACAGGAAGGGGGTAGTTTAATTCCTCCTAATCAGACCCGCCCACCTCCCCCATGGGTGCTCCCACCCTCTTCCCTCTTCCTTGCCCCTCAGTTGCAACACTGAACTGAGTTTACTTTTAAATTTAAGTAAAAGTCAGTATGCTTTCTAAATAAATGCAGTTTCACAACAAAACCTTTAGCCCATGCTCAAGCAACTATATGGCTGCCCCTAATTCCTCCTCTATTGACATTCAGGAGCTGCCAGGGTTTCTGTAAAAGTACCTGAACACAGTGGATCAACCAACAGTGGCTCTGGGGTTTAGAGCTTTGAGCAGCAGCTCAGAATGATATCTGTCTGCCTTTCTGAATCACAGCCAACTTCTGGCCTCTCTGCACAGATTTGGTGCAGGAAACCAGCCATACCCACGCTCACACCCACAGCTTGCCCTGTGTCTCCTTCATCTTCGTAATTCTGCTCCCACCCTCTTCCCTCTTCCTTGCCCCTCAGTTGCAACACTGAACTGAGTTTACGGATGATGCTCAACAAGTTATTGTTGATTAACTGATTGATTGATTCTGTTGCTATGGAAGCCATCAGATTCTAGTGCAACAGTGGGATTCCTTCCTGACTTTATGCTTGACAAAGTGCTGACTCTGGGCTTGCTTCTCCCAGCTTGCCACCTCCATCTGGGTCAGGAGGAGCAACTGGAAGCAGAAGCTCCAAGAGAAAGGTGGGAATGTTGATAAACCCAGGTGAAAAAAAAGCAACAAGGAGGGTGAGTGGCCCTGAAATGTGGAAAACTCCATCAGAAGCAGCCTACACAGTGATTATAAGTGTCAGAGCTTTAAGATCAAGCTATACCTGGGTTCAAATCTCACTTCCTCCAATTATTATGCTTAAGCTTAATTAAGCCTTTCAGCCTCCATTTCCTCATTTGTTAAAATTGAGATAATGCTGTCCTTTAGGTTGCCTGGAGAAAATATGAAATGATACAAGGAAGTTAGAAAGCAGAGTGCCTGGTACCTACAGGGGCCTTGCCCAGGCCAAGAGGGATGCAGGCCTCCCATTTTTTAAGGTTCTTAGATAGAAAATGAATAGCAACATATTACATAAATTGGGGAAGAGCTTTATGTATACATTTTTGTGAATTAACAGTTTTTTTTAGTACAAAAATATAGTGCAAGATTATAGGAATTCTAGAAAATATTAATTCAGGGGTCCTCATGATTCTGTGTCTAGAAATTAGACACAAAGTGTGAATGATGAATATCTTCTCAGGAAATCTTTGTGATTTTATTTAGAAACTGTTTGAACATGACATCATAGTCGAAACTGGTAGTCCTTTGTGAATGAGCTGCCCAGCATTCTGCCTCAATAAACCTCCCTGGACACAGAGTAAGTGTTCATTTAGTGATGGCTCACACCTGTAATCCCAGCACTTTGTGGGGCTAAGGTGGGTGCATCACCTGACATCAGGAGTTCGAGACCAGCCTGGCCAACATGGTGAAACCCGTCTCTACTAAAAATACAAAAAAATTAGCTGGGCGTGGTGGCGGGCACCTGTAATCCTAGCTACTTGGGAGGCTGAGGTAGGAGAATCACTTGAACCTGAGAGGCAGAGGTTGCAGTGAGCCAAGATCAAGCCATTGCACTCCAGCCTGGTCAACAAGAGCGAAACTCCATCTAAAAAAAAAAAAAGAAAAAGAAGAAGAAGAAAAAAGAAAAAAACAGTAATTTTAAACATCATCATAATGTCTCCAGTGAAGCTGAAACCACCACATGTACTGCAGATGGAGTTTTGTCACTGCACACTGTACAATGATGGGGACCCCTGGGGCACCTCCAGACAGCATGAAGGTGACTGATCTCCCTGTGGATTGACCTCCTAGACCCTGTGCATCACTGTGACTAGTGCATGCATTTCATGACTCAGATCAAATGGCAGCTCCTCTTTGAACAGGACCCCAGTTGCTTACTCATAGTAATGCCCTTGTGTGTACTCCAAATGCAGTTTGTTTATACATCTGTTTAATAATCACCAGATGCTTCCAGTGTTCCCTTTGTCCCCTTGGAGTTAAATTCCTCCCAGCCCTTTCGGAGTTAAATATGGCCACAAGACTTTGATGAAGCAAACGTGAGTGAAAGTGATATGCTCCTTACGAGCTAATGCATAGCGTGCTAGGGTTCCTTTCCCTCTGCCACAGCAACCAGCAACAGCTGCTACGTCAGCCTGAGCCCTATTGTGAGAATTATGAGTGGAGGCCATGGACATGTAGCACAAGCTTTGTTGATTAAAAACACTGAAAGTTGTGGGTTGTTACCGTAGTATCAACTGACCTATACTGATTGATACATTCTGTTTTAGACTGACTATATTGTGAAAATTCTGTTTATATGCGTGTCTGTCCTCATAACCAAGAATTTTTTAAGGGTACAAGCTGTGTCTTACTCATTTCTGATTCTGGAGCTCCCAGCACAGTGCCAACATGCACTCATATATGCATAATGGATGCTTATTAATATGTGTTGGCTGAACAAATAAACTTTAAGTGTGGTCTGTTTGAGATGTTGCTACATTCATTGATGGCTTCATGCCATTGCCACATCTATGCTTTTATGGAATAAGGTCTTCATATTCCATTTCTTTATCACTTCTCATTGTCCTTTGGTATAAGAGGTCGTCTACCACCACATCATGGGTTATTCCCACATCTTCAGCAACTCTCCATCCATCCATCCATCCATCCATCCATCCATCCATCCATCCATCCATCCAGTCTTCCATCCATTCCTTTATTCATTTATACATATATTCATTTATTCATCAAATATTGTCTGTATGTCCGCTGTGCCAGGTACTGTGTAATAGGCTGGGAATATGGATATGCATAAAATGTATTTATCTCTCTCTTTCTCCTCTCCATCTTCCCTTCCTTGTGAAGGCACAGCAAGAAGCTCCAAAAGAAAGGTGGAAATGGTGGTAAATCTGGATGAAAAAAAGCAATGGGGGCAGGAGATGAGGGCACCTGTGATGTGGAAAATTCCATTAGAAGCAGCCTACGCAGTGATTATGGGTATTGGTACTTTAGGCTCAATCTAGCTGCGTTCAAATCTCAGTTATTTCACTTATTAGGCTTAACTTTAGTTAAGCCTTTTACTTTCTATGTCCTCAATTGTAAAATTGGAACAATACCTGTGCCTTTAGGTTGCTAGGAGAAATGAATGAAATGATGCGAGTAAGGTAAAAAGTAGAGTGCTTTCTACAAGCCAAGAAGTGGCCCCCCAACAGACACCAAGCTCTGGACCTCCTCGTGCCTTGATTTTGGACTTCCCAGCCTTTTTCAGAACTGTGAGAAAATAAGTTTGTTGTTTAAACCACCCAGTCTCTGGTATTTTCGTTATGGCAACATGAACAGACTAAGGGGGAAAAAAGACAAGCAAACAGATGTGAAAAATGCATTATATAACAAAAAATGTTTATGTCAATGCCAAGTCTAGGTTGTTTTTATGAACAAAACCTTTCAAGTTTGAAAAATACTTCCCTAGTCTAATCATCTTGTTTTTCAGACAAAGAAATTGAGGATTTGCTGGGCCAGGGAAGCAGCCTTTTACTTAGAACTCTGCTAGATGACCTAGGGTGCTTGAGAATCATGAGGGTCTGACCTAACCCAAGAAAGACAAGCAGTTAGGACTAGCTCTCAGCCTAACCTTGTCAGTCTGGCTTTCCAGATCCGCTTCCATGATACATCACTGAGGGTTTTTGTGGAAATTAAAAGTCAGGGGCAAAACTGGTACCATAGAATGTGCCTAGAGCAATATCTATTACAGACCACATGCATGTCTAATGAAACACTCCTGGGGGATTTGTGTTCTCTCTGTGTGTGTATCAGCTAATCAGAGCCCTGACTGTCATAGGGCCAGAAAGCATGTGGATGTACCAGCGGCACCTATGTGTGTTGCGGTGGGAGAGGTTGTTAGGGCTTGGTTAAGCTGCATAGGCCATGACCTTCTTCCTTGTGAGGAAGCCAGAGTGACCTAGTGGATAGAGTATGGCCCTTGTCCTGGACAGATTTGAGTCCAAATGCTGAGTCAGTCACTTAATATGAGCGTGCTGAATTTCCCCATCTGTTAAATGCGGATAACAACGTAAATTTGTGATAAGCTCCATTGAATAATTTATGTAAAGCACAGAGGCTAGCCTATGAAAATCCACACTATATGGCAAATTTTATTATTCCCAACATCATAGTTGAATAAGATAACATATAATCAGGCCAGAGAGTGCTCAAAACAAATTATTTATTATTTTTATTATCAATATTGTATACAAAGCATGACATTCTTAATAAACCAGCTTTGGGATGTCAGCAAGTTGGCAGAATAGAAGCTTTCTACTGTTATTCTTCTGCAGAGGCATCAGTTTGGACAAGTACTCATGAATAGTGGGAGTCTGGGAGTCCAGTGGAGAAGTTCCAGCACATTGTTGGAGGAAAAAATCTGAGAATAGATGCATGAAAAGAGTAAGAAGAACAGTTTTGGCCAGGTGCTGTGGCTCATGACTATAATCCCAGCACTTTGGAAGGCCGAGGTGGGAGGAGCACTTGAGGTCTCAGGAGCTTGAGACCAGCCTGGGCAACACAGTGAAACTCTGTCTCTACAAAAAATGTTAAAACACAAAAACAAACAAACAAAAAAACTTAGCCAGGAATGGTGGCATGTGCCTACAGTCCCAGCTACTCAGAAGGCTAGAGCAGGAGGATCACTTGAGCCCAGGAGTCCTAGGTTGCAGTGAGCTATGATCACACCACTGTACCCCGGCCTGGGAGACAGAGCAAGACCCTGTCTCTAAAACAGAAAATATACAAAAAGAGTTTCACATCACTCATCACCTCTCCTCTAAGGTGGCATGGCTCAGTGCCAAGAGACACCACCACCCAGACCAACTTCTCCCATAGGGGAAAGTAAGAGCATAGTGAGTGACCATCCAGCTCTCCCAGTCATGCAAGGTGCTGCCAAAGAGGCCCACCTCTTTATTACCTCACCCATATTACTGAGGTGATCAGCAAAGCTGACAGATTGGGAGAGTCTGGGAGAAAGGAAGAGATGTTGTGTACCCTACTACCCTACTAACTGCTCCGTAAATTCCATCAGGAAGATTGTCCATGAGCTGTTTGGGACACATCATCTATGGACCCCCTCCACACCCAATCCACCATCATCCCAAATGCTCTGTGCACCTCATCTTCCCTCCCCAGGCCAGCTCCTCCTCAAGCCTATCCCCGTGGATGGTAAGTGCATCCCATGCAGATAGCTGACTTGACTCTGCAGGATTAGGAGAAGGCATACAAAGTTGAGCATTTCAGGGTGCTACTCTGTGGAAAACAAATGGGAGGCTTTCAACACCTGGTTTTGTGGGATTGAGAGAGGCATACAATCTGAAGAATTCCCTGCCAAAAGGAAACAAGAAGTATGAAACAGGCACATTCATAAAAAAGTTTTGAGAGAGCCTCAGAATCCATAGCCAGGGTAACTGGTATAGGCATTTCTTTCCTGAAGTCAGTCAGTAAAGACTGAAGAAAGTAATCATTTTTTCAAGTGTGCAGACAGCAATACAAGACCTCGAGGAACATAAAAAATTAAGGAAACATGACACTACCAAAATAACACAATAATATTTCAGTAACTGATGCCTAAAAATGGTAATCTACAAATTGCCTGACAAAGAATTCAAAGTAATTGTTTTAACCATTGTAGCTCAGAAAGCTACAAGATAACCCATATAAACAACTAAATGATATCAAGAAAACAATACATGAACTAAACTAAAAGTTCAAAAAGAGATAGGAGTCACTTAAAAAGAACCAAACAGAACTCCAGAGATACAGAACATAAGGAATAAAATTTTAAAATGCAGTAAAGAGAATTAACAGCATATTTAGTCAAACAAAAGAAAGAAACTATGAAATCAGAGACAGGTTACTTGAAAATGTTGAGTCAGAGGAGGAAAAGGGAAAAAAGAATAAAAAAGGAAGAAGAAAGCCTAGAAGATTTATGGGGTACCATCAAGAGAGAGCTAACATTCATGTTATGAAAGTATCGGAAGGAAAAGGGAGAGAAAAGGTTGCAGAAAATTTATTTGAAGAAATAGTGGCTGAAAATTTTCTCAACCTAGGGAGATATGTGGATATCCAGTACACAAGACTCAAAGGATCTCAAATAGGTTCAACTCAAAGAAGACTTCACAGACACATTATAACTGAACTATCAAAAATTAAAGAGAATTTTGATATCAGCAACAGAAAAGAGTCTTGTTACATACAAAGTAATCTCTATAACATTATAAGCAGACTTTTGGCAGAAACCTTACAGGCCAGGAGAGAGTGGGATGATACATTCAAAGTGCTGAAAGAAAAAAATTGTCAGCCAATAATACTTCCCCCATCAAAGCTGTCCTTCAGAAATGAAGAAGAAACAAAAGCTTTCCTAGACAAACAAAGGCTGATGGAGTCCATTCCCACTAGACCTATCTTACAAGAAATGATAAAGGGTGATATTTAAGCTGAAATGAAAAGATGATAGTAACATGGAAACGTTTGAAAGTCTGAAACTCACTGGTAAAGCTAAGTCAAATTCAGAATACTCTAATAGTGTAGTGGTTCTTTGTAAATCACTTATAAGTATAGTATAAAGGTTAAAAGATGAAAATATTAAAAATAGCAATAGCTGTAATAATTTGTATAGGATGCAGCAAAAGCAGTTCTATGGGAGAAGTTTATAGTAGTAAAATGTCAACAGGAAGTTAAAATAAGTCTCACATAAACAACCTAACTTTAAGCATCAAGGAACCAGAAAGATAGAGTTAATAGAAGAAAGAAAATAATGAAAATCAGAGCAGAAATAAATAAAAAGAGATTAGATAAACAAAAGAAAAGATAAACAAAACTAAGACTTGGATTTTTGAAATGATAAACAAAATTGATAACCTTTTAGCTGGACTAAGAAGAAAAGAGAGGGCTAGGCGCGGTGGCTTAGGCCTGTAATCCCAGCATTTTAGGAAGCCGAGGTGGGCAGATTATGAGGTCAGGAGATCAAGACCATCCTGGCTAACACAGTGAAACCCAGGCTCTACTAAAGAATACAAAAAATTAGCCGGATGTAGTGGCGAGCGCCTATAGTCCCAGCTACTTGAGAGGCTGAGGCAGGAGAATGGCGTGAACTCAGGAGGCGGAGGTTGCAGTGAGCTGAGATTGCGCCACTGCACTCCAGCCAGGGCGACAGAGCAAGACTCCGTCTCAAAAAAAAAAAAAAAAAAGAAAAGAGAGAGGACTCAAAATCAGAAAAAAAGAGGAGACATTACGACTGATACCACAGAAATACAAAGGAGCATAAGAGACTACTATTAACAATTGTATACCAAAAAATTAGATAACCTAGAAGAAATGAGTAAGTTCCTGAAACATACAATCTACCAGACTGAATCACGAAGAAAGACAAAATCTGAACAGACCAATAATGAGTAAGGATATTGAACAAGTAATAAAAAGTCTCCCATCAAAGAAAAGTTCAGCACCTGATGACTTCACTACAGAATTCTACCAAATATTTAAATAACTAATACAAATCACTCTCAAACTCTTCGAAAAAATTCAAGAAGAGGGAACACTTTCCAACTCATTTTGCAAAGGCAAACATTACCCTAATACCAAAACCAGACAAGAAAACAAAATTATAGGCCAATATCTCTGATGAACATAGATTCAAAAGTTCTCAACAAAATACTAGCAAACCAAATTCAACCACACATTAAAAAGACTGTACACCATGATTAAGTGGAATTCATCCCAAGGGTGCAAGGATGATTAACATATGCAAATAATAAATGTGATATACCACATTAACAGAATAAGGAATTTAAACCATATAATCATCTCAATAGATACAGAGAAGGTCTTTGGCAAAATTCAATGTCCTTTTTTAATGCCCTTTTGGTTTTATTTTTTTGAGATGCAGTTTCACTCCTGTCACCCAGGCTGGAGTGCAATGGCATGAACTTGGTTTATTGCAACCTCTGCCTCCCAGGTTCAAGTGATTCTCCTGCCTCAGCTTCCAGAGTAGCTGGGATTACAGGCACCCGCCACGATACCCAGCTTATTTTTGTATTTTTAGTAGAGATGAGGTTTCGCCATTTTGGCCAGGCTGGTCTCAAACTCCTGATGTCAGGTGATCCACCCGCCTCAGCCTCCCAAAGTGCTGGGATTATAGGCATGAGCCACTGCACCTGGCCCTTAATGTCCTTTTATGATTAAAAAAAAAAAAAAAAAAAAAAAACAACTCAACAAATTAGATGTGGAAGAAATGCACTTCAACACAATAAAGGCCATAGATGACAATTCCACAGTTAACATACATCATACTCAATGGTGAAAAGCTGAAAGCTTTTCATCCAAGATCAGTAACAAAACAAGCATGCCCAATCTTGCCATTTCTATTTAGCATAGCACTGGAAGTCCTAGCCAGAGCAATTAGGCAAGACAAAGAAATAAAAGGCATCCAAAACATAAATTAAGAAGTAAAATTGTCTGTTTGCAGATGACATGATCATAAATAGAAACACTAAAGATTCTATAAAATCACAGAACTAATAAGCATATTCAGTATACTTGCAGGTTACAAGATTAACATACAAAAATTAATTATGTTTCTATATACTAACAACAAACTATTCAAAAAAGAAATTAAGAAAACAATCCTATTTTTAAAAGTATCAAAAAGAATGAAATACTTAGGAATATATTTAACCAAGGAAGTGCGAGACCTATAAACTACAAAACATTGATTAAAGAAATTGAAGATGACTCAAATAAATGGAAAAATACCCCATGTTCATGAATGAGAAGAATATTGTCAAGTGTCCTTACTACCCAAAGTAATTTATAGATTCAATATAATCCTTATCAAAAATTCCAATGACATTTTTCACAGAAATAGGAAACATACACCTAAAATTCATATGGAAATACAAAAGACCCTGAATAGCCAAGGTAAAAAGAACAAAGCTGGAGGCATTACACTATCTGACTTCAAAATATATTACAAAGTTATGGTGATCAGCATATGGTGATCAGCACAGCATGGTACTGGTGTGAAGACAGACACACAGACCAATGGAACAGAGTAGAAAGCCCAGAAATAAACCTATGCATTTATGGTCAGCTAATTTTTGCTAAAAGTGCAAGAACACACAATGGGGAAAAGACAGTCTCTTCAATAAATGGTGTTGGTAAAACTGGATATCCATATGCTTAAGAAGAAAATTAGACCCTCATCTCACACCACATAAAAAGTCAATAAGAATGGATTAAAGACTTAAACATAAGACTTGTAACTATAAAACTACTAGAGAAAAACATAAAGGAAAGTTCCATGACATTTGTCTTATTTTTCAGATATAACTCCAAAAGCATGGGCACAAAAGTGAAAATAGACAGGATGGTGTTAAACTAAAAAGCTTCTGAACAGCAAAGGAAAAAAATCAACAGAATGAAGAGACAACATACAGAATGGGAAAAAATATTTGCAAACCATATATCTGACAAGGGGCTAATATCCAGAATATATAAGGAACTCAACTCAAGAGCAAGAAAACCAATAACCTGATTTTTAAAATGAGCCAACAACCTGAATGCACATTTCATGAAAGAAGACATGCAAATGACTGACAGGTATATGAAAAATGGGCATCACTAATCATCAGGAAAATGCAAATTAAAACCACAGTGAGATATTACCTCACACCGGTTAGAATGGCTATTATCAAAAAGACAAAAGATAACAAGTGTTGGTGAGGATGTGAAGAAAACAGTGTGAACACTTGCACACTGTTGGTGGTAATGTAAATTAATACTGCCATTATGGAAAACAGTCTGATAGTTTCTGAAAAAATTAAAAATAGAACTACTCTATGATTCAGCAATCCTACTACTGGGTATATATGAAAAAAATAAAATCAGTTTGTCAAAGAGATATTTGTACTCATGTTAAGTGCAATATTATTCACAATAGCCAAGGTATGGAATTAACAAATATGGAATCCATTGTCCCTTAATGGATCAGTAAAGAAAATTATATATATATATATACACAATGGAATACTACTGAACCTTACAAAAATAAGGAAATCCTAACATTTGTTACAATATGGGTGAACCTGGAAGACATTTGCTAAGTGAAATGAGCTAGGTACAGAAATAAAAATACTATATGATCCCACTTATATGTATAATTTTTAAAAGACATACTTAGAGAAGCAGAAAATAGAATGGTGGGGCTAAGAGCAGGTGAGAGTTGGGGAGATGTTGATCAAAGGATGAAAAATTTCAGTTAGATAGGAGGAATAAGTTCCAGAAATCTATTGTATAATATGGTGACTACAATTAATAACAATGTATTATATTCTTGAAAATTACTCAAGGAAATCAGAGAGGACACGCACAAATGGAAAAGTGTTCCATGCTCATGGATAGGAAGAATCAATATTGTGAAAATGGCCATACTATCAAAAGTAATTTATAGATTCAATGCTATTCCCATTAAACTGCCTTTGACATTCTTCACAGAACTAGAAGAAACTACTTTAAAATTCGTACAGAACCAAGAAAGAGCCCATATAGCCAAGACAATCCTAAATAAAAAGAGCAAAACTGGAGGCATCATGGTGCCCAACTTCAAACTATACTACAGGCTACAGTAACCAAAACATTATGTAATGGTACAAAAACAAACACATAGACCAGTGGAATAGAATGGAGAACTCAGAAATAAGACTGCACACCTACAAACCATCTGATCTTCGACAAAACTGACAAAAACAAGCAATGGGGAAAAGATTCTCTATTTAGTAAATGGTGCTGGGAGAACTGGCTAGCCATATGCAGAAAATCAAAACTGGACCCCTTCCTTATACCTTATACAAAAATTAACTCAAGATGGATTAAAGACTTAAATGTAAAACCCCAAACAATAAAAACCCTAGAAGAAAACGTAAGCAATACCATTCAGGACATAGGCATGCATAAAGATTTTGTGATGAAATGCCAAAAGCAGCTAGAACAAAAGCTAAAATTGACAAATGGAATCTAATTAAACTGTAGAGGTTCTGCACAACAAAAGAAACTATCATCAGAGTGAACAGACAACATATAGAACGGGAGAACATTTTTGTAATCTACCCATCTGACGAAGATCTATACAGAGTCTATAAGGAACTTAAAACAAATTTATAAGAAAAAAACAAAAAACCCCATTAAAAAGTGGGCAAAGACATGAACAGACAGTTCTCAAAAGAAGACATTCATGCAGCCAACAAACATATGAAAAAGAGCTCAACATCACTGATCATTAGAGAAATGCAAATCAAAACCACAATGAGATATCATCTCATGCCAGTCGGAATGGTGATAATTAAAAAGTCCAGAAACAACAGATGCTGGCGAGGCTGTGGAGAAAAAGGAATGCTTTTACACTGTTGGTGGGAGTGTAAATTAGTTATAAAAATACATGCATGTGTACGTTCATTGCAGCACTATTCACAATAGCAAAAACATGGAATCAACCCAAATGCCCATCAATGATAGACTGGATAAAGAAAATGTGGTACATATGCACCATGGAATACTCTGCAGCCATAATAAGGAATGAGATCATGTCCTTTGCAGGAACATGGATGGAGCTGGAAGCCATTATCCTCAGCAAACTAATGCAGGAACAGAAAACCAAACACCGCATGTTCTTACTTATAAGTGGGAGCTGAATGATGAGAACACATGGACACATGGCAGGGGAACAACACACACTGGGGCCTGTGCGAGGTAGGGGTGGGTAGGAGGAAGAGCGTCAGGAAGAATAGCTAAGGGCTGCTGGGCTTAATACCTATGTGATATGATGATCTGTGCAGTAAACCACCCTGGCACATGTTTACCTGTGTAACAAAACTACACATCTTGCACAAGTACCCCAGACCTTAAAATAAAAGTTGAAGGAAGAAAACCAGAAAATCACTAAGAGTAGATTTTTAATGTTCTTTCTCACCACAAAAATTATAAGTAGGTGAGGTAATGCATATGTTAATTAGCTCAATGTGGCCATTTCACAATGTATATATTTCAAAACATGTTGTTACATAACAAATGTATACTTTTTTGTTAGCTACACCTCAAAGCTGAGGAAAACAAGAAACCAACTTTGGATTTGAGTGTGCCCAAACCAGTGGCCAAAACCAGATTTTTGTGTGTGTGGTTAGCTCTATGTACAATTTTTTCTATCTATACAGTTGAAACCACTAGGAAGACAGAGTGTTTGCCTCGAAGCTCATTGCAGATTCCAGCAGTTTAATTTGGATGAACTGCTTGGCTTCAGAAAGAGACATGGATTGCAGCCAGGCACCCCATGTGCACAGTTAACAGAGCCCATTCAAATAGTGAAACATTAAAATCTAGTGCAAAGGTCCTCTGTGCTTCATCCAGAATTTTATAGGACTCTAAAGCCCAAACTGACCATAGGAATCACTTTTTGTGACCCAAATGTGATCCATCAAAAGGATGTGATGAAGAGAAAATTCAGTCTGTTCTGAACCAGAGCCAGAGAAGACTGTGTCGGAAGTTATGTCTCAACTTTGAAGATATATGTGGCCATAAAATGAACATAATATCCAGAAACATTCTTGCCAGAAGTTGGGAATTATTGGCAAAGGAAAATAACTGGGCATTGTGTGAACAAGCAAAGACATTTGAAATTTCCTGGTTCTCAAAATCACTGTGTCGCCCTAGGGCAGGTCCAAGGCTTCATCATGGCAGGAGCAGGGCAGGTGGAGACTGATGGTGGAGGGGAACTCTGTGTACTCTAGTGCCAACCTCAACCCAGAAGTGACTATCATTTGAAAGTTGAGGGAAAGCTGAGAATCTGCATGAGACATGTATAAGATAATCAGGAGGACCCAAGCTCTCCAAGGGCAATCAGAATCAAGCATCCACACAAGATGACACAGGCAACTTCTCACTTAGAGCCATTTTCCTAGAGCCGTTATCTTTCTCTCAGCTCACAAAAACGTGACTGCCCACTCAAAGTGTCCTGTTATGTATTGAGCACAGTGTCCATTTGTAGTATGAAAGGGCAAAGATCCAGTGGAGTTAATTCTCATGATCTGAAAACCATTGAGGGCATCGCATTTAAAGCCACTGGGTTTGCTCCACTCTAAATCTTTTCAATAGATTTTAATTTGACGCTGTTAAATTATGCATTCATTCATCCATTCACTTCTTGACAAATATATATGGCCACTACATGCCTTCCATCTTGAAATGTCATAACCCCAGCTCCCATCCCATATGGGACAGCTTCCTCTTTCATTCTTTGTAATTCCTTCTCCTTTCTGCCCAGAAAATTTTCTTACGGTAAGCATTGTGGTACAATTTTACAATGTCCATGATCTGTGTGATGTGCTATGTATTTTCCTTCACATCTATATTTTCTTCTATGTGATGTATATATAATAAGTATTATATGGAGAAAAAGCTAGAGATTTAAATTTGAAGGTTTGGTGATGCTGCATGCAGAATATAATCAATAGCCTATTCCCAGAGCCCAGGCAATGGATCCTCATTACAACCTTTAAACAGATATTGGAAACATGCTGCTGCTTTGACTACCTCCTCCACCTCAGCCCTCTACCCCATGTCTTAATGGGCATCACCTTCCTTGACTGTATATTATCTTCAAACCATTTTTCACCTGGAGTTCCTGGAGTAAGCCTAACTCTTAACATCTTTCTGGTGTCTTTCTGAGGGAAGAGGGGAGATGAATGCCTCCTGAATAATCTCTTAAATTTTAATTTAGGCCAAGTGACTCACTCTTTTAACATCATTCAGTAACTTCTTATTACTTTAGGGTAAATAAAGACTTTTTGCTTGACTTCCCAGGAAAACTGGATTCTCCTTATGTCTCCAGCATCCTCTACTGCCCTGAACACACTGTTCATATTCTGTTTTTCTCATTCTGAA
This sequence comes from Papio anubis, assembly GCF_008728515.1. Taxonomy (NCBI): domain Eukaryota; kingdom Metazoa; phylum Chordata; class Mammalia; order Primates; family Cercopithecidae; genus Papio; species Papio anubis. Next base: position 40,208,508 of record NC_044987.1, on the reverse strand, counting down.
AATAGAAAATAGGAAATGCAAACAATCAAACCAGTGGTTCTCAAAGTGTAGTCTATGGAACAGTGGCCACAACATTCCCTGGGAGCTTGTGAGAAGTGCAAACCCTTGGTCTTTATCCCACATCTACTGAATTAGAAACTCTGGGGGTGAGGCCACTATCTTAACCAACTATTTTAATCATCCAGATGATCCTGAAGCTTGAGAACAATGAAGTTTTATGTGTGATGGGGGCAGGGGCAGGAGCTTGCTCTGTCTCCCAGGCTGGCATGCAATGGTCCGATCACAACTCACTGCAGCCTCAACTCCTGGGCTTAAGCAATCCTCCCACATAAGCCTCCCAAGTAGCTGGGACTACAGACATGCACCACTATGTCTTGCTAACTTTTCTTGTGAAGGTAGAGTCTCACTATTTTGCCCAGGCTGGTCTCAAACTCCTGGGCTCAAGCAGTCCTCCTGCCTTAGCTTCCCGAAGTGCTGGGATTATAGGCATGAGCCACCACACTGCGCTAAGAACAATGGATTTAAACCATTTCCCGTGATGGAAGGCACCAATTAAACACATATAACATGTCTGTTTAGCCTAGTCTAAACTAACAAGGATTGGAAAACTCTAATTTCCTTGGGAGGTCTCCCAGCAGGTTACTGTGGCTTTTATCCTGCCTTCTCACTTTTTGGAAGCTCTCCGAAGAGTGAAGTCCTTCAGAGGAGAGAATATCGGTCTCCTTGTCCATGTTCTCATCCCTCCCATTTTCCCGTGCCTCTGATTGTGTGCCCTCTGTGCTACCTCCTCGTTGTTCCTACATCCGTGGGAAATAAAAAGTAGTTGCTTCCCATGAAAAGATGAGAATGTTCTTCAAAGTAAAAGTGAAGTCTTTTAAAAGGCTGATTTGAGGTATTGTGTGATCATCCCATGGTACGTTAACTGAGGGGAATGGAGAGGAAAGAGGCACCTTCGTTCACAGAGTAAATTAATTGAAAACTTAATATACACCCAACTGTGTCTTTACAGGGTCCACCACAGCTTGGAAGGAAATTTCAAAGCTCATTTGAAGTCAGCCCCTCACATAGCCCTGCTTGTCTAACTTTCTTCTGAATGTGATTTCAGAAGTAAAACCAGGTCAGGGGCCAGGACCCTGAGGTGAGTCTCACTGACCGTGACCTCTGGAGAGTCAACTGAAATAGTAAGCCAGGAAGTCATGGAAATCTTACCTCCCCTGCAGTAACAAAGTCTACTCTCAAAGAAATGCCAATGGCACAGAAACCATAGGGGTTGTTTATCTCTTTCTTTTTTCTTTAAAAACATTATAAAAATAACACAGCAATTTTTAAATGTCAAAAGAGAGAGAAATGAAGCTATCCATAATTTCAAAAGCCTATCCTAGTAACTACTGTAGATTTTTGCCTGAGCTTTTTAGGCTTGGGTCATTTGTGCTCTGTGCTGATGCATTTTTGTTTTGAAGTTTATTTTTTTTCTTAACCTTATCATTCATACATTTTCCCCAGATTGTTGTCAGGCAAACCATGCAGTCCAGAATTATGGACTATCAGAGCTTTAAAGGGTTTTGGAGATAATTTTCTGAAGCAATTCTTAATTGGCTCTTCAAAGACAAGCTTTTGACAGTTTGTGTCACCTTTGAAATTATTTGTGAAATTCTACACTGAGTATGTGAATCTTACTACAGATAGCATTACCCTTGTATTTCATTAGATCTTCAAAGTGGTTTACACACCCTAAAGGTTGTCTATCCTTCTTATGCAGTTATTCTATGTGCAGTCATTCAAGCTGTGTTTTACTCAACTTGTAGTTGGAGGGAAGGGGGAATAGCACATAGGCTATAACATCCTCTAGAGTTGTGCAGTACACAATTGCACAGCCATGGATGGTGGGTTGACATTCTAATCCATCCTTATTTTATGGTTGGCACCACAGAGCTGAGGAGTAATTTGCCCTGTTTCCATAGCTCTCTGCACACATTTCTTTGAACATACTTGCATTATATTGAAGTGATTTGAGAGGATCTATCTGTTTAATTCTAGTACTTAGTGTTAAGAAATCCACTGTTTTATACACTAATGCCATGTTTTCCAATAGCAGCTTTATTACTAACAAAATTTACATTTTATTTTCCCTCTGCTTAACTTCAATTTTTCAATTGATTCCAAACTTAGATAGAAAAGAGAGATGCAATTCTTTGTCCACGAAACCTTAAACATGTACAGGATGAGTCAATCAACAATTCATAAATAAAAGAACAAAAAATAGCTATATAAAACAGTGAGGACTAAGAACCAAATGAAAAATTAATCGCTTCTCTAGTCCTAACCTATAGAAATGTTTCCCCTGAGGGTATTTTTGTACTTTGTCATTTCTCTATTTAGAAACCTCAGCTCCCTCTTCTATTAAATTTTGCAAGGGCCTCTGGTAGTCTTAACAACTAATAGCTAGTGCTTGCAGTTCTCAAAACACTTGCAATTACGTTAGCTCATTTGAATCTCAACAGGAACAGTTGTCATCTCCATTTTACACAAAGAGAAAAAATAACTCAGATTGAGTGATTTGTCCCTGCAAGTGGCAGACCTGGGACTTGAACAGGGTGTATCTGACTTAAATACATCACGCCAAGGCCCAAAGCCAATGTGGTAGACCCTGCCAATGGGTACCAATATGTGGTTCTTCTCTATGTCCAGATAAACAAGACTGTGTTTCCTTGCCCCCTTAAAGTTGACTATGTTTGTGTTACCAGATATAGCCAATAAAATGAGAACAAAAGGGGTGTGTGTCGCTTTTGGACCAAGTGCTTAAGCCTTTGTGGTCAACTCACCAGTTTTCCCTCTTCCCTTGCTACGGCTTTTAACACATGGAAGCACTTTGTAAAAATCCAACTTCTATTTTAGATTTGGTGGTACCTGTACAGGTTTGTGTTGTGTGATGCTGGGGTTTGGGGTACAATTAATCCCATCACTCAAGTACTGAGCATAGTACCCAATAGTTAGTCTTTCACTGCTTCCCTCCCCTTTCCCTTCCCCCTCTAGTTGTCCCCAGTGTCTGTTGTTTTCATCTTTATAAGTACCTAATATTTAGCTCCCACTTATAAGTGAGAACATGTGGTATTTGGTTTTCTGTTCCTGCGTTAATTCACTAAGGATAATGGCCTCTAACTGCATCCATGTTGCAAAATGCATTATTTCATTCTCTTTTATGGCTGTGTAGTATTCCTTGGTGTATATGTAGCACATTTTCTTTATCCAATCCACCATTGGTGGGCACCAGGATTGATTCCATGTCTTTGCTATTGGGAATAGTGCTGCAATGAGTATACATGTGCATGTATATTTTTGGTAGAATGTTTTGTTTTCCTTTGAGTATATGCCCAGTATGGGATTGCAGGGTCAAATAGTAGTTCTGTTTTCAGTTCTTTGAGAAATCTCCAACCTGCTATCCACAGTGGCTGAACTAATTTACATTCCCACCAACAATGTGTAGGCATTCCCTTTTCTCTGCAGCCTTGACAGCATCTGCTATTTTTATTTTAAAAATAATAATCATTCTGACTTGTGTGAGATGGTATCTCATTGTGGTCTTGATTTGCATTTCTCTGACGATTAGTGATGATGAACTTTTCTTCATAGGTTTGTTGGCCACTTGTATATCTTGTTTGAGAAGTGTCTGGTCATGTGTTTTGCCCATTTTTTTAATGGGGTAATTTGTTTTTTGCTTGTTCAATTGTTTAAATTCCTTATACATTCTGGATATTAGACCTTTGTTGGATGCATAGTTTGCAAATACTTTCTCCCATTTCATAGGTCGCAGTTTACTCTGTTAATAGTTTCTTTTGCTGTGCAGAAGCACTTTTGTTTAATTGGGTCTCACCTGTCAATTTTTTGTTGTTGCAATTGCTTTTGAGTACTTAGTCATAAATTATTTCTCAAGGCTAAAGTCTATATCGGTGTTTCCTGGGTTTTCTTTTAGGATTCTTACAGTTTGTAGTCTAACACTTAAATCTTTAATTCATCCTGAGTTAACTTTTGTATAAGTGAAAGGTAGGGATCCAACTTCACTCTTCTGCATATGGCTAGACAGCTACCACAGAACCATTTATTGAATAGGGAGTCATTTCCTCATTGCCTATTTTTGTCAACTTTGTCAAACATCAGATGGCTGTAAGTACACAGCTTTATTTCTGGGGTCTCTATTCTGTTCCAGTTGTCTATGTGTCTGTTTTTGTACCAGTAGCCTTATAGTTAGTTTGAAGTTGGATAATGTGATGCCTAGGGCTTTGTTCTCTTGCTTAGGATTGCTTTGGTTATTTGGGCACTATTTTGGGTCCTTATGAATTTTAGAATAGTTTTTTTCTAGTTCTGTGAAAAATGACATTTGTAGTTTGATAGGAATAACATTAAATCTGTAGATTGCTTTGAGTGGTATGGCCACATTAATGATATTAATTCTTCCAATCCATGAGCATGGAATGTTTTTCCATTTGCTTGTATCATCTATGATTTCTTTCAGCATTGTTTCATAGTTTTTTCTTGTAGAGATCTTTCACTTCCTTGGTTAGAGGTATTCCTGGGTATTTCATTTTTTTGTGTGGCTATTGTAAATGGGATTGTGTTCTTAATTTGGCTCTCAGCTTAAATGTTATTGGTGTACAGAAATGTTCCTGAGTTTTGAACATTGGCTTTGTATCCTGAAACTTTACTGAAGTCCTTTATCAGTTCCAAAGCCTTTTGGCAGAGTCTTTAGGATTTTCTAGGCATATAATCATATCATCAGTGAAGAGAGATAGTTTCACTTATTGTTTTGCTATTTGAATGCCTTTTATTTCTTTCTCTTGCCAGATTGCTCTGGCTAGAACTTCCAGAAGCACTTTTTGATATGGAGGTGCTATAAGACAAAAATAGCCTAGAATGATGAGTCAACATACAGAGAAAATTTTCTCTGGGAAGCTATCTGGTCCTGCAGAAGACTTTGCTTAAGCAAGAACTTAACTTTCACTGTGGTCAGCCAAGAAGATTTTGGGATTGTTTGTTGCCACCGCATAATCTAGCCTACCCTGAATAATACTGGCAGACTCCATACATGACTGGGTCTCTCTCCCTTAGATCTCGGACTAGTGTTCAGAGAGGCATATTTTGCCATGCACAACTGATCTTCCCTCACACAATTCAGCAATCTCTTTGGCTGTTTTTCTCTTGAATCTTTAGTAACCAAGTTTTAAACTATTGATCTGCAGGAGATACAGTCCAGAGGAGGAGAGCTGGGGAGGGGCAGATTCCTGAGTGGCTGAGGGTAGAGAGAACCTCAGATGTGATGAATGTTACTGGCACAGTGGATATTTGGGTTGGGTCACATATGAATTTGCCATGATTGCATGTAGTGGCCTAATGAGATGAAGTCAACATCATTGTTCCAAGACTAGTGAAAATAGAAAAGATCAAAATAGCAGAAGTCAGGGCCAAGTAAGAAAGGAGATGGGCTCAACTTGCTGGGAGCTGATTCAGCACCACAGACAGATCCCATGGGCCCTCTCCTCTAATGTTTTTTTTTTTTTATCTGGGCAGCTCAGTTTTCTCAGTTTAGCTTTGCTGTTGAAGAGTCCTTTTTGGCCTCCTAATACCTAGTTCCTCCTAAGTGAGGACTAGTAGTGCTATAGGCAAGGCACCATATCTGTATTCATCCACTACAGTGCTTCCCAACTTATTTTTCTCTATATTATGTTGTGCATAAGAATATTTACCTGGCCTCCTGGGATAAATACTTGATGCCACTTCTGGCTGGATGTGAAACCTGTGAGCTTCAGTTATCCTAGGCTCTGCTTGATGGGCTTAGGTAATCAATATACTGCACATTTATAATTTGCTCATGAGAAGCTCTGTTCCAGTCATCTCTTCCTTACCCTCTGCCCCAGTCAGACCATAAATGACCAGATCATATAGAAGTCATTCTCCAAATAGGTGCACTACACACACCTATTACAGCACTGATAATACTCTACATCATATCTCTTGTGCCCCACAAGATGCAGCATGAACACAGCAAATCCTTTTTGAGTGAGCTCATGCATTTGCTATTATGGAAAGACTCCAGACCACCCCTCCAGACCACAGGTCTTACTGGGTGACTTGGAAGCAAAGCTGGGTCTGGGTCTTCCATAACTTGATTTTGGCTCCCTTGGATGCTCTTCCCAAATCTTATACTTGAAGCCAGGCCAAGGGTGCAGAAGACAAAGGCAAAGCACCTTGGGGTGCCCACTCCCTCCTACCATCTTTCCTTTGATAAATATTGAGCACTTACCACAGGCTAAACCTATCCTAGCCTCTGGGAATGCAGTAGAGAATAAGACAAATATGGACCCTGCTGTCATAGGACTGACAGTCCATCAAGGAAGCCCAACAATTAGCCAGCAAGTATTTAAAAGTCTGGTCAGTGTTATGTTGATGATGTACTGGGATGCTATGGGATTACCTAGCTGGAGAAACTAATTTATTTGGTATGGGAAATGGGGGGTGAGTTCAGGGAGGACTTTTGGTAGCTTTAATCCCCTTTTGAACATTCTGTTATTATATGTCTAACTATGTTTAACTGTGGGGAGTTAGGTATCGGGGGAACCAGCCCCCAATCAACATAGGTTCTTTTCTATTTTCCCTAAGTGTCAGCTGGTCTGAGAAATAAAGAGAAAGAGTACAAAAGAGAGAAATTTTACAGCTGGGTCTCTGGGGGTGACATCACGTCAGCAGGTTCCGTGATGCCTCCTCAACCGCAAAACCAGCAAGTTTTTATTAGGGATTTTAAAAGAGGAGGGGGTACAAATAGGGAGTGGGTCACAAAGATCATATGCTTCAGAGGGCAATAAAAGATCACAAGGGCAGAGAGGCAGAGCGAGATCACAAGGCCAGGGTGAAACTAGAATTACTGATGAAGGTCCATGTCCTGCTGGGCACACATTTCATTGATAAACATCTTAACAGGAAACAGGGTTTGAGAGCAGACAACTGGTATGACTAGAATTCGCCAGGCTGGAATTTCCTAATCCTAGCAAGCCTGAGGGTGCTGCAGCAGACCAGGGCATATTTCATCCCTTATCTTCAACTGTGTAAGACAGACACTCCCAGAGTGGCCATTTTAAAGACCTCCCCCTGGGAATGCATTCTTTTCCCAGGACTATTCCTTGCTGAGAAATAGAATTCAGCCACATTTCTCCTATTTGCTTTCTGTAAGAAGAGAAATATGATTCTGTTCTGCCCAGCCCTGCAGGCAGTCAGACCTTATGGTTGTCTCCCTTGTTACCTGAAAATTGCTGTTATCCTGTTCTTTTCAAGGTGCCCAGATTTCATATTGTTCAAACACACATGCTTTACAAACAATTTGCGCAGATAATGCAATCATCACAAGGTCCTGAGGTGACATGCATCCTCAGCTTATGAAGATGATGGGATTAAGAGATTAAAGTAAAGACAGGCATAGGAAATTATAAGAGTATTGATTGGGGAAGTGATAAATGTCCATGAAATCTTCACAATTTATGTTCTTCTGCCGTGGCTTCAGCTGGTCTCTCTGTTCAAGGTCCCTGACTTCCTGCAACAGTTAGGGTTTCATGTGTAGTATAGATTTTCCATGATTTTGAAATTCCACAAACATTTTCCACATACCATTTGGACATTTGTCCTTGTGTTACCTCCCAATGCCCTTGCAGCAATCCTGTGAGTCAGGGTTTTGTAGTGTTTCATTTTCCTTGCAGGCTCAGAGAGGTCCCACTGCTAGTATATGATGAACTTAAATGCTGAGTTCTTTCCCATGCAGGAACCCCACATGCCCTTTGTCCTACTCCTGGGAGTACACCTCTCCAAACTCTCGAAGGTCCTGTTGCCCTCCAGTCTTCTATGTAGAAGCAGTACTAGAGCCAGCTTAAATTTATTCAAGATGTTTAGTTGCTTCAAAGAACTGTTCCCTACACATTTTGGCTGCAGCAGGACTGCCTTCACTGTCCTCCTTTGTCAGAGGGTGGTAAATGTCACTCCACCACATCACAGAGGACGTCTTATCCACCAGATAAAAGGATTCCATCGAACAGAACAGTGATCCTTCAATCCTTAGACCACTCCAGCCAGAGGCCCAGACAATGCCTGAGACAGAGAAAAATCCCCAGAGACACGGTGCTGATGCATCCTGTTATGGTGAAGGTTCAGCTTTTCCTAATCATGAACACTGGAGAATGGTGAGATTTTGCTTCAGAGCTGGGTGAGTCTAGCTGAGTTGCCAGAGTTCCCAGTCTTCCTCTGTATTTAACAACTGAGATACCTGTTTACCTCTTTTTTTTATATGTTAGTGCACAGCAGCGGTTCTCAAGATAAAGTCAGGGCCCAGCAGGGCCCAGAGGAGCATGCCTGGGTGAGCCTCAGCTGGTTCATTCCTTACACTGTAATGTGAAAATGTCTGTGCTTTCCTTGTGGCCAGACCTTTCTCTTCTTACCTCAAACAAATCTTTTTTAAGGTCTCTGCTCCCATTGTTTCCTCTTTCAGTGATGGCTTTCTGCTCGCTGACTGCTTGGCCAATATCAGCACATTTTCCAAATCTCAGCTTTTCTTTTATCCTGAGGCCCTTTCTGACCCTACTCCTCTGCAAGGTAGAACTGACCTGCTTTGTGCCTCTACTGTGCACTACACACACCTATTACAGCACTGATCATACTCTACATCATATCTCTTGTGCCCCACAAGGTGCAGCATGGACACAGCAAATCCTTTTTGAGTAAGCTCATGCATTTGCTATTATGGAAAGAGCACTGTGCTGAGGGCCAGGAGGCCTGGGCATTGGTGCCAGCTCTCTCACTGATAAATGTGTGAGCTTGGCCAAGCCATTCCACTGCTCTGAGCCTCATTTCTCTCTCCTCTAAACTGTGGAAGTTAGAGTTGATAAGGCCTAAGGTAACTTCCTGCTCTAAATGTATATTTAGAAGGCAAAGTGGGAAGAACTTTGTGATGGTTTTCTGATATGTTAACCTGGCTAGTCTACAGTCCCAGTTATTCCATCAAACACTAATCTAGGTGTTGCTGTGAAGGTATTGTATAGATGTGATTAAGATCCACAATCAGTTGATTATCCTAGATAACCTGGGTGCACCTGATTCAGTTAAATATTCTTAAGAGCAGAGCTGAGGATTCCTTGAAGAAGAGGACATTCTGCCTGTGGATAGCAGCATCAGCCTGTGCACAGGAGTTCATTCCTGACCTACAGATTTCCAGCTTGTCTGACCAGTCCCCATAATTGCATAACCCAATTGCTTTCATTAACATCTCTCTATCTATCTCCCTTTGGTTGAGCTCTGACCCACACAAGCTTTATACTTTGGTTCAAGTATATACTTTATGCTTGGTTCAAGCCCTGGCTCTACTACTTACTAGCTGTGTGATCTTAGGACAGTAGTGAATGGCTCTGAGCTCCTGCTTTCATATCTACAAATTTAGGGTAACAATAACTATTCCAGAGTTAATAATAAAAACTGTTCTTATTTTATTTGTTTTAGAGCACTAATTTTTTGATATTTTCTGTGAACCAGCTTCTGTGCTTATTGCTTTACATCTCATTTACTCTTCTTTAAACGCTTATAGTACTAAATGACATTATGCATATGAGTAATGATAAACACCATCATGCCTGGCACATTGAAAGTGCTTAGTAAGAGCTAATTCTGACTTTTCCTTTCCTTTGCCTCTATAATATTTCTGAATAAGCTATCTTAAGGCAAATTTATTGTAAATAATGGTTTAGACTGTGTATGTGACTTAAAGGAGCCAAGCTATGGGATTACAATGCAATTAGTTCAGTTCCCTCACTCTTGTCTCCAGGTTTGCATTAAACCAACATTAAATTGCCTTGGAATTCCATAGTACCTTTTGTATAAGGATTTATGGAAATAGTCCATATGAAGCAGAGAACAACAAGGGCTACTCCTTACTTGATGGAAAAAGTGAAGCAACCAGAAATGTTTTGCCGTCAAGTTGGAAAACATCAATTCTCTAAATGTACCAGAGATTTATTTCATACTATGAAAGTCAGATTTGAAAATATTATAGATGAAATAGTAACTGAATGTTTATAGCTGGGATAGGAATTGTGAGGGAATTTAGAAGTCTCTACTTGCCAGTAAGACATATACTGACTTCTAGAAACTCAACAGCATTTAAACACAACAAAGACCACTTGTTCATTCTTGAGCAGATATAGGCCTACCCACTGCCTCATGTCTTTGTACTCAAACATTGAGAAAGAGAAGGAAACAGAGTAGTGAATGGGGGATTGATGAGTGGCACTAGAAGGTTATTGGGTACATAGCTTGGGAAGATAAAGCTTGGGAGTAAGGGTGGTTTGGCAAGTGGATGTGCAGGAAAAAATGTGTGAGCATAGGAGGAAAAGATTAGGCAAGTGACCCCGGGATGCAAGTTCTATACTTGAGTCCCAGCTCCCATGTCAGTCTGGCTCCTTCTCCAGGCTCACGACTTCTCATAGTTGACCTCACCAATGCCTACCCTCCTGCAGCCTCTGTTGTACGCTATTTTCCTAAGCCAATCCTGACTGCTGTAGGTATATAAGTTTTAAATGTTTATTACAAAAATTTAAAACATGTAGAGAAGCAGAGAGAATGGTATGATGAACCCCTATGTAACCACTCCTCAGATTCAACAATTCTCATCTCATGGCCAGTCTTGTTTCATTTATACTGCCTCCCACCCCATGGATTATTGTGAAGAAAATTTCAGACATAATTTCATCTATAGGTATTTCAGTATGTCTTTCTAAAAGAAATATAAAAATAGCTATAATGAATTTATTTTACCTAAATGTTAATCATAATTTTTAAATTTAAAATATTCTGTCCATGAATTTTCTCTTTAGATAGATAGGTGATAGATAGATAGATGATAGATATGATAGATAGATGATTGATAGATGATAGATAGATAGATAGATAGACAGATAGACAGATAGATATAGATAGATGGAGCTTGTTTGAATCAGGTTCAATTAAGAGCCATTCATTGTTTTTTATTTCTATGAATAATATGTCTTTTTGATCTAGTAATACACCCTTCATCTGTTTTCCTCTCTTTGCAATTATTTGTTGAAGAAAACAGGTTGTTATTCCCATAGGATTTCCCAGTCTTGATGTTGCTGACTCATCCTCATGATGCCATTTTTCATTTGTCATGATGAATATGTTTCACTGTTCCCTATGTTTTTAGCAAATAGGTAGGTAAATCTAGAGACTTAATCAGCACGTGTGTGTGTGTGTGTGTGTGTGTGTGTGTGTGTGTGTGTGTGCAGACTATTTCATAAGTGGTGGTGAGTATTTCCATCAGGAAGCCTGTAAGTTCCGACCATCTCTCTGTGATGCCAGCAGCTGTTGCCAATCATGACTTCGATCTGTTAATTCCTTAGGGGTTACAAATGTTAATGCTATTCTATCATTCCTTCTTTGTTTTTATATAGAGAAGCTTCATTTCATTGACTATTTGTTACCCAAAAGAAAAAAGGAAATAAGCTTATTTCCTTTTATTTGCCAGCTTTCAAATAATATGTAGGGTTTAGAGCACCCTCCAAAGATGATCAATGTCCAATTCTGTATTATTATAAATCATGGATTTAAAACATACTTAACATGTTTAAATTCATTTTAGTTTTTATCCTTATTACTGTTCAAGCTGTTTCATTTTTGGCCAGTCGAGGCTCCTCAACGTAGTTCCTGAGTTTTTTTGAAAAGGTCCTACTGGTTTTTGACACATTCCTTGCTTTCTGGCATAACAAGATGTTTCAGACTCCCTGTATTAATTTTATAGGACTGCCATATCAAAGTACTACAAATGGAGTGGCTTAAATTCATTCTATCACAGTTCTGCAGGCTAGAAGTCCAAACTCAAGGTACCAGGCAGGCCATGTTTCCTCTGAGGGCTCTAGGGAAGAATCCTGCTATGCCTCTTCCTAACTTCTGGTGGTTACTGGCAATCCCAGGCATTCCTTGGCTTGCAGCTGCATCATCCCAGTCTCTGCCTCTATCATCATACAGCCTTCTTTCCTGTATTTCTGTCTGTTTCTGTTTTTCTTCTTATACGGACCATTGAATTGAGCCCACTCTAATCATGTATGACCTCTTCTTAACTTAATTACATTTTGCAAAGACCCTATTTCTTAGTAAGGTCACATTCTGAGAATCCAAGTGGATGTGAATTTTGAAGGAAAGGCTACCAGTTTTGGTGAGGAGAAGCACACATTGTAAAGTTCCACCGTTGAGGTTTGTAGGGAGCAAATGATGACAGAAAAAGAATCGGCAAGAAGAATCAGACCATCTTCAAAAGGAAACAAAACCAGTAGTTCAAGAGGAGAAACCTTGGTCTGGCATTGAGGTCTAACAAGAGTTTCTCTCAATGGGTGACCACACACACACACAAATCACACATTTAGGAGCAGTCCATGTTTTCAGCAGTAGGTACAGCACCTTTACGGCTCAGACCTCTCTCTTCCTTGTTATCATAAGGAGGTTTCTTTCTCCGTAAGAGTGGAGGTTATTCCCCTCTTTGTGCAGATGAAGAAGCACAGGGGAAAGAAATGAATAAACTGGCTATAAGTGTGGGGTAGCTTGTAGGAAGGAGGGGAAAAAGGAGGAGAAAGATAAGGAAGACAAACATTGAGAAAAGAGGCTTTCTTGGATCGGGAATGAGCCTTGAAAGGCAGAGTTGAAAGAGCATAAAAGTTGGCATCAGAAAGGCCTCTGCTACTCACAAAACCTGTGACTTTGAATGTGTTTCATAATTTCTTTGAGATTCAGTTTTTTAACTGAAAATCAGGAATAATAGTATCCATAATAATATGCTTGCATTTATTCATGTTTCTATTGAGCATCTTCTACATGTCAGGTACTGTTGTAGGTGCCAGGGATATATATGGCAGTGGAAAAACTAGACAGAAATATGTGCCTCATGGCTTCCATTCTAATTCAGATAGTTGTGAGATACAAGTAAAACTGCAGATGTGAACACTGGACAGATAGCAAGTATTCTAAAAGTGTTAAATTCTCTTCACCTGTCCTAATACTAAGCCACAGATTCAGAGACTGGCAGAGCACTTAACAGCAATTTATGTGAGTGAGGACTCTCCTCAAAGAAAGAAATCACCACTCAAAGATCCCATCATGTTCTCAGAGAATAGGGCAAAAAAAGACCCACTTGGGATGAATGTCAGTGTTTGTTCTCTGGGAGTAGTTGGGGAGATTTGTTTTAATCTTAGGAATTTTTGTTTGTTTGTTTGTTCTTGTTTTACTGTTCTAGTATGATTGCTAAGAAGAGGGGACCAGGAGGTTCCCTAGTAAGATACTATTACATTTTTCTCTCTCAAAAATATATTGGCTCCCTATAAGGTGACTGGATATCGATTATTATCTGTCCTCAAGTTCCCCCCTACAAAAGCTGCTGAATCTCCCAGTCCCCTGCCTATGAAGCAGGCGTTTGGAATTGGAGGAAAGATTTTGTATTAAGCCCCCACCAGGCAGACAGTTGAGTGATCACTGGGGCTGAGGTGGGCCTCTTATCTGCACAGCCTTGATGTCTGGAAGGGTCTTCCAAGAATCCCTTAGGGAAGCATTTATGCTCACTTGGATTGGTGGCGCCTTTGCACTGTTTTTGGTGTTGGTTTCCCAAATACTGAGCCCTTTGGAAGGACGCTGGGATAAAACTATAGATCTTAACTTTTTGCTTCTAGGTGGAAATTCACATTTTAGGTACTGCACAGGGCAAAGGAAGGTTCTAATGGAATTTTTTATTTATTTATTTATTTTTATTTTTTGCTTCCCCGGAAGATTGGGTAATTACAGAAAGGTGTATTCACATGAGGAAACCTACAAACTTGAAACCCATCATAAAAAGCATTGATGATATGGCAGAAGGCAATTTGGTTGACACCAGGAATAGCCTTTGACTCTTAGATCAGATAAAATTCCTAACATGGCAGAGTTACAGTGGACAACTGCTTTTTTGTCTCTCTTTGAGAATGTTATTATATTCTGTTTAATTGCAGCAAAAAACCTTACATTTAAAATCAAGAAAGCAGAGTCAGAGACCTAGTTATAACCTCTGGAAACCCAAAAGTTTACTGAAGATACTATTTCTCTGGGAATTTTAAGCCATCTTGTGGGAGAAAAAGTTTCTAGAATGTTAGCCCAGTCTACTTTTGGGAAAACCAATAACTGGAAAAACACAATTATTGGGATGCACACTGCTGATATATAGGCATATGCTGTGCTTTCAATCTTTTTCCCCACAGTCTTATCACTCTGCTTCTGCCTTGAGGAAAGAGCAAAGGGGTTGGCAGGACAACTAAGGCTTTTCCCTTGAGAACATTTAAGCAGGCAACTCAAAGACTCTCTTTCCTACTAGAGCAAGAAAGAAAACCACAGGAAAGTTGAAAACAGGCTGAAGACAGACCTCTGAATGTGTTTCTAAACATTTCTAAAAATTTATTTTTCTAATTAAAAGGCCCAGAGTAAGTTAGAAGAACATTTTCAGCTTGGCTTTGAAAAATAAACAGTGATTACACTTAATTAATGAAAATTGTACTAGATGATATCATGTCATTTCTATTTAATTCTTGCTCTAAATTTTGTATCACTTAAAAATATAGTAATTGGGCATGGTAGATACTTAACTCATTTACTCAGTACATATTTATTATGTATCTACTACGCTACCTACTGAGACAACAGTGGTAAACAGACATGGTTCCTGCCCTCATGAGGCTTATAGTCTAGGAATAAAGAAAGTCTTAATAAAATCATCTCATCAAAAATATGTAAATTTTCAGCTGAGACAAATTCTGTGAAGGTAGGAAGTATATGGTGTTTGAGAATCTATAACAGTCAGATTGTACCTATCTGGAAGTCCCTGGGGAAGTGATGTTTTTGTAGAGAGCTAATAAATGAATGGGCGATAACAGGGCTTAGAGGAAGGAGAAGGAGAATGGTTCCAGCAGAGGAAACAGTGTCTGCAAAGTCCTGAGCAGGAGGTAGGGGACCAACTTAGAGAAACTGAGACTACTGTGATGAAAACAGAGCAAAGAGGAGCTTGAATATTAAAGGATAGTAAGATAGGGAGGAACAGAGAAGATGATGCAAAGCACTCAATCTCTCCATGCCCCAATATCTTCATATATATAATGGGAATAATAGTAATATCTATATTTAGGTCCATTATGAAAATGAAATATTAATATGCATAAAGCACATAGTACCTGTGTACTTTGTGCTAGCTGTTATCACCCTTTCCCATATCCCACTGACAGTAGTGTAGCCATGTTATAATTAGAGATCTTGCTTTATTCCTAACAATATTATCAATTGCTTGAGGTCAGGGATTTTGTCCTATTCATCTTTGGATTGCTTGGGTCTTAAACATAATAATGGCTAAATAAAATATTTTCCAAATTATTTTTTCCTGGAACTTACCATATGCAAGGCCTATCTAGGCACAGTGAAGCCTCAAGGTCTTTGAGACTTTCGTGGTTTGAGGATACTAATATTAAAAACAATTTCTTATCAAAATGTAACATACACACAGCAAAAGAAACATAAGTGAAAATTTTGACTTACTATATTTTCACAAACAAATACATTCTTGTAACCAACTGTCAGATGAAGAAACATTATCTGCACTCAGGAAAGCTCTTTTGTCCTATTTTGGTCATTATTCACCAAGGGGAGTCACTATTCTGACTTCAACTTGACTGTTTCGTAGTTTATATAAATAGGATAAAACAATATAGACACTTTCCTGTCTAACTTGTTTCACTCAACATTATAGTTGTGAGGTCTATCCACATTGTTGTGTATAGTCATAGTTTGTTCATTTTTATTGCTGTAGATCATACTATAATTTATTTGTTCATTCTACTCTTGATGGGCTTTTGGGCAGTGCCCATCCCAGTCTGTGACTATTATAAATAGTATTGCTTTCAACATTCCAGAACATGTCATTTGGTGAGTAGATTTATACATTTTTATTGGCTACATGCCTAGGAGTAAAATGCTGGGTCATAGGGCATACATACATTCAGCTTTAGGAGATATGGCTGAGCTGTTTTCCAAAGAGGTTGTACCAATTTATATGGACACCAGCAGTCCATGAAAGTTGCAGTTCCTTCACATGTTCATCAACACTTGGCATTTTCTTTCTTTTTCTATATTAATTACACTCAAAATTCATATTTGATCAGCTTCTCACCAGGTTGGAATGTAGAGACTGTGGTACATCTCCATGGCAGGGAAGCCATGGCTGTGTCATTCATTCAGATGATTCCCTGCCAGAAATCTTTTATTCAATAATCAGTGATTAAGAGCCTACTCTGTTCTAGCTGCTGGAGATTTCAGGGGAAAATAATATGGTCCCAGGTCATGAGCCGTCATGGCTCAAGTCAAGAGAAGAGCAATGAAGTTGGATTCTTATATACACAAACAAGGGACACAACAATACAGAGAATGGGATTTTCTGACTACTTGGGGGCCACAGAGAAGGCTTACAGAGGAGAGGACATTTGCGTTCTGAGGCAAGAGGTTACCACAGGCTTAGGTGGAGGAGAGTCCTGTACGCTCACATAGAGGAAATGTACCAAGTCTCAGAAGTATGAAAGGGCATGGCACATGGAACCTTGTGTTTGGATAACCAAGGGATCCTTCCTCCCACCTAAAGCAGAAATCCTTTGTACAGCACCTCGACTGCAGCTGCTCAGTCTCTTCTTGGAACCCTCCAAGACCATCTACTTGCTACCTCTGAGCAGCTCCTCTTATTTTCATGGAGAATAATCAATAAAGTTAATAATAACAATCACTCCTCTCCGCTAACATTCATTATATGCTAGACATATCATGAACCGTTTTGTTTAGATTACTGTCTCTGCTCTTTCCAAGAGTCCTATGATGTAGGTACCATTGTTATTCCCATTCAATAGCTGAGGAAACTGAGATAAAGACATGTGCCCAAATCAGACTGTATAGATTTCTAGAGCCAGGAACTGAACCTAGATTTTTCCAACTTTTGAATTCATACTCTTTTCCTTATTTTGTGCCAAAACTACATTTTTTTCTTTTGTTTCATCATCATAATCTATAACCATTTTTGCCACATACAATCACTATTAAAAAATAATTTTTAAAAAACCATGACTCTCATACAAATATAAAAATGAGAATATGTGTGAAATATTTTATTCTATTCATGTTATAACTGGTTCAAATAATAATGTGAAGAACAGATACACTTATAGATCAAAGTAGTTAAATTAATATACAAATGGAGGCAAACCTGGTTTTTCTACAGGGAGGAGGGAAGTTAACTGAACCTCTTCAGTACAGGCTAGAATTCACATGTCCATAAGAATCATTTCACATCATTTTTAGTTGCCTACAACTCACAGAGTTGTAAAATAGCTCAAAGATGATGACAGACTAGAATCAGATAATTTGGAAGGGGTATCTTCTAGACAAAAAATAACTTCACCTGATGCACAGTTTTGTTCTACTCTACTCTTCACACTTCTGAAGATGGTTATGTTCCTTAGTGTCTTTTCTTTTTAGCATACACAGTCTCAGTTCTCTCTGATGATCCTCATATGCTATATTGTCAAGTCTTCTCTCCACCCTGGTTTCTCATTATCTTAGGCTGTGTGGGCTGCTGCAAAAATATCATAAACTGGGTAATATAGTTTGGCTGTGTCCCCACCCAAATCTCATCTTCATCTGTAGTTCCAATAATCCCCACATGTCATGGGAGGGACCCAGTGGGAGGTCATTGAATCATGGGAGTGGTTACCTCCATGCTGTTAGTGTGATAGTGAGTGAGTTATCAAGAGATCTGATGGTTTTATCAGGGACTTCCCCCCAATTCACTCTGCACTTCTTGCTGCCGCCATGTGAAGAAGGATGTGTTTGCTTCCCATTCCACCATGATTGTAAGTTTCCTGAGACCTCCCCAGCTATGCTGAACTGTGAGTCAAACCTCTTTCCTTTATAAATTGCCCAGTCTTGGGTATGTCTTTATTGGCAGTCTGAAAACAGAATAATGAGCTGGGTAATTTATAAACCACCGAAATTTATTTTTTACCATTCTGGATATTGGGAAGTCCAACATCAAGGCACTGGCAGATTTAGAGACTGGTGAGGAACTGTTATCTGGTTCATAGATGGTGCCTTATTTCTGTGTCTTCACATGGTGGAAGGGACTAGCTAGCTTTCTGGGGTCTCTTTAATAAGGACACTAATCCCATTGATAAAAGCTCTACTCTCATGATCTAATTACCTCCTAAGGGCCTCACCTCCAATGTCACGCCATTGGGATTTAGATTTCAATATTTGAATTTTGGGGGGACACAAATATTCAGACCATGGCACTCATTTTTTGATGTACTCCAGTATTTCAATGTCTCTATTAAAGTGTATCATCTTGAATGGAACAATATACTCAAGGATTGTCTTTACCAGCTTGAAATAAGTTGGGACATCATTAAAATTCTGAATACTTAATTTATATTAATGCATTTGTATTTCAGTTAGCTTTATGTTTTGGCTTGCTGCTTTGCCATATGCAGCCCATTTCCGTTTCCTCCTGGGCACACAACTAGACCACATTTTCCATGTCTCTTGCAATTAATTGTGGCCATATGACTGAGCTCTGGCCAATGAAACATGGCCAGAAGCTGTAGGTATCATTTCTGGGCAGAAGCAGGCGGGTGTACCTTTTTCTTTGTCTCTCTCTTCATTTACCAGTTGAATGGAAAAAACTCTGACCACCATAAGGAAGGCCAAGCCACAGTTGGAAAGAGACTGGGCCCCTGAATGTTGATGTTGAAGGCTGCTGGGCCATGCCACCACACCAGACTGTGTCCTAGGGAGAGGTACCTGTATTGTGCTAAGTCACAGAGACTGTAAGGTTTAGCATACAGCAGCTAGAGCCATTTAACTAAAACAGGGTAACAGTGGTCTCCCTTGTCTTGACCTTCTCTTCCACTACTTCCCCGAAGTATTAACAAGAGATCTGCAATTTCATCTGCAACTTCTCCCAGCACAGTGAGAATTATTCTATCAGGGGAGCCTCAAGGTCACTTAGATAAATTCTGAACTCTCTTATGGTCTTTTTGCTCCTGGATCTCTATAGAGTCTGGCTAGTATGACCCTGCTTTTTCCAATCTGACAACTATTGATTCTTAAAAGAAGAGATAAACTGAGGCAGGATTTGGGCAGTTCTTCGTTCTCTCTGTATTGGCAACACTGCAACATCTGAGAGTTGTTGTTTCCTTTGACAACAAAACAGAAAGCATATGTCTTTCCTCCTGCTGAGTGGCAAAACAAGCTGCCCATCCCACACACTGTCCAGAACAGCAGGTCCTCACAGTCTTCTCAGAAAATCCAGGCAGAATGAAGAGAAAAAGGAAGACCAATGCCGGCCAGTTGCATCTTTCATAGAGTAAGTTAAGTATTGGCCTGGCATAAGGTACACAGGCACGCTGATATGGCTGATGGGCTCCTCATGCCACATCATTAGTACTCTGAATGACTCAGATACTGTTATTTCCTGGTAGGTGATGTTGACTTGAGATCTAGAAGAAACACTGGTCCAGAAATCACAATGCCTGGGTTTCAATGGATCCAACAATAGCTACCACTTATGGGGTCCTTGCTGTGTTTTAGATCTTCCTTTGTATGCATCACGTCAAGCATCTCTTTTGGAATCAGATATAAATTTCCATGCCTATACATTTTATAGATATTTCTATTTAACAGGCAATTTTACAGATATCTCCATTTTACAGATAAAGACATTGAGGCCCTGTCTGCTATATGCTCAATAGTATGCTAGTCCCTCCCGGAAATAGATTAGGACTCTGACTTGGATGAGTTTAAAATCTCCTTAAGGAAGTGAGACTGAGACTTTCCTGAAGTAATCTGGCAATTGCACCCAATAGCATACAAAGCTAGATGGAGATGGAGTGTCCCGGCTGGAGGGAGTGGGAATGAGAGTCACACCCAGCCTGAGAGGCCTGGATTGCCAGGTACCAGGCTTCAGGATGGACAGACACCAGGAGCTAAGTGGGAGTGCAGCCAGCCTTGAGGTGTATACGGGAAGACATAGTTGAAACTAGTCTGGGAGATGGGAGACAGGATATTTGGAGTAAGCTCAGGATAGCCTGTTTTTATTCTGTTTGGCAACTGGACCAGGACTGTCCTTAGAGCATAATTCTTAACCTTGGCAAGACATAAAAGGTGCTGAGGAAAATTTTTTTAAAATATGAATGCCTGAGCCTCATCCCTCAAGATTCTGATTTCGTGTGCCTGATTTAATGGGGTTGGGTCTTGGCATTGGGATTTTTCAGAGCTGCCCAGAAGATTCCAAAATGAATTCAAGACTGAGATACCACTGCCTTAAAGGCACCACCACACACTTATCTATCATTCCTGAATTGTCTCAAAGGTGCTTCTCCACTCACTAGTTGTTGGTAACTCTTATAGGTGTTTTGCAGAGAAGGAAACTATCAAAGAACCCTGGAGTTAAGAAGGGCAGGCTCTCTGGAAAAGGTGGGACTCCAGGGAGCCCTTGAAGGACTAAAGTTTCTCTCAGGACAGGAGGGCTGTAAACCAATAGAGCCAAAGAGCTGGAGCCCCCACATCCTGTCTGCCAGATCAAATCCTGCTTCCCTGTAAGGAAGGAGGCATGATAAAACATTTTGTTTTTCTTTTTCTCTCCCAAAATCTGCTTGTGAAAAAAGTAAAAACGAAACAGCTTAGAGGGAAAAAAAAATTAGGCTTCTAAAGCAATCTACTGCTGGAGAAAATAGTAGCATCTCTATATTTTAAGTGGTGAGTTTATGAGACAAATTCTTTTTTGGGGGCCAATGAAAAGGATTGAAAATATAATTGAAATTTCAAGCAGATTTTGGGAGAGAAAAAGAAAAACAAAACAAAGCAACCCCAAAGGCAGGCCTGAGCAAAGTGCTGGCAGGCTGAGAAAACAAAGATTTAGATGAATCAGCCTAGGAAGATGGAAGCTCATTCCTTCTGTGCTGCCCGAGGACGATAACACAGAGGCAGAATGTTCTCCTGTACTTTGTCAGAATTTTTCAAGCTTCTATGGTATTTACACTCACCTAGCAGAATGAGAAGTAGAACCCAGAGGTCCTTCTCCCCACCATACCGCACCGGGCTTAGAATCTTGAAAAGGCACATCTGACGTTCCTTCTGTTGGACTGCCACCTTCATCTAGGATCCCTTCAGGGCAGCGTGTTCTCTCCAGGTCTTCATTTCTTTGACTTTCCTGAAAACAAATGGGAGACCCAGGCTCCTACTTTCCCTTCTCAAGTCATCCTTGAGGATTTATCCTCAATGATCAGAATGGCCGTGCAAGCTGTGGACCATGGAAATCCAAGCTGGTAATAAGGCTGCTACTGCTGGTGGGATTTGCAGGCCCAGTGGAGCCTCCCTCCTAATCTCTGCAGACCAAGGCCTGGCCCCACCCCACCCCACTCTACCCTAGGGTATCCCCATTAAATAAGGAAGGCAGATTTCAAGCTGGTCCTAAAGATTCATCTTTTAGTCTCTAGGTGCCTCATCAGCTTTGATTCCAGGGCTTTTAATTCCAGGCCCTGGAAGTTTTTCCTTCAGCATTGGCCATGTTCCCTCTGTCCTGTTGGGTTCCCTGCAGCATGTTTGATGATTGTTAAAGTTGGTTTTACCAATGAATACAGACTCCATTCCTGCCTGCTGTTCCTCGCATGCTACTGAATTTTAAGTAGGACAGAGTTACCCAGGATCTTTTTCCTCACGTCTTTAAAAGCAACCAAAAAGCTGAATATAAAAATGGACAATGGCCATTTTTAAGTGGATAAGTGTCCATCACCAGACAAATGGTTAAAGAAAATGTAGTACAGGCCGGGCGCAGTGGCTCAAGCCTGTAATCCAACACTTTGGGAGGCCAAAGGCGGGTGGATCACCCAGTCAGGAGTCGAGACCATCTGTAGCTAACACGGTGAAACCCACCGTCTCTACTAAGAAATACAAAAACTAGCGGTAGGTGGTGAGAGCCTGTAGTCCCAACTACTCGGGAGGCTGAGGCAGGAGGAGAATGGCGTGAACCTGGGAGGCAGACTTACAGTGAGCTGAGATCCGGCCACTGCACTAGCCTGGAGCTACAGGCCAGACTCGATCTCAAAAAAAAAAAAAAAAAAGAAAATGTAGTACATATACACAATGGAGTGCTGTTCAGCCATAAAAAGAACGAGATCCTGTCATTTGCAACAACATGAATGGAACTGGAAGACATTAAGTGAAACAAGCCAGACACAGAAAGACAAACTTTGGATGTTCTCATTTATTTGTGAGAGCTAAAAAATTAAAACGATTGAACTCATGGAGATAGAAAGTAGAATGATGGATACCAGAGGCTGGGAAGGGTAGTCAGGGAGGTGAGAAGTGGGGATGGTTAATGAGTATAAAAATATAGTTAGATAGAACGAATAAGATCTAGTATTTGGTAGCACAACAGGGTGGTTACAGTCCACAATAATTTATTGTATATTTAAAAATAACTAAAAGAGTATAATTGGATGGTTTGTCACATAAAAGAAAGGATAAATGCTTGAGGTGATGGATACCCCACTTACCCCAATGTAATTATTACACATTGTATGCCTGTATCAAAATATTCCATGTATCCTATAAATGTATATACCCACACAAAATATATGTACCCACACACAAAAAAATCAGATTGAAGGATTCCATTTATATAAAGTCCACAAACAGGCACAACAGGTCTATGCTGGTGGAAATAAGAAAGTGGTTGACTCTGTGATGGAGGGGAGAGATGGTGGGGAGTGAGAAAGGAATGGGTTGAATTGACTAGAAAAGATCATCAGGAAGCTTTCCAGAGGTTCAGAAATGTTCTAGATCTTATTGAGTGATGGGTACATGACACATACAGTTGTCAAAACTCATTGATCTGAATACTTCAGATCTGTGCATTTTATGATACATAAATTACACCTTGTGGCAGGCAACCTCTGTGATGATCCCTGATTCCTGGTACTCACACTCTTGTGGAATTCCCTCTCCTGGATTGTGCACTGGACGTAGCGACTCCCTTTCAACAAATAGATACGGCAAAAGTGAGGCATTGTCACTTCTGAGATGAGGTTACAAAAAGGCTGTGGCTTTCAGGTGCTCTCTTGCCGTTCTTGCCTCGCTTGCTCCCTATCGTGAACTGCTGTATGAAGAGGCCCGCATGGCAAGGAATTGATGACTCTGACCAACAGCCAGCAAGAACTTGAGACCTGGCAGCAGCTACATGAGTGAATTTGAAAACAGCTCTTCCCCCAGCTGAGCCTTGAGAAGAAACCACAGTCCCTCCTGGTATTTTGATTGCAGCCTTGAATGAGACCCTGAGCCAGAGTCACCCAGTTAAGCTATGCCTGGATTCTCAACCCACAGAAACTAAGAGATAATAAATATTTGTTGCTCTAAGTCACTGCATTTTAGGGTGATTTATTCTAAGGCAATACATAACTAATGCACCAATGAAATCTGGGCTGTATTTAAAATTTGTAATGCTCATTAAAAAGAAAGTGAAGCACAGTGCCTAGTAGCATATGCTTCTGTTCTTTTCCTTGCCCAGAAGATCTTCTCTGACCATTTGCAACAACACTGAATGGAACTCAGTCACCCCACCCAATTCTTTCCCTGGAAAGCCTTCTTACAGAATAGCAGTTTTACAATATCACAATGACTAGGGCATACAGACATACTCATAGAAGACCTTCTCCAAGACATGGGAAGAGAGATTCTCCACATTCTCTTATAGGAGCACTCCTAGTTCTGAGCTGCTAGTGGAATTCAAACATCCTGACACCTGGGATGGAGAGAGGTGAGAGGAAGCTCTGTTGGATGGATGGATGGTCTCACTCAGATGGTTGATCTTTTACCTGCAAGCCCTCCCTCACATCTCCACTTCCCTCGGCTGGTGAAGGTAGAGAGAGATGCAGCCTCCTTGGCAAGCATCACCTTTGCTGGAAGGACAATGCAGAGAATGTGAACTCTGGAACCACACAGACCTGGGTTCAAATCTCAGGTTCACTTTTATGAGCTGGGTGACCTTTAGTGGATCATGAACCCTCTCTGAGGCTCTTGGGGACCTCATCTATGAAATTAAGAGAACTCTCACCTTGAGGAGTTATTGTAAGAATTAGAGACATGCACCAACATGGATGAGTCTAAAATACATTATACTAAGGGAAAGAAGCCAGATGCAAAAGGCTACATTACATGACATTCTGGAAAAGGCAAAACTGTAGTAACAGAAAACAGATCAGTGGATGCCAGAAGTGAGAGGTGAGAAGAGGGGTGGACTACAAAGGCTGCAAAATAATTTTTTAGGGCAATGGCACTGTTCTGTATCTTGATTACAGTGATGGCTACAGAAATGTATGTATTTGCACAAAAATCACAGAACTATACGTTAAAAAGGTCGAATTTTGCAGTATGTAAATTATACCTCAATAAACCTGCTTTTAAAATTAATGGACGGATGTGAAAGGTGCAGACTCAATAATTCTCTCAGTCTAGCTCACCAAGACGGCTGTACAAGCTTAGTCACAGCTCTGAGCTTGCTGAGGTAGTCAAGGTCTTAGTCACGCTCTGAGCTCCCTGAGTTAGTGAGGGTCTTATAAGCCAAGCTTGTCTTTCCCATAACCCTCCCTCCTCAGCCTCTAAGACTGTCTGCCAACTCCTCCCTGCCTGGGGGGACTTGTTGCTTTCGGGTAAACAGACTCAGTCCCAGAGGCTGGGCTAGGTATGACCAAGTATAGCATCCAGGCAGCTCAGAACCACCACGACCATCCACACCTATTGAAACAAAGGTAATGTGCTGCCCTATTCTTCAAGATCCCATTAGTTAACAAGGGAACCTTAAGAGTCTGTCATTTTCATCAGCCATCAGCATCTATGCAAATACATATGTTTTTTACTCCAAGCCAGAAAATATGATGTTCGCACAACTGCAGAGCAGTGGCCTGCGAATCAAACGTGGATGTCATATGTAACCTACTAACAAAGTTATGTATTCCCCCTCCCTTGCACCAGGGAGGTAAGGAGCTGGAATTGTGCGTTTTTATTCAAGCCAGCAAATGAGAAATACATAGAATATGGCAATGACGCCTATTAATCACCTTAAAGTTTCCATGGGAATGGTCCCAGCCAGAAGCTTTCATTTCTGTGGAAACCACAAAGGCAGTTTGGACAAAAGAAAATGAAACCAGGGCAAGGAAGGGCTGGGTAAGACTGAATTCCAAGGTTGGTCTGATGGAAGGCTTAGGAGTTTTCAAAGCTTGGACAAAGCCTTGCGTTATCCAGCTCTGGCAAAGGCATCTCAGCCTGGGCACGGGTGAGTAGCCCAGATGTTCTACCTTCTTTAGGCCTGAGGACTGCTAAGGAAACCCAGGGAGGCTTGTATGAGACGTATACAGTGAAAGCGCAGTAGGAGAAAAGAAAAAATGGCAGGGAAGAATGTGCACCCAATTGTGGGTGTCAGGAAGGAGTTTCTGACACCCATAATTGGGATGGCACTCCTCCTTTGCAGTCCCAAGGGTGCCCCGAATTTGTCTCCATGGTAACACAGACCACTTTAAAGGAATAGCCTGCTTGCTTGTCTCCACCACCAGATTCCTCATTAAGAACAGGGTGTACAGAATTTATTATTGTATTAATAGAATCTAGCTCAGGGCTCAGCCTCTATAACAACTACAGTCATGCTTAATGATGGGGACATGTTCTGAGAAATGCATTGTTGGGTGGCTTTGTCATCATGTGAACATCACAGAGTGTGCTTACCAAACCTAGATGGTAGAGCCTACTATTAGGTTGGTGCAAAAGTAATTGCGGTTTTTGCCATTAAAAGTAAGGTATTCCCAGGCATTTGGGATAGCCTATTGCTATCAAATCTGTACAGCATGTCACTGTACTGAATACTGTAGGCAATTGTAACACAATGGTAAATATTTGTGTATCTAAACACATGTAATGATAAAAAATACAGTATAAAAGTCAAGTAAAAAATACAGTATAAAAGATTTAAAATGGCACCGCTGTGTTTATAAAACACTTACCATGAATGAAGCTTGTGTGACTGGGTGTTGCTCTGAGTGGGTCAGTGAGTGAGTAGAGAGTGAATGTGAAGGCCAAGACATTACTGTACACTACTGTAGACTTTATAAACATGGTACACTTAGGCTACACTAAATTTATGTAAACATTTTTCTTTCTTTAAAAACAGATTAACCTTAACTTACTATAACTTCATTACAAATTTTAAATTTGTTTTAAACATTTTGACTTTTTAATAATAACACTAAGCTTAAAAACAAAACATGTAATATAGCTGTACAAAAAATATTTTCTTTCTGGCTGAGCATGGTGGCTCATGCCTGTAATTCCAACACTTTGGGAGGTTGAGGTGGGTGGATCAATTTGAGACAGGAGTTCAAGACCAGCCTGGCTAACATGGTAAAACCCCATCTCTACTAAAAATACAGAAAACTAGCCAGGTGTGGTGGCACACACCTGTAATCCCAGCTACTTGAGAGGCTGAGGCTCAAGAATTACTTGATCCTGGGAGGTGGAGATTGCAGCGAGCCAAGATTGAGCCACTGCACTCCAGCCTGGGCAACAGAGCAAGACTCTGTCTCAAAAAAATTTTTTTCTTTCTTTATTTCCTTATTCTATAAGCTGTTTTCTATTTCAAGCCTTTCGCTTGTTTGTTTTTATTTTTTTAACTTTTTTGTTTAAAAAAAGTAGCCCACAGGCCAGGCGCAGTGGCTCATGCCTGTAATTCCAACACTTTGGGAGGCCGAGGCAGGTGGATCACGAGGTCAGGAGATCGAGACCATCCTGGCTAACACAGTGAAACCCCATCTCTACTAAAAATACAAAAAATTAGCCAGGTATGGTGGCAGGCGCCTATAATCCCAGCTACTCAGGAGGCTGAGGCAGAAGAATGCCATGAACCCGGGAGGCAGAGGTTGCAGTGAGCCGAGATCACACCACTGCACTCCAGCCTGGGTGACAGAGCGAGACTCCGTCTCAGAAAAAAACACAAAAAAACAAAAAACTAACCCACAAACACACACATTAGCCTAGGGCTACACATCACTGTCTTCCCACCTCCACATCTTGTCCCACTGGAAGTTCTTCAGAGGCAGTAACATGCATGGGGTTGTCATCTCCTATGATAACAATGCCTTCTTCTGGAACATTCCCTGAAGGACCTGCCTGAGATTTACAGTTAACTTTTTAAATATATATAAGTAGAAGGAGTATACTCTAAAATCACAATTAAAAGTTAATACATAAACCAGTAACATATAGTAAATACATAAAGCGGTAATATAGTTGTTTATCATTATCAAGTATTATGTGCTGTACATAATTTTATGTGCTGTACTTTTATATGACTGACAGCACACAGATTTGTTTACACCAGCATCACCACAAACACGCAAGTAATGGGTTGCACTACGACATTAAGATGGCTATGATGTCACTAGGCATCAGGAATTTTTCAGCTTCATTATAATCTTATGGGACTACTGTCATATATGCAGTCCATTATTGACTGAAACATTCAGTATGACGTCATGACTGTACTACAACAGGAATAGCGAAACCCTAACATAACAATAAAAACTAATGCAGACTGTACTTACAGTGTGTCACGGACATAAAATGTTTCCATCTATTACATTTCTAAATTCTCATTGTTAATATTATACATATTTTATAGAGGAGGAAACTGAGGCAGAGAGAATTCAAGATGTTTGCCCAAGACCACATTGCTGATAAGTGGCAGAGCTGAATATATAATTAAATTACTGTAATTTAGTTACAGTAAATCACTCACCCTAGCAGTACCCTACTGCCCTACCTACATTCCCCCCACCCCCACACCCCACACACAAGGTCCAGAAGTCCCTCCTCTACTGCCTTCTCCCCTGAAGGGTACAATTGATCAGAAACAGTATGTCCAGCTCCCCACTCTCCTGTCTCTCCATATTCTCTCCTCAAAACTTCTGCATTAAAAATGAAATCAGATATACAGGACAATTTCACAAGGAAGACAGATTAGCAAAGCCATGATTTTAATTTCCTCTGAAACATAGAATCTTTTCTTAGTTAATTCAAAATAATCCAGTCCTTACTGGCATCTTGTATTTTTAAAAATGGACTATCAGTGCCTCAGGAGCCATTGGCTAAAATGATAAAAGCATTTCCAAATAAGATTCAAATTATTAATGCCTAATGGAAAGGTCCCCTGATGCCTAAGCAGCCTCTCATATCACTTTTCTTGTTAGCCTCTCTCACCAGGAGAAAATACTTTTGAGAATAAATGTTAAAGAATCTAGATAAGTGACAGAAACATTCCACTCATCCATGCCTAACCATCGGCTTCTTCCCCAGCGTTCCTTGACATAAAAATTTCTGGATTGGGCTCATCCATATTTTATAAGCCCAAACTACATAAACTCAGAACAGTTTGTTGGTGACTGGCCTGTGTACTTTTCTGGAAGAAAAAAGATGGCTTACATTCAATGCAGCAAGCTTTCATTGTGAGCCCACTATATGCCATGAACAGTACCAGGGGTGGGGGCAGAAGAAACACAGATTAGCAAAGTTATGATTTTAATTTCCTCTGCCACATAGGACCTTTTCTTAATTCATTCAAAACACCTTCCATGTGCTTTGTGCCATGTGCTTTCTATGTGCCTATGACTTAAAGAGATACATATACCAAAAGCATAGTAAAACAATATGTGTTAACAGTAAGGACAAAGCAAAGAAATAATTCTGCTCTGGGAAGTACATGGAGACAAAGGAGTTTGGGAAATGTTTGTAGGGTTAAAGTCCCCGGAATTGAAACCTCAAGAATGAGGATCAGTCCCCTGCAATCATCAAACTGAAAATTTTTTACCAATTGGAGTGGTGAAAATATCATATGGTTGTTTTAAAGTTTATTTCTCTGATTATAAACTAGTGAGGATCAACATCTTTTCATGTTTACATGGCCATTTGATTTTCCTTTGTGAATTCCCCACTTTTCTATTCTATTGAATTTTTAAAAATTATTATTTATTTGAAAGAGTTTGTCAGTAAATGTATTGAAAACAATTACTAGGTCAGTTTTTGAATTTCCTTTTCTTTATAGCATTCTTTGCCACAGAGGTGTTTCTTTTTTTTTTTTTTTTTTCTGAGACAGAGTCTTGCTCTGTAGCCCAGGCTGGAGTACAGCGGCGTGATCTCAGCTCACTGCTACCTCCGCCTCCTGGGTTCAAGCAATTCTCCTGCCTCAGTCTCCCAAGTAGCTGGTACCACAGGCACACTCCACCATGCCTGGCTAATTTTTTGTATTTTCAGTAGCGATGGGTTTCACCGTAGGATAGACTCGATCTCCTGACCTCGTGATCCACCTGCCTCAGCCTCCCAAAGTGCTGGGATTACAGGCGTGAGCCACCGCGCCCAGCTCAGGGATTTCAATTTTAATGTCATCAGATTTAGCAATTCTTTCTTTTATGGTGTATACCTTCTGTGTCTTATCAAAACTCTATCCATACTCTGGTGTGATAAAGATGTTCTCCTATATGTTTTTTGTTACTGTTTCTGAAATTCCATTTTTATTAAATATAGCAAAACATTATTTGCATAGCTATAAGGCAGAAAATGTTGTCGATCCTACTACTATTCACTGTCCCTTGCACAAATCCTTAAGCCTCTTACTTCTCACTGTCTCTTACTCCCTTAGCTAAACCAAAATCTGCTTATATAAAAAGTTTTGCTTCCACGATATCTTCACATGCAGAGCTGACCAATGCTGACGAAAAACTAAATCATGACAACTGGTAATAACCTCGTAAACCTAAATACTGACTACACGGTTCCATAATATTGTCTGACAATTATACCTTAGTCTCTTCCTCCATCCACTCATCTTCTAAAAGACCATTTCTTATCTCTAGTCAAACATTTAACACTGCCTTCTTGTACATCACTTGTAAAAATATTGTTAAAAAAACATGTAACATTAAACTTATTATTAACCATTTTTAAATGCAAAGCTCACTAGTATTAAGCATAGTTCTATTGTTGGGCAACAAATCTATGGAAGCTTTTCATCTTGCAACACTAAAATTGCATACCCACTAAACTCTAATTCCTCCTCCCTCCATCCCTTGGTAACCACCTTTCTACTTTCTGGTTCTGTGATTTCAACTACTCTATTTTAAAAAAAATTTTGTTTATAATTGACGTACACTAATTGTATATGTTTATGGGGTACAGTGTGATGTTTCAATATATGTATACATTGTATAATGGTCAAATTAGGATAGTTAGCATGCCCATCACCTCAAACCTTTATCATTTCTTCGTGGTGATAACTTTCAAGATCCTTTTTCCTAGCTATCTTAAAATATACAATACATTGTTCTTAACTATAGTCATCCTACTATGTAATGGAACACCAAAATTATCTTCCTACCTGACTATAACTTTGTACTCATTGACTGAGTTTCCTTATCTTCCCCTTATCCCTCACCTCCTCAGTCTCTGATAACTACCATTCTGCTCTATACTTCTATGAGTTCAACTTTTCTAGATTCCACATATGAGTGAGATCATGCAGTATTTGTCCTTCTGCACCTGGCTTATTTTACTTAACATTGTGTCCTTCAGGTTCATTGATTTTGCTACAAATGACAGGATTGCATTCCTTTTTTAGCTGAATAGTATTCCATTGTGTACTTATACCACATTTTCTTTATTTGTTTATCTGTTGATGTACACACAGGTTGACTTCATATCTTGGCTATTGTGAATGGTGTTTAAATAAACATAGGCATGCAGATATCTTTTTAATATACTTAATTAATTCCTCTGGCTATATACCCAGTAGTTGAATTGGTGAGTCTTTTGGTAGTTCTATTTCTAGTTTTTTGAGGAATCTTCATACTGTTTTTTCCTTTTCCTTTTTAATAGATAAAATAGTACCATCAGACAAGAACATACTGTTTTTCATAATGGCTGAACTAATCTACACTACCACGAAGAGTGTATGAGTTCCTTTTCTTTGCATCCTTACCAGCATTTGTTAATTTTTTTCTTTTTGATTGTAGCCATTCTAACTGGGGTGAGAGGTCAGATCTCATTGTGGTTTTAATTTGCATTTCTTTGATGATTAGTGATATTGAGCATCTTGTTATATATCTGCACGTCTTTTTTGATAAATGTTTATTCAGGTCTTTTGCCCATTTAAAAATTAGATTATGTGTTTTTGTTTTTTGCTATTGAGTTGAGTTCCTTATATATTGTGGATATTAATTTATTGTCCA
This sequence comes from Papio anubis, assembly GCF_008728515.1. NCBI lineage: Eukaryota > Metazoa > Chordata > Mammalia > Primates > Cercopithecidae > Papio > Papio anubis. The sequence goes on along the minus strand of NC_044987.1, from coordinate 40,177,054 downwards.
GTGCATAGTTTGCAAATATTTTCTCCCATTTTCTATGTGTCTCTTCACTCTGTTGATTGTTTCTTTTGCTGTGCAGAAGTTATGTGATCCCATTCATCCATTTTTGCCTTGGTTGCCTATGCTTTTAGGGTATTATTCAAGAAACCTTTGCTCAGACCAATGTCCTGGAGTTTCCCAAATGTTTTCTTATAGTAGTTTCATAATTTGGGGTCTAATATTTAAGTCATTTATTCATTTTTATTTTTGTATATGTGAGAGATGGGGTTCTAGTTTCATTCTTCTGCATAGGGCTATCCAGTTTCCTCAGCACCATTTATTGAAGATACTGTCCTTTCCCCCAGTGTATGTTCCTGGCACCTTTGTCAAAAATGAGTTCCCTATAGACGTGTGGATTTATTTCTGGATTTTCTCTTACATTCCATTGGTCTATTTGTCTGTTTTATGCCAGTACCCTGCCATTTTAGTTACTATAGCTCTGTAGTATAATCTGTTTCTGCCAACTTTGTTATTTTGCTCAGGATAGCTTTAGCCATTCTGGGTCTTTTGTGGTTCCATATAAATTTTAGAATTATTTTTTCTACTTCTGTGAAGAATGTCATTGGAATTTTGATAGGGATTGCATTGAGTCTGTAGATTGTTTTGCATAGTATGGACATTTTAATGATATTAATTATTCCAATTCATGAACATGGGATATATTTCCATTTTTGTGTGTCTCCTTCAATTTCTTTCATCAGTATTTTGTAGTTTCCATTGAAGATGTATTTCACCTCTTTGGTTAAACTTATTTCTAGGTATTTTGTTTTTTGTAGCTCTTGTAAATGGGATTGCTTTCTTGATTTATTTTTCCTCAAGTTTGTTATTGGCCAATAGCAGGACTGCTAATTATTACATGTTGATTTTGTATCCTGTAGCTTTACTGAATTCATTTAGTAGTTATAATAGTCTTTTGGTGGAGTCTTTGGGATTTTCTATATATGTGATCATTTTATCTGCAAAAAGAAACAATTTGATTTCCTCCTTCCCAATTTGGATGCCCTTTATTTCTTTCTCTTTTCTAATTGCTGTTGCTAGGACTTCTGGTACTATGTTGAATAACAGTGGTAAAACAGGGCATTCTTATTCCGGATCTTAGAGAAAAAGCTTTCAATTTTTCACCATTCAGTATGATGCTAGCACTGGGTTTGTCATATATGACCTTTATTGTGTTGAGATATGTTATTTCTATACCTAATTTGTTAGAGTTTTTATCATGAAGGGATGTTGAACTCTTTTCTGCCTCTGTTGAAATGGCAATATAATTTTTGTCCATTCTGTTGATATGATGTACCATGTTTATTGATTTGCATATGTTGAACCATCCTTGCATTCCTGGAATGAATCTCACTTGATTATGATGATCTTTTTAATGTGTTGTTGGATTTTGTTTTCTAGTATTTTGTTGAGCATATTTGCATTTATGTTAATCAGGAATATTGGCCTGTTGTTTTCCTTTTCGTGGTGTCTTTGTCTGGTTTTGGTTTCAGGATAATGCTGGCCCTGTATAATGAGTTTGGTAGTATTTCTTCCTCTTACATTTTTAAAAAGAGTTTGAGAAGAATTTGTATTCATTCTTCTTTTAAAAGTTTGGTAGAATTCAGCCATGAAGTCATCAGGTCTTAGGCTTTTCTTTGATGAAGGAGTCTTTATTACTGCTCTAATCTTGTTACTCATTACTGGTCCACTCATGTTTTGTATCTCTTCATGGTTCAAACTTAGTAGGTTAAACGTGTCCAGGAATATATCCATATCTTCTCTATTTTTTCAATTTGTTTGTGTATAGTTGTTCATCATATTTCTGTAGTTTCTGTTGTAATGTCTACATTTTCATCTCTGATTTTATTTGAGTCTTCTTTCTTTTTTTCTTAGTCTTCCTAAAGGTTTGTTGATTTTTTAATCTTTTCAAAAACCAACTCTTTGTCTTGTTAACCTTTTGTATTGTTCTTTAAATCTCTATTTTGCTTATTTCTGCTCTGCTCTTTGTTCTTTCTTTCTTTCTACTGATTGTGGATTTCATTTATTCATGTTTCTCTGATTCCTTGAAGTGTAACATTAGATTATTTGAGACATTTCTATTTTTTTGATGTAGGTGTTTATTGCTATAAATCTCCCTCTTAGCATTGCTTTTGCTGTGTCCCATAGGTTTTGGTATGTTATGTATATTTACTTGGAGAATTTAATCCATTGACATTGAAGGTTATTACCGAAAGGTAAAGGTTTACTACTGGCATTTTCTTACTTGTTTTCTGGTTGTTTTGTAGATCCTTTCTTTCTTTTTTCCTCTCTCATTATCTTCTTTTGTGGTTAAGTGATTTTTCTTTAGTATTATGTTTTGATTTCATGCTATTTCTTTTTATTGTATCTATTACAGGGTTTTGCTTTATGAGTACCATGAGGCTTATTTAAAAACATCTTATAGTTATAACAGATTATTTTAAACTGATAACTTAACTTTGATCACAAAAAATTAACAAAAATAAACTATACTTTAACACCATTTCCCCCACATACAAATTTTGACTTTTTGATATTTTGATTTACATCTTTTTGTATTGCCTATCTCTTTACAAATTGTTATGGCTATTATTATTTTCTTTAATAGTTTTGTCTTATAGTCTTCATACTTAATATATAAGTAGGTTACATACCATAGTTACAGTATCAGAATATTTTGAATTTTTCTATATTCTTACTTTTACCACTGAGTTTTTTATACCTTCAAATGTTTTCTTTTTGCACATTAGCATTATTTTCTTTCAGACTGAAGAACTTTCTGTAGCCAGCATTTCTTGTAAGACAGATTTGGTGTTGATGAATTCCCTCAAGTTTTTTTTGTTGTTGTTCAGGAAAGTCTTTATCTCTAATTTGTGTTTAAAAGAGAGTTTTGCTGGATACAGTATTCTTGACTGGCAGCTTTTTTTCCCCCTGCAGCACTTTAGATATATCATCCCACTTTCTTCTAGCCTGCAGGGTTTTTGCTGAGAAATCAGCTGAAAGCTATATTGGGGCTTCATTTAATGATACGTTTCTTTTCTCTTGCTGCTTTCAGTTTTCTTTTTTTTTTTTTTTTTTTGTCCCGGATTTTTGATAATTTGATTATGATGTACCTTAAAGAATTTCTTTTTGCATTGAATTTGACTGGTGACCTCTGAGATTCCTGTACTTCAATAATGTCTTTCTTCAAATTTGGGAAATTTTCAGCTATTATTTCTATAAATATGCTGTCTAGGCCTTTTTCTCTATTGTCTCTTTCCAGAACTCCTGTTAAGCAAAAGTTGGTTCACTTGGTGGTGTCCCATAATTCTCATGGGCCTTCTTCACTCTTTTTTATTCTTTTTCTCTTCGCCTCTCTGATTGGTAATTTCATGTTCTGTCTTCAGGCTCACTGATTCTTTCCTCAGTGTGAAGCAGTCTGCTGTTAAAACTTTTTAATTAGTTTTAAAATTCAGTTATTGAATTATTTATTTATAGGATTTCTGTTTATAAAAAACAAAATTTTTTTTATCATTTTTCTTCCTGGATTGTTTTCCATATTTTGTTTAGCTTTTTATTCATATTATCTTGTGAGTCCTTAAACTTCTTTAAGAGCAATGTTCTGAAATCTTTGTTAGACACTTCATAGCTCTTCAGTTCTTTTGCGTCTATTATAAGAGCTTTGTTGGTTTCTTTTGGTGGTGTCATATTTACTTGAGTTTTCCAGATTCTTGCATCTTTACAGAGATGCCTATGCACTTAAGGAGACAGCCACCACTTCCAGTTTTGCAGGTGTTCTCTGGTGGTGTTAGACCTTTACAATTTAATTTTGGAACTTAATTGCTGGACTGCTATTGCTCCTCATTTTGGGAAGGACTTATAATAAGCACTGGAACTAAAACACTGCATTGGAACTAACTCATTGCTTGTCTAGTCTGGGGAAGACTCCCAGTAAGCACCAGAACTTAAGCACCAGAACTACATCACTGCCCTACCAGTTTTCTAGTCTTAAGAAGACTTAAATAAGCACTAGAACTTGATTGTTTACAGGTCAGAAGAAGGCTTCATGAAAGCACCTGGGCTTTGTGGGGAATCTGGCCAGGGATTTGGATCTTCCTGTGGATTGTTTCCCTTATACTAGTATGCTCTGGCAGCAGTCAGTCTCCTCAACATGTCGTCCTCATTGATTTAAGCTCAGAGAAGCCACCAAGATTTGCATGCCAGTTGCTGTGATCAGTGCCCCTACTTTTTGTCCCCAGTTCACCCCAGGTGGTTCAGCCTTCCTGGTACGCTCAGTGTTTTCTGTGAGATGGGACTGGAGTGGGCTTCCCAAGAAGATTCCCAGACTGGCAGGGATATTAAACACCCACCTCCAATTTTCTCCTACCACCTCAGAAACTTTGGGTTTAGGAAAATTGTGAGTGACATTGTGCCAGCTTGGGGTAGGGGTTAGTCCAGTCTAAAATGACTGTTCCCCTTACTAGTTGAAGCATTTCTTGGTTCTGTGGGTCCAGGTGGTTTTTCCACTCCCTTCCCCAATACATGGCGAATTTAGGGTAGTATTCTTGCCTTTGAGTAGTTTTTAGTTGTACTTTGGTAGGAGAACAATGCTGAAGGATCTTCTACTTTGTCATCTTGCTGATGTCACTCTCTCGTCTGATTTTATCTACTATATATACTTCATATAAGTGAAACAATACAGTGTTTGTTATTTTGTGACTGGCTTCCTTCTCCTAGCATGCCCCAGACGTTCACTCATGTTGTAGTATGTAATAGAATTTCCTTCATTTTTTAGGCTGCATAATATTCCACTGGATATATATACCATAATTTCTTCATCTATGCATTCAACAATGGATATTTGGATTCCTTGCACCTCTTGGCTCTTGCAAATAATGCTACAATGAACATGGGTGTGCAAGTATCTCTTTGAGATCCTGCTTTGAATTATTACGGATATATACTAAAAAATGGGATTGCTGGATCATGTGATAATTCTGTTTTCAATTTTTGAGGAACCCCCATCCTGCTTTTCATAATAGCTGCACCATTTTGCATTCCCACTAACAGTTCACGTGGGTTCCAATCTCTCCACGTCTTCATCAAAAGTTGTTATTTCTCTTCTTTTGATAGCAGCCATCTTGATGGGTTTGAAGTGATATCTCACTGTGGCTTTTATTTGCATTTTCCTAATTATTAGTGATGCTGAGAATTTTTACGTGTTTATTGATCATTTGTATACCTTCTTTGGAGAAATGTCTATCCAAGTCCTTTGCCATATTTTAATTGGGTTATTTGGCATTTTGTTATCATTATTAAGTTGTAGATGTTCCTTAAATATTTTGGATATTAACACCTTGTCTGATATGTGATTTGCAATTATGTTCTTCCATTCTCTCACTTTCCCATTGGCGTTTCAGTCTGTTGATTGTTTCCTTTCACACTGAGAAGTTTAAAGTTTTGCATAATCTCTTTTTAAAAATTTGTTGTCTATGCTTTTGATGTTACATCCAATAAATTATTGCCAAATCCAACATCCTGAAAATTTTTATCTTTTTTCTCGTAGGAATTTAATAATTTAATAAGTGTTAAATTTAAATACTTAATCCATCCATAGTTACTTTTTGTATATGATGTAAGATAAGGATTTGACTACATTCTTTTGTGTGTGAATATTCAGTTTTCCCAACAACATTTGTTGAAGAGACTGCTATTTATCTGTTATGTGGTCTTGGCTCACTGGTCAAAAATCATTTGGTCATATAGCAGAGGTTTATTTATGAGCTACCTATTCTGCTCCATTTATTTATATATCTATCTTTATCCCAATACCACATTGTCTTAATTACTATTGGCTTTGTAGTATGTTTTGAAATAAGGAAGTTTGAAATTTTCAACTTTGTCCTACTTTTTCAAGTTTGCTTTGGCTATTCAGTGTTCCTTGAAATTAGGTATGAACAGTAGGCTTTTTTCTATTTCTGAAAATGCCACTGGGATTTTGAAAGGGATTGCATTGACTCTGTAGATTGTTTTGGGTAGTATGGCTATTTTAACAATATTAAATCTTCCAGTCCATGAACATAGGATGCTTTCCCATTTACTTGTCTTCTTTAATTTCCTTCAGCAGCGTTTTGTAGTTTTCAGTGCACAAGTCTTTCTCCATCCCCTCAGTTAAGTTTATTCCTATTTTTAAATTTTTCATTTATAGTAAACAGGATTGTCTTCTTGATTTCCTTTTCAGATTGATCATTATTTGTGCATAAAAATGCAACTAATTTTTGAGTGCTGATTTTGTATTCTGCAACTTTACTAAATTTGTTAGTTCTTGTGTGTGTGTGTGTGTGTGTGTGTGTGTGTGTGTGTGTGTAGTCTTTAGGGTTTTTTATATATAACATTATGTCTTCTTTCACAATTTGTATTCCTTTTTTTCTTGTTGAGTTGTTCTACTAGAACAACCAGTACCATGTTGAATAGTAGTGGCAAGAGTGGACATCTTTGTCTTGTTCCTTATCTAGGAGGAAAGCTTTCTCTATTGAGTATCATGTTAGCTGTGGAATTTTTATACCTGGCTTTTATTATGTTAAGGTCTTCTTTTTCCTAAAGAAATAGGGTCCCACTTTGTCATCCAGGCTGGAGTGCAGTACCATAATAATAACTCACTGCAGCCTTCAACTCCTGGGCTCAAGTTGTCCTCTTGCCTTAGCCTCCTTAGTAACTGAGACTACAGGCATGCATCCTGTGCCTGGCTACCTAAAACTTTTTTTGGAGAGACAATGTCTCACTGTCTTGCTTAGACTGGTCTTGAACTCCTGGCCTCAAGTGTTCCTCCCACCTTAGCCTCCAAAAGTGCCAGAATTACATGCATGAGACTCTATGACTAGTCCAGAGGTAGATTTTTTTTTTCTATTTCTTGTTGGTTGAGTGTTGTTGTTGTTGCTGTTGTTGTTGTTTATCATGAAAGGGGGTTGAGTTTTGTTAAATGCTTTTTCTGTATTGATTGAGATGATCACGTAGTTTTTTTCTTTTATTTTGTTAATGAGGTATAGTACATGTATAGATTTTTGTATACTAAACGATCCTTGCATTCCAGGTATAAATCCACTTAGTCATGGTTTATGATCCTTTCAATGAGCTGTTGAATTCAGTTTGCTAATGTTAGGTTTAGTATTATTGCTTTAATATTCGTCAGGAATATTGGCCTGTGGGGTTTTTCTTCTTTCTTGCTGTGTCTTTGTCTGGTTTTGGCTACTATGTGTTCTTTAAAAATCTTCAAAGCTTTGATTTTCAAATTTAAGTTTTTATTATTATTATTATTATTATTGTTATTATTATTATACTTTAAGTTCAAGGGTACCTGTGCACAACGTGCTGGTTTGTTACATATGTATACATGTGCCATGTTGGTGTGCTGCACCCATTAACTCATCATTTACGTTAGGTGTATCTACTAATGCTATCCGTCCCCCCTGCCCCCTCCCCACAATAGGACCCGATGTGTGATGCTCCCCTTCCTGTGTTCAAGTGAACTCATTGTTCATTTCCCACCTATGAGTGAGAACATGTGGTATTTGGTTTTCTGTTCTTGCAATAGTTTGCTGAGAATGATGGTTTCCAGCTGCATACATGTCCCCACAAAGGACACAAACTCATCCTTTTTTTATGGCTGCATAGTATTCCATGGTGTATATGTGCCACATTTTCTTAATCCAGTCTGTCACTGATGGACATTTGGGTTGATTCCAAGTGTTTGCTATTGTGAATAGTGCCGCAGTAAACATATGTGTGCATGTGTCTTTATAGCAGCATGGATTATACTCCTTTGGGTATATGCCCAGTAATGGGATGGCTAGGTCAAATGGCATTTCTAGTTCTAGATCCTTGAGGAATTGTCACACTGTTTTCCATAATGGTTGAACTAGTTTACAGTCCCACCAACAGTGTAAAAGTGTTCCTATTTCTCCACATCCTCTCCAGCACCTGTTATTTCCTGATTTTTTAATGATTGCCATTCTAACTGGTGTGAGATGGTATCTCATTGTGGTTTTGATTTGCTTTCTCTGATGGCCAGTGGTGATGAGCATTTTTTCACATGTCTGTTGGCTGTATGAATGTCCTCTTTTGAGAAGTGTCTGTTCATATCCTTCGTATACTTTTTGATGGGGTCGTTTGTTTTTTTTCTTGTAACTTTGATTGAGTTCTTTTTAAGTTCTGGATATTAGCCCTTTGTCAGATGAGTAGATTGCAAAAATTTTCTCCCATTCTATAGGTTTCCTGTTCACTCTGATGGTAGTTTCTTTTGCTGTGCAGAAGCTCTTTAGTTTAATTAGATCTCACTTGTCAATTTTGGCTTTTGTTGCCATTGCTTTTGGTGTTTTAGACATGAAGTCCTTGCCCATGCCTATGTCCTGAATGGTATTACCTAGATTTTCTTCTAGGGTTTTTATGGTTTTAGGTCTAGCATTTAAGTCTCTAATCCATCTTGAATTAATTTTCATATAAGGACTAAGGAAAGGATCCAGTTCAGCTTTCCACTTATGGCTAGTCAATTCTCCCAGCACCATTTATTAAATAGGGAATCCTTTCCCCATTTCTTGTTTTTGTCAGGTTTGTCAAAGATCAGATGGCTGTAAATGTGTGGTATTATTTCTGAGGGCTCTGTTCTGTTCCATTGGTCTAAATCTCTGTTTTGGTACCAGTATCATGCTGTTTTGGTTACTGTAGCCTTGTAGTATAGTTTGAAGTCAGGTAGCGTGATGCCTCCAGCTTTGTTCTTTTGGCTTAGGATTGTCTTGGCAATGCGGGGTCTTTTTTGGTTCCATATGAACTTTAAAGCAGTTTTTTCCAATTCTGTGAAGAAAGTCATTGGTAGCTTGATAGGGATGGCATTGAATCTATAAATTACCTTGGGCAGTATGGCCATTTTCACAATATTGATTCTTCCTATCCATGAGCATGGAATGTTCTTCCACTTGTTTGTGTCCTCTTTTATTTCACTGAGCAGTGGTTTGTAGTTCTCCTTGAAGAGGTCCTTTAATCCCTTGTAAGTTGGATTCCTAGGTATTTTATTCTCTTTGAAGCTATTGTGAATGAGAGTTCATTCATGATTTGGCTCTCTGTTTCTCTGTTACTGGTGTATAAGAATGCTTGTGATTTTTGCACATTGATTTTGTATCCTGAGACTTTGCTGAAGTTGCTTATCAGCTTAAGGAGATTTTGGGCTGAGACAATGGGGTTTTCTAAATATACAACCATGTCATCTGCAAACAGGGACAATTTGACTTCTTCTTTTCCTAACTGAATACGCTTTATTTTTTTCTCTTGCCTGATTGCCCTAGCCAGAACTTCCAACACTATGTTGAATAGGAGTGGTGAGAGAGGGCATCCCTGCCTTGTACCAGTTTTCAAAGGGAATTTTTCCAGTTTTTGCCCATTCAGTATGATATTGGCTGTGGGTTTGTCATAAATAGCTCTTATTATTTTAAGATATGTTCCATCAATACTGAATTTACTGAGAGTTTTTAGCATGAAGGGCTGTTGAATTTTGTCAAAGGCCTTTTCTGCATCTATTGAGATAATCATGTGGTTTTTGTCTTTGGTTCTGTTTATATGCTGGATTATGTTTATTGATTTGTGTATGTTGAACCAGCCTTGCATCCCAGGGATGAAGCCCATTTGATCATGATGGATAAACTTTTTGATGTGCTGCTGGATTCAGTTTCCCAGTATTTTATTGAGGATTTTTGCATCGATGTGCATCAGGGATATTGGTCTAAAATTCTCTTTTTTTGTTGTATCTCTGCTAGGCTTTGGTATCAGGATGATGTTGGCCTCGTAAAATGAGTTAGGGAGGATTCCATCTTTTTCTGTTGATTGGAATAGTTTCAGAAGGAATGGTACCAACTCCTCCTTGTACCTCTGGTAGAATTTGGCTGTGAATCCATCTGGTCCCGGACTTTTTTTGGTTGGTAGGCTATTAACTATTGGCCTCAATTTCAGAGCCTGCTATTGGTCTATTCAGGGATTCAACTTCTTCCTGGTTTAGTCTTGGAAGAGTGTAAGTGTCCAGGAAATTATCCATTTCTTCTAGATTTTCCAGTTTATTTGTGTAGAGGTGTTTATAGTATTCTCTGATGGTAGTTTGTATTTCTGTGGGGTTGGTGGTGATATCCCCTTTATCATTTTTTATTGCATCTATTTGATTATTCTCTCTTTTCTTCTTTATTAGTCTTGTTAGCAGTCTATCAATTTTGTTGATCTTTTCAAAAAACCAGCTCCTGGATTCATTGATTTTTTAGAGAGTTTTGTGTGTCTCTGTCTCCTTCAGTTCTGCTCTGATCTTAGTTATTTCTTGCCTTCTGCTAGCTTTTGAATGTGTTTTCTCTTGCTTCTCTAGTTCTTTTAATTGTGATGTTAGGGTGTCAATTTTAGATCTCTCCTGCTTTCTCTTGTGGGCATTTAGTGCTATAAATTTCCCTCTACACACTGCTTTAAATGTATCCCAGAGATTCTGGTATGTTGTATCTTTGTTCTCCTTGGTTTCAAAGAACATCTTTATTTTTGCCTTCATTTCGTTATGTACCCAGTAGTCATTCAGGAGCCAGTTGTTCAGTTTCCATGTAGTTGAGTGGTTTTGATTGAGTTTCTTAGTCCTGAGTTCTAGTTTGATTGCACTGTGGTCTGAGAGACAGTTTGATATAATTTCTGTTCTTGTACATTTGCTGAGGAGTGCTTTACTTCCAACTATGTGGTCAATTTTGGAATAAGTGTGATGTGGTGCTGAGAAGAATGTATATTCTGTTGATTTGGGGTGAAGAGTTCTGTAGATGTCTATTAGGTCTGCTTGGTGCAGAGTTGAGTTCAATTCCTGGATATCCTTGTTAACTTTCTGTCTCGTTGATCTGTCTAATATTGACAGTGGGGTGTTAAAATCTCCCATTATTATTGTATGGGAGTCTAAGTCTCTTTGTAAGTCTCTAAGGACATGCTTTGTGAATCTGGGTGCTCCTGTATTGGGTGCCCATATATTTAGGATAGTTAGCTCTTCCTGATGAATTAATACCTTTACCATTATGTGATGGCCTTCTTTGTCTCTTTTGATCTTTGGTGGTTAACGTCTGTTTTATCAGAGACTAGGATTGCAACCCCTGCTTTTTTTTTGTTTTCCATTTGCTTGGTAGATCTTCGTCCATCCCTTTATTTTGAGCCTATGTGTGTCTCTGCATGTGAGATGGGTCTCCTGAATACAGCAAACTGATGGGTCTTGACTCTTTATCCAATCTGCCAGTTTGTGTCTTTTAATTAACCATTTAGTCTATTTTCATTTAAGGTTAATATTGTTATGTGTGAACTTGATCCTGTCATTATGATATTAGTTGGTTATTTTGCTCGATAGTTGATGCAGTTTCTTCCTAGCATCGATGGACTTTACATTTTGGCATGTTTTTGCAATGGCTGGTACCTGTTGTTCCTTTCCATGTTTAGTGCTTCCTTCAGGATCTCTTGTAGGGCAGGCCTGGTGGTGACAAAATCTCTAAGCATTTGCTTGTCTGTAAAGGATTTTATTTCTCATTCACTGAGGAAACTTAGTTTGGCTTGATATGAAATTCTGGCTTGAAAATTCTTTTCTTTAAGAACGTTGAATATTGGCCCCCACTCTCTTCTGGCTTGTAGAGTTTCTGCCGAGAGATCTGCTATTAGTCTGATGGGCTTCCCTTTGTGGGTAACCCGACCTTTCTCTCTGGCTGCCCTTAACATTTTTTTCTTCATTTCAATTTTGGTGAATCTGACAATTATGTGTCTTGGAGTTGCTCTTCTCGAGGAGTATCTTTGTGGAATTTTCTGTATTTCCTGAATTTGAATGTTGGCCTGCCTTACTAGGTTGGGGAAGTTCTCCTGGATGCTATTCTGCAGAGTGTTTTCCAACTTGGTTCCATTTTCCCTGTCACTTTCAGGCACACCAATCAGACATAGATTTGGTCTTTTCCCATAATCCCATATTTCTTGGAGGCTTTGTTCATTTCTTTTCACTCTTTTTTCTCTACACTTCTCACTTCATTTCATTCATTTGATCTTCAATCGCTGATACTCTTTCTTCCAGTTGATCGAGTCGGTTACTGAAGCTCATGCAATTGTCATGTAGTTCTCGTGTTATGGTCTTCATCTCTATCAGTTCTTTTAAGGACTTCTCTACATTCGTTATTCTAGTTAGCCATTCATCAAATCTTTTTTCAAGGTTTTTAGTTTCTTTGCACTGGTTACGTAGTTCCTCCTTTAGCTCTGAGAAGTTTGGTCGACTGAAGCCTTCTTCTCTCAACTCGTCAAAGCCATTCTCCATCCAGCTTTGTTACATTGCTGGTGATGAGCTGCGTTCATTTGGAGGGGGAGATGCGCTCTGATTGTTTGAATTTCCAGCTTTTCTGCATTGCTTTTTCCCCATCTTTGTGGTTTTATCTGCCTTTGGTCTTTGATGATGGTGACATACTGATGGGGTTTTGGTGTGGGTGTCCTTTCTGTTTGTTAGTTTGCCTTCTAATAGTCGGGACCCTCAGCTGCAGGTCTGTTGGAGTTTGCTTGAGGTCAACTCCAGACCCTGTTTGCCTGGGTATCAGCAGTGGAGGCTGCAGAAGATAGAATATTGCTGAACAGTGAGTGTTGCTGTCTGATTCTTGCTCTGGAAGCTTCATCTCAGGGGTGTAGCCTGCCGTGTGAGGTGTGAGATGTCAGTCTGCACCTAGTGGGGGATGTCTCCCAGTTAGGCTAGTCAGGGGTCAGGGCCCCACTTGAGCAGGCAGACTGTCCATTCTCAGATCTCAAGCTCTGTGCTGGGAGATCCACTGCCCTCTTCACAGCTGTCAGACAGGGACATTTACCTCTGCCAAGGTTTCTGCTGCTTTATGTTTAGCTATGCCCTGTCCCCAGAGGTGGAGTCTACAGAGGCAGGCAGGCCTCCTTGAGCTGTGGTGGTCTCCACCCAATTTGAGCTTCCCGGCAGCTTTGTTTACCTACTTAAGCCTCAGCAATGGCGGGTGCCCCTCCCCCAGTCTTCCTGCCACCTTGCAGTTGGATCTCAGACTGCTGTGCTAGCAATGAGGGAGGCTCTGTGGGCATGGGACCCTCCAAGTCAGGTGTGGGATATAATCTCCTGGTTATATCCAAGATGCCTCACCCTGCTTCAGCTCTCGCTGGTTGGGCTGCACCCACGGATCAGCACCAACTGTCCGACACGCCCCAGTGAGATGAACCTGGTACTTCAGTTGAAAATGCAGAAATCACCCATCTTCTGTGTCACTCATGCTGGGAGCTGGGGGATAGAGATGTTCCTATTGGGCCATCTTGGGCGTGTCCCCCATATTTATGTTTTTTATCTATCTAGTGTTTATTTTGTGGGTATGAGATAGAGATTGATATTATCTTTAGCTAAATGGTGTTATTTATTAAATCATCAAGAAACTCACCTAACACATAAGAACTCACATAAATTTAAGGCGAATGGATGAGAAAAGATATTTCATGCAAATGAAAACCAAAAGTGAGCAGGAGTAGCTATTCTTATATCAGACAAAATAGACTTTAAAGCAACAACAATTTAAAAAGACAAAGAGGGACATTATATAATGATGAAAGAATCAGTCCAACAGGAAAATGCCATAATTCTAAATATACATGCACCCAACACTGGAGGTCCCAAATTTATAAAACAATTACTGCTAGACCTAAGAGATGAGATAGACAACATAATAATAATGGGGACTTCAATACTCCACTGACAGCACTAGAGAGGTCATCAAGACAGAAAGTAAACAAAGAAACAATTAGAAACAATTGACTTAAATCATACCCTATAGCAAATGGACTTAACAGATACTTACAGAACATTCTACCCAACAACTGCAAAATATAGGTTCTTTTCATCAGCACACGGAACATTCTCCAAGATAAATCATATGATAGGCCACAAAACAAGTCTCAATAAATTGAAAAAAATCTAAATTATATCAAGTACCCTGTCAGACCACAGTGGAATGAAACGAAATTAACTCCAAAAGAAACCTCCCAAACTATACAAATATATGTAAATTAAATAATCTGCTCCTGGATAGTCTTTGGGTCAACAATGAAATCAAATGGAAATTTAAAAATTATTTGAACTAAATGATAATAGTGACACAACCTATCAAAACCTCTGGAATAAAGCAAAAACTGTGCTAAGAAGAAAGTTCATAGCATTAAATGCCTATATCAAAAAGTCTGAAAGAACACAGATAGACAATCTAAGGTCACACATCAAGAAACTAGAGAAACAAGAACAAACCAAACCCTAACCCACCAGAAGAAAAGAAATTACAAAGATCAGAACAGAATTATATGAAATTGAAATTGAAAAAAATACAAAAGACAAATGAAACAAAAAGCTGGTTCTTTGAAAAAATAAACAAAATTGATAAACTATTAGTGAGATTAACCAAGAAAAGAAGAGAGAAGATCTAAATAAGCTCAATTAGAAATGAAATGGGAAATATTACAACTGATACCTCAGAAATACAAAAGATCATTCAAGGCTACTACGAACACCATTACTCAAACAGAAACTAGAAAATCTAGAGGAAATGGATAAATTCCTGGAAATATAAAACCCTCCTAGATTAAATCAAGAAGAAATAGAAACTCTGGACAGACCAATAGCAAGGAGAGCTATTGAAACAGTAATAAAATAATTGCCAATAAAAAATATCCAGGACCAGATGGATTAGTAGCTGAATTCTATCAGCCATTGAAAGAAGAACTGGTGCCAATCTTACTGAAACTATTTCAAAAGACAGAAAAAGAGGAAATCCCCCTTAAATAATTCTATGAATCCAGTATCATCCTAATTTGAAAACCAGAAAAGGATATAACAAAAATAGAAAATTACAGACCAATATCAGTGATGAACACAGATGCTCAATATTTTTTTAGAACAAAATCCTCAACAAAATTCTAGCTAATGAAATCCAACAGCATATCAAAAAGAGAATACACCACAATCAAGTAATTTCATACCAGGGATGAAGGGATGGTTTAACATACCCAAGTGAATAAATGTGATATAGCACATAAACAGAATTAAAAACAAAAATCATACAATCTCAATAGATGCAGAAAAAGCATTAGACAAAATCCAGCATCGTTTTATGATCAAAACCTTCTGCAAAATTGGCATAGAATGGACATGCCTCAAGGTAATAAAACCCATCTATGACAAACCCACAGCCACACATTACACTGAATGGAAAAAAGTTGAAAGCATTCCCTCTGAGAACTGGGACAAGACAAGGATGTCCACTTTCACTGCTACTATTCCACATTATACTGGAAATCCTAGCCGTAACAATCAGACAAGAGAAAGAAATAAAGCACATCCAAATCAGTAAAGAGGAAGTCAAACTGTTGCTGTTCACCAATGAAATGATCATATACTTAGAAAACACTAAAGATTCATCCAAAAAGCTCCCATCTGATGAATGAATTTGGTAAAGTTTCAAGATACAAAACCAATATACACAAATCAGTAGCAGTGCTATACACCAACAATGACCAAGCTAAGAATCAAATCAAAATCTCAACCCATTTTACAACAGCTCCAAAAAAGAAAAAAAACAAACAACAAACAAACAAAACCACCTTAGGAATATACCTAACTAAGGAGGTGAAAGATCTCTACAAGGAAAGCTACCAAACCCTGCTTAAAGAAAGCATAGATGACACAAACAAATGGAAACACATCCCATGCTCATGGAGGAGTACAATCAATATTGTGAAAATGCCCATACTGCCAAAAGCAATCTACAAATTTAATGCAATTCCCATCAAAGTACCATCATCATTCTTCACAGAACTAGAAAAAATAATCCTAAAATGTACATGGAACCAACAAAGAGCCCACATAACAGAAGCAAGACACATGTTGAAGAATGAAGCAAGATATTTATCTCTCACCCTATACAAAAATCAACTCAAGATGGATCAAAGACTTAAATCTAAGATGAAAAACCAGGGGGGGCGGAGCAAGATGGCCGAATAGGAGCAGCTCCAGTCTTCAACTCCCAGCGCCAGCGACACAGAAGACCGGTGATTTCGGCATTTTCAACTGAGGTACTGGGTTCATCTCACTGGGGAGTGCCGGAAGATCGGTACTGGTCAGCTGCTGCAGCCCGACCAGCGAGAGCTGAAGCAGGGCGAGGCATTGCCTCACCTGGGAAGCGCAAGGAGGAAGGGAATCCCTTTTCCTAGCCAGGGGAACTGAGACACACAACACCTGGAGAATCGGGTAACTCCCACCCCAATACTGCGCTTTGAGCAAACAGGAACACCAGGAGATCATATCCCACAACTGGCTGGGAGGGTCCCACACCCACGGAGCCTCCCTCATTGCTATCACAGCAGTCTGTGATCTACCGGCAAGGCAGCAGCGAGGCTGGGGGAGGGGCGCCCGCCATTGCTCAGGCTTAAGTAGGTAAACAAAGCTGCTGGGAAGCTCGAACTGGGTGGAGCTCACAGCAGCTCAAGGAAACCTGCCTGTCTCTGTAGACTCCACCTCTAGGGGCAGGGCACAGTAAACAATAACAAAGCAGCAGATACCTCTGCAGACCCAAACGACTCTGTCTGACAGCTTTGAAGAGAGCAGTGGATCTCCCAACACGGAGGTTGAGATCTGAGAAGGGACAGACTCCCTGCTCAAGCGGGTCCCTGACCCCTGAGTAGCCTAACTGGGAGACATCCCCCACTAGGGGCAGTCTGACACCCCACACCTCACAGGGTGGAGTATACCCCTGAGAGGAAGCTTCCAAAGCAAGAATCAGACAGGTACACTCGCTGTTCAGAAATATTCTATCTTCTGCAGCCTCTGCTGCTGATACCCAGGCAAACAGGGTCTGGAGTGGACCTCAAGCAATCTCCAACAGACCTACAGCTGAGGGTCCTGACTGTTAGAAGGAAAACTATCAAACAGGAAGGACACCTACACCAAAACCCCATCAGTACATCACCATCATCAAAGACCAGAGGCAGATAAAACCACAAAGATGGGGAAAAAGCAGGGCAGAAAAGCTGGAAATTCAAAAAACAAGAGCGCATCTCCCCCGGCAAAGGAGCGCAGCTCATCGCCAGCAACGGATCAAAGCTGGACGGAGAATGACTTTGACGAGATGAGAGAAGAAGGCTTCAGTCCATCAAATTTCTCAGAGCTAAAGGAGGAATTACGTACCCAGCGCAAAGAAACTAAAAATCTTGAAAAAAAAGTGGAAGAATTGACGGCTAGACTAATTAATGCAGAGAAGGTCATAAACGAAATGAAAGAGATGAAAAGCATGACACGAGAAATACGTGACAAATGCACAAGCTTCAGTAACCGACTCGATCAACTGGAAGAAAGAGTATCAGCGATTGAGGATCAAATGAATGAAATGAAGCGAGAAGAGAAACCAAAAGAAAAAAGAAGAAAAAGAAATGAACAAAGCCTGCAAGAAGTATGGGATTATGTAAAAAGACCAAATCTCCGTCTGATTGGGGTGCCTGAAAGTGAGGGGGAAAATGGAACCAAGTTGGAAAACACTCTTCAGGATATCATCCAGGAGAACTTCCCCAACCTAGTAGGGCAGGCCAACATTCAAATCCAGGAAATACAGAGAACGCCACAAAGATACTCCTCGAGAAGAGCAACTCCAAGACACATAATTGCCAGATTCACCAAAGTTGAAATGAAGGAAAAAATCTTAAGGGCAGCCAGAGAGAAAGGTCGGGTTACCCACAAAGGGAAGCCCATCAGACTCACAGCAGATCTCTCGGCAGAAACTCTCCAAGCCAGAAGAGAGTGGGGGCCAATATTCAACATTCTTAAAGAAAAGAATTTTAAACCCAGAATTTCATATCCAGCCAAACTAAGTTTCATAAGTGAAGGAGAAATAAAATCCTTTACAGATAAGCAAATGCTTAGAGATTTTGTCACCACTAGGCCTGCCTTACAAGAGACCCTGAAGGAAGTACTAAACATGGAAAGGAACAACCGGTACCAGCCATCTCAAAAACATGCCAAAATGTAAAGACCATCGAGGCTAGGAAGAAACTATATCAACTAATGAGCAAAATAACCAGTTAATATCATAATGGCAGGATCAAGTTCACACATAACAATCTTAACCTTAAATGTAAATGGACTAAATGCTCCAATTAAGAGACACAGACTGGCAAACTGGATAAAGAGTCAAGACCCATCAGTCTGCTGTATTCAGGAGACCCATCTCACACGCAGAGACATACATAGGCTCAAAATAAAGGGATGGAGGAAGATTTACCAAGCAAATGGAGAACAAAAAAAAGCGGGGGTTGCAATACTAGTCTCTGATAAAACAGACTTTAAACCATCAAAAATCAAAAGAGACAAAGAAGGCCATTGCATAATGGTAAAGGGATCAATTCAACAGGAAGAGCTAACTATCCTAAATATATATGCACCCAATACAGGAGCACCCAGATTCATAAAGCAAGTCCTTAGAGACTTACAAAGAGACTTAGACTCCCATACAATAATAATGGGAGACTTCAACACTCCACTGTCAACATTAGACAGATCAACGAGACAGAAAGTTAACAAGGATATCCAGGAATTGAACTCATCTCTGCAGCAAGCAGACCTAATAGACATCTATAGAACTCTCCACCCCAAATCAACAGAATATACATTCTTCTCAGCACCACATCGTACTTATTCCAAAATTGACCACGTAATTGGAAGTAAAGCACTCCTCAGCAAATGTACAAGAACAGAAATTATTACAAACTGTCTCTCAGACCACAGTGCAATCAAACTAGAACTCAGGACTAAGAAACTCAATCAAAACCGCTCAACTACATGGAAACTGAACAACCTGCTCCTGAATGACTACTGGGTACATAACGAAATGAAGGCAGAAATAAAGATGTTCTTTGAAACCAATGAGAACAAAGATACAACATACCAGAATCTCTGGGACACATTTAAAGCAGTGTGTAGAGGGAAATTTATAGCACTAAATGCCCACAAGAGAAAGCAGGAAAGATCTAAAATTGACACTCTAACATCGCAATTAAAAGAATTAGAGAAGCAAGAGCAAACACATTCGAAAGCTAGCAGAAGGCTAGAAATAACTAAGATCAGAGCAGAACTGAAGGAGATAGAGACACAAAAAACCCTCCAAAAAATCAATGAATCCAGGAGTTGGTTTTTTGAAAAGATCAACAAAATTGACAGACCACTAGCAAGACTAATAAAGAAGAAAAGAGAGAAGAATCAAATCGACGCAATTAAAAATGATAAAGGGGATATCACCACCGACCCCACAGAAATACAAACTACCATCAGAGAATACTATAAACACCTCTACGCAAATAAACTGGAAAACCTAGAAGAAATGGATAATTTCCTGGACACTTACACTCTTCCAAGACTAAACCAGGAAGAAGTTGAATCCCTGAATAGACCAATAGTAGGCTCTGAAATTGAGGCAATAATTAATAGCCTACCAACCAAAAAAAGTCCAGGACCAGATGGATTCACAGCTGAATTCTACCAGAGGTATAAGGAGGAGTTGGTACCATTCCTTCTGAAACTATTCCAATCAATAGAAAAAGAGGGAATCCTCCCTAACTCATTTTATGAGGCCAACATCATCCTGATACCAAAGCCTGGCAGAGATACAACAAAAAAAGAGAATTTTAGACCAATATCCCTGATGAACATCGATGCAAAAATCCTCAATAAAATACTGGCAAACCGGATTCAGCAACACATCAAAAAGCTTATCCACCATGATCAAGTGGGCTTCATCCCTGGGATGCAAGGCTGGTTCAACATTCGCAAATCAATAAACATAATCCAGCATATAAACAGAACCAAAGACAAGAACCACATGATTATCTCAATAGATGCAGAAAAGGCTTTTGACAAAATTCAACAGCCCTTCATGCTAAAAACGCTCAATAAATTCGGTATTGATGGAACGTACCTCAAAATAATAAGAGCTATTTATGACAAACCCACAGCCAATATCATACTGAATGGGCAAAAACTGGAAAAATTCCCTTTGAAAACTGGCACAAGACAGGGATGCCCTCTCTCACCACTCCTATTCAACATAGTGTTGGAAGTTCTGGCTAGGGCAATTAGGCAAGAGAAAGAAATCAGGGGTATTCAGTTAGGAAAAGAAGAAGTCAAATTGTCCCTGTTTGCAGATGACATGATTGTATATTTAGAAAACCCCATTGTCTCAGCCCAAAATCTCCTTAAGCTGATAAGCAACTTCAGCAAAGTCTCAGGATACAAAATTAATGTGCAAAAATCACAAGCATTCTTATACACCAGTAACAGACAAACAGAGAGCCAAATCATGAATGAACTTCCATTCACAATTGCTTCAAAGAGAATCAAATACCTAGGAATCCAACTTACAAGGGATGTAAAGGACCTCTTCAAGGAGAACTACAAACCACTGCTCAGTGAAATCAAAGAGGACACAAACAAATGGAAGAACATACCATGCTCATGGATAGGAAGAATCAATATCGTGAAAATGGCCATACTGCCCAAGGTAATTTATAGATTCAATGCCATCCCCATCAAGCTACCAATGAGTTTCTTCACAGAATTGGAAAAAACTGCTTTAAAGTTCATATGGAACCAAAAAAGAGCCCGCATCTCCAAGACAATCCTAAGTCAAAAGAACAAAGCTGGAGGCATCACGCTACCTGACTTCAAACTATACTACAAGGCTACAGTAACCAAAACAGCATGGTACTGGTACCAAAACAGAGATATAGACCAATGGAACAGAACAGAGTCCTCAGAAATAATACCACACATCTACAGCCATCTGATCTTTGACAAACCTGAGAGAAACAAGAAATGGGGAAAGGATTCCCTATTTAATAAATGGTGCTGGGAAAATTGGCTAGCCATAAGTAGAAAGCTGAAACTGGATCCTTTCCTTACTCCTTATACGAAAATTAATTCAAGATGGATTAGAGACTTAAATGTTAGACCTAATACCATAAAAATCCTAGAGGAAAACCTAGGTAGTACCATTCAGGACATAGGCATGGGCAAAGACTTCATGTCTAAAACACCAAAAGCAACGGCAGCAAAAGCTAAAATTGACAAATGGGATCTAATTAAACTAAAGAGCTTCTGCACAGCAAAAGAAACTACCATCAGAGTGAACAGGCAACCTACAGAATGGGAGAAAATTTTTGCAATCTACTCATCTGACAAAGGGCTAATATCCAGAACCTACAAAGAACTCCAACAAATTTACAAGAAAAAAACAAACAACCCCATCAAAAAGTGGGCAAAGGATATGAACAGACATTTCTCAAAAGAGGACATTCATACAGCCAACAGACATATGAAAAAATGCTCATCATCACTGGCCATCAGAGAAATGCAAATCAAAACCACAATGAGATACCATCTCACACCAGTTAGAATGGCGATCATTAAAAAGTCAGGAAACAACAGGTGCTGGAGAGGATGTGGAGAAATAGGAACACTTTTACACTGTTGGTGGGATTGTAAACTAGTTCAACCATTATGGAAAACAGTATGGCGATTCCTCAAGGATCTAGAACTAGATGTACCATATGACCCAGCCATCCCATTACTGGGTATATACCCAAAGGATTATAAATTATGCTGCTATAAAGACACATGCACACGTATGTTTATTGCAGCACTATTCACAATAGCAAAGACTTGGAATCAACCCAAATGTCCATCAGTGACAGATTGGATTAAGAAAATGTGGCACATATACACCATGGAATACTATGCAGCCATCAAAAAGGATGAGTTTGTGTCCTTTGTAGGGACATGGATGCAGCTGGAATCCATCATTCTTAGCAAACTATCACAAGAACAGAAAACCAAACACCGCATGTTCTCACTCATAGGTGGGAACTGAACAATGAGATCACTTGGACTCGGGAAGGGGAACATCACACACCGGGGCCTATCATGGGGAGGGGGCAGGGGGGAGGGATTGCATTGGGAGTTATACCTGATGTAAATGACGAGTTGATGGGTGCAGCACACCAACAAGGCACAGGTATACATATGTAACAAACCTGCACGTTATGCACATGTACCCTACAACTTACAGTATAATAATAATAAATAAATAAATAAATAAATAAAAAAAGAAAAACCAAAAAAATTCTAGAAGATAACATTGGAAAAACTCTTCTAGACACTGGCTTAGGCAAAGAATTCATGACCAAGAACCCAAAAGCAGATGCAAAAAACTAAAAATAAAATAATAATAATAATATATAAATAAATAGATGGGACCTAATTAAACTAAAAGTCTTTACTGCACAGTAAAGGAAATAATCAACAGAGTAAACAGACAATCCAGAGTGGAAGAAAAATTTCACAAACTATGCATCTGACAAAGGACTAACAAAGAATGCAAACAAATCAGAAAGAAAAAATCATAAACATAATCCTATCAAAAAATGGGCAAAAGACATAAATAGACAATTCTCAAAAGGAGATATACAAATGGCCAACAAACATATGAAAAACTGCTCAACATCACTAATTATCAGGGAAATGCAAATCGAAACCACAATGAGATGCCAACTTACTCCTGAAAGAATGGCCATAATTTAAAAATAAAAAATAAAGTCTCAGGATACAAAATCAATGTGCAAAATCACAAGCATTCCTATACACCAATAATAGACAAACAGAGAGCCAAATCATGAGTGAACTCCCATTCACAATTGCTACAAAGATAATAAAATACCTAGGAATCCAACTTACAAGGGATGTGAAGGACCACTTCAAGGAGAACAACAAACCACTGCTCAAGGAAATAAGAGAGGACACAAACAGATGGAAAAACATTCCATGTTCATAGACAGGAAGAATCAGTATTATGAAAATGGCCATGCTGCCTAAAGTAATTTATAGATTCAATGCTATCCCCATCAAGCTACCATTGACTTTCTTCACAGAATTAGAAAAACTATTTTAAATTTCATATGGAACCAAAAAACAGTCCACATAGGCAAGACAATCCTAAGCAAAAAGAACAAATCTGGAGGCATTACACTACCTGACTTCAAATTATACTACAAGGCCACAGTAACCAAAATAGCATGGTACTGGGACCAAAACAGATACATAGACCAATGGAACAGAACAGAGGCCTCAGAAATAATGCCACACATCTACAACCATCTGATCTTTCACAAACCTGACAAAAACAAGCAACAGGGAAAGAATTCCCCGTTTAATAAATGATGTTGTGGAAACTGTACCCCTTCCTTACACTTCATACAAAAATTAACTCAAGATGGATTAAAGACTTAAACATAAGACCCAAAACCATAAAAATCCTAGAAGAAAACCTAGCTAATACCATTCAGGACATATGCATGGGCAAAGGCTTCATGACTAAAACACCAAAAGCAATGGCAACAAAAGCCAAAATTGACAAATGAGATCTAATTAAACTAAAGAGCTTCTGCACAGCAAAAGAAACTACCATCAGAGTGAACAGGAAACCTACAGAGTGGGAGAAAATTTTTGCAACCTACTCATCTGACAAAGGGCTAATATCCGGAATCTACAAAGAACTCAAACAAATTTACAAGAAAAAAACAAACAACCCCATCAAAAAGTACACGAAGGATATGAACAGACACTTCTCAAAAGAAGACATTTATGCAGCCAACAGACACATGAAAAAATGCTCATCATCACTGACCATCAGAGAAATGCAAATCAAAACCACAATGAGATACCATCTCACATCAGTTAGAGTGGCGATTGTTAAAAAGTCAGGAAACAACAGGTGCTGGAGAGGATGTGGAGAAATAGGAACACTTTTACACTGTTGGTGGGACTGTAAACTAGTTCAACCATTATGGAAAACAGTGTGGCAATTCCTCAAGGATCTAGACCTAGAAATACCATTTGACCCAGCCATCCCATTACTGGGTATATACCCAAAGGATTATAAATCATGCTGCTATAAAGACACATACACACATATGTTTATTGCAGCACTATTCACAATAGCAAAGACTTGGAACCAACCCAAATTTCTATCAATGATAGACTGGATAAAGAAAATGTAGCACATATACACCACTATGCAGCCATGAAAAAGGATGAGTTCATGTCCTTTGTAGGGACATGGATGCAGCTGGAAACCATCATTCTCAGCAAACTATCACAAGGACAGAAAACCAAACACCGCATGTTCTCACTCATAGGTGGGAATTGAACAATGAGAACTCTTGGACACAGGAAGGGGAACATCACACACCAGGGCCTGTCATGGGTTGGGGGTATGGGGAAGGGATAGCATTAGGAAATATACCTAATGGAAATGACAAGTTAATGGATGCAGGACACCAGCTTGGCACATGTATATATATGTAACAAACCTGCACGTTGTGCACATGCACCCTAGAACTTAAAGTATAATAACAATTAAAAAAAAATACAAAAAACTACACATTGGATACTGTGTATACTGCTTAGGTGACAAATGCACCAAAATCTCAGAAATTACCACTAAAGAATTTTTCCATGCAACCAAACACCACCAGTTCCCCAAAAAACTATTGAAATAAAAAAATAAAAAAGTAATTACATAATTAGTATACAAGTTAATTGTCAGAGATATATGTATTGTAAATATTTTTTCTTAGGCTGTAGGCTTACTTTACATATTTTCTAAATGGTATCTTTCAAAGAGTCAAAATTTTTATTTTGATAAATGTTAATTTATCAACCTTTTCTTTTATGATTTGCCTACCTAGGAAATTTTTGCCTACCACAAGGTTGCAAAGATTTTTCCTTATATTTTCCTGACAGTTTTATAACATGAGCTTTTATAGTCTGGTTTGATTCATTTCAAGGTAATTTTTGTGTATGTTGTGAGATAAAGTTCAAAGGTTTTTTTTTTTTTTTTTCAATATGTATATCCAGTCGTTTCAACACCATTTGGTGATAAAACTATCCTTTCTCCGTTGTACTATACATCTTTAACTCATCAATGTCTGTATTCAAGCAATATTATTATGGTATAAGAACCTTCCAAGAGAATACTTCCATTTTCCCCTTCCCAGCCCCGTGTTATTGTTGTCATATTTTACTTCATCATATGTTACAAACTCCTCAGTGCATTATTATTTTTGCATAGACAGTTAATGATCTTTTAACAATGTTTTAAAAATGCATTTGTAGGTTTTTGTGGAAGTTGATAAAGTTCCTCTCTGATGGCTTTCAATTGCCTCATAGTGGGAATAGAAGTGCTTTGGGGAAGGTGATGGAGCCACTGGTGGGGTTAATAGTTTAATCAGAATGGAACTGCGTAGTATAGCCACTGAAGCCACTAAGATTGTCAGGCCACGATAAGGGGGTCAGTTAATGTGAAATCTCCTGATATTTTTGTGGTAGTATCAGCCTGAATGTACAATTCTGCATCTCTATTTATAACTTTAGCCTAGTGCTCTAGACTAGTATTATCCAATACGAATATAATGTGAGCCACAAAGGTAAACCACACATGTAATTTTAAATTTTCTAATAGCCACATTAAAAAAGTAAAAGAAAAAGATAAACTTAATTTTATTTATGCATTTGTTTCAGAGATAGGGTCTTGCTCTACTGCCCAAGCTGGTGTGCAGTGGTGTGATCATAGCTCACTGCAGCCTCAAACTCCTGGGATCAAGTGATCCTCCTGTCTCAGCCTCCCAACTCACTGAGATTACAGGCAGGAGCCACCATGCCCCACTGAAATTAATTCTAATATATTTCACTTAATCTAATATATCCAAATTATATCAACATATAATTAATATAAGTTATTAGTTAAATATTTTATATCTTTTTCATACTAAATCTTTGAAATCAGTGTGTATTTTGTACTTACAGAGCATCTCAATTCAGAGCAGTCACATTTCACATTCTCAGTGCTGCCTATAGATAGTGGCTATGGTTTTGAAAATGTATCTCTAGACAATACTTTCTTTTCTTTTAAGAAACTGGGTCTTGCTGTGTCATTCAGGCTGAAGTGCAGTAGTGCAATCTTAGCTTACAGGCACAGGCAACCACATGCAGCCTGACAAAATGTTTTTCCCCATCTAACAGGAATGCGGTTCAGAGAACATTTTCTTAGTTTCATGGTAAGAAGATTAGGTCAAACCAGAATTGGAAGTCAGGCTCTATCATGTGTATCTTTTTTCACTGAGGCCATACTGCTATATAATTAAACATGACTGATACGATGAGACATAATAAATACTTCAAGTTGCCAGGTGAACTGAAAGAATTATAGGAACTGAAAGATAGAATGTTAGTCAAATATAATAAAATGTGAGTCACACACATAGAAGTTCAGTGAAAGATCTTGTAAATGGAGGCAGGTTAAGCCCCTTGCTCCTTTGAAATTCCTGTTTTGTTTTCATTTCTTTGCTTCTTTTACAAATTATTCATAATTCCCCTGGAAACTAAAGGATATTAACATTAATGAAACTGGTACATATAATTTCATTTTTCTACAAAATACATATTTTTAGATGTTAGCACTTTGAAAGAGAACATCAGGATGCTAAACCATGACCTATAAATAACAGGCTATATTTTAAAATATAAAACAAACTGACACAGCTTCTGAGAGGCTTCATCTTCCTGACTCTCCAATTATCTTCTGGTTCTGTTTCTAAGAGAGTCTTCAAAAGGAAAAAATAATAGCCCCAGGCAAGCATGTGTCTATGGAGATAAACAGGCTCATATACATATCAGTCAAGGTACATACTTGTTTTGGGTATTTATTGCTATATCATGAACTCTGAAACTTAATGGCTTAAAAAATATCACCATTCTAGTTATCTGCTCGTGATTCTGAAATTTGAGCAGAGCTTAGTGGAGTGAACCCATCTCTGCCCTACATTGATTGCATTGTCTGGCATGGCTCAATGGGCCTGGAAGATCAAATCCCAAGACGTTCTCACTCACATGGCAGGCAGTTGTTGCTGTTTGTTGACTAGGAACTCAGCTGCGGCTGTTGGCCAGCAGAACTAAGAATTATATGAACTGAAAGATAGAACGTTAGTCTATCTTAATATTAGGCTTTCTAAGGAGAGCCTTGGTTCTCTGTGTGGCCTTTTCACATGACTGGGTTGGACTTTTTACAGGATGTTCAGATTTCTTGAATAACAGCTGGCTTCCCTCAGAGCCTGAGCACCAAAGTAGAGCTGCTGGCCCTTCTTAAGGGTTAGCCCTAGACTTTCAGAGTATCACAGTCTCAGCATTTTATTGCTT
Organism: Papio anubis; assembly: GCF_008728515.1. NCBI lineage: Eukaryota > Metazoa > Chordata > Mammalia > Primates > Cercopithecidae > Papio > Papio anubis. The sequence continues at coordinate 40,149,693 of NC_044987.1, read as the reverse complement.
AAAGCAGGTCACAGGGCCAGGCCAGGTGCAAAGGGAAAAACTTCACAAGAGTATGAATACTGGGAAGTGTGATTCATTGGGGACCAATATAACAGCATTCACGTTAGTGAACTCATTAATACAGCCCACTTCTCCTCTCAATAGATATTCTCATCCTTAAACCTCTGTTACCCCATTGGAATCAGTAAGTCTCTATACTGATGACAACCATGTTAGGATTTCAGCCAGTGGTTCCTGGTCAATACCCAAATTCTTATAACAAAGAGTTTCTTGGATACCTTTATCTGAATATCCTACTGATAACACTAACTCAACATTTGCAAACTGAGCTCCTGACTTATTTATTTATTTATTTATTTGAAAAGGGTGTCATTCTATCACCCAAGCTGGAGGTCAATGGCACAATCATGGCTCACTGCAGCCTCCAACTCCTGGGCTCAAGCAATCATCTCACCTCAGCTGGGACTACAGGCTCACATCACCATGCCTAGTTAATTTTTTAAAATTTTTTGTAGAGATGGGATCTTGCTATGTTGCTTAGGCTGGTCTCGAACTCCTGGCCTTAAGTGATCCTCCTGCCTCAGCCTCCCAAAGTGCTGAGATTAGATATTAATTGCCTTCTGTCTGTAGTATAGAAGAAACATATGTCTGTTTCCTTCTACCGTGAGCTTCCTTGGAGTTGGTGTAGTGCAGCCTGGGCTTTATAAACAGGTAAACTTAGGCTGGAATTCCAACCCTATCATTTTCTAACTGTGCATCCTGGAAAAGTTACTTAATGTCCCTGCAGTTCAATTGTTTATAAATTGACAACTCAAGGATATTAACACAACTACCTTCCTGGGTTGTAGTAAAAATTAAATAAGATACATAAAGTGTCTAATTCGACATTTGGCACATTGTACAGAAACCTATTCATTTTTGTTTTCCAGTGCGGTAGACATAGGGTTGAATGAATGTATCATTACCCTTCTTTGGAAAATGCTGGGAGTGCAAGATTCTGTTGTTTTCCATAACCGTTAGGTAGACCCAAAGTGTCTTTCCCCGAGATATGCATCCTTGAGTACGTTTTTCAGGCAGATCCTCCTTTCTTTCTGCTTACATGATAAGCATGCTACAAGCAAGTTGCATTCTCTGGCTCCTGTTGCATCTTTTCTGAGTTGCCATGCTTCCTAACTCTGTGCAGGGAACATAGGCACATGGCCAATGCCCATTAAGTCAGCATTAAGGCTCAGTCTCTATCTAGCTCCGTGGCTAGCTCTCCAGCATGGCTTCATATTTCCTCACCAAGCCAGCAAAGCCTGCACCTCAAAACTTCAATCCTAGTTGCTGACTCTACTCTTTGACCTCACCCCATGTGGGCACCCCCTGTCTCCTTCTGCTGCTGAAGAAACTTCCAAATGTGATACCAAGTAAGTCTGCAGGACCATTCCAGCCTCTTCCTGGAGATCAGCATCCCAGATTTGAAAAGGTCCAAACCCCACAGCAAAGTCGTTGGGAACTTGCTTTTTCCTCTGCCCAACATTTTTCTATCTTTTAGAATTCCCAGAGGTTCAAAAACAGACATTAGATTAGCAATACTGATAGTTTAAACACAACATAGTGGTTGAGAAGATAGGCTTTAAATTTGGATAAAGCTAGACTTGAATTTAATAGCACAATTTAGCACTTGTGTAATGTTGGGCTACTTACTTAAATCTATTTTTCTATCTAAAAATGAGATTGATAGTATTCTATATCACAGAGTTTGCATCATTTGGTTCCAGTGATGGAACTTAGTGGTTCATTAAGCCACTGAAGCAATATGACTTCAGTGGCTTAAACAGAAAGAAGTATAGTTTCTCTCACTTAGCAAGAGCTCTGCAAGAGTTGACTAACTGTGTTGAATCAGTACCTCAATGCTGTCTCCCAGTTCTTTTGGCCTTTGCCTCATTCTTATTGCCTCATGACTGCAAAATGGCTGAGGTAGCTCCAGATATCACATTTATATTCAAAGAAACCATATGTTAGCTCCAGATACCACCTTTATATTCAAAGAAACCATATGTTTCCTTTTATCAAGAAAATAGAAGGATTCTCTGTGTTCTCTGTACTAGATTTCCTGTTAGCCAGAAACAGGGCATATGACAATTCTTATAGAAAGGAGCTGGAAAATTGGGGAATTGTTATCATTATTGGTTTAGACCAACTAGAATTCATATCCTGGGTTGGGAACATTGCAACTCAGAAAAAAAAAATCAGGCTTTTGTTACCAAGTAAGAGGTAGGTTATGGCTAAAGTATGGGTAACCAATAGAGGTTTGGTTTGACACAGGGTTGTAATATTAAATTTAATAATATGTGTAAAGTCCTTAGTACAGTGCTAGACTTTTACATAGTGTTTAATAAACTGTGGCCATTATTATAAATAAAATTGCCAAACTGGTTGGCCATTCTCTAGTGTAGTTATTCTTAAATACAGTATTTATAAAATTATAAAATTCATGAAACTCAGCTCTACTGATTTCTCAGAGAGTGTACTGCATCCTCATTAGCTCAGATTTTGCTTTCTTTTTTTTCTTTCATGGCACAAATATTCATTCAGGACCAACTTTATGCCAGGTGCAAGCACAGGCACAAGTCTAGCCTTCTCCCTGACACTATGGGATCCCCAGGCCTCAAAATGTAATTTCTATGCCATTTATGCCCATGTTTCCCCTGCTGGAGCCTCAGGCCCAAGCCCCTGTAGATCCATGGTGCTTCCTCTTTTTCCACAAAATCAGAAAGCGAAAGGATGGTTTTTAACTTGGTTAAGCATAGCACAATAAACTATTATCAAGCTCACGACTTCATTCTGAGGTTCTGAGATCACCTGAATGTAAACTCAAATGAAGCAAACATCAACAAATGTACTAGGGAACTCTTCACAAAGCTCACACTTCTCAGGGATACCAATTCAAAAGCTCCCCAGAGTCTACCATCTCATCATTATTCTCATTAGACATTTGCTGAGTATGGGCTATGAGTCAGCTGACCTTCCTGTGTTAAATCCAAGAATACTTTACATTTTTAGGGCTATTTCAAAGCATGTCCTCATTTTCAGAAGCATTGAGGTCCTCAAGGCAGGTTGCGTTATCCTGAATTTATTAATAAAGGTGCTAGGACCCATAAAAGGGTCTGTTCACAGTGCCAGGCAATTTGTACACATTCTCTGGTTTAATCCTCACACACTGACAGGTAATACTATTGCCAGTTTACAGACGAGAAGTCTGAGGCCCAGAGAGAGTAAATTACCTGAGGTCACACAGATAGTCAATGGCAAAGCCACAGCTGGAACCCAAGTCTTCAATTTTCAATCCCCCATACTTCCTCCTGTGCCATACACTACCTCACTACATGCATTCTTTGGAATAGATAGCTATCATGAACCCTTTTATGTGGTCTGAGTAAAAGTTTCATAGAGAAAAATATAATTCAAGCTATAGTTGTTTGTGGATTTAAATTACCTATATTTTCTATAATTGCACTTGTAGAAATTACAAAATTCCATATATACTATACCTATGCTACAATTCTATTTTATTTTTTTTTCTTTCTTCCTGACAACTCACACCCTCACCACTGCCACCATCATCATTTTGTGCTTCTTTTTGCTACAGGAGAGGAAGTTATGAAAGGTAACATTAAAACAAGCTTAACAATCTTATTGCAAGGAATCACTAAAGCAATATTAGCATCAGTCCTAAGGGCTGATTACCTTATCTCAACTTTCTCCCCAAGGAGAGACAAATACCAAGGACATATCGGGAAGAATATTGTCCCCAGCAAATACCAAGGACACATCAGGAAGAATATTGCGGAGGGAGAGGTAAAGAATCAGAATGGAAATAGAGAATAGGCCGAACAATGACCAAGCATCAAAATCCTAAGTCAGATAATTATTAGGGGGAAGTGAAACAAAACACAACCTGAAATGGAGATGAGACACGCTCCTGCTTCCCTTCACCTTGTCTTTGATATAGAGATTGAAAAACAAGAGTGTGACCTCTCTTGGAGCTCAGAAGGCCCTCTGCTTGGGATGTCCTAGAGGATCCTCTGCCCAGTGGAGGGTAGAGAGAGGGATGATAAATAATTGACCATGTACTAAAGTTCCAGGCACTTAATAAGTGTTAATTTACAAAATCCTTAAATAATCCTTCAAGGATAGTATAATTGACCAAATGTTACAGATGAAGAAATTGAGGCTCATAGAGGTCTAATAGTTTGCTCAATACTATAAGTGGTGGAAGTGAGATTCAAATCCAGATTGTCTAAGCCTAAGACAGCTCTCCAAATAGCTGTAATTTATAGCCTCATTTGTGCAACTGATCTTTGGATCTAAGGATAGAACTTTACATTGATCCCTCTTATGCTGTGAGAGTCAGTGTGTCAAAGTAACTTTGACTGGGCTTGTCAGTCATATAGGTAACTCTACATACTAGATTTTCATCATTTAAAAATTGTATAAATAAAAATAAAAGCCATTAAACTAACACAACAGTGAAGCACTCAACAGTTGACATACCACTTTGATATATAGTTATTGACACCTCCCCCTTTTCACACCTTGTGCTAAGTTATCACTTCCTCTTTGGCAGCTGAAAGAAATGATACTTAAGTATAGCAATAGGGTGTTACAATTGCTACAATTTAAATTCACTGTGTTCTATGCTCAACCACATTGTTACTATCTACCTCTATCTGACCAAATTGCAAGCATTGCCCCTTTTCACTTCCAGTGCTTTAGGAAAACTTAAAGGAAGTCCCTGTATCAGGTCACTCTGACAGGTTTCGGAAAATATATCCTGTACACTGTCTCATCCCACTAGAAAGTGGTGTATTATGTCACTGCCATGTTAGAAAAATGGGGCTTACCTTAGCTGAGTCAATACACAAGAGAAGTATCGAGCAGATATGCTAACACTCTGCAACCTCACATGGAAATTCTCTCCCTTTTGAAACCTGAGTCCAAGGTTTCTTGCCAGAAAATTCAGGCCTGCTACCCATGAATGTCCTAGTCATCCTGTGACTATGAGTGTCCTCTAGTCTTTCTGAAAAGCAGAGCCACAAGGCACTGTGAGAAAACATTTTAAATGGCTCATTTTCAAGGCATGATAAATCTGAGTACTGTCAGCCAGCCTGCGGATGTAACAAACAGCACGGCTCATGCATCTAGAAGGTCACCATATGCAAACAGAATGTAGAGGAGGGGTCAGCCCGTAAAAGGGAAGAAAGTTTCGTTACTGAGAAATCAAAGCTTAAGCGGGGAGGAGACCAGGGTATAACCTTATAAGGGGGATGATGAAACTTAGGCAATGTCCGGGAAGATTGTAACCCCATAGTACTCGACCAATGAGGAACTGGGGGAGGGACTTGCATGCCAGGAGGTAAATTACCTGCTGTAACTGCCCAGGATGTATCTGTCTACCAGACACCCCATCTTGCAAGACCGCCATTAAAAGTCTCACTTCGGCTATTCTTCGTGTCTCTGAGTCCATTATTTGGGTTTGGATGGGTGAATATGTGTTTCTCACAGTACTGTCTTTGTTTCTTCCCAGGACAGTGCTAGGACTGTCTTTTTCTATATCAGACATGTGGGCTCCTGCTGTGCCTTCCTGGAAACCGAGGCCAAGGATGGAGCAGACCAAGAGGATGCCAGGAAAAATCACAAAGAAGCCCAGAGAGCACAGCTGGAAGCCAAGAACCCTATTTTTGGTTTGTGTGGGTGGAAGATGAGGGACAATATATAGTGAACAACAGGATTCTTCATTTGAAAGACAGTGGAGCACATCAGACCTGTGTATTTGGGTGAAGTATGATAAGCTGAACATCAAAGACTATGGAAAAGAACATGACTTAGTTTATTCCATTACCAGTGATCTGCTTGTTTGTTCATTTGCTTACCCACCCATTCATTTATTCATTCATTCCTCCATCCATTCTCTTTCACTTATTCCACAATCATGATTATATGCCTACCATATCGCTAGAGAGAAGGTAGAAAAAGATCCAAGGATGTGAATACAATCTTCCTGCTTCATGGTGAGAGCTAAAGGAATCTGTAAAGAGTCTGTCTTTTTCATTTTTCTCTCTCCTACATAGACCCTGGCAAATGTTTTATTTCTTATAATTTGCCTGAGATTTACTCATCCACTACCAGAGCTCTGAAAACACTCTTCAGAACACTATTTTAAAATAATGATAATGACAATAATAGATAACATATATTGAGTGTTTTTTGTACATGAAGCAATGTAATAACCATTTAAAATGATTGTAACTATACTTTATAAGAGTATAACGAGTCAGGCACTGTTAATATGCTCATTTTTCACACAGCTAATATGAGAGAGAGCTGGGATTTGGATGCAGGCAGTCTAGCTCCAGAGCCTCCATTCATAGCCATTACATGATCTGTCTAATGAATGAAATGTTTGGCCTTAGAGAAAATTTGAAATGTGTAGTTTTCTTTGCTGACTTGAATGATATAAGTTTAAAAATTCGATAGTGGTTGCTAGTTGAAAATTCCTGCTCTTTGGGAAACTGTTGAAAGTCTGCTTAGTACTCACCTCCATCATTAATGGCCATTTGCAAAGCCAGGCCAAGTTTAGTCTTCTACCAGCATTGAAGAAACACATTTTACCCAGAAGAAATGAGGGTGAAATCCTCTGATAACTGGAAGATTCTGGATGTTCTGGAAAGAAAAGTAATTTTTTTCAATCTCTGGAAATTGCTTTTTTTTGTTTTAAGTAGGGGTGGCTCAGCAGATGCTAACAGGGAATCTGGGATCACCTAATCTGGAGAAGATTCTGAGAGAATAAGTTTGGGAAGTTCAGACTGAGAAAATGAGAAGAAGATTGGTAGAAAGGGCAGTTTCTTGCTGTGTCCGGGAACAGGAACTGAGAAATGGTATTAAGCTGAGGGTGAGAGCGGAACAAAGAAGAAGACTGTCAAAGTTTCATACAGGTTTGAAACAAAGTATACCACAAGGAATGGGAACATGTAGAGCTGTTTTAAAAATGTTTCTGTGTTTGTGTGAGTGTGTGTACTAGATATATATTTAAAATGACTTTTCTCTGAATTACATCATACTTTGAAAATCAGCATAGGAAGTGAAGAAGGAACAAATATTCACTGAGACCACTCACTAAGGGCCAGGAGCTCCCTGAATACCACATATACCACTGCTCTCTCTTGTGATCATGAAGGTTTGTGAGGCAGTTATCACGATGTATGGTATATTTTCAAAGAAAGCAAATAAAGCCCAATGTGACTAAGAAAGATGCTAAAATCATACAGCTGATTAGCTGTGGGTCCAGGATTCAAATCAGTGCAACTAGCGCATGGTCTTCAATAAATATTTATTGAGCAATGAATACATGAATGACTAAATAAGATGAAGCAAGCAAGCAAACAAGCAGGTAGGCTTGTCTAACCCAAATGTTTATGTTCTATCCTCTGTACTGGTGGTTTTTAAATTGTGTGCCACAAAGGCATTGGGTGACATGAGGAGGGTTAGTATGAGTGGCTGCCTGGTAGCGTGGGGTCCCAGGCTGTCTATCCTTGCTCCAACCAGGGCATCTCTGCTTCTGTTTGTGTTGAACATCGGGCTTTTGCCTGAGATTTCATTTGAAGAAGAGGGCTTTCTTCTAGAAAGTGTTTATTACTCCTGCCCCATACCATGCTCCCTCCTAAGTATGCATTATGAACTAGTTAACTTTAATAGAGACATATATTAATATAAAGTTGGAATTTATACCAGTGTCTGAATCCCAGCCAAATGTTTATAATATCCTGCATGCTGCTGAGGCCATTAACAATAGATGAACCATCTAGGGCATTATGGCTAGCAGCCGGGACTACAACTTCAAGCTGTCTAGGTTCAACTGTGGCTCTGCCATAACCTGGTGAAATCTTAGGTAAATGATTTGACCTCTCCATGCTTTAGCTTCCTCATCTGTGAAATGTGATAGCTACCTTATACAGCAGGGAAACTTTGTGCTCCAGTAATATGAATGGGCTGACTGTAACCAAGTGCACTTAGTTTCCTTGATCTCACGTTTTTGTTTATGCTGGCTCCCAACTTAATGTGGTCTTCTCACTTTTCATCTGACTGTGAAAACTCCAACCAAAGGTACTTATATTCCTTCCACTCAACAAATACGATGGCCTTGGTGTCAGTAAGGTGACATGTGAAGAGAGATATCAGTCTGACTTGCCATACATTACAAGAATTTGCAGGCTTACCCTCATAGTCCTATTTCACGGGAGTGGGTGATGGGGTACTATTGTGTCACTGTCCAGGGTCCTGAATAATTAAAGCGCTCATAGTGGCTTTTACAAGAATACTAAGAATGATTTATTTGTTAAGGTAACACTATCTGCTGTAGTAGGTAATCCCCTCTACCCCTAAATCTGAGTAGTTTACCATATTAGAGGCCTTTTCTTATTCTCATAGGGTTCCATTGGTGCTGGGGGTGAGGAGGGGAGGTGGTAAAGGTGTTTGTTCCACACAACCATTCAGATTCATATTGATGAAGACTGCCATCTTCAACATATAGTTTCCAGAGTTGTTCTGGGCTCAGTATTTAAACTCCAGGTGGTATATCAAAAGAGAAGGAGAGTAGAGAACTGTGTGGCAGATTTTTATGAACCAGATCTAGAAGGGACATTCATAACTGTCACTGGTATGCTGTTAATTAAAACTCGGGCATACAACCATTCCTAAGAACAAAAGAGGCAATGGGATGTTGCTTATTTGTGTGCTCATTGGAAAATGACTAGCTTGTTTTTGCCACAAAATATTTTTTGTGTTGTTACCAAATACCCTCCTCTGAGACACACACACACACACACACTCAACACAAATACAATTAGAGCCAAAAAGTCATTAATCTTCTATGTGTGATATAGTCTCATAGTTTATATTCTATTTTTTTGTTTTAAAGTGCTGTCATGACCCATTAAACTGTTATTATGGCTGAATGAGTTTTGACATATGGTTTGGAAAACTCTGCCCTAAGGTATAACTGTTTATCCTAATCTTAGACGGTGAGATATTGCTAATGAGAGTAAAACTTCTCTTTTAAAATCATTTTCAGATAATTACCATTTTTGATAAATAATTCATCATCATCCGTGGCTAAAATATTAAAATAAGGGTGCTAATAAATGGAATATTAATTAATAGAAAACCAGGAAGACTTGAGTCCAATATAGACAAGCAATATCTGCTGGCAAATGAAGAAAATTCTGTAGGGATTTTGAGACAGGCCAAATAAATAGCGTTACTTTTTTCCCATCCGAGTTTGGAACCACTGAGAAATAGAGAAGAAAAAGCAGATGGGCATTCAAATACTAGCCTGATTACTGATAAAGTTAATAATGAAAAATACGGCTTCCTAATCCTAAATCTCAAACAGAGCTTACCCGCCCAGCCACAGGCAATGCTAAGCAACTTCAGGCCTCCTGATTGCAGCCTGCCCCTGAAAAACTTACAGTGTGAAGGAGCAAACCAGAATGATGAGTAGACCCCGCAAAAGAAGAGGGCAGGACTGACCACACTTTGCCAGCCCCTTATCCCATAATCACCACTTAGATCACTCCTCCTCCCCCTAAGGAGTTTGAATTCGAGGGTGGGGAAGTGTGAATGATGCTTCTCACAAGGAGAAGCCAGGGGAGAGAAAGCTCTCCCCCATAAATACCACCAGGCAGAGATGGCATGACAGCAATGTCATCATCAAATGAAGCCTATCAAAGTCCTGTTCACTTTTCTCTGCTGCTACTTTCTAGAAAGACAGTACATTTGCAATTTTTAGACCATCTTAAGCAAATGGAACAATGATTGTTTCAAAACTCACATATCTGATTCCATAGGCTTTTGTGGTTCTATGCCATTTCCGAGAATGGGACATGTCATTCCTTAAGGAAGATAAGCAGCGTACATGCCACCTTCCCTCCCCTAACCCAGGTGCTGTATTTATGCCTTTCTTTTTCAGTTAGGGTTTAGGTTTTTAATTTAGGGTTTCTCATAATCTACTGGCTTACAATGATATCTCACAACTTCTACTAACCCAAGCAATTCTTATGTTGGTATCTGTGGGTGTCAGGTTTCTTCTTACCTAACTCTCTGCCTCTTAATGTTCCCAGCACAGGGATTTGTACATAATAGATTCTAGAACAGTCTTCTCTCAGATTATCACAGAACAGGGTTCCTCTCATCATTAAGCTCAAATATCACCTCCCCAGAGAGGCCTTTCTTGGCCACCCAAATGGAAGTAGCTACAACCCCCAAAATTATGGCATCAATACTTTTATATGCTCATAGCATATCATAATCTTTTTTCTTTTTACTTATTTGCTTGTTTATTTTCTGGCTCTTCCCACTAGAATATACATGCAATGGGAGCAGGTACTTTGCCTGTTAATTCCCTCTTTTACTTTCAGTGCCTACAACAATATTTGGCTCATGGATAAAATTTTTAAAATTTTAAAATGAATGAATAAATGCGTAATAAAATTGAAATCAGCATTTCCTCAACTTTTACCCCCTTCTGGATAGAGAGGGAATGTTAGGTGAGAACTCATGAGAGGCTAGTTAGACAGAGGAAGAGAAGAAGAAACTTGGCAAATGCTGGATGTTTGCCTCAAAAATCTTTGGCAGCCACTCAAAGAAAGACACAGCACAGTGGCCCTGCAGCACTTGACTTTTCTGTAATAGCTCTTCAGTAATAAGAAGAAAACAACATGCTTGTTATTTAGCAGGCAATTCTTTAGGTCAGAGAGAAACAACCCTACATCATTCTTATTCCAAAAAGACCTGGTTGGGCAGGAGAAGAGGTCCCAAGGTCTGTGGGGTTCTGACAAGCTACCCTTTCAAGCAATTTTGCCTGATTCAGTATAGGAAGTCCAGTTTATAAAGCTGATGAACAAGATTTGTTTAAAAACAGAGCCATGCCCTTATCCAATAGACCTGAATTCAGCTTATAAGCTTGCCTGGGCCAGCGTATGTGGCAAGTGATGCAGAAAGAGCTTCACTGATGGAGTATTTGCCACCTCTCCCACACCTCCACCCACTGGGTAAAGTTCTGTCTGCTGGTTGACCCTGGGACATTATTATTATTATTCAGATTAGGGACATTATTATTCAGATTAGGATGGTGAATAGTGAGAATGACCAGAGAAACTGGATGGACATAATGTATTTACCTCTGAACTTGTAGAGAATTATAGGGAAAGGCATAAAGAAACAACAACAACCAAAAAACAAAAACAAAAACAAAAAAAACCAAAAACCGAAAAAAACAACCCTGCACGGGTTGTGTTTATGAGTTTGGGAGACTTCAGAATGAGGAAGGAGAGAAAGTATAAGAGAAGATGCCATACAGGTTAGAGAGAAAAGGCAGGTTTATAACTTTTTTTCTAAACATTTGTTTCATCAAGATATTGCATAAAGTTTAAACTATTTTAATTCATTTTGGGATTACAGACTCTTGTTTCCTTAAGTGTGACTCCAAGTCAAAAGGAAGCAGTTGAGATACAAAAACAAAAAATGAAAAAATGCTGCAGAGTAAGAAGGATGGCCAGGGATTTTCTCCAGGACAGAGTTCATGATACTATCCTTAATAAATTGTTGCTAAATGCAATCTTATGCCAGCTAGAAATTATATTTTGAGCACAGATGATCTCCATCTCTTTCTCTTCATTTGAAGTTTCTTGATGTCTTAGTTCTAGAGACAAAATGTTTCGGCCAACGGCAGTCTTGCTACTCAGATATCCAAGTGACCTTCAAGATGGGCCACTTATGATACAACTTAAAGCAATTTCTTATTTCATTCTTACCATTGATAGCTTGTACTCCGTATTTCATGAAAGGAGGCAATCATACTACTAGAAAATTTTTTTAAAAGCAAAGAAAGTTTGTATGTTAAGAATTCTTTGCATGCAAATGGCAGAAATCCAACTCGAAATAGAATGGGTAAAAAAGACAGTCTATTTGACTGTATTGAGTATCCCATGAAAGAGTGGGGAAAATCAAGGGTGCTTCTAGTTTTGGAAGACTAAAACCAGGGAACAAAATGCTGTCAGAACCTCTTCTTCCCATGTCATATCAGTGCCTTTTTTCTGCACATCAGTTCTACTCTTTCTCATTTCATTCTCCCTCATTAGAAATTGAATTTCTCTACATGGCAGAAAATATGAGCATAGTTTTAGCTATGGCAGACAGACTGTCTCAGTCAGTTTGGGCTGCTATAGAAGAATACCATAGACGAGGGGGATCCAACAACAGAAATTTATTCCTCACAGTTCTAGAGGCTGGGAAGGCTAAGATCAGGGTGCCAGCATGGTCAGGTCCTGATGAGGACCTGATTTGCAGATGGCCATCTCCTCATGCGATCACATTTCAAAGAACAGAACAGAGAGAGCAAGCTCTCATGTCTCTTTTTTTTTTTTTTTTTTTTTTTGGATGGAGTCTCACTCTATCACCCAGGCTGGAGTGCAGTGGTACAATCTTGGCTCAGTGCAGCCTCTGCCTCCCAGGTTCAAGTGATTCTCCTGCCCCAGCCATGTCTTTTTTTTTTTTTTTTTTTTTTTAATAAGGGCACTGCTTCTATTTATGAGGGCTCCACCCTCATGATCTAAATACTTTCTAAAGACACCACATCCAAATACCATCACACTGGGGATTTAGGCTTCAACATATGAATTTGGGGGAACACGAAGGTTCATGCCATAGCAGAGACTAATCTGATATATTTAATCTCATGTTGAAAAATCCAGGGAAATATCTTATTGGCACAGCCTGGGTCAGGCATTATCCCTATAAACCAAAAAATTATGCCAGTAGGAGGGTCCTGAAAGGATACAGTAGCCCCTCCATATAAAGGAAGTTGAGAGAGAAACAGACCCCTGAATAAGGGGATTACCAGCTCCCAAAGCAGGGGAACATGTGGACAGATAAAGCAACAGGCATTAATCATAGGGTGAGGATGGAGACTGATAGTGAAAAAAAAAGAAGACCCACTGCTAGTCCATGCTCTTGCTTCACAGACTAAGAAACCAACACCCATGAAGATAGATTATTAAAAGAAAGGGGACTTCTGGATTTTCACTGAGGGAGAACATATATTAATGAATCATACCAGAGTATTAAGAATTTCATTCAAACACAAACCAATAATAATAGAATTCATTAAGGGACAATAGGAGCGAAAGTAAGCCTTCACGAATTCAACTTCTGTTATCTGAATGGCAAGATGAAGTGAAATTCCTTTAAAAAAAAAGTGACCCTCTAAACATTCATGAATCTAAGAATCACCTGGGGGAGCATGTTAAAAGATGAAGATTCTTGGACTGATTTCTCATCAGAAACCATGGAGGCCAGAAGGCAATGGGATGACATATTTAAAGTGCTGAAAGAAAGAATATTACTGGGCCTTGCCCCAGGTCTATTGAATCAGAATCTGAGGGATAGAGCCCAGAAATCTTTATTTTAACAAATGTCTCAGATGATTCTGCTGCAGGAGTTCTTTAAATAAACTCTAGAGAAACTCTACTCCAGAAAGAAATCTTTCCTCTCTTGAGAGTTGGCTGGCTTTCTCTATTCAGTGGCAGAACTTGATACATTGATACCTTTGTGACCAAGATGCATTAAAACAAAATAAAGAATCAAAAGATAGAAGAACACTGGATGATAGATAGACATACAGATAGATAAATAGGTAAAATAAAACCTATGAAAGTCTAATTTTTTAAAGTCACAGAAGTGAACAATTTACAAAGTAACAACAACAAAAATAACAAGATCTCACTCTGTCACCCAGGCCCCATCTCAAAACAACAAAACGAAAACAAACAAACAAACAAAACAACAAGAGCTAATATAATGCTTATGATATGCCAGGTGCTATTCTGGGCACTTTTTATAAACTGACTTTTCGTCTCAAAACAATATTATGAGGTAGGTACAAGAAAGAGCTACTAATTCAAACATAAAAAATTGTTTAAATTCTCTACATTTTCAATATCGTATCAGCAAGGATTTTAAAATGCTAGTGCTCACTGCCTGGAGAGTTTTGATATTGTCATTCTTAAACAGTGCTGATAGGAATATAAATTATTTCCAAACACATGAAGAATTTTTAAAAACTTGACTTGTTAATAGCACTTCTAGAAATCCTCAAAATCCAGGCAAATCTATCTTGTAAGCCAATATTTGCATACAAAAATGATTATCATGGTTTTACTTACAATAAAAAACTGGAAAGAACTAAATGGTCAACTCTAGGTAAATGATTGAATACATTATGGTATATTTATATGTAACATTAAAAATTACATTAAAAAATATGCACAATCAAAACAGGATGAAAATATGAACATGGCCTAATATTAAGAGCTTCTTCCAATGAACCCCAAGGTAATTCAGGAAACCATAGACTCCAGGTTCAAGAAGAATTTAGTGAAGAGACATCACTAAAAATGGTGGGGTAAGGACAATGATCCCCAACATGATTCATTAAATCTTCTTGTGGACTCTAAGGACCTTTCCATGTACCCCCAAGGTGATTCATGAAATTATAGAATCCAGGTTCAAAAACACTGGTGGATAGATGTCACCAAAAATGGTAGAATAGGGAGCCCTAAGGATCTGTTCCTCCACTGAAGCAAATGTTAAGCTAGTGAAAGCTGTCAAACTATTTTGGAATGTGAGAATCTAATAAGAAAAACCTTACAACAACCAGGAGAGTGCTTAATAAAGAGGAGACTTCTAAAGTTCAGTAAAAAATTGTGTGGCATTTTTGCTTATCAACCTATCACCCCCTATACCCTAGCTTGGTGGTGGCCATGGGAATGGTGGCCATGTTCCTGGTGGTTTAGTTGCTAGTGCCAGAAAGATCAATAAAGACCTTGTTATCAATAAATTGTGTTGTGCATTTTAATCTTTTTGGCAGTTCCTTGAGAGGCTGGCTTAGACAACTGCCTTTGTTTTGCCCCACTTTGAATTCTCTCATGACTGGAGGCCTCCTGGACAGCATTTGTCAAAAGCACATACAATGGATAGCCACCTGGAGAAAGAGGTGGAGAATGGGACAAGCAGCAGACAGACCAAAAATTCTGGGAACGAGTAGCCTGAGGATCAAGATAAATGGGGAAATAAGGACTCCGAAGGACTCCTGAATATATCAAGGAATCCAGAGAGCCATGTGCATGCTCTGAATAAATGTTCAGACAGATCTGGGATGATTCGGTGCTTGCATCTCTGGTTGATCTTTGGGCCCTACAGAAGCAGGAGGATAAGGTTAAGACAGGGTTGTAGGTGATTTGGCTAAGCATTGAATGCTCCAACTAAAAAATAATCTGCAAAGACTGCAGATGTCACTAAGTATTTTTCATTTTATTTTTGGTTCCAAGCATTTAAGTAAGTATCTCTCAGGTGACTGGCTAACTGCTGAGACATAACAGTGACCATACATAACAAGAAATACAATCTTCGCCAAATTCTTAGGAAAAGTTACTAAGCAAATGGATGGCTGCAGCCCAAAACAAACAACAGTAGCCAATTATTGGAAAGGGGGATAATCTGATTTCCAGAGTTACAAACATGCAAAAAATTATGAACATGCAAAGAAACAGAAAAGTATGACCCATTCACAGGAAGAACAAGAGATATTGCCAGAAGCTTTCTCTGAGGATGCTCAGACATTGAACTTAGCAGCTGTCTTAAAGATGCTCAAATAACTAGGGGAAACTATAGGAAAGAACTAAAGAAAACCAGGAAAATGATGTCTCAACAGAGAATATCGACAGACAGAAAGTATAAGAAGAAACCAAATAGAAATTCTGGAAGTGAAAAGCATAATAACTACTTTTGTCAAATATGCTAGAGGAGTTCAACAGAAAATTTGCACAGGCAGAACAAACACTCAGTAACTTGAGGAACGGTTCATTAAAATTATCCAGTATGAGTAGAGAAAAGAAAAAATAATAAAGAAAAGGAGTCCTAGCCAAAGCAATCAGAGAACAAATAAAGGGCATCCAAATCAGTAAGAGGAAGTCAAACTGTCACTGTTCACCAATGATGTGATTGTATACCTAGAAAACCCTAAACACTCATCCATAAAGCTCCTAGTTCTGATAAATGAATTCAGTAAAGTTTCAGGTTACAAAATCAATGAACACAAAACAGTAGCACTGCTGTACACCAACAATCACCAAACTGAGAATTAAATCAAGAACTCAATCCCTTTTAAAACAGCTACCAAAACAAAACAAAACAAAACAAAACAAAACAAAAAAAGAAAAGAAAAAGGAAGAAAGGAAAAACACCTAGGAATATATATAACCAAGGAAGAAAAAGATCTCTACAAGGAAAACTATGAAACACTGCTGAAAGAAATTATCAATGACACAAACAAATGGAAACACATCCCATTCTCATGGGTGGGTTGAATCAATATTGTGAAAATGGCCACACTGCCAAAAACAATCTGCAAATTCAATGCAATTCCCGTCAAAGTATCATTATCATCCTTTGCAGAAATAGAAAAAAAAAATCCTAAAGTTCATATGGAACCAAAAAAGAGCCTGCATAGCCAAAGCAAGACTAAGAAAAAGAACAAATCTGGAGGCATCACATTACCCAGCTTCAAATTATACCACAAGGCTATAGTTGCCCAAACAGTACAATACTGGTATAAAAATCAGGACATAGACTGGTGGGACAGAATAGAGAAATAAAGCC
Source organism: Papio anubis (assembly GCF_008728515.1). Classification (NCBI taxonomy): domain Eukaryota; kingdom Metazoa; phylum Chordata; class Mammalia; order Primates; family Cercopithecidae; genus Papio; species Papio anubis. The sequence continues at coordinate 40,132,935 of NC_044987.1, read as the reverse complement.
AAATACTTACAACCAACTGATCTTTGACAAAGCAAACAAAAACATAAAGTTGGGGAAAGACACTTTATTCAATAAATGGTGCTGAGATAATTGACAAGCCACATGTAGAAGAATGAAACTGGATCCTCATCTCTCACCTTATACAAAAATCAACTCAAGATGGATCAAAGACTTAAATCTAAGACCTAAAACCACACAAATTCTAGAACATAACATCAGAAAAACTCTTCTAGACATCAGCTTAGGCAAAGAGTTCATGACAAAGAACTCAAAAGCAAAGGCAACAAAAACAAAGATAAATAAATGGGACCTAATTAAGCTAAAAAGCTCTTGCATAGCAAAAGAAATAATCAGCAGAGTAAACAGGCAACCTGTGGAGTGGGAGAAAAATCTTCACAAACTATGCATCCAACGAAGGACTAATATCCAGAATCTACAAGGAACTCAAATCAGCAAGAAAAAAAAAAAAAAAAAAACACCCATCAAAAAGTGGGCAAAGACATGAATAGACAATTCTCAAAAGAAAACATACAAATGGCCAATAAAAATATGAAAAAATGTTCAACATCACTAATTATCAGGGAAATGCAAGTCAAAACCACAATGAGGTTACTCCTGCAAGAATGGCCATAATTAAAATATGAAAAAATAACATATGTTGGCATGGATGTGGTGAAAAGAGAACACTTTTACACTGCTGGTGAGAATGTAAACTCACCAGCAGTGGAAAACAGTATGGAGATTCCTTAAAGAACTAAAAGTAGAGCTACCATTTGATCCACAATCCCACTACTGGGTCTCTACCCAGAGGAAAAGAAGTCATTATATGAAAAAGACACTTGCACATGCATGTTTATAATAGCACAATTCACAATTGCAAATATTTGGAACCAGCCTAAATGCCCATCAACCAATGAGTGATAAGTGGATAAAAAAAATGTCATATAATATACATACCATGGAATACTACTCAATCATAATAAAAAGAATGAAATAATGGTATTCACAGCAACCTGGATGGAATTGGAAACCATTATTCTAAGTGAAGCAACTCAGGAATGGAAAAGCAAATATTTTGATTGCATAGATAACTTCTTTAGTGATGATTCCTGAGATTTGGTGTGCCCATCACCCAAGCAGTGTACAATATACCCAATGTGTAGTGTTTTATCTCTCACTGCCTTCCCACCCTCCCCCACTGAGTCCCCAAAGTGCTTGTGTCATTCTTATGCCTTTGCATAAGATGGGCACACCAAATCTCAGGAATCATCAGTAAAGAAGTTATCTATGCAATCAGAAACTACCTATTTCCCAAAAACTACTGAAATAAAATTTTAAAATAAACATTTTTTTAAAGAAAAAGGAACAGAGTCTAAGGGAACTGTGGGACACCATCAAGCATACCAGGAAGCATCCCAGGAGGAGAAGAGAGAGAGAAAGAGGCAAAAAAGCTATTTGAAGAAATCATGGCTTAAATTTGATGAAATACATGAATCTATATATCCAAGAAATTCAACAAACTCTAAGTAGAATAAACTCAAAGACATCTTCACTGAGGCACAATGTTAATTAAACTGTCAAAAAAAAAAAAAAAGACTAAGACAATTTTGAAAGTGGCAGGAGAGAAACATCTAGTCATATACAAGCAATCATCAATAAGTTTAACAGCTCATTTCTCATCAGAAACCATGAAGGCCAAAAGGCAACGGGGTGACATAGTTTAAAGCCTGTAAATTAAGAATTATATGTTTATAAAAATATTCTTTAAAAATTAAAATGAAATTTTAAAAAAAAAGGCCGGGTGCGGTGGCTCATCCCAGCACTTTGGGAGGCCGAGGCGAGTGGATCACCTGAGGTCAGGAGTTCAAGACCAACCTGATCAACATGGTGAAAACCCGTCTCTACTAAAAATACAAAAATTAGCTGGGCATGATGGTGGGCGCCTGTAATCCCAGCTACTTGCGAGCCTGAGACATGAGAATAGCTTGAACCCGGGAGGCAGAGGTTGCAGTCAGCCAAGATGGCGCCATTGCACTCCAGCCTGAGCAACAGAGTGAGACTCCGTCTCAAAAATAAATAAACTAAAATGAAATTAAGACATTCTTTGATAAAAGTTGAGAAAGTTTACTGCTAGCAGTCCTGCCCTACAAGAAATGCTAAAAGCAGTCTTTCAGGATGAAATGAACAGACACTACACAGGAATTCAAAACGATATGAAGAAATAACACCAGTAAAAGTAACAACATAGGTGAATATTAATATAAAAGCCAGGGTTATTGTATTTTTGGTTTGTAACTCATCTTTCTTTTCCCATATTATTTGAAATATAAGTGCAAAAAGCACTAATCATAAATTTCTGCTCATTGGCACACAATGTATAAAGACAAAACTGTTAACAGCAATGTGAAGAGGGAGTGCAGCTGTACAGGAGCAGAGATTTCTATGCTGTTGAAGTTAGTTGCTATCAATTCAAAGAAATTTAGAATGTTGATTATAATCTCCAGGGTAACCACTAAGAAAATAACTAAGAAACATACAGTAAAGGAAATGAGGTGGGAATCAAAATGGCACACAAGAAAAAAAAATGAAAAAATAATCTAGAGGTCCTCTGGCTCATTTTATCAACAGGTGCAAGAATTGGCTTTCACTGAAATATGACACATAGCCTGTGGGCAAAATGAGACTCCTCTGAACAGAAGCTCAGCCCACATAAGATTTTCAGCAAAAATATAATATAAATATACATGAAGCATTATCTAGGTAATAAGCATGATCTAGCAGCTCAACATGGTCTGAGAACCTGCCTACAGTTGCTCCTGTGAAATTGAGGCCTGGTGCTACATAGCAAGCCAAAATTTTTCTAAGTCTGCTTGGCAGAAGTCTCATGCCATGATGTTAATGGGTATAACACAAAAGGGCTGCTGTAGTCAAATATGTTTGAAATGCTGGGTTAAGTGGAGTTCAAGAAATGTCTTGGCTGGATGCAGCGACTCACATCTGTAATCCCAGAACTTTGGGAGGCCAAGGCGGGTGGATCACCTAAGGTCAGGAGTTCCAGATCAGTCTGACCAACATAGTGAAACTCCGTCTCTACTAAAAGTACAAAAATTAGCCAGTTGTGGTGGCATGTGCCTGTAGTCCCAGCTACTCACTCGGGAGACTGAGGCAGGAGAAGTCCTTGAACCCGGGAGGCGGAGGTTGCAGTGAGCCGAGATCACGCTGCTGTACTCCAGCCTGACTGACAGAGCAAGACTCTGTCTTTAAAACAAACAAAAAAAAGTCTTTACTGCAGTACTTACTGGAATCTAACATATTGTGGATATACACTTTGAGTCCTCAGGAGGTAGTGATAACATGAATGTTTCCCAAACATTTTCATCGTGGAAAGAATCTGTTATTTTGGAGACTGGAACTTCAGGGAACATTCTTTAGAGAATGGTGCATAGTAGAGTTAAGCAAAAAAATAGAGGTATTCTAAACCCCAGTTTCTTCATGACCATAGTTGGGTGATGGCATTTAGGGTTGCTGTGTGATAACCTGAGTGACACACTTGGCCCAGTGGCTGCCACATGGCAGGTGTTCAAACTTTGCAGATTTTATTAGATTTAATTGCCAATGAAACACTCAATAGGCTTTTATTTTCTGTTTAATGTAGAATAGGGGGAACACAGACTTGAAGCCAGATAGACTGGGTCTCAAATCCTTGTTCCATTGCTCACTACTGATTATGAACTTTAACAAGAGATACAAAATACCTTCCTAGCAACACTTAGATTACCGTTTTGTTGAGAATAGGGGGCAATAGCCTAGATAATTTGATACATAAGGACCACATGAATCCACCCTTTGACAACCTGGCACCCATACACATCTTCTTAAGCCATATTTAATATCCAAATAAAGACAACAAAGTGATACTTCTACCTAACATGACACAAATATCCTGTGTGCAAACAGAAACATGCTAATCCTTTCCCCAGAACAGAATGCAGATTCTTGGGTGATATTCACTCTTTTCCTTTCATATCTTGTGGCTTAAATACAAAGAGTGAACCACATACGATAGTGATGACGGTGGCCCCATAAGATCATAATACTCTATTTTTACTGTACTTTTTGTATGTTTAGATGTAAAAATACTTATCATCGTGTTACAATTGCCTACAGTATTCAGTACAGTAACATGCTGTATAGGTTTGTAGCCTAGAAGCAACAGGCTATACTATTATATTTAGCCGAGGGTAGGCTATACCCTCTAGGTTTGTGTAAGTACACTCTATGATGTTTGCATGATATCAAAATTGCCTAACAACACATTTCTCAGAATATATTCCTATTAAGCAATACATGACTGTACTGTGACAAAAAGTTAACTTTTGGCCAGGCATGGTGCTCACACCTGTAATCCCAGCACTTTGGAAGGTTGAGGTGGGAGGATCGCTTAAGCCTGGCAGTTTGAGACCAGTCTGGGCAAAATAGTGAGACTCATCTCTGCAAAAAGAAAAAGAAAGATAGATAGATAGATAGATAAATAAATAAATAAGCCAGGTATGGTGGTACATCCCTGTAGTCCTAGCCACTTGGAAGGCTGAGGTGGGAGGATCACTTAAGCCCAGAAGTTTGAGGCTGCAGTGAGCCATGATCATGCCACGGCACTCCAGCTTGGGCAACAAAATGAGACCCTGTCTCAAACAAAATAAATAAATAAAGTTAACTATCACTAATACATCTTCTGTTCTATGATAAAGAGATAAGACTGAACAACTTATTTAACGTCTCTGAGGTGATCTTTAAAATGGGTTTAAAACACCTACACAGGATTGTTTGCTCATTCCTTCATTCAGCAGTCATTCATACCAATCAATGTAAACTGTGTTGTATACACAAAGACATTCATATGTGACACAATCTTTGCCCTTGACTAGCAGACAGAGAGTGAGATGAGATGTCTTAGGAGTTTGGTACAGGACCTGGGACAGAGCCAATGCTTGAGAAATCTTGGTTGCCTTCCCCTTATTCATGGAATGGGTAAGGCGCAGCTCTGAGAACAACCATCCTCATATACTAGGTTCCTTCACTTCACCCAAAGAGACCATTCATCCTTCAGTAGAAATAACTCTTTGAATCTTCCAGATTCAAAGAAAACACCATACCAAGAGATTTGGCAGGTAAGGGAGGAGATAAAGCCTTTCCACATTTCTGTGAATGAGTGCAATGCGTTGTCTTTAAGGACAATACAGCAAGAGGCTTCAATGTTTCCTCTTAAGCCCCAGTATGCATGGCAACCAGACATTCCACAGACTTTGATTATAAAATGGAAGCATCGTCATCACTGGCCATCAGAGAAATGCAAATCAAAACCACAATGAGATACCATCTCACACCAGTTAAAATGGCAATCATTAAAAAGTCAGGAAACAACAGATGCTGGAGAGGATGTGGAGAAATAGGAACACTTTTACACTGTTGGTGGGATTGTAAACTAGTTCAACCATTATGGAAAACAGTATGGCGATTCCTCAAGGATCTAGAACTAGAAGTACCATATGACCCAGCCATCCCATTACTGGGTATATACCCAAAGGATTATAAATCATGCTGCTATAAAGACACATGCACACGTATGTTCATTGCGGCACTATTCACAGTAGCAAAGACTTGGAATCAACCCAAATGTCCATCAGTGACAGACTGGATTAAGAAAATGTGGCACATATACACCATGGAATACTATGCAGCCATAAAAAAGGATGAGTTTATGTCCTTTGTAGGGACATGGATGCAGCTGGAAACCATCATTCTCAGTAAACTATCTCAAGAACAGAAAACCAAACACCGCATGTTCTCACTCATAGGTGGGAACTGAACAATGAGATCACTTGAACTTGGGAAGGGGAACATCACACACCGGGTCCTATTATGGGGAGGAGGGAGAGGGAAGGGATTGCATTGGGAGTTATACCTGATGTAAAGGACGAGTTGATGGGTGCTGACGAGTTGATGGGTGCAGCACACCAACATGGCATAAGTATACATATGTAACAAACCTGCACGTTATGCACATGTACCCTAGAACTTAAAGTATAATAATATAATAAAAGAAACTATTCCAAAAATAAAAAAAATAAAAAAATAAAATGGAAGCATCAACTCAAATATGAGAAGACACTTGGCAACTTAAAATCTATTTTAGTTTCATAAATCGGAGTCTTTGAATATTCCCAACTATTAACATTTTTCAGAGATTTAAGTCTTAAATAAACTTAAAGCAATTCAAGAGCTTCACATAATGTTACATCTCACTGGTCTATAATAAAGGTCTCTGAAGAATCACAAAATTTACTTTTCTAGAAATGGCAACTGCTTAATGATTGTATTCCAAGGCAATTTACCCACAGCCTCCTGGAAAATTGACTTTCCTCTCTCTGTCTTTTCATTTGTAAGCACAAGGGCATAAAGAGTCAAATATTTGCCACATTAAAACTATTTACTTTCCATTATTTTCTTTCTATAAAAACTATAAAATACATTGTGGACCCTCCAACCTTTCTGCGAGATTTGTCAGATATTTTCAATGTAAGACAAAGACTAAAACAAATCCAGAAAGATGCGTATTTGTTTTCTCTAGTATAACCCAACTGATTCCATTCTTCAAACTTGAAATTGTGTACTTGACTAAGAAAAAACAACAAACAATTCACCAATTGCATTTGCCAAGCCTCCTGGTTTATAGAGCTGTGGGGAGTCAGGAAGATGAGCCCAGCAAGACACAGGTCATCTAGCGATATGAGAAGTTAAAAAAGAGAAGAAAAACAATCATTTTCTACAAAGTAGAAATCGAAACGCCTGCAAATCACACAGGTATATGACCATCTAAATATGACCATACATAGAAACTCAGATTTCCAAGAATTTTTCCTCGTATGTTTCTTGGCAAAAGTGAATCATAGGAGAAATCTTTTTTTTTTTTTTAACTAAAAAACAATCGCTTGTTCATTTGACAAATACCTACTGAGTGCCTATCATGTACCCAGAACTGTGGTTATAGGTGTGATACTGACAGACACAGTCTCTACTGGTCTAGGATCTTACAGCCGCCCAGTGGGGAACACATCAGTCAGCAGGCAGTTCTGGAATAGTGTGGCAAGTGACGTGATGGAGGTAACCCAAGAGCTATGAGAGAGAGTACCTGGAAGGACACCTAACCCAGATTTGGGCTTCCTTGGATGTAGATATCTTCAAATTGAGATCTAGAAAATAACAAGTTAGCTAAGGGAAGATACTACATGTTTTGAGGATGACGGAGGAGGTCCCATGTGAAATGGAATAACATGTACAAAAGCCTGTAGCAACAGTGATCATAGAGAGTTGAAAGTATTGAAGACAGTTCTGTTTAGCTGGACTTTCCCACACCAGGAAGTGGATACAATTCTAATATTGCCACCAACATTGGCTTATATCCTTGGATAGTGAAGGGGAGAGATGGGGGCAGGACACAGTCACACTAAGAGTCATGCTTTGGGCAGCCTTGCCTGCAGGGGGCCACTGAACCGTATGTATTACACTCATATAAAATTGTCCCAGTCTAAAAGAACCTATGTAGGGGTATTTCAAGGTCCTTTGAGAGGAGCTACTGGTAAGTTTGTGCCTATTCAAATACTTTTCATTTTAAGCATACTAGGCTGGCAGGAGGGGCATCTACTGAAAATTGGACTGTGAGGAAAGAGCATGGCCTGTGGAGTCAGAAACACTGAGTTCTACCCCAGGTTCAGGCCCTGTGGGTTGTCACACCTGACACATCCCATTCACTCACTCACTCATTCATGTATTCAAATATTGAGAGGCCCTTCTATTTACCATAAACTGGTAGGAGCTGGTAACAGAAGGCAATATGGTTCGGCTGTGTCCCCACCCAAAATCTCATCTTGAATTTTAATCCCCATAATCCTCATGTGTCAAACGCAGGGCCAGGTGGAGGACACTGGATCATGGGAGTGGTTTCTCCCATGCTGTTCTCATGGTAGTGAGTGAGTCTCACAAGACCTGATGGTTTTATAAGCATCTGGCATTTCTCCTGCTTCACTCACTTGGTCCTGCAACCCTATGAAGAAGGTGTCTGCTTCTCCTTTGCTTTCTGCCATGATTGTAAGTTTCCTGAGGCCTCCCCAGTCATGCGGAATTGTGAGTCAATTAAACCTCTTTCCTTTATAAATTACCCAGTCTCAGGTATTTCTTCATAGCAGTGTGCGAACAGACTAATATAGAAGGATAAAGTAAAGTCCTCACCCTTAAGGAACTCAAGAGTCTAAGGAGGGCGGAGCAAGCAAATATGCAGAAGATTGCATCACCCTGTATTAAGCATGATGCTGAAAAGAAGCATTGAATGCCATGACAGTCCACAGAGGAAGGGACAAAAGCAGGCTCTCTTGTGATGAAGGTGCCTGAGCAGAGCCTGAGATGATGAGCAGCCTGGTGGAGAAGCAGGGAAAGGTCATCCCCAGCAGAGGGAGCTGCAGATGAAAAGGAACAGAGTGGCGGTAGAGCAGGGAGTAGCTCAGTGTGGCTGGCATGAAGGGTGAGGATGGGATGGGGGGAGAGAGGTTTCTGTTGTAACCCATGTCAGATGATGATGAGCCTCGAATGATCATGTTAAAGTATTTGCATGAGGTGGTGGAGGAAGAGGGGTCCAGGATAGCTCCAGGCAGGGTGACTGAAGGGAAGGGGTCCCATTAACCAGCACAGAAAAGGAGATTGAATGTGGAGCTAAAACAGGTAAGTGTAAGGTGCCTGTGAAAAATTCAAGTGCAATACCATTGGAAGTATGTAGATATGTAATTCTACAGGTCGGGACTGTATAGAGATTTAAGAGTACTCACATATAGATGATCACTGAAGCCATGTTGGGGGTGATATTGCCCAGAGAGAGAGAGTGTACCGTAAGAAGAGAAGAGGTCCAACCAAGAACAGAGCCCCAGAAAGCGCTTAAAGGGCAGAAGGAGGAAATGGAACCTATCAAAGGGACCAAAAAGGAACTAGTTGAGATGTAGGAGGAAAGCCCTGAGAATCAAGGAAGACGTGAGTTTCAAGAAGGCTGGGGGTACTGAGTACTTTGGTCAAAGGCAGCTGAGGAGTCAGGTAGGATCCAGACGGACCTTACCCACTGGATTGGATCATTTAGAAGTTGCTGCTGAATATGGCCAGAGTGGATTCCAGGGAACGGTGGTGGAGTCAGGCAGCAGGGAGGGATAATGAACATGAGGAGACACAGAGGAGCCACCATGAACATACACAGGTTTTATACAAAACATAGCTAGGAAGAAAAGACAGTTTGGTAGCTGAGGTGGAACTTAGGGTCTAAGGACAGTTCCAGGAAGGGATGGGGGGTGGATTGAAAATATGTGGAGGCTGGGCATGGTGGCTCACACCTGTAATCCCAGCATTTTGGGAGGCCAAGGCAGGTGGATCACTTGAGGTTGGGAGTTCAAGACCAGCCTGGCCAACATGATGAAACCCCGTCTCTACTAAAAATACAAAAATTATCCAGGCATGGTGGCACGTGCCTGTAATCCCAGCTACTCGGGAGACTGAGGCAGGAGAATTGCTTGAACCCGGGAGGTGGTGGTTGCAGTGAGCCAAGATTGTGCCATTGCACTCTAGCCTGGGCGATGAAGTAAGACTCCATCTCAAAAAAAAAAAAAAAAAGAAAAGAAAAGAAAGAAAATGTATGGAGAAGAGTTGCATACTGTAAAACTGCATGCAAACCTTAGTTACTGGTTAATAATGCCCTCTGATACACCCAGCAGCAGCCTGGTGTGAATGTGACAATGTGACATAAGTGTGATGGTGAGCAAGGGAGCCATCAGCCCAAGAAGGAAAATAAGGAGAGTAAAGACATTTTTTCTTTCTCCCATCTGTAATTTTCAGTTAATTCCTTGTCTGTAGAACATTGGTGTTTTGCTCTCTGTTCTCCCCTTACTTGGACTCTTTTCAACAGTTGATGAGCTTCAAACTCATTTCCTTTGTGGTGATTAGACCTAAAAAGTGGCCTTCTTCAAGTGGCAATGAGACGCCCCAGCATTAACACTCTGAAATATCACAGAAGTTATCAGAAACTGAAGAGGCTCTGGTTGGAAAATCTGGGAGTGAGGAAGAAAACTGAGAGAGGAAAGGCAGGGAGGGGAGGGGTGGGAGGAAAGGCTGAGAGGAGAGGTCACTATAAACTAGAAGGAGGAAGAATAGAGGAGGGAAGGAAAAGAAAGAGGGGATAGGAAGGAAGAGAGGAGAGGGGAGGGAGGGAGAGGAGAAAGAGAAAAGAGGGAAGAGATGGGAAGAAGGATGGGGAGAGGGAGAAGGGAGAGGTCACCTTAAGTTGGAGAGAAAAGGATGGGTGAGCATATGATAAAGGAGAAGAAAGAGAAAGAGGAAAGGAAGGAAGGCAGGGGAAAGGGAGAGATGGGATAGGTCAGGTTAAACTAGGGAAGTGTCTGAATTAATATTCCAGGAAGAGATGCTGGATGGATTGAAAATGTCTCAAGAACAATTGCACATTGTGAAACTGCATACAAACCTCAGTTATGAGCTATTACACTCAGCAGCAGGAAGCAAGAGAGGCAGAAAAGAGAGGTGGGATAGGTCAGGTTAAACTAGAGAAGTGTCTGAGTTAAAACTACATTTTTAAGAAATGCAGTTTGGGCCAGGCACGGTGGCTGCTGCCTGTAATCCCAGCACTTTGGGAAGCCGAGGCAGGTGGATCACTTGAGGTCAGGAGTTTGAGACCAGCCTGGACAACATGGTGAAACCCCGTCTCTACTAAATATACAAAAAATTAGCCAGGCATGGTGGTGTGCACCTGTAATGCCAGCTACTCGGGAAGGGGGTTGAGGTGAGAGAATCGCTGGAACCCAGGAGGTGGAGGTTGCAGTGAGCCAAGATTGTGCCACTGCATCCCAGCCTAGGCAAATAGAAAGAACTGGAAAGAAAGAAAGAAGGAAGAAAGGAAGAAAGGAAGGAAGGAAGAAGGAAGGAAGGAAGGAAGGAAGGAAGGAAGGAAGGAAGGAAGGAAGGAAGGAAGAAAAGAGAGAGAGAGAAAGAAAGAGAGAGAGAGAGAGAAAGAAAGAAAGAAAGAAAGAAAGAAAGAAAGAAAGAAAGAAAGAAAGAAAGAAAAGGAAAGAAAGGAAGGAAGGAGGAGGAGGGAGGGGAAGGAGGGAAGGAGGAGGGAGGAGGGAGGGAGGGAGGGAGGAAGGAAGGAAGGAAGGGGAGGGAAAGAGAGAGAGAAAGAGAGAGAGAGAAAGAAAGGAAGGAAGGGAAGGAAGGAAGGAAGGAAGGAAGGAAGGAAGGAAGGGAAGGAAGGAAGGGAAGGGAAGGAAAGAATGTAGCTGAGCCTTGATGGACAATAAATTGTAGAGGGACGAAGGGACTTGTGGCTTGACCCTGTGGACTAGCTACTATCTCCTGCAGCTGCTTACAGAAGAGAGGCAAGGTCGAGCCGGTCTGCAGGCATTCATTTCCAAGGGCAGGAGGTATGTGCAATGACTGCAGCAAGCATAAGCTCCAAGAGACATCTCACCAGCCCATGACGGCCATGCAAGTTTCCCTGACAGGAAGCCTTCGGTTCTGAGAGCTGAAGCGTATGTATCCCTAGACACAGAGGCTGGGCTATGACAGAACAGCCCTGGAAGAGGGGCCCCTGCAAGGGGCAGGACAATGACAGGCCATCAGGCCTCAGGAGTGCCCAGAGCATCCATGAGAGCAAGGACAACAAATTAAGATGGAAAAGTAAATAAAAACCACATTTAAAAGGGCTGGTGTGCCACGTTAAGGATCTGGGACTTACCTTAAGGTCTAGAAAGGTTTTAAACATGGGAGTATCATAACTGTCTTTACATTTTTAAAAGATCATTCTGAAAAACAAAGACTGCAAACAAATGTTGAACCCTGGTTAATGATATGCAGGTTTGAATTACTTAGGAAGACATCAGTTTACTGATATCCGCAATTTACTTTGATATGCATAAAAAATAATAAGACTGATACCTGAATAGAGAGAAGGATGGTTGGCTAAATATATAATAAAGAAAATATAATAAAATGGTAATGGTGAAATCTAAGTGGTGGGCATATGGGAGAGAGTTCACTATAAAATTATCTCAACTTTATGTTTGAAAACTTTCATAATGAAAATACTGATAAAAGAAATGAAATAATTATATGAAAAATATACCTGCATTCTTACGTTTATTACAGCACTATTCACAATAGCAAAGATTTGGAATCAACCTAAGTGTCCATTAACAGATGAATGGATAAAGTAAATGTGGTAAAATATATACAATGAAACACTATTCATCCATAAAAATGAATGAAATCATGTATGTTGCAGTAACATGGATGGAACTGAAGCCACTATCTTAAGTAAAACAACTCAAACAAAAAGTCAAATACTGCATTTTCTCACTTAAAAGTGGAAGCTAAATAATGTGTACACATGGACATAGAACATGGAATAATAGACGTTGGAGACTCGGAAGGGCGGGAGGGGGTGAGGTATAAGAAATTACATAATGAATACAATGTGCAAAGCACAGACTTCACCACTATGCAATAATATATCCATGTAACCAAACTGCACTTATACCCTTAAATTTATACAAATTAAAAAATTCTGAGACATTACATCATTATGGCTGCTACATGATTAAAGCTCCATTAAAGGGTGGGAGAGCTAATTAGGGTGTTGTTGCAGTAACTGAGGCAAGAGCTGATCATGGTCCAGACAGTCAGTAAGGGATGTGAATTCAAGAGATATTTTGAAAATGAAATCAACAGCTTCGGCGATTAGATAGACATAGAGGGAAGAATAAATTAATATCCCTGTTTACCTGCCCTAGACAGAAACCAATCAAGAGTCTAGATGAGGATGGTCAATTGGGTTTGGGGTGAGAAGAATTCATGAGAGACCCACTAAGAACTTGGAATCACTGAAGTCCCCTTCGGCTGGCCTCTGACAGCGGATTCTCACCAGGCTCTAGCTCTTCACTTTCGTAGTCTGTTCTCGAAGTCAGTGGGCTTCAGCCCCCTTGGGTGACCTGAGGACGGGAGAGGGGAGGGAAGTCATCACTGCCCAGCATCTCCAGTGGCCCCAAACCAGAGCCAAGGCTGGGTTGCTTCACCCACTGCCCTGACCTCCTTGTCCTCCCTCAGAGCCCTCTGAAGGCAGCTGTACCTCTTCTTTTGGAAATGGAAGTGTTCTGTTTTGTTGTGTGTGTGTACGTGTGTGTGTGTGTGTGTGTGTTTAGAATAAAATTGTTTTGAATCAGCCACTTCAAATTGCTTCATCTACAGTCAGCTTTGATTTATCTGCTTTCAGTCAGAAAACAGATTGCTCTGGAAGACTCAGTCACAATAAGGCAAAAATAAGCTTTGCTCAAGGGTCTCAAGCTGCCTCTCCCCCAAGAGCAGATGCTGGCCGGCCTGATGGTTCTCTGAAAGGCAGCCTCACTCACTGGGTAATTCCTTCCTCCCTCCCTCCCTCCCTCCCTCCACCTGCATATGCGCTGGCTGCAATTTTAGCTCATTTCCTACAGCTTTGTCCCGGAGACCTTTAGCAAGCCGCCCTTAGTCCTTCCCACCCCATGAAGGACGGTTGTCAGAGGACCTATTTCCATTTCAATAATTACTGTTGTGATTCATGTCTGGATTCTTGACTCTGGCACCTCCACAGCCATTTTAAATTGAACCTTAAACCCTAAATCTCTTACCTTGTCAAGGCTTGGAGCTTCCTGAATATTCGTGAGGAACTGACCAGAATATGAGAGACTGCTTCTCCCCCTGTCAGGCTATGGAGATGCTATTACCATTTGGTATCTGAACCTAAGGAGGAGACTCCAGGCTCTGCTTCAGGTGGGGACATGGGAGAATGGGTTGATAACTGTCACTTTTCCAGAATAAAGCCAACACACACCTCCCAATGCATGTACAACCTCATTATGGCATTTAACCTTTTTTAAGAAGGAGACCTCACTTGAGAACCAGACAGTATCTACTCTTTTAGTCCTGGAGGTTTCTCCCTCATCTGGTCCTTAAGCATTAGATAGGGAGTCGAGTATACCTGAATTTATATCCCAGCTCCACTACTCACCTCTGAGCCTCAATTTCCCCACACCTAAAACAAGGAGGGTGTTCACATTGGAGGTCTTTTTGAGACATCAGATCCTGTAGACAGCACCAGGCCAGTGCCTGCATCCTTGTTTGTGCTCCGCATTCAGTGGCTGTGATTACCCAGGTGTGGAGAATGTCATTTTCCAACATGAGTACACGTTTTACACATCAGTTGTGTAGCTGAACACCACAGAATGTATTTTATTTTATTCCATTAAAAAATACTTTTAGTGTTTTGTTTTCATTTCCTTTGTGTCAATAAAACTTCACTGATTTCAGCTACTTCTCTTTCGGAGAGACAGAGAACATATTGTAAAAACAAAGAAATATGCTCCTTTTCCAGCTTTTTTTTTTTATCATCTTTAGGACTCTCCCAAGAATCCTATCCAAGTTTCTAGTCTCTCCTTAGCTGAAAAGGATAGTCTTGCAAATATGATCAGTGATGAGGACACTTGAAGAATATTTCCCAGAACGATTCCTGTGTGCTAAGGGGGGCTGTTTGGTGGGTTATGGAGGGACTTTCTTTGTTTTGTTTGCTTTGGCTTTGTTCGTATGTTTAAATTCTTGGGTCCCCAAGGCCACACTTCATCTCTGCATCCTGTGTCCTGGGTCTGCTCTCCAGCAGGGACCGTAGCTCCTGTGGGCTGTGCGAGGACACTGTCGGAAAAGCCACCAGGTGACTGAGCTGATGCCTGGCTAACAGTGAAGGGCAGGTAGAGCTACGGAACAGAACATAGGAGGGGCGTGTGGAGAGAGGATAAAAGAATACAATTTAAAATCATTAAGACTTCCTCTATCCCAGGCACAATGCCAAGGTTTTTGTTCATGAACTTTCTCTTTATTTTTCCCAATCTCATAATAAAAACTTCCTTTCCAGAGAGGGAAACTAACAGAGTTTGAGTCATTTTCTCCAGGGGAGCCAGCTAGTGAGTAGCAGAGCTGAGAGCTGAACCCAATAGCTTATTGAAGAGCCCCAGATCTTGCCTATGATGGGGTCTGTTTCTCTGAGGAAGCAAACTTCTTAGAACCCATAGGCCTGCAGAGCTGAGTAAGACAGACACTGTTTAATGGGAGCCACGTGGAGTTCTCCTCCTGCACCTGGACCTAGTAGAAATCAGACAGGGTAATAAATGGGTGGGACGTGGAACTCTCCTCAGCCTCACAGTTTCAGGGGGAGGAGGGAGCAAGAGCACCTGGAGGCCCCTGCCTTGAAAGTGAGTATGAAGAGAGTGCTGGAAGGGGCAGCATCTTTCCTCCTTTTACCTAACAGACCTGATTCTTTAAAAATATTCGAGATCGTGGCTGAACTTGAAACTGGTGATCTGGAGAGAGAATAGCCTTAGATTTGGACTTGAGGTTGGACTCTGAAGAGGGGGCTGGGCTCTTCTTTCCCAGGATGTTTGAGGCTCTTAGCTCAGGGTAGGCTAGAAGTTTCCAGTTTCACCATGATGGGTCCAGGTCAGGCTCCTGCCAGACCTGGGGGGCTGGGGGAGCCATGGGCTCCTGGGTTATGAAGCTGAGGGGCCCTGTGTCCTAAGAGGTTGGGTGCTTGAAGCCCAGGGCCCCTCTCTGCCTTTTGCTTTGTTTTGTCTCTCTTTCTACTGCCTCTCATTACCACTACTACCCAGAACAGAGTTGGATATAGGAAGGGCCCTCCTCCTCATTCCTGTGATGGGGATCAGGCTTTGGATGTAGAAGGCTCCTCCTATCTGACTCGTGCCTCAGCATTTCCCTGGCTCTGCAGGGCCAGCAAGGCCTCCAGCACTGTGTCAGGCCTCCGAGGATTATTCTACTTGCCCTGACATTCCGTGATGCTGCCTCCAACAGAAGGTCCTAGGAGCAGCCAAAGTGTTGCAGTCACTTGAGGGAGATTGAAGCCCATCCTCCTTTTTCAGTGCCTGCTATGATGAAGTGGGTGGAGTGGGGTATCCTTTCCAATGAGTGTACAGCATCGGTCTCTCTGCAGCAGGCCATGGCATGGTGGTGGCCACTCCTACTAGAGCTGTTGACAGTCACGCCCACCTGGGCTGGGGACGAGCTACTCAACATCTGCATGAATGCCAAACACCACAAGAGAGTGCCCGGCCCAGAAGACAAGCTCTATGAGGAGGTACAGTGGCCAGACCTGGGGATGGGATGGGGAAGATCAGGGAAGGGACACAAATGCCAAGATGGTCTCCAAACCTCATCAACCCTGATCATTTGGTTCCTGGGGTTGGGAGTTGAGCAAAGACAACTAGATGGAAAGAGACTATGCCTTTTTGAGACCATGAGAGCCAAGTGATTCAAAGTTCCCATTTCTGAGCTGCTCCAGCCACTGGGAAAGCCGGGGCAGATGGTGATCCCAGAGGTCCATTGTTGACTCGGCGTAGATGAAAACAAGCCTTCCTGCCAACAGGTCCTGGGGAAACATACAACGTATGTAACCCCTCCCCAAGCTCCTAAAGGCAATTGCCAGGGATGTGGGAGGAAGAACACAGCTGGCATTTTGCCTATGAGACCCTCCCACTCAATGCAACCCCAGATTCCCCTAGGTCTCGCTGGGGCTCTTCTACCTGCTTTGCCCTAAGAGGTTTCTGCTGCCTCTCAGGAGCTGAGAGCCCAGAAGTTGTGTTCCTAGAGGACTGTAGCAGCCTGTGGCAGGGGGTCAGTGTGCAGGTGCCTATGCCCTTTGGGTAAACATTGAGAGATTATCAGGGTTCCTCTTATGTAGGGGCTTACCAGCTAAAGGCATCCCACTTGCTCAGGCCTTCTCCTAAGGGACATTTTCATTTCAGCACCCTTCTTCCCTAGACACCTGGCAATCCTTGCCCCTTATGCCTGGGCCTTTTGTTTCCTCGTCTGCCTTCAGTGCATCCCCTGGAAGGACAATGCCTGCTGCACCCTCACAACAAGCTGGGAAGCCCATCTGGATGTGTCCCCACTCTACAACTTCAGCCTGTTTCACTGTGGACTGCTGATGCCTGGCTGTCGGAAGCACTTCATCCAGGCCATCTGCTTCTATGAGTGCTCCCCAAACCTGGGGCCCTGGATCCGGCCAGTGGGAAGCCTGGGGTGGGAGGTAGGAGGCAGATCTGTGCAATGCTCTGTTACTATATTAACAGCCAGAGCTTTCACCCTATCTTATGCTGATGCCTCCAGGATGCTAGCAGGAACAGGAGGTGTTATCTCCCTATGGACAAGAGCAGACCCAGAGGCCCCTGCTGGAGAACCACATGGGGGAGACTGTTTTGACAACAGTGGGATGCAGGGCTATCACCACAGAAGGCTTGGTGGAGTTAGACGGACCTGAGCTTCAGTCTCATGTTCTGTCCCTACCAGCTGTATAGCCCAGGACAAACTATTAAATCTCTTAGCCTCATTGGTGTTATTTGTAAAATAATACTTAGAGACTTTATAGAAGATGATGTACATATGGTAGCTGGCACAAATACCACTGTAGCTATTAGTAATCTTCACATCTCTGCTATTAATGTTCTTATCTCTGGCTATGACTGCACCCAGGAGGCCCCGAGTGGGCAGGGAGAGCGAGTCGTGAATGCACCGCTGTGCCAGGAGGACTGTGAGGAGTGGTGGGAAGACTGTCGCTTGTCTTACACATGCAAATCCAACTGGCGTGGCGGCTGGGACTGGAGTCAGGGTGAGTGGTGCTGACAATGCCTTGGTGGGGAAGCAGGACCCTTGGTGGTCCCCACAAGGGTGCAGGTGCAGAGGCTAGGGATGAGGGAGTAGGAGGTAAGCTGTCCCTCCTCCATCCCCTGCAGGGAAGAACCGCTGCCCCAAAGGGGCCCAGTGCCTCCCTTTCTCCCATTACTTCCCCACCCCAGCTGACCTGTGTGAGAAGACTTGGAGCAATTCCTTCAAGGCCAGCCCTGAGCGACGGAACAGTGGGCGGTGTCTCCAGAAGTGGTTTGAGCCTGCTCAGGGCAACCCCAATGTGGCCGTGGCCCGCCTCTTCGCCAGCTCTGCCCCATCCTGGGAACTGTCCTACACCCTCATGGTCTGCTCCGTGTTCCTGCCGTTCCTTTCCTGAGAGCCCTTCTTCTCCAACCCACATTCCTGCACGCCCGCCAACTGTGGGTCAGGCCAGGCCACAGCCTACCTCCTTCCTCAGGCCCTCCACTAAAAGCAGTGGCATGGGCTAGGGACTGGGTGGGACTGCAGTCCCCAGCCCATGCCACTGCTTTTAGGGGAGGGCCTGAGGAAGGAAGTGGCCACTGAGGCTTCAGCCGCTGGTGCCTGAGCCCTGCACATTTGGCCCGAGGCCCCCTCCACTGCTCTGCTCTGCCTTAGCTGGCCTGGGAGGGAGCTGGGGGCTGGAAGTACCAAGGTGACTGGCCCCCTGCTGCCTTGAGGGATGGGAGATTTTAAGGGGCTCGAGGACTTTTCCCATCCAGTGCACGCCTACCCCTTTCTATGACAGAGCTCATGGTGGCAGACCTGGCCTCCCGTCCTCCGATGGTGTCTCCAATAAATCGGCACTCAACCTCTCCTCTGCTTGACTTCCTCTGTCTTAGCTTTACGAGCAGGGACCCAGCATGCACACAGCGGGAAGCAGTTTGCCCACTGCACTGAAGCCTCAGAGTTAGGTTGTTACTTGCCTAACAATTATTACCCTCTTACTATCTGCCACACATCCTCACAACACCTCTCTGATGGGAGTACTTTCAATGCCTTTTCTTTTTCCAATAAGTGACACCCCATACAAAGGACCCAAAGCCAGGGCGAGAGGAATGGGGCCACCCAGTGCGTCAGCTCTATTTTGGCTGCCAAAATTAAAGCTGCTATCTCGACTGCCTTCAGGGTTCCCTCTTCCTTTTAACCCATTCATTTTACCCCAGAATCACAGCACACTGGTCTAAAATTTTGGAAACCCAAGTTCTAATCTGGCCTCTTTGCTTTCTATATGACTTTTGGCAACTCCTGTGATCTTCATTAAGACTGCCTTGGTTTCTCTCTCTGCTGAAAGGAATGAGTTAGTTGGATTTAACTTATGAAAAAGAAGAAAAAGGAAAAAGCTAGCAACCTTGTTTGCCAGGAGATAGTGTGTGCTCCTTAGATGGTACACCACGACCTCAAGAATAAAGTGTTAGAACTGAACTGGGGATGGGGCCCTGACCTCGCACCCCGGCTGTAAGTGGACAAGCAGCTGACCTGCCCATCCAGCATCTTCTGGAGCCTGGAGCTGGGCGGCTTTCCAGCAGTAGATGATGCTTTCCCCCACAACATTTTATTTGACAAAGAGAGGGTTCTAGCATGGCTGCACTTGATTTGGCTGGCTTTTCTGACAACTGTTCATTCTTGTCAGACACCAGCCAGCCCCGCTCATTGCTTAAACTTGGCCTCCATTCCTTCTGCACCGGCCTCACAGGCTCATCCACTGAGCAGACCTTGTCTCAGGGGAGGCACTGGAGTCACAAAACCAACAAAGAGCGTCCTTCCAAGTGCGGCCCTCAGTGTCTAGAGTGGTAGATGACAGCTGCAGTGAGGACAAAGCTGTTCATAGGAAGTCTGAAAGAAAGGGGCTGGGTGGGGGTCTCTGAGAATGCCTCACAAAGGGGTGAGGCTGGAGCCCCAAAGAAGGAGGGCAGTTCACTGAGAACAGAAGGGAAGTGCTAGTCAAAACCCAGTGGAGGCCCCAAGGTATGAGCCAGATGAAGCAGGACCTTCAATTGCTCTTAAATTAATAGATTGTGGCTTCAAAAATACATATGAATGTATCAAAAATCTCTTAAAGAGCTTAAAAAATTGAAAATCTCTTGAAAACTGAGGTGTCTGTGGGTGTGTGGTTGATAATAAAGCTGAGAGGTTAATGCCCTTTTTAAAATGTTTTTAAATATAAGGAATTGCCAAAGGAAGGTTAAAATTGGAGTGGACAAAACAAGAGTAGTCTGGAAGCCCTAATAACTTGATACTTATTGATCACTTACCATGCACCCAGGATCTCTGGGAAGTACATAATATATATTAGTTCATTTGGTCCTCACAAAAGCCTTATTATCCTTGTCGTATTATAATATTATCCTCATTTTTTACTATTCTCATTTTTCAGATTGGGACATAAATACAAGTAGGTTTGAAACCAGCTAAGTCTGAGCCCACAGTTCCAGCTCACAGGCTTACACTGAACAGCCTGGTCTGTAGTTGAGTGGAACTGACGTGGATTTGGGAGTGGTGGGAGAGAGGGAGGGATGGCTGGTGGCAAGTCACAGTCAGGAAAGAGACTGAGTTATCCCCCTCCATGGGATTAGGAGTCATTACCCACAGGTCACAATTGACAGTTTAAAAGTAAAAAGGCTTCCAAGTTAACCCACCTAGGGTAGCCCTTGTGATTCATGGTGACATCCTTTCCCTGAAAAAGAATCTTATTGTGAGTTCCCAAATTGTTGGCATACTGCTTAATGTGTAGCCTACCGACATTGAAAAGGGTGCTGATTTTTTCTTTCTTTCTTTCTTTCTTTTTTTTTTTTTTGAGACAGAGTCTCTCTCTGTTGCCCAGGCTGGAGTGCAATGGCACAATCTCAGCTCACTGCAACCTCCGCCTCCCGGGTTCTAGCGATTTTCCTGCCTCAACCTCCTTAGTAGCTGGGACTACAGGGACCTGCCACCATACCCAGCTAATTTTTGTATTTTTAGTCGAGATGGGGTTTCACCATATTGGCCAGGCTGGTCGCCATCTCCTGACCTTGTGATCCACCTGCCTCGGCCTCCCAAAGTGTAGGGATTACAGGTGTGAGCCACCGTGCCCGGCCAAGAGTGCCGATTTAAATTTACATATTAAAGTTTTATTGATTGTCTTCCACATAGACATTTTAGCCTGTATGTTGCAATCTGTATCCAATAATTGTAACCTCTATATTGTACCCTCCAATGAAAAAGGACAACTTCAGGATGCGAAATCCCCTCCCTTCTCCTAAACTTTCCTATAAAAAGCCTTCCAACATGTAACACTCCAGAAGACTCCCAACTTTGTTAGTGTGTCTTCCTGGGTCAATATTCACATTTGGCTTCCAATAAACCTTTGTAAATTATTTCTGCTTCCAACAAACCTTTGCAAATTGTTACAAATAGCCTTAATTTTGGTCAACAGGAGTGATGGGTTGTAAGCAATGGAGCAGAACTGTCAGATTTGCAGTTAGATTGTGTGTTTTAATCAGAGTGATCCATGCACATGGCTCACACACATCGGCCAAAGGATTTCTAATGCAAAGCGAGAGAGCGGCTGTCAGTTCACCTATCCACCAGGTTCCTACCCTAGGAGCACCCCTTCTAACCATTTCTGAGTTTAGCTATGAAAAAGTTACAAAATGTGACTTACCTTTTCTGCCAGACGTTCAGACTATGTTTTTGCTCTCTGTTCTGTTTGAGTTTCTCAACTTAATCCTCCAATGTTTTTAATTCCGGCAATCCACTTTTAATTTCCAGGAGACTTTTTTATTTCGTTTTTTTTTTCACAGCCTGCTGTTTTTTGTTTCATGGATGTAATATCTTCTCAAATGTCACTGAAGATCTAATTAGAATGTTTTTAAGCTTGTTTTGAGTCTCTGAATGACCTGTTTCCTCCAAGGTCAATCTGTTCTGTTTCCTTGATTTTCTCCTACGTGCTGCTGGTTCTCTCTGAGTCCAATGGCTTTGACTGTCTATCTTTGGCTGTCATATTTAAGAATGAGGAGCTGAGTTGATTTTATAGTGAGCTATTTTAGGTTTCCTCCATGGTTTTATATAAGGATCTTCATTTCCCCTAAATAGCAGCCCTGCTGCTATTTGTAACAATTTGTAAAGGTTTATTGGTATGTGGGAAGAGCTTGTTGAGAGAAAGACCTTGCTTCAGAGTGTGAAAATTAATGAAGATACCCAAATAAGAACAAGCAAAGGCTATTCGTTCAGAGCTTGCAAGGAAGTCAGCTACTATCACTTGCATTTTGCCAGAGACTCAAGGCAAGGAGGGGAGTGGGAAAGTTTGAGTGGATAAAAGGGAAGGCTTCGGCTGGGCATGGTGGCTCACACCTGTAATCCCAGCACTTTGAGAGGCTGAGGTGAGCAGATCACAAGGTCAGGAGATCAGGACCATCCTGGCCAACATGGTGAAACCCTGTCTCTACTAAAAATACAAAAAAATTAGCTTGGCGTTGTGGCGGGTACCTGTTATCCCAGCTACTTGGGAGGCTGAGGCAGGAGAATCGCTTGAACTCGGGAGGCAGAGGTTGCCGTGAGCTGAGATCGCACCATTGCACTCCAGCTTGGGTGACAGTGCGAGCCTCCATCTCAAAAAAAAAGGGAAGGCTTTAAGTCTGCTAGGCTCAGAGGCTGCGCAGGGGCAGCTGTAGGCAGGCTAACTGGAAATGGGCATCCTATGTGTTTGGTTCAGGGAACATACTTAGCTTTTTCTGATTGGTCCTAAGTTGTAAATGGAGCCAAAAATAAGAAAGCTGGCTATTAATAAAAAATTCCTGACCATGTTGGGTCAATTGTGACAGGGATTATTCTTTGGCTCCCTGCACTGCATCTTCCTGAAGGTAAGATCCCTTACCAAGTGCAGTTAGTAGGTTGGCTTCTTGGGCTACTAGTGGATCAGAATCCTGTTTTATATACAGCTAACCATTGTTCATTTGTAGATTCAGTCTTTCAATCCCAGGGACAAAAATTAGGGAACAGTTATTAATCAACTCCTGGCTGTTTGGGGCTACCGCAGGGCTGATTGTTCGGCTTTCTGGGCTAATTGCTAGAGACAGAGTTCTGATGTCCTACAAGTCTGACTTGCAAGATAGTAGGATGGCTTCTGGGCTGGTTACTATAGATAATGGGTTAGAGTTCTATTGTTATATGTGGTCTGGTCATTGTCCATCTGTATATTTAGTCTCTCGAGACCAAGTTAGCAGGAGCTACATTGGGGTATGGAGCCTTTGCGTGGCAGAATAGGGATGGTTCTCTCTGGGATGCTAACAACCATATGTCAAATTTCAGCACTGTCCAATTAGCTGGGCGTGGTGGTGCCATGCACCTGTAGTCCCAGCTGCTTGAGGGGCTGAGGCAGGAGGACTTCTTGAATCCGGGAGGTTGGGTTTGCAATGAGCCAAGATGGCACCACTGCACTCCAGCCTGGGTGATAGAGTGAGACGCTATCTTAAAAAAAACAAAAACAAAAACAAAACCCAACTTCAGCACTATCCGGAATTTCATTTAATTTTTTAGAGAAGGTTATTCTACCCCAGGGGCTAAAATTGGGTTGCCTGAGCACTAGATTTGGGCAGAGGACATGTGGACCAGTGGTGTGTAAAGACTTTCTTGCTCTGCCCCCAATGCCTGCCAACTCTGAGCCCAGAGCCTCTCAGAGTTTCTGCCTGATGAATCAGCTCCTTCGTCCACTACAGCTGCCGCCTCCAATTTCTCTGGCCTTCTTGTTTCCTTTGATGTGCTCTCATGTGCTTCCTGTCTTCTAAATATTTGTTGAAATCTCTTGTTCGCTGATGGTTTCCTTCACATGCTCTTGATAAAGGAACATGGAAATAATCATTTTAGTGGTATTCATTCAACTCTCTGTAACCAGAAGCTGTAGATTTATTAAAGACTCAACAGTTGTTTAAATAGTAGATTGAAAGACAGCCAAATGGAAGACAAGGAGGATGAGGACAATATGTAGAATGAACTTGCAGGAAAGAAAGAAAATCAGAAGGCAGGTGCTAGAAACCTAATTGTGAGCAACCTTCTAGAAGGCATGAAGCCAGGCTACAGTAGAGGCAGTGGACACAAGAGGGGCAGATTCGGGAAATATTAGAGGATAGAACCAATAGAAGCTTAGAGCATATTTTTGCATAAAGTACCACAAAATAGGTAAAAGATGTTAGGGACGGAGAACTATCCCAAAGAAACCAGCAGCCTTGGATAACTGTACTCTGATGCTTCCATTTATAAGAGGAACTTTCCCCACTTTGGATTGTACTAGGTCTTGGTAGCAGGGAGCTACTAGGGGGTGTTCCTTCTCCTGGAGGCAACCCAGTCACTTTTGATGATGTGGGAACATCAAACCCTATTCAAGTCCTTCCTCAGGAACAATGGGAAGTCCTGGTGGCAAATAAAAAAACAAAGCAAAGTGGCCCTCTTGTATGCTGCCCTTGCTTTAAGATTCTTTCTGAGTAACTTTCCTCGGTAAGATCCCTTACCAAGCACAGGAGTTGCTGCAGCCTGACAGTCATGCACAGAGATCTTGTTCCTAGACCGCCTCTGCTGCCTGACGGAGGAGCGCTGAGCACCCCTGCCATTCCTCTCCCACCCCACCCCCACTGACCTCCTCCACAAAAACGACTGCTTCCTCAGTTGCTTCCCAATGTCCTATTGCTTTCGCTGTTGGAAGACCCAGAAATGAAGATTATTTTGGTGTTCCAGGCTGGTGTTGGAAGCTAAGCTACAAGTGGGAGCTAAGCTACAAGGATGCAAAGGTATATGAATGATACAATGGACTTTGGAGACTAGGGGGTAAGGAGGAAAGGTCAGATCACTTTCCCCAGCTTCAGCCCTTGAGATAGCTCAAGCCCTTTTGTGTCCACTCCCTTCTTGCATCCCCAGGGGGCACTTTTCCTGCCAACAACACCAGTCTCCCATTTTTTGTTTTCCCTCCTACTCTGTTTTCCTTACATCCATCCTCAGATTTACTGTCCCACAGAATCAGAAACCACTTTCAATAGTGCTTTTGCCACAAACGAGCCAAATAGAAACATCTGGAGGGCCAGGCGCGGTGGCTAATGCCTGTAATCCTAGCACTTTGGGAGGTCGAGGTGGGCGGATCACCTGAGGTCGAGAGTTCAAGACCAGCCTGACCAACATGGAGAAATCTCGTCTTCACTAAAAATACAAAATTAGCCAGGCGTGGTGGCACATGCCTGCAATCCCAGCTACTAGGGAGGCTGAGGCAGGAGAATCCCTTGAACCTGGGGGGCAGAGGTTGTGGTAAGCCGAGATCCCACCATTCCACTGTAGCCTGGGCAACAAGAGCAAAACTCCATCTCAAAAAAAAAAGAAAAAAGAAACATCTGGAGGAGAAGAGAGGATTTCCCAGTGAGGAGGAGCTGATGATGGGCTCTGAGATGCTGGCAGGATGTCAGCAAGGAGTTGTCCATCAGACAATTGACCCACAGTGCAGGAGAGAGGTGTGGGCTACAGATAAAAATCCTGGACTCACTTTCCTAGAAGTGTGGAAGTAGATGAGTTCTCTAAGGAAAATAAAGAGATAAAAAGGAGAAGCTTGTGGAGAGTCTCTCTGACTCACCTACAGTCAAGGAAGTGACAAGGAATGGAGCTAGTAAAGACGCAGAGATGCAGAAGCCGGGTAGAAAGGATGGAAGGGAGCTGCATCTCTGAGGGGCAATGTCAAATCCGAAGTTGCCCACTACATGTTAATTAACTCATAATTACTGCGTTCTTACTCGATGCTGGAAAATGCTGGTCCTGGGAATTGAAAGACTGAATATACAAATGAACAATGACCAGGCAATGTACAAACCAGGACTCTGACCCACAACCTGTAACAGCCAGCCCAGGAAGCCAACTTACTATCCACAGTATCCATTCCAGGAAGCCAAAGAATAACCCCTATAACAATTGACCCAAAATGATCAGGAATTGATTAATAACTTCCAGCTTTCCTATTTCAGCTCCTGCTTTTAACTTAGGACCAACTGGGGAAAGCTAAATATGCCCCCTCACCAGTCACATGGAACGCCCTGCTTCTAGTGAGCTGCTGATGTAGTTTGGACATTTGTCTCCAGCTAAGTCTCATGTTGAATTGTAATCCCCAGTGCTGGAGGTGGGGCCTGGTGGGAGGTGTTTGATCATGGAGGCAGATCCCTCATGACTTGGTGCTGTCTTCATGATAATGAGTTTTCATGAGATTTGGTCATTTGAAAGTGTGTGGCACCCCCACGCCTCCACCCCCAATTCTCTTGCTGCTACTTTTGCCACATAATGTGGTTGCTTCCCATTTGTTTTGTGCCTTGACTAGAAGTTTCCTGAGGCCTCCCAGAAGTCGATGCTGCAGTGCTTCCTGTACAGCCTGCAGAACTGTGACCCAATTAAACCTATTATATATTTTATATATAATCCAGTCTCAGGTATTTCTTTATAGCAATGCAAGAATAGACTAATACAACTGCCTACAGCTTGCCCCTTCCCACAGTCTTTGATCTGGGCAGATCTGAAGCCTTCTCTTTTATTTACTCTAAAACTTTCCCACTCCCCTGCTTGCCTTGAGTCTCTGGCAAAATGTAAATAATGGTGGTGGACTCCCTTGCAAGCTCTGAATTAGTAGCTTTTGCTTGTTCTCATATGGATGGTCTTCATTTATTCCACAAGATAGGATAGCAAAGAAGACAAACATCATTCCTGGCCACGAGGACCTTATACTGTGATAAGAAATACATTAAAGATATAAGCAGATGGTTAAAATTAAAAGAACTACAAATAAGATGATTCTTAGGAAAGAAGCATACAGGGGCCCAGAGAGAGTTGAAGAGGTGGCTAATTTAGATGAGATGGATACATAAAAGGAATAGGAAGCCTGAGAAAACATTTTGAAGATTGGGGCGCATGTTTGTAGGATAAATGGAAAGTGCTAGTGAGGTGAAGTTCAAAACAGGGCAGAAGAGCTGAGGGCACGATTTCAAAGGGGTTAGGAGACCCAACATTGAACACAAAGATTATTGGAGGTTTGATACTCTTTCCACTGTGATGGGAGAAGAAAGAAAATGTTTAAGAGTGATTTCAGAATCAAAATGTTTCAAATGTAACCTTTGACTCAATTAACATTGAAGCTTGCCACCTGCTGTGAGTTTAGAAGCTCATATCTGTGGGCCAGGGGGAACATTCTGGGCAGCGTGTCACATGGGCAACTGCTCCTCACGTCCAGCTTCCCAAATTCGCAACCTGGGCAGCTTGTCTGTTCCCAGCCATGTAGTGAATGTAAAATGTCCAATATATCAAAATCCACCCAAGGTTGACAATGCAGAGTTTTTCTCAGCCCTTTGCTGGACTCACAGCAGGGGTGCCCCATCTGCTCAGCCTACTGAGCTCAGCCCTTTGCGGGAGGGAGCATGTGAGTGAGCAAGTGCAGGATCTGGCTGCCCACTCCGAGCACTGACACAGGAGCAAGCTCCATGTGAGGCCCACGGCCAGACCAGGCATGTGGCCTCAAGGTGAAAATGGCATCACCCAGACAAGGGTGTCTATGACTCCAAAGCCCCAGAGAGGGTGTCAGTGTGATCATTAGCTCTTTTAGCTCTGCTGTCCGCAACCCAATGGATGGCGTCATGTTAGCAGCTCAGTTGGTCCCTGGCCCTGTCACATGGGTTGGCTGCCCTCTATCGGCAAGGGCAAAGTGCCAGTGTGACAGCCTTTCTGGGTACCCACACTCAGTGGGTCCGGAACTCTTGTCCAGTGTCCAAGAAGAATGAGGTCATGCTGACAATTGAAGGCTGATGAGGGTGGAAAATGCTATTGAGTGTCAGAACAGCTCTCAGCAGAGAGAGGATGCCGTCAGGTGGTTTCTCTCTCTCCTTGTGTGTCTGGGTCCAGGGCTTTTTATGGACTCAGAATGTGGAGTGGATGCTGATTGTTTTGTGAGTATGCAAAAAAGGTTAAAGTGAAGACACCACTCAAAGGTGGGCACAACAGTGTAGAAAATCAATTAGGACAGGGTAGGTAAAGGTAAAATAGGCAAAGGGTGGGGATCGATCAGAGGAAAGTGCACCAAATGGGAAGACAGGTTCTCAATCCAGTCCATAGATTTGATTTGTAGCTTACCTTTCAGGCTTTAAACTGACTTTGGCTTGGAGGTGGGATTTCACCGGGGACCTGCCCCTATCTGCCTAGGCATTTGGCTGCCCCCTGTTGCTATTAGTGAGATTTTAAAAACTGAGACAGAATTAATTTCAGAGTGAGGACATTTTATGGATAGACTAAAGATTGGCACCAGCAATGAAAAAGCAAAAACAAATTCATTTCCACCTTTTCTGAACTCTGCATCTGTCTATAGAGAGAGGGGCTATGGTTCCAGATCCTAGAACAACCCCTGATTGTAAAGCTGATGGGGTCAGGCCTGCTGACTACTTCACGAAGGAAGAACTTAGCACTTATCAGGCTCTGATTACTTCAATTCAAAGGAGATGTTTGGGAAGAAAGAGCAATTTTCCCTGGAAAGGAATTTGGAGCCTTAACAACAAGCCCCAGGAAGTCAGATCATAGAGAAGAACAAAGAAAGGCAAGCAGAAGGGCCACATTTCTCACCAATAACTAAGTGGGGTTTATCCTCTGTGGATACAAGTCAAATGTGGTCAGTCTCTTCCCCCTCCCTTACTCTAGGACTTCAAAATAGCCACAGCAAGGCATTAAATAATATGCGTTTCTATAGTTTTATTATTAAGTAAGAGGTATGACACCACCCAGTTCTTAACCCATTTCTTAGCCCAGGGAAGTTCAGAGGTAAGATAAAAATATTTGTCTTACACATGACTTAATAACTACACTAAAAAAAACCCTTAAAAATTGATGATGCGTGAAAATAATGAGTAGGATAGTAATTTTGGTGAATATTTTCATAGTTTTGATGAGGTGAGCTTTCTAAAGGCAGTATCTATAAAGTAAAAGATAAATATATTTACTTACATTTTTAAAAGGCAAGAAAGAAAAAGGAAAGGTTTTTTTTTTAAAAAAACACTCTAAATAAAATTAAAAGACATAAAAATAGGAAGAAATATTTGCAACACATACATACAGATGTCGATATTTTTAGTACAACAAATGTTTTTAAAATATAAGCAAAGGATTTGTATAGGTAATTCACATTTAGAATAAACTTTAAACTCCTGCCTAGAACTCTGACCTCAGCTCCTAAGACCTTTGCTCCTGCTTACCACTCTCCAGTGACCTGGGATTTCTTCTCGTTCTCAAAGAAACTAGGCTCATTTATACCTCAGAACATTTGTACTTGCTTGTTTTCTATTCCTTTGATGCTTTTGCCCCTATCATTGCATACCTAGCTCTTTCTCATAATTTGGATTTTAGTTCAAATATCACATCTTCAGAGAAGCCTTCTGCAACTACTCAAGTCACCATTCCAAGTCATACTCCATGTCACCTTGTCTTATTTTTTGTAGCGTATATCACTACCCCAAATAGTGTGAGTGTGTATCTGCACTGTCTCCCTCACCTCACTCTTAGAAAGCAGGCTTCATGAGGCGAGAACCTCACCTGTCTTATTTATTGCTGTATCCCCAGTATATGGAACATTTCATGGCACACAGCGGGGTCTCAACAAATATTTGTTAAATGATTAAATGAATGAATAAAGAAAAATGAGAAAATAAAATCAATAAACATTAACAAAAATTTTGTTTTGTGGGTAGTTAAATAAGTGCAAATTAAAATAATGAGAACCTTTTTAAAACTAATTAGATGGGTAATGACTAAAAAAATAGTACTGTCTGTTTCTGGGGATATAACTTGATGAATGCATTATAGAACGAAAACTGTTCAAATGCATTAAAATATAAAATTGTCAAATCTTTTTAGCTCACAATTCTACTTCCATGAAAAATCCTAAGGAAATGTCACTTCTACTTCAGACTGGAATGATAAATCCATAGATCCAAGAAGCTGAATGAATCTCCAGCACAAGAAACATGAAGGTGACATCAAAATAAATCATAATCAAATTGCTCAAAATATGTGATAAAGAGAAAACCTTTAAGCAAAGAGAGAAAAACATTTGATACTTTCAGAGGAACAAAATTAAGAAGAGAGTGGAGCAACACTGTTAAAGTGCTGAAAGAAGAAAACTGTCCACTTATAATTCTATGCCCAGAAAATATATCTGTTATGGGCTGAATTGTGTTCCCCCACCCCCCCAAACTTCATATGCTGAAGTCCTAACTGCCAACTCCTCAGAATGTGACTATATTTTGACATAAGGCCTTTACGGAGTAATTAAGGTAAAATAAAGTGATATAGGTGGGCCCTAATCCGATATGATTGGTGTCCTCATATGAAGGGAAGATTAGAACACCACGCAGACTGAGGGGCAACCATCTGAGATCATGGTGAGATGATGACCTTCTTCAAGCAACAGAGAGAGGCCTCAGAGGAAACCAAACTTGCCAGACCCTGATCTTTGACTTCTGGCCTCCAGAACTATGAAAAAATTAATTTCTGTTGTGTATACCATCTACTCTGTGGTGTTTTGTTACGGCAGTCCTAGCAACCTAATACAATATCTTTTTTAAATGAAGACAAAGTAAATACATTTTTAGACATACAAAGTTTAAAACATTCATCACTAGCAGACCTAGACAATGAGAAGTATTAAATAGGCAGAATAAAAATAATAGATTGAAATGTAGATCTATGCAAAAGAATGAGGAACATTGGAAAGATGAACTACGTGGGTAGATATCCAAGATTTTTTAAAATTACTTAAATCTTAAGCTCAGGAATTTGAAACCAACCTGGTCAACATAGAGAGACTTCATCTCTACAAAAAATAAAAAACATTAGTAGGGTAGGGTGGTGTGCACCTATGGCCTCAGCCATAGGTAACCCCTCTTTCCAAAAAAGTTTTTTAAAGAAATAGATTATTTGAATAGCCCTATACCTATTAAAGAAACTATAGCCCTATACCTATTAAAGTTGTGGTTAAAACTATTCCCACAAAGAAAATACAAGGTCAAAATGGATTTACTGGTGAATTACAACAAACATTTAAGGAAGAAATAATACCAACTCTACAAAAACTCTCCTAGAAATTTGAAGAGGAAGGCATACATACCTCCCAACGTATTTATTTTTAATGTAATAACTTTAATCAGCACCCTTTTACTGACACATAACACGCAACATGAATTGTTGCCTGAGGAAAACAGTTCTAAAAGAACACAAGAAAAGTTGAATGTGGTGAAGTAGATAGAGGTATCCTAGGCAAAGGCCCCTGCCACAAGGAAAGAGAGAGGAAGACTCTTGTAAAGGACAGCTACTCTTCCTCCAGTTGCCCCCGACATCTCAGTGGTAAGAAACATTTTCTATGTTTCATTGAGGTGGTACTAATATTTTCAGAGCACTACACTACTGAAGAGAAGATTGTGGACAAGGGCAACTTTTCATCCCGTATCACATTTTGGTTCCTAGATCCTGAGTGTGCTACAGTTTACTAAGGATCTCCCATGTGCTGAGTTCTGTGCTGGGAATTTCCAGGTATAACATTCCTTCTCATCCTTACAACCACCTCTGTTATAAGAAACACCATTCAGTACAATGCATCCTTGCCCAAGCCCCAAGTTTCTTTTGCAGGCCAGGAGAGGCCAAGAGATGAGATAAGAAAGGACAAACAAACCATCACAAGATTCAGGTCAGATTTACTCATTGATGTAACCCATGTGGCAGGCGCCTCCTTTTTCTCTCTCACAAGTTATGTTTCTAATCCCCTACCAGGAAGGGAGAAACAGGCAGAGGGGAGGCAAGGAGTCCATCTTACTACTTCCTCAACAGGGCCATCCTTCTAAGGATGTATCCTCATCACTTTGTGGTCTGTAATTAGGTTGTTCCCTCAGCCTGGTGGATAAGCTCTTGTGTCACCTCATTCCTGTTTTCTTACCTTCCCTCCATTGGATATGGATAAAAATTTAAGCTGATTTTTACTGCCAAAAGTCACACAGTGTTGAAAAAAAAGTGATAGACTCATCCTTGATGTGCCTTTCAGTCTTTGAATAATAGAATAAAGTCTTATTGACTGAAGCTTCAAAGACATGCCACTTCCCAACCTTTCTCTTTTTCTTCTCTTTTCTTCTCATAATCCCTTTCTTCAAGACCTCAAATACCCTGCCTGACCCTCCTTTCAGAAGAACTGATCGCTTATATCTTTGTTGGACATTAGTGTACCATGGTTGTATGCATATGACTGTCCGTGGCTTTATCTAACTTAGTAGACTTGATCTTACCATCCCCTGGTTCTGCTAGGAAGTGAGGGCATGGGGAGGGGAGACTTGGGACATGGAGTGCTGGAAGGAGAGAAAGTGGGGTAATGATAAATTTTCTGCTCTGAGTTGCATTTTCCCCCCAAGGTATCTGAAATGAAACATATTTTACCACCATGAAAATTCATTTATTTCTTCAGACTTTCCTATTCTCAATACAAGCAATTACAAAGTTCAAATTCCTTCTTTTGGCATATTTCTTAGAAAACAGTAATCCCCATTTGGATTAATTAAAGGCTTCAGTCAACAAGCAACTAGTCAAAAGACAATTCACAGTGAATGCTAGCATAAGAGGTGGAGAAGGGAGAGGATGACTGGTCATTAGCCATCTGGGTTGCTGCTCCTGTTTCTATAGGAACATCCAGAGCAGTGTGGCCCCCAGCAAGGTTGGTCTTCCTCAGGTGGCCAGCAGGAGGCAGCATAACACATGGGAGTTGGGGAAGAGGGTGCTGTGGAAATGAAGATCGCCTACATGAGAACAAGCAGAGGCGATTTATTCAGAGGTGGTTATAACAAGGGGGTCAGCCACCCTCACTTATCCTATGACAGAGGCTCAAGGCAGGCAAAAGAGAGTGGGAAAACTTTATAGTTAAAAAAAAAGTCAGTGGAACAGCTTTAAGTATGCTTTGATTGTAATTTGTCAGTGTGGGGAAGCTGTAGGCAGGATAATTAAAAGTGGAGCACCTTTCATGATTGATTTGGGGAGCATTCTATGTTTGGGCCTCAGTTGGAAGTGAGGGCAAAAAATAAGGAAACTGGCAGCCATTGACCAAGTCCTCCCCCTTCTATAAAAGTTGCTACAAAGGTTATGGTTTGGCTTCCTGACCAGGTTGCTGCAGAGTTCTATTGTAACATACAGTCTGCCGTTGTCCACTTATATATTCAGTCCATTTGTATACTCTGTGCTTCAACATCATGCTTGGTCTGCACTTTCTGCAGCTACCCACGGGTGATCAATAGGAGGCTGACTTTGTGTGTCCTCCCACAGAGGACTCCCATCATCAACTTTGTATTAGCTATCCATTGCTACGTGTCTTAGTACATTTTGTGCTATTATTACAGAATACATGAGACTAAGTAATTTATAATAAACAGAAATTTATTGGCTCACAGTTTTGGAGGGTAGAAAATCCAATATCAAGGTACAGACATCTTGCAAGGGTCTTCTTGCTGTGTCATATGATAGAAGGAAGGGAGGAAGAATGAAAGAAAGAATGTGTTTAAAGGGGGCCAAACTCTCCCTTTTAAAACAAACCCATTCCCTCAATAATGGCACTAATCCATTCACTTCACCTTCATGGCCTAATCACTTTTCATTAGGTCCCACCTCCCAACGCTGTTGCATTGGGAATCAAGTTTCTAACACCTGCTTTTGCGGGGACACATCCAAACCACAGCACTGTGTAACGAATTACCCCAACAGTTAGTGTCTTAAAATATTTATTGTCACACATTTTCTATGGGCCAGAAATCCAGGTATGGTTTAGCAGATTCCCTGGCTCAGGATCTCTTACAAGGACACAGTCAAAGTATCATCTAGTTGTGTAATTGTCTTAAGGCTCAACTGGGGAAGGATCAATTTCTAAGCTCACTTACAACTCTGATGTTCACATGGCTGTTGGCAGAATTTAGTTTTTTGTGGGCTATTGGACCAAGAGCCTCAGTTCCTCACTGGCTGTTGGCCAGAGACCACTTTCAATTCCTTTTAACCTGTGTTTCTCCACAGGACAGCTCATAATATAGCAGCTCATTTCATAAGAGTCAGCAAACCAAGAAAAGCCAGGGAAAAAGAATCAAGACAAACTCTGCAATCAAAACAGAAATGATAGCCTTTTGCAACCTAGTCTCAGAAGAGACATTGAATCACTTTTGCCTTACATTCTATTCCTTAGAAGCAAAGTATTAGGTCTATCCCAGAAAGATCAACTTGGGGTATGGTGGGGGTGTGGAGCGGGGATTATAGAAGGGAGTGAACACCAAGAATGGAGATCATTGGGGGCTGTCTTGAAGGTTGTCTAATCACAAAACTCTGTCAAATAGAGGCATAACCTGGAGATATTGTGGCTTCGGTTCCAGACCACCACAATAAAGTGAATGTCACAATAAAGTGAATATCACAATAAAGTGAGTCACACAAATTTGTTGGCTTACCAGAACATATTAAAGTTTACACTATATTGAGGTCTACTAAATGAGTGATAGCATTCTGTCTAAAAAAAAAAAGTGTACATATCTTAATTTTAAAATACTTTATAACTAAAAAATGCTGACAATCATCTGAACCTTCAGCAAGTGGTGATCTTTTTGCTGGTGGAGTCTTGCCTCAATGTTGAACATTTTGCTTTGGATTAGGCTTTGACTTAAGGGAATGTTGTGGCTGGTTTGATTTTTTTATCCAAATTATTAACACTTTCTCCATATCAGCAAGAAGGCTGTTTGGCTTTCTTATCATTCACACGTTCACTGGAGCATCACTTTTAATTTCCCTCAAAGACTTTTCCTTTGCATTCACAATTTTTCTAACTGGTGCAAGAAGCCTAGGTTTCAGCCTATCTCAGCTTTCAACATGCCTTCCTTATTAAGCTATTCATTTCTAACTTTTGATTTAAAGTGAGAGACATGTCCTTCTCACATATAAAACATATTCATTCCATCCCATAGCCACAAAAGCCTTAACCTCTTCAGTACTAACTCAAAAGTCTATAATCTAGAGTCTTATCTAAATATCACCTAAATCAGATATGGGTGAGATTCAGGGTATGATTCACCCTAAGGTAAACTGCTCTCCAACTGTGAACCTGTAAATTCAAATAATTTATATACTTCCAAATACAATGATGGAATAGGCATAGGATAGACATTCCCACTTCAAACGGGAGAGATAGTAAGGAAGAAAGGGATAATGGGTTCCAAGTAAGTCTGAAACACTACAGGGCAAATAACATTAAATCTTAAGGCCTCAGAATAATCTTTAATTCAATGTCCTACCTTCCAGACACACTAGGGTGAGGGTTGGGCCCTGAAGGCTCCAGGGTTTTGCTGGGCGCATCCCATACAGTAACTGTCATGCATTGGAGTCACATGCTTGCAGCTCTCCCCAGGTTGGAGCTGCATGTTGGTGGCTCTACCAGCCTGGGGTTTAGGAAGTGGACCTGCCTTCATGACTACACTGAGCATTGCTCTCGTGGGGATTCTCTGCAGTGGCCCCATCCCTGTGACACTTCTCAGTCTGAGCGCCAAGGCTCTTCAGGGTATTTTTTGAAATCTAGCTGGAGGTAGTCATGCTCCTACGATTTGTGCACTCTACACACCTGTGGAGATGGTACTGCATGGACACTGCCATGGTTTACCTCATGTGCCTTCCATAAGAACAGGCACTGCCATACCTGGGCATGCTTGAGCCACACTGTAGGTGGCTAAGGAATGCTGCACTGGAATGCAGGCAGCAGAGGCTTGAGGTGGCCTGATGCCAAGCTTCTACGCCCCTCTTTTGACATGTTTCTGTCTTCCAGGTGTTGCACTGAGCCTGTGCTGGGAGAGGCAACCTTGACTATCTCTGAAATGTGTTCAGGGTCATTCCTTTACTGTCTTAATGAAGAGCATTTGGCTTCCGCCCACCCATATTAATCTCTTTGGCAGTTGCTTGGTCACACCTTGATGTTTTGTCTCTATTGTGCCATTTTATTCTTTACAACATGGCCATGCTGACAATTTTCCAAATATTTAAGTTCTGCTTGCCTTTTGGTTATAAAGTTCATCTTTAATTTGCTTCTCTCTTTTCGTATTTACTATGAGCAGTCAAGAGAAGCCATGCTGCACCCTGAACTCTTTACCTGTAGATTTCTTCTGCCAAATCCAATTTCATTGCTCATTCATAAATTCCTCTTTTCATAAAACACTAGGACAAGAAAGTAATTCAGTCAAGTTCTTTGCCACAAGAATAGTCTTGGCTCCAGTTTCCAATAATATACTCTTCGTTTCCATCTGAGATCTCATCAGAATGAACTTTACTGTCCATATTTCTACCAACATTCTGATCACAATCTCTTAGACAATCTCTAAGAAGATTGAGCCTCTCTCTATAGCTTTTCTCTTTTTCTAACCCTCACCACAACCACCCTTTATGGTTTATTCATGGCAATAGAGACCTTTTCTAGCCTGCTCCTCCAAACTCTTCCAGTCTCTGTCCATTACCCAGTTCCAGAATTGCTTCCACATTTTTAGGTGTTTGTTACAGCAGCACCCTACTTCTCAGTACCAATTTCTGTCTTAGTCCACTGATACTGCTATAATAAAATACCTGAGACTGGGTAATTTATAAATAATAGAAATTTATTTCTCACAGTTCTGGAGGCTGAGGACTTCAGGTTCAAAACACCAGCAGATTGGGCATCTGGTGATGGCTTGCCCTCCACTTCAGATTGTGCCTCTTGCTGCATTCTCACATGGTAGAAGGGGCAAGGTAGCGCCCATCAATCTCGTTTATAAGAGCATCAGTCCCATGAGGGCTTTGCCCTCATTACTTAATTACTTCTGAAAAGGCCTCATCTCTTAAAATACCAACATATGAATTTTGGGGAGACACCAGTATTTAAACCATAGCACTATTACTTATAAATTATTTATAGACTGCAGGCTGAGTGACCCATACATTTTTGCCACTTCCTGGGTCTTCTGTCTTTTATCTGTAAAACCCGACAGTGAAGAAGTGAACATTGTGTTGAGTTGATGGAATCTTAAAAGATTTTCTCAGGTGGCTGAACAGAACTTGGGAGAAACAGGTCACACAAAGTCTCGAGTCTATCTCGGAAAAGGAAACTTTTACAAAAACTGTAGAGATCAGGCTCTTTTCATTACGATAATATCTTCTGCAACATTCTACCAATGCCACCCCTCCCCGATCCCACCACTAATACACCTCACACCCTATAATAAAACAAATGGGCAAGCAGGGAGACTTCTGATATTTGGCTATTTGAGGTGTTTCTTATCTCCTTTCCACAGTTTCTCATAACTCCTTAACATTCCAATAACTTCCTTGCTTCTATAATCATTTCTGAATTCCTGGCACTACCATAATATTTTAAATTCAACAAGAAATAAATTTCTATCAGGAGAACCATAAACCACTGCAGATAAAAGGAAATACAGAATGTAACAAAGGTAGGTAATTACATAAAAAACATTAAGGGCTGTTTGGCCTTGGGGAAAATGTGACTCACTTGTTAAACACAGAGCACAGAGTAGAGAGTAAGCATATTACTCTTAAAATTTTTTGGTTTTCAGGGCAGCACAAAGCTATTATGTTTGGAAATAGACTTCTGTAAAGATTAACCTTCAGCCTCCACCATTTCAGTAAATATGAACACACACATTATCTTTCTCGGTCCTCGCCATAGCCCTTGGGAGGTTAGTATTACCATCCCCATTTTGTGAATGAGGTTACCAGGTCTGGGCTTTGCAGGAGCCAAGGCAGGGAGAGAAGGTGAGAGGTGAGGCTCCACAGGTGGGTCGGCAACAGGAGCCATGAAAGAGTTTTCAGCAAGGGATGACAGGTTTGGCTTTGAGTCATTTTAATATATGGCATGAGGAGTGAATTGGAGGGGCAAGGCTGGCACATGGAGGCCAGTTTGGAGACCATTGTGTTTTCCAGAGGGAGGCATAGCTGGTGCAAAAATTAGAGGTGCTCATTCTCAGGGTTGTGCAAGTGTCTGCTTAAATTTGTGTCCTTTCGTGGGGTAGGGGGCTAGAGGAGGGATAGCATTAGGAGAAATACCTAATGTAGATGATGAGTTGATGGGTGCGGCAAACTACCATGGTACGTGTATACCTACGTACCAAACCTGCACGTTCTGCACATGTATCCCGGAACTTAAAGTATAATAAAAATAAATAAATAAAAATAAAATAGAAATTTGCTTCCTTGCACCTAACTTGCCTCACCAGTTCCAGCTCGCTGAGAATATGAACTGCTGAATTTGTAACTGATCGTTTTCCTGTCAGCTGAGGTATTTGCCCTTATGAAAACCCTCAAGCTGGAGGGGTAATTACTAAAAATGAGAGCCTGTAAAATGCTGCTATACCCAACATACAGCAGCATACATAAACACACTTATGAGTATGACAAAGAGAGCTCATTCCTGTGGTGAGCAAGATGGGGTTGACTGCTCAGGATGAGACACTTGAGAAAGTGTAATGACAATGGGGAAAACAGAGATGCTTTTTCTTCTGATGTGGGAACAAGTTTATCAAGAGAGATGGTGGCTCCTCAGTGTGGGAGGTAGCTCAGTTTTAAGAGCCAAGATCATGCGAAGGAGGACAGTGTTCATCCATGTGCAAGGCAGCCTTAGAAAAGAATGGAGTTGAAGGTTCTTGATATCCACTCACGTGCTTCACCAGTGGTCTTCAAACGGATTTCCTTGGCTGTCCTCTAAACAAACAAATCGCCAACCATAACAAAATCCTCGAGGATGAGAACAAACGGAGGTGAAGAACGGGAAAATTAAAGCCTCGAGGGCTGTTGCAAAAATTAAGTGAGAAAGTGAATGGAAAGCCCTGTTAGCACAATGCCCACTGTTTTAGTTCCCTTGATGTTCATTTATTTCATAATTTCATTCTGAGCTATTTAGGGAATCTGATAGGTGGTAATAAGAGCTATCATTTGTTGAACAATTACAAAAGTATAAGCACTTTATCTGCATTATTTAATCCTTACAATGACCTATTTTACAGATAATGAATTGAGGCTCAGAGAAGTTCATTTAGTTGCCCAAGGGCATGCAGTTGTAAATGGCTTTGATGGATTTGAGGCCCAGTCAGTCTGACCCTAGCAGAGCCATGACATTAACCACTGCATCCTACTGCCTCTCCTGGCTTCAGAGCCACAGGATGAGACAAACACCTGACAAAGGACCTCACACTGAGCCCTGTTTCCCAGACCAGCACCTCCAGGGAGAAATTTTTCAGCCTTCCTGAGGAAACAATTTCATGTCTTGAAGCCTCTCACTGGGACTACTCTGAGAACATCTCTCTTCTGTCAAAACGTAATTGTTTCTTGCTTTTATTTCAACTCTGTGCAGCTTATTTAGTTGAGCTGGAAAAGCTTGAAATAATATGAAATTAAAATGTTATTTCAAAATACTTATGTCGCCACTCTTCATCACAAACAGCTCCATCCTTTGGACTCATGGGCAACAGTGATTCATTTCTGACTTTCAAGATCATGCCCCAGTTGGTAAAAATAAAATGTATTTTGGGGGTAACAAAATAAAATTATTCATTGCCAAGGGACTGAGGCTCAAAAATCATTTTTTCTTGAATAGAATTTATGAAAAAGAAACTAGCTTGCTTTCCTGACAATTGGACACCTCTTCTTCATGCTTTGTTCCTATTGCTGTGCTTTTTATTCATGCTGAAGTTTGAGGGCGGCTTTACATCCCGCACCGCCTCAGATATGTCTATTTGTAGCACCATATGGAATGCCAAATAGTCACCAAACAACATATCCCCAACTTTCATTATTGTACCTTCAAAAGAAGAAAAAGCAAGCAGTTGTAAATGGCTTAGCTGGAATTAAGGCCCAGTTAGTCTGACTCTAGCAGACTCACTGCTAGGGTCTCACTGACACAAGACAGCAGATCCTTGACATTTTCAAGAAGCATTCCCAAGACTCTGACAAATCCCTCAGAATGACGTATATGAGAATGTTTATATGGGAACCTAATTGCCTTCCAAATTACATTTTTATCAAAAGTCACATGTTTCCTATATACAACCTTACAATATAATTAAGTAGTCATTTTTCACTGAAGGTTTAGCCTCCTCTTAATAAGCAAATCGGGGCTGTCTGGGCACTCACTGAAAGTACCATAAAGTCCTCTTTTCTCTTTTTAAGTGTATGGATTGTTCACATCAGACACCTGAGCCCTTTCTAACATTCCCTTCTTTAAAGTAACTTGAAGTTTGAATCTCTGGTCAACCACAATGACTTCTTCTTAGAAGTAAGCGGTCATTTTTCATGGTGAGTAATCAAAGTAAGTGGTGTAAATGTGATAAAACAGAAATGGAAGTTTAAGAAAATCATTTATAATAATACTTGTTATAGACTGAATTGTATCCCCCCAACCAAAAAAAAAAAATTCATGTGTTGAAGACTTAACCTGCAATGCGACTGTATTTGGAGGTAGGGTCTTTGGGGAAGTAATTAAGACTAAATGAAGTCATAAGGATGGGCCCTAACCTAATTGAACCAGTGTCCTCACAAAAAGGGGAAAAAATACCGGAGTTCTCGCTCTTTCTTTCTTTCTCTCTCTGCATACACACAGAAGAAAGCCCATGTGAGGACACAGCAAGAAGACAGACATCTACAAGCCAGAAAGAGAGCCCTCACTAGACATCCACCCTGATGTCACCTTGATCTTGAATTTCTAGACTCTAGAATTGTGAAAAAGTAAATTTCTATTGCCAGGGGTGTCTAATCTTTTGGCTTCCCTGGGCCACACTGAAAGGAAAAGAGTTGTCTTGGACCACACATAAAATACACTAACGCTAATGACAGCTGATGTGCTTTTTAAAAATCTCATAATGTTTTAAGAAAGTTTACAAATTTGTGTTGGGCTGCATTCAAAGCCATCCTGGGCCGCATGCAGCCTGCAGGCCGCGGGTTGGACAAGCTTGGATAAAGCCCTCTAGCCTGTGTTTGTTTTTTGTTTTTGTTTTTGTTTGTTTTTTGCTGTGGCAGCTGTAGCAGACCAATACAATACCACT
This sequence comes from Papio anubis, assembly GCF_008728515.1. Lineage (NCBI taxonomy): Eukaryota > Metazoa > Chordata > Mammalia > Primates > Cercopithecidae > Papio > Papio anubis. The sequence goes on along the minus strand of NC_044987.1, from coordinate 40,092,001 downwards.
GGATAGACTTAAAATGATTATTTAACCAACAAAAGTAGGAAGTGGTGAGGGTTTGGAAGCAAAGTCTGTGAGAAGTGAGGAAGTGGAGCATTGTAAGTGAGGTAATTACTCACGGGTTTTGGTTGTTGTTTTTAAAAAGCTTCATTTTTTAAATAGTAGTTTTAGGTATAGATTTCCCATGTATCCTCTGCCTGCACACATGCACAGCCTCTCTCATGATCAACATCCCCCACCAGAGTGATACATTTGTTACAACTGATGAATCTAATAGACACATCATTGTCATCCCAAGTCCACAGTTTACATTAAAGTTCAATCTTGGTGTTGTACATTTGTGTAAACATTGGACATTGGACAAGTCACGTATCCACTATTATGGTATTATACATAGTAGTTTCGCTGCTCTAAAAATTCTCTATGTTCATTAAATCATTAATTAATTCATTATTCCCTCCCCCCAGCCCCTGGAAACCACTGATCTTTTTAATGTCTTTATAGTTCTGCCTCTCTCAGAATGTCATATGGTTGGAATCCTACAGTATGTATGTAGCCTTTTCAGATTGACTTCTTTCATTTAGTAATATGTGCTTAAGTTTTCCATCATGTCTTTTCATGGTTTGATAGCTCATTCATTTTAGCACTGAATAATATTATATTGTTTGGATGTACCACAGTTTGTCTATCCATTCACCTACTAAAGGACATTTTGTTTGCTTCTAGAATTTGGGAAGTATAAGTAAAGCTTGCCAAAATAAACATTTATGTGCAGGAATTTGTGTGGACATAAATTTTCAAATTTTTGGGGTAAAAACCAAGATGTGCAGTTGCTGAATAGTATGGTTAGAGTATGTTTAATTTTGTAAGAAACCACCAAACTCTCTTCCAAAGTGGCTGTACCACTTTTTGCACGCCCACCAACAATGAATGGGAGCTCTTGTTGCTCCACATCTTCATCAGCACTTGGTGTTGTCATTGTTCAGGATTTGGGCCATTCTAGTAGGTGTGTAGTTGTCTCTCACTTTTTTTTTTTTTTTTTTTTTGAGACAGAGTCTCGCTCTGTCGCCAGGCTGGAGTGCAGTGGTGCAGTCTCAGCTCACTGCAGCCTCTGCCTCCCAGGTTCAAGCAATTCTCCTGCCTCAGCCTCCTGAGTAGCTGGGACTACAGGTGCGCACCACCACACCTGGCTAACTTTTTTGTATTGTTTTAGTAGAGACGGGGTTTCACCATGTTGGCCAGGATGGTCTTGATCTCCGGACCTTGTGATCCTCCCACCTCGGCCTCCCAAAGTGCTAGGATTACAGGCATGGGCTACCATGTCTGGCCTGAATATGCTTTCATTTCTTTAAATTGCAAATTCTCTTGGAATACACATCATGTCTGAAATGTATACATCTTTTCTGTTTGATTTTCTGTTTATGGTGACACCTAAGTAAGCTTTTAAGTTGACTAAATGGCACACCATGTCTTAAATAATTAATACATAAGAGAAGGTGGATTTTAAAAACTTCCTCAAGGAATACTTATGCAAAGTGAATTATGAGATTTTTGTTAAAGATGCATGATGAGGCAGATGCAAGATGCTCTGTGACTACTACAAACAGATAGAAAAGTTCTTTAAAACTAAGAAATGGAAAGGCCCAGATGTCATCCACAAGAAGTAAACTAACAGCTAAATGGGGAGTAGGAATTGATGTGATAACTGCTCATGGTGATATCAGGATTGAATATACACTTTAGATGCTGAATTTATATTGCCTTTGTGAATATGGAGGCTACATTCATTGGTGGGGAAGGGGAAGTTGGAACTCCCTGCCTAAAGGTAGAAGCCTACATATGTGCTATCAGAGTGAATGGTGGAAGGCGGACTAGTGGCATGAGTAATGATATAGAAGCTGCTCATTCATCCTGCACCATGGATGGAAAAATAGAGTTACCGACAAGAAACTGGAAATCAAGGACAGCTCATGTTTGGATGTAAGGCCAAATTCACAATAATCGCAAGGTATGGAAAGCCTAAGCTGAGAAACAAATTTAAAACTCATAAGAATGGTAATGGCCAAATAGCTTGGTCAGATTCTCTAGTAACAACTAAATATATGGAAAAAAATATTAAAACAACTATATGAAGTCCCTGTAGAAATTGAATAGGGGTCCACCCTCAAAATACAGCAGTTACAATTGGTGTGATTTGGGGGTTTGAGACATTCCCAATATACATGAAACTCAAGGGACAAATGTCAGAGCTTCCATAAAAAGGAACAAGATGATGTCCTTTGTAGGGGTATGGATGGAGCTGGAAGCGGTTATTCTCAGCAAACTAAGGCAGGAACAGAAAACCAAACACTGCATGTTCTCACTTATAAGTGGGAGCTGAATGATGAGAACACATGGACACATGGTGGGGAACAACACACACGGGGGCCTGTTAGGAGTGGGGTTGGGGGAAGGGGAGCATCAGGAAGAATAGCTAATGGATGCTAGGCTTAATACCTAGGTGATGGGATGATCTGTGCAACAAACCACCAAGACACACATTTATCTATGTAACAAACCTGCACATCCTGCACATGTGCCTCAGAACTTAAAATAAAAGTTGAAGAGAAAAAAAGAATCTCAGGGCTTGTAGAGTGGCAAGAAAGTTAGGGGCGAAATTGCAGGGGAGAGAGAGGTGCAGAAGGGATGAATCCTAAAATATGAATATACACCGAGCCCAAATCCTGTGCAGACAACTGAAGTGTGCATGTGTTGGAGGCCTCAGAGAGTCCAGCTAAAAAGCAGCAGGAGAAAGTTGAAGAAAGTGGGTAGAGATTTCAGCTGATGCCCACCACAAGGGACATCAAGGTTAACTTCCTGAAAGACCAAAAAAAGAAAAACAAAACTCTTCAGGGAAACATAAAATCTCTCTCTAACATGCCACTATAATGTCCAGTAGGCAATCAATGAGCAATTACTAGACATACAAAGAAACAGATAAATTTGACCCTCTACTCTACAGGAAAATCAGGCAATGAAAACCAGTCTGGAGATGACCTAGATGTTGCAATTTGCAGACAAGAAAATTTAAAGCACAACTATTGTAAATATTCTAATATTTTAAAGGAAAATATATTCAAAATAGAGGAACAGATGGAAAATCTCTGCAGAGAAATAGATGTTATTTTAAAAATCACACAAGGGATAGATGGGACTTCTGTAATGACGACATAAGAAGGTCACACAATTCCTCTTAAAGATAACAATTATAAAAACTGGACAAAATTATTGAAAACAACTATTTGAAGGTACTACAAAAAGTTCAAGTGACAGGCAGGCACTTGTGAAGAGTTTACTCTTGAATGACCAATAATGTATCAGGTAAGAAATGTGAGTTTATGGCTGTTTCTTCTTGGAGCTCTCCAACTTTCCAAGCTCTGGTGAGGAACTAACTGTGGCAGCCTTGCTATGTGGGAGGGACACATAGGTTTCAGAGAGGTAGAACAGCTGAAAATTTAAGAGGGAAATTCTGGACACTAGAGCACTACAGAAAGACTGAGATTTGAAATCTGAATATAAGTTTTGCCAAAATCCTTGGCTTACCACTAAAATATGCAAATACAAGGCAGCCCTCCGGGGCGCCAGGCTTAACAAAGTAGAACCTGGGAGCCAAAAGAATTGAGCACAGAAGTCTGACCACCACGGCTGCTGAAGCCGGTGACAGCCTCTCTCCCACTGATTACAACTAAAAACTCTAAACCAAATTCTAAAAGCAACTATTTAAGGACTCTCAAAAGTGAAAAAAAAAAAGGCCGATTGTAGAGGTGAGTCAAAACTTGGAGAAGTGATACTCTAAGGAGTAGCACTCCCAGGTCCGGGGGTGCTTTTTCCTTTTTTCTCCAGGTTTTGCCCCAGTTGCCGAGCAGCATGGTAGAGCAGTTGTGTAGATAGTTAAAATTTCAATCGAAACTCCATAATTCTGGCCAGAGAAACCTGATAAGGGGCCTCTGTGAGCTGGAGGAGTATAGTGTGTGTGTGTGTGTGTGTGTGTGTTGGTGGGGGGGGTGCCCTGAGGAGGAGAGAGTCTGGAAAGGATGAAGGGGTGGCCTACCCCTCCACACCTGTGGGCGTTTCTCATTAGGTGGAACGAGAGACTTGAGAAAAGAAATGAGACACAAAGTATAGAGAAAGAAAAAGTGGGCCCAGGGGACCCGCGCTCAGCATACAGAGGACCCACGCCAGCACCGGTCTCTGAGTTCCCTCAGTATTTATTGATAATTATCTTTACCATCTTAAAGATAAGGGAGTGGCAGGACAATAGGATCATTGAAGGGAGAAAATTAGTAGTAAGACATATGGATAAAGATCTCTGTGACATGAATAAGTTCAAAGGAAAATACTGTGCCTTGATAGGCATATGCAAACATCTGCATAAACCTCTTAGCAGCATTGCCCAGCAAGTCCCGCCAACAAGTCCCACCTTATGCCCTAAGGCGGTTTTCTCCTATCTCAGTAAACAGAGCTTACAATCGGGTCTCACACAGAGATGTTCCATTGCCCAGGGATGGGCAGGATTTCTAACCAGCAAGCTGCCTTCAGGCACTTGTTTAACAAAGACACATCCTGCACAGCCCAAAATCCATTAAACCTTGAGTCACCACAGCACATGTCTCTTGCAAGGACAAGGTTGGGGGTAGGGTCACAGATTAACAGCATCTCAAATACAGAACAAAATGGAGTCTCTTATGTCTACTTTTTTCTATATAGACACAGTAACAGGCTGATGTCTCTTTCTTTTCCCCACAAAAGGGGACTTATTTTTTCTGAGATGGAGTCTCGCTCTGTCCCCCAGGCTGGAGTGCAGTGGCGCGATCTCGGCTCCCTGCAAGCCTTTCGGGTTCATGCCATTCTCCTGCCTCAGCCTTCCGAATAGCTGGGACTACAGGCGCCCGCCACCACGCCCGGCTAATTTTTTTTTTTTTTTTTTTTTTTGTATTTTTAGTAGAGACAGGGTTTCACTGTGTTAGCCAGGATGGTCTCCATCTCCTGACCTCATGATCCCCGCCGGCCTCGGCCTCCCAAAGTGCTGGGATTACAGGGTGAGCCACCGCGCGGGCGTTAGGGGATTTGATTCTGTGTGTGAACCTGGCATTGGTCGGCTGGGGAAGGTTCCCAAATGCCGGTAGGACCCCAACCTCAGCCAGTGTCCAGACTCTTGACAGCATCGCAAGAGGGAATTCAAGGATGAGTCTGAAAATAATGAAAGTGTGGAGATTTACTGCAAAGTAAAAAGTACACACTTAAGAAAGGGGAGTGTGGGTGTACTTGAGAGAGAGAGATGCACATTGGGTTTGAGGTTTCTACCTTTATGGATTTCTTTAACTCAGGAGTGGAATATTCATGAAGATTCCTGGACAAAGGTGAAGATTTCTCGAATTGCGGTGTCACCCATTTTATACCAAATGTGAGTGTTCCTGGAACTGTCATGATGCTGGTGGTTGTGTAATTTAGTTTGTTAATGAGCATATAATGAGGTCCTAGGAGAAACCTAGGTCAATCCAGTACCATACTGGGTCCAGTTGATCTTAGCCAGCTTGGCCCACACCCTGATTTTCGGGATCTTATTGGCCCCTACCTTAGGCAGCTATTTCAACAAGTTCCCTTTTTGTTAGTTATCCGAAACTGCTGTCTGGAATTTTCTGTTCTCCTGCGACCACCCTGTATTATTCCTGTCTCAAATCAGCATAGGTCCTGGGCTTACCCCGAGCTTCACATGCGTGGGACAGACTCATAGAAACACAGCAAAGTCGCCCGGCGCGGTGGCTCATGCCTGTAATCCCAGCACTTTGGGAGGCTGAGGTGGGCGGATCACCTGAGGTCGGGAGTTCGAGACCAGCCTGACCAACATGGAGAAACCCCGTCTCTACTAAAAGTACAAATTAGCCAGGCGTGGTGGCAGGCGTCTGTAATCCCAGCTACTAGGGAGGCCGAGGCAGGAGAATCGCTTGAACCTGAGAGACGGAGGTGCAGTGAGCCGAGATCGCGGGCCCTTGCACTCCAGCCTGGGCAACAAGAGCGAAACTCCATCTCAAAAAAAGAAAAAAAGAAAGAAGCAGAGCGAAGTCATTGAGAACTAAATTAAAAATTTAAACCAACACTCAAGTCTCAGACTGGCCACTGAGTGGCGCATACATGAGATAAACCTGAAAGAGCAGAGCAAAGATTTGAAAACTGAACTGTTATTGATACCACTGGTCAAAATAGAAGAGACAGAACTTGTAGTCTAAACTGAAGTGGATCAATGTCCTGCTAAAACGAAAAATCAACATTCTTTACAGAATTACAAAAGGGTTCAAGTCTAAGCAACACAATATTCAAAATGGTTAGGATACAATCCAAAATTATATGACGAACAAGGAACCAAGAAAATGTGACAGATTTTCAAGGAAAATTGACAGTCAGGAGATGCCAACCCAAGGAGGGCCCAGATATTAAAATTATCAGACTTTAAGTAAGCTGTTGTTACTATGCTTCATGAGATAAACATGGTCTCACTTGAAGTAAATGGAAAAGTAGATGTGCTCATCAAATAAAAACTATGAAAAAAAAACAATGGAAAATTTCAAAAATGAAAAATAAAACATGTGAAATAGGATATTCACTGGATAGGCTAAATAGCAGAATGTTTATGACAGAGTAACAGGTTAGTAAACTTAAAAATAGATTTTTTAAAAAAATTATTTAATTAGAAGAACAAAAAGGAAAACCTTGACAAAAAATAGAGATGTAGGAACTTACAGGACAACATCGAAAGGTCTGATATACATCTCGTTGGAGTCTAAAAAGTACAGAAGAAAGAGAACATGACAGAAAAATACTTGAAGAAAAAATACACTTGAAAACTTCTCAAATCTGGTAAAAAAACATTAACATTCAAGTTAAAGGAGTTCAGTGACATTCAGACAGAATATATTCAAAGAGGAAAAAAGCCTGGGCTTTTTTATGAATAATAAAAAAGCAATAATGAAATTGCTGAAAACCAAATATTTGAAAAAAAAAAATCTTGAAGTAGCTACAGAAAAACAACAATTCAAATGAATGAAGAGTTCTCTTAGAAATCATGGAGGTCAGAACACAGTAGAATAACAATTTTTTTTTTTGAGACAGAGTCTCGCTCACTCTGTTGCCCAGGCTGGAGTGTAGTGGTGCAATCTCTGCTCACCACAACCTTTAGCTCCCAGGTTCAAGCCATTCTCCTGCCTCAGCCTCCCGAGTAGCTGGGACTACAGGGACATGCCACCACGCCCAGCTAATTTTTGTATTTTTAGTAGAGACAGAGTTTCACCATGTTGGCCAGGATGCTCTCTATCTTTTGACCTTGTGATCTTCCTGCCTTGGCCTCCCAAAGTGCTGGGATTACAGGTGTGAGCCACCGTACCCAGTGTCCCCTCCCCTTTTTTTTTCTTTTTAAGAGACAGAGGCGGCCGGGCGCGGTGGCTCACGCCTGTAATCCCAGCACTTTGGGAGGCCGAGGCGGGTGGATCACAAGGTCAGGAGATCGAGACCATGGTGAAACCCCGTCTCTACTAAAAATAGAAAAAATTAGCCGGGCGCAGCGGCGGGCGCCTGTAGTCCCAGCTACTCGGGAGGCTGAGGCAGGAGAATGGCGTGAACCCGGGAGGCGGAGCTTGCAGTGAGCCGAGATTGCGCCACTGCACTCCAGCCTGGGCAACAGAGCAAGACTCCGTCTCAAAAAAAAAAAAAAAAAAAAAGAGACAGAGGCTTGTTATGTCACCCAGGATGTAGGACAGTGGTATAATCATGACTCATCAAAGCCTCTAACTCCTGAGCACAAGTGATCCTCCCACCTCAGCCTCCCGAGTAGCTGGGATTACAGCCATGTGCCACCACACCCAACTAATTTTTAAATTTTTTGTAGTGATGGTGTTTTGCCGTGTTGCCCAGGCTGGTCTCAAACTCCTGGCCTCAAGTGATCCTCCCACATCAGCTCCCAAAATGCTGGGATTACAGGTATGAGCCACCATGCCCAGAATAGCTTTTTTATTTTTTAAAACAGGGTCTCATTCTGTCACCCAGGATCGTGTACAATGGCGTACTCATGACTCACTGCAGCCTTGACCTCCTGGGCTCAAGTGATCCTCCTGTAGCAGGACAAGCCACAGACGAAACCCCTCAGACACTGAGTTAAAGAAGGAAGGGCTTTATTCGGTTGGGAGCTTCGGCAAGACTCACATCTCCAACAACCGAACTCCCTGAGTGAGCAATTCCTGTCCCTTGTAAGGGCTCACAGTTCTAAGGGGGTCCCCATGAGAGGGTCATGATCAATTGAGCAAGCAGGGAGTAAGTGACTGGGGGCTGCATGCACCAATAATTAGAACAGAACAGAACACGACAGGGATTTCCATAGTACTTTTCTATACAATGTCTGTAATCTATAGATAACATAACCAATTAGGTCGGGGGTCGATCTTTAACTACCAGGCTGAGGGTGTGGCGCTGGGCTGTTGCCTGTGGATTTCATTTCTGCCTTTTAGTTTTTACTTCTTCTTTCTTTGGAGGCAGAAATTGGGCATAAGACAGTATGAGGGGTGGTCTCCTCCCTTATTTCCCCCTACTTTGAGAATCTCACTCAATAGTGGGACTTCTCACTTTCATTCTCATTACCCATGTCTTCTTGCAAGACAGATTGATAGTGATTCATATAGTACACTTGCGCTAAAGCGTTTTGGTGACCTAAGGTAGTGATGAAGCTTTTTGTCATTTGAAGAAGTACAGGTAGCAAACAAGGGAACAGTAAGCAGGTTCCTATTACTATTATGACTCTTATTATAAGAGTTTTAAATCCTCCTAGCACTGGGAACCATTTTCTAAACATGGCCCCAGGATGAAATCCATGCCCAACTTGCACAGGTACATGTGCCAGTTTTGTCATATCTCTAACTATGCCTTTAACTACTTGCCCTTGATCAATTTTGTATAAACAGCAATTAGTAAGGTTATATTTCCTACAGATCCCTCCTTCAGCTGCTAGCAAGTAGTCGAAAGCCAGTCTGTTTTGATAGATAGCATTTCTCATCTGAGTTTCTTGCCAGGCCAGAATAGTCAAGGCTCTGCCGTTCTTATTAGTGATTATTTCTAAGACAGCTTGTAACCATGTGGTTCGGTTGAGCATGTAAATGGGGGCCCGGTATCCCTACAAGCCGTCTTGTGCCTAAGTACCAGGCCTACAATATTGTATGATTCTCTCAGGGGGCTATTCATCATCTTTCCAATTTCCTACAGCTATGCTTCTCTTTTTGCAGGAAGCATAGACAGGGAAGCCCAGGAGTTTGCCTGTCTTTAAGGGCAGTAGGAAGAAAGATGGTTTAATAGTGCCAATAACACAACTACCTGCCCACTGGTCGGGTAATTTGGCACAAGGTCTATGCCACCATATCCAGTGTAATCCAGTGGGGGCTGTCCAGTCCCCGTGGGACTCCGGGTGGGTCCACACGGTTTGCAACTTTGGGAATTTACTAAATGGATTTTTCTTAGTATGGTTTGAACTCCACTAGGTGGCTGTTTCTGTAGTACTATTATACAGTTTTTTGCCCAAGGCAGCTGCGTCTTCCCACAGGAAGGGTGAAGTCCTTTCCTACTCTTGCTATACAGTATTGTGTAATGATTGAGGCTTTTAGGACCTAGAAGTTATCAGGGTGATTCTTTTGAGCCAGGAATTCATCAGGAACTGGGTCTGTAGGTACTAATTTTCGGGCTTCCTATTGTCATTGATCTCCTATTACAGTTCCTCCACACAGATAACATGAAGTGACATTGAGAGACTGGGCTACATGCTCGGCTAATTGTAAAAACAAATTTCTTGTTTTTTTTTTTTTTTTTTTTGAGACGGAGTCTCGCTCTGTCGCCCAGGCTGGAGTGCTGTGGCCGGATCTCAGCTCACTGCAAGCTCCGCCTCCCGGGTTCACGCCATTCTCCTGCCTCAGCCTCCGGAGTAGCTGTTTTTCCTGGAATTTCCAGTACTGGCACATTCAGTTCTTCATAGAAAGTTTGAAATACTGGCTCAGGAGAGTGTTTATAAACTTCTCCTCAAACCACGATATTTACTCAAGGATCTAGTCTGGCCCTATTGATTCCTAGGGTTACACACTCCTCTTTTTTCCAGCAAGGATCAAGGAGATTGGTTATTACTAGTTCTAAGGGGTTACACTGACCACTGGTGCAGGAAGGGCCACTTTTCCTTTTCTGAAGGTGGACAGGATCCTTTTCATTTTTTATCCAAGTAGCCTAAATACACAAGAGCAGTATCCACATTCATTTATTTCCATACAGGCCTGATTCATGACAAATGTACTTATTTTCTGCCATAGAGCCTCTTTCCTAAGTAAGAGAACCACATCCTATTCCTGACTTACTACTATTAATGACAGCACAGGAATCAAACTTCAAGGTGACTTGTTTGGGCACCCCTTTATTGTTGTTTGTTTTAGCTAACACTTTACTTGTATCATTTATGAGCCCTTACCAGTCCTCAGTCCTTAGTCTTATTTTAAAAACTGTGGTCATGGGAGGCTCAGATGGGTCATAACACACATCAGGTTGGTCAATTCCTGGGCTATATACCTTTTATAGAATAACATTATACAAACAAGTTCTTTTTAGAGTCCCGGTACACTTATAATAACCACAAAATAATAGGACTGTAGCAACTTTTTTTCCTACCTCAGTGACTTGATGTATACATTGAGAACAGCCCTCAGTCTGAGGAATGTCAGTTGAAGTCCTTACTGTACAAGTCCAAATTTTAAGGAAAATGAGTCCCGCGATGAGTTTTCTCATGCCTTGGCTGTACGTGGACCAGTCAGCTTCCCGGTGCAACTGGAGTAAGGCTTGTCGTCTTTTTCAGAGTCACTTCGCAGAGGCTGGTGAAGCTGCTCCCGTCCACGTATAGCTCACAGTCTACTCATGTTCAAGGATGGCCTCGGGGTTGGGCCCACTGGAATAAACTGAGTCCAATACCTCTACACAGTTATGTTCAACTGGGCTCTCTGAAAACAGGAGCAAGGTGGCAGGGTTTAGGGTGTTGCAAACTTCAGTGGTTATGCAGGGGTTTTCACATAGCGAGCTTTGGTACTTGGTTAATCTAGCATTTGTTAACCAGTGATGTCCTTTGGTAATCATTAAAGTTACCACAGCATAGGGGGCCTTTATATTCAGGTTTTGCCTAAGGGTTAGTTTATTTGCTTCTTGTGCTAACAGGGCTGTTGCTGGCAGGGCCGTTGGACATGGGGGCAAACCTTTCGAAACCCCGTCTAGTTGTTTTGAGAGATAGGCCACTGGCCTTGGCCAGGGCCCCACAATCTGGTTAAAAGTCCAACTGCCATTTTTTTTTCTCTTTCTGATGCATAGAGCGTAAAGGGTTTTGTCAGGTCAGGTAGCCCCAGGGTTGGGGCCAACATGAGTTTTTCTTTTAACTCATGAAAACCTCCTTACTGTTGGTTGTAATAGATGTAGTTTATTCAATCTACATTTTTTTAACTGTTACCTACCAAAATATTGACTCAAATCCTGCAGCTATTTGATTTCAAGCTTTAAATTGATCTGGTATTTCCCGTGGGATTCCAATTGCATCTAAATAGACGTGAAAGTCGAAAGACCCATAAGGGTCTTCTCTCACTTTCCCTGTCTTATTTTTCCTCCCTCTGGTTGATGAAATGCCAGGGTGAAAGGGATAGCCAATTGGACTAAAGTACAAGTGCCACTCTGTTATTCAGCAGAATGCCCAGTAAAGGTCCACCATGATACTACCACGCATCCTCTCAGGGATGAACAAGGGCTGACTGATTGATAAGCTCTTGAAAATTCTTAAGCTCACTCCATCCCTTCAGGTCTCCAAGGAATGCTAAGTTTCCTCCCTGTCGTGAGAGACACGAAGTGAACTTAGTGTTGGGAAATGGAAGCTGGATGGCCCTCGGGGGCTGACCCACAGGGTGCTGGATTTCGGGATATCGTAGAGAAAGAGCTTGGCACGACTTGTTACTCCAGGCTGTAGAATCCTGGAAAAGAGCTACTATGCAGCCCATGCCTGGTCGACTGGAGGACCACCCTAGTGGAAAGGGGACAGCCTGGGCCTCTGGCCTGCCGTGTGCACAAGCATAACAATTGCTTTTGTTTAACGTGCGAATGGAATATTTGATCCATTCCAACCAGGCATTTGCATCTTGGTATCCTGTCTTAATTGCCAAAGTTTGTTTTAAGTCTTTAACTTTTATGATCCTCTAGTAAAATGAATGTATGATTTTAGGAAATTACAAAAACCAGTTGAGGCAGTCCATCCTTGCTCTTTAGTGGTCCACAGAATGTTGGACCAACTACGGCATAAAAGCTCTACATTGAGGGGCAAGACTCCTGGTTGACACTGGAGACCTTGTTGAAATTTCCCCTGATTAAATGGTCCTAATTTACTAATGCCCAGTCTGAGGAGAGTCAGGAGGGGCAGAGGTGCTTTTCTGAAGTAGAGATCTCTCTTGACTTGGCAAGCCCCACAGGGTATAACGAGGCAAGCATTAAATGCAATAGTTTGAGGCAAAATTAACGTAGTTATGTTAATAACCAGATGGTCGGCAATAGAGTGAGGAAAGAAGAAAGAGTAATAGAATAGATGAAAGAGTTAAATTTTTCTTAGCTTTAGTTTGGTAGGGTTTTCCCCTGGGACTGTGGCCAACGACTCTGGAGGGGGTGGCACTTTGACTCGGGTGTGATGAGTTCATCCCTTTCCTGCTGCACAAACAGCAGTCTCGGTGGGTAGCAGCACAAGGTAGGGTCCTTCCTAGGCTGACTCGAGTTTTTCTTCTTTCCACCTTTTGATGAGAAGGTGATTTTCAGGCTGGTGCTGGTTTACTGGAAATTGTAGGAGTGGTGCATGTGCTAAAAGACTTTTAGTTTTGAGGGAAAGGAAAGTGGAAGATAAACTAAGTATACAATTTCTAAGAAATTGACCTTTTGTTTTAAATGTGGGGACATCAGCAGTGGACTTTATAGTCCTTGGTGCCTTTCTACTGAGAAATTTCCTTTAGCACCTATTTTTATTAGTTTTTAGATCAAAGAAGCCAAACACCATTTTATATCTGACAATGCTTCCTGTATGATTTTTATACTAGATAAGCTAAATTTCACCTTTATATTACTGTACTATTAATATCAAACTTAGTTTTAATAAAACTTTGTAGACATATTTATTCAATTTTTAATGTAAGACCATAAGGTAAGATTTTTATAGACTCTTTTTAACCTTTTATAATCTTTGTTAAAGAGCAGATTAGTGCTTTGAGAAAAACCCGTTGTGTTTTTACTTTAATGTCCAGTTCACAGAAAAACTGGATGATACCCCTTTAACTTTAGCTAATATGGTTACACACAGAATGTTCTTTACAATTAATGTTTTAAAACTTGCTTAAACTTTCAAAACAATAATTTTTTAACCTTTTAATTGTAGGTAAAAATTTATATTCTTATGCCTCCTTATAATCCTTTAACCAAAGGTATATTTTACTTTCCTTATACATAAACTGTTTTTTCAATTGTTTTACATTGAGGAGGCCCAGTTACTTTTAAATTATACAACATTTCTTGCATAAATTCTTTTTTTATAATTTTTTTTCTTTCACGACTTTCACAGACAATTCTTTGACTTGCCTCAACTTTCTGACTTATTACAAACATTTCTTTCTTTAAACAGTCAGTTAATTTATTTCAGGACAATAATTTACCATATAACATTCTTTTTACACAGATTCTGCCCCCTGCCCCTTTTTCCCCCCCCCTTTTTTTTTTCGAAGATAACCATTCTTTTCCAAAGCAAACTTCCTTTATGTCTGTGGACGTGTCCTCGCTTCCTTCTGATGGCCAACCCACCTCTAATGCTGGCCAGTCTATTTCCCACAAAGTTCTAAGTTTTCCTGGTGTCATAGTAACACCGTAATCTCCCTTAAATACTTTCTTGAAAGTTTTCAACATAGTTCCTAGTGGGGTGGGCTTACTTTGTGCCTGACCCATGCTTCTTTGAGACAAAACACCATGCTCACACCACATGCACCCCACAAAAGAAAGAATGGGTAAAAAGGGCACACACACACTTTTACAGTTTATACCAAACCAGAATCAACATCAAAATCAGAGTATCAAGAAATCCAAGCCAGGTCAAAACCAAAACCAAAGTATCAAGCAATCCAAGTCAAGTCAAAAACAAAAACCAAAGTGCCGGTATAGTCACACCATGGGTGATCAAGCCACGCTTCCACTCAAATGGAGTGGGCAAGTTCCAAAGACCAGTCTTACCAAGTTTCAGATGTCCGGACTCCTAGTGCCAGTTCCTTCCTGGTGTTCAGCCACTGCGTTGATCCTCCATGGGGGCCTGCCACGCGCTGCTCTGGCGAGGTGTTCCACCGGGGCAATTGCCTACCCAGGAGCACTCTCAGGATCCACATAGCTCAAGCTGACGGCAGTCCCCAGTAGGGATGCTCCACAGGGCAGGCCTAAGCCCCGTAAGGGGCTGCCTCGACCATCTGTTAATCACCTCGCTTCCTGGTTCGGGAACCAATAAATGTAGCAGGACAAGCTGCAGACAAACCCCTCAGACACTGAGTTGAAGAAGGAAGGGCTTTATTTGGCCAGGAGCTTTGGCAAGACTTATATCTCGGCCGGGCGCGGTGGCTCAAGCCTGTAATCCCAGCACTTTGGGAGGCCGAGACAGGTGGATCACGAGGTCAGGAGATCGAGACCATCCTGGCTAACACGGTGAAACCCCGTCTCTACTAAAAAATACAAAAAACTAGCCGTGCGTGGTGGCGGGCGCCTGTAGTCCCAGCTACTCGGAGGCTGAGGCAGGAGAATGGCGTGAACCTGGGAGGCGGAGCTTGCAGTGAGCTGAGATCCGGCCACTGCACTCCAGCCTGGGCGACAGAGCGAGACTCCGTCTCAAAAAAAAAAAAAAAAGACTTATATCTCCAACAACCGAGCTCCCTGAGTGCACAATTCCTGTCCCTTTTAAGCGCTCACAACTCTAAGGGGGTCTGCGTGAGACGGTCATGATCCATTGAGCAAGTTGGGGGTATGTGAAATCCCTGTCCCTCTAATTACCAGTGCAGCGGTAATTAGGGGCTGCATGCACCGGTAATTAGAACAGAACAGACAGGACAGGGATTTTCATATACAATGTCTGTAATCTATAGATAACACAACCGATTGGGTCAGGGGTCAATCTATAACTACCAGGCCCAGGGTATGGCACCGGGCTGTCTGCCTGTGGATTTCATTTCTGCCTTTTAGTTTTTACTTCTTCTTTCTTTGGAGGCAGAAATTGGGCATAAGACAATAGGAGGGGTGGTCTCCTCCCTTACTCCTCCCTTACTACCAGGTAGCTGGGACCACAAGCATGTGCCACCACACCTGGTTAATTTTTTTATTTTTGTAGAGATGAGGTCTCCCTATGTTGCTCAGAGGTCTCCCTGTGTTGCTCAAAGGTCTCCCTGTGTTGCTCAGGCAGGTCTCCAACTCTTGGGCTCAAGCGAACCTCCTGCCTTGGCCTCCCAAAGTGCTGGGATTACAGGCAGGAGCCACCATGCCCAGCGTAGGATAACATTTTTAAGATTCTAAAAGACTGTCAACCAAGAATTATGTGCATTCTTCTAAAGTGAATTACTGAATTTAGTATGGTTGCAGGATAAGAATTATGTGTATACAGACAAGATTTGTCTCAAGAATGCAAGGTTGTTTTAACATTTTAAAATTAATTAATGTAATTTACCATACTTGTAGAATAAAGAATAAAGGAAACCCACATTATCATCTCAATATATAAGAAAAAAATCATTTGATAAAATTCAGCCACCCATTCATTAATACCGTAAGCAGTCTAAGAATAGAAAGAAATATGTACTACAGAAACTTTATGACAGATATGATACTGGACAGTGAAAGTCTGCATGCTTTCTACTTAACATCCTAAATAAGGCAAACATATCCATGTTCACCACTTCTTTACTATTGTACACAAAAATATAATTAGTGCCCTAAAACAAGGAAAAGACATAAAAGTCATATATATTAGAAAGAAGTAAAACCATTTTTATTTGCAGATGACATAGTGATGTACATAGAAAATCCTAATAAATCTACAAAAGAAATCTACTAAAATGAATTACTGAATTCAGCATGGTTGCCGGATAAGAGTCCAATATATTTTTTTAAAGTTTTCTATATCTTGGATATACAAGAAGTAATGAGAAGTACCAGAAGCAATAACCTAGCAAATACCCTTAGGGGCTGACAGAGGAAAGGAACTTTAATCAGACAGTAATTAAAGTGAGAAAAGGAGACTCAGCAAAACTTTGCACAAAAAGGGAGAGAAGAGTTTCCAGCTTCCACTAGAAAGAAAATCAAACATCTGGCTAATAAAATTGATTTGCATGTATAAGATCTAAAAATGCATACAGCATTTCTGAGAGACAGAGCTAGATAGCTCTTCCTTCGAAGTGACTATGTCTGGGTAAATTACCTGTTTTCTACTAAGAGCTAGGTAGCTCTTCCTTTGAAGTGGCTATGTCTGGGTTAACTACCTGTTTCTCTACCCAAAAGCGTCTGATCTCTAGGATCTGGAAGTGTTACTTACCTAAGAGGGAAATTGGACTCTACTTTCAGTTTCACGGAGGGACACACTCTATGGCTATCGGAGTAACATCGAAGTATGAGACAGACTTCAAACCATGTCTTCTTTTCCTGAATTCCTCAGCTAAATCAAGAATATAAAAAGGGCTCAGATTTGGAGGAGAAAAATTTTTGAAAAAAAAAAAAAAAATTTGTAGAGAGCTGTTACCCATTTATCTCCTCCCCTCCTCTGCCGAGAGATGAGAAATGTGAGTTTCTATTTTCTTAATTTCAAGTAATAAAGGAGCTTCCTTGAGATTCTCTGTCCCCTGGAGTCCAGGGACACTGTGGACATGTGTCTGGTCCAGGTGCTCATAGGAGGTAGGATAAGGACTGACTCACTGCTTTGGTGGTATAGCAAAGAGAAGGCTGCCATGCTAGAACTGCCTGCATTGCTTTAGTGTGTCTAAGGAGAGAAGAATGCCTGAGTGTTCTCTGTGAACAGGATGTCAATCACATGGAGAGAGAGTAGAACTGGAGTTACTGGGAGAGAGAATAGACTCTAGCATGCAAACCACAGTGGAATGGATCAGTAGTAAACAAGAGGCCAAGAGCAGAGTGTTCCTGGAACACTGATCAAATGCATCCCCTTTGTTTTGAGGATTATGGCAAGAGGTCCTTGGAGAGCCTCTGCAGAGCCATTGAAAATACCCATAAAACAAAGTTAGCTTCAACTATCTGCCCAAACCAGAAAGGATGAAGTCACCCCACCAAGTTAGGAACTCTTAACTCTCTTCCCTCTCTTTGACTCGTTTCTCACTGAAGATCCAAACAGAAGCTAAAGAGTTAAAGTTGTGATGAGGGATGTCAGAGTAGACACCAGCCATACCCCTAATTCCCAGAGTAGGAAACTGCCACAAATGTTAGCGAAGTGGGGGAAGATTTCGCTTTAGATAAAGATTGAAGTATTGACTCTTGTACCTGACATTTTAATTTGTGAAACAAAAATTTGAAACAATTTTTGATGTACAGTTCTATTTATTTAAAAGTAAGCAAAACACATTGTCATAGACCTTACCACATGAAAAACATGATACATGAAAGAAAAAATTAATATATCGGGCTTTATTAAAAGTGAAAACTTCTGCTTTGCCAAAGAAACTGCTAAAAGAATAAAAGCACAAGTCACAAATTGGGAAAAAGTATTTGCAAAACACACAACTGATAAAGGACTTTTGTCCAAAGTACACAAAGAACTCTGACAACTCAACAGTAAGAAAACAAACAACCCAACTAAAAAGTGGGCAAAAGATCTGAACAGCTCATCAGAAAAAATATGCAGATGGAAAATAAGCATATGAAAAGATGCTCAGCACCATCCAATATTAGGAAAATGTAAATTAAGACAACAATGGGATACATTACATACCTATTAGGATGGCTGAATTCAAAATATTGACCATACCAACTGATGGTGAGGATGCAGAGCAGCAGGAACACTCATTCATTGCTGGTAGGAATGCAAAAATGTAACACCCATTTTGGAAGACAGTTTGACAGCTTCTTACAAAGCTGAACATAGTCTTACCACATGATTCAACACTTATGCCCCTAGGTATCTACCAAACAAATTTGAAAATTTATATTCACACAAAAAATAGCAAGTGAATATTTATAGGAGATTTATTTAAAAATGTCAAAAACTGGAAGCAATCACTATGTCCTTGAATAAAGGTAAATGGATAAACAAACTGTGGTACATTTATACAGTAGAATAGTATTCAGTAAAAAGAAAAAAAGAAGGAATGAGACATCAACCCATAATGATGGATGAATCTCAAATGCATATTGCTAAGTGAAGGAAGCCAGTTTGAAAAATCTATATACATTATTCCAACTATACAACATTCTGGAAAAGTCAAAACTATATTGATAGTAAATAGATCAGCGGTTGCTAGGGGTTCAGAGTGGAGGAGTAAGGTGAGTGCTGAATCGATAAAGCACAGGAATATCTTTTAGGGTAGTGAAACTATTTTGTGTGATACTATAATAGTGAATATAAGACACTATGCATTTGTCAAAGCCCGTGAAGCTTTACAAAACAAACCTTAAAGTATACAAATTTAAAACATCATTTTAGGAGGTCTCATTTAGGAGGTCCCTGGATGGATCTCAGTATAGATTGTAGATAGAACAAAAGAATCTAACTGTATTATAATTATTTAAAACAATATCACTGAAGGGGATAGATGATAAAGTTGCTGAATTTGGAAATTATAACTTTCCAAAAGTAATTTTGGAAATAGAACCTGTAAGACTAAAAGCAAAAAGAACTGCACATATGCATAGAACTCTAGTTAACAAAGTTGTTTCTCACAGGAGTATGAGTTAACAGTTCTGCTATTGCTGTAGATGTATATTGGAAGTGAATAATTAAGTAAATGGATGGCAGATGATGTGAGCCAGGTTTCTCACTGCCAGAGTGGGAGTTTAGAGGAGGTTACAATGATCCCTTGCCAATGGTGTAGAGTTGAAGATGTCAATATGAGCTCATAATTAATATATATATAGATAGATAGATGGTTACATATACATACACAGAATATACACACATATATTTCCTTGCTCTGCCAGCTGAGAGGTCCTAGAAGTAATGACATCCCAGTAGCAATGAACACACTCAGCACCCAGATCTTGATTTCTAAAGTCATTTTCCAACAAAAGAAACCAGTCTTCTTGGGGAAATAGCTGATTTTAGGACAAGAGCAGGAAATATACGAGATAAGCCTGGAGCATCTCATAGCTCAAGAAAGTAAGAAAGTACTGAAAAACCCCCCAAAACAAAAAACAAAACCGACATAGATGGAAGTATGTCAACAGATACAGGAGCTAACTCAAGGAGCTCCTCACAGCCAAAGCTGGAACAAAATTAGCAAAATTCAGTAGTATTGAATTATAACCAACAGATAACATAAATATCCACTAGTCTATACTGATATAAAAAGTGATTGAATAAATAAATGGGAGAAGAGACAAATCTGCTGTGTAGCAGAATTCCAAATAATTTGTGTAGCTACTTCACCTTCAAGAAGGTGGAGCATAACTCCACTCCTTAAATGCAGGCTGAACATAGTAACTTCCCTCCAAAGAGTACAGTGTGAAAACTGGAATTGGTGGGGAGAGTAACTTTACAATGTGTGATGGTTAATATTAGGTGTCAATTTGATTAAGGGAAGGCTAGATGGCTGGTAAAGTATTTTCTCTGGGTATGCTTGTGAGAGTGTTTCCAGGGGAGATTGACATTTTAGTCAGTGGACTAGGAGAGGAAGACCCACATGGGTACCATCCAATCAGCTGCAAGCACGGCTAGAACAAAGCTGGTGGAAGAAGGTGGGATGAGTTTGCTTCTTGAGGCTTCTGGCTCTCTTTCTTCTTCTTGAATTGGACACTTGCTTCTGTTCTTCTTGGACATCATATTCCAGGCTTTTTAGCCTTTGGACTCTGGAACGTGCACCAGTGGCTTCCCGGGGGCTCTCTAGCTTTTGGCCACAGACTGAAGGCTGCACTGTCAGCTTTCCTTGTTTTGAGGTTTTCAAACTTGGACTGAGCCACTACCAGCTTCTTTCTTTCCCCATGCAGATGGCCTATCATGGGATTTCACCTTGTAACAGTGTGAGCCAATTCTCCCTAATACACTCCCTTTTATATACGCATATATCCTATAAGTTCTGTCCCTCTGGAGAACTCTGATGAATACATGGTGGAAAAACCAGAGAAACAGTAACTTAGCCAGATTTTAACATCAATAGTGACAATTCATGTTTTGATATAATGTGATAAAAATAGCACTTTACTTTTGTGGTCTTTTTCCCTCAAAAATCCAAAACCCCACCTAAACATGAGAAAAACATCACACAAATCTCAGTTGAGGGACATTCTTCAAAATACCTGACCAGTACACATTCAGACTGTTGAGGTCATCAAAAGGAAGGAGAAGTGGAGAAACCATCACAGCTGAGAGGAGCTTAAGGAGACATGAAGATTGAAATGAAATGAAATGAAATGAAATGAAATAATATAAAATAAAATAAAATGAAATGTGATGTACTGGAGGGAATCCTGAAACACGAAAGGGACCTTAGGTAAAGCCTAAGGAAATTTGAATAAAACATGGACTTTAGTCAATAGTAATGTATCAGTATTGGTTCAATATTTTGACAAATATGTCATACCAATGTAAGATATTTATAATAAGAAAAATTGGCCGGGCGCAGTGGCTCAAGCCTGTAATCCCAGCACTTTGGGAGGCCGAGACGGGTGGATCACGAGGTCAGAAGATCGAGACCATCCTGGCTAACACAGTGAAACCCCGTCTCTACTAAAAATACAAAAAATTAGCCGGGCGTGGTGGCGGCGCCTGTAGTCCCAGCTACTCGGGAGGCTGAGGCAGGAGAATGGCGTAAACCCGGGAGGCGGAGCTTGCAGTGAGCCGAGATCGCGCCACTGCACTCCAGCCTGGGCGACAGAGCGAGACTCCGCCTCAAAAAAAAAAAAAAAAGAAAAATTAGGTATGGGATATAGGGAATTCTCTGAACTGCCTTTGCAACTTTTCTGTATGTCTAAAACTATTTTAAAAGATAGAAGCTTATTTTTAAAAGTCATACAGTCTGTCCACCTTCATCTTGGTATGGGAAAAGATTACAGAATGAACACATTTTTAAATTATGATGCAGTCAAAAAATAAAGTTTAATAAAATCACAAAACAATTCATTTAAAATTCAGGGGCCCTGACAGAGGCAAATATCAACTTATTCAGCATAATACCTGTGCATACATACCACTTCCACAGTACTTCTATAAAAAACAATTCTTGCCAAATATGAGCTCATAGGCAAAAGTTACAAAACACACATGGAAATTCACACCATAAAAGAGATTTAACAATTACAACAAATTGGAAAATTTGTAGTCAAGAAATGATAGAAAATAGTTCAATCTCTGAAGGACTTAGAAAATGACTTACCTGTTCAAAGACATAAAAAGAAGGAATAGTGTTCATAATACAAGGAGAAGATATTAAGAGAAAAAAGCAAACATATTACAAAAAGGAATAAGCAGTCACACCAGGAATATAAGAAAATAGCCATTTGGGCCAGGGACAGTAGCTCACACCTGTAATCCCAGCACTTTAGGAAGCTGAAGAAGGTGGTAAGTCACTTCAGCCCACGAGTTAGAGACCAACCTGGGCAAAATGGCAAGACCCCATCTTTATAAAAAATACAAAAGTTAGGATTCCCTCCCAGATGGCCAAATAGGAACAACTCCAGTCTACAGCTCCCAGCGTGAGTGACACAGAAGACGGGTGAATTCTGCATTTCCAACTGAGGTACCAGGTTCATCTCACTGGGACTTGTTGGACAGTGGGTGCAGCCCACGGAGTGTGAGCTGAAGCAGGGCAGGGCATCAGCTCACCTGGGAAACAAAAGGGATTGGGGAATTCCCTTTTCTAGCCAAGGGAAGCCGTGACAGACAGTACCTGGAAAATCGGGACATTCCCACCCTAATACTGTGTTTCTCCAATGGTCTTAGCAAATGGCACACCAGGAGATTATATCCTGTGCCTGGCTTGGAGGGTCCCACACCCATGGAGCCTTGCTCACTGCTAGCACAGCAGTGTGAGATCGAACTACAAGGTGGCAGTGAGGCTAGGGGAGGGGTGTCCACCATTGCTGAGGCTTAACTAGGTAAACAAAGTAGTCAGGAAGCTTGAACTGAGTGGAGCCCACTGCAGCTCAAGGATGCCTGTCTGCCTCTGTAGACTCCACCTCTGGGGGCAGGACATAACTGAACAAAAGGCAGCAGAAACTTCTGCAGACTTAAACATCCCTGTCTGACAGTTTTGAAGAGAGTAGTGGCTCTCCCAGCATGGAGTTTGAGATCTGAGGATGGACAGACTGCCTCCTCAAGTGGGTCCCTGAACCCCAAGTAGCCTAACTGGGAGACACCTCCCAGTAGGGACCAACTGACACCTCATACAGCTGGGTGCCCCTCTGAGACGAAGTTTCCAGAGGAAGGATGAGGCAGCAACATTTCCTGTTCTTCAATATTCACTGTCCTGCAGCCTCTGCTGGAGATACCCAGGCAAACAGGGTCTGGAGTGGACATCCAGCAAACTCCAACAGACCTGCAGCTGAGGGTCCTGACTATTAGAAGGAAAACTAACAAACAGAAAGGCATAGCATCAACATAAACAAAAAGGACATCTACACCAAAACCCCATCTGTAGGTCACCATCATCAAAGACCAAAGGTAGATAAAACACAAAGATGGGGAGAAACCAGAGCAGAAAAGCTGAAAATTCTAAAAATCAGAGCACCTCTTCTCCTCCAAAGGAACACAGCTCCTCGCCAGCAACAGAACAAAGTTGGATGGAGAATAACATTGACGAGTTGACAGAAGTAGGTTTCAGAAGACTGGTAATAACAAACTTCTCCGAGCTAAAGGAGGATGTTTGAACCCATTGCAAAGAAGCTAAAAACCTTGAAAAAAGATTAGATAAATGGTTAACTGGAATAAACAGCATAGAGAAGATCTTAAATGACCTGATGGAGCTGAAAATCATGGCACAAGAACTACATGATGCATGCACAAGCTTCAGTAGCCAATTCAGTCAAGTGAAAGAAAGGGTATCAGCGATTGAAAATCAAATGAATGAAATGAAGTGAGAGGAGAAGTTTAGAGAAAAAAGAGTAAAAAGAAATGAACAAAGCCTCCAAGAAATATGGCACTATGTGAAAAGACCAAATCTACATCTGATTGGTGTACCTGAAAGTGACGGGGAGAATGGAACCAAGCTAGAAAACACTCTTCAGGATATTATCCAGGAGAACTTCCCCAACCTAGCAAGACAGGCCAACATTCAAATTCGGGAAATACAGAGAATGCCACAAAGATACTTCTCGAGAAGAGCAACTCCAAGACACATAAACGTCAGATTCACCAAAGGTTGAAATGAAGGAAAAAATATTAAGGACAGCCAGAGAGAAAGGTCGGGTTCCCACAAAGGGATGCCCATCAGATTAACAGCAGATCTCCTGGCAGAAACTCTACAAGCCAGAAGAGAGTGGGGGCCAATATTCAACATTCTTAAAGAAAAGAATTTTCAACCCAGAATTTCATATCCAGTGAAAGTAAGCTTCATAAGTGAAGGAGAAATAAAATCCTTTACAGACAAGAAAATGCTAAGAGATTTTGTCACCACCAGGCCTGCCTTACAAGAGTTCCTGAAGGAAGCACTAAACATGAAAAGGAACAACTGGTACCAGCCACTGCAAAAACATGCCAAATTGTAAAGATCATCAATGCTAGGAAGAAACTGCATCAACTAACAAGCAAAATATCCAGCTAACATCATAATGACAGGATCAAATTCACGCATAACAATATTAAGCCTAAATGTAAATGGGCAAAATGCCCCAATTAAAAGACACAGACTGGCAAATTGGATAGAGTCAAGACCCATCAGTGTGCTGTATTCAGGAGACCCATCTCACATGCAGAGACACTCAAAATAAAGGGATGGAGGAAGATCGACCAAGCAAATGGAAATCGAAGAAAAGCAGAGGTTGCAATCCTAGTCTTTGAGAAAACAGACTTTAAACCAACAAACATCAAAAGAGACAACCAAGGGCACTACATAATGGTAAAGGGGTAAATTCAACAAGAAGAACTAACTATCCTAAATATATATGCACCCACTACAGGAGCACTCAGATTCATAAAGCAAGTCCTTAGAGACCTACAAAGAGAATTAGACTCCTACACAATAATAATGGGAGACTTTAACACCGCACTGTCAACATTAGACAGATCAATGAGATAGAAAGTTAACAAGGATATCCAGGACTTGAACTCTGCACCAAGCAGACCTAATAGACATCTACAGAACTCTCCACCCCAAATCAACAGAATATACATTCTTCTCAGTACCATATCACACTTATTCCAAAACTGACCACATAGTTCTTTGGAAGTAATGCACTCCTCAGCAAATGTAAAAGAACAGAAAGTATAACAAACTGGCTCTCAGACCACAGTGCAATCAAATTAGAACTCAGGATTAAGAAACTCACTCAAAACAACACAACTACATGGAAACTGATCAACCTGCTCCTGAATGACTACTGGGTAAATAACGAAATCAAGGCGAAGTAAAGACATTCTATGAAACCAATGAGAACAAAGACACAACATACCAGAAACTCTGGGACACATTTAAAGCAGTGTAAAGAGGGAAATTTATAGTACTAAATGCCCACAAGAGAAAGCAGGAAAGATCTAAAATTGACACCTTAACATCAAAATTAAAAGAACACGAGAAGCAACAGCAAACACATTCAAAAGCTAGCAGAAGACAAGAAATAACTAAGATCAGAGCAGAACTGATGGAGATAGAGACAGGAAAAACCCTTCAAAAAATCAATGAATCCAGGAGCTGGTTTTTTTTGAAAAGATCAACAAAATTCATAGATGGCTAGCAAGACTAATAAACAAGAAAAGAGAGAAGAATCAAATAGAAATAATAAAAAATGATAAAGGGGATATCACCATTGATCCCATAGAAATATGAACTACCATCACAGAATAAGATAAACGCCTCTATGCAAATAAACTAGAAAATCTAGAAGAAATGGATAAATTCCTGGACACATACACCCTCCCAAGACTAAACCAGGAAGAAGCTGAATCCCTGAATAGACCAATAACAGGCTCTGAATTTGAGGCAATAATTAATAGCCTACCAAGCAAAAAAAGTCCAGGACCAGATGGATTCACAGCCAAATTCTACCAGAGGTACAAAGAGGAGCTGGTACCATTCCTTCTGAAACTATTTCTAATCAATAGAAAAAGAGGGAATCCTCCTTAACTCATTTTATGAGGCCAACATCATCCTGATACCAAAGCCTGGCAGACACACAACAGAAAAGAGAATTTTAGACCAATATCCCTGATGAACACCGATGCAAAAATCCTCAATAAAATACTGGCAAACCAAATCCGGCAGCACATCAAAAAGCTTATCTATCACAATCAAGTTGACTTCATCCCTGGGATGCAAGGCTGGTTCAACATACACAAATCAATAAACATAATCTATCACATAAACAGAACCAAAGACAAAAACTACATGATTATCTCAATAGATGCAGAAAAGGACTTTGACAAAATTCAACATCTCTTCATGCTGAAAACTCTCAATAAACTACATATTGATGGGACATATCTCAAAATAATAAGAGCTATTTTTGACAAACCCACGGCCAATATCATACTGAATGGGCAAAAACTGGAAGCATTCCCTTTGAAAACTGGCACAAGACAGGATTGCCCTCTCTCACCACTCGTATTCAACATAGTATTGGAAGTTCTGGCCAGGGCAATCAGGCGGGAGAAAGAAATAAAGGGTATTCAATTAGGAAAAGAGAAAGTCAAATTGTCCCTGTTTGCAGATGACATGCTTGTATATGTAGAAGACCTCATCGTCTCAGCCCAAAATCTCCTTAAGCTGATAAGCAACTTCAGCAAAGTCTCAGGATACAAAATCAATGTGCAAAAATCACAAGCATTTCTATACACCAATAATAGACAAACAGAGAGCCAAATCATGAGTGAACTCCCGTTCGCAATAGCTTCAAAGAGAATAAAATACCTAGGAATCCAACTTACAAGAGATGTGAGGGACCTGTTCAAGGAGAACTACAAACCACTGCTCAATGAAATAAAAGAGGACAAAAACAAATGGAAGAACATACCATGCTCATGGATAGGAAGAATCAATATTGTGAAAATGGCCATACTGCCCAAGGTAATTTATAGATTCAATGCCATCCCCATTAAGCTATCAATGACTTTCCTCACAGAATTGGAAAAAACCACTTTAAAGTTCATAAGACACCAAAAAAGAGCCTGCATTGCCAAGACAATCCTAAGCCAAAAGAACAAAGCTGGAGGCATCATGCTACCTGACTTCAAACTATACTACAAGGGTACAGTAACCAAAACAGCATGGTACAGGTACCAAAACAGAGACACAGACCAATGGAACAGAACAGAGCCCTCAGAAATAACAACACACATCTACAACCATCTGATCTTTGATAAATTTGACAAAAACAAGAAATGGGAAAAGGATTCCCTATTTAATCAATGGTGCTGGGAAAACTGGCTAGCCATATGTAGAAAGCTGAAACTGGATCCCTCCCTTACACCTTATACAAAAATTAATTCAAGATGGATTAAAGACTTAAATGTTAGACCTAAAACCATAAAAACCCTAGAAGAAAACCTAGACAATACCATTCAGGATAGAGGCATGGGCAAGAACTTCATGACTAAAACACAAAAAGTAATGGCAACAAAAGCCAAAATTGACAAATGGGATCTAATTAAACTAAAGAGCATCTGCATAGCAAAAGAAACTACTATCAGAGCGAACAGGCAACTTACAGAATGGTAGAAAATTTTTGCAATCTACCTATCTGACAAAGGGCTAATATCCAGAATCTACAAAGAACTTAAACTAAGTTAAAAGAAACAATCAAACAACCCCATCAAAAAGTGGGTGAAGGATATGAACAGACACTTCTCAAAAGAAGACATTAATGCAGCCAACAGACACATGAAAAAAGTACTCATCATCACTGGCCATCAGAGAAATGCAAATCAAAACCACAATGTGATACCATTTCACACCAGTTAGAATGGCGATCATTAAAAAGTCAGGAAAAAACAGGTGCTGGAGAGGATGTGGAGAAACAGGAACACTTTTACACTGTTGGTGGGACTGTAAACTAGTTCAATCATTGTGGAAGATAGTGGGTGATTCCTTAAGGATCTAGAACTAGAAATACCATTTGACCCAGTCATCCCATTACTGGGTATATACCCAAAGGATTATAAATCATGCTGCTATAAAGACACATGCACATGTATGTTTATTGCAGCACTATTCACAATAGCAAAGACTTGGAACCAACCCAAATGTTCATCAATGATAGACTGGATTAAGAAAATGTGGCACATATACACCATGGAATACTATGCAGCCATAAAAAAGGATGAGTTCATGTCCTTTATAAGGACATATGTAGACATATAAGGACATATGAAGCTGGAAACCATCATTCTCAGCAAACTATCACAAGGACAGAAAACCAAACACCGCATGTTCTCACTCATAGGTGGGAATTGAACAATGAGAACACTTCAACACTGGGTGGGGAACATCACACACCAGGGCCTGCCGTGGGGTTGGGGGAAGGGGGAGGTATAGCATTAGGAGAAATGCCTAATGTAAATGATGAGTTAATGGGTGCAGCACACCAACTTGGCACATGTATACATATCTAACAAACCCACACGCTGTGCACATGTACCCTAGAACTTAAAGTATAATAATTTTAAAAAAGAAAATTAAAAAACAGTTAGAAAAAAAAGTTAGCTGGGTGTGGTGGCACATGCCTGCAGTCCCAGCTACTCTGGAGGCTGAGGCAAGAGGATCGCTTGAACACAGGAGGTTGGGGCTATGGTGAGCCATGATTCCACCACTGCACTCTAGCCTGGGTGACAGAGCGAGACTCTGTCTCAAAAAAAAAAAAAAAAAAAAAAAAAAGTCACTTGAATTTTTAAAAATGCAATAAATAGTAGATTCGATTCAGCTAGAGAGAAGAAATGAAATAAAAGATCTCCAGAAATTATGTGGATGTACCACAGAGACATAAAGAGATGAAAAATATGAAAGAGAAATTAAGAGTCAAAGGAGATCTAATAGGAAGCTCCCCAAAAATGACAGTGTTCCGGAGTGAGGAACAGAGAAAATGGGGATAGGTAATTTATATGGTTTGGATGTTTGCCCCCTCCAGATCCCATGCTGAAATGTGATTCCCAATGTTGGAGGTGGGGTGTGGTGGTAGGTGATTTTATCATGGGGATGAATCCCTCATGAATGGTTTAGCAACATCCGCTTGGTGGTAAGTGAGTTCTCTCTCCATTAGTTCATGCACGATCTGGTTGTTTAAAAAAAATCTGGGACCTCCCTGCCGATCTCTTGCTCCCACTCTTGCCATGTGACATGCCTGCTGCCTGATCCCACTTCATCTTCTACCATGAGTAAAAGCTCCCTGAGGCCCTCACCAGAAGCCAGGCAGATACCAGTGCTAAGTTTCTCATAAAGCCTGCAGAACCATGAGCCAATTAAACCTCTTTTCTTAATAAATTACCCAGTCTTAGATACTTCTGTAGAGAAACACAAAAATGGACTAATGCAGTGATATTCAATATGATAATGTCATTTTATTTTTCAGAACTGTAAAATCCATAAATCTTTAGAGTGAGGATTATAGAGTTCTAAACAGAATAAATAAGAACAAATGTACACCCAAATACTCAATAGTAAAAATTCAAAATGTCAAAGATAAAATCTTAAAAACTACCTACAAATGAACCTGAAGAACTTTATGTCAAGTGAAATGAGCCAGGCACAGAAATACAAATACTGCACGATTTCATTTATATGTGGAATCTAAAAAGTTGAACTCATAGAAGTAGAGAGTAGAATGGTGGTTAC
The DNA here is from genome assembly GCF_008728515.1 of Papio anubis. Classification (NCBI taxonomy): domain Eukaryota; kingdom Metazoa; phylum Chordata; class Mammalia; order Primates; family Cercopithecidae; genus Papio; species Papio anubis. The sequence goes on along the minus strand of NC_044987.1, from coordinate 40,062,740 downwards.
CAGGGGCTGGGTCATGCCAGGAGGGAGGTGAGAGAAATGGGGAGATGCTGGTCAAAGGGCACAAAGCTTCAGTTAGCTAGACAGGATGAATAAAGGCTGAAATCACAGGACAATGACTACAGTTAGTAATAATGTAGGATATACTTGAAAATTGCTAAGAGTAGATCTTAAATGTTCTCCCCACTAGTAAAATGATTATTTTATGAGATGATGGGTATGTTGACTATTCTGATTTAATCATTTCACAATGGATATTTATGTCAAAATGTTATACTGTACACCATAAATCTATATAATTTTCATTTGTCAATTATGCCCTAATAAAGCTAGAAAATAAAAAATAAGATAAAATAAAAAGGAAATAATTTTTCCTACCACGGAAAGATATTCCAGCAGCAGATTCTGCATCACTAATAACAGATGCCACAAACAATAAAATAAGGTTCTAAAAGTGTGAAGGGAAAATGACAACTTGCTATTCATCACACAGCTTAACTAATATTCCAGAGTGAGTGCATAGTAAAGTGACTTTTAGACTTTCAAACTCTGAGAGTGATTACTTCCTATAATCTTTGCTATAACTAATACATCAGATTGGTTCCATTTTGATATTCATTCCAATGACTTTCTTACATTATAGAGGCTGGAATGCTTTTTAAAAATGACATATCCTGAACCCTTTTATAGTTAGTGATCTGCATGTGACCCAGGTTCTGGTTGGGGGACAAACTCACAGGGACTTGGAAGGCAAAAGAGCTATGTAAAGTAGAGGCTGGGAGAAGGTCAAAGAGCTCTTCTAGTGAACACTAAGTTGGGGGCATTTGGTTTATTTGTGGCATCTGCAGCAGAGATTCTAGTGTTCATTGATAACCAATTGCAGCAATATATTTTCTTCCAGTGCAGTCCCACAGAATAACTGGGCATTTCTCTTGGCTGACTATTTCTGCTTGTTAAACTTCCAAATCTCTCTAATGTTCCTGAAAATCTTTTAATCTCTCAGATACTACGTAAAATTGCTTTTATATGTAAGCTAGCTAGAATGATTTTTGTTTTCTACAACAAAGAACAGTGATCAATAAAGAATTCATTCCAGAAATGGTGGCAGACTACAGATTTTAAGGACCTGGGAATCTGGAATTTATTCTTATTTCATAGGGTTTGAAGGCAATGAGGACTGGGTAGCATTACAGGATGAGGCACAGGTGTCCCAGAGCATGCAGTGGCCAAGCAGTCACCGTTCACATTCCCATGTGAATTTGTGAGGGGTCAAATGATAAAGGGAATTTCGACTTATGTCCTGCTTATGGTTGGGGGCATACATCTAGCCTGTAGTTAGTCCCTGACTTCCTAAGTGTAGAGTTGGAATACACATGAGAACAATTATAGTAGTGTCACATGCAGGCCCCTGAAGCTTCTCCTTCCAGTGAAGACAATAAACCAAAAGCAACATCGTGTCCTTGGAGGAACCATAGAGGCTTGTGTCAACATCAAATATATGAAAGGTACAGAGATGGGGATTCCTATTAAAGTCCGTTGGTCTCTACCTAAGACAGAAGGGGCTTAGTTCTCATACATAGAACTGGGAATAAGCAAAGTATCCAGTTTCTCAACCAAAGTGCTGGAAAATAGAAGAGAAAGGAGAAATGCTGATTGGCAGCATAATGGCCTCCCAGTGATGTTCATCCCAATCCCTAGAAGCCATGAATATGCTCAGGCAAAGGACAAGTAAGTTTGCAGATGGATTTAAGGTTGCTAATTAGTTGACTTTAATACAGTAATAGATTATCCTGGATTACTAGGTAGACCCAATGTAATCACAAAAGTCCTGAAAAGTAGATGGCAGGGTGGAAGAAGCAAGTCAGGGAAATATGACTATGAAAGAAGTTCAGAAAGGTACAAAGTGGATGGCTTTGAAGCTGGAGGAAGGGACCAAGGGCATGGGATGTGCACAGTCACAAGAAGCTGAAAAAGGCAAGGAGATGGATGCTTCCTGGAGCCAGTAGAAAGGAGTGCAGCACTGATGATGCCTTAATTTTAACTCCAGGACACCTGTGTCAGACTTCTGACGTACCTACAGAACTGTAAGAGGATCCATTTGTGTTGTTTAAGCAACTAAGACTGTGGTAATTTGTTAAGGCAGAAATATAAAACTAATACAAATGTCTTCAAAATTCTAAGAGAAAATGCTTTTCAACCTATTATCCTGTATTTAGACATACTACTAATTAAATGTGAGTTTAAATTAAAGATATTTTCAGGCATTTGAGGTCTCAAAAAAATGAGGTCCTATGCATCTAAGCAGTCTTGGGAAACTGCTGAAAGATACGGACTTCCAAAATAAGGGAGTAAACTAAATAAGAGGAAGACAGGAACCCTGGAAACTTGACTAGAGCTAACACTGGAGAAAGTAGAAGGGAAGTCCTGGGAGAACAGGTATTCTGCAGATGTAAAGAGCAACTAGCTCAGAGCAAAGCAGCATAGATAGCTTAGGAGGTCGAGGGGAACCAGTTGTGGTGGTGACTGGCAGAGCACTCGATGTGTGTGGCCATGTTGCAAAGGGGTCTTAACTTGGCAGTGAACTGTATTTCCATGTTTTAATAATGGAAATATAGATGTAACTTGATTGGAAGATGTAGGGAAGAAAAGTGAAGGCCTAGACCTCTAGGCCTCCATTTTCATTGGTTTACTGTTTGTTTGTTTATAGACCACAGGGTTACAAAACTGGATTGATCATACTCCAATTCTAGCACCCTTTTAATGTTCATCCATGTATGACCTGCTTTTAGCCATCTGGTTATTTTAAATAACGTAATAAGAACCCATGAACTCACTGCCCAAAAGAAAATCTAAAACCTAGACAATTATCTAACCTTGTTCCCACCCCACACTAACCCATACCCCTTCTCTCCCACCTGAGGTCACCAACATCCTGAATTCGGTGTTCAAGATTCATTTGTCTTCCTCATGTTTCAGCTGAAGATCTTAAATTCATGACTAGTCTGAAGACAGTGTCTCCAGTGGACTAGAAACAGAAACAAAGAAGGAGCTATTAATATCAAGGCCTTGTCCCAATGAAGTAGCAGATAGCTTCTTCTCTGCAAGAGAGGTTATAAAACCTCAGAGAGGAGACTGGGCCCCAGAGTTTTCTCACATTAAACATATCATTGTTGTTTTTTTATTCTTTCAAAAATGCATATAGCATTGCATGTATTCCATTTCTTCCTTCCCTAACTACTCCTTGAAATGAAAGAGAATTGGGGGGTGCACAGAGATGCAGAAGATGATGAAGTAAGATGCTAATGATCAGGACTAGGAGGCTGGCAGCATTCACCTTCCACCTTTAGGCTACACTCTAAGCCACGCATGTTTCACCAGTGGGAGCTCCAAGACCCCCAGTCTTCTCAGATTTCTCCCTGAATCCAGACACCCCAGAAGGACTGCTATTACCATAGAGGTCTGTGTAGCACATCACAGCAAGCTTAGTAGCAGTAAGGGTTTAGTGGCGTTCTACCTGTGCTACCTGAGGACCTTGAGGCCCAGGTTGGCTGTGGAATGGCAGTTTTCCTTGGCAACCTGCCATAATCAGTGATGTAGTTTAGATATTTGTCCCCTCCAAATCTCATGTTGAAATTTGATCCCCAATGTTGGAAGTGCGGCACGGATGGAAGTGTTTGGGTTATGGGAACAGATCCCTCATGACCAGCTTGGTGCCATCCTTGTGGTAACGCATGAGTTCTCACTCTGTTAGTTCCTGGGGGAACTGATTGTTAAAAAGAACCAGGCACCTCCCTCCTCTCTCTTGTTTCCTTCCTCTTGTCATGTGATGCCTGGTCCCTTCGCCTTCTGCCATGAATGGAGTTCCCTGAGGTCCCTCACCAGTGGCAGATGCTGGTGCCATGCTTCTTGTACAGCCTTCAGAACTGTGAGCCAAATAAATCTCTTTTCTTTATAAATTAGTCAGTCTCAAGTATTCCTTTATAGCAATTCAAAATGGACTAAGACAGTCAAGCAGGCTTCAGCAACTTGGGAGTCACTTAGAAGCTTTTTTGGAAGACAATTCTAACGAGAATTGACCTCACAAAGCAGCCATAGATCTTGCCTGTACTAAAATGATGGATTCCTTGGCCACTGAGCTGCAAGAGGCTTTGGAGCTCATCTAGTCAAGCATTTCCCAAAGTATGTAACTCAAGCACTAGTTTTTTAGGATGGTTGATAGATTTTACCCAAAAAGGTGTCTCTTAATCAGGGAAATTTGGGGAATCCTAGATTTTTTAAAAATTAAGATTCTATTCTACGTACCTTCTCAGAACCTAATCTCCAAGAGGATAGCCTTTTCCCAGTTTAGCTGTGCATGATCTTTAGCAGGTTGCTTAAGTTAGCTGAGCCTCTGTTTCCTCATCTGTAATAATAATGCCCACCTTGGAGGACTGCTGTGAAGGTGAGTGAGATAATGAGCTCTGAGGCATTTAGTACAATACTGCACATAGGCAGTAGTAACAAATTCTTAGTTCCTTCTCCTCCTACGCCTTTCATTTTTCTTTCAAATTTTCCTCTAGGCTTAGCAAATTACCCCTATTTACAACCTTCTGTGAAATTGTTTGAAACTAATTTCCTGAACTCTGAATGGCATCAGGTAATTATGTATGTAATGAAGGCTTACCCAGCTTACCTCGTAGGATTGTAGGATCCCAGGCTACAGTGGGTAGCATGGTAAACACAGGGAATGTGGTGTGCACTGCACACTGCCAAGTGGGAGAATTGCTCTCAAGGCTTGAGTGGTAGCTTTGCCTCATCCTGAGTCACTGAGGAACAGATGGAGTCCCAGGTTAAAACACGCAGCACAGAATTATAACTACAAAAGCAGGAACTTGGGCAGCTGATCAATGGAAGAAACACTAGACAAAGAGGCAGAGGTTCCTCAACTGGCTATTTAATTTCTCAGGGCTTGAATCTCAGCATCTGCAAAATGCGGGGTTGAGTAGATATTCTTCATGCTCCCTTCCTCTAATCCCTGCTGACCCCACTTTAAAGGTTACCAGTTGTGACTAATTGCAAGACCAAGAGGCACAGTCCACACACCTGAAGTAAATTTTATTGAGATGAGCAATTTACAATAAAACACTTTACAGCACATTGGAAAAACTCAAGTTTCACAAATTTTACATTCACAAATACAAGTCACTTTTCGCTCAAAGGCACACAGGGACTTTGGGGAAGGGACAGACCTAATGAGCCATCAGTGGGTGCTCCCCAGAGAAAAAGGTTTTCTCTGGGACTTGGCAGAACTGAAGGTCCCTGACTAACAATGGTTCAACTTAGGTTTTCAAAAATTTTATGATGATGTGAAAGCAATACACATTCAGTAGAAACCATACTTCACATATCCATACAACCATTCTGGTTTTCACTTTCAGTACAGTACTCAATAAATTACATGAGCTATTCAATACTTCATTACAAGATAGGCTTTGTGTTAAATGATTTTTCCCAACTGTAGTCTAATATAAGTGTTCTCAGAACATTTAAGGTAGGCTTGGCTAAGCTACGATGTTCAGTAGGTTGAGCGTATTCAATGCATTTTCAACTTCCAATATTTTGGACTTACGATGGGTTTACTGAGATGTAAGTCAAGGAGCTTCTGTATTCCTAAACACCCTCAGAGAGGAGTGAAGTGCAACATCCTCCATGCTTCCCAGAGCAGGACAAACCTTCTGTATCCCTGCTGTCTTGTCTCATTCTGGTTCATAGAATTTTTTTTTTTTTTGTTTTTGAGACAGAATCTTGCTCTGTCACCCTTGCTGGAGTGCAGTGGTATGATCTCGGCTCACTGCAGGCTCCATCTCCCGGGTTCACACCATTCTCCTGCCTCAGCCTCCCTAGAAGCTGGGACTACAGGCGCCCACCACCACGCCTAGCTAATTTTTTGTATTTTTAGTAGAGATGGGGTTTCACCGTGTTAGCCAGGATGGTCTCGATCTCCTGACCTCGTGATTCGCCCGCCTCGGCCTCCCTAAGTGCTGGTATTTCAGGCGTGAGCAACCGTGCCTGGCCGGTTCATAGAATTTCTATGGCAGCTTTCAGGTGAAACCATTAGCTACTTCTTGACACACCACAGAGACCATAAGTACAGGTACATGAGCCTTTTGTCCTGAAAAGTCAATTTGGGGATCCCTGTGGACTTAGAAGACTCTCTCTGCCCAATGAAAGTCACGGTTTTGCCCATAATTCAGTAAGTGAGTTTTCAAAATTTTGTGTCTTGAAAATTTTCAACCATCTTCATAAATAGAAACTAGGATAATGAACCCTCATCGTTCATTACAGGGAAGCAGATGATGTGACCAGGTTCAGTTTCAGTTAACAGCCAAGAGGTCTAAGTGACAAACTCTCCCTCAAACCTTAGTTTCCTACTGAGCTCATATCCATGCTTTGCTTTCAGAGTTTATCTGGTGCTCGAAGAAAACCTGAAAACAGTGTGTCAGTCGCAATTGTTTAGAGCAGGTGAATTAAGCTCGATTCTGCCTGACAGGTCTCTTTTCTGGGTGATACAGTGAGTCATTCAGGACCAGATGGAAGGTGATAAAAACAATCAGTCCCTGGAGCGAGATTTCTCTGGCCAGTTAGACCTTTAAGAATTGAGGTTTCTTAAGGATGCATAGGTTTCTGTAAGTCAAAGTGACACCTGAACCACTAAAATGATATTGACAGTGAATCTCCTTTTGAGAAATGGCGTGAAAAAACTCCCATTATTCAGACAGCACAGCAAAATGCCTTTCTAGACAGCTCCGGAGGATGAGGTGTCTAAGCACAATTACTTCCAGCATATTGGAAAGCCTGCTCCCTCATCTCTTGTGAAAACAGAACAATGTTTCACCACCTCTTGTTTTTGTGCAATAGCAGGAGAGGAGGAATCATGCCTCCTGGTTGAGTTTGATTCCCTGGTTCATCGTGAGGCTGCCTCTAAGGAGGGGCATGTAAGCCAGGCCCTTCCCACCACTGTCTATGATAGGGGGCAGTTCTGTCTGCACGGTGACAGGCTTCACCTTGGGTTCTTCTCACCTCTTCTTCAACTCTTCTGGTGGACACCCCTGGGAAAGGTACCCCTGTTTCTGTTAATCATTACAATCTAAATGAAAAAGTATAAATGAAAAAAAAAAAAAAGGTCATGCACACATGCACAGTCACGCACACAAAGGAAAACATTGCAAATAGAGCCACAGCATGTTCACAGATGTTATCACAAATGGATGGGATAAGAGTGTGTGTGTGTGTGTGTGTGTGTGTGTGTATGCTTTTTCTGAATTTTTCTAAGTGGTAATAATAAGTGCCCTTTGTTTTAAGGAACCCAAGTGGGTCCTTTCTTGTCTGCGTATTGCTAGGCCACTGAAGACTTCTGATTCATCATGGCCCAGTGACTCCAGAAAGTGAGGCATAAAAATCTCCACGCCCACTCTGGCTTGCTGGCATTTCCCTGGCCCGTGTACCTGTTTCAAGCAGAGCTCTGTGCATCTGGGTCACCACACCCAAAGTATGATGCAGGTCTCCCTTCGGGATGCTTAGCAGTAGGAAGGGCTGTAGGGCAGCAGCTGCCCCACAGATGGAGGCAGTTGAATGATTCAGCCCCCATCTGGGCCAAAGTTGTCCTCGCTCCTCTTCCTCAGAGATCCCGACTGCTGTGCCTCCCAGTGTTTCTTAGATGGGAATTTATGAACACATGTCTAGTTGGTGGTGCCTTTTAGTTTTCACATCACATGGGGCTAGGAGGCTGGACAGTTTCCTAGGAATTCAAGAGTCCTACAGCTTCTGCAGGAGCGTGTTTCCAGCACTCTGAAGATCATGTGTGAGAATGGGCTGTCTTTCCCTGCCTTGGGTGGAGACAGACCCCTCCCACTCCCTCTTCCCAACCTCCTCTAACTCATTGTCACAATGGGTTCCACAGATGACAGATCTGTCTTCCCAGACTGGAGTTGGGAGGTGGGCAGGAGGTTATTGGCGAGGGGAGCCCTCTGGCCATCATTCTTCTCTGTCCAGGCCACCCTGAAGGAAGGAACTGGGGAGGGTGGCCTGTCCTCCTGAGGCTTGGGAGGTCTTTGACACATGCTCAGTAATGCCTTTAGCTCAATCCTGAAATTCTCGTTCAGCCAGCAGTATATGAAGGGGTTATAGCACGTGCTGCTCATGGCAAACCAGTGGAAGGCAAAGTAGAGGGCATTGTTGGTGCGGATGACCTTGCTGGACAGGAGGAGGACATAGCAGTTGAGGGGGAACCAGCAGAGGGCAAAGAGGACCACCACCAGCATCAACATTTTGATGGTCTTCTTCTTTTTGCGCCGCAGGGCAAGGTACTGCTCCGTGGTTACATCGCCAATCATGTTACACAGCCACAGTTTCTTGGCCACACGAGCGTAGGCCACAGAGATGATGAGGAGGGGCAGGATGTAGAGCAGGATGAAGGTGGCCAAGTCCAGGTACTTCCAGAAGAGGTCAGCTGGCTCAGGGAAGTCTGGCAGGCAGAGGGAGCGCACAATGTCCTCACTGGGGGCAGGAAGTAGGGAGGGGGAGAGAGGTAACAGAAAGGAGAGATTAGTGTGGAAAGTCTTCATCCCAAGAAGCACTGGCCTCTCCTTCCACCGGGCTCCTGGTACATCCATCTAATAAAGCACTTTTGATGCTGTAGCCTAATTATCTGATTACATTTTTGCCTCCCCCACTAGGCTGGGAATTGCATAGAGGTAAAGGACACACCTGAATTTCTCTGTGTTCTCTTAATCTTGTGCAATTCCTAGCCCATAGTAGAGACCCAATAAATATTTCTTGAATAAATGAATGAAATGCTCATGTTCCCAGATTGAAAAGTAACTCATCCTTGAGGAAATCCTAGAATTTCCCATTGTGCTACTTCCCCATTTTAAAGGGAAAACTAAGGCATAAAGAAAAGAAATGATGGGTCTTGAGCATATGAGTGGTAAAGCCTGAACTAACATCTCTTCAGCCGTTCATAGAACAAGTATTTATTTTATATGGAATGTACCCCGGTCCTCTTCAGCCTTTTTAGGAATATCCATGTGGCTTGGTGCTCTAGTTCTATGTGCTGGTGGTCATCACTAACAAGAGAGAGAGGAAACTTCCTTTGCTTTTGTTAGGGGGGAAAAAAATAAGTCCTCTATGTGGAAAAGTAGAAGGGCAGCCTGGATGTTGGGGGGTGGGGGCCTGGGCATGTGATTCATTTCAATGTCCTAGAATTCCTGGGGGGGGGGGCCTTTATAAATTAGTTGAAATCCACCTTCTGGGCTTATTTCTCTTGACCTTGCTTTTGTCACAGGAGTGAGTGTGTGTGTGTGTGTGTGTGTGTGAGTGTGTGCTGCAAGTGGGGTGGAGCATGGCTCCTGTGACAGACACTCCCTGGATCCCTGCAGAGCCCCTTTGCCAGTCTGGAGAACCAACCACCCAGCAAAAAACAGCTGGCACCTGTGATCTTCTAGGTGCCTAGGACTCCCTTAAGGCCACCCAAGGCCCTTCCCACGATTCAGTACAGCCATAATTGGCCGGCAGTTTTCAGTTTTTCTAGGAAACACCTGTAACAAAAGACTGAGAGATGGAGAAATAGGAAAGCCCAGTTACCTGGCCTCAAGTTGAGGCCAACTCTGCATTTTCAGTCAGCCCCAGAGCCTCCTGTGGGGCAGGGACAGCTTCCCCTGAAATCACACCCTTCCTTAGTCTTTCCCTGGTCCCTGTCCAGCCTCTGCCACTCTCTTTCCCATTGCTCTTGTGAGCACTGCCTCAATTAGCCACTTGCAGGTGTACCTGACTTTAAGGCAAAACCTGTCTCTAAGGAAGGTTATCTAACACAACAAATGAAGCCCGGCAGGGTGGCTCATGCCTGTAATCCCAGCATTTTGTGAGGCTGAGACGGGCAGATCACCTGAGGTTCGGGAGTTTGAGACCAGCCTGACCAATATGGAGAAACCCTGTCTCTATTAAAAATACAAAATTAGCCAGGCATGGTGGCGCATGCCTATAATCCCAGCTACTTGGGAGGATGAGGCAGGAGAATCACTTGAACCCGGGAGCCAGAAGTTGCATTGAGCCAAGATTGTGCCATTGCACTCCAGCCTGGGCAACAAGAGCGAAACCCCATCTCAATAAATAAATAAATAAATAAATAAATAAATAAATAAAAAGCAGGAGTTACAATCCTAATCTCTGATAAAACAGACTTTAAGCCAACAAATATCAAAAGAGACAAAGAAGGGCATTACATGATGGTAAAGGGATCAATGCAGCAACAAAAGCTAGCTATCCTAAATATATACACACCGAATACAGGAGCACCCAGATTCATAAAGTAAGTTCTTAGAGACCTACAAAGAGACTCAGACTCCCACACAATAATAATGGGAGACTTTAACACCCCACTGTCAATATTAGACAGATCAATGAGACAAAAAATCAACAAGCATATTAAGGACTTTAACTCAGCTCTGGACCAAATGGACCTAATAGACATCTACAGAACTCTCTACCCCAAATCAATGGAATATACATTCTTCTCAGCACCACATCACACTTATTCCAAAATTGACCACATAATTGGAAATAAAACACTCCTCAGTAAATGCAAAAGAATACAAATAATAACAATCTCTCAGACCGCAGTGCAATCAAACTAGAACTCAGGATTAAGAAACTCACTCAAAACCACACAACTACCTGGAAACTGAATAACTAGCTATGAAATGACTACTGAGTAAATACCAAAATGAAGGTAGAAATAAAGATGCTCTTTGAAACCAATGAGAACGAAGACATAACGTACCAGAATCTCTGGGACACATTTAAAGCAGTGTGTAGAGGGAAATTTATAGCACTAAATGCCCACAAAAGAAAGCAGGAAAGATCGAAAATTGACACCTTCACGTCAAAATTAAAAGAATTCAAGAAGCAACAGCAAACACATTCGAAAGCTAGCAGAAGACAAGAAATAACTTAGATCAGAGCAGAACTGATAGAGATAGAGACACGAAAAACCCTTCAAAAAAAATCAATGAATCCAGGAGCTGGTTTTTTGAAAAGATCAACAAAATAGATAGACCACTAGCCAGACTAATAAAGAAGAAAAGAGAGAAGAATCAAATAGATGCAATAAAAAATGATATAGGTGATATCACCACTGATCCCACAGAAATACAAACTCCCATCACAGAATACTATAAACACCTCTATACAAACAAACTAGAAAATCTAGAAGAAGTGGATAATTCCTGGACACATACACCCTTCCAAGATTAAACCAGGAAGAAGTCAAAACCCATAATAAACCACTAATAAGTTCTGAAATTGAGGCAGTAATTAATAGTCTACCAAGCAAAAAAAGTCCAGGACCAGATGGATTCACAGCCAAATTCTAAAGAGGAGCTGGTACCATTCCTTCTGAAACTATTCCAAACAATAGAAAAAGAAGGAATCCTCCTTAACTCATTTTATTAGGCCAGCATCATGCTGATACCAAAACCTGGCAGAGACAGGACAAAAAAAGAAAATTTCACGGCAATAACCCTGATGAACATCAATACGAAAATCCTCAATAAAATACTGGCAAACCAAATCCAGCGGAACATCAAAAACCTTATCCACCATGATCAAGTCAGCTTCATCCCTGGGATGCAAGCCTGGTTCAACATATACAAATCAATAAACATAATGCATCACATAAACAGAACCAATGACAAAAACCACGATTATCTCAATAGATGCAGAAAAGGCCTTCAACAAAATTCAGCACCTTTTCATGCTAAAAACTCTCAATAAACTGGGTATTAATGGAACGTATCTCAAAGTAATAAGAACTATATGTGACAAACCCACAGCCAATATCATACTGAATGGACAAAAACTGGAAGTATTCCCTTGAAAACTGGCATAAGACAAGGATGCCCTCTCTCACCACTCCTATTCAACATAGTATTAGAAGTTCTGGCCAGGGCAATCAGGCAGGAGAAAGAAAGAAAAGATATTCAAATAAGAAGAGAGGAAGTCAAATTGTCTCTGTTTGCAGATTGTGTATTTAGAAAACCCCATAGTCTCAGCCCCAAATCTCCTTAAGCTGATAAGCAACTTCAGCAAAGTCTCAGGATACAAAATCAATGTGCAAAAATCACAAGCATTCCTATACACCAATAACAGACAAACAGAGAGCCAAATCATGAGTGAACTCCCATTCACAATTGCTACTAAGAGAATAAAATACCTAGGAATACAACTTACAAGAGATGTGAAGGATCTCTTCAAGGAGAACTACAAACCACTGCTCAACAAAATAAAAGAGGACACAAACAAATGGAAACACATTCCATGCTCAGAGATAGGAAGAAACAATATCATGAAAATGGCCATACTGCCCAAAGTAATTTATAGATTCAATGGTATCCCCATCAAGCTACCACTAAGTTTCTTCACAGAATTGGAAAAACTACTTTAAACTTCATATGGAACCAAAAAAGAGTCCACATAGCCAAGACAATCTTGGGCAAGAAGAACAAAGCTGGAGGCATCACACTACCTGACTTCAAACTATACTACAAGGCTACAGTAACCAAAACAGCATGCTGCTAGTACCAAAACAGATATATAGACCAAAGAAACAGAACACAGGCCTCAGAAAAAACACCACACATCTACAACCACCTGATCTTTGACAAACCTGACACAAACACGCAAGGGGGAAAGATTCCCTATTTAATAAATGTTGTTGGAAACACTGGCTAGCCATATGCAGAAAACTGAAACTGGACCCCTTTTTTACACCTGATACAAAAATCAACTCAAGATGGATCAAAGACTTAAACTAAGACCTAGGATCATAAAAATCCTAGAAGAAAACATGGGCAATACCGTTCAGGATGTAGGCATGGGCAAAGACTTCCTTTTAGTGTCTAAAACACCAAAAGCAATGGCAACAAAAGCCAAAATTGATAAATGGGATCTAACTAAACTAAAAAGCTTCTGCACAGCAAAAGAAACTACCATCAGAGTGAAACTACAGAATGGGAGAAAATTTTTGCAATCTATCTATCTGACAAAGGGCTAATATCCAGGATCTACAAAGAACTTAAACAAATTTACGAGGAAAAAAAAAAAAAAACCATCAAAAAGTGGGCAAAGGATATGAACAGACACTTCTCAAAAGAAGACATTTATGCAGCCAAGAGACATTTGAAAAAATGCTCGTCATCATTGGTCCTCAGATAAATGCAAATCAAAATTACAGTGAGATACTATCTCACACCAGTTAGAATGGCAATCATTAAAAAGTCAGGAAACAATTGATGCTGGAGAGGATGTGGAGAAATAGGAATGCTTTTACACTGTTGGTGGGAGTGTAAATTAGTTCAACCATTGTGGAAGACAATGTAGTGATTCCTCAAGGATCTAGAACTAGAAATACCATTTGATCCAGCAATCCCGTTATTGGGTATGTACCCAAAGGATTATAAATCAGTCTACTATAAAGACATATGCACACATATGTTTACTGCGGCACTATTCACAATAGCAAAGACTTGGACCAACCCAAATGTCCATCAATGATAGACTGGATTAAGAAAATGTGGCACATATACACCATGGAATACTATGCAGCCATAAGAAAGGATGAGTTCATGTCCTTTGCAGGGACATGGATGAAGCTGGAAACCATTGTTCTCAGCAAACTATGACAAGAACAGAAAATCAAACACCACATATTCTCACTCATAAGTGAGAGTTGAACAATGAGAACACATGGACATAGGGAGAGGAACATCATACACTGGGGCCTGTCAGGAGGTGGGAACTAGGGGAGGAACAACATTAGGAGAAATACCTAATGTAGGTGACGGGTTGATGGGTGCAGCAAACCACCAGGGCACGTGTATATCTATGTAAAAAAACTACATGTTCTGTACATGCACCCCATAATTTAAAGTATAATTTAAAAATTTTTTAAAAAGACATACCAGTGACCAACAACAACAATAACAAATGACAAAAATCACTCTAAGAGGCTGGGCACAGTGGCTCATGCCTGTAATCTCAGCACTTTGGGAGCCCAAGGTGGGCAGATAACCTGAGGTCAGAAGTTTGAGACCAGCCTGGCCAACATGGTGAAACCCCGTCTCTACTAAAAATACAAAAAATTAGCCAGGAATGGTGGTGCGTGCCTGTAATCCCAGCTACTTGGGAAGCTGAGGCAGGAGAATTGCTTGAACCCCGGTGGCGGAGGTTACAGTGATCTGAGATCCTGCCATTGCACTCCGGCCTGGGCAACAGAACGAGACTTTGTCTCAAAAAAAAAAAAAAAAAGTCACTCTAAGATCATTCATTCAGTAAATGCGTACCAAGAGCTTGTTATGTGGAGACAGTAAGCTACGTGTGGGGATCACCGAGATAACAAAGAAACAGGGCCAGTTCTTCCCAAACTGACAGTGCAGCAGGGAGATCACCTAATGAAGCAGTTTAAGTTTTAAAAAACTGTGTGTTGAAAGAAAGACATTCTCATTCAGTAGAGCATAAGATAAACATGCACAGGAGGTGGGGGAGATAGAGAAGCCTGCCTCAGGCTTAGACTTGCATGCAGGTTTTGTTTGTAGATAGTGTGAGCAGTTTACACCTTGCTCCTTTTCAACAAGGCCTTGGCGACTGGGATCTCAGGCTGCGTGAGTACAGCACCCTGGTGACAGACGCTGATAACTATTGCTTTGTCCTTGCAGAGAACCCGGAAAGAGAATAGGGGAGAAGCTAAAGAAGAGAGAAAGCAGACAAAATGTAGAGGACAGGCATGGACCAGGAGGTAACAGGATGGGAGCGAGCCAGAGAAAGACTCAGTGAGTCAGGTACTAGTCACTCAGAGAGTTGTGAGCTCCTGGGGGCCTCAGGTATTCCTTGGTCGAGCCTGACTCGGGAGAAGATGCGAATCACCAGGCGGATCCCTACGAATTCATCTCACCTGTATTTGAAGGTAAATAATTTCTGGCAGATAGCATGTGGGAGTGAAAAGAACGTAGCCATGGTCCAGATGACAGCGATGTAGATGACACCCTTTGTGATTGAGATCCGAGGTTTCAAGGGGTGCATAATGACCTGGAAAACAAGCAAACCGCATCACTAACTGAAGACGTTTTGGAACAAATCAGATATCTGGGCCAGGTGCAGGAGCTCACGCCTGTAATCCCAGCACTTTGGGAGGCTGAGGCAGAAGAATCACTTGAGCCCAGGAGTTCTAGACCAGACTGGGCAACATAGTGAGACCCTGCCTCTCTCTATTTTTTTTTTTAATGCAGCACAGCAACATGGCACAAGTATACATATGTAACAAACCTGCACGTTATGCACATGTACCCTAGAACTTAAAGTATAATAATAAAAAAATAAAAAAAAATAAAAAAAGTATCATTTCATAAAAAAAAAAAAGAAAATACATAAATAAATAAAAAGAAATCTGGATGGCACAGCTCACTTGTCACATAAGGCAGGCCCTATTGATAAAGTCAAGCACCCCTTATGTTCATTATCGAGCCCCTGAGCTACACCAGGTAGCTGCTGGGGGAGAGGAGGCCCAGCCATGTCCCACCCAACAGCCCACCTCCAGAGGAGGAAAGAAAGGGTCATCTGGATTCAGAGACCTGGGGCAGGTCTTCTGCCTCTTGCTGATCATACTCAGGCTGGGTCCAGTGAGAGGACTGGGAAGGGGTCCAGGAGGAAGGCTGCTCACATGGCATCACAGTGAGGCTGGGAGAGGAGCAAGTCCATGGTCAGCTCCCATCTCCTCGGGACCTGAGCTCATCTTCCCATGATTCTAGACCCCTTAGGTTATGATGGACTCTGAGAGGGTCTGAGCTGACAGACAGGAAGAGACCATTCTCATCACTCATCCTGGGAAGCTGCATGGGCACTTATGTGGGAACTCCCAACATGTTTATGAAAGCCATTACTAAAATTGCACCAGGGCCCAGCTCTCACACACCCATAATAAACTCAGTGTTGCAGGCTTCAGGCTGAAATGCATCTTGGAGTTGCTACTGTATATCAATCAATTCTCCTAAAAGGTTTAAATAAAGACTTAGAGATTTAAAACCATCCTCATTTTCAGATGAGAACATTCTTTTTTGAAAAAGGCATTTGGGATAGGTTAGTCCAGTGTTAGGGGGAAGAGGTCAGGAAGAGGTGCCACCACCTCTAGATGCCATCCCAGAACACACTGGACATTCTGGCTGTGTCCTGAACTTGTTTTTTATTCCTCCCAATGTTTTCAAGGTTTCATGGGAAGAAGCAATGAGGCTTCAGAAGCTGACAGCATATCTCCGTTCTGGATTCAGCCATCTCTGCCCCTCACACTCTTGTGTTCAGATTGCTGAAGGGAGTGGCAGCCTGGGGCAGAGGCTCCAAGCACTTCTCAAAGACTCCGTTGACCTTGGGACAGAGCCCCTTGTTGGGGTATATGTTGCAGTAACATGGTCAACATGAGCAAGGTTTTGCCCCTATTTCCCAGACCCACCCTTAGCCCATGGTCAATGCTCAGTTGCATTAATCTGGGGTAAGCATAGGCCAGGTAAAAGTAATCAGAAGTCCTTCTAGTTAAATTAAGGGAGACAGTTAAGAAAAGGCAGGAAATATTGATATGCAAACTTTTCACACTTTACACTAGAGCATCTGCAACATACATTAAGAGTTGATTCTTACAAAATTATGGCATTTCAGAGATAAAGAGATCTCAAAATTTGACTAGTCCCATTCCTTATCAGATGCAGGAATCTCCTCAAATACCTCCCCATCAAGTTGTCATTCTCACTTTGCTTAAATATGGCTGGTGACATGAAACTCATTACCTCCCAGGCAGGTTTGTCTACCTTTAGACACTTCTACGAGAGAATTCTTCCCACATTGGACTGACTGTATCTTTGAAACTGCATCTTTGAAGCCTCCTATCCCGTGGTCCTTGTTGCATCTCATGGTGCTACTCAGAATAAATCTCATCTTTCTGTGTCTGGTGGCCCTCATAATACTGGCCTTGTAGATTCCTTTGAGTCTTCTCAGAACAGCATGGTCTAGTGACTGGAACATGGGCTTGGAGCCAGACATACCTCAGTCCTAATCCTAGCTTCACCATTCATAGGCACATGATCTTGGAAAAGCTACATATGCACTTTACTGAGCCTCCATTCTATAATTCAGCATAGGTCTAAGCATACAACGTGAGTTCATTGAGTAAGCATGGAAAAGGCGCCTGGCATGAAGCTGTCCTACTTAGATGTCCTGGTCAGTTCCTTTCACCATATATACCTATGAGCTTCCCATGCGGGCAGAACTGTTAGAATACCTTCCTGACCCAGGGCTGCTATGCTCCACTGCAATGCCTGCTCCTGCCACCTGGACATCCTGGCTTGTTTTCCGCCTGAACAGCCTGAATTGGTAAATATTCATCTCTCACTCTGAAGCCTCGTCTCTGACCTGCAATTACTCCTCTCCTTTAATCTGTGATTTTCCGGGTTTGCTTTTCCATCCTCAAAACAAGCTCACTAATTTCTGAGACAGAAAATGCCAGCAATGGCCGGGCACGGTGGCTCATGCCTGTAATCCCAGCACTTTGGGAGGCCGAGGTGGGTGTATTACCTGAGGTCAGGAGTTCAAGACCAGCCTGGCCAATATGGTGAAGCCCCATCTCTTCTAAAAGTACAAAAATTAGCCGGGCACGGTGACGGGCGCCTCTAATCCCAGCTACTCAGGAGACTGAGGCAGGAGAATTCCTTGAACCCAGGAGGCAGAGGTTGAGTTAAGATGGCGCCAATGCACTCCAGCCTGAGCGACAAGAGTAAAACTCTATCTCAAAAAAAAAAAAAAAAAAAAAGAAAAGAAAAAGAAAAAAGAAAATGCCAGCAATGAGTATTTATTGGATGAACAAACTAAGAATAACTTTCTGTGACAATTAGGACAAAGGGTTTAATATCACTAACCTATGTGTTCATGTTGATCAACAAGAAGAGAAACACACTCATTGAAAACTGGGTTAAAACGCTGTCTTCAGAGCCCCTGCAACTTCCAGGAAAGGGAAGCAAGACAGGGAAGAGCAGAGCATTAGGGGTAGGTGCCCTCACCTGGTGGCGGTCCACCGCAATGGCTGTCAGCGTCAGTGCTGAGACGTGCAGGGAGCAGTACTGGGCAAAGCGGCTGACATGGCACATGCCCTTCCCAAATATCCATGTGCTGTTCACAAAGCGAACCTGGAGATGAGCCCAAAGATGTTAGGAGACAGACAGGCCTTGACTTTGACACCCATCCCTAGAGGTCTCTGAGGAGCATGCCCTTAGGAGGATTCCTCCAGCTCCTCCCTTCTTTCTGTCTATGAGACTGAATTGTGGAGTAAACATGATTTTCTCCAGCACAACTCATTTTCATTCATTCAATTCAGCAAACCCTGATCATGCTTCTGGGCCAGGCTCCGTTAGGTGCCAGGAGAGCTTGGGAAGGATGTGGGCTTTGGAGTTGGACTTCCCACCTCTAACAGTTTCTTACTGTGAGGGCCTGGGCAAGATAGGTAACCTCTCTGAATCTGTTTCCTCATTTGCAAAAAAAAAAAAAAAAAAAAGCCATCAAAAATCTCTTCCTTATAGGCTTAGTATAAGGTTTAAATTTTTTAAATGTCTGTAAAGGGCAAAACACAATGTCTGGCAGATTGTTCAGCTAGTATTAGAAGTAAATAGTAGCTATTTTTATGTGCAATAACAAAATTCACTCTTGGTCCACACAAGTTCACTCTAGTAGGGGAGACACATCTGAATTGTCACAACACAGCATGCATGCAGGCTGTGCTGGCAAATCTTGGCTAAACTGGCCTTGCAGGTCATCATCTGGCGTGGAGACCCAGGGACCTGGAGAGGTATTGACAGGGGAGAGAAGACAAGCTCTCAAAACTGTGTAGGGCCCTAGAAGCAGGCCCGGTCCTTATCCCACATCACCCAGCACTATTTACTCATTCAATCAGTACTTGAGCAGCTCCTGTGAGTAACGTCCCATGCCTGAGAGAGATTGAGCATTGATTCTGATTAAGGAGTTTGCAGCCAGGGCAGAGGAGGGTCAACTCAAGTGCAAGACAGAAAGTAATCAATGCTTTGTAGAGACCCAGACAAAGGGCAATGGGGCCACCAGATAGGGATGGGAGTGGGCAGAGGCACAGAGGCATAGAAACAGGGCAAGTCGGCCCAAGAGAAGGAGTATAATGTAGTGACTTACAGCAGAGTGTTTGCCACTGATCACTGTGACCTTGGGCAAGGCATTGGGCCCTCTGAGCCCCACTTTCCTCATCTGTAAAATGGGCTAACCCTTTTCACATGGTTGTTATATCAATCAAGATTGATAACACATGTAAAGTAGGTACAATAGTGCCTAGTACATTAACGCTATCAACTGCCATTATTACAACATATGAGACATACAACATATTATTATTACAACATATGAGGCTTCTGCCTCCCCTGCCCACTCCTCCACTGTGCTTCCTGCTGCTCCAGCTTCATTGAGCCACTCAGCGTTCCCACAACACACCATGAACTTTGATGCTTCAATGCCTTTGTTCTCCCTGGTCCCTCTGTCTGCACTAAGTGTTCATCTCGACCTGGAAAATTCCTATTCAGCCAGGTCCTGTTGAAATGTCACATTCTTTGCAGTCTCCTTTGACCCTCTCATGGGACTCTGATGGGTCAGAATGAAAGACTCCCTCCTCCAGGCTCCACTACATTCTGTGTACATCTATCTCTTATCTACCAGGGGAACTGTAAGCAATTGTCTGCTTTTCTCTCCATTATCAGAGCTGGGCTTCATGCTGACTGCAGTAGATGAAGTGGATAGGAAGGGAGACCAGGGAAGAAGGATATCATTGCCAATCAGCCAAAGGCAGGGATGCCTTTCCCAGTGGGGGAGCCTGAGCTGAGTAGGCCGAGGGGTTGGAAGCCCCTCCCCATAACCTTCTCCCTTTCCTACCTGCCAGCACCTTATAAACTGTAATCCAAGTTTGGATTGGGGCAGTTTGATGGGTCAGGTTCAAGGCTAAGCTGCTTTGGCTCATACTGGAGGGGGTGCTGGGTTCTGAGGACCTTGACATCCTGTAGATCTCTTGCAGGAGATCCTCTGGGGCAGGTATTGCCAGCTGTCAGGTGTAGCCTGTCCTTGAGTCCGTGGCCTCCCTACCCCTTCTTGTGTCTGCTGCAGATCCAGCCCTGCATCCTGGCTCTGGGCAGCAGCAAAAAAGGCCATGTTCTGTGGTTTCCCAGTGCCCAATCTGGGTAGACCAGCCCAACCACACCATTGTAGGTTCTCAGGTCAGAAACCAAGGAAGGGGCAAGGGGTGGCAGGGATGCTGTTGTCTTGTGCTTTGAGACACCCAGGGAGGAGGGGAGTATTGGAAAGCCCACTCATCCTTGGGTAATGCCCAGGGGATATTGAGCAGCTATCAATACGTTAGATGTAGGCTGAAAGGAGATCAGAACAAGTCCAGGGTTTGGAGTAGCAGAAGCTAAACATGGTCCAAGAGTGTTCTTTACTCCCAGCTGGCTGGCTTAGTGGATCGACCTCTGGATTTGAGTTAGGGGATGGAATTCTCATCCTGGATCTGCCAGCTACTGGCCAGGTGGCTTTGGACAAGGGACTGAACCTCTCTGTGCCCTAGTTTTCTCATCTGCAAAATGTGAGTAATATTCTAATAAGTGAGGATGAAAAAGAGAATGTGAGGGCACTTTTTCAATATAAGATTTGGAAGGATGTTCACACAGGTGATGGACTTGTGGGGGTTCATCCTGTGTTTTTTGCTTGGCTGTGATATCTGGTTGTGTGTGTATGAGAGATAGCGGAGAGAGAGACAGAGAGGGATTAACAGATATTGCTTTAGTAATCACTCAAATAATAGTTATTCCATAAAATGAAAAAATATAACACACTAGAGAAACATGCAGTATAACTGTCACTATGGTTGCTCAGTCATCGCCCTTACAGTCCCAAAGCATCCATGAGAGCCACACTCCCTGATCACAGCGGGACACCACCAGTGCTAAGTAGCCAGGGCTTGGGGGAGGAATCCCATCAGCTGCAATGTGCAAATGCCCCCAGCCTGCCCGATCTCTGTGGCCCAAGCCCACTCCCCTCATTTCTTCCTCAACACAGACCTCAAACACAGCCTCATGATCAACCCACAGAAGGGAAATGCACTTTAAATAAGTGGTCTGGGAAAATGAACTTAATGTTCCATTAAAAATTAGCAGTTGTTTGATATTTCAGTTGTAGCACAAAGCAGCATCCCATGGGTACGGGTGGGCACTGAATAGGCTGCACTTCAGAGGGAGGGGGACCTGATCATCTCTGCTGACATTTCAGGGGCATTGATTTACTGCTCAATTATCAAGCAAGCCCAGACCCAGTGAGATTAAACAGGAAATGGTCATTCATTTCCAGCTGGCTGCAGACACTCAAACTATTGACCCAATGCCACCTCCGCAGAAGCTCTGGCTTATAAAGTGATGAGACAGAAAGAAGTGGGGAGGAATCAGAGTGTGGCAGGGGAGAGAGAGGAAGAGAGGAGAGGAGGGGAGAGGAGAGGAGAGAGAATAGAAAAATAAAATCACAGAGAGACTGACAAGAAGAAAAAGAGATAAGAGGTGAGGAGACAGAGACAGACGAATAGGGAGACAGAAAGACAGAAAAAAAAAAGATGAGGACACACAGACAGAGACGGAGAAGAAAGACAGAAAGACTTCAGAGAGAGAGACAGAGACTGAAAGAAAGACTAAGAAAAACAGAGGAGAGAGTCAAGAACCGAGATGACAGAGGAGAGAGAAAAGAGACTAGGACAGGAAGACAGAGGCAGAGGAGAGGAGAAATGAGGAGGAAGAAAGACGTGGAGACAGCAGTGGGGACCCACAGAGAGACACAGAACGGCAGAGGGAGGCCAGAGAATTGAGATAGGAGAGGGAGACGAAGAGAGAAGGTGGGGCGGCAGGCAGCGGGCCCCTTACCAAAGTGAAGGGGGTGTTGAGCAGCGTGATCATTATGTCGGCAACTGCCAGGTTGACGATGAAGAGGCTGGTGGCCGAGTGCATTCGCTGGTTCTTAAAGATGACATGACAGACCAGGACGTTGCCAAAGAGTGAGAAGACAATGATGAAGGAGTAAGCCACGATGAGCAGGGCTTTCACCGTGGGGTTCTGGGACTCGGCGCCGTAGCGCCTCCTGCCCACAAAGTTCTGCCAGTCGGAGAAGGTGTAGTTGTTCCAGGAGAAGAAGTGCGAGGCATTGGGCACGGCCAGGGCCGCCTCCAGGCTCTGCTCGTCAGCCCGGCCCTCGTGGGGCTCGGTGGCTCTCACCAAGGGGAGGAGACAGAGCACCAAGAGGTGAGGGACCATTTTGCAGGAGCCACCCCTCCCCTGGGAGCCTGCGGGTCGGGCGCCCTCTCGCCGGGCTCGGGGCGCGCAGCCGGAGTGCAGGGCGCAGAGCGTGCAAGGCCGTCCCGGGGAGCCAGTTAGCCCGGACCCGCGGAGCACCGCGCAGCCCGCCAGCAGCCCGCGGTCGGCACCCCAGCTCCGGGTTTGTTGGAGCACTTTTATATCTCTGCTCCCACCAGGCTGCTAGGGAGCGCCTCTGCCTATTGGGCAGCGCGGCGTCTCTCGCGGCGACGGTGACGCGCTCCAGCTCTGACAAGCCTGGCTCCCCCTACCCTGCCGGTGGCGCCGTTGCTGCCCCCACACCCAGCCGTTCCCACTCCCGCCCGTAACTCCTCGGGCTTCGCTTCGGGGGCTCCTTCCCCAGCGCGTACATGCTCGCGTGGTGTCGGCTTAGCCTCTTGTAAAGGAAGTAGACAGGCGGGCGGGAGGAAGCCCACAGGGGCATTTGGGATGATGAGGGAGCATGCTGGCAAAGCCGGGTCAGTAACAAGGATATATTCCATTTGTTTCCACTTAAGCCTTAGCTTTGCCACAGTTTCAATATCGAAGTGGATGGCTGCGTCCCGGCGGTCCCAGGAAAAAGGCAAACCAGAAATTAGAGACCTTAAGGATTCTCCAAGTCCCCCGAGTATCCAGGTGTCAGCGGTGCTGGAGGGCTTATTAAAGGTTGACGGTTTGACAGTCCCCAGGAATGCAATCTGGGGAGCTTTGTTTTCCAAGGAAACTCTTCAAAGCAGTTCTGATGGCATCAAAGAAGCGAAGGAAAAGAGTTTAGCTATGTGCTTACCTCTTGAGTAATAGTTTTTCTGCCATGGAAGTCCGTGAAGCTGTATCTTTATAGAGGTATTATGAGCCATGCTGTTTTTCATTCCCCACCTAGTTCTCCAGGAAACCTTGCTATCATGCTCACCTGTTTTCACTTCCACTGTGAAAACTCTCCCAGTCACTGGGTCCTCTGCCACCCACATGCCTGTGGTAAAGACCATGGGCTCTGTAATTAGGGTTTAATCCCAGCTTTGTCACTTCCTAGCTGTGAAATCTTGAGCAAGCCATTTAACATTTTTGATCTTGGTTAAAAGGCTTTCTTTTCCTAAATGTGAGGTTTTCAGAGACCCCTGTATACATCTCTCACTGCATTGCCCTCTGGTGCAAGAGATGCGATATGTGGTTGACTACTTGTAACCACCTCTGACCCCCAATAGGAAACACCATGTTGATTCTTTCCATTGTGTCAACGTGCCCTGGGGAGCAGTGTGCTTGGGCTGGGACCCAAACAATGACTCAAACCTAGGTATCACTCTTGTCTCCAGTTTTCCACTTCACATGTACTCTTCAAGCAACTGTGTCTGGAGGAAAGGATGGCTAGCAGATATCCCTCAATTATACTGAAGGACCTGGCAGGTCTCACAGGATTAAGTGGCTGAAATAGGGGATTATGTGACAGATCCTAGAAGGGACAAGGTGCTAGGCCGACGAAATAATACATCTTTAGCTCCAGGAAATAAACCAAGAGACTGCCTGTAAACACTTAAAGCTTTGGTAGACTTGCTGCTCCATCAAGATGACTTGGCATCATCTTGAGAGGCAAGGCTGGAATATGATGATCATTTAGAAAACAGAATCCTAGTCAAAAGAACTGTGCCCAGTGTCAAGAAAGAGTGTATGGATAGAAGAGGAATAGTCAGCGTCAAGCTCAGAGAAAGAAATCAAAGGTAGCCCGTGCCCTTCCAAGCACTCTCTTCCAAGTACCCCAACAGGTGCTTGCTAGCAGGCATATTTGTAATCTGGGCCACCTAACTAAGGTCTTCACTTTGATTCCCTTCTCATCATGCCTACCTTGTAAGTGTGAGGGCATTTACACCAGAAGCCTGAAACTTTCTCTCTGAAAGAGGTGAGGTGTTTTAGTTCTTCTTAGCTTTCCCCAAAAGCATCTCCTGAGCCAAATACTCTAGTGAGAGGGTTCATTTGAGAGATGAAGGCAAACACCAATAGGGAAGTGGAGAAGCGTGACAAGAAAGGGAAAGCAACCAGTAAAGAGTGTTGTCAAGCCAGCTACCACGGTGGGTGACAAGCTGAAGTCTGCTGGGAAGCCAGTGTAAGGTGTACACATCAGCTATCCAAGCCAAGGGGTGACAGAGCTGTGTTATCTGTACTCCACCTCCTGTTACTGGTTGAAGGCTTCTCCCAGGGGTGTGCTCCTTCTCCCAGGATGCTCCTGAACTTCTGGCCTGCCATGTGGATAGTCAAAATGGGCTCCAGAGGCAAAAGGACTCAGGCAAATAAATGCTACTGCTGGCAGTTACAAGTTGCACTGGTGTGCTCTGAAAGGGGAGGAGGTCCTGAGAAAATCCAAGGGTAGGCATGAGGTCTGGAATCACTTCCTCTTCCTCTTCCTCTTCCCACAGGCATTCAGCTCTCCACTCAGCCAGGCCTGGGCCTCCTGAGCCCTGCCAAGCCCTCCTCTCAGCCCAGCACCACTGCCCCAAACTTATCCTGAACTTCTGAAGTCACAGTCTTTAATGAAACAAGAATATCCCCCCACCTTACCCCACACGAAGGCTGAGTTATTAAAAGAAGTTCTTTTCTCAGAGGCATTATGGGTACTGTAAATCACTGTTGTTCTTACTAAGTGGTTACAGGAAGACACAAGCAGCTCTTACAGTGAACCAGCCTCTTGTTTTGTATATTACAAATAAAACCAAGGACACTGAATAGTCAGTTTGTGCCAAATAGTAAGTATAGTCCTAGATCTCTAATAATAGTCACACATAGTAAACACAGCAAAGAGCAGAGGGTTTCACTCTCTCAAATGTACTTGAAACAACAAAAATAAAACACTTCACACTATTTTAATAAAAATGAGACCAAGAATTATAGAATATAGTAGTCCCCCCTTATTCATGGGGTAAACATTCCAAGATTCCCAGTGGATGCCCAAAACTGTGGATAGTACCAAACCATATACAGGCTACACATGAATTTCTTTTTCCCTCTTCACAATTTCATGGATAGAAGATTCATTCTTATTACAGATCTCAGCAGCCTCAGCTTACGATTTTTCCCCCCTTATTAAATCAAGAACTTTCACCTTTTCACATAATGGAAGTATTTTACAGCTTCTAGCTGGCATATGCTAATTGCCAGCATGGCTACTCTTGCAGCTTTGGGGCTATTATAAGTAAAATAAAGGTTAGTTGAACACAAGCACTGCAATACCTTTACGGGAGCTCTGACAACTGAGGTGGCTACTGAGTGACTGAGGAGCAGGTACTGCATGGATATGCTGAACAAAGGGAGGATTCACATCCTGAGTGGACAGAGTAGGGTGGTGCGAGATTTCTTCAGAAACTGGAAAATGAAACCTTGGATAAAGTGAGACTACTGTAACATCACAGAGGCCTAAGAAAGAGGTTTTGAGAGCCTCGCCACATCAATATTCCTGACACTGCAAACAATGCCTTTTTAACTCCAATATTACTCTCTGAAAAGGCCCTACTTGAGTTAAAAACTCACCACACTCCCAGTTCCTTAGGGTACTAATCACAGTGGCAGAAGCGAACAAACAGCAGTTCAACACAGTGCCAGGCACATGACAGTCACTCCTAGTTTAATTGTACCAGTTGTATGTCATCATACTTGAATTACAAATGAACCAAGTAAGCCTCAAATACCAAGTACAGCTGAAGATATGCTCAAATGCAATAAAAATGCAAAGTGTGTAGGCAGGCTAAGCCAGGAATTGCTTTCCAAGTTCCAGCACACTGAGCCATAGAGTAAAAAGGTATATTTAGGATATGTAAAAAGAAGCACAACCAAGCTCCAACTTCAGTTTGTGGCCCCAAATTAAATTGTAAGTAGCTTGAACTTACTCTGCACTTCTACATAGAAACTTTTCTAAATGGTGGCTAGGGTCTTAAGCCAAATCCAACAACCCATTTAACCCATATATGGATAAATGGTACCACAGGATTGCTAGCTAAAGTTCAGGGCTCCAAGGTGTTATGCTCCATTATCTGCTCCTCTTGAATTAAACGTCCCCCTGGGTGATCTCGGCCACCTTCACTGGTTTAACCATCCATTAGTCACCAATGACTCCAAGATCTGTATCTCACTTACCACCTGTTAAAAGCTCCAAATCTGTATTATGTAACATTTCACTGTTGATTAGACATTTTGACCTGGAATACCCACCCACTTCAGCAAGCTCCCAACTCAGTTCATTATATCCTGCTCTTCCCTCACATTCTTGTACTTGCTCTTTTTCCTGTTCACTTGTTCACCACGGTTAGAATCTTGTGGTCATCTCACACATCACCAATTACATGACACTATGTATTTGAGGATGCTGTTTCTCTGCCTACAGCCATCCTCTCCACCACCTTCGAGCCAGAAAAACTCCTTATTCTTCAAGACCCAGCTGAAATGTTAACTCCTCTCTGAAGACTGACTCCCTTGACTGCCACAACCCCAGAACAAGCAAAGTCAATGTTCCCAAATCTGCTCTTTTAAAAGTACTCCCATAACATATGATTCATTCTCTGATACTGTACTGTCCTTGTTGGGGTCTCATGATTTGCTACACGTGTATTTCCTATGAAATTGTCAGCATTACCAGGCCAGGAACTACTGTCTTCCTAATGTTGTCTCCTACAGCCTAGTACTAAGACAGGGAAAACTGGCAGTACTGAGGTTGAGATACTGGCTCTGGAATCAGAAAACCCAGGAGGCAGGTCTTTGTCTCTCTAAATACTCTTATCTGTGTAGTAAGTTCCTGCGACATATCTAATTTAATTATTTTTGTATTTTATTTTTCCATAAGCTATTGGGGCACAGGTGGTATTTGGTTACATGAGTAAGTTCTTTAGTGGTGATTTGTGAGATTTTGGTGCACCTATCACCCAAGCAGTATACACCTCACCATACTTGTAGTCTTTTATCCCTCACCCCCTGCCACTCTTCCCCCCAAGTTCCCAAAGTCCACTGTATCATTCTTATGCCTTTGCGTCCTCATAGCTTAGCTCCCACATATCAGTGAGAACATACGATGTTTGGTTTTCCATTCCTGAATTACTTCACTTAGAGTAATAGTCTCCAATCTCATCCAGGTCACTGCAAATGCTCTTAATTCATTCCTTTTTATGGCTGAGTGGTATTCCATTGTATATATATACACCACAGCTTCTTTATTCACTTGTTGATTGATAGGCATTTAGGTTGGTTCCACGATTTCGCAATTGTGAATTGTGCTGCTATAAACATACATGTGCAACTATCTTTTTCGAATAATGACTTCTTTTCCTCTGGGTAGATACCCAGTAGTGGAATTGCTGGATCAAACAGTAGTTCTATTTTTAGTTCTTTAAGGAATCTCCACACTGTTTTCCATAGTAGCTGTATTAGTTTACATTCCCACCAGCAGTGGAGAAGTGTTCCCTGATCACCACATCCATGCCAACATCTACTGTTTTTTGATTTTTTGATTATGGCCATTCTCACAGGAGTAACCTGGTATCGCGTTGTGGTTTTGATGCATTTCCCTGATGATTAGTGATGGTGAACATTTTTTTCATATGTTTGTTGGCCATTTGTATATCTTCTTTTGAGAATTGTCCATTCAGGTCCTTAGCCAGCTTTTTGATGGGCCTTTTTTTTCTTCTGACATGAGTTGGTTGTAGATTCTGGATATTAGTTCTTTGTCAGATGTATAGATTGTGAAGATTTTCTCCCACTCTGTGGGTTGTCTGTTTACTCTGCTGACTGTTCCTTTTGCCATGCAAAAGCTCTTTAGTTTAATTAGGTCTCAGCTATTTATCTTTAATTGCTTTTGCTTTTGGGTTCTTGGTCATGAAATCCTTGCCTAAGCCAATGTCTAGAAAGGTTTTTCCAATGTTATCTTCTAGAATTAGTCCTTTCCCCACTTTGTTTTTGTTTGCTTTGTCGAAGATCAACTGGCTGTAAGTATTTGGGTTTATTTCTGGGTTCTCTATTCTGTTCCACTGGTCTATGTTCCTGTTTTTATACCAGTACCACACTGTTTTGGTGACTATGGCCTTATAGTATAGTTTGAAGTGAGGTAGTGTGATGCCTCCAAATTTTTTTTTGCTTAGTCTTGCTTTGGCTATGCGGGCTCTCTTTTTTGGTTCTAAATGAATTTTAGAATTTTTTTTTTTCTAACTCTGTGAAGAGTGACGGTGGTACTTTAATGGTGATTGCATTGAATTTGTAGGTTGCTTTTGGAAGTATGGTCATTTTCACAATATTGATTCCACCCATCCATGAGCTTAGGATGTGTTTCCATTTGTTTGTGTCGTCTATGATTTCTTTCAGCAGTGTTTTGTAGTTTTCCTTGTAGAGGACTTTCAACTCGTTTGTTAGGTAAATTCCTAAGTATTTTACTTTTTTTTTTTTTTTTGCAGCTGCTTAAAAGGGGTTGAGTTCTTGATTTGATTCTCCGCTTGGTCGCTCTTGATGCATAGAAGAGCTACTGATTTGTGTACATTAATCCTGTATGTTGAAACTTTGCTGAATTCTTTTATCAGTTCTAGTAGCTTTCTGGGGGAACCCTTAGGGTTTGGAAATTAAATAACCTGCTGCTGAAGGAGCTTTGGGTCAAAAATGAAATCAAGATGGAAATTTAAAAATTCTTTGAACTGAAAGACAATTAACGACCCAACCTATCAAAACCTCTGGGATATAGCTAAGGTGGTGCTAAGAGGATAGTTCATTGCCCTAAATGCCTACATCAAAAGTTCTGAAAGAGCACAAACAGACAATCTAAGGTCACAACTCAAAGAACTAGAGAACTAGAACAAACCAAACCCAAACCCAGCAGAAGAAAGGAAATAACCAAGATCAGAGTGGAACTAAATGAAACAAACAAAAAATACAAAAGATAAACGAAACAAAAAGCTAGTTCTTTCAAAAGATAAATAAAATTGATAGACTATTAGCAAGATTAACCAAGAAAAGAAGAGAGAAAATCCAAATAACCTCACTAAGAAACAAAACAGGAGATATTACAACTGACACCACCAAAATACAAAAGATCATTCAAGGCCACAGTGAACACCTTTACCCACATAAACTAGAAAACCTTGAAGAGATGGATAAATTACTGGAAAAATACAACCCTCCTAACTTAAATCAGGAAGAATTAGACACCCTGAACAGACCAATAACAAGGAGTGAGATTGAAATGGTAATTTAAAAATCACCAACACAAAAAAGTCCAGAACCAGATTCACATCAGAATTCTACCAGGCATTCAAAGAAGAACTGGTACCAATTCTTTTGACACTATTCCACAAGACAGAGAAAGAAGGAATTCTCCCTAATTCATCCTATGAAGCCAGCATCATCCTAATACTAAAACCAGGAAAGGATAACAACCAAAATAGAAAAATACAGACCAATATCCTTGATGAACATAGATGCTAAAATCCTTAACAAAACACTAGCCAAGTGGATCCAACAACATATCAAAAAGATAATCCACCATGATCAAGTGGGTTTTATACCAGGGATGCAGGGATGGTTTAACATACAAAAGTCAATAAATGTGATATACCAGATAAACAGAATGAAAAACAAAAATCACATGACCATCTCAATAGATGCAGAAAAAGCATTCGACAAAATCCAGCTTCCCTTTATGATTAAAACCCTCAGCAAAATCGGCATACAAGGGACACACCTTAATGTAATAAAAGCCATCTATGACAAACCCACAGCCAACATAATACTAAATGGGGAAAAGTTGAAAGCATTCTGAAAATGGGAACAAGACAGGGGTGCCCACTTTCACCACTCCTCTTCAACATAGTGCCAGAAGTCCAAGCCAGAGCAATCAGACAAAAGAGAGAGAGCATCCAAATCAGTAAAGAAGTCAAACTGTCCCTGTTTGCTGATGATATGATCGTTTACCTTGGACATATCTAATTTAAAATGATATCAATATCCATCTTGTATATGCAATAAAACCTACCTTCTGTAAAAGTAACAATTTTCTGGTTCTATTGCTGGATAACCATTTAAAATGAGATTTTTTTTTTTTCAAATTATACTTTAAGTTCTAGGGTACATGTGCACAATGTGCAGGTTTGTTACATAGGTATACATGTACCATGTTGGTTTGCTGCACCCATTAACTTGTCATTTACATTAGGTATTTCTCCTAATGCTATTCCTTCCCCCTCCCCCCACCCCACGACAGGCCTCGGGGTGTGATGATCCCCACCCTGTGTCCAAGTGTTCTCATGAAATGAGAATTTCTTCATTAGCTCTCAGAGGGGGCAAAAGGAAGATACAGTTCCTCTAATGAGCAGAGCTGTGCATTTAATATTTCAAGGGAATTTTCTATAATTCTATAGGTTGAGTTACATTTCTTAACATCAGCTCTCATTCTATGCTCTTAATTGCTATTGGGCTATTTTTTTTTTCTATTTCTTTTTCATTTCTGCTGTGTGCTTTGTTTTGAATCATATCCTCAGAATGAGAAAGAGGATAATTAGTCATGATATTTAAGCTATTTGATTAATATTGCATCTTACAGAGGGAGAATGATGATTAAAGTTTTTTTTTTTTAAATAGCAATACCAAGTAAAAAAATTGTTAAAGATTTCTAGAAAGCATCACAGGATCAGCAACTCATTTTCACAGGATGTAAGCAATAGCTATCATTGATTTCAGGCTCTTTTGAAAATGCTTTAATAGGATTTTTTTATTTCTTTGAATTACCACTTGAGGCCATTAATTTTGAGCATCAGAAAAAGAAGTCTTTTTTTCATATTAATTTTACATTGACTTCTATTTCATAAAGTTCATGCTATGATAAAAGAAATTCTAGCAATTACAGTTGGAGATGCAGCTTGCAGCCAATGGAACCATCGAAGGTTTTATATGCTGGAACTGTGCTAATCACTTCATATGCATCACTGCATCTAATCACAAAACATACAAGGTAGGCATTTTTGTCTACTGAATAGGGAAGCAGATGTTCCGAGACTGACTGGTGTAAGTCACACAGCTGAAAGGATTGGAAGACTGAAGCCCAGGTCTGACTGATCAACAATCTTATTAGCTTCTGGGTGAAGAATACTGCTAAAGCCTAAAACCAAACCTTTTACTGTGAAGTTCACAAAATCAAATAAATGACTAGGTGTTGGATAGGGTGCAGTGAAAGAGGTGCTGGTGGGAGTATAAATGGATATATCCTTTCTGCAAAGCAATCTGGTAAAACTGTCATAAGCCTTAAAATATCTTCATCTCCTTTACCTGAAATTCTATTTTTTACTCTATCCTAGCCTATGGATATAATTTTTAAAATGTGGTTAAAGATTTACGTACAACTGACAGTATATTTTATTTAAAAAGAATCCTTGTTGTTTATTGTATATACACATGTGCATATATCCATGCAGATTAAGTAACACAATGTCTGGAATTTGCTTCAAAATCATCTGGACCAGGGGAAGAGAAATGGATTGAAGCAGGATGATGGATACATGTAGGTTTCTCACACCCTACTCCACATAAAAAGTATAAAAATATTCATGTAAAAAGATGACTCCATCAAGCATTACTTATTATAGTGAAAAAATATATTATGCTGTGGCATACCATGACCCCAAACACTATGCAACCATTAAAAGAAATGTTTTTGAGAAAAATTTAGTAACATAGAAAATGCTTTCAGAATAACACAAGCAGGACACAAACTGATACAATTTCATTTCAATTATGTGAAGAGTTAAGGGGGCACAGTGAAATGTTAATAGCAGGATTATGGTATCTTTTTTCTTCATATTCTTTTGCATTTTTCGCAAATACTATTTGTACTCGAAAAAACTCAGTAGTTTACAGAGGATAACAATCCATCTTTATCTGTAACAGGTTCCTAATTATTGCCACTGTCAGAGATGGGTCACTGGTCTGATCAGTCAACCGAACCAATCTGACTAGGGTGGCAATTTTGGGTAAGCAGCTGTTTGGAAATCAAGTCGTTGGCTTCATAACTTAAGAGTCGAATGCCTCTACTGCATAACACAGTTTTTACTTCATTTGTGTTTACGAGAGGTTGTCAAGGAGTGAGGGTAAAATTAACAGCTCTGCTTTATTTCTGAGTGCTTTGGAATTTTTTTTTAACAAAATCTATTTATGTCTTCACATAGTCACGCATTAAGTATTTACTAAGAGCCTGCTATGTGCCAGGCACCATGCTAGGCTTGGTTTAAGAGACAAAAACAGCAAGGGGCCTTCCCTTAAGGAAACTCAATTTAATGGGAAAGGCAGCGTCGAGAGTTATGGCATTGCATAATAAAAGGTTGTGGAAGAGGTGAATTCAGGATGAACCCAGGCTGGGAGTCCACAGCTGCCAGAAGGCACTTGCTGTTAAGAATTGTTATTTAGCAATTAAACTTGTAGGTATAGCATAAATGGCATGGTCCGAGCATGGTGGCTCATGCCTGTAATCCCAGCACTTTGAGGCCGATGTGGGCATATCACCTGAGGTTGGGAGTTCGAGACCAGCCTGGCCAACATGGTGAAACCCCATCTCTACTAAAAATAGAAAAAAATTAGCAGGGTATGATGGCTCATGCCTGTAATCCCAGTTACTCGGGAGGCTGAAGCAGGAGAATCACTTGAATCTGGAGAGTTGGAGGTTGCAGTGAGCCAAGATCGCATCACTGCACTACAGCCTGGACAACAGAGCAAGACTTTCCCAAACTTAAAACAAAACAAAACAAAAGGCATGGTCACTTTCTTCACACAATTTAGATTTTTATCACTCTGCCCTTAATTTCAGCCTTTTATAATATCATGTGATTTTGCTGAATAATCTAACTGGTGGGTCAAGAACAGACTTTCACCTTCAGATCCTACATGTTTCCTTCACTGTGTACAGATTTTTCCCCTGAGATGTATGATCACCACAGCCTTCCCTGTTTCACTGCCTGCAAGCTGCGTCTTCAACTGTAATTGATAGAATTTGTCTTTATCATAGCATGATCTTTATGAAACACAAGGCAGTTAGAATCAGTAGGAAAAAATACAACTTTTCTTTCTCTGATGCTCAAAAATAATGGCCTCAAATGGCAATTTAAAAAATCTTATTAGAAGCATTTTTTAAAAGCATGTAAGATCAATGATAGCTATTGCTTGCATCGTGTGAAAATGAGTTGCTGATCTGGTGATGCTTTCTAGAAATATCCTTAAAGACATTTTTACGTGGTATTGTTGTTAAAACAAAAACAACCCACTTTAATCATTATTTCCCCCTCTGTAAGATGCAATATTAATCAATGGCTTAAATTAACAGATAATTATTTTCTTTCATGTTCTGAGGATCTGATTTGAAACAAAGCACACAGCAGAAACAAAATAGAAAAAAATAGCCCAATAGCAATTAAGAGCACAGAAATCAATTCCCAGCTGGACTGTGGAGCTGAATTGGAAAGGCAAAACACAAAGTTCTGGAAGATAACACAGAAGAAGTTACATGACCTTAGCATAAGAAATGCTTTTCTTGAACAGAACACAAAAGTGTTACACCTTAATCAATGTAAGTTGGACTTCATAAAGTCCAATTATGCAATTATAAAACTAAAAAAGTTATGCTCCTTAAAAGACCCTCTGTTCAATTAGACACCATTTACACAACAAAAGTCCAGATACAAAACCAGATAAATCTGACTACATTAAAAACAAACAGTTGCACGGCAAAAAAACCACCATAAGCAAAATAAAAATACAAACAAGAAGTTGGGAAAAAATTTTACAATATATCATAGACAAAGGGTTAATATCTAATATTTTAAAAATATTTTTTATATTGAATGAAGAAAAAGGGGACCAGACATTCTAGATAAATAAGACACATGAGCAATTCACCAAAAATGGATGTAAAAATGTACCTTAAACATATTTTTACAAATTCAACTTAATTCATAAGAGAAATGCAAATTATAATTACACTAAGATGCCATTTCTTGTCCATCAGTTTGGCAAACAATAAAAAATTTGACGACAACACATTCTTCTGATGGTGAGGCTATAAATAGTTGGTGGGAATACAACTTTTATGAAAAGGAACTTGGCAACACCTAACAAAACTACATGTACATTTACTCTTTTACTGAATAATCACACTTCCAGGAATTTACTCTGAAGATAACACTTCTAAATATTTTTAAACACTAGTATTAGTATTGCAGTATTAAAAATACTAGTATTAGCATTGCAGTATTATTTGTAATTGTAAATATCAGAACCACCAAAAGGCACAAGTATAGGAGGACAGAATAAATTATGGCATTTAAACTCAAGTACCATGAGGCTATAAAAAAGTAAGGAAGATCTCCATAAAATGACAGAGTAGTTTGTAGGACATAATGTTCAGATAAAAAGAGTATATATAGCATAAAACCTTTTATGTACGAAAATAGGGGACATGAAAAAATGTACAAATCTGCATATTTTGGCAAAAAGAATAAACAAAAATGAAATTGGTTACCTACAATGGGTGGGGCAAAAAGGGATGAAAGGAACAGGGACGGGAGTAAGACTTGAGTGTGCATTTGAATGATTTAGACTTCAGGAAGCACATTGATACTCTACATATTCACAAAATAAAACTAAATCCTAGAATAGAGAGAAAAATATGCTATATAAGGGAAGTATTAGAACAAATAACAAAATTGGAAAATGGGCTGTAGATGAACAGTATGGTGGTTATAAAAGGATATATGTAAGAGGATATTCTTGTTCCTAGGGAACATACACTGAAGTATTAAAGAGTAAAGGAACATGGCATTCCAACCTACTGTCAAAAGATTGAGAAACTGTATGTGTGTGTTCACATTTGATATGAAAATATATGTATATAACATACACATATATGTACATATAGAATTTTTTTAATGACAAAATGTCAAAAATTGGTGAATCTGAAAAAAGGATAAAAAGTTCTCCATTATTCTTGCAAATTTCTGTAAAGTTGATACTAATTTCAAGTTTTAAAAATATAATCTGGACTTAAAACTACTAAAAATTTCAGAAATCAGTATTGGAATGATAAACCACTAGAAACTTTCAGGTATACCTATGATGGGTTTACTTATTTATCTCATTGTTTACGGTAAAACACTTTAATGAGTGTAAAATGGATGCCTTCAGTTCATGTGCTTTCATTTCTAGACTACCCAAGAACCAATGGAAATGCAGTTGGGCCTCTCAGCTTATTAAGCAATGGCCTTTTGCCTCTAGCAAAATGTACTCAAAGTCAGATATACCTTGCAATCAGTTCAAATGCACTAACAGGAAGACTGCAGTTATAAGCTTCTGTGTAGAAAATTCTGGTTTTTACATAAAATATAAACACGAAACACTTGGTATTGATATTAAACAGGCACTGTGATCAAGGGTACTTATGTACTAGTTTTGGGTATTTGTACGTGACTCATCTTGACTACACAGTGGCTCAGAGGCAGAAGAAAGTTTGTTTGGGCCAACCAGCCTAATATCCATTAAATGTCTGTTGTTAATCAGCCATAATGTGCAACAACCAGCCAAGAGCCCTTTAAAAATCACTTTACCACTTTTAATGTCAAGGCACTACAGATTAAATATCCTTTTATTTGACTCAAACTGAACAACAAATTTAAAACACACAATGGGAAGCAGTGCAGTTATCTCTCAAAATAGACAATGATGGTTTAATTAAGAGGTTGATAAAGCATATGTAGAAAACTCAGAATATCAAAATAAGTACCAAGGAGAACATATACTTTGATAAGGGGACTAAAATATGTAGCTATACAATCTGGGGTTTTTATTGATTGACTGACTGAGATAGAGTCTTGCTCTGTCGCTCAGGCTGGAGTGCAATGGCGTGATACTGGCTCACTGCAACCTCCAACTCCCAAGTTCAAGTGATTCTCCTGCCTCAGCCTCCTGAGTAGTTGGGATTTATATAGGCACCCACCACCATGCCTGGCTAATTTTTGTCTTTTTAGTAGAGTTGGGGTTTCACCATGTTGGCCAGGCTGGTCTCGAACTCCTGACAGATGATCCGCCTGCCTTGGCCTCCCAAAGTGCGAGGATCACAGGCATGAGCCACCATGCCCGGCACTAGGGTTCTAATTCAACAATTTTTCTTGGTAGTCATGCCAACAGTAATTGGAGAAACATGTTCCTAATTGTTGATAGGGAGAAGATGACAGGTAAGCATACACATTTTAATATGTATTCAATGTCTGAATTTGAAGAATAAAAATGCATTGTTTTTACCACTTAAAAAGAGCTAAAATCAGATCCAGTTATTTGACACACCAAAAACATACAAATGTACATTGCAATAGCAAGTTATGTAAGCTGGTTCTTTAGATCAAACTAAAATTCTAGTATTTTCTGACCAAACTAAGTTCAAAAGTACTAAAAGAAAATGAAACAGGCAAATGATGAAATGTGGATCTTTTTCATTCAAGAATATGGAAACTCCCTGGGCTGAAAAACCCAAATCTTTATTACACCAAACTTCTATAATGATCTTAGTGCTAGTTAGCTTTAAAAAAAAACACAAAATACTATGAATTAAATATATGACAGATACAAAAAGGACATCAGATTACTTTGGGTGAAAGTTGCTTTTAAATTCTATATTTCCAAATAAGATATTTTACATTGAGTTTTTTTTTTTTTTTGAGACTGAGTTTCGCTCTTGTTGCCCAGACTGGAGTGCAATGGCGCAATCTTGGTTCACTGCAATCTCCGCCTCCTGGGTTCAGCGATTCTCCTGCCTCAGCCTCCTGAGTAGCTAGGATTACAGGCACATGCCACCATGCCCGGCTAATTTTTTGTATTTTTAGTAGAGACGAGGTTTCACCATGTTGGTCAGGCTGGTCTCGAACTCCTAACCTCAGGTGATCTACCTGCCTTGGTCTCCCAAAGTGCTGGGATTAAAGGCGTGGGCCACCATGCCCAGCCCACTGAGATACTTTTTACTCAGTTTTTTTTCTAAGAATGGATCTTTCTCTTTATGAAAACATAAAATTTTCCTTTTCTTTATAAACCTTGATATGCAAAATTTATCAAGCTGGTAAATTCCATAACAGGCTAAACCAAATGAAATACCTAAGTAAAGCAATTTACATGATTAGAAGGCTAATTATGGTATTACTGTATAGATTTAGTATTAATGCATATGTTCTAAGTTTATTGCAACTACACTAACTTCCTAATTTTAGATTTGCAGTTGCATCCTCCTAACTGCATGTAATGGCAGAAGCACCACCTTGTGGCAAAAGTAGGAGCTTTTAAATTATAGAAGTCAGGGCTGGTTACCCAGAAAGGAGAAAATATAATGGGGGTCCAGGACAGTGCGCTATTTCTTGACCTGTATAGGGATTCTATCAGTGCTCACTTTATAATAATTTATTCAACCATATGACTTTTCTGTATTTATTGTATTTCCTACTTTTAAAAGTTTGGGGAAAAAAGTCTTTCACGTACCTGAATTAAAAGGTCACATTCCTAAATGCTTGAATTTTCTAAGCACCACTTACATTTTCTAGAATTTCTTAGAACTTCGAGGAATCTTTAACCTTGTAAATGCACTGTTGTATTTTTATGATAGGAAACAAAACACCAGAAAGATATTTATTCTTTGGTAAGCAACAGAAGAATTCCCTACAGATGTTTTCCTCTGAATGTTTTCATTCCTGCTCCCCCAAAGCCTCCAAGAGCAAATGCAGCTGCTTTCAAATCATCTGAAAGACCTCTACACTCCTATACCAACAGGTCTGAAAATTGTTAGAAACAAAAAATGAAACTCCCCCAAAACCAACCGATTTGCAACATCAATATAAAATATTAAGGATATATAGCACATTTAACTATGTAACAATATTCAATCAAAGAAAGGCTTCCCTGTCACGTTTTATTTACCATATTTTCAGGGCTTGATACATACTATTCACAAAATGACCTGAATTAGTTGGAGAGATTTTTCACCCTCTGTAACTGCTATGGCATCACTTTCCTTAGTGGTGAAGTGAATCACATTTAGTACCTCTTTTCACAGCCAAGAGCAATTTTTTTTTTTAAAGGAAAAAAGCCTATTCCTTTTTTCCTAGGAACTTGTCAGGATACTTTAGTGACCATTCCCTCACTATTACTCTCATCCAGACCCCCCTAACTGATGCATGAGAAGAGCCACTAGCTGATGTGGCCCACAGCTCAGTCTGAGCCAGCATGGCTTGTGCAGGCGTAGGTAGTACAGCATCACCCAGACACTGCCTGCCCTGGTAGCTTCCACTCCCTCATGGACAGCACTGCTCTCCCCTGACTTAACCCTCTGCTTTGTTCAAATACCAGAAATATTAAATTTCAAGTGCAATAAAAATGTGGGCAGATCTGCCTGAGAATATTTCACAGGACAATGCCTTCCGCTAAGTTAATGGAACTTGCTCAAATAACCCTTATGCTCAAGTTAGGTACAGAAAAAATATATTTAAGAAAGTCAATAGAATGTTATATTGCAAGTTTTGACTTAGGCCTCTTTAAAAGTGGTATATGAGGCAGCCACTAACCAAACATCTGTCTCTTATAATTTGACACATTCCAGGTATGACTATTCTAATGGTCATGAGTATCAATGACTCAAGTATTTGTTTCTACCTATGAAGAAATGTCGTCGGGC
This sequence comes from Papio anubis, assembly GCF_008728515.1. Classification (NCBI taxonomy): domain Eukaryota; kingdom Metazoa; phylum Chordata; class Mammalia; order Primates; family Cercopithecidae; genus Papio; species Papio anubis. Next base: position 40,023,587 of record NC_044987.1, on the reverse strand, counting down.
TGTTGTACTCCCAAGATCTATAACTTCCTTACAGAATTTTAAAGTAAAGCTGTTGCATAAGACTAAAAGAAGGAATAATCTCAGGGATCTTTTTACCGAGTATTATAAAGAAGATTCGGATTATTTAACTTAAATCTGAAGATACCTAATTCTTATTTCTCCCTGAAAACAAGTAAAAAACAGAAACTTAACATGAGCTACTAAGATTTCTGGAATTACCCATTCAGAAATGTTTCACAGGAACCAAAGTTAAGATAAAATATTGTTAATGAGAAATCCTGGAATTGACATTCCACATTAAATATATTTCTATATTTTACTGTAAGGTTCAGCTGACCACGCTACCTAAAACAAATTCTTTAATATTTTCAGGATGTAGTTTAAAACAATTTTTAACCCTTTTCCTCCTAGAAATAGGCACACACAAATGTATGAAAGAAAAGAAAAAGAACGAGAGAAAGGGAGAGGAGGAAATGGGGGAGAGAGAGACAGAGAACACCATTAAGGATACAGAACAATAAAGGAAATTACTACCACTTAATGGGAACATAATCTTTTGAAATCTTTGCTACAACTGGAATAAAAAACTCAGTAATTCTGACAGGTTATTCTACTCTTTTAAATAAGAACATATCTGTTCAAACTATTAGGTACATCTAATCATTTAGTCTTTTAAGAAGCATTAGAAAAAAACATACATATTAACAAACAGTGAATTTAGGCACAGGTTCACATAAATTGTTTTACTTTCAGGAAACCCGGAACCTCTAGGAAATTACTAAAATTACGAAGAAGTTAAATTTTATAAGCTCTTTCCCTCAACTTTGGCTAAATGTAACCATATTAAAATACTGACATAGTTTTTGATCATGAAGCAGAAATGTAAAATGGTAGCTTTATTTTAATCTTTACTCAAGAATGATACTGAAACAAAGCTCTTACTATAACAACCAGGTTAAAAAAACAAGGTGAATCAATGCTACTGTATATGTCCTTGAGCTAGAAATTTCTTACTTATGGAGTCATGCTCAGGAAACAATACTTAAAAATCTTAAACTGTAAACTCTTAGCTTGTAACATTTTGATTTTTCCTGTATCTTGCATGTTTCTCAGTGCCATTAAATATATTATCTTCTATTTCTTCTTAAAGAACTAGTGTTCATAAAAGGATCATCATCATCATCCTGAAATGAGATACAAATGTTGTATTAGTGATTGTTCCTTGCTTCACTGAAACAAGACAGAAGTTCTTATGGGCAAAACAATACCAGTGAGAGTCATTTCACATGGGGTAGACTTTATTTTTCTATTTCCTTTATAACTGTGAAATATGTAAGTACAATTAAATTCTTAATTGGCATTAAAATGAAAATTTATCCTGCTGTGTGTGCATGTATCTACAATATAAACCACACACATTTCTCTCACTAACCTTAATAAAGACAAATGAAGTATAGGTAAACCAGAAAAAAAAATCCTCAAGTCATTTTATATTTGGTTTTTGAATAGATTTTCTCATTTACATTTTATTACAGTTGCATCTACTCTTCTGGAAATTCACAGTAAAAAAATAATGAAGCCACATGGAGATCTAACTCAGAAAGAGCTGTAATTTTTATTTCCCATTACCCATTTAATGCTAGAAATAGCTAGCTACTCTCACACTCATGTAAAAAACAACCTAGCAAAGCAAGCTTTCAAATAGTTTTTTGGATAAAAAAAGAAATACATGCAGTATTTAAAGAGTTCCCATGCCAATGGGCTACAGATTGTATGCATGGTAAGAATAAATAGGAATATGAGATATTAACTAATAATTTAATTAAAGAGAATGAAAACAAATCTCAGATAAGCCCAATTATACAATTTTATGAAGACAACATAAAACCAATTCTTATGTATTCTATAAATATTCAGAAAATAAAGCAAATTTGTTTGTAAATTTTTAATTTGTGTTTAAGACATTAAAAAAAGAAATTATTTGATGCTAGGCTTTGTTGGTGGTATCAGCACTTCCAAATGTTAGCTAAATTAACTATCTCTGGTGAGAAATGGATGCCTTAAGAAATACAAATTCATTTGCATTTATTGATTCATTTTCTGCTACTATAAAGGCAAAACTTAAATAAACCAGAGACAAATCCAAATGAAGTCTAATAGATAATTTGCTAATAGTTTGTCTTTGCAGTTAACATGAACTAGTATACAAATTTTTAACTGTAACATATAACCACATGTATATCCAGATGATCTGGAATAAACAAACAATAATTGCTCACTTCCCTCCTGGAAGCAACCTGTTAGTATTTAATAGGTAGAATGAGCTCTTGCTGCCATTTTTCTTGGCTGCCGGAGTTGAGTCCTCTCAAGTTGTTTTAAACCACAGCTGAAATACAGGGAACATGGCAGCAGCAGCCAAAGCTAAAAATGAAAGGCGTAAGTCACAGGCTACAACATAGATAAACCTTCAGGAACTTAGGCTATGTGAAATAAACCAGTCACAAAAAGGCAAATACTCTATGATTCTACTTATATGAAGTACCTAGAGTAGTTGAATTCATAGAAAGAGAAAGTGGAATGGTAGTTACCAGGGGATGAAGATGGGGAAACGGAGACTTGCTATTTCAGGGATACAGATTTTCAATTTTGCAAAATGAAAAACTACTAAAGATCTGTTTAATATGGATCTATTTAACACTACTGAACTGTACACTTAATAATGGTTAGTTTTATGTTATGCTTTTGCCACAATTAACAATTTTTTAAATAAAAAAAAATAAATGAAAGGGGTGATGGGCCTAAGAGAAACACCTTCAAGCAATTCAACAAAAACGAGCAAAGGCCCTTCAAATGGTAGCCATGAAGAAAAGGGAAAGGGCAGTATCCTTCAGTCATGTAGTTTTATTTAAACTTAATTGAAACAGCAAATTAATAAAGGCAAGAGGCAAGTCCTGACTTATAATTCTTCCTCTTCCTCCTCCTCCTCATTCATGGTGGACGAGATATCATGGTTGCAGACATGATCTGGAATTGGAGTTTTTTCCAGACATCCTCCCAGAGAACATTTCAGACAATGCCTGAATACCTCCATGTCATGAAATTACCACCATATGCCCCCCTCTACATGACACTTGTAGAGTATATAGTGAGTACTTAATAAATATTCATTAAAGTAATATTAAAAGCTCTTGGGATATCATCATCATCATCATCATCATCATCTCTCCAAATATAAGTAAATGGAAGAAGCTAAAACAATTCTGATCCCACTGTTAACTGGGCAAATAAGAGCTGAGTGAATATCATATTTTAAAAATCTACAGGACTTTTATATCTGAGGTAATTACATTGATGGACACTCAACAAAGCTACTTCTTAATTCTTAACATTAACTATAGTTCAAAGGAAGGTTATCAATGAAACTACTTTTTTTTTGAGAAGGAGTTTTGCTCTTGTTGCCCAGGCTGAAGTGCAATAGTGCAATCTCAGCTCACCGCAACCTCCACCTCGCGGGTTCAAGCAATTCTCCTGCCTCAGCCTCCCGAGTAGTTGGGATTACAGGCATGTGCCAACGTGCCTGGCTAATTTTGTATTTTTAGTAGAGATGGGGTTTCTCCATATTGGTCAGGCTGGTCTCGAACTCCTACCTCAGGTGATCCGCCTGCCTCAGCCTCCCAAAGTGCTGGGATTACAGGCGTGAGTCACTGCGCCCGGCCTGAAACTATTTTTAAAAATAATTTTTAGTGGAAGAAGGACAAGATGGCCAATTAGACAGGGCCAAGAAGCACCACTGCCACTGATAAAGACCAAAATATCGAGTAAGCCAACATATTTTGAGCAGATCTTTGGAGAAAAAACACCAAGAGTTGATAGAGAGGTGATACGAACTGGAAGCTGAAGAGGGAGGATGCTGGGAACCTTGTTGGGGGGGGTTGCCCATTGCCAAGGCTGGTTCTTGGCCTTGAAAGGCTCCTAGGACGGGATGAGTGAATGGACAATGGGGCAGTCCACTCTCACTATGGACCTCAGAGATCCTAGCTACAAGATTCCATGCCCCCTGGAGACATTTCAACTGGTGGGGGATCTGCCCAAACAGTAGGCAGAGACAGAGCTCCAGAATGCATGGAGCCCAGGGGTTTTTACACGCAAGGGAGCTGCAGCAGAAGGTGGCCGTAGGCACCCATCCCCCAAGACTTCTTATTTCCCTTCGAGTAGGAGTTGCCCCACCTGAATGCTGGGGCAGGACAGAGTGGGGACAGCTTCCCTGTGGGACAGAGAAACACCTGTTCTGCAGGCCCTCCTCCGCTACAGCCCCTTCCAGGGCCCTTGCCAAGCTGCCCTGCAGGAATGTGTGCACAGGGCAGCCTCTGCTGCCCAGCCTTGTTTTTGCTGGTGGCTTCACCTAAGTACCTTCCTGGTAGCCTGGGAGCATTTCAGATTGCTGGTGCCTGACCTGAGGGTCCGAACGATGGAGCCACAGGCTGGTCCCAGTGCTACAGGGCTACAGCACACAGCTTGGGCTGCTGGCACTCAAGTTGGAGAGAAATCCCACTTTCAGAACACTGACAGGAGTGAGACATGTGGGTTCGTGGGCCAGTGCAGGAATGGACATGCCTTCCTCCACAGTGCTGGTCTGGGAAGGGTGTGGCCTGTCTGGCAGCCATGGCCTCTGTCTGAGGGAGCCCTGCAACCCAAGACACCAAACAACAGTAATGCAGGTGTGGTGCCAGTGATAGGAGGGGCCTCATTCATGGCCCAGAAGTGGCCCTTGTGAGTGGTCATCTCTCTCCCCATCCCCACCACAGAGCACGGCTGCGAACACATAGAAATACAAAAGAAATATGCAGCTGAGTAAGAGCCTATCCGCTGGACATTAATGTTAACTGCCAGCTACCGGATCACAGCCAAAATTATAACAAAATAATTCGCCAATATACATTTCTGTGACACCCAGGGCAAGAATCTAGCCACGGTAAAGATCTATATAGAGCTGTGGCCCTCTGAAAGCACCCAGAAACAAGGCCTACTGAATATACTCAACTTACACTGCAGTTAAAGGAATAATAGCCCTCTAACATGAGAAAGAATCAGTGCAAGAATTCTGGCAATTCCAAAAGCCAGAAATGTCCCCTTACTTCCAAATGAGCCTGCTGGTTCACCAACAATAGTTCTTAACCAGATTGAAATTACTGAAATGACAGACATAGAATTCGGAATCTGGATGGCAGGGAAGCTCATCAAGATTCAGGAGAAAGCTAAAACCCAATCCAATGAATCCAGTAAAACAATCCAAGAGCTGAAAGACAAAATAGCCGTTTTAAGAAAGAACCATACTGAACTTCTGGAATTGATAAATTCACTACAAGAATGTCATAATACAACTGAAAGTATTAACAGCAGAACAGACCAAGCTGAGGAAAGAATCTCAGAGCTTGAAAATCAGTTCTTCAAATCAACTTGGTCAGAGAAAAATTAAGAAAAAGAAGGAAGAAGAATGAAAAAAAAAATCAGAAATATGAGATTATGTAGAGGCAAAATCTATGACTCATTGGCATTCCTGAGAGAGGAGACAGAATAAGCATATGGAAAACATATTTGAGGCTATAGTCCAGAAAAATTTCTCCAATCTTGCTAGAAAGGTTGACATGCAAATTAAGAAATATAGAGAATTCCTATGAGACATTATATAAGATGGCCATCCCCAAGGCACACAGTCATGAGATTCACCAAAGTCAACAGGAAAGAAAAGATCTTAAAGGCAGCTAGACAGAAGGGTCAGTCACTTACAAAGGGAACCCCATCAGGCTACCAGTGGACATCTCCGCAAAAACCTTACAAGCCACAAGAGATTGGGGACCTATATTCAGCATCCTTAAAAAAGAAATTCTAACCAAGAATTTCATATCCTACCAAACTAAGCTTCATAAGCAAAGGAGAAATAAAATCCTTCTCAGGCAAGCAAATGCTGAGGAATTCATTACAACTAGATCAGCCTTACAAGAGGTCCTTAAGAGAGTGCTAAACATGGAAACAAAAAACCACCACCTACTACCACAAAAATACACTAAGCACATAGCTTAGAGACACTATAAAGCAACTACATAATCAAGTCTACAAAACCAGCTAACAATACGATGGCAGGATTGAAATCTCATATATCAATACTAACTCTGAATATAAATTGACTAAATGCCCTTACTTAAAAGGAATACAGTGAAAAGTTGGATAAAAGGACAAGACCTGATTGCTGTCATCAAGAGACCCATTTCACATGTAACGACACACACAGGCTCAAAGTAAAGGAATGGAGAACTAACATGCAATAAAAAACAAAAAAGAGCAGGAGTCGCAATTCTTTTATCAGATGTAACAGACTTTAAACCAACCAACAGTAAAAAGGGACAAAGAAAGGCATTACATAATGATAAAGGGTTTGATTCAACAGGAAGATCTAATTATGCCAAATATATACATGCCCAAATTCATAAATCAAGTACTTCTTAACCTAAAAAAAGACTCAGATAGCAACAGAATAATAGTGGGAGGCTTCAACACCCCACTGACAGTGTTAGAAAGACCATCCAGGCAGAAAACTAACAAATTTGGGACTTAAACTTGACACTTGACCAATTAGACCTAATTGACAGCTACAAAATACTTCATCCAATAACGGAAGGATACAAATTCTTCCCATCTACACACAGAACATATTCTAAGATAGATCACGTGTTCAGTCATAAAGTAAGTCTAAATACATTCAAAAAAATAAAAATCATAACAAGTATACTCTTGGACTACAGTGCAATAAAAAGAGATGTCAATATTAAGATCTCTCAAAACTACACAAATACATGGAACTTAAACAATTTATTCCTGGATAACTCCTGGGTCAATAATGAAATTAAGGCAGAAATAAAAAAAATTCTTTGAAATTAATAAAAATTCATTCATTAATTAATAAAATTAATTTCATTAATGAAAATGAAAATAGAATCACGACTTACAAAATCTTAGGGATGCAGCTAAAACTGTTAAAAGGAAAACTTACAGAACTAAAAGCCTTCATTAAGAGAATCAAATTAACAATTTAATTTGTTAATGTGTTAATTTAAATCAAATTAACAATTTAACATTGTACCCAGAGGAACTAGAAATAAAAGAACAAACCAGCCCCAAAATTTGCAGAAGAAAAGAAATAATTAAAATTAGAGAAGAACTGAATAAAACTGAGATGCAAAAATCCATACCAAAGATCAATGAAATCAAGAATTGGTTCTTTAAAACAATAAACAAAATTGATAGGCTGCTAGCTAGATTAACAAAGGAAAAAAAGAGAAAATCCAAATAAGTACAATCAGAAATGACAAAGATGACATTACAACTGACCCCACAGAAATACAAAAGATCTTTAGAGACTACTACGAACAACTATTCACACACATTAGAAAATCTAGAGGAAATGGATAAATCCCTCGAAACACACAACCTCCCAAGATTGAACCAGGAAGAAAGTGAAAACCTGAACAGACCAATAATAAATTCTGAAATTAATAACTAATAAAAAACTGGCCAACCAAAAATGCCCTGGACTACATGAATTCAAGTCATATTCTATCAGACGTATATACAAAGAACTGGTACCAATCCTACAGAAATTATTCCAAAAAAATCGAGGGGGACTCCTCCCTAACTCATTCTATGAAGCCAGCATCAGCCTGATACCAAAATCTGGCAGAGACACAACAAAACAAAGAAAACTTCAGTCCAATATCCTTGATGAACACAGATGCAAAAATCCTCAAGAAACTAGCAAACCAAATATAGCAGCACATCAAAAAGTTAATATACCATGATCAAGTACAACCTTGGGATACAAGGATGATTCAACATATGAAAATCCGTAAATATGATTCACCACAAAAGCAGAATTAAAAACAAAAACGATATGATCACCTCAACAGACACACAAAAAGCTTTTGATAAAATCCAACATCCCTTCATGATAAAAACCCTCAACAGACTAGGCACTGAAGGAACATACCTCAAAATAATAAGAGCCATCTATGAAAATCCACAGCCAACATCATGCTGAACAAGCAAAAGCTAGAACCATTCTCCCTGATAACCGGAAAAAGACAAGGACGCCCACTCTCACCACTCCTATTCAACATAGCACTGGAAGTCCTAGCCAGAGCAATCAGGCAAGAGAAAGAAAGAAAAGGCATCCAAACAGGAAAAGAAGAAGTCAAACTATCTCTCTTTGCTGATGATATGATTCTATACCCGGAAAACCCTAAAGACTCTGCCAAAAGGCTCCTAGAACTGATAAATGACTTCAGCAAAGTTTCAGAATAATTAAAAAAAAAAGTGTACAAAAGTCAGTAGAATTTCTATACACCAATAACATTCAAGCTGAGAGTCAAATCAAGAACACAATCCCATTTACAATAGCCACAAAAAAAAATTAAATACATAGCTATATGGCTAACCAAGGAGGTGAAAGATCTCTACAAGGAGAACTATGAAACACTGCTGAAAGAAATCACAGATAACACAAACAAATGCAAAAACATTCCATGCTTAGGAACTGGAAGAATCAGTATCATTAAAATGGCCGTACTGCCCAGGGCTACCCACAGATTCAACGCTATCACTATCAAACTACCAATGTCATTTTTCACAGAATTAGAAAAAAACTATTCTAAAATTCACATGGAACCAAAGAAGAACCCAAATAGACAAAGCAACCCTAAGCAAAAAGAACAAAGCCAGAAGTATAACAGTACCCAACTTTGAACTATGGGCTATAGTAACCAAAACAATATGGTACTGGTACAAGAAGAGACACAGACCAATGGAACGGAACAGAGAACTCAGAAATAAAGCTGCACATCTACAGCCATCTGATCTTTGACAATGCTGACAAAAACAAGCAAAGGGGAAAGGACTCCTTGTTCAATAAATGGTGCTAGGATAACTGGCTAGCAATGTGCAGAAGAAAATGGATCCTACCTTTCACCATATACAAAAATTAACTCAAGATGAATTAAAGATTTAATAGTAAGACCTCCAACTATAATAATCCTAGAAGAAAACCAAGAAAATACCCTTCTCGACATCGGCCTTGGCAAATAATTTTTGGTTAAATCCCCAAAAGCAATTGCAACAAAAACACAAACAGACAAGTAGAACCTCATTAAACTAAAGAGCTTCTGCACAGTAAAATAAACTATCGGTTCGGGCACGGTGGCTCAGACCTGTAATCCAAGCACTTTGGGAGGCCGGTGGGGGGGCAGATCATAAGGTCAGGAATTTGAGACCAGCCTGGCCAATATGGTGAAACCCTGTCTGTACTAAAGATTCAAAACATTAGCCGGGTGTGGTGGCGGGCACCTGTAATCCCAGCTACTCAGGAGGCTGAGGCAGGAGAATCGCTTGAACCCAGGAGGCAGACGTTGCAGTGAGCCGAGATCGCACTGTTGCACCCCAGCCCAGGCAACAAGAGCGAAACTCCATCTCAAAAAAAAAAAAAAAAAGAAAAAAGAAAAAAGAAAACAAACCATCAACAGAGTAAACAAAAAGCCTACAGAATGGGAGAAAATATTCACAAGATATGCATCCAACAAACGTCTAATGTCAAGAATCTAAAAGGAATGTAAATAAATCAGTAAGGAAAAATCAAATAACTTCATCAGAAAATGGGCAAAGGAAATGAACAGGCACATTACAAAGAAGACATATAAAGCAGCCAACAAACAAGAAAAAGTGCTTATCATCACTAATCATCAGAGAAATGTACATCAAAACCACAATGATACCATTTCACACCAGTCAGAATGGCTATTACTAAAAAGCCAAAAAACAACAGATGCTAGTGAGGTTGTCAAGAAAATGGAATGCTTATACAGTGTTGGAAAGTAAATTAGTTCAGCCGTTATAAGCCATTTGGAAATTTCTCAAAGAACTTAAAACAGAGCTATCATTCGACCCAGCAATCCCATTACTGGCTGTATCATCAAAGGAAAAGAAATCATTCTACCAAAAAGACACATGCACTCATATGTTTACTGCAGCACTTACAATAGCAAAGGAATGGAATCAACTTAAGTTCCCATCAATATGGATTGGATAAAGAAAATGATGGTACATATATAACACAGAACACTATGCAGCCATAAAAAAGAACAAAATTATGTTCTTTGCAGCTGGAGGCCACTATCCTAAGCAAATTAACATGGGAACAGAAAACCAAACACTACACTTCCTCACTTATAAGTGGGAGCTAAACTCTGAGTTCACATGGACATGAAGATGGGAGCAACAGACACTGGAAACTACGAGAGAGGGGAGGCTTACAGTAGGATGTGTGTTGGAACACTGTCTACTGCTCACTACCTGGGTGATAAGATCTGTACCAAACCTCAGCATCATGCAATTCCCATGTAACAAACCTGCACATGTACTCCCTGAACCTAAAAGATGAAGTTATTTATCAAAGAAAAAAAAAAGTTCAGCAACTAGCTAGCAGTCTCTATTTAAACTTTATAAAGTTAAAAATTAATTAAAATTGAACAATATCACTTATTTACCTCACTTGATTCAAAATCAACCCCTTTCGATACTTGGCTCTGGGACATGATTTTGCTGGATGATGTGCTGGACCACCTGAGGCAAAACAAAAACAAAAACGAACACAATGAACTACATGATTCATCAGGTGTGCCTTTCTGGCTAAGTTTTTCAGTCTAGCAGCTGCCATGAATATAAATAACACACAGTTCCCTTAAAATCTACATCAGAGGCAATAAAACTACAAGGAAAAGGACTCTGGGGCTGAGGCTTGAATTCTGGTTTTGCCCTTTACTACCTGTGTGGCTTTGAGCAAGTTACTTAACTTCTCTGTGCTTCAATTTCCTCATCTGTAAAATGGGGATAATAATTTTACAAAGACTAAATGTGTTAATATGCTTAAACACTTAGAACAGTGCCTGACACACACATTAAGTACTACAACGATGCTTACTTACATTATTATAGTACTTATCATATACCAAAATGTATCCATTACCATCTTCCATTTCTAAAAACCATGGGAACATTGAAATATTTTCTACTCAAATCTCAGTTAATAAGAAAATCATAATTCCTACTCTTTTTACTTTTTTTTTTTTTTTTTTTGAGACAGAGTCTCGCTCTGTCTCCAGGCTGGAGTGCAGTGGCATGATCTCGGCTCACTGCAACCTCCACCTCCCGGTTCAAGTGATTCTTCTCCATCAGCCTCCTGAGTATGCCACCAGGCCCAGCTGATTTTTCTATTTTTAGTAGAGACGGGGTTTCACCATGTTGGCAAGGATGGTCTCTATCTCTTGACCTCGTGATCCGCCCACCTCAGCCTCCCAAAGTGCTAGGATTACAGGCGTGAGCCACCACGCCCAGCTGATTCCTACTCTTATAAAGCTTAACTTGCAGTAAATTTCTATGCCTTTTAACTAATAAGACGTTTAAGTCATTTTAGATCAGCGCTAGTAAGCAAATTTAGCCCAGCACCATGTTTTTTTTTTTTATGGCCTATACGCTAAGAATGGTTTTCACATTTTGAAATGGTTACATTTTAAATGGTTATACAAGTGTCTACCTATATAATATCCCTGGTTTTGCCTCTTGACCTGCCAAGCCTAAAATACTTCCTATCTGGCCCGTTAAGAAAAACTCTGCTGATTCCTGTCTTCAATAAAAGCAGTGTTTATAAATTCTTAGTCTACAATTTTATTAACATGCTTTGGGATGTCATTATAGCAAAAGAAATATGTCCAAAGGTCTTATCTGGAAAAAAGAATGAGAATCATGAGATCTTATGTCAGAAGTAAATAGAAAAATTCACAGGTCCTTTGCACAAAAGGAAAGGACAGAAGGATTTATCAGGCAAACTTGAAGAGTAACTAAGGTTCAGAGGTAGCAGATCAGCACATTTATCAAGGTCCACTCTAGTAGATGGCAGAGCTTAAATAGTTTAAATTATAAATAAAACACCATGCATAACCTGCAATTACTAAAAAATTCTGCAAAAACAGTCTAAATTATCATTTTGATGCTGTAATTAGAAACACCAATCTGCCAAAGCTGATTTCTGATGTGTTTCCAAAATGTCAATTTTGGAAATTGCCTCTAAAATTTTAAACAGCCTCTCAAAACTTAAATGATTCTTATTGCTTGCACAATGGTCAGAGAAGTTAGTTACCATACCAAGAAGCAACAACAGAGATGAGTTTGGGGTCAGAATGCCTCGCTTGTATGACTAGTTGGGTGACCTTAGGTAAGTTACTTAGCCACTGTGCTTCACACTTCATCTGTAAAATGGGGATGATAAAGTTATAACTATACTCTATCTCCTGGGGAAGTTGTGAGCACCACACAAGCTAACTCACATGTAAAATGCTCAGAGCAGTGTCTGGCACGTAGGAAGTGCCAAACAACGGTGAGTTATATTACTATTTCATGTCTAAAGAAATCGGCAGACATTTATACAGCTGAAGAGTAAACAATCTACTGTGATAACAAAAGCGAACTATTTTTTCTTTAATATCCTTAAGCATATATCAAAAATATCAAAATGGTACTTTGACCCATTTCTGAAAAAAAAAAAAAAAATTAGAAAGCTAGATCTGATTTGTGTGTGCTTCAATTTACAAAGACAACAACAACCAAACAAGGACTTCCTTCCAAAACCTGAGGTATCCTGATAATCTTCCGATACATCTCCTTTTCTGTAAGAGAATCTGAGTTAGGTTTCTATCAGCTGGAACCAAAGGAGTCCTAAGAAATTCAAGTAAACCTTCATGAGCTAAAATAAGTCCCTCCACTACTTACCATAAACATAGAAACTGACTTGCATCTGTGCCCATCTTGGTATTTTTTACTCCTATAAAGGCCAGTATGGCCTTCTGCAACTTTATACTCTCCTGGACTTTTCTCATGTCTTTATTGTTTTTTTCTACTCTACCCAAAGGTTGGGTAAGGTTAAAACTGCAGGCTAGGAAAACAAACCCTCTTCTGCTCTGCCTTCTTTTTTGAAGTGATCCTATCCATCCCCATGGTTTTAAGTATCATCTGCATGCTGTCCAGAGGTAAATCTAAGTATCATTTCAAACCCCTCATCTGAGTTCTGAATTCACACATTCAGTTGCCTATAACCTCCCTTCATGTAAGTTTCTAGGCATCTCAAACTTTTCATATCTAAAGTGGAACTTTTAATTATATGCCTATCATTCCCTACAACACATCTGTCCTTTCTTCTTTTATGCCCTTCTCAATATATGGCACAATGTGAATGCTCAAGCAAGAAACCAGAAAATCAATCTTGATTCCTTATTTTCCCTCATTCCAAATATTTAATCCATACTCAAGTTTTGTCATGTCTATCTTCAAAATATATCCTGAAACCATCTGTTTTCTCCATTTCACCTACCACTAGCCTGTGCAAGCCTCCATCATCTCTCTTAGCTCAAACTCCCTGCAGCACCCTCCTTTCAGCTAAGTTTATTTACACTTGTTCTGCAACCACAGTGATCCTTTGTAAATGTAAATCAGAAGGTGCCACTCCTCTCTTAAAATCCTTCTGTGGATTCCCACTGCATTTATAAGGACATTCAAAACCTTTGTAGTGTTCACCTGCTCCTGCAGTATGATTTACCCTGCCTCTCTTTTCTATTCTCATCTCAAACCACCTCCTTTTCCACCACACTTGAGTCACTGGCTCCTAAATAACATTATTAAACCTGCTTCTTCAATAGACTGTGATATGGTTTGGCTGTGTCCCTACCCAAATCTCATCTTGAAGTGTAGATCCCATAATTCCTAAGAATTCTGGGAGGGACCTGGTGGGAGATAATTGAATCACAGGGGCAGCTCTCCCATACTATTCTCATGGTAGTGAATAAGTCTCACAAGATCTGATGGTTTTATAAGGGGAAATCTTTTTCACTTGGCTCTTTTTCTCTTCTTTTGTCTGCCGCCATGTGAGACATGTCTTTCACCTTCTGCCATGATTGTGAAGCCTCCCCAGCTACGTAGAAATGTGAGTCCATTAAACCTCTTTGATTTGTAATTGCCCAGTCTCAGGTATGTCTTTATCAGCAGCGAGAAAATGGACTAATACAGGCTGCATGCACTTGTCCCTCTGCTTTACGCAAGCCCACGTTTCCCTTATTAAAATTTCGGCTTAAATGTAGCCTCCTCAGAGGCTTTCCCTGACCATCCTTCAAAGTAGATGCCTGTGTCCTGTGCCACTGTTTCTTCTCTCTACACCAGATCATTTCCTTTAATGCATGCTAACTGATCGGCTGATCACCAGCTCAGATGTCACCTATCTTCTTTGTAAAACCTTCAATGACCTTTCCCAGGAAGATATTGGCACATCCCTTAGATTTCGTTACACCTGAATAAAACATTTATCTTGGTGGATTAGCAGTGCCCTGTAATTAGCATACCACTAAAGTGTAAATTCTCTGAAGGAAGAAACATTTCTTTTATCTTTCTATCCCCAGAACCTAGCATGATGTTTAAAGGATCTAATAAGTGAACATGGAACTATACTTATACTTGTTCTAACATTAACCTTTAAGTCACATACAGCTTATATTCTCAGTGGGGTCAATATCACAAAAAACAAAAATTGGCTCCAGGGGATAGAGTGGGATGAAAAATCGTAGCTATTACAATAGTTTGTGGCCCTCTCAAACTCAACCCTACCCCCAAAAATTTCATTCTTTAAGTATTTAATTTCTAATGTTAGGGAGAAATTGAATTACATCTAAGTTACTTAATTCTTCTCCTTGGATAATCAAGAAATGGCTGAGATCATGAAAAAAAAGCTTGAGAAACACTAATATAAGGTTTTTCCTCAATCACCCTTCTTTCTGGAGTTCCTGTTCATGCCCTTACTCTCAGCTGGGACCACCATTCTCCACCCTACTAAACCAAATCTTATCTTTGAAACCTCAGGTCAGTTTTACTCCCTCCATGAAGCTGCTTCTTCTAGCTCACATTCCTTGTTCCTTTTTTCACCAGCCCACAAGCACTCACACTTATGGGTCTGTAATATAAAATTCTACACCTAATTATGTACTAAATCATTCTTTGATGAATTCAAATATGTTCATTTCTCTTTTCCACTACAACTGAAGTTACCTGAAGACAGAGGCCATATTAAAGCATTTGCTATGCCCCTCCCTCATCAGACCTAATATAATGCTCAAACAGAAAATAAGGCAAAATAAGGCAGTTGATTACTTTATTAAGTAGAAACTCTCATTAATCGAGCTTTGCAGTATTCAACCAAAATGTTAATGTATAAAAGCAAATGGTAATAGTGAATCAAGTCAAGCTTAACAGCAATAGGCCAAAAATCGCAAAACACACAGGAAGAGCATGCAAGTCCTCTGAAGACAGAGTGACTCTGTGTGATCCCCTTTTTGGTGTTTAGTACAGCACCATGTGTAGTTAAGAATATAAAAATAAGACAATGACAAAAAGCTGAAATCAAATGTTAGCAAAATACAAAATTATTTTCTGTTATTTGGAAAGAACATAGTCTTCCATTAAGAAAAGCACTGAGGCCAAGCGCGGTGGCTCATGTCTGTAATCCAAGCACTTTGGGAGGTCGAGGTGGATGGATCGCCTGAGCTCCAGAGTTCCAGACCAGCCTGGGCAACAATACAAAATCCTGTGTCTACCAAAAACACAAAAAATTAGCCAGGTGTGGTGGTGCACATCTGTAATCCCAACTATTCAGGTGGCTGAGGAGGGAGAATTGCTTGAGCCCAGGAGGTGGAGGTTGCAGTGAGCCAAGATCGCACTACTGCACTCCAGTCTAGGTGACAGAGTGAGGCACTGTCTCAAAAAATAAATAAATGAATAAATAAATAAATAAATAAATAAATAAAAAGAAAAGTACTAATAAAGTCAAAAGGAAAAAAAATTACAGGCTATTTCAATTTTCACTGAAAATCCTTTTACTAATGCTGCATCAACTCTATAAACTAGCCCTTGGTCTGTTTTCATTCCTCTATATACTTTACTAGTTGAAAGTAAGTCTGTTAAACTTATATGGCATAGAAAAATGTGTAACTATGGAATTTTGGATAATTTAAAATTTTTTTCAGATGTTTCTTTTCGCAGAATATCACTGCACCTACCTTTGATCTGTCTTTGAAGTGGTAGGAAAAATGTCTTCTTCCTCATCTGATTCATCTACCTCAATCACCTGGCAAGGAAACAAAGCAACAAATGGTTTTTGTGAGAATTGACTCTCTGAATAAAGATGAAAATGAAGAAATGAATTAAACGATTAAATCTTAGTTATATATGAGCCACAAAAAAGGAGACAGAAAGCTACAACCATTAAAACTAACACTCAGTCTGACCTCCCTCCAATGTCCCTCTTCATTCACAAATGTTACTTTTTGCTCACCTCTCTCCTGGTCATCCCAGGAACCTGAGCACCTAAGGAAACCCAGTTACATTGGTGAATGACTTGCATAGGCTCGTATGCAGACCCTGTGACTTTCTTCTTGGTTTCTTATGAGAGGTGAGACCATCAGTGTTCCATCTCCAGCTTTAAATGAGGTATCAGACCATGTGGGAAATACTAGGTATCTTTCTGTTAAATCTGTCCCTCTTAAATACCATTTGTTAGTGTTAAGACTCAATAAAGATATTTCTGACTGTTGATTCTATCATCCAAAATACTATTTCTCTACATTTTCTGTCATCTTGACATTTGATACACACATTTGCCATATGTTCATCTAACTTAAGTACAGATGAGGATGAAGCCAAAGACCAAATACTGAATGAACAGCCCCTGAGACTAAGGATGCAGTTAAATATCCTACAATGCACAGGACAATCCCTCACAACAACTTATCTGGTCCTCAATGTCAACGGTGCCACTATGGAGAAACCCTGATGTAGAGGGAAGAGTATTGGCTCAGGAGTTAAGATACAGTTTTGAAAGTGAAGTAATAGGAGAGTCAAGCCCATATTGGACTCTTCTTGGAATCCAAAGGAAGAGCAGAAGGCCCAGGCTAAACCTAGGGCAAACCACATGGATCACTGGACTCCAGCCTTTTCATTCATCTTAAGTCTACCATCAGCTGTTAAGGCACAGCTAGTATTTTGGGAAGGTAAGTAACAAAAGGAAACCTGGTATAGATAAAACCTCTATATCCATTGAACTCACCTTCGATATTAGTATTCCATGCATGAGCTCTTTTGGTTCAACACTGTTATCCTTGAAAACATTACTGTATACATAACATTTATGGATTTCTATAATAACCATTATTTAAACAAAGAGAGCAACCAAGAAAAAAAAAATCAAATCCTAGAAGCCCTAGAGATAACTGGTAAAGCTCCTTCCAGCTTTAAAGTTCCATAATTGTTCTTCTTTTATTTACTTTGTAAATCAGAGAGTTGACAATTTATAATGCAGAAAACATAAATTATTAATACACAACTATAAAACTTTTTTTCTTACCTCTGAATAATTCTTAGTAGTGACATTTCGGGAAGGCTGCTGTCTTGTAGATTTAAAGGCTAGAATGAAAAAGATGAAATGTGCATTATGTTATTCTTAAAATAATTTAGAAAAACTTGTATACTTCTTTAGCTAAAGACTTTCTGAGTCCTATCTGCAAAACTGCATGCTGCCTAATTATAAAACTATTTGATATTTTTTAAAATCTAAAGGGAGATAGAATTATAGGTACACATAACTCAAGGCTCAACTGTCAGTCTCATTATTTCCCAGCTTATTTGAATACTGTAGTGTTTATAAATACGCACACACTAAAAGTATTTCATAGAAAAATACCTGAAGGATAAAATCTAATCACCTAACCAAATGAACTACAGATGTATTGAAGGAAAGCCTCCGAATCCCTTCTTTGTTGTTGATGACACCTTTATCCCTGTTGCTACATTAGGAGCCATCGGGTTCCAGTAGTTTCTCATTTTCCTCTACCTTAGTAGCCATATTCAATATCTAAGAAATATTCCAGAGGAGAATTCTAGAAAACAGCATATATTTTATTCTATGATAAAAATTCCTTTGTATCCACACCTCTTTTCCTTTTAAACTTGGTTAGATACTTGAAGTTTAGCTAGCTCTTTATCTTTCCCTTTCTTTTTCCTTGACATCAAAACCTACAATAAGGCCAGGTGCAGTGGCTCACACCTGTAATTCCAGCGCTTTGGGAGGCTGAGGCGGGTGGATCACTTGAGGTCAGGAGTTCAAGACCAGGTTGGCCAACACAGTGAAACCCCAACTCTACTAAAAATATATAAAAATTAGCCAGGCATGGTGGCAGGTGCCTGTAATCCCAGCTACTCGGGAGGCTGAGCCAGGAGAATCGCTTGAACCCAGGAGGCAGAGGTTGCAGTGAGCCGAGATTGTGCCACTGTGCTCCAGCCTGGGCAACAGAGCGAAACTCTGTCTCAACAAAACAAAACAAAACAAAACAAAACAAAAACCTATAATAAATTTCAAACATCTAATTTAGGTTTATTTTCTCCTACGCCTTACCAGTTTGCTGATATTAAAAATATCTTCCCCGAGATGACTCATAAACTAAATAGGGCACAGAAAAACAAAGAAATACTCAAAAAATCCTGCAAAGTCCAAAATTCTCCTAGTCACAAAACTAACGAATATTTCTATCTAACCTAAATTTATTGTGTTTGTACATGTTTCCTATTCTAGGTTCTATCTCCAAACTTGTAATATCTAAGAGGAGAAATGAGAGGCAGAAACAGTATTCTTATCTGCTTTACTCAGTTACTGGTTTCACATCCTACTCTACTCAAAAGGCTAGACACAGCAACTGAATAAAAAGGCCAGAGATCATGATGATTTCAAAGAATATTTCTGTTCAATATTTATTCAGTGACTCCTCTAACTCTGAGATCCTAGAAAACAAGATACGTTTCTTTTTATCCTAGTGGAAGGCAAAAGATGAGTGAATGTTTGTGAAATAATTTTATCAGAAAACTAAGCACTATGTTCTGTTAGGAAGACAATACGGTGTGGTGGTTAAAAGCTCTGGTTTTGGAGTTAGACTCATTTTGACTTACTAGCTTGACTATGGCCAATCTCCTTGGCTTCTTTAAGACTCAATTTCCTCACCTGTAAAACAATGTTAATACTTCATGCAGAAAACTGTTGAGAGGGTAAGTGTCTAGCAGATAGAAAGCATTCAAATACATGTAGCTATTTGTGGTAGCAAACATAGTAGCAGCAGTGGTACCCACAGTGGTATAAATGAAATGTAAAGGCAGTGGCTTCAGAGGTAGTTTCATTCACTTAGTCACTATCCTCTGCTGACTAACTTCAATGGAAAAATCTGGGCTGTCACCTCTTATTACAACTCCTGTGGCTGTAAGTGTAATTTTTATCTTTTCCAATAAAATTGCAGCACATAAATTTCCATACTCCATGGACCTTGTTATAAGAGAATTTGACCTTTATTTATCTCTTCACTCCTTCATTTAAAACAGGGATCTAGAAGTTACAGTCTGAATTTGTTGCTTCTGTTCCAAAGTGATGACAAGTATAGTTACTACTCCACAGATATTCTGTCAGAGGCTTAAAAAACAAAACAAAACACCAAATCCAACCTGATAAAAATGTTTTACAAATTTATACTTAAAAAATCAGTTCATTTTTCAAAAAAAAGCCTAGTACTGGAGGTAATCAGTTAAGTTAGCAAAACCATTATATCAAATCAATTAGATAAAAGACAAATTTAGACCAATGATTCACATAACATTCATCTTTATAACCTTATTGCAAAACACTACCACTAATACTAATAGCAGCTATCATCTATCACATTTTTACCAGGTGCTGTGATCAGTACTGTAAACACTTAAGCTCATTTAATATAATTACTCTGAAGTCAGTATAACATTGTCAATTTTATAGCTAAGGGATCTGATGCTTGTAGAATAACACCAGTTTGCACTTACTGAGGGCTTAATATGCATAGACACTGCCTGGTACTTCACATACATGTTCTCATTAATCCTCAAAATAATGCAATGAGGTAGACACAATCATTGTCCCATCCTACAGATGAGAACACTCACTCCTAAAGATGAAAAACTTAACGTATTTGCTGGAGGACACACAACTAGTAAAATGGAGAAGTCAGGATCCAAATCAAGATTTTCCTGACTTTAGAACCATGGTCTTAACCCTTATGCTACACAATCTCTAAGTAATTTTTACTCGGTCATTGTCAAGTATTTAACAAGCATCTACTACGTTATGTGCCAAGCATAGTGGATACAGTGATGAGCAGGAACGATGCAGACCCCTTTCTCACAGCACTTACAGTGCAAGGGTGCTGAGCCAGCAGTAAAGAGCTGGCTATGGCTGACCCAAGGGGCCTGATTTCAGAGCCTGCATTCTTAACCATCATGCTCTGCTGCAAAAGGTACCATAATAAGATTTTTGCCTACAACATAATTCAGGAAATCTGACGTTTCGTATTTAGTTTATTTACATAGCCTCTTTTCATGGATGAATACTGTTTCCTTAAAAAAATTAGTCAAGCCAATCTGTAAAACTTTTAGGGCACCATAACTGGTCTCCAGCCTCTCTACATAAATAGAAGTTTTATTCTATGTTGTCAATGGGTAACAGTCATTGCAGGCTAGGTTATTCAGACAACATGATCTCTCATTGTCTTCAAACTCACTTCTGCTGACAACAATCCAAATTAGTACCCTAAACATTAAAAAAAAAAAAAAAAAAAAAAATTCTCAATGGCATTGAAGAGCTGATCACATAGCAAGGAATTACCAGGCCAAAACTGAAGAAAAGCTAGAACTCAGAGAGGTAAGTTGAGTCCTTTCCCTGAGTTCCCTTTTCAATTGGGAAAATGTTAACACTGGTTTTGAGAATCCTGAAGAAAAAGAGAGAGGGCTACGATAGCCCACAGCCTGCCCAAAGTGAAAACCCTGATGCATTTCCCTTCCTAAGGTGGAGCCTCGATGGTTAAAGAGAGAAGCAGAGGTAAACAGGATTTCATAAGCATGTAACTGAATACCCCATTTTTCTAAGAGATAGTTCAATTATTTTTTTCTCTCTCTTCTTTTCTCTTTTCTCCTTTCCCCCACTTTCTACTTAGTTCTTTAGAAATGCAATTATAGTCTATTACTTCCTCTTCATCAGACACTCCCTAAAGGGGGAGGTCATCTAACTATGTGCTTGGAAGCTCCAGAGTGAAACTGTCACCCACCAGGGGGCTGCCTCTAGAGATACCAGTCAATTTACAACCCAAAGTCCGGGTATGAAACTCTCTCCAACCTAAAGAGTTTTCAGCCACCTTTATAGCCTATTTCTTCCCATGAAGATGCTAATTCAACTGCCTGGTAGATAAAACTAACACGCAGACCCCCTACTTGCTCGCTTCCTCCCCTGCATGCCATTCCTGATAGGTCCCCTTTAAAAGCCTCCACTTTCTGCTGCAAAGGGGGAAGCAGTACCCTTAAGGTAGGAAGCCTGTATTTCTTCCCCTAAGTTAGCTTTGGAATAAAAAGTCACTTTCTTTATACCACACCTTGCTCTTGTTAATTGGACTTTGCAAGCAGCAAGTGACTGAACCTGCATTTTAGTTACAAGCATGTATCACCTGATTGGTCCAAGAAACCCTCAAATTTAGCTTAAAGTGGTCTAAGACCTGTGGTGCCCTACAAACCTAGAGAAACAAACATGAATCTTCTCTGGATGAAGATGGCTTCATCCAAGGTCTCAAATTATTCCTGCTGATAATTTTCTAGGGACAGTAAATAACAAAGCATGAAAGGAAATAAGTCACCATAAACGAGAACCAACAGAAACAGACAACAGAAAGAGGCCAAAGACATTCAGACACTAGGTTATTAGATACAAAATAACAAAAACAATCCTTACTGTGTACACATGAAAAATTAAAAACAGGCCTAAAAATATCTTCAGAAAACTTCTAAAAAGTATTAAAAGTGACAAAGCATATTTTAATTAAAGCTAACATGACATCATGACATGAAGCCAGCTGACAATGATGTATAGAACTTTTAGATTTTTTTTTTCTTTTTTTTTTTGAGACGGAGTCTCACTCTGTAGTCCAGGCTGGAGTGCAGTGGCACGATCTCAGCTCACTGCAAGATCTGCCTCCCAGGTTCATGCCATTCTCCTGCCTCAGCCTCCCGAGTAGCTGGGACTATAGGCACTCACCACCACACCCGGCTAATTTTTTTTTTGTATTTTTAGTAGAGATAAGGTTTCACTGTGTTAGACAGGATGGTCTTGATCTTCTGACCTCGTGATCTGCCCGCCTCAGGCTCCCAAAGTGCTGGGATTACAGGCGTGAGCCATGTACCCAGCGGTGACAGAGCATATTTTAAAAGAACCAAATAGGCTGGGTGCACATCTGTAATCCCAGCAACTCAGCAGGCTAAGGCAGGAAAATTGTTTGAACCCAGGAGGCAGAGGTTGCAGTGAGCCAAGATGATGCCACTGCACTCCAGCCTAGGCGACAGAGACTCTGTCTCAAAAAAAAAAAAAAAAAAGTGATCAGAAATAATTACTCAGAATGTAGCACAGAAAGAGAAAACAGAAAATACAAGTCATGCGAGGACAGAATAAAAAGGTCTTATATTTAACTGAAGACTCAGAAGGAAGGAGAATAAGAATAGCATAGAGGTAATACCTGAAGGGATAATGGCTAAGGATTTTTTAGAAGTGATGGAAGATACCAGTTCAGAGATTCATGAAGCCCAGTAAATCCTAAGCAGGATAAACAAGAATACTGTCTTTAGATTGATCACAGTGATACTGCCGAACACCAAAAACAGCAAGCGGAGGGAAAAACAGATTTTTTTTTTTAAAAACAAAAACCAACAAGCTTAACTAATAACTGATTTCTTATTTACAATGGAAACTCAAAGACTCACTTTAAGTGATGAATTCTACCCACTGAAGTCAAGGAAAACGTCACATAAAACAAGCCAGGACACTGGATTCCACAGGGCAGAAAAAACAAAAACAAAAACAAGACAGGACAAAAAAAGGCGATTTGGGCTAAGGTAAAGGTGGATAATCCACATCTATGACTGATGATTGCATGCTAACCAATTTTGGCGGTTTAACATGGAAGTGTTCATTATTTTATTCACTCTTTTTCTATGTTCCTGTTTCCTTATTTTTAATATTAATAACACTTGATGTATGCCTACTACATGCCAGGCTTTTTGATCATTTAATCTTCAGAATAACCCAATACAATAGAGGTTATTATTCCCAATCATATCTAAACAAACTAGGAGAGTGACTGACTTAAGTCACAAAGCTGTCATTTGTTGAATGCAAGGTTGAACTCAGCATGAATCCTTTACAATTTTCCAGGCTGCCTTTTCTTTCTTTCTTTTTTCCTCTCTGCTTTTATATTAAACCTACCAAGAATGGAACAGCATCTTTCCAGACACCATTTCCTAAATGGCAATAAAGACAACATGCTTGTGAAGCAAAAAGCTAAGGATCTTAGCTGGCTCTTCTGAAGTACTAAATAATACTGGGTAAAAATATAGCAATGGAATTTTTTTGTAAGGTTTGAGTCATTTAATCAACCTGATTTTATATCTTTTTGATAAATGTTGAAAATTCCTTTAATGGAGTGATACTTACTTCCAAGGCAAATTAGTCCATCTTTATATTAATTACATAGGTTATTATGTATAATGCAAAAATTCCTCTATGGAGAACCAGAAGCTAGGTCTCTAATCTTATCTTGCTCTGGAAATTAGTACAGTGGTCAGCTATTGGTTGTGGAGTCCAGAGAATGTGAGATCATTCTCAGATCTGGTACTGACAAGTTATGAGATCTAGGGTAAGCTACCTATCTTTGTAAAGCCTCAGTTTCCTTTTCTGTAAAACATAAATAATATAGTAAGTACCTGCTCCATAGACCTGTTAAGAGGCATGCAGTTTCATAAATATTAGCTATTATTGCTACTATTAGTGGTTTTATCAACTCAGGGCAAAACTGCTTGGCTTAGTTCCCCCACACATAAAACAGGGGAACACAGTTGTTCTTAAATCTTCTAGGTCCATTCTATGAGAAACTTAAATCAGTATGTGTCTAGCTATACCCATCCATCCCCATTGGGCCAGAAGTTCTTAACCTGGAGAACACAAATGCGCTTCATGGGAGTGGCTGAACCCTTTGAAATTGGGTGCAACTGCATGTGAGTACTTATTTAAGGAGAGAAGACATAGCTTTCATCAGATTTTTAGAGAATCCATAAGCCAAAATAGATTAAAAAGCATTGCCTTTGGGACTAAAATCTAATTCATTCCATATTTTATATGATAGAACATTATCTACATAAAGATCTGAATCTTTCCCAGGTTAGATATCCTAAGTTTCTTCAATCTTTTTTTTTTTTTTTTTTTGGAGATGCTCTGTCACCCAGTGCAGTAGTATGATCTCGGTTCACTGCAACCTTCGCCTCCCTGGTTCAAGTATTCTCCTGCCTCAGCTTCCCAAGTAGGTGGGACTACAGCAGGTACAGGCTGCCGTGCCCGGATAATTTTTTGTATTTTTAGTAGGGGACAGGGTTTTACCTTGTTGCCCAGGCTAGTTTCGAACTCCTGAGCTCAGGCAATCCACCCGCCTCAGCCTCCCAAAAGTGGTAGGATTACAGGCATGAGCCACTGCGCCTGGCCAACCATTTTTTATATTATTTGGTATCTCTTCTGAATGATCATATATAGTTGACAGTCTCTTTGAAATATAATTCCAAAGAGGAATACAGTATTCTTGGCAAGTTATGTCCAATTTAGTACACAGGGAGAATTTCCTTGCTGTGCAAGCTTGTCCAACCCACCTCATTTTGTTGTTTTTGTTCCGTTTTCTTTTGTTTTAGGCTTTTAGCAGCCTGAAGCCATGGTTTTTAGTTTCTGTCACTAGTGATACGAGGAAAAGAGGGATGAGAAAAGGGCTTTACTGGCCCAACCAGAAAGAGAAACTAAGAACCCATGACTGTATTCTCTCCCTTGGACACCCCTGCAAGACTCATTAAATACTGTTTAAGACATCAATAGATTTGGACAGTTGGGTCTGCCTGCATAACTCTTACTGACCTAAGTCTTTTTCACCTGGGTTGCTGTTAAACTCATATACTTCTCACAGCTCTATCTGTGCAGCTCTCTTTTTGGACATAAATGCGGTTTATACTGCCCTTGATAAACTTCATCTTCTGAGAATTAGTTCAGCTCCCCAGTTTGTCAACAATTAATCCTAGCTATAAGATTATAAACATTATAATATTTAATAAATTAATATTTATAAACATTAAAAAAGTGAAACAACCTCAAATAACTAATATAAATAATATACATATGAATATATTCTAAACGCTAGGTAGAAAAAAGTATCACCACCTATCTTAACGCATACTTTTTGTAAATATGACTAACATTTTAGGCTGATTTCATAATCTACAATATTAAAAACAGTTAAACAGATCCCCTTGAGGACAATTTTTAGACCATAGGATTATACAGAAATTAATTCCAAGGGCCTAGCCATAATTTCTCTTAAATATAGGTCACATGACTTCTCTATATGGAAAGCAGAGACTGATAGGGCAGCATGGGGGAAGCAAGGAAACAGTAGAGACAGCTCCTCTCTCTTTCGACCACTGTCCATATAGCGACCAACTACTTCACTTTCCTCTTTCCAGGATATCTCCACCAAACAGAAACAACATTTGTCTGAAAGTAAGAAATTACAAAACCTAATTTTTTTGTTGTTTTGTTTTGTCTTTTTTTTTTTTTTGAGACGGAGTCTCACTTTGTCACCAGGCTGGAGTGCAGTGGCACAATCTTGGCTCACTGCAACCTCCACCTCCTGGGTTCAAGCGATTCTCCTGCCTCAACTTCCTGAGTAGCTGGGACTACAGGCATGCACCACCACGCCCAGCTGATTTTTTTATTTTCAGTTGACAGGGTTTCACCATGTTGGCCAGGCTGGTCTCGATCTCCTGACCTTGTGATCTGCCTGCCTCGGCCTCCCAAAGTGTTGGGATTACAGGTGTGAGCCACCGTGCCTGGCCTATAAAACATAATTTTAAAAGCTTACCCTCTTTAGTAACTCTAATGCATAGCAAACATCTTTTAAAAAATAATTTATCCTGTGATCCTAATTGCCCTTTTAACTTTCCAATGATGGCAACACAAATAAGGGCTACCAATGGTGATTACCTTGGTCTTCCTAATGTTGGAATTTATAAATAATCACTTGCAGTCTATACTCACCATCTATAATAGACATATTTCTAGATGCTGACACAGCAGTCTTTGAGTTCCTGCTACGCGTAGAAGTCTCCAGACCAGTGTCTGCTGTTAGAAAAATAAACAGTCAATATACAAGCCTATCAGCAGCTAAGGTTTATTTCATACAACAACAAAAAATGAAAGTTAAATAAGTCTATGTCAAATAGTTTGTCTGTAAAAAGCTAGACATATATATAAGAACAAACATCTAGAGTCTGACCAATTTTCAGAGACTATTCTTTTAGGCCACACTTTAGTTTATCTAATTTAATTTATCCAATTAAAATGTAAGGAAATAGGCCAGGTGTGGTAGCTCACGCCTGTAATCCTAGCACTTTGGGAGGCAGAGGCGGGAGGATCACTTGAGGTCAAGAGTTCAAGACTAGCCTGGGCAGCATGGTGAAACCCCATCTCTACTAAAAATACAAAAATTAACCGGGCGTGATGATGGGTCCCTGTAATCCCAGCTACCTGGGAGGCTGAGCCAGGGGAATTGCTTGAACCCCGGAGGCAGAAGTTGCAGTGAGCTGAAATTACACCACTGCACTCCAGCCTGGGCAACAGAGCAAAGACAAGACTCCATCTCAAAAAAAATTAAAAAACAAAAATAAAAATTTTTTAAGGAAAAATTTTGTAAATATGAGAATAGTGAAAATAATCATCAGTAAAAGATGAGGATTTCTCTCCCTGGAGATTTTAAACCAAATTAATATTCATTTCACCAGCTTAAAATTCCTATGGATGCATATTTAATAAAAAGAATTTTAAAAAATCTTTAGAGATGAATTGACATAATGTGTGAGAAAGTCACTGAATGACCAATTTCTACTGGCATGAACTACTTAATGACAATAGTCTCACAGTAAATACAATGATGACAATGTTAATGACTAGTTTTAGAAATCAAATTGGGGGCAGTTTTCCTTCTTAAATCGACTTGATTATAAAGACTACTTGATAAGCATGTGGGTATTTGTATCTTATGACAGTAACAAAAATAATAATTGTATGATCTGGAGTTTTCCTCCTGTTGCCAAAGGCTTTTAGCTAACTATTTTCTTTAACAACTCATATTTGCCTATTACTGTGTACATGTGAGAATACATACGACATTAAATGTACCCAAAAGGTACTATGTGACAAACACAGTGAAGCTTTTATAAGGTATGTGCTAAGAACAATTAAAACCCTAAGTGCATGTGGCCATTCAAAATTTATTTAAGTAAAAGACACGTGTCAGAACTGCCTGAAAGACCATCTTTATATATTATAAAAATAGATTTTTTAAAGAACCATGTTTTAGAAATAAAAACTTATAATTCAACTCTGACGAGATCTAATTCTGTATTTTCCACTCAACTGCCAAGTGTGAATGTGCACAGGACTGAACTCAGCGCTCACCTCTTCCTCTTTGAGACCCTCCTCTTGATGCTGAATTCTGCCCTCTTCCGCCTCTTCGACCTCTTCCTCGGCCTCTTCCTTTGTTGGTTGCTGCTGAGATGCTATCATCAGAGTCATTAGCCATCTGTTCTGCTAAATCTATACTCATAAGGTCATCAGCACTAAAGGCAGAAGCAGACTCCTCTGTCTGAGATCTGAGCGCTCTGGCCCTGGTCATAGCCTAAGGGGGAGAAGGAGAAAGCACACAAAGGAGATAATGTATCATCCTAAAAATCATTAATTTAGGCATTGACATGAAGTAATCATACTATAAAAACATAAAGGAGGCTGACAGTGGCTCACGCCTGTAATCTCAGCACTTTGGGAGGCCGAGGCGGGAGGATCACTTGCACCCAAGAGTTCAAGACAAGCCTGGGCAACACGGCAAAACCCTGTCTCTACAAAAAAAAAAAAAAAAAAAAAAATTAGTCAGCCATGGTGGTGCACACCTGTAGTCCCAGCTACACAGGAGGCTGAGGCAAGAGGATCACTTGAGCCTAGGAGATAGAGGCTGCAGTGAGCTATGATCACACCACTGCACTCCAGTTTGGGTGACAAAGAGAGACCCTGTCACAAAAATAAAAATAAAAATAAAAATAAAAAATACTTATATATGTGTAAAGGAGAACATCCCCACCAATAAAATTTAATACTTATTATCCTGTCAGATCAATCTACCGTACTACCCATGAGACCCTTTGAAAAGATTTACCAAGAAAAACAAAATTTCACAGAATCAAAATTTTCAGAACTAGAAGGAATACTGGCAATCATCCCTAATTCAATACCATATTTGACAGTAACAGACTGTCATCATTTGAGCTACTTTTTAGAATCGGCTCCTAGGAAATAATAAGAAAAAAACTTACAAAAAATAGCTGTTATCTCTGGGCAGTAAAATTTTAGGGTGCTTTTGTTTTTTGTTCTTGAATATTACATATTTTCTATATTACGCTTTTTCTAAAAAATTAGTTTTATAATCAGAAAAAAAATGAGCAACAATCTCTGACAAATATATGGTAAAGAGAATTAAGGGCTGGGTGCAGTGGTTCACACCTTGTAATCCTAGCACTTTGGGAGGCCTAGGTGAGTGAATTGCTTGAGATTGGGAGTTAGGGACCAGACTGGGCAACATGGCGAGACCCTGTCTCTACAAAAAAATACAAAAACAAACAAACAAAAAAATTAGCCAGGTGTGATGGTATGCACCTGTAGTCCCAGCTACTTGAGAGGCTGGGGTGGGAGGATTGCGCAAGCCTGGGGGAAGCAGCGGGGAGGGGAGTTGTTGCAGTGAGCTGAGATTGCACCACTGCACTTCAGCCTAGGTGACAGAGTGAGACCTTGTCTAAAAAAAAAAAAAAAAAGAAAGAAACGAAAGAATTAAGGAGAATATATCAATTGAAAGCCTAAGAAGGAATAAACACCTTAGGACCAAGAACATGCATTCTTAATTTGATAAGACTCTATTTAGAAAAGACAAGTTTGAGACTTAACCAAATATTCTAACTCTAAAATGAATAGAGATTTAAGATAGAATAGGGGGCTGCGGTGGCTTAAGCCTGTAATCCCAGCACTTTGGGAGGCTGAGGTGGGCGGATCATGAGTTCAAGGGATTGAGACCATCCTGGCCAACATGGTGAAACCCCGTCTCTACTAAAATTACAAAAATTAGCTGGGCGTGGTGGCGCGTGCCCTATAGTCCCAGCTACTTGGGAGGCTGAGGCAGGAGAATTGCCTGAACCCGGGAGGAAGAGGTTGCAGTGAGCCGAGATGGCACCACTGCACTCCAGCCTGGCAACAGAGCGAGAGGGTCTCCAAAAAATAAAATAAAATATAAATAAAAGCAAATTTGCCTTGATCTTCCCTTAAACCAATCAAAAGGTAATAAGAGAACAAAAACAAAATACAATTTCCATAAAATGAGAAAATAGTTCCAACCCCCAAACACACAAACTCTTCTATAAAGAAGAGTTGGCCGGGCGCGGTGGCTCAAGCCTGTAATCCCAGCACTTTGGGAGGCCGAGACGGGCGGATCACGAGGTCAGGAGATCGAGACCATCCTGGCTAACACGGTGAAACCCCGTCTCTAATAAAAAATACAAAAAACTAGCCGGGCGAGGTGGCGGGTGCCTGTAGTCCCAGTTACTCGGGAGGCTGGGGCAGGAGAATGGCGTAAACCCGGAAGGCGGAGCTTGCAGTGAGCTAAGATCCGGCTACTGCGCTCCAGCCTGGGTGACAGAGCGAGACTCCGTCTCAAAAATAAAATAAAATAAAATAAAAAATAAAGAAGAGTTAATGAATATGACAAATATTTGACCTGGCTAAGGGAGAAAGGTGAGAAGAGTTTCAGATATTGTAGAGCTCTCCAAAATTGATGTATAAATCCCAAGATGACATGACAGCAGTCCCTCATGCTTGGAATGGCAGTTCTGGGTCTAAGAATAGTTGACCAGAACATTTCTAAGCTCTGTGATACCATGAAGTAAGGAGACCCAGGGCTAAATGAGGAGATGTGAACAAGGCGGGCAGCGTAAAGTGGGAGTAAAGTGGAAGTGAAGTGGCAACTTCATGACGAGATGATCTCAGTTGAGGTGAAATCACAGCTAACTCACTACATGCAGGGTTCAATATGGCATTACAAGGCAAAAAGAAAACACTTTAGGAAATACAACAAAAAATATAAGAAACAACAGTGATTTCAATTCATCTTTTCTGTCCCACATAAAATACAGTTAATCCTCATTATTCATTAATTCTATGTTTGCAAATTCACTTACTTGCCAAAATTTATCTGTAACCCTAAAAATCAATACTCACGATACTTTTGACATCATTTATGGAGATGCACAGAGCAGTAAATATTTTGAATTGCTTGACACACACATTCCCAGCTGAGGTTGAACAATGAGCCACTCTGCCTTCTTGTTTCCACTTGTGTACTTTAAATAAGGTTTCTTTCTGTGACAGTCAGTCATGCATTGCTTAATGATGTATGCCTCATGAGAAATGTGTCATCAGGTGATTTCATCATCGTGCAAACATCACAGTGTGTACTTACACAAAGCTAAATGGTATAGTCTACTACAAACCTAGACTATAGGAGATAGCCTATTGCTCCTTGGCTACAAACCTGTACAACATGTTACTGTACTGAACACTGCAGGCAATTATAACACCATAGCTATGTATTTGTATATCTAAGCATATCTTAAAAGAAAAGATATAGTAAAAATATGGTATCATAATCTCATGGGACCACCACTGGATATGCAGTCTGACATTGACCAAAATGTTGTATGTGGCACATTATTGCATTTTTTGCATTTTCGCACTTTTGCTTTGGTAACGTGGTGTTTAAAATGAGCTCCCCACAACATGTTTAGGGTTCATTCCTACATGCAAAAAGGCTGCAATATGACTTTTGGAGGAAAAACTGTACATTAGATAAACTTCATTCAAGTATAAGTCAAAGTGCTACTGGCTATGAGTTCGATGCTAATGAATCATACGTTAAATACAGTATCTTTAAACAGAAACACATTAAAAAGATCATGTATTGATCAGCTGACGAAAACATTACCAGTGGCTCACAGAAACCTAATTTTGTATTTCCCCTAGAAGCAATGATTCACTATTTGCTAATTCTGTGCTGGAAGTGACTTTATACAACAAAACTACCACAAATAACAGGAACCAGTTGTATGTTTTTTAGAAAGTAGACTTAAGAGAAAAAAGATGACCTAAATCACATAATTAATAAGATAGATTTAATTGATAAATGTTGAATTCTATACACTGAAAATTAATAATATACTTCAAGACCCCATGAAACTTTTTAGCTAATATATAACAGGGTGCAAAGAAAAATCTCAATACATTTTTGAGAGGAGAAATAAATTTATCACACTGTCTAATCATCCTGCAATAAAAAATTAATAATAATAAAGTAAAAACCTGCCTCCTGAAAACAAACCAGTCAAAACTATAAAACAAAATGAAAGTTGTGGAACATCTAGAAAATCATAACAAGAATATTGCACATCACAACATATGAGAGAGCTAAAGCAATGCTTATAAGAAAGCTATAGCCTGCTAAGTAAGAATCAATGTAAATAAGTTAATTCTGTATTCAAAAAGGAGAAACAATGTAAGGCCTACCCAAGTATTAGAATGAAGATAAAACCATATATTAATAGATTTTAAACAAAAACACATTAGAATGAATAAATATAAGCACTGGTCCTTTGGGACAAAACAATAATATTAATAAAAATCACAAACTTTTAAAGAAAAGAAGAAAACACAAATACACATCATTAGAAATAAGAGGGGACGGGCATAGAGGCTCACATCTCTAATCCCAGCCCTACAGGTGTAGAGGCTCACATCTCTAATCCCCATACTTTGGGAGGCCAAGTCAGGAAGATCACTTGAGCCCTGGAGTTAGAGACCAGCCTGGGCAACATAATGAGACTCTGTCTATAGAAAAAAAAAAACTTAAAAATTAGTTGGGAGTGGTAGCACACTACAGAGCGAGATCCTGTCTCGAAAAAAAAAAAAAAAAAGAAATAAGAATGGGAGGGAAGACCAAGACTTATGAGAGAATAGTCAATTCTAAACAATCTGGAAAATGAATAACTTAATCTGATCCAAGGAGGGGAAAAAACAGGTTCAACAAACCAATTATCAAAGAAAATTTTGAGAAAATTATTAAAAGAAAAATACTCCCAAAAAAGGACCACAATCAGAAAGTTTCATAGGTAAATTCTACCAAACTTTCAAAAAACAGATAAGCCCACTGCTATTTCAAATAGTGCCAGAGCATACAGAAAGGCAGCTTCCAAACTGTTTTCACAACAATGCCAGCATGACACAGTACTGACCAAGAACTGCATACACAAAAAGAAAATTACAGAATCTTATTTATGATTATGAAAGCAAACAGAGACTCCAGAAGCATATGGAAAGACCAATATATCCATTAAAAGGGGATTTAAAAAGTGATACCAGGATGTGTCAATAATAAGCTATGCACATAATAATATAATTCACTATATTAATATAACAAAGAAAGAAAAAACCCATAAAATCGGAACCATGTAATTCACCAACCATTCCTGATTTAAACAAATAAGCTGAGGAATAAGTGGATACTTTCTTTATGTATCGAAAACCCTAAATATGCTATATTATGATGTGTATGTATCCAGAGAGAGAAACAGAGGGCACATACACACAAATGTGTTCAAGTGAGTGCTCTTACAAATTAATTAGAGAAAGACCAATACTTGGCCGGGCGCGGTTGCTCACGTCTGTAATCCCAGCATTTTGGGAGGCCGAGGCAGGTGGATCACCTAAGGTAAGGAGTTTGAGACCAGCCTGACCAACATGGTGAAACCCTGACTCTACTAAAAATACAAAAATTAGCTGGTCATGGTGGTACACGCTAGCTACTTGGGAGGCTGAGGCACGAGAATCACCTGAACCCAGGAGGCGGAGGTTGCAGTGAGCTGAGATCACGCCACTGCACTCCAGCCTGGGTGACAGAGTGAGACTTTGCCTCAAAAAAAAGAAAGACCAATACCCACTCAAAAGAGAAAATGCGGCCAAATAAAACGACCATGTGTTTCATATAAATACAAATGATTTACAAACATAAACATTACTCAGACTCATTAGTTAAAAAAAGTAGTTATGAATTAAAAACAACAGTAGGAAATAATTTCTTACCCTTTAGACTTGTAGAGATCAAAAGATACAGTAATACATCATGATGGTAAAGATGTGAGAAAACAAGCACTCCCAAATACTACTGGTGAGAATATAAACTAGTTAAGATGTCTTTGGACTAACGTGGCAGTATCTAGCAAAATTTAAAATAAATATGCCCTATTACGATTACTTCTTGGAATCAATTACTAACCATTATTTCTAAATTTTGTATTTTCCCTTTGTCTAAATACTGTATCTTCATTTTTATCATCTCAAATATTATATTCAAATTGTATTTTAACTCTACCTTTCCTATGAAAAACAGAGTTTACTGTAATCTTTGGATTATATTACTTCTAAGAGCTTAATTCATGAGTGCAGGTCTAGAGCCAATGGCAAAAATGTTTCCATATACATCTTGTGAGATTTGAAAATATACTATCCTACTGTTACACTTTTTTTTATTGTGGCAAAATATACATAACATAAACTTATTTTTTTTTTTTTTTTACCATTTTTAGGTATAGTACAGTGACATTATGTACATTCACATGGTTATGCAATCATACCCTCATCCATCTACAGAACTCTCATCATCCCAAACTGAAACTCCATACCTATTCAACAGTAACTTCGCATTCCTCCCTCTCCCCAGTAACCACTATTCTACCATCTGTTTCTATGAATTTGACTACTCTAGGTAGTCATATAAGTAGAGTCATATAATATTTGCCCTTTTGCATCTGACTTTTTTCACTCATGTTTTCAGTTTCATCCATATTGTAGCATGTATCAGAATGTTATTCCTTTTTAAGGCTGAATAATACTCCATTGCATGCACATACCACATTTTGTTTATCCATCTATCTGTTCATGATCAACTGGGTTGTTTCTAGTTTTTGGCTATTGTGAATCATGATGCTATGAACACTGGTGTACAAATAAGTTCCTGCTTTCAATTCTTTTGGTTATATACCTAGAAGTGAAATTGCTATATTACATGATAATTCTATGTTTAATTACTTTAGGAACTGCCATCCTGTTTACCTCAGTAGCTGCCCCATTTTTCATCCCCACCACCAATGTATATGGTTCCAATTTCTCCACATTCTTGCCGGAACTTGTTATTTTATGGTGTTTTAATAATGGCCATCCTAATGGGTGTGAAGTGGTATCTCATTGTGGTTTTGATTTGCATTTCTCTAATGTCTGGTGATCTTCAGTGATTTTTCATGTGCTATAATTTGTAAAGCTTCTTTGGAGAAATGTCTATTCAAGTCCTTTGCCCGTTTTAAAAATTGGGTTTTTTTGTTATTGTTACTGTTGAGTTTTAGAAGTTTTAAAAATATATTCTGGTTATTAATCCCTTATCAAATGTATGATTTACAAATATTTTCTCCCACTCTGTGGGTCACTTTTTCACTGTTGATAGTGCCTGGTATTGTATTTTGAAAGAAGGTATCAACCCACCTCAAATTCAGGTAGAACATAAAAAATCAGAGGCCAGGTAAACTAAGGACTATGGATAAGACCAAGAACAGTTTTTATATTTTTAAAGGGCCATTAATAAAAAAACAGACAAACAAACAAAAAAAAACCACAAGAATATGTGATAGAGACCATACATGGCCTGCAAAGCCTACTGGTTATTGTTTGCTCTTTTATTCAAATACAAATTTATCATTTAAAAAAAAGATTTGAGAGTTTTTCCATGTGAACAAAAGATTTTTTTTTTTTTTTTTTGAGACAGGGTCTCGTTCTGTCACCCAGGATGGAGTGCAGTGGCATCATCTTGGCTCACTGCAACCTCTGCCTCCTGGGCTCAAGTGATCCTCCCAGTTAAGTCTCCTGAGTAGCTGGGACTACAGGTGGGAGACACCATGCCTGGCTAATTTTGTATTTTTTGTAGAGATGGGGTTTTGCCATGTTGCTCAGGTTGGTCTCAAACTCTTGAGCTCAAGAGATCCACCTGCCTCAGCCTCCCAAAGTGCTGAAATTACAGTTGAGTCACAATGTCCAGCCTAAAAGACTTTAAAGCATAATGTTTTTTCTCCAAATAGGAGAGCTAATAGTCTTGTTTGTCAGTGTAACTAATTTAAGCATGGTGCTAGGATTCATATTCTAAGCCAAATGACTCTGCAAAGCTGTGAATTACAGCTTGGCAGAGTGTCAGACTCCATTACCTAAGTTCTAAATAGTATGCTGAAAATGAAAAAAATATATAATATCCTATGGTATGCTGAAAAATTACCTAGGAAGCCCCGATTATATTTTAGTCTTAAAATAAAGCTGAATGTCTGAACTCATACGTTATTTCTTCTGTAAAACTCCCATTTGAAATTTGCCACAGCCTCTCCTACCTTCCTTGTATAAGACGTTCACTCTTACTCTTTTAAAAGCTTAATGAAAAATTGAGGTTTGTGGCTTCAAACATGAAGAACTCATTCAAACGTAATGAAATATTTCTGTACCCTGTTAAATTGAAAGGGTTAATCAAATTTAAGCTGGATATTTAAGAACCAGGAATCATTTCTTCCTAGCATTATTCTTGCGATTTGGCAAACTATTTCTATTTTAAGTGCACCTTTGAATACAAACATAATAAACATGTTAAGGCATTTCTAATCTACAGCTTCTTTTCCTTAGCTTCCAAAAAACACTGTAAAAGATACAGTGGTTGCAACTATGCATATTTCAACAGTGATTCTGATGTGTTGCATGACAGTTTTAGAAGTTTTTCATTTTCAGAAAATCATCCATTTGCAATGCACCAAATTAATATTATAATAATCTAAAATTCTGGGCCGGGCGCGGTGGCTCAAGCCTGTAATCCCAGCACTTTGGGAGGCCGAGACGGGCGGATCACGAGGTCAGGAGATCGAGACCATCCTGGCTAACACGGTGAAACCCCGTCTCTATTAAGAAATACAAAAAACTAGCCGGGCGAGGTGGCGGGCGCCTGTAGTCCCAGCTACTCGGGAGGCTGAGGCCGGAGAATGGCGTGAACCCAGGAGGCGGAGCTTGCAGTGAGCCGCGATCACGCCACTGCACTCCAGCCTGGGTGACAGAGCGAGACTCCGTCTAAAAAAAAAAAATAAAAATAAAATAAAATTCTGATAGGACACAGGATGATAGAAAAGTCTACACTTGGAGTCAGAAATATGTTCAAATTCTAGCCCCACTCTATGACCTTCAGTCTGGTCTGAATCCTCATTTATAAAATAGGCACCTAGGAAAAGTAATTCAATAAATATCTTCTTTACACAAATGCCTCTTATCTACTAAAATGAGAAAATCTTGTGGATACAGACCATAGCTTTTTTATATGTACAGTCCTAATATAAAGCAGAATATCTAACTCATAACAGGGACTATACAAAATGTTTGCTGAAAGAAAGCAATCAAGACAAAACTAACAGTACATCATTTATAAGATAACTTTTAAATACTAGACAGCAATCATAAAACACGAAGGGCAATCAGAAAATAAGAAAATACATTTCAATCATAAATTCAACAAGTACCAGGTAGAGGCCCCAAATTTAAGTTAATGGTTGCTAACTTGTAGTTTCAAACCTGCAATGAGACTGAGAAGACAACGATGATGGTGCTTAAGCTAATTTTAATATTTTAGAATAGATAATATAAATTGTCTATTTACCCATGCTTGCTTAGTCATGGTTAACATTGCTAACCAAAACACTTTAAGTTTCTTTTTTGCCCAAAATAATATCAGCTCAGTAAGATAAGATTTTATCTATAAGATGCTCTGCTAACGAATAGGTATTATTTTGAGTAATAGGGGCTTTTGTTGTATATATCCGCACACACACACAATTGAATAGATTTTATTCATTTTTATTAATTTATTTTAGAGACAGGGTGTCACTCTGTTGCCCAGGCTAGAGTGCGGTGGTGCAATCATAGCTCACTGCAGCCTTGAACTCCTGGGCTCATGCAATCCCCTCTAACCTTAGCCTCTTGAGTAGCCAGGACTACAGGTATGAGCCACTGCACTTGCTAAACAGGTTTTAGACAAGAGCAGAAGGGAAAAAAAGAGCAGAATATTTGTAGGCTGAACTGAAATCAATCAAAGGCAGCCATCCTAAGCCAACTCCAGCTCACTCCTATCCACCAGACCTATGGACTGACTATTCTAATTAGACCTACTGGTTATTCTAGTTTAAGAAAGTGACATACAAACACAGGAATTTACAGCAGAATAATTACCTCACGGACTTCATCATCTTCTTCATTAGTATTTTTTTGTCTGCTTTCTCTGAAACGACGTACCTAGATCATAACAGAGTAAATCACAAACATGTTGCCTATTCCAGTTATGTAAATATAAAACAAGGGGCTACAATTAAGAAATGCTTTATGTTATAAAACTTGCAAATTTAACAGCCTGTCTCAAAAGAGTAAATAAATCATATTTTTCCAATTATTAACATTAAAATTGCACAATGTACTCTTAAAAAAAAAAAACTCATATTGACCAGAAGCAAAATTATATTACCTGCTGCCAAAATGTTTCACATCACTGAAAAAGTCTTTCTGACTGTAGAGGAAAAATTCTAATACCCCATGGGTGTTACACTTCAGTAAACTAGTTAAAAACAAAAATATCTCCTTGACAAGGCTTGAAATATTTATTACATTGCAAATCACTCTCATGCACCTGGCTGCAAGACATCCAGGAGGCTCTGTGAAATGGGATCTGAAGTGGGTGGCCCCTGAAGATCCATTTTTATCAACAGTCAACTCGTGTAGGTTTGCTGAGCATGGTCCTGGTATCAAGAAGGAGACTACAGGTTTCTTTTTTAATGGTTCCTGCTCACAAGGCTCTTATTATACAGCTATGTTTACATTCTTTAAGCCTATTTATTTAATAATCTACTCAGCACATATTTACTGAGCACCTTCAATGTGCCACATACTACCACAGAAACTGAGAACACAATTATTAACAAAACAGACAAAAACCTGCTCTCATGGAATCTATAATCAACTGATTATATGGGAGAGGGAACAGCAAATAAGACTCCAATGTAAGAGACTGGAGCAACGAGAGGAATCAACAAGACACCGAAAATATGCAGCCAGGGAGGCAGGAAGATAACAAGAGTCTGGTATCCTGAAATCCAATAAAAAACAAGTTTCAACAGAAGGTCAAGTGAGATGTAAGATAGAAAACTGACAGTGGATTTAGCAATGGCAGTCACTGGTGATCCTGACAAGTGCCGCTTCACTAGAATGATGGGATCAAGAGCCTGAGTGGATAGATTTAACAGAAAACGGAGAGAGAAGAATGAGGCAGCAAATACAGAAACCTCTTTGAAGCGATTCCGCTCTAGAAGAGGAACAGAGAGCAGTAACTAAAGGAAAATGGGATTGAGAGTTTTGTTTCTTAAGCTGAAAGAAATAACAGCATGTTCGTTATGATTCAGTAAAGGAAAAATACAAGAATAACAATATTTTAAAAGATGACACAGCATGTAACAGTGCCTACGTAATATGTAGCATACCAAAGGTGCTAAGCCATTCATAGAAGAGAAATGAGAGTCAGAGTGGAAACACTGAACAGGCGCTATGTGTCCGATAGTATTCTAAGAATTTTACATGGATTAATTCTTTTAATCCTTACAACAACCTTGAAGAAGGGCCTATTACCATCACCATTTTATCCTCAGATGAGGATACTGAGGGATAGGTGGGTTTAGATAACTCAATGATGGGTACACAGCTAATAAGGGTTTTGATTTTGAACATGGGTGTCTGCTCCAGAGTCACCATGACTCACACACACTCTCTCTCTCTCTCTCACACACACACACACACACTCCACACAGACTTTGCTGCTCAGGAGTCATGATGTCACTCCAGGTGGGGATGGTCATGTTTTATATCTGGTATGTACCTGAGAAATCTATTTATGCTATAAATTAGCAAACCCAACACATTCAGAGTCATAGAGTGAATGGTTTTAGAGTGTGAACTGCCTGTCCTACCTCTGGAAGTACTTGGTATTAAATAATATTAGTAACACATTGACACCATAAGGCTTTAAGAGAACCATGTTAACAAAAAGCACTAAAACAAGGGAATGAGTTGTTTTTTTTTAAATAATGTTGTTTTGTTCTTCTGCTTAGGGAGAATCTGGGAAATACAGAAAGTGATCCCCTGTAATAAAACTACCTTGACATAACTGTTGATAATATATCTGGGATATTTTCTTTATTTACATGAACATACACGATTACATATAAAATAAAAATAATTGAGATTATACTATGCAGTTCATCTTTGAAATTCTTTTCCCAATTAACATTAGATTAGAAATATCTTCTCATGTTCTTCCAAAATGTCATTTTTAAGGGCTGTATAAAATTTTATATGGTATATGCACCAACATTTATTGTACCAAAACATTTCCAATTATTCCCCACTATGAACAACACTGAGATGAATCACTCCATACACAAATCTCTATCTCACTATTTTCGTAGGGAAATTTCCCAGGCTGAGTTAAAGGGTAAATCTTAAGCCTCTTAATATACACTGCCAAACTGCTTTTCAGCAAAGCTATTCAAAAGTAATACTACTACCAGCAGTGTGCTAGATACTATTTTTCTCAAATTGCTGCCAACTTGACAAACAAAAGATGTATTTCAGTTTCTTTGATTATCCTAGGCTAAACACCATTTTCATATGCTTATTAGCCATTTACATTTCTTTTATGAACCACCTACTCATGTCCTTTGTTAATTATTCTATCAAAATGTTTAATTATTTGTAAGATTTCTAAGAGCTCATTAATATTATATTAAGAATATTAACCTTTTTTTGCCCACATACAAATATTTTCGTGTCAATATCTTTTAATTTTGTTTTTTGACAATGTGATATGCAAACATTTAAAATTTCTATGTAGTCAAGTCTAGACAGCTTTTCTTGTAATTCTTCCACTGCTTCTTGTTTAGCAGAAATTTTCTAGACGAAATTCAAGATCTCTATCAAAACTTACTAAAAAAATTAAAATAAACAAAAGTTAGCATCCTATAAGGTTCATTTTAAAGCCCTTTCAGGATCTTCAAGAGAAGATACTACCCATGGGGAACAAAACACTTACTTAGTACCAACCATATGCAAGACTCTGTTCTAGGCATTTTCTACATTTTCTAATTTAATCTTAATTTTATCAATTCAATTTTATAAATGAGAAAAACTAAACAAATCAGAGAGGTTAAATAGTGATTTACCAGAAAAAAATCTCAGAGCTACTCTTAAAGAGAGACTATTTAAATACACCTAGACACTCAAATTAGCTACTTACCTCCTCATCGATTTTGTCCTCTAGGGCATCAATATGACGTTCTTTAAGAAATCGCTGTGTTTTTTCCAACTGGTATTTCACTAGTTCCTCAATGGCATCTTTCTCCTCCTTGTCCACAAATTCTTGTACTGCTTCACCCATCCCTCTTTCTGTTAGTAGTGAGAGCTGCACATTCTATAAGACACAAATCACTGGATGCAGAAATAGTATTTATTCTTTACAAAATAATTATAGATGAGCAAGGAAAATTACCAGGTATGTTACCAGAGAAAAACTATAATGAACAGTTGTAGTTAAGCCTACTAATATCAGGAATCAGAAAAAGCAAAGTCAAAACCAGAAAAGGGAGAGGAGTACAGGACAGGTGAAATGTAGAGGCCTGATGGCTAGGATATGGAGTTCAAAAATGGCAACTCTGATTAATAGAGATGAAATTAACCAATGTGGTAGGCAAAATAAGAGCCCCCTAAAGATGTACACGTCTTAAACTCTGGGACCTGTGAATACATGGCAAAGGGGAATAAAGGTTGCTAATCAGCTGTCTGTAAAATAGGGAGACTATCAGAGACTATACAGGTGGGCCCAGTGTAATCATAAGGGTCCTGAAAAGCAGAAGAGGGAGGCAGATGGGAGCTGGAAGGAAAAATAACTCTGGGGAAATGGTTAGAGAGATACAACACTGCAGGATTTGAAGATAAAAGGGGATCAAGAGCCAAGGAACATAGTAGGCACCTCTAGAAGCTGGAAAAGGTAAGGAAATGGATTCTCTCTTAGAGCCTCCAAAAAGGAAGACCGCCATGCCAAAACTTGATTTCAGTCCTGTGTAAGATTTCTGACCTACACGACTGTAAGATAATAAATTTGTGTTGTTTTAAATCACTAAGTTTGTGGAAATTTGTTTCAGCACCAATAGGAAACTAATACAACTGGAGGATCTTAGAGTGGCATATACTCATGACAGTAAGTTTCAGTGGCTTCACCATCATGTGGCTGTCTTTGTTTGTAGAATAATTCTGAAATTACACCCAAATGTGAGAAAACTAAATCTGGATTGAGATCTTAGCAATAGAGATATAATTAACATTAATTAAACACTAATTTTCTTTGATGTGCAGCAACTGCAAATGAATGTAAATGTCACCCTGAGTTTCACTTAAGAATGTCCCTGATTTAAGTTAAAATTATTCATTTAGTTTAATAATTGCAACAGAGATACAAAGAAAGAGAATAACATAATCAATAATAACAGCTATATTAATAACAGTATTAATAACTAACATTAACCACTAATTATCCCTGCTGTGCAGTAACTGCAATTGAATGTAATTAATTGTCACCCTACTTCATAGAAACATTCTGAGGATTCATTTTGTTTAAACTATCAACTAAACATATCCTAAATTAAAATCTGTTACTATAGGGTAGCCATTATTCAAAATGTGAACTGTAAGAAATTACCTTCTCTGCAGTTTGAA
Organism: Papio anubis; assembly: GCF_008728515.1. Taxonomy (NCBI): domain Eukaryota; kingdom Metazoa; phylum Chordata; class Mammalia; order Primates; family Cercopithecidae; genus Papio; species Papio anubis. The sequence goes on along the minus strand of NC_044987.1, from coordinate 39,981,244 downwards.
AATACTGTTTTACAAGATCTTCTACCCTTAAAGTTGTTCCTTCTGAAGGTTTTGTGATAAGCTTCCCAAAGTTTATCTCTTCTCCTAGAAAAAAAGAAGTATATCAAAAAACAGCTTCTATCATAATGTTAAAGTGCCCATACTCATTGCAGTTGTCAGTGGAGAAGATAAGGCCAAACTTTATCAACTGCCAGCTTGCTCAACATGGTAAGTTTTGAGGCAAAACAAGCCATTTTTGTTAATAGCCACAGTCTTTTCTCCACAGTCAGTATTTCTTGTCCATACCTCCAAGATAGGTGTCTTGTAGCTGTTCTCACTGGGTGAAGCACAGACTTCTGGAGGTCCTCAAGACCCATTCAGGAAGTAATAACGTCAAAAATACTTTCATAATAATCCTAAGATGTTATTTGCCTTTTTGCCACCTGCCATCATTGCTACACTGATGATGCAAAAAGCAATCGTGGGTACTGCTGGTGCCTTGGTCAAGGTAGTAGCATAAAACTCTACTATGAACAGTAGACACGACCATGTACTCATAGCTCAATACACAACACCACTTTCACTTAAGAATGTCTCTGATTTAACAGCTAAAATTATTAATTTAATTAAATCTCAGCCCTTGAGCACATATCTTTTTAACATCCTGTGAGACAAAGGGGAAGTATGTTTAATGCACTTCTGCTGCATTACTAAGCAAGATGATTGTCTCAAAAACAGTAGGCACAGACTAGAAAGAGCACTCGGTAGGAAGTTAGGAAGCACAGAGTCCAGTATTTGCTCTGTCAATAACCCTTGTCAGGTAAATGCATGTTAAATATCTACATGTAAAAACATAGGATCCCTGCCCAGAAGAAAAATGACTATAATACAAGATGGTAAGTGCTCTCGAGAATATAACACATAGAGAAAAAGCAATTAATTCTTTTCAAAGAAGGCAGAAAATCATGTATAGGTATCAAATGCAGCTGTCATTTGAATCAACACATCCTTCTAATCTATGTACAGTTTATTTGTTTTGGTTATTATTAGGATTGTTTCCTATGCCTATAGATCTGCTTATCCTTTCTATCATGTTATAAAAAAAGAAACAACAACAGACCTCTTAAAAAAAAAAAGTTTTCAGAGAAAGTCTTCCATTTCTTTTTTGATATCCACAGGTTGAAAAATTATGACTATGTAGCCCTTTCCTAGCCAAGGGAAGCGGTGACAGACGGTACCTGGAAAATTGGGACACTTCCACCCTAATACTGTACTTTTCCAACTGTCTTAGCAAATGGCACACCAGGAAATTATATATCCTGCGCCTGGCTCTGCTGCTCCCACACCCGCTGAGCCTTGCTCACTGCTAGTACAGTGGGCTCGGGGAGGAGTGTCCACCATTGCTGAGGCTTGAGCAGGTAAACAAAGCAGCCTGGAAGCTCGAACTGGGTGGAGCCCACCGCAGCTCAAGGAGGCCTGCCTGCCTCTGTAGACTCCACCTCTAGGGGCAGGGCATAGCTTAACAAAAGACAGCAGAAACTTCTGCAGACTTGAAAGTCCCTGTCTGACAGCTCTGAAGAGAGCAGTGGTTCCCCCAGCATGGAGTCTGAGCTCTGAGAATGGACAGACTGCCTCCTCAAGTGGGTTCCTGACCCCCGTGTTGCCTAATGTGAGACACCTGCCAGTAGGAGCCCATTGACACGTCATACATCTGGGTGCTCCTCTGAGATGAAGTTTCCAGAGGAAGGATCAGGCAGCAACATTTGCTGTTCTGGAGTATTCACTGTTCTGCAGCCTCTGCTGGTGATACCCAGGCAAACAGGGTCTGGAGTGAACCTCCAACAAACTCCACAGACCTGCAGCTGACTGTTAGAAGAAAAACTAACAAACAGAAATGAATAGTATCAACATCAACAAAAAGGACATCCACACCAAAAGCCATCTGTAGGTCACCATCATCAAAGACCAAAGGTACACAAAACCACAAAGATGGGGAGAAACCAGAGCAGAAAAGCTGAAAGTTCTAAAAATCAGAGCGCCTCTTCTCCTCCAAAGGATCACAGCTCTTTGCCAGCAACGGAACAAAGCAAGACGGAGAATGATTTTGACGAGTTGACAGAAGTAGGCTTCAGAAGGTCGGTAATAATAAACTTCTCCGAGCTAAAGGAGGATGTTCGAACCCATCGCAAGGAAGCTAAAAACCTTGAAAAAAGATTAGATGAATGGTTAACTAGAATAAACAGCGTAGAGAAAAATTTAAATGACCTGATGGAGCTGAAAACCATGGCACGAGAACTATGTGACACATGTGCAAGCTTCAGTAGCCGATTCGATCAAGTGGAAGAAAGGGTATCAGTGATATATATGCACCGATACAGGAGCACCTAGATTCATAAGGCAAGTCCTTAGAGAGCTACAAAGAGACTTAGACTCCCACACAATAATAATGGGAGACTTTAACACCCCACTGTCAACATTAGACACATCAACGAGACAGAAGGATAACAAGGATATCCTGGATGTGAACTCAGCTCTGCACCAAGCGGACCTATTAGACATCTACGGAACTCTCCACCACAAATCAACAGAATATACATTCTTCTCAGCACCACATCACACTTATTCCAAAATTGATCACATAGTTGGAAATAAAGCACTCCTCAGCAAACGTAAAAGAAGAGAAATCACAACAAACTGTCTCTGAGACCACAGTGCAATTCAACTAGAACTCAGGATTAAGAAACTCACTCAAAACCGCTCAACTACATGGAAACTGAACAACCTGCTCCTGAATGACTATGGGTAAATAACGAAATGAAAGCAGAAATAAAGATATCCTTTGAAACGAATGAGAAGAAAGACACAACATATCAGAATCTCTGGGACACATTTAAAGCAGTCTGTAGAGGGAAATTTATAGCACTAAATGCCCACAAGAGAAGGCAGGAAAGATCTAAAATCAACAACCTAACATCACAATTAAAAGAACTAGAGAAGCAAAAGCAAACACATTCAAAAGTCAGCAGAAGGCAAGAAATAACTGAGATCTGAGCAGAACTGAAGGAGATAAAAACACAAAAAACCCTTCAAAAAAATCAATGAATCCAGGAGCTGGTTTTTTAAAAAGATCAACAAACTTGATAGACCATTAGCAAGACTAATAAAGAAGAAAAGAGAGAAGAATCAAATAGACGCAATAAAAAATGATAAAGGGGTATCACCACCGATTACACAGAAATAGAAACTACCATCAGAGAATACTATAAACACCTGTACATAAATAAACTAGAAAATCTAGAAGAAATGGATAAATTCCTGGACACATACACCCTCCCAAAACTAAACCAGGAAGAAGTTGAATCTCCGAATAGACCAATAATAGGCTCTGAAATTGAGGCAATAATTAATCACCTACCAACCAAAAAAAGTCCAGGACCACATGGATTCACAGCTGAAGGCTACCACAGGTACAAAGAGGAGCTGGTACCATTCCTTCTGAAACTATTCCAATCAACAGAAAAAGAGGGAATCCTCCCTACCTCATTTTATGAGGCCAGCATCATCCTGATACCAAAGCTTGGCAGAGACACAACAAAAAAAGGGAATTTCAGACCAATATCCCTGGTGAACATTGATGCAAAAATCCTCAGTAAAATACTGGCAAACAAAATGCAGCAGAACATCAAAAAACTTATCCACCAAGATCAACTTGGCTTCATGCCTGGGATGCAAGGCTGGTTCAACATACGCAAATCAATAAACGTAATCCATCATATAAACAGAACCAAAGACAAAAACCACATGATTATCTCAATATACACAGAAAAGGCCTTTGACAAAATTCAACAGCCCTTCATGCTAAAAACTCTCAATAAACTAGGTATTGATGGGATGTATCTCAAAATAATAAGAGCTATTTATGGCAAACCTACAGCCAATATCATACTAAATGGACAAAAACTGGAAGCATTCCCTTTGAAAACTGGCACAAGACAGGGATGCCCTCTCTCACCAATCCTATTCAACATAGTGTTGGAAGTTTTGGCCAGGACAATCAGGCAGGAGAAAGAAATAAAGGGTATTCAATTAGAAAGAGAGGAAGTCAAATTGTCCTTGTTTGCAGATGACATGATTGTATATTTAGAAAATCCCATCATCTCAGCTCAAAATCTCCTTAAGCCGATAAGCAACTTTAGCAAAGTCTCAGGATACAAAATCCCTGTGCAGACCAGGCGCAGTGGCTCACGCCTGTAATCCCAGCACTTTGGGAGGCTGAGGTGGGCAGATTACAAAGTCAGGAGATTGAGACCATCCTAGATAACACGGTGAAACCCCGTCTCTACTAAAAACACAAAAAATTAGCCGGGCGTGGTGGTGGGTGCCTGTAGTCCCAGCTACTAGGTAGGCTGAGGCAGGAGAATGGGGTGAACCCGGGAGGAGGAACTTGCAGTGAGCCAAGCCCCCACCACTGTACTCTAGCCTGGGCGACAGAGCGAGACTCTGTCTCAAAAAAAATAAATAAATAAAAATAAAAACAAAATCAATGTGCAAAAATTACAGCATTCCTACACCAATAACAGACAAACAGAGAGTCAAATCATAAATGAACTCCCATTCACAATTGCTACAAAAAGAATAAAATACCTAGGAATACAACTTACAAGGGATGTGAAGGACCTCTTCAAGGGGAACTACAAACCACTACTCAACGAAATAAAAGAGGACGCAAACAAATGGAAGAACATTCCATGCTCATGGATAGGAAGAATCAATATCGTGAAAATGGCCATACTGCCAAAGCTAATCTATACATTCAGTGCCATCCCCATCAAGCTACCAATGACTTTCTTCACAGAATTGGAAAAAACTACTTTAAAGTTCATATGGAACCAAAAAAGAGCCTGCATTGCCAAGACAATCCTAAGCAAAAAGAACAAAGCTGGAGGCATCATGCTACTTGACTTAAAACTACACTACAAGGTACAGTAACCAAATCAGCATGGTACTGGTACCAAAACAGAGACACAGACCAATGGAACAGAACAGAGCCCTCAGAAATAACAACACAAATCTACAACCATCTGATCTTTGACAAACCTGACAAAAACAAGTAATGGGGAAAGGATTCCCTATTTAATCAATGGTGCTGGGAAAACTGGCTAGATATATGTAGAAAGCTGAAACTGCATCCCTTCCTTACACCTTATACAAAAATTAATTCAAGATGGATTAAAGACTTAAATGTTAGACCTCAAACCATAAAAACCCTAGAAGAAAACCTAGGCAATACCATTCAGGACATAGGCATGAGCAAGGACTTCATGACTAAAACACCAAAAGCAATGGCAACAAAGGCCAAAATTGACAGATGGGATCTAATTAAACTAAAGAGCTTCTGCACAGCAAAAGAAACTACTATCAGAGTGAACAGGAAACCTACAGAATGGGAGAAAATTTTTGTAATCTACCCATCTGACAAAGGGCTAATATCCAGAATCTACAAAAAACTTAAACAAATTTACAAGAAAAAATTTAAAAAACCCCATCAAAAAGTGGGTGAAGGATATGAACAGACACTTCTCAAAAGAAGACATTTATGCAGCCAACAGATACAAGAAAAAATGCTTATCATCACTGGCCATCAGAGAAATATAAATCAATACCAAAATGAGATACCATCTCACACCAGTGAGAATGGTGATCATTAAAAAGTGAGGAAACAGCAGGTGCTGGAGAGGATGTGGAGAAATAGGAACACTTTTACACTGTTGGCGGGACTGTAAACTAGTTCAACCATCATGGAAGACAGTGTGGCGATTCCCCAAGGATCTAGAACTAGAAATACCATTTGACCCAGCCATCCCGTTACTGGGTATATACCCAAAGGATTATAAATCATGCTACTATAAAGACACATGCACACATGTGTTTACTGCGGCACTATTCACAATAGCAAAGACTAGGAACCAACCCAAATGTCCATCAGTGATAGACTGGATTAAGAAAATGTGGCACACATACACCATGCAATACTATGCAGCCATAAAAAGGGATGAGTTCATGTCCTTTGTAGGGACATGGATGAAGCTGGAAACCATCATTCTGAGCAAACTATTGCAAGGACAGAAAATCAAACACTGCATGTTCTCACTCATAGGTGGGAACTGAACAATGAGAACACTTGGACACAGGGTGGGGAACATCACACACCGGGGCCTGTCGTGGGGTTGGGGAAGCGGGGAGGGATAGCATTCAGAGAAATACCTAATGTAAATGACGAGTTAATGGGTGCAGCACACCAACATGGCACATGTATACATATGTAACAAACCTGCACATTGTGCACATGCACCCTAGAACTTAAAAGTATAATAATAAAAAAAAGATTGCTATCTAATTTTCAGAAGACAAGAGAATTATTCCAACAGTCAATTTAAGACATTACAATCATATTAAAACATCTTCCATTACTGTGATACAGATTTTCCTAAAGATTCATTCACAAATCCTGTAAGAACATTTTTTTTAACTTGTAAAAATAACTAGCTTACCTGTTTTTTCCTTTTGTTCTCTATGCCTGAAAAAATGGATAATGTCTTTTGGATTAGCTACCCGATCCACAAATTTCTGGCTAAAGCGAAGAACACTGAAAGGTTCAAAACCTCCACTATAGTCCACCTGAAAACACAGAATAATCTATGAAGGCTAGGAAACAACAATTTGCCAATTTTAAAAAAACATACTAATCCTTCAGTATTCAGTGTTTATGCTTGATACTTTCAAATTTATGAATTAATTTTCTACAGTAGCTCATGATGGAGCTATATCATTTATCCTATTGAGAAACTAATGTTTGAAAAGTTTATAAGCATAAGCAAAATACTTTGTTCCACAGAATCAAGGTATTGCAATAATTTCCACAATGCAGAATTACATCTCCCCCTGATAACACTAATAGTCTAGGTACCTACCGGGCAAACCATCTGAAAAGGAGACAGAATTTCTAAACAATTCTCTGAACTTTTAAAACAAACAAACAAACACACACCAAAATAAAATACTAGCCCTAGATACATTAGTAAATTGGTCTATCATCTTAGAGATGTGCCTCACAGTAACGATGAATGCTAGGAAAATCCAGGTAATAAAGAATCAAATCTGTGAGCCTTGAGAAATGACTACCTCCAAAACACGGTATCTCACTGAAACTGAGAACTTTTCTCAAGGTAGGCTCTTTCTACAGAAGTCTGTAGTAGTCAACAGACCTTTACAAAGACAAATATCACCTTTCTTTCTCAGAGATACGTTCTTCTAAACTCGCTGTTCCCAAAGCACGCTCTGGGGACCAGCACTGCACCACCTCACAGCTTATCCAGACTGCTCCCTAACTGAAGCGCTCCTGCTTTCACTCATCGTCACTATCGCTAACGTTTTTTGTTCATTTATTTGATATTTGTGTATTATGTCTCTCTTCACATCTCTACCTCCTATAAGCTCAACGAATTCAAAACCTCATCTGTTTTATCATCCCTGTATCCTGTAGCATCCATAATAGCAGGTACTCAACAGGATTTAGTCAATGAATTCACGAATGTCTTTTAGTCAGTACAATGCAGTTTTGTAATATTACTTATATGACAGTATGTGCTGTTTTATGAATGAATTCGTAATTTACTGTGCTTAGGAAAAGAAATGCCAATTTTCTATTAAAGTCTGGTTAGTTCTAATGCTGTTAGGCAGACACAGATGAGAAAATTGGGATCGTCTGCCATAATGAAGAGAACTATGTGATTCTCTTAAAGTAATTATTTTTATATGACCCAGACCATCTCTTCCTTTTTTTTTTTTTTTGAGATGGAGTCTCACTCTGTCACCCATGCCGGAGTGCAGTGGCACAATCTCAGCTTCCTGCAACCTCTGCCTCCCAGGTTCAAGCGATTCTCATGCTTCAGCCTCCCAAGTAGTTGGGATTACAGGCACGCGCCACCATACCTGGCTACTTTTTGTATTTTAAGTAGAGATGGGGTTTCGCCATGTTGCTCAGGATGGTCTCGAACTCCTGACCTCAGATGATTCAGCCACCTCGGCCTCCCAAAGTGCTGGGATTACAGGCATAAGCCACCACGCCCAGCCTTAACCAGATCATCTCTACAGCTACCATGTTATAAAAAACAAAATACTAAATGCTAAAGCTATTAGGTCTCCCCTTCAAAATCCTCATTTATAAATGTTTGGTCATTAACAAATTTTATTGGATTTCCTCAGTGTTCTAGGTATGCTGTTCAGGGCCAGGGACACAACCATAAACAAATACAATCCTGGCTGCCAAGAAATTCACAAACTGACTGGGAAGACAAACATGTAAACAGATCATTGGAAGCAGAATGTGAGTGAGTGGTGCTATAAGAGGTATGAACAAAGTTGAATGAGGACACAAAGGAAGAAGCATGTTCTCTGTGGGGAGGTCAAGAAAGGCTTCTTTGAAGAGGGAAGCTTTAGGTGAGTGCTGAAGAAGATATAGAGAAAGGAGGAGGGAGGTGTGTCTCATGTAGCAGGATCAACATGGACAAAGGTTCCAGTGAAATAAACTCCACTGCGCCGAGGGAACAGTAGCTTTTGGTCCACTGAGACTTGAGCTTTGGATGTGATGGAAGGAAAAGGAGGAGCTGAAATATTTGGTTTAGATCAGATCATGTAGACCCCTGAATGCTAACCTAAAAGAGTTTAGACTTTTTCCTGTTAGTGCTAGGGAACAATTACGTTATTTTTAGCAGAAAAGACATCCAAAACTGTGTTTTACAAAGATCATTTTGGCATTAGTTTGGAGACAGAAGGAAACTGAAGGCAGAGTCCTGGTAGGAGCCTGCAGCAATAGGCCAGGAAGTGTTAATAAGGGCTTCACTATGCCAGTGACAGTGGGATAAAGAAACGGGACCAGATTACCTACTGTGCACCAGACACTACTTAGTCCATTTAGATCTCATAAATCTATGAAGCATTAGGTTGGTGCAGAAGTAATTGCAGTTTTTGCCATTACTTTCAATGACAAAACCCACAAATACTTTTGCACCAACCTAATACAAACCAAGGGATAAGAGATGCAGTTGCTCAAGGTCATACAACTAGTAGCTGGGCCAGAATGAAGCTCAGGAAGTCTGGCTCTAGACTATACTCCTTACCTCCACAGTCTACATCCCAGGACTTCTCAAATTTTAATGAACCTATACATTTCTTGGAGATTTTTGTTAAAATACAGCGGGTTCCGATGCAGGGTCTGAGACTCTGCATTTTTAACGATTTCCCAGGTGACAACAACATTGCTGGTTTAAAGACTACACTGCTCGGTACCAGGCCTCAGGGGACTCCCAGAGATATAGAACAACAAGGAGGTCTATGTGAAGATTTTGAAGTCATCACTCTATTGGTGGTCATTAAAGCTGTATGCCTACACTGAAAAGACAGCTAACTATGAGATGGGAGGGATACAGATAACTCAGAGAATGCCCAAAGGTAATTCAGTAGGATGAGACATGATCTATTGGATTTAACAATTAAAGGTCATCTTTTCCACTGGATATGGTGAAGTCAGAGCCTTGGTTATAGTGAACTGAAGAAGAGAAAATTAGATGAGAGATATAGGTCAATACTTTTGCTTTGAAAGAGAGTAAGCAACATGGGGTAGGAGTTAGGAAAAGGGAAAAGCATAGTGGCAAAGAACAGGTCTGTTGTTGTTTCTTTGTTTATAACACGATAGAAAGGATAAGCAGATTTATAGGCACAGGAAACAATCCTAATAACAACACATCCTTCTAATCTACATAGAAGATGTAGATGTTATGGGGAAAAAAAAATAAGAAGAAAAGAGGAAGCAGAAATCAGTGCTCCTGATTTCACTCAGTGGAAGTGGGAAGTGTCTTCCCACTCTCCTGACTTCACTCAGGAGAGAAGGTAGGGGCTGCAATCTTGATGGTAGGGCCTCAGTGAGGTGACACAGAAGCAGGCTAAAGGGAGATAAGAGCACATGACACATGCCCAAGAAACTGTGAGAAGGCCAAGGTGCCTGGAATGAAGTGAGTAGAGGAGGTAGTTAAAGATGAAGTCAGAGAGCTCAGCCAATCTATTAAATATAACAACAAATTACTTAGAAAATGAGAAAAGTAAGTTACCAAACCTATCACTTAAACTGTGATTAACTCAAATCCTTATACCTTTGTTTTTGCCTCCAATGGTGATTGCTCTTCTGATTACTATGAGCACTCTCCTCACTACTTTTCGAAGAAACCATGTAAACTGTACATTACTACGCTTTGAAAATTAATAATATTCAATCTGTATAAATAGGACTTACTCGCAGTCGTACAAGAGGCTTCTCTGGCTGGCGAGAATTACCCAGACGTTCCCGTTCAGCATTTTCAAGCATTTCTTCAATCTCAAAATTTTTAAAAAGATTAAAAAATAAAGTAGTAAATTGAGTTTAGCTTGGTTGAATAGCAGCTTATTACCACAGGAATTTTCCTGAACTACATAATCATCTTTATGACACCTTTTCAAATATACCTTCTTGTAATGCTCCTTTAATACTATTCCTTAATGTTTTACTTTCATGAAAGTTTTTTATAATTTTTCAATCTCTAAAGTAATTCTTTTAGAATAAAATTTAAAATATTACTACTCATGTTTCAATTTTCTACTCATGTTTCAATAAGGCTTTCCTCATCTTACCAACTTAAAACCAAGTAAGTCTAGTTTTTGCAGTCATATGATCCATGGGAGACTCACCAGAAGACTTAGGGATCTATACGCAAGGACTTTGGATTATTTATCTTGGAAGAGTTCAAGGTAAAAGAAAATAAGACTGATGTTTTCAAATATTGGAGTTGTCTCATACTCTGAGAGGACAAGATTATAACATTTTAGACTTGAAAGAGATCTGAAGACAAAAGCACTTGTTCTATATTGTTCTTAAGGGGAAAACCAAGTTACAAGGAGACAGTATTAGATTCTTTTCATAAATGGTTGTGTGAATAGTGATTAGATATCTTCAGATGGCCAACTTCATAGTTGAACAATTCTAGTTCTCAGAAAGTTCTTGTGTTGGAACAAAAACTGCCTTCTTATAACTTGGTTCTGATCTCAAGAACAATACAGAACAAGTGTTTTTGTACTCAGATTTCTTTCACATCTAAGATTTTTTTTATAATCTTGTCCTTTGTCTGTAACAATGAAGTCCAACAGAACTTTCTGTAATGTTTTTATATGTGCATATTCAATTTTTTATACGTGCATATTCAATACGGCTGCCAAAACCACATGTGGATACAGACTACTTGAAATGTGGCTAGTACAAGTGAGAAACTGAATTTTAAATCTACATGTAATTAATTATATATAAACAGCCACATGTGCTAGTGACTACCATATCAGACAGCACATAGAAAATCTATAAGAACATGATCTCCTAGGTCAATTATTTCAATCCAACAAGCATTTATAGAACATCTTTTTGCCAGGTACTAGGACAAGTGCTGAGACAGAAAAGTAAGACATGGGCCCTGTCCTCAAAGAGTTCAGAAGAGACTCACATGCTTATAAATAATAATATAACTTAAGTACAATAATAGAAAGGTACATAAAATACAGCGACAACAGAAAGTTATGTGCACACCTGGTGTTTAAAATGAACCTCTATTACTTTAACGTCACCAGCATCTACTTTCCTCTCTGGATTCATGTCACCAAAGCCCACAGGATTTAGGTGAAGTTCATACAGTGGACCTCAACCAGAGGTGATTTTTGCTTCTCTAAGGACATATGGCAAGGTGAGTAAACATTGATTGTCACAACCAGTTAGAAGGGGTACTACTGGCATCTAGTGGGTACAAACCAGGGAGAACACTGCTAAACATCCGAGAGTACACAGAACTGCCTCCCACAATAAAGAATTATTAGTACAAAATGTCAACTAAGCCAAGGTTGAAAAACGCAGGGCTGACTCCAGGGAAGGGCACATGACTCAGGCCTGGATCAATCAATGCAAAAGCAAGTAATGCATTTTCTATCTCTTTGCCTTGAGAGATTGGATTTAGGGATGCCAGAATCTTAACCTACGTTTGAGTTTCTGGAGTCAATCATCTTGAAACAAGCACACTTTTAGTTACGTGAGTTACACATTGCTCAAAAAGCTGTGACACTGAATGAATTACCTTATCTAAGGTTCAGTTCTTCTAAACTACAGATGGTAGAATCTACTCACATACAGCATTGTTGGCTGCTAGATTAAATGCTGTCAACAGTGCACATCACATACAGTAAATCAGTATCACTGGTCACAATTATTATCATTGTTACTATATTACATGATTTTTCGTGAAAATAAAACATAGTAGGACAGCTGACACAGAGTAAGAACTGAGTGTCAGCAAGTGATGCTAATTAAGCTGTCAACCCACATATTATGAAATGCATTAATCCACCCAACCTCAGTAATGGCTGAAATTTTCTACAGAGATTTAGGGGTGGCAATGTGCACAGAGAGGGAGGTTTGGGACTTGCGTTGCAGCAATAGGGTGGACAGCAAACACATTTTTCACATTTTATTTGGGGTAGTTTTCAGGGCGAAAGGGACGCCTAATACAGATTATTAGAAGCTAAGGCTTTTCCCACACATGATAGTCCCTCATTCTTCAATCAAAGTTGCTGCCTGCTTTCATAAATAAAATGAACAAATCATCAAATTGGGATTAAAAAGGAGAAAAGATTATGTATTATGTTTTTGAAAAGGAAGAAAGAAACTAGGAGAGAGATTTAATTAAAGGTTTTTTTAACATCCAGTATTCCTCCCTCAATGACTTAAAAAAAAATCTTGGACACAATTAAACACATTCACTGAAGAACAGTGTCCTTACAGGCTTCAGGAGAATGTAATCAACATAAAGGCTTCCCTCTACTCTATTAAATTACTTAATTGAAGGTGAATAATTCTTCAACTAAAGTAGATCTCATTGACTTTATCAAAAAGAATTACCTTCTCCAAACAGAAGCTTTGTATGGCTTGAGTTACTTTAGGATTATCTGGGTTAAAAATATCTGGATGATTAGCCAGAACAATATCCTCCATGAAAAACTGCCGCACTGTGTGAAGAGGAATTTTCTGCATATTCATCTTCCTCCCTTTAATACGCAGCAAACCAACATGCCTGAAATGGAGAGAAATGAACACCGTAAATTTCCTCAAGAAAACGTGTGTGTGAAAGCTTCCATATTTCTTAGTTTCTACAAAATGTTTCTTCATAAAATAATACTCTTAAAAATAAATGTTTCTGCTAATTTAACCTTAATGTTATCATCACAGGAAAAGATGGTAGACATTTTCCTTCCCCAGAGTAAAATCAACTCATCCATTATTATTCCTGTCTGGTCAGTCTTATAAGGAAAGACAGACATAATAAGTATAATAAAATGATATCAGGACTATGATGGTAGCATATGTAGACTATAGTATTACATCTATATACCTATGTATATGTACATACATGTACACATATAGACAAAATGATTTTGCAGTGGACTCATGAAGAAAAAAAACCAATGAACATAGATTCTACCACCATATTCCTTAACCCTATTATAACAATCAGAACAAGTGATTCAAAGGATAAAGCCCATGATAAAAATTGAGTTTAATCACTGTTAACTACTTCTTAAAATCACATTATTGCCCCAAAAATGTTTTTAAAATGAGATACACGATATTGCACTTATAATCAGAAAATTTTCAATTAATTGGTTTTAGGAGAATTTTTTATAAATGAACTTTGTGAAATTGGTAATCATCAGCCTAAAGCATCTAACTTGAAATATAATAAAAATGTGCATCTTGAATTTGCCTAATGAGCAGCAAAATAACACCAATTGGATGCTCTCTTTTTGAAAATGGCTTAAAATCTGGAAAAACAATAAGACTACATAGGAGGATCAATTTTCAAAAATAAATCTATCATATAAATTACAATACTGCCACTTAGCGGTAACCTTAACATAGGCCTTAAACCTATCAGATGATTAGTTATTATACCAAATATTTCTTAAAAATTGGCTCAAAATATATAACAATCACTCACTTCTTTACAGCTTCTCCTGGGGAAAGGGAAGTAACCACTGAGCTTCCCGGTTGTGAGATATAAAACAGCTGTTGTTCATTTTTGGTTGGAGCTATTTTACACTCATGTTCATGGCCCCAGATAACAAGATCAATGAAGTCATCCAAAAATTGTTCTGGAATGAAGTTAGTACTTCCATGTTTACTCCTGTATCAAGATTTTGAAAAATACAAATTTGATTAGAAAAATTTCATATTAATGAAGTCTACACAGATCTTTCTTTCTCCATTCACTAAAGATTTTATTGCATCCTTCTATGTACCAGAAAGTGTGCACAGGATTGGGAATGTAAAGATCATCAATACTAATTCCTGACCTTGAGAGCTTTACAAACTTATAGGACACAGACAAGTAGAAACCCTAAAAGAGAAAGCAGTCAATTCTACATTTGGAGGAAGAACATGAAAGGTTTTACATAGGAAGGATTTCCCCTTTGGTCAATCAGAAAAGCATGAACTCTATCAATAGTAGAAATCTATAAATCAGTCTAACTATACACTAGAGAAAACATACAGAAAATGAAAGTAAATTAAGTATAAATATGTCCAGTAATTTCTTAACATTATTTTTTTACTAATAAATATAATGGGAGTAAAACTGTCAATCTCACATAAATGCTAAGAGTTTTCAATATCAAATATTAAATAAGTGATTTGCAAACTATGGTCTTATAACTATATCAGTTATTATTTAAAGATACATGAAATGCAAGGTGAGAGAAGACAAGAAGGAATAGTTTTCCCTAATATTAACTTACATCATTGGAGATTCAAGTAAAAGTGTTCACACACTTTAACCCCGAGCATTCATTTAATCCAACCCAATATTCTTTCATTCACCCAACAAATACTGTTACCCAAACACTGTCTACTTTATGTCAGATGTCCCAGGCTTCTCCAGATATGGAAGACACAGCAGTGAACAAAGTCCTTGTTCCACTGTGGGAACAAGCAATACAGGTTGAGTCCCTAATCTGAAAATCCAAAATCCAAAATATTTTAAGTGCCAACATGGCACCACAAATGGTAAATTCCACACATAGATACTTCACACAAACTTTGTTTCATGCACAAAATTATTTTAAAACATGTATAAAATTAACTTAAGGCCACGTGTGTAAGATATATAAAAAATGTAAACAAATTTCATATTTAGACTTGGGTTCCATCCCCAACATATGTGCAAATATTCCAAAATCTGAAAAATCCAAAATCTTAAAACACTTCTGGTCCCAAGCATTTCAGATAAGGGATACTCAATGTGTAATACAATATGTATATGCATGTGTGTATGTATGCACACGCATAATTTGTCAGTGATAGGTGCTATAAAGAAAAATAAAGGGAAAAGTGACATAGAAGTGGCATACTCCTCTCTACATATACAGGGTAGTCAGGAAAGTCCTCTCTGACTAGCGTCAAATGAGCACAGAACTGAAATGAAGCATCAATACGCAGAGAAAGGAAGTCCTAAGCAGTAGAAGAGCAGATGGTGCTGAAGTGGGAATGTGTTCAGTGAATTCAAGGAACAGCAAGGAAAACAGAAGGGCTAAGTAGAATAAATGCAGAAAGATAGAAAATAAAATCAAAGAGTACACAGGCTTTTGCATCCAGGAAAGTTTTTATGTAAAAAACATAAATCTAAGGTATGAGATTATCACAACTACCAAAGAAAAGCAGAATAATTCCCAAATACAAAATGATGCCATTGTGCCTTGAGTGCTGGTTCTTTCCTAGAAGAAGGGAGGATGATGCTGGTAGGCTGACTGTAGTTTGTGACCTAGAAGTGATCAACAATATCCTTGTTGAAAGATTTTGCATGACCAAGTCATCTGCAGATTCAGATTCTTTCTTCTTTGAAACAAGAGAAAAAAACAGTTGATGTAGAGAAACAAATGGGAAACAAGGCAAAATGCAGAAGGCTCAAGATTCTTACCCAATCTGAGTTTTTTTTTTTCAAATAACTCTTACAAAAGCAGAAGCATCTTAAGAATGCACACGGTGACAAATGAATCTAACAGCATTACCAAAGAATCACATAACCACAGCGAATGGTGTGGGGAGAAAAGGAGCTAAGTTAGTTTGGAAAATTATGTTTCAATTAGATACAGAAAGGCCAAAGACTAAAATAACTTACATAAACATTGTAATCTAGTTGGGAAAGTTGTTTTGCACAGGGATATGAGTTAGCAATTTTGAAATTACTTTATAATTTCAAATTATACTAGAATTGGAAATATAATTAAACCAGGATTGAAAAAATAAGTAAATATATACATTTATAATATGATCCAGGCTTCTGTTAGACAAAGAAGTCACAAGTAAGGAAAAGGAGAAGACAAAAATGGACCTTGTAGGGCTGGATTAGAATCAGTCTGAACTTATCACTGGTTTTTAAAGCACATATATAGACGTGTATGTATGTATGGGTTACTATACACACATATATCTATTTCCATAACTCTGTTTATTCAGTGCTGAGCAAGTCCTGGTAGCAGTAAGCACACCTACCACCCATTTGTGGGTTTCTGAATACCACTCTCCAACAAAAAGAATCACAGCACCTTGGAGAAATGGTTGATTCCAGGGCTAGGTAGGAAAATATCAGGTTGGTGCAAAAGTAATTACGATTTTTGCCATTATAAGAGCCAAGAGCCTTGAGCATCTTGAGGTACCAAAAAGCTAAGGTCATGCCCCACAAACATGTGGGGAGACACTGAAAGGACACAGCAGCCAACATAAAAGAGAACGCAATGGTCAAAGCTGGAACAATCTGAGGAACAGTAGCAACTAAAAAACTGATAGTACTGGATCTTCAAGTCCATAATGACATAAATAAATAAGTAAATAGAGAAGAAGGGACAAATTTTCCTTACAGAGAATTCCATTAATAAATATAGAAAGAATGAAGGAAATCAAAACTTACAATTAAAATACCACAGTATTAATTATTGGAAATAAGATCACCCATGGATGCTAAAATTAATGGGTAAAAGTTTAAGGTGAAATGGGATATTTGCATAGTCTCAAAGTATTTTCCCAAAAATATTTATTTTTAATTGAAAAGTAGAAAATGGAAACTTTACAGGAGAGAAACCTGTTATACATCCCCTTAATCAAATGATGAGAGGGGCAATGAGAAAAATCAACATCATATGGTGACTACCCATTCCCCTTACCAATGCTGCCATTCTACCTTTCATTCTCGCTTAAATTCTTAGAATTACTTATGAGTTTTCCTTTTAACTCATCATCCCTACTTTGACATAGTACAAAAAAGTGGTAGACCTGGGAAGCTCTATGGAAGAGAAGGAACAAATCCCAGTGGTGCAAAGTTATATGAAGACCATGCATATCTGAACTCTGGCCTGCTCCTCCTTTGAAACTCAGTTTATTCAAGAACTCACACATAAGACAACACAAGTCAGCTTCTTAAACCCTTTCTTTTACCGAGTATTTAACATAAGTCTGCATTCACTGAATGCACAGAGTAGCCTGCATTCAATAAATGTGTTCAATAAATATAGTTGGCCCTCTGTACTGGCAGATTCGTGGATTCAACCAACCAAAGATTGAAATATTCGGGAAAAAAACAATGAAAAATATAAATTTTTAAAGTAATATAGTATAACAACTATTTAAACAGTATTTACATGTATCAGGTATTACAAGTAATCTAGAGATTATTTAAAGTACACAGGAGGATATATGTAGGTTATATGCAAATGCTATACCACTTTATTCAAGGGATTTCAGCATCCCAGGATTTTAGGTCCTGGACCCAACACCCCCTGTGAATACCAAGGGACAACTGTAATAAATTATACAGTCAGGCCTCAAATCCTTTGAGTTCTTCCCTTACAACTTCTCAGGTGTGTCCCTCCCATTTCTGCTTCATTGCCATCACCGTCACCACCTCATATTTTTACTGCAGTGATCAGATAATAAATCTTGCTTCTTCAAGTCTGTCTTCTTTTCAATCAATCCTATACCCTGCCAACAGATTAAACTTCTTAAAACTACTAACAAAAGAAAGGCAATCTAGCTATATTTGTATATTCTGGAAGAACACTTGCATATATGCAGCAGGAAACATGTATAAGAATGTTCATAACAGCAAGATTTATAAAAGCAAAAAACTCCTGTTCACTGACAGGAGGCAAAGCATAACTGTGCACATCAGTAAAAATAAATTACATTTCTAAGCATCAAAATGGATGAATCTCAGTAATGTAATGCTGAAAATAAGTTGGCTGTAAAATATATAGCATAATATGAGTATACATGTGATTAAACAGCAAAAAAAAAAGCAATGAAATAATTCATTCAAAATTAATAATGCTTCCCTTTGGGATAAGGGGAAGCAGGTGGGATCAGGGAAAAGGAATGGGATAATGGAATGGATAATCCAACAAAAAGATTCTACCTTTTTGTTGAATTGAGGAGTATTCATGGTGTATGCCTCATCCGTATGTTGCAAATATTCTTGCAGGTATTAATATATACTAAAGACAATTTCAAAATGAAATCACACAAAGCAAGTCTGTATTTTGTCTGATCCTGCACTGACAACATTGAAAGATTAAGGGCATTTCACTGAAATAGGTGAGTTCAGAAACAGATCTGGGAAACCTCAGCACTTGGCTCAAACTTTTTCAGAGAAAACTTTTACCTGTTCTGATGAATCACAAATAAGTTAAACCAAGAGTTCTCATCTTCTTTTGGTCTCAACATTGTTACTTTTTTATTGACAAACATTCGATAGAGCCTTTCATCTGGAATGGATCCTGAAATGGACATTACATTATTTTTAAATTGTTTTCTTACTTTGGCTTAAAAAATGAATCTATTTTGCTTCTAAATTATGTCCTTCTCAAAGTATTTCACTTTACTGTTGGCAGATACATTTGAATTCTGGAATCATTTATAAATGGGTATGTTCCAGGTTCTTTTTTTTATCTTTTTTTGTTTTGTTTTTAATTGAGACAGGGTCTTGCTATGTTGTCTAGGCTGGTTTCAAACTCCTGGGTTCAAGCAATCTTCTCGCCTCAGCCTCCCAAAGTGCTGTGATTACAGGCATAAGCCACCATGCCTGGCTGTTCCAGGGTTTTGTTTTGTTTTTTTCAACAGAGTCTTGCTCTATTGCCCAGGCTGGAGTGCAGTGGTATGATCTCGGCTCACTGCAACCTCCACCTCCTGGGTTCAAGTGATTCTCGTGCCTCAGCCTCCTGAGTTGCTGGGATTGCAACATGCATCACCACGTCTGGCTAATTTTTGCACTTTTATTAGAGATGGGGTTTCGCCACGTTGGACAGGCTGGTCTTGAACTCCTGACCTTAAGTGATCCACCTGCCTTGGACTCCCAAAGTGCTGAAATCGCAGGCAGGTGCCACCATGCCCAGCCTGTTCCAGGTTCTTGATAAACAGTAGTTAGTTGCATTAAAAAAAATTTTCCATTTCAGGCATATATATGTTCAAAACCAGCAAAATGTAGAATAAAAATGTGAGTTTCCTATGCTTAAATTCTTATTAAAACTTCTAGTAATACTATTTTTCACCATCCCTTTGTTATAAATTATATATTCTTTTGATCTAACATATATATTATAACGTGCAGAAATAAGTATTAAAAGGGATGATAAAAGTGTATTTAAAAACAATATTCTTATATTGTTATAAATAAAATATATTGTGCTTTTTAAATAATTCAATGACTTTCAAACAATTCTCATATTCCATAAGTTCATCTTGATCTAGTGAAGGAAACTAACAAAAACAAGTCAACAAAATAGTTACAAACATTAAATATTATGAAAGGAGAAAAAGCCAGGATGCTAAGATGGAGAATTAACACCATCGAATTAAAAGGGTGGACAACACTGCTACTTTATATACGGATTAGAGAGGGTCTCAGAAGGAAAGCCAACAATGTAGAAGTCTAGGAGTTAGAAGTGGCCTAGCTCCCAAGGAGAATTCCACAGGAGTGGCCAATGGAATAAATGGCTAAGGTGGAATGCAGAACATGTAACTGGAGACAAAAAAGTCAAGGCACACAAAGCCCAAGGCATTAGAAGATTAATCTACTTCAGTGTTGAAACACTGAAAACACTGGCAAAATTGAAGGTGGGTAAGTAGTAAAAAGTCTGAGAGAAAAAGCAATGCAGTTTAGCCAGATGGCAGAAGCTTAAAGGGAACAGGGTGTTTGCAGGCAGACAAGGAAACGGTGGGTGGAGCAAGGAGAACAGTGATTCCCACTTTTGTCCAAAAGCCCAGGGGTAAGACAACTGCATGGGACACAGGAACCTCAGGGGTCAGCTGGGCTTCACTGAAGGTTAGAAAGTAGAGACAACATTCAGAGAAGAGATAATAATGAGGAATCTGATAATTATAAAAAGAGTTCCTAGAGTTTATAATGAAGGGTTGGGGGACAGGGAGAGGTGCAGGGTAGAGACAGAGTCTAGTTAAGGAAGGTATAATAGAACAGGATAAGATAAAAGTTTGGGAGAAAATGGATGACTGGGGAGATGTGCTTCTGGTGGTGACTGAGGCATAATGAAATCTGTCCTTAGTGTGAATGGAGGAGGAAAGGCAATTTTCTGGAGATAGGATCCCTAATAACACTGCAGTGATTAAAACAACTGTTAATAGCTTTTTTTAGAAAAGTATATTTCACTTCCTGCTGTATCACTTGCTGAATCAGATATAATATCCAGATTTCACTTTTCTTATCTCTAAAATATAAATAAACATGATGCTTTTCTACTTGCCAGAGGTGTTATGAAAGCTGGACAAAATTATAAGCTAGCGGTATTGTACAGTGAAGCATTAGACCTTTCAAAGACTTCCAAGATATCAAAGTGCTAATTATTCTATAATTCTAACATTCAGGATTCTACATCTGACTCTTAAAAAATCCCAAAATAATAAATAGTAATGAAAAGACATTTTCTCACCAAAAATTTTTACCAAAACCATCCATCATTTTTTATAGTCACCAATAAATAATAATAAGGTTTGCCCCATTTTTTCCAAACAGATACAAACTTATATCCAAAATTTTACTTCTCAATTGTTTGAAGAATCACACATGGACATAAAGAGTAAAATAAAACTGTCTTACCTAAACCATATAGCGCAATCTTTGTGCTTCCTTTTTGAAGCAAAACTGGACTAATGTCTATCTTCTCCACGGACATTGAACGTCCAAAGTGATTTACAAATCCAGCACAACTTAAAATGTCCAGGGCACAAAGTGCATCTGCCTACGTAAAATAATTTCAAAGAATGTTAGTGTGTATGTAAAAGTATCTACATGAATATCATATCACCTGTTAAAAGCATACTCCATGTACTACTTACAAAAACATAGATGAGGACAGTGTTTTCTCAAAACAAAATTACAAAAGTAAAAGTATTTGCTACATTTTTTTGTACTACAAATCACCTACAGCAACTGGAATCACATGCCAAATGCAAGGTTAACATCTCACCAAAACTTAGGATGTCTTGGCCACAAAAAAATAAAAATCAGCCATGAGACAAAAGCTTTGTAATACTAAGCAAACCTCTTAAAGCCTGGGGAAAAAAGACCATAGCTCATCAGCGATTCATAATATTAATAACCAGATAAAATGAAAAAATACTTTGAGGGTAGGATCTCTAGTCTTACCTCCATATTAAACAGATAATCTAATTTAAGATTAGATTATCTAACAGATCATCTAAATTAAGATTAGATTAACAGATCATCTAAATTAAGATAATCTAATTTAGATTTAAAGATGTTGATGAAACAATCATTTCCTAAAAGTGAGATTTTATAAGACAGTTATAAAAACGCTGGCAAACTGTAAAGCGCTATACAAATGTTAGGTGTTCACTCCTACTCCTGGCTTCTTACTGTTAACATCAGCACTAATGAAATAAAAGCATCGCTCATACACTAATTCTTATTCCAGATTTTTAAAAAAATCTAAAAAGCAGTATAAAAGTTTGTATGAATGTGAAAAGTCAACTTGACTTTTTAACTCAATTTGACTACTACACAGAGAAAAAGAGGAGGCATGCTCTCCACAGACAAACTAAACTGATCATTTCCAAAATTCCAACAAACCGTAAGAAAACAATAATTACCCCCGTGGGATCGTCATGATTGCCATGAATACTAAACACTGGAATTGAAATGTTGAGGTTGCCATCTTGATAGTTCACCCATGGAAATCTTAACAACAACAAAAAAAAGTTATTTAAAATTTCTACAAGGGACAAAAGCTGTTTTCCCTAAGATTCTCCTCCAAAATATTAATGCAATCATAGGCAAACTGCATAATGTACATTGGCATATGATCACTAGCTTAAAGCTTTAAAAAATAAAATCGTAGGTGACAATTCATTTCAATTAGTTTGAAAATATCTCAAAGTACTACATTTTAAAGAAACCCCAACTATAATAAACAGTGCTTGCGGTATGTATGAGTAGTACATCTAATTAATGAAAAGTTAATAGGCCTTCAAAATTTTAAAAACTTAGCATATGGTTTTTATTCATAGTGGGGGGAGGGAAGAAAACCCATATACTTTAGAATCCCAAAGAGGTAAATTAAAACTCTCAGCTCTATCAATTATTACCTGTGCAAATTAAAGTCTCCTGTCAGCCCCTGCCCCCAGCCATCCAGCTCCCCTTCTCAGAGGCAAACAATGTCAGCAATTCCTAGTGCATTTTTCAAAAGGATCCTATACCTATACACACAAACAGATTTTTTTCCTCCTTACATAAATGATACAAAAATACATCCTGCTTTTATTACTCAACATATTTTAGAAATCATTCCACATCAGTACATGAAGACCTTTCTTCTGCTCTGTCAGCCACACAGTACTCCATTACATGGATTACCACGATGTGTTTGAGCAGTTCCCTACCAATGGACATTTAGATTTTGTGCAGTCTTGTTTTATAAACAATGCTACAGTGAGTAATCTTGTACAAAGTAATCTTGTATGGAGTGATCTTGTACAAAGTAATCTTGTACAGTGAGTAATCTTGTTGCCCTTGTGAGTCAACCTGTAAAGGGATACCTGGAAGGGAACTGTTAAGTCAAAGAGTATGTGCATTTGTAATTTTGATAGGCACTGCCAATTTCCCACCATAGAGATTTATACATAATGCAATGGCAATGCACAAGAGGGACAGTTTCCCCCTACCTCACTAACATAGTCTATTATCCAGCTCTTAAATCTATGCTAGTAGATCTCAATGCTAGCAGTATGTTGGAATTATCTTGGGGATCTTTTAAGAAATGCCAATGCCCATGACATACTTAGAGAGACTCTAAGTCAGTTGGCCTGGAGATGGGGCATCCATATTTTTAAAGGTTCTTAGGTAACTGTACTGTGCACTCAGGATTGAGAGTCACAGACCTATGCCAACCTGATAGGAGAAAAATATTTCAGTATAGCTCTTTTTCTTATGAGTTAGATCAAACTTTTAAAAATACATTTAGGCCGGACTCGGTGGCTCACGCCTGTAATCCCAGCACTTTGGGAGGCCGAGGTGGGCAGATCACCTGAGGTCAGGAGTTCGAGATGAGCCTGGCCAACATGGTGAAACTCCATCTCTATGAAAAACACAAAAATTAGCCGGGCATGGTGGCACATGCCTGTAGTCCCAGCTACTTGGCAGGCTGAGGCAGCATAAGTGCTTGAATCTGGGAGGCGGAGCTTGCAGTGAGCCAAGATCAAGCCACTGCATTCCAGCCTGGGTGACAAAGCGAGACTCTATCTCAAAAAAAAAAAAAAAAAAAAAAGGTTAAATGTCATGTTATTTCCTTTTCTGTGAAGGATGTCCATCTTCTTTATTTCTTACTAACTCATGAATGTTATTGTCTTGAAAGAAGTGCTTATTGGGGAATTCAGCCTTAATTTGCAATTGGTTGCAAATATTCCTCCTGATTGAACTCTGATTTCTGGCTTTGCTTCAGGCAGTTTTTGGTATACAGAAATTTATTTTTGCAAAGACAAATGTATGAATCTTTAAGGCTTCTGGATCTTGTATCATACTTAGAAGCCTTTCCAACATCTAGATTTTTAAAATATGTCTAACAGTTTCTCCTAGTAGTTTTACTGAATCCATTATTTCCCCTACATTATGAGCCAGTGACCTTCATCAAATACTAAATTCCTACATGTATTTGAGGCTATTTCTGGAGTTTCCATTCTCTTTCACTTACCTATCTACCAATTCATAAGCCATACCACATTTTCAATTATTGTAGCATTGTTATACTTCAAATCTAATTGGCTACTAACTCCTTAGTAGTCTTCTTTTTCGGGATTTCCCTATCTTTGTCTATTTTCTACATGAACTGTAAACTGGAAGATGAAATTATCCAAAATGTAACACAAAGGGGTAAAGTTATGGGCAATTCTTTTTTAACAGTATGATATATAAATGATATTCAGAAAGACAAGGGAAACAATATTTGAAAATATAATGAATAGGAATTTCCCCAAGTTGCTGAAAAACAATAATACTACACTAAATATATGATAAAGCCCACACGGGACAAAAAGAAGTAAATCCACAGCTAAGTAAAACTGCAACATGTTAAGAACAATGAGAAAATCTTAATAGTTACCTGAGTATTGTCTTTATGCTAGTCACTACTCTAAGCATTTTTCTTATCACCTCAATCTTCTCAATTCTGTAAGACTGGCACATTTCTTACCCATGTCATGAATGACAGAACTAAGGCAGAGTAGTTAAGTGACTAACGTAGTTTTACAACTACTAAATGACAGAACCAGGATTTGAACTCAGACTGTTTTATACCGGAACCCACGCTCTTAATCACTATGCTAAACTTTCTAGCAACTCAACTCACAGTAGACTCCTCAACAGCAACGACAAAAAAGAGTTTACCACCCACTGACACTCCATGAAAAAACTACTGAAAACTGTACTTCAGAAAGAAGGAAACTGAATCTACAGAAAAGAAATGAAATACAAGAAACGACAGTGAGCAAAGAAATAGGTAAACATGTACATAGGGTGGGGAAACAGTTTTCAAAACAGAATGCAGTTTAAAAATAAGATAAAAGAAAGAAAACACTAAAGTCAAAAAATGTCCCGCCTGGGTGCAGTGGCTCACGGCTATAATCTCAGCACTTTGGGAGGCCGAGGTGGGAGGATCACTTGAGGTCAGGAGTTCAAGACCAGCCTCACCAACCTGGTGAAACCCTATCTCTACTAAAAACACATAAAAAAACTAGCTGGGCATGGTGGTGCACACTTGTAGTCCCAGCTACTCAGGAGGCTGAGGCAGGAGAACTGCTTGAACCTGGGAGATGGAGGTTGCAGTGAGCCAAGATTGTGCCTCTGCACTCCAGCTTGGGCGAGAGAGTGAGACTCCTTCTCAAAAAATAAAAAATAAAAAATGTCTCGAGTTTTAGATTTGAATAGAAGGAGGGTAGAGACACTGATTATAATTTTTAAAAACAAGGACGAAGTATTATACAAATCTTTTAAAACTCAATTATATATGCAGCCAAACTATCAATCAAGGGGAAAGTAAACATATTTTCATGTAGACAAAATCTCAAAAAAAAATTTACCTACCAATATAAAGTCACACTTCAAAAAATAAATAAGAAATAAATATGGGCTAGGCATGGTGGCTCACAACTGCAATCACAGCACTTTGAGAAGCTAAGGCAGGAGGACTGCTTGGGCCCAGGACCAGCTGGGCAACATAGTGAGACCCCATCTCTACCAAAAATAATTTCTTAAAAATTAGCTGGGTGTGGTGGCTGATATGGTTTGGCTCTGTGTCCCCACCCAAATCTCATCTTGTAGCTCCCATAATTACCATGTGTTGTGGGAGGGGCCTCGTGGGAGATAACTGAATCATGGGGGCAGGCCTTTCCTGTGCTGTTCTGGTGATAGTGAATAAGTCTAAAGAAATCTGATGGTTTTAAAAATGGGAGTTTCCCAGCACAACCTCTCTCTTTGCCTGACACCATCCATATAAGACATGACTTGCTCCTCCTGCTTTCAGTCATGATTGTGAGGCCTCCCCAGCCATGTGGAACTGTAAGTCCATTAAACCTCTTTCTTTTGTGAATTGACCAGTCTTGGATATGTCTTTATCAGCAGCATGAAAACGGACTAATACAGTGGCACATGCCTATAGTCCCAGCTACTTGGGAGGCTGAGGCAGGAAGATAGCTTGAACCCAGGAGGTTGAGGCTGCAGTGAGCTATGATCATACCACTGCACTACAGCCTGGGCAAGACAGCCAGACCCTGTCTCAAAAGCAAAATTTAAATAAATAAATAAATAAACATGAGTATGTCTATTCTCATGGGTTAGTATGTACATATATTTTTCTTAGCTCTGTCCACTGAGAGCCTAGAAGCAACAATACAATAGTAATGGGCACATCTAACATCCAGGTCTTGGTTTCCAAATACCATTCTCCAAAAGGAACCAGGGCTCCTTGAAGAAATGATTGAGTATGAAACTAAGAAAGAGAAAGTACAAAATCAGCCTGGAACATCTTACAGTGAAAAAAATCAGAAGAAAGGGTGGGATATGGGGGTACATCAAAAGGATACAGGAGCCAATCTCAAAAAGAGCCCAATGGCTAAAGCTGGAACAATTTAAGACACAAGTAAATTATGATAGTATTAAATTATAACCCAAAGAAAAAAAAAGTCTGTATCTACTGATACAGACAATTGAATAAACTGATACAGACAACTGAATAAACTGATATAGAAAACTGAATAAACAAATGTGGGGCAAGGGGCAAATCTTCCTTACAAAAGAATCCCAATTAATATATGTAGAAAGAATATAGGAAATAGAAAATCACAATTAGAATATCACGGTTATAACTGTTGTAGGTAAGATCCACTGATGAATCTAAAATTAATGAACAAATTTAAGGAGGAATAGAAAAGTTGCACAGTCTTAAAATATCTCCCCTAAAACACTTATTAATTACTTTGGTGGTTTTATGTCCATCAGAAGTGGAAACTTAACTCCCCTCCCTTTGAGAGTAAGATGGACTCAGAGACTCAATTCTAACCAACAGCATATGGAAAGGAAAAAATAATGACTTTACACTGGAGAAACCTGGCAGAGACCGGCTTAACTAAGTGATCAAGGTTAAAATCACCAGTGATAAATCAGGTTGATGTCATGCACCTCCTGATGTGATGTGACCGAAAGGGTCACTTCTTGAATATTCTCCCCCAAAACCTGTAATCCCAATCTAATCATAGAAAGCAAGAGAAAAACCCAAATTGAGGGACAGTCTACAAAATACCTGACCTCTTTATAAGTATCAAGGTCACGAAAGACAACAGAAAACCTGACACGGGCTGAAGAAACTAAGCAAACTTTTCTACTAAATGCAATGTGAGATCCTGTACAATGTTTAAGACATGATGGGCCGGAAGTGGTGGCTCACGGCTGTAATCCCAGCACTTTGGGAGACCAAGGCAGGTGGATTACCTGAGGTCTGGAGTTCGAGACCAGCCTGGCCAACATGGCAAAAACCCCATCTCTATTAAAAACACAAAAATTTGCCAGATGTGGTGATGGGCGCCTGTAATCCCAGCTACTCAGGAGGCTGAGGCCGGAAGAATTGCTTGAACCCAGGAGGTGGAGGTTGCAGTGAGCCAAGATCACGCCACTGCACTCCAGCCTGGGCAACAGAGCGAGACCCCATCTCAAAAAAAAAAGAAAAAACACATGATATTTTTATAATACAGGGATTGACGAATATCATAAATAGTCCCAAAGGCATAAATGGAAAAAAAGAAAAAACAATAGATTTAACTACATAAAAATTAAGTATTTCTGTCAACAAGAGTCCATAAACGAAGTCAAAAGACAAGCCACAAGCCACTAATTGGGAAAAAATATATGTATCACAAAGGTTTACTAACTAGAATATATAAGTAACTTCTGCAATTCAGGTAGAAAAACAAACAAACAAAAAAATCTCAGTTTTCAAAATAGGCAGACAATATGAAAAGGAGAGGATACCAAAATGTACAATAACCTGAGAAGATATTCAGTCCCAACTTTTTTGTGTGTGTGTTTTTTTTTTGAGATGGAGTCTTGCTCTATCACCTAGGCTGGAGTGCAGTGGCACAATCTCGGCTCACTGCAACTTCTGCTTCTGGGACTCAAGTAATCCTCCCACCTCAGCTTCCCGAGTAGCTGGGTCAGTCCCACTATCAATTAGGAAAATATAAATTAATATGACGATGTACAAAAAATTCAAAGAATATATTTACTAAGAAAATAGCTTATATGGAAAGCAAAATGGTTAACTGTGTGTTTGTGCGTCTTATACAGAAAATACCATACACAAGTAATCATTCACTCAAGTAAATAAATATACTTACTTACTAAAACCAAAGTTGACTGACTGATCACTGAGAATTTCAAACTGGACAGGCCTATCACCCATACAATATTTTCTTAATAACTCGAGGCAGGTATGTAACGTTTTCCTTGAGGGCTTATTTTCATGAAAAAGATCACCACCTAACAAAATAAAATCCACCTGATCAACAGAAAAAGGTGTTAAAATTAGTATGTTTTACAGGTAACATTTTTATAAACTGCAGATGAAAGAGATTAAAAAAACAAAAGACACTATTATGTATGGCAATTTAAAAACTTACATTTTATTTATTCAAAGGGACTTTCAATCTGGTAATTAATCTGACTCTAATTTAGCTGACTAAGCTATCTTAAAAAAAAGCCATCTTCCAATTACACCAAGTCTCTGACTCAAGCTACACAAGGTGATCATGTTTTTTCTATTATTCGAATCAAACATAAACTTAGCACTTTAACAGAATGTATGGAAGAGATACCAAATTCAATCCAAATCATTCATGTAATTCATTCAGCATTTATTTAGAATTCCTACAGGTTCCAGAAGCTAAAAAAATAGCAATCTACAAAACAGATTATATCCCTGCCCTCATTAAATACTGACTCTATGCAAGACCCTCTGCTGAGTCCTGAGGATACAATGATGAATAAAATATCATCCCTAT
This sequence comes from Papio anubis, assembly GCF_008728515.1. Classification (NCBI taxonomy): domain Eukaryota; kingdom Metazoa; phylum Chordata; class Mammalia; order Primates; family Cercopithecidae; genus Papio; species Papio anubis. The sequence continues at coordinate 39,952,023 of NC_044987.1, read as the reverse complement.
CCTAAATATGTTCAAACTCTAATGGAAGAGGCAAACTGTTATACATCTAAACATAAGTCAAACTCTGGGGTGTACTAGAATGGACACGTAAGCAACTAGCAGCAGAGATGACACTACGACGAATTTGAACTCAAGGCAGGACAATTCGCCTGCGGACACAAAGTCTAGAAGGGATGAACTAACATGATGGCATGTTAGTTGCACTAGGAAAGATAAATGATTTTGAGGAAGACATTCTAGGAATAACTTCAGTGAAGGAGGGAAATCATACAGAAAAAGTCTAATACAGGCTTTCAAGACATATACGATGCACCTAAAGAAACTTAAGTGCTTAATCATACAAAAGAACACAAGGTATAGATCACTGTGCGTATGGTAGTTAGGGTAACTTTAATAAAAATGTGAGATTTAAGCTAGGCCTTCCAGAATGAACACTATTTGAGTAAAAGGAAGAAAATGATCACAATCAAAGGCATGGAAGAAACAAAACAAAAACAACAAACCAAATGAAAAATATACTGGGGCGAAAAGAAGTTGTTGCTTAATGGGTGTCATTTTTGCAAGATGAGAATAATTCTGGAGATTGGTTGCACAGCAATATGAACATATTTAACACTACTGTACTGTACACTTGAAAATGGTTAACAAGGGAAATTTTTTTTTTTTTTTTTTTTTTTTTTTTTTGGGGGGGGCTTGCTCCCCCCCCCCGGCTGGGGTGCCCTGGCCGGCCCTCACTGCAAGCTCCGCCTCCCGGGTTCACCATTCTCCTGCCTCAGCCTTCCGAGTAGCTGGGACTACAGGCGCCCGCCACCGCGCCCGGCTAGTTTTTTGTATTTTTTAGTAGAGACGGGGTTTCACCATGTTAGCCAGGATGGTCTCGATCTCCTGACCTCGTGATCCGCCCGTCTCGGCCTCCCAAAGTGCTGGGATTACAGGCTTGAGCCACCGCGCCCGGCCAACAAGGGAAATTTTATGTTATGTATTTAATATATTTTGCCATCATTTGAACATTAAAAAAAATTTTTTTTAACTGGCTGGCGGTGACTCTAGGAAATATTGAAAAGAACACGACTCACTTCTGTGGTATTCTTGCCAAAAGTGCAGAATCTGAACCTAATCATGAGGAAATACCACATACAGTCAATTTGAGGAAGATTCTATAAAATTACTGGCCTGTGTACTCTTCAAAATATCAGGGTCATGAAAAACAAAGGCAAGGCAGATTCAGGAAAATGTACCAGATTAAAGGAGACAAAGAGACATGGCAACTAAATATAATATGTAAACCTGGACTGGGTCCTGGATGCCACCAACCAGCCTCCAAAGAGCTATAACAGACATTATAGGAACAATTGGCAACATCTTAACATTATATAATAGCACTGAATCAATACTACTTTCCTGGTTTTCCATGATTATACATGCAGTTTACTCTCAAATGGTTGAGGGAAAAAAATCATGTGTATTTGTAAAGAGAGGATAAAGCAAATGTGACAAAATGTTAGAAAACCTGGGTGACAAGTAAGGCATTCTATGCACCATTCTTGCCAACTTTTCTATGAGACTGACATTGCTTCAAAATTTAAAAAATTTTTTTAAAAAGACTCCAAGAATCTAGGGAACAGAACTAAGACTGGTTAGTGGGCATGGGCCAACATAATAAGGGACTTAAAAGTCAGGAAGAATTTAGACTTCAATAATAAGAAATACTAAATACAAATCAAGAAAACGAGTAAACATAATACGCATCTAGAAGTCCCTAGGGGTTATGGGGGCTGGAACAGTTAAGGTTAAGGAATGCAGGGAAGGGAAACAGTGGAAGCAGAGGTGAAGGAAAGGGCAAAGTAGAAGTAAGTAGCTTACTCTCAGGAGAAGATTCTGTTTTAGGGCTCAAGAGTTAAAAAAGAAAGAGCACATGCAGGATTCTCCAGCAGGAAACAGACCTTTGGCCACAAGTTTTTGTGCCTTCAGGGAAGGAAAAATTCACCTTACATTCTATTATTGAAAAGTCAAAAAAGAACAGATGCTGGTGAAATTACGGAGAAAAAGGAATACTTATACAATGCTGGTGGGGGTGTAAACTGGTTCAACCATTGTGGAAAGCAGTGTGACGATTCCTCAAAGAGCTAAAAATGGAACTACCATTCCACCCAGCAATTCCATTACTTGGTATGTACCCAAAGGAATATAAATCCTTCTACCATAAAGACACAGCACACATATGTTCACTGCAGTACTATTCACAATAGCAAAACATGGAATCAACCTAAATCTCATCAATGGTAGACGGGATAAAGAAAATGTGGTACATATAAACCATGGAATACTATGCAGCCATTAAAAAGAACCAGGTCATGTCCTTTGCAGGGACATGGATAGAGCTGGAGGCCATCATCCTTAGCAAACTAATGGAGGAATAGAAAATCAAATACCACTTCTCCCTTATAAGTGGAAGCTAAATGATGAGAACACATGGACACAAAGAGGAGAACAACAGACACTAGGACATACCAGAGGGCAGATGACAGGAGGAGGGAGAGGATGAGGAAAAATAATGAATGGGTACTAGGATTAATACCTGGGTGGCAAAACAATCTACACAACAAACCCGTCATAAAAGTTTACCTATATAACAAACCTGCACATGTACCCCTGAACCTAAAATGAAAGAATCCAGCCATTGCCTCACTTAATTAAGAAACTTAAAATATGTATACCCACTGCTTTCTGATTCTTTCTAAGCACTAAGATATAGCATGAACAAACAAAAGATTTTCACTCTCATGGAGTTTTCCTTCTAGTGAAGACAACAGATAAAAAATAAGTAAATAATTCAATAAATTATTTCGGATAGTGGTATTAAAAATACGCTATGAAAAAAATAAAGCAGAGAAATGTGATAAAAGAGTGCTTGAAAGTATCAGGGAAGACATCTCCAAAAATGTAAGACTTGAACTCTCAGAAGTAGGCCCCGCCAAGATCAATGTGCTCCAAGCAGAAAGAACTAGATATGTAAGGGCCTCAGAGTAGAACGTGCCGGTGTGGATGTAGCACTGTAAATCAGGCAGAGAGTAGTAGCAGATGAAGTTTCATGGCAGGGGTAAAGATAGAGTCGAACCTTGTAGTTTGAATTTTATACTAGATTCAATGGAATGACACTTGGAAAATTTTAGGCAACAGAGTGCCATGATCTGATTTATTATTTTAAAAGTTCACTTTGGCTGCTATGCTGAGTAGATGTATGCTGAGTAGATGCAGCAAAAAAGAATGGAAGCAGAAAGATGGAAGGGGACCTCCTGCAGGCCATGTGAAACATGATCAAGCTTTGGACTAAGTTTATTAGCGTGAAGAGAGTAGTAGAGAGGCACCATATATATTTGGGAGGAAGAAATAAGGACCTAGCAGATAAACTGAAGAGAACTCTGCAGAAAAGTCAAGATTGGAGGTGTTAATTTGCAAGTCAACTTTTATGTTTATTCTCCAACTCTCTCCTGGGCTGATGTGTTAACTGCCTGCTGAAATTTTTCCCTGATTGTCCCATTGCAGTCTCCAACTCTAAATGTCTAAATCAGAAATTGTCACCTTCCCACATAAAGAAGTACCTCTTTCCTATCTACCTATTTCTATTTTTGGTACAACTATTCACCCAAACTCCACACATTTCAGAGTCACTGTCATCCCCTTTGCCCTTATCCCCACACCCTACAACTAACCAAAGTACACGAATCTTCTTTTTGCAGTATCTGTTGCATTCACTTCCTCTTTCCCATCCCTAAGGTCAACACTTCAAAAAACTGGTCTCTAATTCATGGTATTATACTCTGCTGCCAGACGACTTTCTATTGAACTGGGTACAAATTTCTCAATCTGATATTTGAAGTCCTCATTAATGTAGCTCAAATCTTTACTTTTAGTCTCTCAGCATGCTTGCTAACTATGACCTGCTGGTGAGCCAAATCGACTACAGGGCCCCTAACATACCTTATACTGTCTTACCTGTGTCTTCACTCCTGCTTCACATGGATGTACATTCTCTATGCTCCCCACTGGCCAAAACTCTACCCTTCCCCCAAAGCCCAAGTTAAACACAACCTTTTTCATTAAGCTCATCTTGCTATTTTTTTTTCTTTTTTTGAGATGGAGTCTTGCTCTGTTCCCTGGGCTGGAGTGCAGTGATGTGATCTCGGCTCACTGCAACCTCTGCTCCCAGGTTCACGCGATTCTCCTGCCTCAGCCTCCCAGGTAGCTGGCACTACAGGCGCTCACCACCACGCCCGGCTAATTTTTTTTGTATTTTTAGTAGAGATGGGGTTTCACCGTGTTAGCCAAGATGGTCTCGATCTCCTGACCTCGTGTTCCGCCTGCCTCGGCCTCCCAAAGTGCTGGGATTACAGGCATGAGCCACCGTGCCCAGCCCTCATCTTGCTATAATCTAAATGTGATCTTTTCTGCCTCTAAACTCACAGGAAATGCTACTTAGAATTTCCTTAGGGCTCCTATCACATACAACCTTGCATCTGAGGATTGTGGATATATGTCTTTCACACTAGTTTTCTTCTGTGTCCACTGAAAGCAGAAGTTTTGACAGTCACCTTACATTTCAAGTAGACACTGCCACAGGATCCTGCATTCAGTAAACACCCCAAAAAATTTGTAAAATTTAACAGACTATGTACAAAAGTAGCTCCTACTTGAATTTAAGACACAAAGCACACAAAATCAACTTTGAGCTTTTAGTATATTGATACTCAAGCAGGCAAGGTAAGCACCTGAGCTTATAAAACAAATCTGTAATTTTAGAAGGAAAAATAATTTGTTGACCAAGGGAATACGGTAGAAAGTGCACAAATATAAACCACACTCACTTCATTTCCCTGGGCAAGTCTTAAAATTTCATCGAGTGTTACAAACGTATCGTTTCCTCTGACTGCATCTTTCTCCATAAATCCAAGATGAATATCTGTTGCAACTAAGATTTTAAATGTGTTTTCATCATCACTATATTAAGAAAGAAAAAACATTTAATATATTAATAATTCATTAAAAGGATATTCAAACAAATTGAGACTGAAACTTATAAAATAAATAATAACAGTTATGGAGTAAAATCTTTTTTTCAGCCTTAGAGTTCATCTGAAAATCTGAAGTATTCAACATATATTAACATTAGTTTTCCTAACCACTAGTTCAATATAGAACAAATGTACATAAATCTTTACAAGGTTCTATAACTGCTTCAAAAATTTACAATCTTGTTATAACCAGTTTTACAAACTCATGTAACCCATGCCCGAAAGTTTGCTTGTTTTCCTCTTCTTAGAAAACCAAAGAGGTTTTGACACCTATATCTAAACTTGTTATTTACCTGACTTTGTACTCTTCCAAGAAAATCAAAGTTAATTTTAAAAGCCTTCCTCTAAATTTATAAGTCAATTTTATACTAATACGCTAATAACTTACATTCAGGCCCCTGAAGACACTTGCTTGACTCTACTCTCTACAGAGTTAGATTTCGTTAAAAAAGTTGGCCAAGTAACAAAACAGAATCGTTTCAATTTGAATTTGGTAATATTCAAAGCTACTTTAATGTGAAGTAGCAATGTAATAGTTATTACATTGCTACTTACACTAAAGTTACACTAAACTTTAATTGCATAAAATACTTTTATTTCTATGATCTCATCTCAACCCTCATAGATGAAGAGTCAGGCATTATTATCTCTGACAAATGAGAAGGCTAAACCCAGAGAAATTAACTGTTTTATCACATAACTAGTGACAGAAACGGGACTAAAACCCATGATGAAAACTCAGGCTATTTTTAATAAACCACAATGAATTTTTAAAAAAAATCTCTGCATATATCTCCAAAATTCAAATCTTTACAAATAAAAGATATTTCCAGAAACGATTCCTCTTCAAAAACTTCAAAAATGATATGCACACAGTTCTGACAGCTATCTCCAAAAAGGTAGGTCAGAATACTTTTCAAATCACAATACTACACGTTTCTGTAGCAATTTATGAAGTATTTTCACATGAATTCTCTCATTTAAGCCTCAAAATTAATCTGAGAAAGGTATAATTATTCCAGTTTTACAAATGGCAAAATTGAGGCAAGGCTCAGAGAACTGCTGACTGGCCCAAGATCACACAGCTAGTAGCGTCCAAGGACTTGAAACTAGGATAAAAGACTACAAGTTTAAAGTCTTTCCTACATAACTTTTTTTTATGATCTCGGCTCACTGCAAACTCCACCTCTTGGGTTCAGGTGATTCTCCTGCCTCGGTCTCCTGAGTAGCTGGGATTACAGGCATGCGCCACCGTGCCTGGCTAATTTTGTATTTTCAGTAGAGACAGGGTTTCATCATGTTGGTCAGGCTGGTCTCGAACTCCCGACCTCAGATGATCCCGCCAGCCTCAGCCTCCCAAAGTGCACATAACTTTTATAGTCCTTTTATTTATTCCCATTTCATTCAAATTCATTTCCAGCTTATTTAATACTAGAGGATTTACTCTAAAAATCTTAAACAGAACTGCACTGACTAATAAGAATTTGTCAGGAAAATTGAATAACTTCAATAATTTAAGACAAAGCCTAAGAACATAAACTTAATACTATATCAATAGATCAAATTACAGCAAGACTCCAATCTATCGCTGCATATTAGTTTCTAAACAGATAAATATTAAAAACATTCCAAATATCCTTTTTGATGACTAGTATTTCTGTTCATAAGCAGGTTCTTTATTTACTGCTTATTAAATAAGTTTTATTTTATTGTGATCACAGTCGACGAGCTTTAGAAACCCAAAATAACAAGGGATTCCAGAAGTCTGGTGCTTACAGTGCATCTGCAGTACTCATTTTTAAGGTCAGTCAAGCTCCTCTGGGACCAGGTTCTTCTCCAAGAACCCCTCGGTACTGTACTCAAATGTCAGAAAATGCACTCGATTCCAAATTCTAGAAATTCTAAAAACAAAATTACATTATAAAACACATTTTTTTAAAAGCCTGCACGTATTTAACCAACATGATTTACGCTGCACAAGGTACAGACGTCTTAAGCAGACTGGCAAATCTAGAAGTCTCATTTTCATCTAAACACCCATTATACTTTAATTTTTTTAATGAACTAAGCATAGAAATAATACATCTCCAGTGCCATCCTAATTTCACCAGGATGATTAAACTCCTATTTTCCTTTCCCGTGCTCTTATGGGAAATTAATGTATGCTAAACAAATGGGCAAAAAGGATCACATATGGTTGTGGTTCAACACACAAACAACTCTAGATGTGCAGATATTTTTAAGTTGCAGGCATAGGTTACTCTGGAGAACGGAGGCAATCCTGTATTTCCTGCTCAAACACACGATTTGTTTTTTTTAAAGGACCTGGCTAGTTTGGAAAAGGGAAGGGACCCGCGTTTAAAGCGAGTGCAAATAAACAAACACGTGGTCTGCGGAGGAACATCTTTAGGCACCAGCAGGATGACTGAAAACAGCCAGGTTTGGGGAAGAGTGGCTGCCACCGCGAGACAACCCCCACCACATCTGGAGCTCCAGATTCCGTTGGGATTCCAAGCCTCAACACGCCCTCACCGCCCGGCGCCTGGAAATTAGAACGCGGAGCCCGCCAGGACCCCTCCCCGGCCCACTCGGCCCGTTCTTTCCGAGGTTCCAGTTAACTCTGGGCTTCAGCCTGGGAACCTGCAGAAACAGGAGACGAATGCGATTCCTAAATTACCCCACTCCTGGACTCTTCAAAGCCCCACAATAGGGACCTGAGGCTGTCTTCTTTCCAGGAAGAAAGGGCAAGATCCGTGAGAAGAAAACAACACGGTCCAAACTTGCCTCTGAGAACCCACAGGGCCGTAAACCTGAATTCCGCGGGAGAGAACGGCGTCCGTTTCTCTCGCGACACTTCATGGGAAACGTAGACGCTTCAAGTCTAGTTCGGTTCTCATTGGCTATCGCACGCCGTGAAGGGGCGGGGAAAGTAGCGGCGAGGCCCCGCCCTCACGCAGGAGCCAATCTTGAGCTGCCGAGGAGACAAACCCGGAAGTGAGATGCAAGGCGGCGATTTTCCCTTCTGTCAGGTGGGTAGTTACTCCCTGTCCCGGACCGCGCTTTCTGGTGGACCCGCGCCATCTAAGAACTCCTGAGCCAGTGCGGGTGGGTAGCCTGTGGACACAGGCCGAGCCCTGCAGGTCAGGCCGCGTCCTGGTCCCCAGGTAGGGCTGAAGCCGCTTCTCCGCTCTTGGCTATTTAGAAGGCCTCAGGCGGAGCTCGCGGGATTGTGAGTTCCCGGCCCGTGGCAGAGTGTCGAAGCTGGATCCCCTCTCCCTCCCTCCCACTCGCCAGACTCTCTACAGGTGTCACCCATAGGTCCTTGAGTTCAGCACAGCTGCATTGCTTTGTGCTGATAACAGTAAGATGTATAGTGCAGCGAAAAATAATGTGGAACTTTTGAATTAGAACGTCTGCCCTTTCAGTTCCACTGAAGGGTCCTTGATCTAGGGCAAGTTGTTTTATCTATCTGAACCTCCTTCATCTGTAAGGTTTATATTCCCCCCCACCCCCATCACTGAGTTGTTTGTAAGGAGTTGACATAGTTCGGATCTCTCTCAAAATAGGATATGCCCTTTAAGTTAGGAAACGTACCCTGATATTCCTGATGGAATATCAGGAATGTCATCATCAAGTAATCAGTTTTGTTTTTTAACTGTGAATCGGGTAGATGCGCCTAGGTTTGGCTTTTTAAACTAAATATACCAGTAAAATTTTATATATAATTTGTTGTATCTGAATCTGTAAACTCAAAATTTATATAAAGGGAGTTTTTATTAAAAGGAAAAGCATGTTGAGGAAGAGGATAAGATCTGTGGTATAAGGTTACTATATTTGATATAGTTACAAGTGAACTTTTATTTTTTAGCCTCTGTTAAGTGTTTAATGAATTGATGTATGGTCACTTTTGTGTTGCAAGGTTCAGGAATTAGTTTGAGAATCAAAGAAAAAGTGGAAACTCCAGGAGAATTAATAAAACACAAAGCGATTCTGATTGGGTGTCTCTGATTCCAAGGGTAACTGAAAAGCCGGATTGACCTTAGGAACACTTTAGTAAAATTCTTACATTTTACAATAAAGTAACAGGTCCAGAAAAGTTACTGGATGTGAGTAATAGATTTAAACTTGAGTTTAGTGCTATTGCCACTAGTAATAAAATTTAATACCACATTAAGATTGTATACTGTTAAACTTGTGAGATTAGGTACCAGAAATCAGTATCTTGGGGGTATGCCTAACTCTGGAACTTCTCAGAATCCCTTCCAGGCAAAATCAAGCTACAAGACTTTAATTAAATATAATGCTACACATACTTAATGCCTTCTATAGACAAGTAGGAGATAAATATAAGTTAAATGTGGTCATTATCTTTAAACTTATAATCTTTTAAGGGGCAAAAACAAGAACAAAGTTAGTGGTGAAATACAATGTAGCACCAAAAAAAGTAGAAAGCAGAAAGTGATCTAAATGAGAGGATCAAGAAAGAATGGAAGAGATAACATCTGAGAAGAGCCTCGAAAGACTGATAAGATTTCGACAAATAGAGTTGGGAGGCTGGGAACTGGTATTTTTAAACTATCTATTGGTTATTCTCCTTTTCTGTAATTGATTACGGTTTATATGCTGTGTAACTCTTTAAGCTGATACTGGTTTATAAATTAATATGGCGGCTTAACAGAATAAACATCAGTTCCTTCAGGAAGCCTTCTTTAATCCCTTAGAACTAGGGGAATTATGAACTTCCTGTATACTCATGGTTTCTAGATAAGGTCTTGTAGTAGTACTTATCATGTTGTCTTTGCCAGTCACATGACGTCTTTGCCAGTCGCCTACACTAGAGTAAGCTTCCTGAGGATCTTGCTCATTATTGAATCCCAGTACCCAGAAATTGACACATACCAGACATTCTATTCATATTAGTTGAATGAAGGAATGAATGGCAGCCAAAATTCAGTTGAAAACAAGGACCCAACTAAGAACTATAGTTGCCTATCAATAAATAGGACTACTTTTTAAAGCAGTGAATTTTCCTAGGCCTGAAATTATCAAAGTAGACATAGGATAATTAGCGTAGATGTTGTGATAAAGATATCTGCTCCAATGAGAGATTGGGACAGATGTCCTTTTGGGGGCTAACATCTTCAAGAATCCCTGATTCTTCTAAGTAGTTTTTTTAGGAATTAGAAGTTTTTATTTCTGCTCTATATTATCTGTGTGTCTAGTTTATAAAAATCTTGAATGCACCTTCTTCATTGTATTAGTTATACTTCAAAACCTTCAAGCATTCATCACTCTTAGCATAATACCATCATACCTAAACCAGTAGATTAAAAATAATAGTTATGGCCGGGCGCGGTGGCTCAAGCCTGTAATCCCAGCACTTTGGGAGGCCAAGACGGGTGGATCACGAGGTCAGGAGATCAAGACCATCCTGGCTAACACGGTGAAACCCCATCTCTACTAAAAAATACAAAAAACCAGCCGGGCGAGGTGGCGGGCGCCTGTAGTCCCAGCTACTCGGGAGGCTGAGGCAGGAGAATGGTGTGAACCCGCTGGGCGGAGCTTCCAGTGAGCTGAGATCCGGCCACTGCAGTCCAGCCTGGGCGACAGAGCGAGACCCTGTCTCAAAAATATATATATATAATATAATAATAATAATAGTTATACAATAATATAGTTGACTTAGAAGAAAACAACAAAAGTAAGAAGCATTAGACCACTAAAGATCATCTGTGATCTAATAGTGGTCTAATGCTTCTTTCTTTTGTTGTTTTCTGTCAGCACCGGTATTTAGTGTATGTAAGGAATACCATAAGAAAAACAAGAGTTTACACAGGGTTTAATTGTATATGTTTGCGAGACTTATCTATGCAGTTGATAAAGCCTGAATTATTGTTTTACTAATAACTTTTGTACTTGTGTTTTCAGGTCTTGATGAATAAAGCAGTCATAATTTATCTCTAGGAAGATTATACCCTGGCATTTGAAATGCTTTTTATTTAGAATAGTAGTAAAAATGGAAAAAGAAAAAGGAAATGATGATGGAATACCAGACCAAGAGAATTCCTTGGATTTTTCTGAACACTTTAACCAACTTGAATTGTTGGAAACACATGGACACCTTATTCCTACTGGTACTCAAAGTCTTTGGGTAGGCAATTCTGATGAAGATGAGGAGCAAGATGACAAAAATGAAGAGTGGTATCGATTGCAAGAAAAAAAAATGGAAAAAGACCCAAGCAAATTGCTTCTTTGGGCTGCTGAAAAAAATCGGGTAAAAAAAAAAAAAATTACAGAAGGAAGTGTGACAGTAGGAATAGCACTGGGTTCAAGCCAGAAGGCCTGCCTTTCCTATTATGGCCATCATACCTATCTCTTGATTGTGAGGACCAAATGAGACAATGTACATGAAAGCACATATTAAGCTGCAAAGTGTCATGCTAGGTATTATTTGGGGGTTTAAGGATAATTATCTAGAAAGATAGCAAGCAATCATCTATATTTTAAAATCATTTATATAAAGTCATTAGGATCATTTAGGAAAGAGGATGGAAACTAACATTTATTAAATACTAACTATACCAGGTACTTTATTACATTATTTAATCCTCATGTATCTCTATAAGTAATATTCTTCTCTTTTATAGAGTAAGAAATTGAGATTCAGGAATATTAATTTGCCCAGGATCATCCAAGTGGAATGAACATCAAAAGCCTATTCCCTCTGCTTGGCCACTTCCACCTAATTTTACTAAGTTTCCCCATGTCTGTTTTAGTAAACTAATAACTAAAAGGGTCTTGCATTTTAAATAGCTTTTTAACCCAAGAGCATGCCACATTTAACCAGAGGCCCATAGAACAAACTAAAAATTACAACCTAAAAGGATGTTTCTAAGGTTGTATTGAGAAGGAATTGAGCTCTTAAATCCCTAGAATTCCTTATTAATACTTTATTCTTTTGTTAAAAGTTTTATTTTTAAAAGTTTCATATAGTGTATATATTGGTGTGATAATCCAATAGAAAAATCAAGCAGTTATGTTTTCTTCACAGATAACATATAAAATATTAAATACAATTAAAACCTATGATATTCATTGGACTGAAGCTTTTATGCAATGAACCTTAGTTGGACCAGGAGTAAGGGTATGGTTTGATATTCAGAGAATCTCATTCTTAGAAGCAACAAAGTATAGTTAACACTAACTTGTTCATTCTCAAACCAGTAGTCCTCTCCTCCCAAAAAAGAGATCTTAAATTATTTTCATTTTAAAGTCATCTACTAACAAGTTTTTTTTCAACTTAATTAAATCTAACACCACAAGACAATTTTGTTTTGGTTATTGTTTTGGTTTGAGTTGAGTTGAAAGATTTCCATTTTTCTTCTCAGCTAACTACAGTGCGGAGACTACTTTCTGAAAAGGCCACTCATGTGAACACTAGGGATGAAGATGAGTATACCCCTCTTCATCGCGCAGCCTACAGTGGACACTTAGATATTGTCCGGGAGCTCATTGCACAGGGGGCGGACGTTCATGCAGTGACTGTGGATGGCTGGACGCCCCTGCACAGTGCTTGTAAGTGGAATAATACCAGAGTGGCTTCTTTCTTACTGCAGCATGATGCAGATATCAATGCCCAAACAAAAGGCCTCTTGACCCCCTTGCATCTTGCTGCTGGAAACAGAGACAGCAAGGATACCCTAGAACTCCTCTTGATGAACCGTTACGTCAAACCAGGGCTGAAAAACAACCTGGAAGAAACTGCATTTGATATTGCCAGGAGGACAAGTATCTATCACTACCTCTTTGAAATTGTGGAAGGCTGTACAAATTCTTCACCTCAGTCTTAACAATTCTAGTAATTTTCTTAAGTTTCTAAGTACCAGTGCCTCCTTTGTGTGAGATGTAAAGTATTCCCATAATCAAAGTTGACGTCAAACATCTTACTACAAAAATTCAGTGATATTCATTATAACATTCTTCCAAGTGAATTGCCTGACTTTGATGTCAGAATGTATTTAAAAGTAATTTGCATACATATTTAATGATTTCTGTGGAGTTTGTGATTTTTTATCAGAAATAATTTTAATGTGTGTATACTTAAAAACTTGACACGGGTTGTACAGAAACTGATATTTTTGGTGCTGATCCAAGAGAAATGTATTTTTAAATATCCCACATCCTGGATCTTTGTTGAGTACTTAGTATATTGACATATATTTTTATAAGGTGAGGTAACTCAGAACTTAATTTAGAAGTCTTAAATATTCTGATACAATTTAGCTGTCTTCTCTACCTTACCATAGCCAGTTGCTTTCACTTTAAACTAGAGCAAGTAATGTATTAGTGGCTTGCATCTTCATAAGTTAAAGAAAAAAACAGCAAAAAACCTAGATCTTTGTCTTTTAGAACACAGACCATTTTCAGGAAAGCAGTTAGCTAGGTGTTTAATTCATGAATATTGTATACTGCCTCCCCTACCACAATTTACACAATCCTGTGGATAGTCCTACCTCACCCTGGTCAACCTACATGATCCTTATGCTAATGGCAAATCACGATGACCTTGTAGACATGCACACAACTATACCTTTGTCCAAGAGATCATAATATATCTGCTATCCAACTGGTTTTACATGCCTAATCCTACTGATTGGGGCACTGCTCATATAGTCTCAAGTTCACAGGAAATGTTGATTTTCTAAGGTCCTCATTTTTACAAACTATACAAAGCCTAAGTGACAGGGGAAAAGGAATTAGTCTAAGAGTAAGGGGATGATTATTATATTGAGGCTAAAACCACAAAGTGGCTCAGGCTTAAAAAAAAAAACAAAAAACACTGTGGATAATGACAAAAAGCATAAGTAAAAATATTTGAGAAAAATAAAGTACAAGTTTTGAACAACACAAAAGGCATGAATTCATTTTTTACCTGTGTATGTCTTTCTTGGATCCAGAACATTATTCATCCAGCGTGCACTTAGTTATTTAATATTTACTCGCTCAGTTTCTCCAGCAGCAATTTTGCATTGTGTACCTAGCCCCACTGTGATTGTTCCCAAAGTTTTGTCTTCTCAACATGAGAACACTCTAGGGGAAGAGAACTAAACCAATTGCTCTTTACTTCAGTTAAATTTTTTAAATGTCCACCAAGGCTTATCTCTTTCAAGCCATCCTATGTAACCCAATCACCCTAGACTAAGTAATAATGTTATTTAATGAAATATTAAATATTTATTTTTGGTTAGAACTTATTAGATGATCTCAGAAAAGTCAGAGATAATATATGAACTGAATCATCGTGACAACAGGCTCTTGAGAGTTAGTGCTTTAGTTTATGTTGTGATCTCTGCCTAGGGGAGATGCTTTGTGGCAGAAAGAGGTTGCTTTCTGTTTGATCTGGCCTAAGTTAGTGACACCAAATGACAGGTACAGCTGACAGGCAGTGATGATAGAATAAGACCTTATTTATCCAAGCAGACTGCTGAATGAGGCTGCTTAGCCTGAAAGTCACAGAGCTGATGGCTCCTTTCTCATTTGAGAATGGATTGCACCCATGATTCCGTGTAAACTTTCCATTTAAGTATGAAGCCAAAGAAGTCTTGTTTCCAATAAGGACCTAAGATGTGTCTACTCCCTTGTTTTCAGACCTCAACACTCACTGATGCTAGAGAGCAAATTCTACATATAAGACAAATCCCACCCCTGAGGGCAGAATTTGGATTGTCTGCTTCATTTATACTTTCCAGAACATTTACTAGACTGCTCTGTCCACAGAAGGCAGTTACTAATTGTGCTTTGAAAGGATTACTTCTACTTTCCAGTGTAGGCAGGCTAAATAGCTCAGTTTGCAAACAGAATTTTCTCTAATCTTGAAAAGCCTGTACGAAGACTTATTAAAAAATAAAATCTGAGTTTTTCATAACTAAGGGTTTAATTTTGATTAACCTATGCTTGAGGAAGAGATAATTTTTGTGAATGTTCAAGGTTCATATCATAATTCTTAGGCCTAAAGTGGAACTAGTTGGCTTTGCTTTTATGAATCTTAAATATGCTTTTCCAGGGAGCCTTCCAACCCACAGCCTACCACAGTGGTGGGATTTAAAGTCTTTATACTATAATATGAAGACATTTATTTTTGTTATTTGACATCTATTATGTTATCTAACACTATGCTGGAAAATCATGATCAAAAGAAGCCCAGAGACTATTCTGAGATTTATGTCCTATACCAAAATGAAATCTCTGGATCAACTCTTGATTCCTGATCAACACATGTACCATCTTGACCCTGCCTGCATTGGCTCTAGGAATTTATGCAACTGCCTGCAAAATAAGATCACCAAATCCTTGATGATGTCTTTCCTATAATTTGTTTATCATAAGATGCTCCAGTCCATCTGTAGGGTTGCTAGATGACCACTCAATTTGTTCAATATGAAATGCTTTCTCTAAAGGATATTTAAGGTCTATGCTTATTAAGTTCAGAAGAGAGTAAACCAAGAAGGATTAAGTGTAGCTGATTGATGTTTTAAATTCCTGGAAATTTCCCTTTGAAACTCCAAAATTTTACTTCTTAGAACCTAAATGGAAATGATCTAAATCAGTGCCAACACATAGAAACATGTGGGCCACGTATGTAATTTTATGTTTTTAGCATGACTATTGTAGATACCTCATATAAGAGAACTCATGCAATAAGGAGAGAATTGCATTTTATGGAACACAAACATAGATAAGCAAAAATCTTAGAAGTTGAAAATCATAAGAGCCATATTAAAACAAACACAGGTAAAATTAATTATATGTATATATATTAGGATAATACATCCAAAATATGAGAGATATATTTTAAAATTATTGAGATTTTTTTTTATAGTAAATCTTCAAAATACAGGGTGTATTTTAAAGCACATCTGAATTTAGACTAGTCACATTTCAAGTTCTCAGCCATGTTTGTCTAATGGCTAGTCCATTGAAAGCACAGATCTACATGCCTGAGTCATTCCCTGGAGGCAAAGAAGGATGGTTACACAGAGCATTACACTGACTGAGACAAACTGAGTGCAAATCCTCAGTGCCACCTGTGGGTGACTTTGGACAAAAAAAAAAAAACCTCAATTTTCTCATATGTAAATCAGGGATAATGTCTATCTTGTTGTAGGCTAGTTTGTTATTTAAATGTAAAAATCATATGGTGTAATTTACTTTGTCAATTTCTTTAATACTTTAAAAATAAATTTCAATATGAAATACATTGAAATCATACTGTTTAAAAAAAAAAAGCTACATGTGTTTATCAATGTCCTCCAGTCATCTTTTATGTAATGCATGAATGAAATCATCTGATCTTTATGAACGTTCTTATATATATAAGATGTGGTACACCAAACCTCTGTGACAATAGCTAACAACTGAGTGCTCACTGTAGGCCAACTATGCTGTATGTGCATCGCGTGTGTGATACCATGTGAGCCTCACAACAACTATCTGAGATACATATCATTGTACAAAAGGAAATCAGGCTTATGGAACTTACACGGATTGCCCATTGTCATGCTATGTGCGCATGATGGAGGTTTGTCTATCTGATTCTACCACCTTTCCTCTTCGCCACACACTAGTATTTGACATGTATTTGTGAAGTTGATTAAAGAATGCATCATTTGGTGCATGTGTAGTGTATTTTCTTACGTTCCCAGAGAGCTCATGTTCAAATATCACAACTTTTTACCTGTGGTGTTTTTAAATATTATCTATATACCACCAGTTAGTCTGTCAATCATAATAACCAAAATTCCATTTTCTTAAATATTATTTTTATGTAGTTTATTTACAGTAGGGTTTGAGGACATAAAAATTACTATCAGGAGCAAAAGCAACTGCATTTTCTTTTAAAGGTGCAGTTTATATTTTTTGAATTTAGTTACTTATATCTACTTTTAAATACGCTTGCCATTTATCCACATATAAAGTATATGTTGTGTATAGGCTATAACTAAATTTATTTAATTTTTTTTAATTTTTCTTTTTTTTCTTTTTGAGACAGACTCACTGTTGCCCAGGCTAGAGTGCACTGGCACAATCTCGGCTCACTGCAACCTCTGCCTTCTAGGTTCCAGTGATTCTCATGCCTCAGCTTCCCAAGTAGCTGGGATTACAGGCGTGCGCTACCATGCCCAGCTAATTTTTTGTGTTTTTAGTAGAGACCAGGTTTCACTATGTTGGCCAGGCTGGTCTCGAACTCCCGGCCTCAAGTAATCTGCTGGCCTCGACCTCCCAAAGTGCTGGGATTACAGGCGTGAGCCACCATGCTTGGCCACTAAATCTATTAATTTTATTCCCCTTCCATGTAGGATTCCATACATGTGTGCAAATTTCTTGTTTTGTTACTGTGTGAAGAACACTTAACATGAAATCTGCCCTCTTAAAATTTTAGTGCATAGTATTTTTTTTAATCTATAAGCACAATGCTTATAGATCTCTAGAATTACAGAGATTCTAGATTGTACAGCAGATCTCTAGAAATTACTCATCTCATATAACTAAAATTTTATACTCATTGAATAGCTACTCCCCATTTTCCCTTGCCCCAGATCCTGGCAGCCACCATTCTACTTTCTGTTTCTAGGAGCATGACTTTTTTAGACACCTCATATAAGAGGACTCATGCAACAAGGAGAGAATTGCATTTTATGGCACACAAACATAGATAAGCAAAAATCCTAGTAGTTGAAAACCCTAAGAGCCAAAGCAATATTTAAAAAAAAACAGGCTCATACCTGTAATTCCAACACTTTGGGAGGCCGAGGTGGGCAGATCATGAGATCAGGAGATCAAGACCATCCTGGCCAACATGGTGAAACCCCATCTCTACTGAAAATACAAAAAAAATTAGCTGGGCATGGTGGCACACCCCTGTAGTCCCAGCTACTCAGGAGGCTGAGGCAGGAGAATTGCTTTTGCTTGAATCCAGGAGGTGGAGGCTGCAGTGAACCAAGATCACGCCACTGCACTCCAGCCTGGGCAACAGAGTGAGACTCCGTGTCAAAAAAAAGAAAAAGAAAACGTTAAAATCAGGATTTTTACAACCTGATTTTAAGACTAGCTATGAAACAACAGTATTGAGACAGCGTAGTATTGGTGGATGGACATGTGGATCCATAGGAAAGAATACAGTCTAGAAATAAATTCAGATATAGATGATCAATTAATTTTTGACAAAGGTGTCAAGGAATTCAATGGGACGTTCTCTTAAACAAATGGTGCTGGAACAACTGAATATCTTCTTGGAAAATACATGAACTCATTTATAGGCAGAAAGCAGTTCAGTGGTTTCTTGGTCACAGGGACAGAGGTTGGACTACAAAAGGGCAGAGAGAACCTTTTGGAGGTGATGGAAATACGCCATAGTTTGATTGTGGTAATGATTTTACAGGTGTACACAACTGTCAAAGTCACTGGGTTTTAAAGAGTAATATAGGGTTTTTGTACATAAATTATATTTTTATGAAGTTGATTTTTAAAAATAGGTATCCAGAAATGACTAATTTTATTCTTTTATTATTTTCCATGGCAAGCATAAGATGAACTCATCCTCAAATTCTAGGGATATATCTTCAGGGGGGGCCTGTTATTTAAAAAAATACATTTCACCAATTCACTGGAATTTTAAAATTCCAAGTAACACATCCTTTATAATCAGAAGGTGCAATTTCTCCATTAAATGACAGAATGGGAAACAAAATAATTGCTTTAAAATAATTAGTCCATTTGGCAGGATTCAAGAAATTTGAAAAGATAGCTAGTTACTATATAAGAAGGATTTGGTTGGCTTTTAGTTTAAATCAGGACTGTTAGAACCTAAAAGAGGATACCAAAGTGGTTTTAGCATCTACTTTTCCAAACAAAAACGATAGCATTCAACGTCCCATTGTTTATTACTATATAAGAAGGATTTGGCTGGCTTTTAATTTAAATCAGGACTGTTAGAACCTAGAAGAGGCTACCAAAGTGGTTTTAGCATCTACTTTTCTGAAGAAAAACGGTAGCATTCAACATTCCATTGTTTATTCGGTTGTGCTGTAAGACAAACTGAGATGATTTCTTGAGACCTGTTTTAGATATATAGAATTAAGCACAAGTAACATGAAGTAACCTATTTACTCTGGTAATATACTAAAACTTTTTATTTCTTTAAGACTTCATTTTTTACATGAATGTGTAACTTTTTATAAGAAAACTTTAGTCTTGGGTTTTGTCTCCATCTAGTGGTCATGTTGGTCTTTTCCATTTACAGTCAGTCTTGGGTTAATGATGCATCGCCTATACTGACAGTGATCTCATGAAATTATAATGGAGCTAAACATTTCCTATCACCTAGTGATGTTGTAGCTGTCATTAGGTCATAGCACAACACATTACTCACATGTTTGAGGTGATGCTAAATGTAAACCTACTGCACTGCCAGTCATGTTTACATACAACTATATACAGTACACAACACTGGATAATGATAATAAACAACTATGTTACCGGTTTATGAATTTACTATAATATACTTCTGGTCATTATTTTATGGTATTCTTCCACTTATTAAAAAAAGTGAACCATAAAACAGTTTCAGGCAGGTCCTTCAGGGGGTATTCCAGAAGAAGGCATTATTACCATAGGAGATGACATAGGAGTAACTCCATGAGTGTTATTGCCCCTGAACACCTGCCAGAGGACAAGATGTGGAGGGAGAAGACAGTGATCATGATGACCCTCTGTTGGCCTAGACTAAGTATGTGTTTGTGCCTTTGTTTTTAACAAAAAAGTTTAAAAAGTAAAAAAATATATAAATAATGCATATTGAAAATACAAAAAAGCTCATAGAATGAGGCTATAAAGAAAAAAATAGTTTTGCATAGCTATACAAGGTGTTTGCATTTTAAGCTAAGTGTTATTACAAGAGTTAAAATGTTTTTTAAAATTAAAAGTTTATAAAGTAAAAAAAGTACAGTAAGCTAAGGGTAATTTATTATTGAAGAAAGAAAAATATGTTTGCATAAATTTAGTGCAGCCTAAGTCAATAGTGTTGATAAAGTCTATAGTAGTGTTCGGTACTATCTTAGGCCATCACATTTGCCCACCACTCACTAACCCACTCAGAGAAACACCAAGTTCTTCAAGCTCCATTTAGGAAGTACACACTCTACAGGTATACCTTTTAAAGTCAACTATACCATGTTTTTACTGTACCTTCTCTATGTTTAGATTTCTTAAGATACACAAATACTTTCCTTGTGTTACAATTGCCTACATATGCAGTATAGTAACATGTTCTACAGGTTTGTAGCCTAGGAGCAATAAGCTATACCAAGTAGCCTAGGTGTGTAGTAGGCTACGCCACCTAGGTTTGTGTGAGTGCATTCTGATATTTGAACAAGGATGAAATTGCCTAGTAACACATTTCATTAAGTGACGCATGACTGTAATTGAAATTTTTAAAGGATAAGCCAACTATCCTGGGGATTTTTCATTCTGTTTTTGTTGTTCATTTTTAGTTTTTTTGGTAAGAATTGAAAAACTATTGAGTACTATGCTTATTACCTGGGTGATGACATAATTTGTACACCAAACTCCTGCAACATGTAATTTTCCTATACAGCAAATGTGCCCCTGAACCTAAAAAAAAGTTAAAAAGAGAAAAATGGAAACCACAGTTCATACCTAAAACAGTACCTTTCATACTTATTTGTATCAGTAACTTCTTTCAAGAGAATATGCATTGGTATATAATTGAAGACACACATATAACGATTGGAAATAAAAAAAAATCAAAAGCCATTTAGAAGGAGAAAGAAGGAAATAAACCACCTAAATCAATATAGTTACTAAAATTGATAGATTATCTTTAAGGTTTTTGGTAATGAAGAAAAAAGAGGAAGACAGTAATTGCTTTTTTTGTTTGTTTGTTTGTTTGTTTGTTTTTGAGACAGGGTCTTGCTCTATCACCAAGGCTAGAGTACAGTGGTGCGATCATGACTCACTGCAGCCTTGAACTCCTGGACTCAACTGATCCTCCAGCCTCTGCCTTCTGCGTAGCTAAGACTACAGGGCAAGCCACCACGCCCAGCTAATTTTTTAATTTTTCTTTTATAGAGACAGAGTCTTGCTATGTTGACCAGGCTGGTTTTAAACTCCTGGCCTCAAGCAATCCTCCTGCCTTGGCCTCCAAAGGTGCTGGGATTATAGGTGTGAGCCATGGTACCCAGCCTTTCTTTATGTTTGTTTTGTGCATATTTTTTAATTTGATCAAATAAACCACATTTTTATGAGTAAAAATATTTTTAGACATTTTTTCTAAATAAAATATTCTTAATTTTTGTATAATTTTGTAGAACTATAGCATACACAAAGTAAAATTCAGAAATCTTCGTGAATTCTTCAAAGTGAATAGGGTTATGTAACTATCACCCAGCTCAAGATCTAGAACATAATCAGCACCTCCAACAGCTACTTTGTGCTTCTGCTCAGTGTTCCCTCAAAGGTAACTACAATCTAACTTTTATTTCCATCATTTAGTTTTGCCTACATAAATATAGTAACTTACGTATATTTTTGCATTTGGTTTATTTCACTCAACATTACGTCTATGAAATTTCTCCATTTCTGCATGTAGTAGGGTTTTGTTCTTTTTATTGATGTATTCTGTTATACGAATATGTAATAATTTATATATACATGATATTGTTAACTTTTGGTGGGATTTTGCATTGTTTCCAGTTTGGGGATTTTATGAATAGTGCTGCCATAAACACTCTAGTACATGGTTTTGGTGTACGTACTATACCTTTCAGTGCATATCTAGTAAAGCCTGCTGAGCCACAGGATGTACTTATATTCCACTTTAGTAAAAACTGCCAAAACACTTCTGCAAAGTAGTTGTACCAATTTACACTCTTAGCAGGAAATGAGAGTTCCGATTGCTCCACATGCCCATGGCTCTTGTTACTGCCAGGTTTGTTGATTTTCATTTCTTTTTTTTTAAATAGCCATTCTAGTGGGCCTGTAGTATTAGCTCACTGTAGTTTAATTTGCATTATCCTGGTGACCAATGATGTGAAGCAATGTTTTTATGTGTGCTGACTGACCACTTGGATCTCCTCTTTCATGAAGTGCTTCATCTTTCTCCATTTTCTTTATGGGATGTGTCATTTCTTATTTTTACAAGTTCTTTATATATTCTCAATACTAGTTATTTTGGGAATATATGCTCTCTCAGTCTGTGGCTTGCCTTTTCACACTCTTACTGGTGATTTTAATGAAGAGAATATCTTAATTTTATTTATTTATTTACTTTATAGAGACAGGGTCTTGTGCTGTTGCCCGGGCTGGAGTGCACTGGTGTGATCGGAGCTCAGTGCAGCCTCAAATTCTGGGGCTCAAGCAATGCTGTCAGCCTCCCAAGTTGCTAGGACTACAGGTGCATGCCACCATGTGCAGCTAATTCATGTATTTGTTTTTGTAGAGACAGAATCTTGCTATATTGCCCCAGGCTGTTCTCAGACTCTTAGGCTCAAGCCATCCTCCTGCCTCGGCCTCCTAAAGTGCTGGTATTACAGGCATGAGCTACAGCATCTGGCCTGAGAATATCTTAATTTTAATGACCTCTAATTTATCTATTGCCTTCTTTTGATTGGTGCTTTTGGTTTCCTGGTTGAAAAATATTTGTCTACCCCAAGATCATGAAGGGTTTTTTCATTGTTATACTCTAGAACCTTTTGTGTTTTACCTTTAGTGCTATTCTTGAGTTGATATTTGCATTTGACACATGGTAGGAGTCAAAGTTCATTTTCCCATATTAATATCCAATTTATCAATGCCACTTAATAAAAGGAATAGTCCCTCACACACACACAAATACACACACACTACATTGCAGTGAAACTTTTGTCATTTATCTGGTGATCATATTTAGTTGGGTCTGTTTCTAGACTCTATTTTGTTTCATTGAGCTATCTTTGCCCCAATACCCCAGTTTTAATATTTTGGCTTTATCGTAAGTCTTATTATGTGGTAGTGTAGATATCCCAACTTTACTCTTATTTTTCAAGGTTGTTTTGACCATTCTTGCCCACTACATTTACCTTTTTTTTTTTTTTTTTTGATACGGAGTCTTGCTCTTTCACCTGGGCTGGAGTGCAGCGGCACTATCTCGGCTCACTGCAACCTCTTCCTCCTGGGTTCAAGCCATTCTCCCGCCTCAGCCTCCCCAGTAGCGGGGATTACAGGCACGCACCACCACACCCAGTTAATTTTTGTATTTTTAGTAGAGACGGGGTTTCACCACGTTGGCCAGGCTGGTCTCAAACTCTTGACCTCGTGATCCATCTGCCTCAGCCTGCCAAAGTGCTACATTTACTTTCTAATTTTAGAATCTCCTTGTCAACATTTATTTTAAACAACCCTGCTGAGATTCATATTGGGATTACATGAAATTTCTAGATCTAGTTGAGGAAAATTAACATCATTGTAATATTCGGTGTTACAGTTCTTGAATATACTGTAATATATTTCTGCATTTATTTAGGTATTACTTTTTGTTGATAATGTTTTAGAGTATTCTGTTGGAATTCTTTCTCTCTTTTTAAAGATTTATTCTTAATGTATTTTTTGGCTCTCAACGCTGTTATAAATGTTACTGTCTTTTACATTCCATTTTTAATTTTTTTTACTATATAAAAGTAACATTTATTTTTCTCTATTGACCATGTGTCCACTGGCCTTGATAAATTTATTAATTCCAATAGCTTACCTGTACATTCATTTTCTTTTCTTTTCTTTTTTCTTTTTGAGACGGAATCTCACTCTGTTGCCAGGCTGGAGTGTGGTGGCGCGATCTCAGCTCACTGCAACCTCCATCTCCCAGGTTCAAGCGATTCTCCTGCCTCAGCCTCCCGAGTAGCTGGGACTACAGGCATGCGCCACCACACCCAGCTAATTTTTGTATTTTTAGTAGAAACGGGGTTTCACCATGTTGGCCAGATGGTCTTGATCCCTTGACCTCGTGATCCACCCGCCTTGGCTTCCCAAAGTGCTGAGATTACAGGCATGAGGCACCGCGCCTGGCCTGAATTTTCTGTGTATACAGCCATGTTGACAGCTAATAACAGTTTCATTTCTTCCTTTTTAATTTTTTTAATGTGGTAAGTTATACAGTATTGATTTTAAACAACCTTGCATTCCTGCAATGATCAAAACTTGATTGTGATGTATTATCCATTTTTTAACATGTTACATTTGGGTTACATTTGCTAATATTTTATTTAATATCTGAATTGATCTTCTTGAGAGACACTGACCTATCATTTTCCTTTCTAGTAATGTTCTTTCAGATTTTGGTATAAAGATGAGTTGGGAAGTGTTAACTTTTTTTTTAATTCCTGCAAGAGGTTAGATAGAATTGGTGTTATTTCATTCTTAAATGTTTGGAAGAATGTACCAGTGAGGCTTTTTCTTTGTGGAATGTGTTTTAATTTTAAATTCCATATTTTTAGTGGTTATATTTTTATAACTACTTCTATTAAAGCTATATTTTTTCTTGTGTCTCTTTTGGAAACCTTTTAAGTAATTTATTTTATTTAAATTGTCAAATTTACTAGCATCAAATTATTCAAAATATCTTCCTATCTTTTTAATGCCTGTAAGATCTTTAGGTATAGATTTACCATTTCTGATATTGGTGAAACTAATCTTAAGTTTATTCTGTGAAAACTTACAAATGATAGTTGACAGAATGAACAGCATCTTTAAAAATAGTTTTGCTTAAAATTCAGAAATATTTCTTATTTGACTTTTTCCCATTGGTTCTCGATAAAAATTAAGAATATAATGTTAAAATAGCATCATGAGTCAATCAAATGAAATCTAGGTGTTTTTGCTTTCAAATTATATAAACCCATATTAGGTAAGGATATAATGAGTATAAGTCATTTAGAATAAATTTTTGGAAATTATTTCTGCCATTTGAGTTGCCATAACTCACCTGTCAAATGATTTCAGCCATATGGACTTCTGATAGGTGAAGGGCTCAGCAAAAGCCAAGGCATGTTGGCAGTAACATAACTGGGTAAGAATGGCAATGAATTCACTCCAAACATATTAGGTGAAAGTTATACACACGCATACACACACATCAACAACTCTGTTCAAATCAAATCTTATGCAAAATGTGAGCTCAACTACATAAGGGCAGGGATTTTTGTATGTTTTGCTCATGGTTACATCCTTAGCACTTATAAAAGCTCCTGACACAAAGCCGTCATTCAATAAATATGTATTAAATGAATGAGGAGTGCCTGAACTGCCTGGAGAAACACTGTGGGTACTGGGGAGCAGTTTGAAATTCAAACTCCTGTTAAGAAAAATCTCTCAGAAAATCTCTCAGAAAATAGTGCAAAAATACAGAGATATAAAAAAGGAATACAACCTTTCCACACAACCTTTTAATTGCCTCTCTCTCTATATATAAAATATAGATAGATATCTCTTTACAGAGAGAGAGAGAAAGAAAGAGAGAGAGAGAGCACGATCTCCTGCTTTTGCTATGTGAGCTGCCTGTTCCTCCTTTGTCTTCCACCATGATTGTAAGTTTCTAGAGGCTTCACCAGAAGCCAAGCAGATGCCAGCATCGTGCTTCCTGTAAAGCCGGCAGAACTGTGAGCCAATTAAATCTTTTTTCTTTATAAATTACCCCGTTTCAAGTATATAGCAATGCAAGACTAGCCTAATATAATTGTGATAGTAATGTAAACATTAAATATTACTCTAGTCAAAATTTCAATTTATCTATAATAGTAGTATAAAGGAGCAGTAAGTATATGTGACACAGGGAGTATGAAAATCAACATGATATCTAAAATTGAAAAACATAAAAAGCAGCAATATAAGGATTTGGTATTAAAAGTGTTTGGCTCTGGGGTACAATGGAGACAGAGGAGGTCTCCTGTATTTGGTTGCAAGCCTTGTAGAACGATTTAATACTATAAAACAATGCACATTCAACTTTCATAAAATTAACACCACAACGTAATCCATTTTTTAAGGACTGCAAAACCAAAACCAAGACAAAAGCAACCTTATGCTCCAAATAAAACCCTGAATTTTTCTACTTGCTCTTCAAATTAAAATTTGCTGAATTTGATTTCATCTGCAAAGTTAGTTATTAGTTTATTAGTTTTGTGAATACAAAAGAGCTTGGAAACTACAATTAGCTTAATGATAGTAATAATGTACAACGTGAAAGTTGGGATTCATCAGCATTTACTTATTCAATCATGTTGCGTGTGTGTAGCAGGGAGCGGGATGCGACAGGCACAAGGCTGCGTGAAACCAGCAACCGTGCCTTGTACTCACCTGCACACCGGTTCCACTTCTAACTTTTCTGTTCTGGGCAGTGATCTATTCTGTCGGCTTTGGGACCAGACTTCTGAGTCCACATTCCAACGGTGCCGCTTCCTCGCTATGAGGCCTCATGCAGTTTCCTTCGCTTTTTCTGAATCTCAGATGCTGTATCTGGGAATAGTAAAGCCTCTCTTGCCGAGCTCGTGTGAGAAATTAACGAGAAATTAATGGAAAGTCCTTTGCTTAGGTCAATGATAATAATAACCCCAGCCCCATAACTTCAGCGCCTTCTTTGGCGCGCGAGATACCTAGGGCCTCGGAAGGCGGGCCAGGGGCGGGGAGAATCGGCAGTCACTATGGCAACCCGAGACGCCTCGCGTGCCGGGCGGCCTGCGACTGAGCTGAGAAGGAAACAGTGCCCGGGGCTCTCAGAAGACAGCTGCGGCATGACAGGCGAGGAGGCAGTAGTGGTGACCGCAATGGTGGCGCCCGAGGCGTGTCGCGAAGAGGAGCAGCCTCCGCCGCCGGCAGGGCTGGGGTGCGAGGCGCGAGAGGAGCCCGGCCGCGGCCGCGTAGAGCACGGCCAGCAGTGTGAGTTCAGCTCCCGCCGCGGACGCTACCGGGAGGAGGGGCGTGGAGAACGAGTGACTGGGCAGCTGGGGGAAACCGCAGTGGAACTGGCTGAGAAGGTTTGGGGCAGGGGAGGTGGAGCTGCTGCTTTTGACAGAGCCAGAGATGATGGCACTGGGGCAGAAAGCATCGGTTCATCTTTCCAAGCCCTCCTTCCCGATAGCCTGGCTGAACCCAGGGTCTGGACATCAGCTCCGATTTAATCGGTAGTTGCATTCTTCTGAAAGGAATTACACACACACACACACACACACACACATTTATATGTATACCATTTTATACATGCATTTGTATATGTATATGTATGTGCATGTATGCATGCGTATACACCCTTAGAAACACGCAGCTCATTTTGCCAGTTATTTCATTTTACAGATGAGGAAATTGAGATCTAGACCAGAGGAAAGAAAGTGACTTGCCACAGTCAGTCAGTGCAGGTGAAATACTTAAATCACTTTTAACTTCCATCTCTTGGACTCTCAGTCTACAACTACCCAATCC
Organism: Papio anubis; assembly: GCF_008728515.1. Classification (NCBI taxonomy): domain Eukaryota; kingdom Metazoa; phylum Chordata; class Mammalia; order Primates; family Cercopithecidae; genus Papio; species Papio anubis. Next base: position 39,924,430 of record NC_044987.1, on the reverse strand, counting down.
TTTTAGAATCTCATAATTATGGGTCACATTTTAACGCACTGTTCTTTGCTCTCTGCCCTGCCAAACACACAATATTCAAATAGGTAAAGACAGTTCTGGCCCACAGCCACAGTGGAAGTGGCTGTAATTTGGGTCCTAGCCAGGTTGTTACTCACCCATACTGTTTCATGAATTAACAGATATTTCACAGCCTCTTGCACCCCAGGTCTTGAGTAGGTGCTAAGGAATGATGGTGAGAATAATAGACCAGAGGAACAGAGTAGTTTCCAGCCCTTCTGCAGCGCCTCCTTGATTGTCTTTCTGGAGAGCAGACTGGGGTTCTCCACGGTTCCTCTGCGCTGGCGGGCCCCAGGAGAGAGGGTTGGGCCGAAGCACCTCCTTTGGTGGACCACACACTCTCCTCCCCAGAGACCTCATCAAGGAGTTACAGAACCACTGCCTCCTGGTGAAAGGGGCCTCTTCCCTGGGCATCAGCTCCAGTATGACTATGAAACGTCATTCCTTGTGTTATTATCAGCAGCATGCAGAGACTTTGCTTAGATATATTTAATAAATTCAGTATATTTGGGTAATGGAGATTACCCACATAAATTCAGTATATTTGGGTAATGGAGATCCTTTACTCCTACTTAAAATTATTATGATTATTATGATTTTTAGACAGCTCTGTTGCCAGGCTGGAGTGCAGTGGCATGATCTGGGCTCACTGCAACTCCACCTCCTGGGTTCAAGCAATTCTCATGCATCAGCCTCCTGAGTAGCTGAGATTACAGGCACACACCACCATGCCCGGCTAATTTTTTCTCATTTTTAGTAGAGACAGGGTATCGCTAAGTTGGCCAGGCTGGTCTTCAACTCCTGGCCTCGAGTGATCCATTCGCCTCAGCCTCCCAAATTGCTGGGATTACAGGCATGAGCCACCGTGCCCGGCCTCCTACTTCAAATCCTATCAGGAAACTTCCCCATTAAAGATGCTAGTATCTAAGTTTCTTTAGTCCTGTGGCTCTAGGAGTAAAAGGTGGGATTAACATTCACTCATCAATTTAACATATATTGAGTCTTTACTACATGCCAGGCATTGGACAAGTTTCAGGGAAAGGACTAATGTCTTAAGGTAGATGTCCAAACTTTCACAAGCTCACAAAGTTGGAGTGGGAAAATGAAAGAGTTCCTGCCTCAGCCTCCATCAGAACCTCCTTTTAGGGGCTCAGCCTAAGTAGAGACAGGCTGTTCGCACAAGCACAAAGTACTCAGTTAATTTTCAAATGTCTCTAATTATTGGAAAAGTCTTCAGTCTCTCTACAGCTTCTACTCCCTAATCACAGGACTGCTCTCAAACACGAAATGTGGTTGTTTCCCAGGTAAACATCCTTGAATTATATAAAGGCGGCTATTTGAGCACCAACCAAATCTTTCATAGACTTAATGTCACCTTTATTTTATTTAATTTTTGCTTTTTTTTTTTTTTTTTTTTTGGAGATGGAGCCTCACTCTGTCGCCCAGGCTGGAGTGCAGTGGCACAATCTTGGCTCACTGCAACTTCCCCCTCCCGGGTTCAAGCAATTCTTTTGCCTCCCAGGTAGCTGGGACCACAGGCACGCACCATCACACCTGGCTAATTGTTGTATTTTTAATAGAGATGGGGTTTCACCATGTTGGCCAGGCTGGTCTTGGACTCCTGACCTCAAGTGATCCGCCCACCTCAGCCTCCCAAAATTCAGGGATTACAAGCGTGAGTCACCGTGCCTGGCCAATGTCACCTTTAAGATCACTTGTAGTGCTCTAACCTGGCTGGCTGGCCACTTCTTCCAACAATCTCCAATGTATCAAATCACTGAAACCTGTATTCTAGGTATGAACTGATTAGTAGAGTGCAGTTGATCTATAACTATGGGTTGTAATAAACTATAAACAATTTTTAATAACCCTAGGAGCTTGGGAGACTCAGGTAAGTGTGGCTTCTCATTTTCATGATTTTAGTTTTATGACTTAAGGAAGCTACTTTCTCAACTATAAAACAGGAATAATTATACTTGCCCATAGGTCATTGTGAGAAAGGGAAATAGTAATATATGTAAGATGCAATTGTTATTAGCTCTCAGCAAAAAAACAAACAACAACAACAACAAAGAATCCCAAAAACCTGGAATAATATTGTTTCAAAAGAAATTCTGGAATAACATTGTTCTTAGTTATCCTTCTCAGTGATCACAGCTCCTCATGTCTATATAAACAAGACATCTATCGACCAATCCACTCAAAATGCTGGTAAAGATCAACATCAAACTGCTATGTTAGAGTTTGTAGAATTTTCTTTCTCTCTTTCCCTTCCTTCCTTTTTTCTTTTTTTTATTTTCTTTCCCTTCCTTTTCTTTCCCTTTCTCCTTTTCTTTCCTTTTTCCTTTCCTCTTTTCTTTCTCCTTTCCTTTCTCCTTTCCTTTCCCCTTTCCTTTCCTTTCTTTTCTCCTTTCTCCTTTCTTTCCCTTTTTCCTTTCCTCTCCTCTCCCTTCCTTCCTAGCCAAGTTTGTGAAAACTTTTTCTGCCTGAAAGTTCTCTCTCCTCTCCCCTCCCTTTCTCTCCCCTCCTTTCCTTTCTTCTCCCGAGCAGGAGATATTTGTTCGTACTAGCTCCTTAGTACTCTCCCAATTACCACAATTCTTCAAATCACCTTTAGTGATTTCTTCTGTACATTTTCCTAGCAGCAGGACTGAAATTTATCAGGAGACCTGAACTGACAGCAGGTGATCTTTTCCTTTCTGTTGTTCTGTTATAGGCTTAGTTTTCTTCCTAGCCAAGTTTGTGAACCCTTTTTCTGCTTGAAGATCATGATTTAACAGATTAAACCAAAGTTAGGCTTCAGTAATGCTGTTCCCATATTTTATTCATATGACTTCCAACTTTGGGGAAACAAGAATGAGACCCTGAAAGTATGTAATTCTAACTTTTTCATGTCTGAGGGTGTGTCTGGATCTTCATGACTGGGAATGACCTGGGATCACTGCCGGAAGCAGCAGGTCTCTCGCCCCATTTGTGCCAGTCTGCATCCCCGTCAAATTGACTCACTTGTGTTGTTTATTGATTAGTCTGGAAAAGATGACATACCTGCCCATATATATGGGAGTTTAAAATCAAATAATAAACAACTAAAGTTTAGGTTTTCAATGGTTCCTTGAATTGAGCTTTTGGGTACTGAGATTAGAACTACCGGTTCACTGACATTCACAGTTACTGTATAACTGCATTGACAGACATGCACACAGAATAGTCTTTAGTTAGAGCTCTAATTTAACAGTGCTTAGTTCTAACTGGACACACATTTGTTGAGCATTTATTATTACATCAAGCTCTATTCTAAGACTCTGATGAACTGAAGAGGCAACATCCCTGCCCTTATGGGGTCTGTGATCTGGTAAAGAAGATATTAAATGAATAGCTACACAAATAATTGTATATAAAGAAATGAAGCTGTATCCAAAATGCAATAAGTAAAATGAAAAATAAAGTAGGGTGCCATGATAGAAAGTCCTTTCCAGATTGTGGCGTAAGGGAAAGTTTCCCTAAAGAACTAATGTTTAAGGCAAGACCTAAAATTTGAGTAGAAGTTATATAGGCAAAACCAGCAGAAAGGCAGCTCAGGTAGCAAAAACAGCATGTGCAAAGGTAGGAATGAACGGAAGGGCCATGTGGCTGGAGCTCAGAGAGCAAGAGAGAGAGGCTGACAGGAGAGACTGCGGATATGGGTAGGCCCAATAGCACAGAGCTCTTCTGTTTCTCTGGAGTTCTGACATCTGGACTGAGCAGAAGAAATGTAGCTACGGTGTTTAGAACAAACAATTCAGTCCTTGACTGTAGTAGTCATGTCCTATAGGTCCAGATATAGAAGCCAGGGAAAAGTCCTATGTCCATAAGTGGTTCACTACTACAATTCAGTTTCACTCTTTTAAAATGACGATTTAAAAATGCTGAGATTTTGTTCTCTCTTCTGTACCTGGATTGTAAGCTCCATACACACATCTGTCTTATTCATTGTTCTGTCTTCAGCCCCTAGCCAAATGCTTGTCACAGAGTAGGTCTTTAATAAGAGTTCATTGAATAAATGAGTGCAAGTTTTCTTGAAGCTAATGAGAAAACTTTATATATTTCTTCCTAACACCTAAAAGAGGTACCTGAAACTTACCCTACAAGTTCAGGAATTACATGAAAACGTGAAGTCCCAAAAGAACCTAAAGTTCCCATGGAAGAGATCTTTCCAAGATAGAGCCTTCAGGGCAAATTGTCTGATATTTGTATGGAATAACATGTCTTCTTTTTAAAAAATTGTTATCATGTAGATATAATGGCTAGAAGATTGGGCAGAATTTATACTAAGTAATTGATTTTGTTAATGCCGTTATAGGGAAGAAATTTTTATATTGTGAGCCACATAAGAGAATTAAGGAAGTACTGGAAGAAGAACTTTATATTAAGAGAGATGAATGCCACATTAAAAATCCAGCTGCAGGTAATCTCAGTGACAAATGAAGTATATTTGTGAAATGAATATGAAATTGCTTATTTGATGACAGAGTATTTTATTATAAAACCATACTATTGAAGTAAAAATAGGTTTTTGGATAGTTCTTGAACTAGTTTATAATTAATTTGCTTATATCCAAATAAACTTTCATATCTAGAAAAAAAAATAGGCTGGGCGTGGTGGCTCACGCCTGTAATCCCAGCACTTTGGGAGGCCGAGGTGGGTGGATCACGAGGTCAGGAGATCGAGACTGTCCTAGCTAAAACGGTGAAACCCCATCTCTACTAACAATACAAAAAATTAGCCAGGCGTGGTGGTGGTGCCTGTAGTCCCAGCTACTCAGGAGGCTGACACAGGAGAATGGCGTAAACCTGGAGGTGGAGCTTGCAGTAAGCCAAGATCGTGCCACTGCACTCCAGCCTGGGCGACAGAGCGAGACTCCATATCAAACAAACAAACAAAAAAAGAGGTAGATATCAATATGTACTTTCCTGTCCCACTTTCTTGGTGGAGTTATTTCTATTTAATGACATGTACAATGTTTTCCAAGTGCCTGAAAAACACAATAATATCTTTAATCTTTATCAATATAGGTATGACAAGTAACAGTGGTTTCCAAACTTTAGATTTGCATCAGAATTACCTGGGAGCTCATTAAAAGCAGATTGCTGGGCGCCACCCCTGGCATATCTGGCTCAGTAGGTCTGCAGTGAGGCCCAAGAATTTGGATTTGCAAATCACTGACTTAGCAGACTTTGCAAATCACTGACTTAGCAGAACCTAATCATCCTGGGATTTCATCCCATAAAGGATCTGAGCACTGATAGCTCTTATTGATCGTTCATGTGTGAAAGAGATGCTCTAGGAGCCCCAGAATCCCAGATGTTAGTTTGAAACTGCTGACACCCTTCTTATTCATGGTTCCTTCTCAACGATTACTAGATGTATATTTCATGCTATCCCAATCATCAGATTTTTATTGTGACACTCTTGGGTATCAGCAGTTGCTAGAAGAAATAACAAAACTATTGTATTGCATAGACTCCTTCATTAAGAGACCTTGACATTTTTTATGGAGAATTGTTGGTCAACCTGCGAGTGAGGTCCCAATTCACTAAGGATTCCTAAGAGATAGGCTGCAGGACCAGAAGTCCATCATTTCAGATTACATGATGTATGTTGTCCCCACTGTACTTTTTTTTTTTTTTTGGAACGGAGTCTCGCTCTGTCACCCAGGCTGGAGTACAGTGGCACGATCTCTGCTCACTGCAACCTCTGCCTCCTGGATTCAAGCGATTCTTCTGCCTCATTCTCCTGAGTAGCTGGGATTACAGGCACACAGCACCACGCCCAGCTAATTTTTGTAGTTTTAGTAGAGATGGGGTTTCACCATGTTGGTCAGGTTGGTCTTGAACTCCTGACCTAGTGATCCTCCCGCCTTGGCCTCCCAATGTGCTGGGATTACAGGTGTGAGCCACCGCGTCCGACCCCACTTTACATTTCTAAAGCAGACATAGAAACTCCTTTGGGTCTTCTCGTATGACCCATTCTTATAAAAGGAGAGACCAATAAAATGGTGCAATTTGCTCCCATAATATCTTCAAGGAAAGTTTTAAAGTCTATTTTGAATTAAACGAATGGATGCGGAATGACCTACTAGATTTCAGCTGGGAAGCCCTGCCTACATGTACTATTTTCCTGGTGTTTAACATTTTTTTCTAAGTCTATACTGTTATATTTTGGATTTATCTTCATTGTTTTAAAAATCTATATAAAAGCTAGTTTATACACTAGCTGTATGTTGTATTATTCTTACTGGATACATTAGATTGTGAGACAGTCTGAGTGAATAGGATGTATCATTTGGTTTATAAAAATTCATTTTCCTAAGCAATCTTTTCAAATATCCTTTATATAAAATGAAGACTGTCTGGCTGCTTTTTAAAATAACATCCACTAGAGGTGGCACAGAGGTACTATTTTAGCCTAGAAAAATCTTTCAATGCTGAGAATAGATTCTATAAATTTGGGTTTTTAAATGATATACTTGTGGGAAATCCTGCTCTTTTTAAAATATATATCATGGCTAGAAGCCACATACCATTGGCCAGAACAGGGAATTAGCATCTAGCGAGGGTGCCACACTCTTCCAGCCCAGCCTCAGAGCCTAGAGGCCAGTCATTGAACCTTTGCTTCTAGTTCAGTTTGCAGTGACCCCTCCTTTATATATCTGATGACAGCCATGGCTTCTTTTCCTGGAAGACACATCTTGTTACATACATGCAGAATTTTGCATAAGACTTTTAGAGAATTGTGTGGTTCCTATAGCTACTATTTTAAAATATAAGTACATGTTAACCATTTTCTCCATCCCTTTACTTCTCCTTTGCTACTTCACCTATTCTAATTAAGCGTTTGCTCCCATGGGTCCAGGGAAACTGTTCTTTCCCAGGATTGCAAATAGCCTTCCTTTTGAAGGTCAAATCCAATGATCCCTCCAACATACTCAACCTCTCTGTAACGTCTGATGTAGTTGTTTTCTCCTTCCCTCTAAAAACACTTTCTTAGCTTGGCCTGTAGGTCACAATGCTCCATTTTCCTGGTTTTGCTCCTACCTCTTTAGCTATTCTTTCTCCATCTTCTTTGCTGGCTCTCCCTCCTCCTAGCCTGTATAATTTAGAGGGCTCAGTCACAGGCTCTTTTCTCTACCTACCCTCACACCTTGGGAGATCTAGCCCTATTGGGCTAATGACTCCAGCAGTTTTTATTTCTACCCCATACTTTTCCCTTTAAATCCCAAAACCTACTTGATTCTCCACTTGGATGTCGAATAGGCCTCTCAATCTTAAGATGTCCAGAACAGAACTCTTATTCTCTACCCCCAGGCTTTTAAAAACCCATAGGTCTTTCCCATATCATGAGATGGTACCACCAAACACCTAGAAGTTAGTTCCTCAAACTCCATATCCAGTCTATCAGCCAATTCTGTTGAATTCAGTATATATCCTAAATCCCCCACCAGCACGGTTGCCAAGCCCCTGTCACCTTTTGCAGGCCTGGCAATAGCATCCTATAACAGCCTCTACTACTGCCCCTGCTACTGTTAATTATCTGCACTGAAACCAGAGGGATCTTTTACAAACATGAATCGTTACATGTCACCTCCATGCTTAAAGCTGTCTGATGGCTTTTTATTATTCTGAGACTAGATTTCATGCTTCTATGGCCAGCTCACCTCTCTGATCTCATCTCCTATACTTTCCCACTCCACTTTAACCACACAGGCTTTCTTGACATTTCGGAACATGCCAAACCCATTTTTACCCCTTGGGACATTTAAATGTCACCCAGACATTCAGATGTCTTCCTCTCTCTTCATTCAGGCTTCAACTGCATATGCCGTCTTCTCAGAGAGGCCTTTCCGCTCCAGCAGGTCAAAATAGAAACTGTCCTCCAAGTCACCTTCTAATCCCTTATACTGCTTTCTTCTTTCTCCTGTTTTCTATTGCTACCTGAAATTTTATGCAGACAGTCCCCAACTTATCGCGGTTCAACTTAATGATTTTTCAATGTGATGGTGTGAAAGTTGCTTTTTTCCTGGGCTAGCGATATGCCGTATGACACTCGTTTGCAATGCTGGGCAGTGGTCATGAGCCGCAGCTTCTAGTTAGCCATTCTAATGTAAGTGTTCTGAGCATGTTTAAGGTAGGCTAGGCCAAGCTATGATGTTTGGTAGGTTAGGTGTATGAAATATATTTTCTACTTAGAATTTTTTTTCAACTTATGATAGGTTTTTCAGGATGTAACTCCATTGTAAGTCGAGGAGCATCCATCTTTCTTTATATACTTCTTTTTTGGCTATCTGTCCCACTAGAACACAAGCTATCTGAGGATAGGGGCTTAATTTTGCTTACCCCAAATCCTCACAAAGCTATATGATATTGATATTCTGATCCCCATCTTAGGATGAGTAAACTGAGATTTTGAGAGGTTTTTAACTTGCCCAAGGTTATGCATTAAGTAGCAGAACCAGATCCAAATTCAGATCTGACCCCCAATCCCATTGACTTTCTACTCACTATGGTGTCTCTGGTGACACATTATGGCTAAATGCAGTGGATACTGTTCTGCCTCTAGGTGGCTTGAGCTTTCTGCAACATTTGACATAGTTGATGGCTCTCTCCTTCAGCCTTGTTCCTTTCTCAAATTCCATGATACTGTCCTGATTCTCCCTCTACTTCTTTCTCACCCTCTGTTAAGCACTCTTTTTATTCACTCCATTCTCCAAATCTTGATGTTTATCAGAATGTTTCCGACAGTCTTATAATCTTGTTCCATTAGGTTTCCTGGGATTTTCTCAGACTTTCCACTATGGCCTCTCTAGGATGCCTCTGAAATGTGTCCCTGCAGGTAAACTTCTTTTCCTGGATGTCCCATAAGTCATAAGATAACTCAGGCCCAACATGACCAAAACAAAACTCACACCTCTGGGACGGTCACGGTGGCTAATGCCTGTAATCCCAGCACTTTGGGAGGCTGAGACGGGCAGATCACGAGGTCAGGAGATCGGGACCATCCTAGCTAACACGGTGAAACCCCGTCTCTACTAAACATACAAAAAAAAATTAGCCGGGTGCAGTGGTGGGCGCCTGTAGTGCCAGCTACTCGGGAGGCTGAGGCAGGAGAATGGCGTGAACTGGGGAGCTTGCTATAAGCCGAGCTCCGCCACTGCACTGCAGCCTGGGAGACAGAGTGAGATTCTGTCTCAAAACAAACAAACAAACAAAAACACACAAAAACTCACACCTCTCCCCGACTTGCTGCTTCCCTTATATCACCCATCCCAATGAATAGCATGGCCTAAGGTCCAAATGCAAAACCACAGAGCCATCCCCTATCTCCACACCAGACCACCATGTTCCACATCTAATTAGACTGTGAGAGGTACCTTAGTTTGGCTCAAGATCCCAAAATGTTGACCCGTATGCCAGGTTCACCTTGCAGACATATTTATTTGCCCTGCAGTATATTTTTTAAATATCTGAACCAGTTGTCAATATTTTAAAATAGAAATTTTATATACAACTAGACGTCTAGATTTTCTTGAGTGGTGATGGAGCAGGGAGGGTAAAGGATGATTTGACAACACTAAGGCACCATTTGCATCAGGCAACAGTGGCTGGGGTTGGGTTACAATGCCCCGTGCTGACCTGCCCACTCCACTGTTCAGCATCCTACACCAAGTTCCCTACTCCAGTGGGAAACATCACAAGTTATGTATGTTCACGTGCCCACTGCAAGTTTTTTCTTCTCATTGTAGAAATAGAAAAAATTGTTTCTCTTGTATGATGCCTTCATCAAAAGTAGTAAAAAAGGGAAAGACTGGGAGAACCAATTATTTCTTACCCCTGGCCAGCTTTACTTATATTACTGGCCTGGCCTCTTCCTATGTATATTTGAATTTGTGACTTTGGATAAACACTACATCCTATTTTGCAGATATTCCCAAGCCTGTCTAAATTCTAGGGACCCCAACATATATGCATGGATCTCAGCATATTTGTAGCTATGTATGAATTAGCTGGGTTTGTTTGAATTTTAAGACAATCAACTCCATATACTCTCACAACAAAGTAATTGATTGTTGAAGGGGAGACTTCAGTAAGAGTCCAGACTGGATTTTCCTTAACCATAGATAAAATACTGCAATACTGGGCTATGTAGCAAAGCATAGGTGAACTTATTGAAGAGTCTGTTAAGAGCACGATCTGTCCTGGAGGTAAACAACTTAAATTATATCATGTTTTATTTTTGAATGAGTTGACAGTGACAATTATGGAAGTACCCAGAAGCCGTGTGGTTATTTCTGTGCTTTTTCTCTTCTCCTATGGTTGAATGAAATTGGTAAAAAAAAAAATCAAAAGGTTCAGAAGTTGAGTTTTATGGATGTTGAACAGAATGAACATTTTATTTCTTTGGGGATACCATTGGTTGCACAGTTAGTGAGACTCAGGAGAAAGAGTTGTTCAGACTGGGGCTCTTATCTGAATGAGCTGTCCTACTTGTTCTTGTGGTCATATTGTGACTACAGCTAATAAGGGCTGTGAAGACACTGAAATGGACAAGGTGTCTCATGTGGTTGTTACTTTGCACTCTATACTTGGGTCTAGGGAATGCCATTAGTGACAATAGAAACAATGGGCTGACAGGCCTCTTGTCCTCCCTTCTGTGGACTTTTGATTCCTTGTAGGCTCTTGATGCAGTGATACATGGGCTGAGTTAGAAGCACTGGATGCCAGGGTGAGAGTTAGGGATGTCTTTTTATATGATGATGTTGATGTTGGGAATTATGGTGATAATAATAGTGATAATGGTTATCATTTACAGAGTTTCTTCTGCACATGATACATTTTTTGCAAATAATCTCTTTTAATTCTTGCAATAACCAGTGAGATATATGCTCTTTTAATTCACATTTTGAAGAAGTTGAAGCTGAGGCTCAGGGGGTGACTTGTCCAATCACTGATACCTGGATGCAGATTTGTCAGAAGCTAATGTTCTTGCTCTTAGTCATTGGGTTCTTCCATCTCTCTTTAAAACATAAGATTATGCCTTCGGAGAGGAACAGAGATTTGAAATTGATTTAGTAGCAAATAGTGTTCTATTCAGTTAAAAAAAAAGAAATGTTGCTAGTTTTCTCTAAGTTCAGTTTCAGTTTAGCCTCCAGGTTCAAATTTGAGGTAAAACGGGTTTCAGAGGCTTTCCACATTCCTATCAGATAAGGACAAAGAACCTGGGTCTACTTGAAAAGGTTAACCTCATACTGAAAAAAAAAAAAAGGAGTGTAATTTTCTCATCAGATCTTTTAATCAGATAAAATGGAATTTGGGCAACTTATAGAACTTTCTGGATAAGGAAAAATTTAGCTAATGTCCATCATTCATATATTCTCAGTGATTTCCTGAAGATTTTCCTTTCCTTACAACTTTTCAAAAACAAAAATGTAGAATTGGCTGAGTGCAGTGGCTCATGCCTGTAATCCCAACACTTTGGGGGGCCAAGGTGGGCCGATCACATGAGGTCAGGAGTTCGAAACCAGCCCAGGCAACATGGTGAAACCTTGTCTCTACTAAAAATACAAAAATTAGCCAGGCTTGGTAGCGTGCGCCTGTGGTCCCAGCTACTCTCCAGGCTGAGGCAGGATAATTGCTTGAACCCAGGAGGCGAATGTTGCAGTGAGCTGAGATCTCACCACTGCACTTCAGCTTGGACAACAGAGCAAGACTCTGTCTCAAGAAAAAAAAAAAGAAAGAAAGAAAGAAAAGAAAAATGTAGGCTTGTGAGACATTCATTATGGAACTAGTACATTTATTGTATTGTTTATTTTAAAACTATTTCTGCATTTCTATTCTATAAAGGACTTTGCAGAAATAAAGTGATGTATTAATTTAATGTTTTCAAGTTGCAAGGGCTTTTGTATTTTTCTGGCTAAAACCTACAAAGGCTATAGTAGTCATGAAAAATTTGATTAATAAACTTATTAATTTTCCCCTTACATAACACTTCCTTTTCCAATGAATTTCAGAAGTGTATTGCCAAATACATTAATGAGTTCTACATGTGCCTTAATACATGGAAACTTAATTTTGAATCCAGTTTATTTACTACATTAAGTACAAGCTTAGAAAGTGCAAAATGTTGCCAAGCAAGTGTGGATATATTTCATTATTTCATTCAATTAAAATGTTTTCTGCACCTACAATATAGGAGGAATTTACTAGACACGAGTTATTCATTATTTCATTCAATTAAAATGTTTTCTGCACCTACAATATAGGAGGCATTTGCTAGACACCAAAGGCATGTCGAGACAATTATAGAGCCTAGGAGTCGCCAGACATAAATTAAAAGTACTTATATTTTTCTTTCTCTAGTCAAATCTCTGACCTTGTTTGCACAAGAGAAGTACAGATGATATGGCTCTAAACTGGCTTTTCAAGCTCCAATGTTCATTATTTACAGTCCAGAGAGAGCTGAAAGGAACTCAAATATTTTTAAGGTGTGAGCTTACGTTTCCTATAAAACCAGACCAGGTCCTACTGGCTAAAATTTTGGGCATAAAGGCATGCTTTAGTCATTTTTAAATTCAGTATAAAAATACACCTATAAAGGTTTCTGAGTGGAAAGTGCTGGAAGCATGAGAAGGGAAGAGAGAAGAGGAATCTCTAGAGGATTCTGAGCCTCAAGAACAGATTTGATTCTTTTCTTCTACTTTCTCCCTTTGTGCCTGCTGCCCTTTTCTTTTTCAGTTGAGAGGAGTCGACACTTGAAGTCTTTCTGGCTTTGTCTGCCTTCCTCCTTCTGGAATGCACATGCCCTGAGCTGAGGGAGTTAAGTTTCTCTTAAAAGAAGCAGCTGCCTCAGAGAGCATCCACGGTTTTTTCTAGACCCGCTTTTATCCAGTCAAATGTATCACCTTCTGGAACTTCTTCACCCAAACATCACTTCACAAGTATGAAGGGCTATTATTTTTTTCCCACAACCATTATCCCTGAATATAGCAAATATTTATGCATAACCATATTTTGCTTTGAGAGTTTCTAATGCATTTCTGGGCATCGGCATTTATATTTCAGCTGTTTTTCTCTATGACATTCTTGTGATTGCATGTGAAAGAGCACACTTACACTTAACTAGTACAATTCTTCCATCTAATTTGATGTGATTTGTCTGCACGGTTCTGCTTCCTGATTTTATACTGCTTTCCACGTACTGGATCTTCACAAAGTGTCAACCACAAGTCCAAATCTATTTCCTTGGTCTCCCACAGGGTATCATGCACTGGGGGTATTAAATAAATGTCATGGGCTACTAAGTTTTAGAGTTTATTATCCAGAGGCTGGGGAGCAGCTCTTTTCTTTCTTTTTTTTTTTTTTTTTATTATTATTTTACTTTGAGTTCTAGGGTACATGTGCACACATGCAGGTTTGTTACATATGCATACATGTGCCATGTTGGTGTGCTGTGCCCGTTAACTCATTTACATTAGGTATGTCTCCTAATGCTATCCCTCTCCCCTTCCCCTACCCCCGGCAGGCCCTGGTGTTTGATGTTCCCCACCCTGTGTCCATGTGTTCTCATTGTTCAGTTCCCACATATGAGTGAGAACATACAGTGTTTGGTTTTCTGTCCTTGTGATAGTTTGCTCAGAATTATGGTTTCCAGCTTCATCCATGTCCCTATGAAGGACATGAACTCATCCTTTTTTACGGCTGCATAGTATTCCATGGTGTATATGTGCCACATTTTCTTAATCCAGTCTATCATTGATGGACATTTGGGTTGGTTCTAAGTCTTTGCTATTGTGAATAGTGCCACAATAAACATACGTGTGCTTGTGTCTTTATAGCAGCATGATTTATAATCCTTTGGGTATATGCCCAGTAACGGGGTGGCTGGGTCAAATGGTATTGCTAGTTCTAGATCCTTGAGGAATGACCACACTGTTTCATTTCTTCTAGATTTTCTAGTTTATTTGCATACAGGTGTTTATAGTATTCTCTGATGGTAGTTTGTATTTCTGTGGGATTGGTGGTGATATCCCCTTTATCATTTTTTATTACATCTATTTGATTCTTCTCTCTTTTCTTCTTTATTAGTCTTTCTAGTGGTCTATCAATTTTGTTGATCTTTCCAAAAAACCAGCTCCTGGATTCATGAATTTTTTGAAGGGTTGTTTGTGTCTCTATCTCCTTCAGTTCGGGAGCAGCCCTTTTGTATCTCTGAACAGGATAGAAAAGGAAACTGGTTTGCATGGCAGGGGAAGATTTAGGTTAGATAGAAGGTACAGCTTAAACTTTCTAAGGTCTTAAACAGAAGGAGATTGTGGAATCTTCCTTGAAGGTCTTTGAAGAAGAGAGAAACTAATCTCGACAGATAACTTCAGCTACTCCACTCAGGAGTGGAAAAGGAGAGGCAGGTATTGACATACAGTTTGGCAAGTCAGTTCAATGACTGTACCTTCAGTCACGGAATCTTAGTCCATGCTTGGATAGTAAAAATCATTCTCCCTGTAAAAAAAATAGCTATCATTTATTGAGTACAAAGCACTTTACAGCCATCTCATCTAAATCCTACAATAATCCTTCAAGTAGATATTATCATCCCTATTTCAAAATTGAGGAAATTAAGACATAGTGGGTTACATAACTTGGTCAAAATCAAACAACTGATAGATGGTAGAACTAAGATCAAAACCCAGATCTCCTCTGAACCCAGAGACTATGCTGCTAGTAATTACTTGCTATGGAACCCTTTAGAGAGGGATCAAATATCGGTGAGGACGCCAGTGGGCAGCCTTGGATCTATGAAGAATGTTTGGCATTAATATTTGCAGCCTTAGAAATGGGAAAAACAACTTACGGCAACTCACCCAAATTCACCAACTTACTAGACTTGGGTTGCAGTTTTCTACACAGTGGACATTCACCACGTGCTTGTTTGCTGAGTCTCAAAACGTAACCAGGTGATTTTAGGATATGGAGGATAACCAAGTGCGAATCTTTGCTAAACCTTATTGAAAGGCATCAGGGTCCAAGAACTGTAATTATCAATGGGCAAACATCACTTTCCAGGTATTTTGCAATGATTTTTAAAACGTAGGATCCAGTGAGTTTATTGTTGCTCTTTTTCAAGGGGAGATTAGACAGCATCTAGTTTGTGGCTTTTAGAGGATTCTTGGATCTATTGGATGAATTAACTATTGGATGAATTAATGTAGTGATTTTTGGTCCTATTATCTTTGGAAATATTTTCTCTTACTGTAGGAATTAAATCAGAATCAGATAAAGTTGACTAAATGAATTCTATTTATTGACTGTTATTTATTCCTGATCCTTCTCTGTTTTGTTATGGATGTTTCTATTATCTGTTTGTTTAGGGGCAAGTTAAATGATCTAAGAGCACTGTAGAAGTTTAATTGCATAGAGAATAGTTGAATGAATGAAATGGAATAAAAGATTAAACAAATGATAAAGATTTGGGTGGTTTGATTAGTCAAACCAAATAAACCCACACCCAAATAAATAAAAAAAATCACCAATTAAAATCTTTAAAATACTGTGCTAAAAAGAGAATATGCTAATAATTATTTTCTTGCTTTAAAAAATATTGACAGTGGCCCTGGAAGGGATTTGGAGCATTAAAAGGAATCTCCCTGTGGAAGGCTTGAAGCCAGGACTGCCGAGCAGAAACAGTTTATTGCCACAAGCCAAGTACTATTCCAGGCACGGAGGACTGAGAAGTAAGACCCTGATGCCCTTGACTTCCACTGAAGCCCCTGAGGGGACTTTGTAGTTTACAGACAAGTGGTATATGCTCTGTTTAAAGATCTCAATCAGAATTCAACCTTCCTTTGACTTGTTTCTCTTGGGTTGCTTTTAGTTTGGCCATATTATGTCATTATGGAACTCAAACTGTAACAATTCATCTAACCAATTTACCCCCATGGATACAACAGAAGTTCATCCTCTGGGTTACACTCATGACTTTTTTCTTTACTTTCTATCTACACAAGACTTTCTAGCACACAGTCAGCCTTTCTAAAGAGGAATCCTGCACTGTCTTTTCTTCTAGATAGAGGATCATTGTTTCCCAGTGGAAATGAGGAAAGGGAAATGAGGGAATGAAGGAAGAATATGACAGCTACTTTGCTTGGCACTCTTAGTTTCACCTTATTCCAGGAATGAGGCCACCAGACTGGGCCCAGGATACTGTTGTTCCTCAGCAGACATAAACTTTGGAACAAAATATTACTCATTCCTCACTGTCATAGCCAGTGTCTGCCAGGAACATTTGTAGCAGGATGTGGGGAAGACAGAGGTCTTCATATGGAAGCACAGTGTCCAGATAATCTAGGGTCATGCAGCTAGGTACATAAGTCCTTAAAATAGACCTACAATTGGGAGATTACCCTGGGTCAAAAGGGAGAAGTAGATAAAATTCAAGCTTGGTACTCAACCAAGATATGAATCATAATAGCAATGCTATATAGCATTGCTTAGTCTAGATTCTTAATATATACAATAATAGGCTGGCCACAGTGGCTCACACCTGTAATCCCAGTACTTTAGGAGGCCAAGATGGGCAGATTACCTGAGGTCAGGAATTCGAGATCAGCCTGGCCAACATGGTGAAAACCCATCTCTACTAAAAATACAAAAATCAGCCGGGCATGGTGGCACGCATCTGTAATCCCAGCTACTTGGGAGGCTGAGGCAGAAGAATTCCTTGAACCTGGGAGGCAAAGGTTGCAGTGAGCCAAGATCACACCACTGCACTCCAGTCTGGGTGACAGAGTGAGATTATATATTAATTATAATATATAATCAATGTAAGTATATATTATAATTATATAATTATATATTATATAATATAATTATATAATTTGTAATTTATATATTATATAATATAATTATATAATTTGTAATTAATATATATTATGTTGATATAATACATAATATATAATATTTCTATATGATATATAATATTTCTATATTATATAATATACATATAATAATATATATTATATATTTATATATTATATAATACACATTATATAACATTGATATAGTATATAATATTTATATAGTATATAATATACATTATATAATATTTATATAGTATATAATATACATTATATAATATTTATATAGTATATAATATTTGTATAGTACATAGTATTTATATATTATATATAGTATTCATATATTATATATAATATTTATATATTATATATTTTATATATCATATATTTATGTATTATATAATATTTGTGTGGTATATATTTATATATTATATATAGTATTTATATATTATATAATATTTATGTATAACATATGTATCATAGATAGTATTTATGTAGTATATAATATATAAGATATGAATATTATATATGATATACATATATACTATATATGTATATACTATGTATGTATGTATATATAGTGTATATACTATATATGTATATAGTATACTATACATACTATATATGTATATAGTATATAATACTTATATGCTATATCTAATATTTATATAGTATATAATATTTATATATTATATACTATGTATATATTATATATAATATTTATGTATTATATATTTATATATTATATAATATATGCACACACAATAGTATATAATAGTCTATCTAATGTCTACAACAATTACATGAAACAAGTATAATTCATTTCACAGATAAGGAAACTGAGGCACAGGGAGGTGAAATAATTTACCCCGGGTCGCTCAGCTAGCAAGTAGAGGAGTAGAATGCTGGGATTTGAACCAAAGCAGTCTGTCTCCAAAGTCCATGCATTCAACCACTAGACACTACTGCGTCTCTGAGCCAAGTGCCCACAAGCTAGGATGTCTATTAAACCTGAAGTGAGATGAGAGCTCAATAAAAGTGTCACACAGGAGTAGGGGCCCCAGGAGGCCAGGGATGCAGCCTCTGGGATATGGGCTCAGTAAGGGAAAAAAATACAGCCACTGAGAAACTGAGACAAGAGGTTAAAAAAAACAAACACAAAACTTGTTACTAAAGGGGATTCATGTAGCAAACAAGAACCAGTTAGGAAGACTTCAGTTTAATGATAATAAAGTAGTAGTAGCCACCATTTATCATGTGCCAGGCATGGCAGCAAGTGTTTTATATAGTTATGTAATCCACATGATCATATGAGTTGAGGATTATAATCTCCATTTTCTGGGTAAGAAAACTGAGGCATAGAGACACTTCACTACCTACAATCCCATGTCTAGGAGGTAGTGGAGCCAGAACTACAAACCCATGTCCATCTGGCTTCCAAGACTATGCCCTCAGTTCCAAGACTATGACCCAAGACTACTGGGCCATCACGGCAGATAATCTAGTCACTGTGCAACAAGCAACAGTTGTAATGTTGTGGTTAAATAGGTACAAATGCCAGGGATATGGGAACACAGGGTTTTAGGAATCTGTGAGGCAGCTACCTTCATAATCCACAAAGATACTAGTGTCCTGAAGTAATGGTTGATTCAACCAAAGTCTGGGCCACTTGTCTATTGGAAGCTATTTATCTCAACTTTCCACTCAATTTCTTAGGTTCCACTTATCGTAGGTAATTCCATCATTCCAAGAAAACTCACTAAGTAATTTGTTTTAAAGATGAATGGTTTTCTGCATGCCTATTATGAGACCTATTGAATAACAAATTTCCTTTATTTAAAGACATATAAGTCCAATAAATTACCCAATTTATCGATTAGGGACATACGATAAAAGATTCATGTTTCATTTTGACCATAATTGCATTCCTTTCATCCATACAATTTAAGAGACATTTAATGGCTCCCGCTCATTTTTACTCATCTACACTGCATTCCTAGGAGCCCTCGGCCCTCCATTTACTTCCAGCTGGTGCCAAGCCCTTATAGTGGTCATGTTACAATATGTAACTGTTATTGACACATAGCTTAGCTTCACCTCTTTAGGTTGCCAGCTGCATTTTTGTCATATCATATGAGCTGCTACTATCTGCTGTACAATCACAATTGATCAATCTGTATGTCAGACTGATAACCAAGAATTAGACCTTTCTTGTTATCAGTGAAAAAAGGAAGATGCTAGGCACAGAAATATCATAGATGAACAAAATCCACAGATAATTTTCTAAAATTGTCAGTAGTAATTAATACACTATCACGAGCTCCATGAAGGCAGGGACTGTCTTTTACTCACCACTGTGTATCTGGCACTTAGCACAGTGCCTGGTACAATAGGTGCTCAATTGCTATTAGTCATGAGAATGACCAATGAATGAATGAACCAGTAAGTATATGTTAAATGCCTCTTTAGGTTTAGAATCTTCTTGCTGCTAACTCACATACCTCCCCCGCTCCCTCAAAAGTATATCGTTTTCTCTACTTGAGACCGCTAAACTAAACTAAATGCAAACAATAGAGGGAAAATCAATGCAACCTACTCTTTTCAGTGTGTGAATCATGAAAAATTGCATATATTTTAAATACATCTTGGAACTAACACTTTCAAAGAGAGGTCTTCTGTGGCTTACAATGAGTTTTCCAGGAACTTCTCCCATAAAATGTGCTTCAGTTAGATACTTCAGTCAAATCTCACGGTCAATTTAAACAATTCACTTGTGCTTTTTTTTTTTCTCTTTCTCATGAACAATGTGATCATGGTAGTTAGGACTCTTCCAACATATCATACACATCATTTAAAGTTTAAATTTAGAATTATGATCGTCCAACTGTAGTTCTAAACCATGTTTCCATTAGAGACTGTGAATCGTCTACTGCTTTCATCACATTAAGAGGTTTTATTCATTTACTTTTATCAATCCCAGCATTCCGGGAGGCCAAGGCAGGCAGATCGCTTGAGGCCAGGAGTTCAAGACCAGCCTGGTCAACATGGCAAAACCCCGTCTCTACTAAAAATACAAAAATTAGCAGGTGGGGTGATGCACGCTTCTAGTCCCAGCTACTCGGGAGGCTGAAGAATGAGAATCACTTGAACCCAGGAGGCGGGGGTTGCAGCGACCCAAGATTGAGCCACTTCATTCCAGCCTGGGTGACAGAGCAAGACTGTGTCTCAAACAAATGAGACATATTTGTTTGAGACACAGACAAATGGTTGATGACAAAAAACCTTTTATCATTTCCTTCTTATTCTGTGCCATAAAACAAGCCAGGAAAAAAAAAAAGTCGTTGTCTAGTCTGGTGCTAAGCTTGAATGTGCCTACAAATCACGTGGTATCTCAATAAAATTCAGACCTGATGCCGTAGGTCTGGGGTAGGGTCTGAGATTCTGCATTTCCAACCAGCTCCCAGGTGATGCTGATGCTCCTTGTCTGGAAACTATGCTTCAGTTGTGAGAGTTTGGAAGACTGAGTAGTGGCTTTTCCGGTTACTGGGATGACATGGGTATGGCTCTTACATTCTGCTCAACCAAATGGGAACGTTAAGTCAAATTTAGATTAAAATGGGTGAGATTAAAGAGCATCTCCCCAAAGTAAAACACTTATTTTTTCACTTTTTCTTTTAACTCTAGGATAAGATGAATTAGATTTTCCATTAAGGAAGAACCTCTTTCTGCTGATGTCTGAAGAATGGAGAAGAAACTCAAGCTCGTTTCAGGATTTAAGATGTGTGCAAAAAATATGATAGCCTGTAATTACTATTATTGGTACTAATACCTATCTGTAAACTAATCCAAAGTAATGAAAGACTATTGGTAAAGTTTACTAAGTACCTGAAAACAATAAAGGAAAATATTATACTTATTTTTAGTTGTCACAGTTAGAATTCATTTGGCTTCTAATTCAGCTTATTTTATTAAATATGTGAAATAATGATGAAACAAAGGCACGTTTACTGAGTATTTACTTCAAGGCAAACATTATAAACCTTAACCCTTTACTACAGCGTAATGTGTTAGCCCATTTTTAAAAAACAGAACTAAATCCAGATACAGATAATGGTGAGTAAATAAATGACAGAAGAAAAGTCTGTGACTCAGAGACAAACATTTTTATGCTAACCTTGGTAGAGCTAATCATTTCTCTAGAACTTGTTCACTAAATAGTAAGGAGTCAGGAAATTTATGGTAAGATATAAAAAAAAGGAGAGTATTTAGGCCAGGCACGGTGGTTCACACCTGTAATCCCAGCACTTTGGAATGCCAAGGGGGGGCCGATCACTTGAGGTCAAGAGTTCAAGACCAGCCTGGCCAAAATGGTGAAACCCTATCTCTACTAAAAATACAAAACTTAGCCAGGCATGGTGGCACACTCTTGTAATCCCAGCTACTTGGGAGGCTGAGGCAGGAGAATCGCTTGAACCCGGCAGGCGGAGGTTGCAGTGAGCCAAGATCATACCACTGTACTCCAGCCTGAGTGAAAGAGTGAGACTCTGTCTCAAAAAGAAAAAAAAAAAGTATTTAAATAATACTGCCAAGTTAAAAAGAAGAAAAAAACTCCTTCCCTTTCCACCATTTGTCAAAGTAATGTATGTGCAGTATAGATAAATTGGAAAATGAAGATGTGTAACAGAAAAAAAACATCTGCAATTCTATTTCCAGAAACAACTATTGAATTACATAATGCCCCATTCATTAAAATATCATGTTAAATAATTACATAAATTCTTTATATATTTGTTTTAAACTTGTTTATTTATTACTCTTTTTTTTTAATATTTGGGTTTTTCTGATTTTTCATTTTATACATAACTGCTGTGATTTGTTTACACTCCCAGCCCCTACCCCTTACAAAGTTATTTTTTTCTAGTATTCTGGTTATACACTTTTCATTCTCCTTCCTCTCTAGGCTCAGCTTATAAAACTTCCTTCAGTTCCCTGTTCCCAAGTTCATAATTGTTTCTAATGTAACAAATCTAGTCAACAGATTTGTTGACTGAGTATGTCCCTTCCCTACTTAAAAATATTTACACTGTGAAACAGTCAGTAATCTTGAGTCAAGATCCAAACCTTTCCAGATTTAATATAAAAATTTCCATTTAGTTACTGCCTGCTAGATGAGATCCTACATGTAAGCCAACTCCAGCCACCACCTTGTTTATGGAACTTTTTCATCACTGGCTACTTCAAAACAGTGTTGCAGGGCAATGCCTAAAACTGAGGGATTACATCTGAAATTGGTCAAGAAATATAACACCCAAAACTGCCTAGAGTTAGGGCAAAGCATTTACTATTTGTAGAAATCTAAAATCTTAAGCTTCTAAAAATTCTTACCCCCAACCTCATTGCGTGTATGTTAGGATGTCATGCAGAAAGTGCAATGGGTGGGGGACTTTTGTTAATCCATTGGAAATGATATCCTGTTCTTACTTGAGTTCCCAGTATGACTTTATAAACATGCTCAGGGATTTCCTTTCTCACTTCCACTATATTCCCACCAATTGTCCAATGACAAGCTCCCTGTCATTTATTTTCAGATTTGCTGCCTGGGCTGGGTGCTCTGAATTGGTCTCTCCTTTTCTGACCATCCTCTAATACTATTTAGAGTTGTTCTCATGGCACTGTTTCCGTGTTGAAGTTTCATTCTTATTCCACTTTGGGGACTTAGTTCCTTTCGTAGTTGAATTCTGTTCTTCATTGCCCCATTGCGTATTTTCCCAACTGGATCCAAGTATAGGAATTATTTATAATAGTGAATAACTGAAACCACCTAAAACGCCTAAAATAGGAGATGATTTTCAAAGTTATTATATAATATGATGCAATTGTTTTGTTTTGCTTCTTAACTCAATAAGTATTTCTCTTAATAAAGCAGGACTACAAGGAGGTTTCTTTAAAATTATAAAAATATACAGCAATCTTAAGCCAACAGTCATTTTCATACTTAATGATGTAATACCCTAGAAACACTCCTACTGTGATCTGGAATAAAACAAAAATGCTGTTTTTTCCAAACATGTTTGCAACTTGCTCACTTTCCTTTTTCATTTTATCTGCCTCCTGGCTCCAGGGTCCTTGAGTTTCAGGGCCCTTAGTTTCTATTTCTGTCTCAGTTTCTGTTTCTGTCTTAGGGTCCTCAGTTTCCGTTTCCTCGGAGTTTCCTCAATTCATGCCAGAAACAGTCACTGCAGATACTGGATAACTTGGTGTCATAAGGGCTTACAGCCTGCTTTTTTTTTTTTCTCTTACTTTGTCGCCTTGGCTGGAGGATACTGGCGCAATCACGGCTCACTGCAGCCTCGGCTTCTTGGGCTCAAGTGATCCTCCCGCCTCAGTCCTACAAGTAGTTGAGATTACAGGCATGCACCACCATGCCCAGCTAATTTTTGTATTTTTAGTAGAGATGAGATTTTACCATGTTGCACAGGCTGGTCTCAAACTCCTGGGCTCCAGCAATCCAACTGCGTTGGCCTCCCAAAGTGGTGGGATTACAGGCATGAGCCACCATGCCCGACCACAGCCCACTAATTAATTTGGCCAAATAGTCGTGGCAAAAGCATCTTTGAAGTACACAGATTAAAAGTAGAAAATAAAAAAACAAATTGATTGGGAAAACTATTTTCTTACAGCTGCATCTGTTGGGACAGTTTTTTTTTTTTAAAGACAACTTTTTAATCTCATTTTTAAAGAGCTCTAGCCTATGGTTTATCTTATTAACACATCCTTTATCTTACAACTGAAATATTTATAGAGATAGAAATTATAAAATGAAGAGGTTTTTGGTTTTAATAAAAGTGCTATCATATTATATACATTTTGTAGCCCTCGTTTTTTCACTTAGCCATACATTATGATCATTTTCCTATGTAAAATATTTGTCTAAATTACGATTTTATAGGTTATATGTCATGATATGGCTATACCAAAATTTACTTAACCTCAGCCTTATTGATTAGCATTCATTTGTATCCAATTTTTCTACACTTGACATTTTAAGGAGTATTTCCACCTCCTCCCATACAACACATACGAAACTGCTTATGCGTTCTTCATAGCCTAGATTACTCTCTCCCTAATCCTGACAGAAATCTGCAAGTTTACACTCTGGAAGGAAGAAATCAGTAGGACTTTGGATGAAAATAGGGTGATCAATTTTGTAGTCAACATGGTCCATTTTAAGAACTATGCCTCCTTAGTTTCCAGAATGTTTCAGCTCCTATCAAAACACACACACATGCGCGCACACACACACACACACACACACACACACAGAGACGGGGGCTTGGAAGTTAACATGGATGAACCTGGAGAACATTACACTGAATGTAATAAGTCAGTTCCAGAAGGACAAATACTACATGATTCCACTTATATGCGGTATCTACAGCAGTCAAAACATTTGGAAGCAAAGAGTCGTTGCCAGGGGCTGGGGTTGGGGACTGCTGGGGAGAATAGGGGAATTGCTAGTCAAAAAGCATAAAATTTCAGTTGTGCAAGGTGAATAAGTTCTAGAGATCTGCTGAACATTGTGTCTAGAGAGCAGGGCTTGTGATGGGTGGTTTTCTCTATATGTGCTGTTCGTAACCAAAAAAATCCTAATTAATACAGCTACCTTTAGTTTTATCTGACTTAATTACAGTTCTTGCTTGGAGCACATGTTTGTGGGCTAAATAGCTTCCTTCTAATTTATAATTCCACATCATGCCTCCATAACTAAAGGAGAGAGAGTGGAAAAGATTGGATGGAGGGACTCATGTCTACCTCCTTCCCCAGAAGGAAATTTGCTTCCCTTTAACTTGAATTTTTTTTTTCTTTTCTTTTTTTTTTTTTTTACATTCTGAAAAGCCTTGCCTAACAAATGGTAAATGGGGATGAGAAAGTTGCAAAGACAAGTGTCTAATTTTGTACTCTGACAATGACACTTGATCAATACAGAAGTCATAAAGGATGAATTGATAAGGCAATCAAGGAAATATGGTTTCAAAAGGCAATTGGTCAGGGTTACTGAAAGTCTAACACAAGCGCAACTTCTGACATCAACCTTTGGACTCAGGTGTGGAATTACTTTGAAGTTATAATTAAAATGGGTGGGTTGAGTATGATAGCTAGCATGTCCCACAAGGGCAGATATTTTTTGTTTGTTCAGTTACACCTCATATGCCTGGCACATAATTGGCATTCGATAAATGTTACTGAATGAAGTTATAGCTTTTGCAGATTTGTAAGCCCAAATAAGATCTGACCCTAATGTACCCCTACAAATATCAACATAGAACAATTCTCAGTCCTGTATTGCTTGGAAACACTTTGAAAATAGCACCATAAGCCTGCTAATTTACTTTTATATAAAAGTAAATGAAACCTAAATATTGTATATTTTTAAGTAACTCAGCAAATACTGGGGTCATCATATCAAAATCTCTACTAGCAACCTTCATCAGTATTTCTCAGACTGTGAATTGGGAAATGGGAGCGCTTCAAAGGAGCCAAGGAAGCTAAACAGCTATTCAGTGGTGGAAATGATGAAGAGTGGGCTCAGAGAATGGGTGGTCAGAATGCATCTACGTTTTTCATTGAAGACTTGCCGCTATTTCCCTGCTGCCTTGGATGATCCAGGAAACTAAGTGTTTGAACAGTGAGCTTACTCAAGAAAGAGGCTATCCGTTCATGCAGTGCCCGGTGGTGCTGCCAGAACAGTTATTCCTGCAATGCAATTATCTCTCTCTCTCTCTCTCTCTCTCTCACTGTCTCTCTCTCTCTCTCTCTCTCTCCCTCCCTCCCCCAGCCCAAGACCAAAAGTTTATTGACTTGCACTAAACATTACTAAGATTAAATACAGAGCAAACATTTTCTTTGGGGTGGTTAAAATTAATCTTATTATAGCCAGCATTATTAATGTGATTTCATCGTTATACATTGTGCAAGACTTCTGGGCTGTGGTTTATTTGGCCACAGAAAGCATGATCTGGAACCATAAAATTGGCTGTCCGACTTCAGGAATGTTTTCTTCCTTGTAACGTAAGCAACATGCATTTACCCTTTCGTTTTCTACACTTGTCAAAAATCTACTATCTGTCCCTAATTTTGTCCACTTCCATCCAACAAGTATTTCTTAATATTACAAGTGCCCCAGGCCCTTTTAGAGGAAGAATTACAGGAAGGAACGTGAGCAGCCCAGTTAGAACCACTGTTCTGTGCTAATTGGCTGTTGGTGTGGTCAAAGAATTACCTTACCTATAGGAAAAGACATCATTTCTCTGTTTTCTTCCATGAAGCACATGCTGGGTCTGTGTAAGAAACGAGACCAGAAAAGGGGAGGAAGAGGGTACTCAAGATCCCTTCCTCCATCTGAAGAGAGTTGGTCTACCTCTCTGAGTTAAACTCTGACTACCTTGAGTTAGGGTGCAGCCACGTAGAAGTACTGAGAACAGGTACCACAGTAAGCCCAGACCACATATATTTGAGTTTCTGAAACTGTACAGGATTTGTGCTAACTCATTTGAGGATTCAAGTAGACTTGGGATGGTGGCAAGGAACAGTGTTGGTGAATGTGGATTAGATCTGAAGAGTCTGATGTGATACTTACCATTTTTACCCTATACTTCGGTACCATAATATTTATCTTAATCATTATTTTATAGTCCAAATTCTTTCATATAAATCTTCATAAGTGCAGGAATTACATTGTTTCATTAGTGCCTCAAGAAATGTAAAATAAATAGTGATGTTTATTCATTCATTCATTTATTAATTTATTTAATAAATATGTATTAAATATTTGTCAGGCATGTGCCAGGCATTGCACTGTGTGATGTTAACATGTTTATCTCAATGTCAAAATAATTTTATTTTGTGTAAGCCTTGTATTGTATAATTTTTTCCACATGACTGAAAATAAACTCTATTTTAGGAAAAGGTAGTTTAAAAACGAGAATGTAGAGGTAAAATCTTGAAACATTTAAAATATCATGAAATTACAGTCAGCCTCCATATCTGTGTGTTCCATATCCTTGAATTCAAAAAAACTTGGATTGAAAACTTTCGGGAAAAAAAAGGATGGTTCCGTCTATACTGAACATGTACACACCTTTTTGGTTTTGGTCATTATTCCTTAAACAATAGAGTGTAACAACTATTTACATAGCATTTACATTTTATTAGGTATTATAAAGTAATCTAGAGATTATTTAAAGTACACTGGAGGATTATGCAGGTTATATACAAATACTATACCATTTTATATAAGGGACATGAGCATCTAGAGATTTTGATATCCATGGAGCTTTTCTTCTACACTACTTTTGCAACCTTCAGTGTCCAAAGACCCTTCTCCATGCCTGATCTCATCTTCATGCTTGCGACTGAAAGCCAGTTCTTTCTGTGCAAATGGATATGGAGGGACGACTGCATTTCTGATTTTAACCAAAACTTCACTATGTCCATTTTTCTGAGCATCCACAATTCTTGCATTTCCTATTCTGTCAAGTAAGTGTACAGGAAGAACTTGAGTGCATAAAAAGTACAACACGTTAGTGTAAATAAAATAAATTCCCATATTGACTATCTATAACAATTTCTTTTAAGGCCCGTACATTTTCACACTTAGATAAAAAGAAAAGCACTTATAAATTTGTGTTAGGTTTATTTTTCTTCCTTTTTTTCCGAGACAGAGTCAGGCTGGAGTGCAGTGGCATGATCTTGGCTCACTGCAACCTCCGCCTCCCAGGTTCTAGCGATTCTCATGCCTCAGGCTCCTGAATAGCTGGAACCGCAGGCATGCGCCACCACGTCCAGCTAAATTTTTTTTTTTTTTTGTACTTTTAGTACAGATGGGTTTTCACCATGTTGGCCAGGCTGGTCTCTAACTCTTGACCTTGTGTGATCTGCCCGCCTCGGCCTCTCAAAGTCCTGGGATTAGAGGTGTGAGACACTGCTCCCAGCAGTTTTATTTTTCTATAAAGGATTTAGCAGGACAATGAATAATAGATTGTGGATGTCGTTGATTGTACACAATTTTTGATTTTTAACCTACAGTCCATTCCATACTTATCTGTCCAATTATGCATGGTTAAACAATTGTTTCTGACAAAGGAAACTGTCTCCACCTATTTGCACACAGATTAGCCATTCCAACCACACCTGCTCACTGACGCCCTCAGCATTTCCTGGTAAGTACACAATGTAGAAAGGGACTCAACTGCTTTTTTCTCTCTTCAAGGAAAGAAATTTAAAACATACTTAGCAGGCCAATGTTCAGACACAGAGATCTCAGATCCAACCAAGGGTAACAACCCATTTGAGGGTAGCCTGAATCTCAGGGAGTTTATGCTGCCAGAGCTTGGCTCCACCTGGAAAGCTAGGCAGTCAGAACCGCAGTCAGAACCCATTCTGGGGCTTCCATAGGAAACATCAAATCTGTCTCTGGTGAGTAACACCGGGAGAGGCTTTAAAATGAACTAGAATAGTCATATTATCAAATGAACTATTTCCTTGAGAAAGAATAACGAATGAGTTCGAATTTTAGGAACCACAGTTGGTCTAGTTCTTGCTCCCAAAGAATTCTGTCCAATATAAAATTTTGGAAACTAATACGTCACTTTTGGCATGTTGTGAGTGTATTGCTCATTCAGTGTCATAAATTGAGTCTTGAATTATGGAGCTTTCTTCTACACTACTTTTGCAACCTTCAGGGTCCAAAGATCCTTCTCCATGCCTGATCTCATCTTCATGCTTGCTACTGAAAGTCAGTTATTTCTGTGCAATATTTTGTGGAAACTGAGAGGCCCTTAAATGCACAAAGAATCATTTGTTGTCACCAAATGTAAAAGAATCATGGACTCTTCTTCCATGTTCTAAATCTAAGATGATTTAGAGTTCATTTAGTCCAGCCTCTTCATTATAAGAATAGTAATATCTCCTTCCACATGGGTAGCAGACATGTTTTTGCCCACCTAGCATTCTTTCCCTCTTTTTCAGGTAACACCACCTCATTTTTTCTTTTGGGTAACTTCTCTCCCCGCACTGTTATTCAAGAATAACAGATTATTCCACATCTGTTACTCAGATGGGACTGATTCTAGCTCCAGAGGAGGGTCTAAAGAGAGTACCCATTCCCTGACCACAGTGATTGCTTCAAGAATGAGCACTCGTTCCGGGTTTGGCCAATGAGAGCAGCCTAATTTGATATCATTTCTGATGCCTGTCGCCAGGACTATGCTTAACACATGTACAATATTTTCCACTGAAAGCTTAAGGGACATTTCAAGGTCATAGCAAGTCATTCAGATAGCCAAGATCTCCGGATACCTTCCCGTTGTGTAGTGGGGAAAGAGATATTAACAGATAATTTTGGTAATACCTTAAGAGCATACATTCATTCAACAAATATTCATTGAGATGATGAACACTACCAGATACCTGGTTCCATGGTGGGTGCTCAGGATGGAGTTATGAATGAAACAGTCATGATCTCTGGATGTCCCACGATGCAGCACGTGTGACAGTGCACAGGAGGGCCATGTAAACCACCCTGGATATATGTTTGTGGGTATCCAGAAAGCCTTTCTGGAGAAAGGAACCAGCCTCCTAAATCTCTCTGAATCTATCCTTTCATTTTTTTCCTCATCCTCACAGCTACTGTCTCAGTTCAGGCCCTCTTTATTTCACATCTGAATTACAGCAATAACATTCCAACTGAACATCACACCCCTACTCTTACCCTGTTTTTACCGAACTCACTCTTTACTAATGACATAATTTTTTCTTAGAAACTTTTTTCTAAAGTATAATATCCACCGATAAAAGTACATACGTAAGCATACAGTTTGATGAATTTCCTTAGCCAAACACACCCATTAACCAGAGCCTACATTAACAAACACAGTCAGCGTTCCGCAGCCCCCCCTCCATGTCCCCATCCATATAGTCAACCTCCTCATACATAATAAAAATAAGAATTCGTTTTAAAAATGAATATCGCTTCCTTCCTTTGTTAAAGCCTTCCAAGGACTTTCTTGACAGCCTGCAGGATAAACCCCAACTCCTTTGCCAAACTATTCCCTAGTAATTCCTCGCCTACTGTCCCAGTCTTCCCTCCCTGGCCTCTGCAGTGCTGCTCCCTCTGTGGGAACTAACACCTCAGCCCTCTTCCTCTGCATTGTAATGATTCCTAATTATTGCAGGAGCCACCTTCTCAAAGCCTTCCATGATCCCTTCCCTCCCCACTATCTGTTTCTCTTGTAGATTTTTGAAGGTAGCAACGGTTTTCCATGTTTCCCAATTTGTTAAATGAATAAGTGAGTAAATTTATTAATTTCCCATAACTCCTTTCCCCGCTTTCCTTCTCCACTACTCTACCAATGGCTCTTTTAAAAGAACAACAATCCAGTCCCCTGTGAATGTTGTGCATGTATGAGATGCACAATGATCACGTATGACCTGCAACCAGCAGTCTGCGAAGTCATGACTGGTTTCCATTGATCCAGCCACACCTTACTGCCTAGTATCCGCTCCTCCCACACCAAATAAGGGTACAGTAGGGGCAGTTTGTGGTCTCAACCCTACCGAGGTAAGAGGGCACAAAGAAAATTGATATGCACGAGACCTCGGGCATTCTTCAGGTAAAAAGATGGCTTACTTGGAACATTCAGAGGCTTAAGAGAAAATGGGAGTGGAGGAAGGAAGCAATCAAGCAGGGTAATATTTCCCAAATGCCCACCGGCCAAGTGCCAGACAAAATGTTAGGCTCTATCTGTAATGTCTTATTTAACTGAAGTGGGAGAAGAACGTGAGTAAATGGCTGGATTCCTGAATTGCATAAAAAGAGAAGCCAATACACTTTTTCCTTTATTTGGTTGAAACAAGTTATTTGTGCATTTATAGCTTTTTCTTTTAATTAAAAGTAAGAGTGGAAAACTCACTGAAATGTCTAATTTCAAATAAAATATTTGATTTCTAATTTCTGTTTTTCAAACAAACAAAAAAAACCCCGAAGCATTATGAAAGGTTTTACTGTGTAGGAGGAAACGTCACTAGGTCGATGGGCCTAGCCAGAACACCTAACACCCTCCATCTAGCCTCCAAACTGAGGCTGTGGCCCTGCAGAAAGAGCCACTTGAAGCCACTTTTATAGAAGCTTTTACGCTCTATACTTGACTTTTTTTTTTTTTTTTTTTGAGACGGAGTCTCGCTTTGTTGCCCAGGCTGCTGGAGTGCAGTGGCGCGATCTCAGCTCACTGCAAGCTCCGCTTCCGGGGTTGACGTCATTTTCCTGCCTCAGCTTCCCGAGTAGCTGGGACTACAGGCGCCCACCACCACATCCGGCTAATTTTTTGTATTTTTGGTAGAGACGGGGTTTCACCGTGTTAGCGAGGATGGTCTCGATCTCCTGACCTCGGGATCCTCCCGCCTCGGCCTCCCAAGGTGCTGGGATTATAGGCGTGAGACACCGCGCCCGGCCTATACTTGATTTTTAATGAAAACATTCTTAGTAATAAATTCATATGGCTAACCCAAATTTATTTTCTGTAGGCATAACATCAAAAACACCTGGCAGGATTGCCCCATTCCCAGCACTGTCCATTTCTCCCCTAATATCAGTGGGACTCCACTGATGCACAGTTGTGATCTACTAAAACTTCTCTCAAAACTGCCTCCTCTCCTTAGGTCAGCAGCCCCGCCCCTGATCTATTTGGAAATCCCCTGAATAAAAGTTGAATATCATAAACCAAAGCCAAAACCCAGAAATTCAAATTCAACCGGTAGGTAAAAAATGTCTCAAGTGACAGTAGACGTAGATGTCTCCAGCGTCGCCTCACTAATAAAGTAGAAGAGGCCAGTGCAATACTGCCTTCATACCCTTAACTTGGGTGCTCGAATATTTATCTTCGTCATCATTTTACCATCCAAAGTATTTTACATAACTTTCATGGGTGCAGACATTGTTTAAGTGCTTGGTAACATTAATAGTGATGTTCATTCATTCATCTCACTGAACGGACAATAAATTCCTTGACGACAAGGGCCTCGGGGGGGCCACATCTTCATCTTTGGTTTATGAGTCCTGTGCGTCTTGGTACAAGCAATACTACTATGAGCCGGTAAGTCAAACCTATTTGTTAGGGAACCAAAGGAAAGAACATGTTTTGATTGCTAAGAAAACATTTTGTTCTATCCTTTACTAGGCTGGCAGGCAAAGGGAATGTTCTTATGAGCACTCACATTGAAAACAAGTTTCACGAAATGCACAGACTCTGAAGGCCGTGCCGCTGGGGGCTGCCTCCACAATCCGCCCATCTCAGCGGGCCACGAGGTCCTGGCCACGGACGCGGTGGCCGAGCCTCTGCTCGTACGTTCAACCGGCCTCTGGACTCCCTCCCTCCCTCAAACCCTCCCTCCGGCGGGCGTCGCTGGCGGGTGGCTAGGCCCAACGGCAGGAAGCCGACGCGGATTCTCCGTCCTGCGGCGCCGGGTCCGCCTTCCGTCTGTTCCAGCTTCTGCTCCTGCGCGGCAGCTGCTTTGGAAGGTCTTGAGCCCCCTGTACCTTCCCAGGGATGAACCGGGCCTTCCCTCTGGAAGGCGAGGGTTCGGGCCACCGTGAGCGAGGCGCGGAGCGGTGGGCGCGCGCAGAGGGAAAGCAGATCAGCTGAGAGAGAATAGGAGTAGTGGATGAGGCGCCCGTGGGGCGCGGCCCGGGAGCCCTCGGGCGCGGGCTGGGAGAAGGAGTGGGCGGAGGCGCCGCAGGAGGCTCCCGGGGCCTGGTCGGGCTGGCTGGGCCCCGGGCGCAGTGGAGGGAAGGGACGGGCGGCGCCCGGTTGGGCGTCCTGGCCAGCTCACCTTGCCCTGGCGGCTCGCCCCGCCCGGCACTTGGGAGGAGCAGGGCTGGGCCTGCGGCCTTTGGATTCCAGGACCGCCCCCTTCCATTCCCGGGTCAGCGGCGAGCTACAGCGACGGCTGGAGTCGCAGCTGCAGCATGAGAGCCGGTGCCGCTCCTCCACGCCTACGGACGCGTGGCGAGCGGAGGCAGCTCAGCCCGTTCTCGCCATGGGGGCGCCGTGGGGTTCACCGGCGGCGGCGGCGGCGGGCGGGCGGCGCGGGTGGCGCCGAGGCCGGCGGCTGCCATGGACCGTCTGGGCGCTGGCGGCCGCCGGCTTGACGTGTACGGCGCTGATCACCTATGCCTGCTGGGGGCAGCTGCCGCCTCTGCCCTGGGCGTCGCCAACCCCGCCGCGACCGGTGGGCGTGCTGCTGTGGTGGGAGCCCTTCGGGGGGCGCGGCAACGTCGCTAGGCCGCCCCCCGACTGCCGGCTGCGCTTCAACATTAGCGGCTGCCGCCTACTCACCGACCGCGCGTCCTACGGAGAGGCTCAGGCCGTGCTTTTCCACCACCGCGACCTTGTGAAGGGACCCCCCGACTGGCCCCCGCCCTGGGGCGTCCAGGCGCGCAGTGCCGAGGAGGTGGAACTGCGAGTGTTGGACGACGAGGAGGCAGCGGCGGCGGCAGAAGCCCTGGCGACCTCCAGCCCCAGGCCCCCAGGCCAGCGCTGGGTTTGGATGAACTTCGAGTCGCCCTCGCACTCCCCAGGGCTGCGAAGCCTGGCAAGTAACCTCTTCAACTGGACGCTCTCCTACAGGGCAGACTCGGACATCTTCGTGCCTTATGGCTACCTCTACCCCAGGAGCCACCCCGGCGACCAGCCGTCAGGCCTGGCCCCGCCACTGTCCCGGAAACAGGGGCTGGTGGCATGGGTGGTGAGCCACTGGGACGAGCGCCAGGCCCGGGTTCGCTACTACCACCAGCTGAGCCAACACGTGGCCGTGGACGTGTTCGGCCGGGGCGGGCCCGGGCAGCCGGTGCCCGAAATTGGGCTCCTGCACACAGTGGCCCGCTACAAGTTCTACCTGGCTTTCGAGAACTCGCAGCACCTGGATTATATCACCGAGAAGCTCTGGCGCAACTCGTTGCTCGCTGGGGCAGTGCCGGTGGTGCTGGGCCCCGACCGTGCCAACTATGAGCGCTTCATGCCCCGCGGCGCCTTCATCCATGTGGATGACTTCCCAAGTGCCTCCTCCCTGGCCTCGTACCTGCTTTTCCTAGACCGCAACCCCGCAGTCTATCGCCGCTACTTCCACTGGCGCCGGAGGTACGCTGTCCACATCACCTCCTTCTGGGACGAGCCTTGGTGCCGGGTCTGCCAGGCTGTCCAGAGGGCTGGGGACCGGCCCAAGAGCATACGCAACTTGGCCAGCTGGTTTGAGCGGTGAAGTCGCCCTCCCCTGGAAGTGACCCAGGGGAGGCCAAGTTGTTACCTTTTGGTCCTCTACTGTGCATCTCCTTGACTGCCGAATCGTGGGAGTAAGTTCTTCAAACACCTATTTTTGCTCTATGGGAAAAAGGCGATTTTACCAATGAATGTTACTCAGCACAGAGATGGGGGCCCGGTTTCCATATTTTTTGCACAGCTAGCAATTGGGCCCCCTTTGCTGTTGATGAGCATCATTGTTTAGGGGTGAAGGGGGGGCTCTTCTTCACCTTGTAACCAGTGCAGAAATGAAATAGCTTAGCTGCAAGAAGCCGTTGAGGCGGTTTCTCTGAATTTCCCCGTCTGCCATAGGCCGGATTTGTGGCCCGTGCAGCCTCCAAATCACACTGTTCCCGATTCACATTTTTCTGGACCGAGGTGAAGCAAATTTCTGGTTGTAGAAGGAGCCTTGTTGGTGGAGAGTGGAAGGACTGTGGCTGCAGGTGGGTCTTTGTTGTTTGGATTCCTCACAGCCTTGGCTCCTGAGAAAGGTGAGGAGAGCCGTCCAAGAGGGGCCGCTGACTTCTTTAATAAGTACTATCTGTTCCCGTCCTGTGAATGGAAGCAGGATTGTCCTTGGAGGAGAGTTAAGATGAATACATGGGTGCACCTCACTTTACATAAGAAATGTATTCCTGAAAAGCTGCATTTAAATCAAATCCCAAATTCACTGACTTAGGGGAGTTCAGTATTTAATGAAACCCTATGGAGAATTTATCCCTTTACAATGTGAATAAGCATCTCCTAATGTTTCTTCTGTCTTTCTGTTTTTCCATAACCTGGATTTTTTAAAGGCATATTAAAATTACAGATGTGAAAATAAAGCAGAAGCAACCTTCTTCCCTCTTCCCAGAAAACCAGTCTGTGTTTACAGACAGAAGAGAAGGAAGCCACAGTGTCAGTTCCACACAATTATTTATTTCATGTCTTTACTGGACCTGAAATTTAAACTGTAATGCCAGTCCTGCAGGAGTGCTGGCATTACCCTCTGCAGAACAATGAAAGGTATTGCACTACATTATGCAATCATACAAAAGAAAAAAAAGTTTCATGATGTCTGTTAGTGGCAGTTTTATCTCTGTCAGTTTTTAGTTAAATGTTTAGATCCTCAGAGCTACATTAGTGCCTACTATTAACTTACTCTTGTCTCTTGTTAAAGGCTAAATCTGCACTTCTCCCTGGTGCCAGCAGGTTCCCCTCGTAGTCAACGTAGTGGTATAGCATATCCTCACATTTCCAGTGCCCTTGGGACTGTGCTGTGGAACCAATCTTGAACATACGTGCATTGATTTGACAAAGTTACTGAGTAAGCAGCATATTCAGCAGGTGCCACTACATAACTACTCTGTGCCAAACACTGAGCTTGAGGCCCTAGGGAAGACAGAGAATTATACAAGGCAAAGTCCTTCTCTTTAGGGCGCTTATTATCTGTCACTTCCAAAAAGTAAACGTGACTGATAAAACAATTGGCAGAACCTGTTTGATTACTGTGACAGTCTTAATGATACCATAAATCAATATGAGAAAGCTAGTTGACTTAAAGCCTGAAATAATGGGAGTTTTCTCCTCCACTTATTAGAATAAGGACCCTCAGTGACTAATTATTGTGGATAGGGTCAAGATTAACTAGTTTTATACAGAGTTCTGCTGTAAATAGTCATTTTGCATTTGATTAGTGCAATTAACTGAATCAAAAAGCAAGTTTTACCTCTCTGTACATGTTTTTGCAGACATACTTGAAAAATTCACTTAAATCTAGGTGCTTCAGTTCACTTTCTTGAGAGGAGAAATGAAAAGCTTTGGAGAAAATGTCCCCATTGAAGTTTTATAGTGAGGGCAGAATTACAATCACAAAGTGCCAGCCACCGAATAAAGATAAAAGTTCAGTTCTTAAAATGAGTTTTTAAGAGATAACAGTCAGTGATCTTGATATTCCTGGGATTCTACATGGGGCAGTGGGAAAGAGTTCAGGTTTTGA
This sequence comes from Papio anubis, assembly GCF_008728515.1. Lineage (NCBI taxonomy): Eukaryota > Metazoa > Chordata > Mammalia > Primates > Cercopithecidae > Papio > Papio anubis. The sequence continues at coordinate 39,888,161 of NC_044987.1, read as the reverse complement.
AGGTAATGTAGTTTAGATTTGAATTCCAGCTATGTGATATTGGGTAAATTCGTAGTAGCCCTGAGCCTCAGCTTCCTCATCTGTAAAATGACTGAGGAAAATACTTCACAAGCTCATTTTGAGCACTTTAGGAAGTGAAAGTACCTAAAATAGCAGGCACCCAACTGATGATTTTATATCTTCCTTCTTTGCTTGCATTGATTTGAGGATATCCTCTTACCATTTATAGGTCTAAAATTATACCTCAAGGTATGTTGTACAATAAATCTAAAATAAAAAGGATGGTGCCTCATATCATGTATTTTAAATGAGTCCCTAAAGCTAAGCCATATTTCAAGAATCATGATTACCATTTAGATTAAGCTGGACTTGCAAACTAGGAAGAAGCACCTAGGCTTTCTTTGAATATATTTTGTTTGTTTGTTTTTGTCAAGCTCTATAGTTAAATTAGTATCATTTATTTTACCAATTTTTTTAGTATTAAGTCCATTTAGAACTAACCATATTATTTATGGAATATTTAGCATGAGGAAGGTATAATTGCATTTTTTAAATTTATTTATTTTTGAGACGGAGTCTCTCACTGTCACCCCGGCTGGAGTGCAGTGGCATGATCTCGGCTCACTGCAACCTCCGCCTCCTGGGTTCAAGCGATTCTCTTGCCTCAGCCTCCCGAGCAGCTGAGACTACAGGCACTCGCCACCACGCCCAGCCAATTTTTTGTATTTTTAGTAGAGACTGAGTTTCACCATGTTGGGCAGGCTGGTCTTAAACTCTTGACCTTGTGATCTGCCTGCCTCAGCCTCTCAAAGTGCTGGGATTACAGGTGTGAGCCAGCGTGCCCAGCCATTGCATTTTTACTCACATACACGTTGTTAATATGGAAAAATGTGTTAACACTAATCTCATCAGAGAGTAAGATAAATGTGGCAATTGCTCATTTTATTTTGCATATATTAAATTGAGTAGGTTCAGCTCTAACATACCTTAAGAAAAATGCATATCAGTGCACTGTATGTATTTCAGAATGCCTTTCCTATGATTGTCATATCCTACTTTAAGGCTTTTCCCTCAAATTTATGACAAATTTAGTATTTTTAGTACTTGATGACTCTAATTACATGAATGCACCTGGAATGACATTTGTATCAGGAGACAGTCTGACTTGCTTTCAGTATTCACAAGTTCTTTCCAGTTTCCAAGTCTTTCCCTAGCAGTAATTCAGGGGAGAGAGGGGGGTTTCATGTAAAGAGCGTGCAGTTTGGAGTCAGAACCTGGGTATGTGACTCTGTGGCCTTGATGAAGCAAGTTATTTAAACTCTTTGAGTTTCAGCTTTCTCCTTTATAACGCATGAATGCCCATCCCCCTACAAAACAAAGATTGATGATGTATGCCAACGTGCTTTGTATATTGTAAAGTGCTATATAATTATAAGATGTTCTACATTTTCAAGGATCTAAACCAGGGATTGGCAAACGTTTTTCCAGAGAGTAAATATTTCACACTTTGCATATATAATTTATGGAGGTGTTGAGAGGATAGATGAGACACTTGAAGTACTCAGGATAGTGCCTGGCATGTAGGAAGCACCTGGAAAATATTCGCTGTGATTACCATCAGTCCATTTTACCGGGGAAGGAGCCAAGGTCCAGGCCCACTGAAGGACGCACATAAGATTACAGTAGCAGTGGCAGAACCAGCCATGCTTGTGCAAATCACAACCCCTTTGAGCCTCTGTCACCTGAACTGCAAAATGAATGCGTTAGACAAAATCATCTCTTGGGACCTCCTAGTTCCACTTGCTGTCATTCTACTAACTGGCACCCTAAGGTTGAAAGTGCTAATCTGCTTTCCAATGTGGCTTCCTTACAGTCTGGAACTGACAATATGCAGGAGCAGTAAACTGGTAGAAAACCAGGAATCAGAGAAAGAAAATAGGATTTAGCTTCAAAGATGTAAACATATATAGTATACTATATATTTTTTTAAAGCATTATATGCCTCAGATATCAGGGAAAGGAGCCAAGTCCTTGGTATTTAGTTTGGTGAATACTTGCATTGAATACATGTCAAGATGTCATTTTTGAAAGTGTCTCAGGGATTTCTATGCTACAGATTATTTTAACAAATCAAATGTTTATGTACACATGTTCAGATTTTTTGACAAACTGATTAAAATAATGAGATGGAAAATGACTCCTTGTTTATAATGTATATCCTCCGTGCACTAATGTGTTCAGTGCTCACCCGTGGGATATTTCTTGGCTTGGGGCAGTTTCTGTAAGTTCACTAGTTCTAGAGTGGTAATTGGAATGTGATGGCTTTGCCTCTTCTGTGTTGCACCAAGTCCAATTTAGCTTGTCCTCTTGTTCTTTCTTGCCTGTCTTTTCCACTTTATTCTGAGGAATCATCTCCAAGGGCATAAGTAGTATACTCCTTTCTCTCAGTCCAGTTTATTTTACTAAGTGCTCTGATGTGATGCCCTCCATGTATTCTCTCTAGCACTAAATGCCATAATTTAATGCCATTTTAAAAAGACTGGGATCAGAACTGGGAACATGATGATGGGCAGACAGAAGGGGAGGCAAGCTTTCTTCTTAACAGCCAATGCTCAAATTATTGAAATAGGAAAATATGAAGTGGTAATAAACACTAACTATTGTCTCTTCTTTCCTACCTGCCCTCCTCCAACACCACACACACGTGCACGCACGCACACACATTCTGACATGTTCTTTTAAGCACAGACTTTGAAAAATGATGACGACCAGCTGAAGCAGGACTGGCAAGAAAAAAGGACTCAATAATGAATGAGTAAAAAGAAAAGTGCATTATAAAATAGAGCAGGTGGCGAATATAGATGGGGAGTGAAGAGAAAAAGAAAGATGGGAGTGGGGGTAAAAGTACAAAGTGAAGAGAAAGAAGATCAGATAGAAGAAAGGGAGAGGCTAGGAAACGAGAAAAGTAGAGGAAAGATAAGGGTTAAACGACAAGAGTGGCAGGACAAAGGAGAAACACATGCAGCAGGAATGAAGAAATGGGTTAAAATCCACCACTCTCTGCCACAATGCTGAAAAGAAACCTTTGCTCCAGCTCGAAACACAGCATCTGTCGGCAAATGGGGAGTGAAATCAAGAAGTCTGAACTCACTGACAGGGAAAGTCAGAAACTTAGCAAGAAATCACCTAACATTTTAGCAGAAATATAGAACTGACATGATTGATTCATGACAACAGATTCTTGAACTTGAATGAAAGTCCTTTTTTTCATCTTGGAAAATTCACATTCATGGCCATTTTTTCCTTCCTAGACAGTGTATTTTATCTGTATTCAATATTCACTTTTAAAGAAATCTACTTTGTTATATTGTCATAATCACCAATTTACTGTTTTAAAGAATAGAAGGCCAGGAACAGTGACTCACGCCTGTAATCCCAGCACTTTGGGAGGCTGAGGTGGGCGGATCACAAGGTCAGGAGATCGAGACCATCCTGGCTAACACAGTGAAACCCCATCTCTACTAAAAATACAAAAAATTAGCTGGATGTGGCGGGCACCTGTAGTCCCAGCTACTCAGGAGGCTGAGGCAGGAGAATGGCATGAACCCAGGAGGTGGAGCTTGCAGTGAACCGAGATCAGGCCACTGCACTCCTGCCTGGGTGACAGAGCAAGACACTGTCTCAAAAAAAAAAAAAAAAAATAGGGCAGAGGGAGGAATATTAAGGACTCTGGACATTTAATATGCTTTAATAGTTTCCTGTAGAACTTTATTATAAAACTATTTCAAGGTCGGTCACGGTGGCTCACGCCTGTAATCCCAACACTTTGGGAGGCCGAGGTGGGTGGATCACAAGGTCAAGAGATTGAGACCATCCTGGCCAACATGGTGAAACCCCGTCTCTACTAAAAATACAAAAATTAGCTGGGCATGGTGGTGCATGCCTGGAATTCCAGCTACCTGGGAGGCTGAGGCAGGAGAATTGCTTGAACCAGGGAGTTGGAGGTTGCAGTGAGCTGAGATCGTGCCACAGCACTCCAGCCTGGTGACAGAGCAAGACTCCATCTCAAAAAAAAAAAAGCTATATCAGGTAAGTTTTAAAGAATTGGATTTTTATGACGGATTTATTTTCAGATCTTCAAATGAATGTTTTCAAAACTTCCTGAAGCTGAGTGCGGTGGCTCATGCCTGTAATCACAGCACTTTGGGAGGCCAAGGTGGGCGGGTCCCTTGAGCTCAGGAGTTCAAGACCAGCCTGGGCAACATGGAGAAACCCCGTTACTACAGAATATACAAAAATTAGCTGGGCATGATAGCGCACACTTGTAGTCCCAACGACTTAAGGGGCTGAGGAAGGAGGATCACTTGAACTTAGAAGGTCAAGGCTACAGTGAGCCAAGATCGCGCCACTGCACTCCAGCCTGGAGACAAAGTGAGATCCTATCTAAAAAAAAAAAAAAAAAATTACTGAATCTCACCTAATATAGTAAAAACAAAAATGCCTTATGAGACCATGAGTGCTAAGCATCTTAATCTGAATTATTTTTAAAAGGGGAAGAAATGGGACTAAAATCAGCAACTTTTAACCAACATTTCTCGAGTGGCTTCTATGTGCAGGCACTGTGCTAGGACTTGGGGATGTAAATAAAACTAAAACAGGGACCCTGCACTCAAAATAGTCTGTTGGACAAGTGTATGCCTTGTCAGGGAAACAATCGTGTAGAGAAATAATCCCAACACATGATATATATGTTAGATCAAATGTAGAACCAAATAATTTAACTCTTAGTAGGAGCCTCAGAGTTGTCAGAGGATTGCATTTCAGGAATGAATGTCCTTCATCAAAAACTAAGTCTTCTTAATGTTATTTCTGAGAAATATAAGTGCTGCAGCCTCCAGTCTCAGCACTTTAGGCACCTGATGGTTTTCACTAATACTGCAATTAAAAATAAGTGTTATTATTAAGCATTGCCTTCAAAATGACTAATCTCTATAGGGATTTTGATCTCCTAGCAACTAGGAACACCTGCCCTTTCCCTATGATTTTTCTCGTTCTCATATGTTAAGTACACATTTTAAAAATCTCTGTTCCATTAGCTGAAACTTATTCTGAAATATAATTAAGCACATCCATCTTGGTGATCAAACAGTAACACCTTTAGATAACTTTAGATAATTTAGGGTTTATCAAGCCTTCTTGGGGAGGTACAAATTTGTGGCTTTGAAGTTAGGATTCTTTGCTGGATGTTTTAATTCACTAATATTTGTTATTTATTAAGCTCCTACTATACACAGGATGCTTTACTTAAGTATTGTTCTATTTTTTAACTCTTCAGTTAAAGACATTGTGGTAGGCAGCCACAATGACTCACATTGGTCCTTGCCTCCTGGTATCCATGCCCTCCTGTAAACTTTCCCTTTGAGTTTGGTTTGGATTTAGTGACTCACTACAAATGAATAGGAAATGGGAGAAATGCAAGGCTGAAGCTTCTGACATTAGGTTATACAAAGACTGGCTTGCTTTCTTGGGAGCCCTTTCTCACCCTCTAGCTTGGTTGCTCTGAAAGCAGCCAAATGATATGGCATGAGCTGCCCTGTGGTAGGAAACTGACAAAGGCCTCTGAGATCCTCAGTCCAACAGCTGGCTAAGAACTGAGTCCGGGCTGGGCATGGTGGCTCACGTTTGTAATCCCAGCACTTTAGGAGGCCGAGGCAGGCAGACCATGAGGTCAGGAGATCGAGACCATCCTGGCTAACATGGTGAAACCCAGTCTCTACTAAAAAAAATACAAAAAAATTAGCCGGGCATGGTGGTACATGCCTATAGTCCTAGCTACTCGGGAGGCTGAAGCAGGAGAATTGCTTGAACCCGGGAGGCAGAGGTTGTAGTGAGCCGAGATCACGTCATAGCAGTCCAGCCTGGGTGATAGAGCAAGACTCTGTCTCAAAACAAAACAAAACAAAAAACAAAAACAAAAACTGAGTCCTGCCAACCACAACCATACAAGTCGGTTTGGAAATGATTGTCCCCAAAGTGAGCCTTCAGATGAGGCTGACATCCTAACTGTAATCTCAGTGAGAGACCTTGAGCTAGAGGCCCCCAGCTAGGCCACACCAGGATTCCCAACCCGAGGAATTTATGAGATAACAGATGTTTGTTGTTTTAGGGTTTGTTTGTTATGCAGCAATAGATAATGCAGGCATTATCCCAATTTTAGAGATAAGAAAACTGAGAATCAAACATGTTAATCATGGACAATCATGCAGATAGTAACTGAACCAGGATTCTAACAGATCTATTTGACTCCAAATCTGTGTTCTTTCACTATCATACTCTTTCATTAAGTCTAAGTTTTGCAGTAACTGTGATGTTTGCCACCGTGTCCCAGTTTATGTATGTCTCACTGATCTTTAACTTCTTATGTGGACATGTTTCTCAATGTCTCTGAATTTGAGTTTTCTTATCTATAAGATATATATATATATATATATATATTTATGTATGTATGTAGATAGATAGATACATACATAATGTTTCTTATCTATATATGGGGCACATCTCTAGCACTGGCTTACCAAGAGGCTTGTGAGGTCTCAGTGTCTTCAATCTATCTTGAGTTAATTTTTGCATAGCATATGAAGAAGGGGTCCAGTTTCAATTTTATGCATATGGCCTGCAGTTATTCCAGCACCATTTATTGAACAGGGAGTCCTTTCTCTATTGCTTGTTTTTGTCAGCTTTGTCAAAGATCAGATAGTCGTAGGAGTGTGTCCCTATTTCTGGGCTTTCTATTCTGTTCCATTGGTCTATGTGTCTGTTTTTGTAGCAGTACCATGCTGTTTTTGTTACTATAGCCCTGTAGTATAGTTTGAAATTGGGTAGTGTGATGCCTCCAGCTTTGTTCTTTTTGCTTAGGATTGCCTTTTCTATTCTGGCTCTTTTTGGTTCCATATGAATTTTAAAGTAGTTTTTCTAGTTCTGTGAAGAATGTCATTGTTAGTTTAATAGGAATAGATTAAATGCTACTCCTATTTGGGATACTCTTAATCAGGAGACTGAACTGGCCAATGTGCCAATAGCTTTGTGTGGTGCTATCCTAGATGTCAAGACAGCACATTAGGGAGGTTAGGAAGGTTAGACTAGATTATCCCACACAAATGACAGGCAGAAATCTTGGCATGAAATAATATTATTCATTTATTGAAAAGGACTGGTGTGATGTAAAGGTGATTAACTCATAGTAGCACAGATAACTTTGCTTTCTGATTCTCAGTCTGTAAAGCAAATCAGAGAGATGGACTACAAAGTTCTCCCGGATTTCCACTGGGCTATGTATCTATTTGAGTTTTCAGAGCACAATAAACCCTTGGATGGCAGTATTTTCTGAAGTTTTAAGTGAGTATCTATTTATCATGCCCCATACATAATTAAACATAAAATTCTTAGTAATTCAAATGCCATTTAAAATGTTTCTTCTTTTTATACTTTTCTACATTATATTTATGCTTTCCATGAATCTTAACAAACTCCTTTTGAAGCCAAAGGAAATGAATGTCTTACTCATTACATCTTCCTTGCTCTGTTTGAAAGCACTTTATTTTGCCAGCATTCATCTAGCATGACTAATAAAGTCTTAGACTTATTTTTCCTTGTTTTATACTAAAATAATCTAAAGTGTTATATAGCATTTTGGAAAATTAGATGTACTCTACTAGGTTTCTTCTTTAAAGATTTGTCAATGTCCTTTATTATCCAGTAATTCTATAAGCATGTAGCATATACCATTAACCACAATTATTTAGACATCAACTTTGGCAATCCTGCCATCCTGCTTAAAATTCCACTTGCATTCTCTTGACATCATGAATATAATATCTCACTTTATTTGTTAAGTATAACAGTCTGGTGCCTAGACCCTAGACAGTAAACAAGTTGAATTAAGGAAGAAGGATTAAACTTATTTCTAGGTATCATGATGTGTGAGAGTAAACAATTTTGTCCTACTTTAAGTAGTATTCTGCTTTCTTAATTGCCAAAGTTGTTCAGTCATTTGAGAAACATGATTAAGGAGCTGGAATAAAGGTTCTTTATGGAAACATGTGAAGTGATGAGACAATATAAACCAGAGAAGAAAAAGCTAAGGGGAATTTTCTCATGGTCTTCAAGCATCTTTAATCATTCAACACATATTTTGCCAAGTTGCTTGGCACTGTTCTAGTTGCTGGGGATAAAACAGTGAACACTCAGGCAAGGCTCAAGTCCTCATGGTGGAACCTTCTGAAGGAAAGAGAAAATAAACAAGTAACTAACTAAATAATTTTCTATAGCATATGAGGACTCATTGTTCAGAATGATATGCAGCATTGTCCGTTTGAACCACAGCAACAACATCTTGAATGGGGCTGGGTAAAGTAAGCCTGAGACCTGCTGTGCTGCATTCCCAGTAAGTTAGGTATTCTAAGTCACAGAATAAGATAGGAGGTCAGCACAAGATACAAGTCATAAAGACCTTGCTGATAGAACAAGTTGCAGTAAAGAAGCTGGCTAAAACCCACCAAGACCAAGATGGTGATAAGAGTGACCTCACGTTGTCCTCACTGCTACACTCCCATTAGCACTATGACAGTTTACAAATGCAGAGGCAACATCAGGAAGTTATCCTTATGGTCTAAAAAGGGGAAGCATGAATAATCTACCCCTTGTTTAGCATATAATCAAGAAAAAGCCATAAAAAAGGGCAACCAGCAGCCCATGCTGCTGCTCTGCCTATGAAGTGGCCATTTTTTTATTCCTTTATTTTCTTAATAAACTTGCTTTCATTTTACTTTATGGAATTGCCTCAAATTCTTTCTTGTGCGAGATCCAAGAACCCTCTCTTGGGGTCTGGATTGGTACCCCTTTCTGGTAACAGCATCTTTTATCTTTGCTGGGGCCCAAATAAAAGAAAGTGAGTTTTGTACCATGGGGTAGGAAAGAAGTTCCTTTAACAGGGAGAGTACATGAGGTTGACCTAAGTAGGAAGAGGGCAGCTCAGAGAAGGTGAATTCTATTGAAGCTGCAATATGGCTATCTAAGTTGAGTACTTCCCTACTTACATTATCCCATTTTACACTCACAATACCCCCTGTTGAGCTAAGTTTTATAATCCTCTTGTTATAGACAACTGAGAGGCAGAGCTACTCACTTCATATCACACGGCTCCTCACTGCACAGCTAAGGCTGATTCTACATGTCTTGGACTCCAAGGCTACTGGTTTTCCCTGTGAACCACCCTGAGATTAGGTGGATGAAAGATCAACATTCTAAATATTTAAGCTTCTGTTTAGGATTGCTTAGGTAGTTTCCGGAATAAAAGTAAGAAAAAAGACTACATTGGTGGCTTTCAAACTTCTTTTTTAAAAGAGCAGAATCTAATTTTCAGACAAAATTTTATGTAGAATTCCAATATATGAAACAGATTAGAATAGAGCAGTCCTGTTGGAGCTGAGTCACTCATGACTCCCCTCACCCGCCAACTCAGGACATTCCCCCTCAATGACTAAGCCCCAATGTCCCCTTCTCTTTGCCTAGTGAATGTTACCATAGTATTAGGCCTAAACAGGGTCTGAACCAATTAGGATTTTACCAAATTTGAATTTTATTACCTCAAGAAATCTCAGCTTTCATATTCCACGTGGGAAGACTTGACTGGCCATGAAGTCTGACAATAGTGCGGATTGGGGTCATTGTTATTTGAGGTATGAGTTCAGTAAGGGAATTAGTGGGGTTGAGCTCAGTGGTTAACAGAGGCTTACTGTTTCCAATTTTTCAGACTGAGGTCAACAACTCTGAACTTTGTAGATCTTAGGCCTGTTTGTTACTCTTGGTAATGCTCCCTTATTTACAGAGTTGCTAATGAAAGATACCCCTCCATTCCAATCACCCAGCGCTGAGAAAATCAAAAGTTTAACTGAGTCATAAATTGGGAGCCCTTTCTTGGGGTAACAAAATAAGCAGCCAATGTTGAGAGAATCTAACTTCTTTGTTTATCCTGGTAGGCCCCAAGCTGGAGCTGGAAAGGCACCAAATACAACTCCGCACAATAAGGGGGGAAGTACTGACTTGGGGGAAAGAGGGAAGAGCTTTGCTAATTGAGGAAATATTTCCTTTCCCAGTATGAGTGTAGGCGGTCCTCCTCCCAACCCACCTCTATATGTTACCTGTCCTTGGCAGAGATGCATGCACTACTCTAACAGATTCCATAATTAAACAGAGTAAGTGGACATGCCTGCAGCTCACACAGAAGGGACTACTGCAAAGGACTCAGGTCTACCCTGGCCATTGACATTAGAGGGCCAGGGATCCTCCCTCACCCCACCTTCTGCACACTTCTGTAGGGCCTGGGAGCCAGTGGCCATCCCTGACCTGATTGCTGCATTCACTGAGTGTGCCTCTACATCTAATCACTTAGTTTGCAGAATGCATATGGGGGTGAGGGCAAGACCAGTGTTATCTGTTGGGCACCATAAGCAAGGGCATAGGGCCCACAGTGCTTTTGGGGGCCCATGAAAATGTTTTAATTTCTTTTAAAATCGAAAGAGAAAAAATTCGGCCGGGCATGCTGGCTCATGCCTGTAATCCCAGCACTTTGGGATGCCGAGGTGGGCGGATCACCTGAGGTCAGGAGTTTGAGACCATCCTGGCAAACATGGTGAAACCTCATCTCTACTAAAAATACAAAAATTAGCTGGGCATGGTGGCACATGCCTGTAGTCCCAGCTACTTGGGAGGCTGAGGCAGGAGAATCGCTTGAACCCGGGAGGCAGGGGTTGCAGTGAGCCAAGATCATGCCACTGCACTCCAGCCTGGGCAGCAAGAGTGAGACTCCATCTATTAAAAAAAAAAAAAGAGAGAGAGAGAGAATTTTTTCCTGTAATGGAAGAAAGAGCTCACAAAGGAAAGTGCTTAGGGCTGAGGAAGGTCAAAATTACACCATTGGGTCATTGTAATGGGAATTCCTGTTGGAGGTGGATGGATTTTCTTAGGCAAAGAGTACTTGTGTGAGGAAGTGCAAACTTAATGGAGAGGAAACTAGGGGAAGAACTAGGGAATAGAAAAGCTCTCTCTTGTAACCATTTCCTCCTATTTTATCTTGTACGTATAGAAATAAATCCTTTCTGGAGCACAATGGGACAAGCAAGCAGATGAAGCATTTTGGAAAGATTTCCATTACAATGTTTAAGCAGTTTAACATCTAATGCTTAATGTGAATTTTTCTTTCTCTGAACATATCGATAATATATTTCTCACAATTTGTTTTAAAAAAGCAAGCAAGACTGTTCATGTTACAGATTCAAGAAGAGTAAAAAAACATGACAACTAAATGCAATGCATTATTCTGACCTAACCATATTCTGGGCCAGAAAAAAAAAAATTGCTTTTTTTGAGGACATTTAGCAAAATTTAACTATGGACTATAGTTTAATCAGTAGTATTTACCCATTTTAAATCTCCCGATTTAGATGATTGTACTGTGGTTGTATAAGGGAATGAAAAAATATTCTTACTCTTAAGAAATACAGTAAGTCCTCAACGTTGTCAGTAGATTCTTGGAAACTTCGACTTTAAGCCAAACAATGTATTATGAAAGCAATTTTACCGTAGGCTAATTGATGTAAACAAGAGTGAAGTTCCTAGGGCTTACTTCTGGTCACAAAGATATCACCAAACTTCTAAACACAGGCTCAAAACACTTCTAATATTAAACATTGAAATGTGAGCTATACATACATTTAAGAAAGATTAATAAAAACAAGTAAGATAATTATTTACCCACATTTTCCAGTTTAGGGTCATGGGTGGCTGGAGCCTATCCCAGCAGCTCAGGGTGCAAGGCAGGAACCCTTCCTGAACAACACTCCATTCCATTGCAGGGAACACTCACGTCCACACCAACATTCACTTAGACTTGGACCTTGTAGACATGCCAATGAACCTAACACACACAGCTTTGGGATGTGGGAGGCAATTGGAGTACCCAGATAAAACTCATGTAGACATGGGAAGAATAGGCACACTCCAGGGGCCGTGGCTGAAAATACATTTTTTTTCATCAACATTATAAGGAAATGACATTGACCGAAGCAACATTATTCAAAGACCTGCTGTGCACACTAAACTATTTAAGAGTCAAAGGTCATGATGTCAACTTCTTTGCAAAATGGACCAGAAAAAAAAAAAATGTATGTATATACACACATACACACATACAAAGAAAAAATAATAAGGCAAATATAGCAAAATGTTAATTGGTGAATCTTGGTAAAAGGTTTATGGGCATTCTTTGAGTTATCCTTGCAACTTTTCTATAAATGTGATATCTTTCAAAATAAAAAGTTAAAAGAATGAAACAGTTCAAAATTAATCCAGTATTATTAAAAGAAGGCCCAACGAAGGTAACACGTTGATGCACTAATTCTACAGATGTTCAACCACCTACACCTGTGCCTGAGGAATTAATTCTGTGTTAGCAGGAACCATGGGCATTGTCAAATAAATTAGCTGATGTGAACAGGCCTCCCTACTGATGGAGAACTTTGCTCCTTAGTTCAGCTAAAACCGAGTTCTTGTCACATGACCAGTTAGGCATGCAGACACATTGAAGGGTGAGGAAACAGTTTATTGGGCGAGAAGGAAAAAAAAACTTTCAGCATTTTATTATCATGCTGCTATAAAGACACATGCACACGTATGTTTATTGCGGCACTATTCACAATAGCAAAGACTTGGAATCAACCCAAATGTCCATCAGTGACAGACTGGATTAAGAAAATGTGGCACATCTACACCATGGAATACTATGCAGCCATAAAAAAGGATGAGTTTGTGTCCTTTGTAGGGACATGGATGCAGCTGGAAACCATCATTCTTAGCAAACTATCACAAGAACAGAAAACCAAACACTGCATGTTCTCACTCATAGGTGGGAACTGAACAATGAGATCACCTGGACTCAGGAAGGGGAACATCACACACCGGGGCCTATCATGGGGAGGGGGAAGGGGGGAGGGGGGAGGGATTGCATTGGGAGTTATACCTGATGTAAAGGACGAGTTGATGGGTGCTGACGAGTTGATGGGTGCAGCACAGCAACATGGCACAAGTATACATATGTAACAAACCTGCACGTTATGCACATGTACCCTAGAACTTAAAGTATAATAATAATAAAAAAGAAAGAAAGAAAAAATAAAAATAAAAATAAATAAATAAATAAATAAATAAATAAATAAAAACTTTCAGCAAATAGAGAGGCCCCGACCTCACAGATTCATTCCAGGCCACACATAGGAACTGAAGAGCCCAGGCTCCTCCCCATTGCAAGTGGTTGGTTCCAACTTGCTGCGGCTTCAACCCCATTCTCCCAGTGTGCAGATGAGTCAGAGGTTCTCTGGGGACCCCCACTTATCTTCCTCCTGCATTTATCACCTCCATAGGGAAAGTACACGTGCATTTTAAAAAGCCTATGTGGAAGGCACAATGTGACTGATTTGTGTGTCGGTTATTATAGTAATCATAAAGGAAAGTTGAAAAATGCAGACAATGATTAGAAATCATCAATATTTCTGATTTTATAACACATTAGTATTTGGAAAATTGAAGGGATCTGACCATTCAAAGGTCTCGTGTATTCTTAGCCTTTCTTGTCACTCTGTCATGTTACCACATCAATGCAGGTCACATGAAAAGGAATGTGGTATCAGGAGGTGGTAAATTTGGAAAACATGGGCTAGAGACTATTCTTACATTCAGAAACAAAGCACAGATTTTCAGAAGTAGATTTCTTGTCCACATTGTGTTTTCCATCTGCCCCTCCTTTGTAACACAGCAGTTTATGAACACTCACAATTTTCAGACTCTTCCATTTTCAAAGAAATCTATTATTATTCAGTAGAGTAGCTTCACTGAACCAAGTCCAAGGCTGGCCATCTCTGCCCAAGACCATCATTATCTCTTGCACTTGCCAGCAGTCAGGGTTAATATGTTCCAAGAGAACCTGGTGAAAGGGTATTCTGATGGAGAATAAATAGAATGGCAGAACAGGGCATAACACACAGGCTTTGGGCTTTTTCCTCTAGTAAAAGCTGCATCTAAAGTAAGGCAGATCCCCTTCTTGGAGGGAGGAGAGTAGGAGATGAGTGGATACAGTGTGAGCTTTACAGGTTGACAGACTTGAATTGGGATCCCAGGTATGCCACATAATGTAGGGCCTTGGGCAAGTCACTTAGTTTGCCTAAGCTTTAATTTCCTAATCTATAAAACTGGGGCAATAATGCCTGGCATACTGTAGGTATTCAATAAACATTAGCTATTATATTTATTAAATCTTCAGTCCCCAAGAATAGAAAGTTGAATTAATCATATTCTTTGATTCATTTTATATGATTCTCATGGGTCTGTGCAAATTCTATATTATATTGTACTGTCTTCTGCTCTCTCTTTCTCTGCCCCATTCACATTCCTGTTTTATTTCCTTATATAAGTACTTAATCTATTGTGTCTGTTCTTGGATACATACGTTTACTTAAAAAATTAGTACATATCCCTTACACAGGTGTCCCTAATGTTTTAAAAATTAATGTAATATTTTATCATTGTATAGATCTCAATCTTTTTTAAGCTTTTCCTTTATTCAATACAATGTATTTAAGATCTATCTATCCATGTTGCTAAATATATTTTTAGGTCATTATTCCTGAATGTTAGCCTAGTAATCCACTTCATGTGTCTACCACATTTTACCTACCTGTTGCCCTTCTGCTGGGCACATAAGCTGCCTGCAACTACCTGCCACTCCAAAGAATACTCTGATGAACAGCCTGTACATGTGCCCTTATAACTTCAGCACAAGCTTTTCAACAAACCCAGGGTAGTATCTAATAAAATTCTATGCACATTTATAATTAAAATAATCTTTGAAAAGTAGGAATAGAAGAAAGCTTTCTTAAGATGATAAGGACTATAAACTAGATATTTACAGCAAACATCAAACAAAATGGAGACATTTCAGTCTCTTTAAAATCAGAAAGAAAACAAGAATTCCAACTACCATAGTAACCTTCAACATTGTACTGAAAAATCTGAGCAACATGATGAGACAAGAAAAACAAATAAAAAGAAAAAGAATAAGAAGGGATGAGATAAAATTATCATTAGTAGATGATATGATTATCTACCTACAAATTCAATGAAATCAAAAGAAAAGCTCTAAGAACTGAGGAATTCAGCAAGCTTGATAAACAATATCAACTTTACAAAAACCAGTATCACGTGTCTACACTAATAATTACCAAGTATGAAACATGACAAGAAGAGATAGTTCACAATAGTAATAAGAACTATGAAATTTTCAAAAGTTAACTCAGTACATGAGACTTTTACAAAAAAAATTAAACTCTATTAAAAGATACAAAGAAGGACTTTAGTAAACGGAGAAATCTAACGTTGTAAAAATGTAAGTTCTTCCTAAATTGATTTATATATTGGATACAATGCTACTGAAATTTAAGCAAGATATTTAAAGAAACTTGACGAACTTATTTTAAAATGTATATGGAAGAATAAAGTTTGTGAATAAATAAACCAGTTGGAAAAAATGATCAAAGGGCAAAGACTTATCCCACCAGATTCTATGAATAATACAAAGAAATAGTGATACATAGTGTTAAAGTCTTGGTGCAGAAATGGAAGGCACAGACTAGATCTATTTATACATGGGAATCTGTCATTTGCTGGAGGTGGCTTCACAAACTATTAGAGAAAGTATGTGCTATTTAACAGATGATGTCAAGGAAGAATGGCTCACTACACGGAGATAAAGTTGAACTTCTATCTCACTCACATTGTATACTTACATATGTGTGAGTGTAAATTCCTGAAGGATAGAAGATACTTGCTGTGAACAGTAAACTTATGAAGTTAATAAAAAGAAAATATGACAGAAAGTCCTTGTCCTTGTAAACTTAGGACAGGTGGAATTTTCTTTTAAAAAGATCCCAAAAGCACAAATTTTAAAATGGCTGAATTTGGCAACATCGAAATTTAGGATTTGGGTTAAAGCATTTCATAGTAAAAATTAACAAGTGATAGATTGGAAGTAGATATTTGCATATTTACAAGTTTTTAAAAAAGTTTTCAAAAAAGTTTTCTTCCAAATCACAAAGATGAGACACTCTGTTTTAAAAATGGGAAACGAATGCGACAGGCAATTTGCAGACTGGATAACTCTAAAAATATCACATGTATGAAGAGGTACTTACCCTCATTGGTGAGCAGAAAATACAAACTGAAAAAAAAATTATTGTTTGATGCCACCCAATACACATAAGGTTGGCAAAAATGGAAAAGGGGGATAATGCCAAATTTTGGGGTGGGGTGGAGGTAATGGGAAGAAAAAGGAAGTCCCGCACAGGCCCACGTGCTCGCGCCAATCCCCACGCCCCAGCGTGCTTTCTCCACCCACGCACGAGCCTCGCACGCATTTCCAGCCCCTGCGTAGGTTGGGGATGCTGGACATCCACCGCCTCCAGGCAGTTTCACCGTCACAGCCTCGCCATCTGTAGCCAAAACAAAACATACCCTAACTGAGACATTGCAGCTCTTGTGGCCACTGTGGGCTCATAGAGAACATGAGTGGAAGGGCCCGAGTGAAAGCCAGAGGTATCGCCCGCAGCCCCAGTGCCACAGAAGTGGGGCGCACCCAAGCCTCGCCATTGGTGTGTAGCATGCTTATTGCGCATGGTTTCATTTTCTCCTACCTCTCTCTCTAGCCTGAACAATGCCTTCCTCTACATGTATCTCCTCCTCTCTGTTACGAAGTAGCGTATTATCTTTTCTCTCAAGTTTGAGTCTTTCCAAGGTTTCTTTTAACAGTTTTTTCCTTCTAGGGATCTTGTCTAAGATATTAATGTAGGTATATTAGCCAGTAAAGAGGACTGAAGACTGGGGACAAATATATCATTCTCTTTTTCTTTCTGAGTTTTAATTTCATGATTTCGTTTTAAATTGCCTGGTAAAAAGTGATGTGCTTTCATAACATTACACGGCATATAATCTAATGCAGTTTTTCTGACTAATTAGTATATAAAAATAAATACTGTCACACATGTGGTTTAGATTAAACTACTGTTCTTGAGCAACCACTATAGAGAAAGCTCCTTACTGCATTTAAGCAACTAGATTGACCTGCCAATAAGCAACTTTGGAGTGATGTTATTAATACAACTACATATTCTTAGCATTTGGAGCAAGTATTCAAATGAGTAGTTTGTGGTCCTTATGCCTTTATTCTCATGAACTTTGTTCATTTTTTAGCAAGCCAAGATAGAGTAACTTCTTGAACAAAGAGAAGTAGTTACTATGCAAAGAGAACCTACTAATTGTTCTCTTGGTCTTTTTTGTGAACCTATTTTGGCCCAGTTTATTCAGGCAGAATCATGATCTGAGCTGGTGACCCGGGGCCTCTGTTCATTTTATGTCCATGGGCTATGGAAGCATGAGGTCCATGTGCGTTTGTGCCGCATGCCCTCTGGTGAGCTCCCTGGGCACAAGAATCTCATCTCTGCTTCTTTACACCTCCACCTATATGTATCTGGCGACAGTTGGTACTAAAACCAACGTTTGATGAGTGAGGAAAACTACAGTATGTCTTTATCGTCTTGTCTGGAATAGGCACTCTCTTCTCATCTCTCAAGGGTTTTACCTGTTAACATTTTCTTTGCCTAGTTCATGGTAATCTGAAGACCTGACACTGTTCTTAGGATAATTTTTTGATTTGTGACTTACCATTGTAAATCTGAACAAAACCTTTTTTTTTTTTTTGCCATTTTAGCCTACATCTATTGATCTTAGTAACAATGAAGCATCCTCTAGCAATGGCTTCCTGGGAACAAGCAGGATTTCAACGAACGGTAAGTGCAACTCAATCTGTTCATTTAGTCCCATTCTACCTGAATGGAGCAAGAGGAGCCCTGCCAAGCCTTACAGCAGTAGGTCCACCTCTTGCACATCCCGATTTCCTTTCCTTGAAGGATACCCTTTGTCATGTGCCTTTGGAACTCTAACATAGAAGCACATGCTGAATTTCCTGACACCGTTTGGTAGATGGGACTCCACAGATATTAGGATGCCAGTTTCTGTTTCTTTCTATTCACTGAAGAATTTTGAAAAAATACTTTAAAAATCTTTATGGTGTTATATAGGAATACCATTTGATCCAGCAACCCCACTGCTGGATTTCTACCCAAAGGAAAATAAATCATTATATTCAAAATTTATCTGCACTTGTATGTTTATTGCAGCACTATTCATAATGGCAAAGATATAAAATCAACTTAAGCATTAGATAAAGAAAATGTGGTTTACATATATAAGAGAATACTACTCAGCCATAAAAAGAATGAAAGCATGTCTTGCAGCAACATGGATGGAATTGGAGGCCATTATCTTTTTTTTTTTTTTGAGTTGGAGTTTCGCTCTTGTTGCCCAGGCTGGAGTGCAATGGTGCAATCTCGGCTCGCTGCACCCCCCACCTCCTGGGTTCAAGTGATTCCCCTGCCTCAGCCTCCTGAGTAGCTGGGATTACAGGCATATGCCACCACGCCTGGCTAATTTTGTATTTTTAGTAAAGACGGGGTTTCTCCATGTTGGTCAGGCTGGCCTTGAACTCCCTACCTCAGGCAATCTGCACACTTCGGCTTCCCAAAGTGCTGGGATTACAGGTATGAGCCACTGCCCCTGGGCGGCGGCCATTATCTTAACTGAAATAACTCAGAAACAGAAAGTCAAATACTGCATGTTCTTACTTATCAGTGGAAGCTTAATAATGTGTACACATGGACATAGAGTGTGGAATAATAGACATTGGAGGCTTGGAAGGTTGGGAGGGTGGGAGGGGAGTGAGAAATCACTTAATGGCTGCAATGTACATTATTCAGATGATGGTTACACTAAAAGCCCAGACTTCACACTCTGCAATATATCCATGTAACAAAACTATGCTCTTATGCCTTAAATGTATATGAATTTTTAAAAAGGCAAAAAAAATCTGAATGGTGTATAAATGCCAATGCCGTTGCTTGGAAGGATGGTAGAAACCTGGTATGGATGTAGCCACTGCTCTCTTTCTTCCCCTGTGGTAAACATCACCATTCAATGGTAGCTCTCCTCACTGCAAAGCCAGATTTGGTCTCAGGATACTTGTCAACATGCAACGCAAAGCCACCACAATCACACACTGGGAGTTGGCATGCCCCATGTGTTAGTCTGCTAGGGCTGCCCTGACAAAGTAGTACCAACTAGGTGGCTTAATTAGCAGAAATTTATTTGCTCACAAATCTGGATGCTTAAAGTCTGAGATCAGGTGGGACAGGGCTGGTTTCTTCTGAGGACCCTCTTCTTGGTTTATACATAGCTGACTTCTCCTTGTGTTCACATGATCTTTCCTTTGCATTTCTATGTCCTAATTCCTCTTCTTATGACGTCAGTCATACTGGATTAGGAACCACCATAATGACCTCACTTTAACGTAATCACCTATTTAAAGACCCTGTCTCCAAATATGGTCACATTCTGAGGCACTGGAGCTTAAGGCCCATGACCCTGAATAAAACCAGTTAGCCAGGCCGGGCGTGGTGGCTCAGGCCTGTAATCCCAGCACTTTGAGAGGCCAAGGCCAAGGCGGGCGGATCACCTGAGGTCAGGAGTTCAAGACCAGCCTGGCTAACAAGGTGAAACCCCGTTTCTACTTTTCTACTAAAAATACAAAAAATTTGCTGGGTGTGGTGGCACACACCTGTAATCCCAGCTGCCCAGGAGGTTGAGGGAGGAGAATCACTTGAACCTGGGAGGTGGAGGTTGCAGTGAGCCGAGATCGCACTGTTGCACTCCAGCTTGGGCCACAAGAGCGAAATTCCAATTCCATCTCAAAAAAAAAAAAAGAAAAGAAAAGAAAAGAAAAAAACCAGTTAGCCATCTCTCTTGTTCTGACCACAATGTTTTTTATTTTCCCAAGCGACTGATTTCTAATAAATATGGAAGCTTTAAGCATTAGGTTCTCCCAGGCTCTGAGGGTCTAGTCCCCCCACCCATCTCATATCTGACTCTGCTGTTCCTCGCTGGGAATTTTCCAGTCCTGTGTATGTACCCCTGTGATCCAAACACACAAATGAATGTGCAGCCTGTGAGCACAGCAGCCCTGCTCTGACAGGCCCAGTGCCTTCCATTATTTTCAAACATTATTCCATCCTTGTGAATTTTTTCACATCCGCCACACATTGTTATGAACAGTGAATGATGAAAATCCTTCATCCTTGGAGGGAAAATTGGAGTTTTATTTATTTTAAAATATATATAACATAAAATTTACCATTTTAATTACTTTTAAATGTGCAGTCTTGGGAGATGAACTTCATTTATATTGTCGTGCAATCATCACCACCATCCAACTTTAGATCTTTTTTCACCTTGCAAAACTGAAACTCTGTACTCATTAAATAATAACTCCCATTCCCCGCTCCCTCCAGCTCCTGGTAACTGCCATACTATAGTAGCTCGAATCTTCAGAAACCACCTAACATCTTTTGAAACCAAGAGCAGTGGCTTATATGGACAATTTAGTGAGGGTAATAGAATTAAGGATTAAATACATTTTGTGATTTTTCCTGGGAAACTTAGACTCCACTGAGGCAGGGGCTGGACAGCATTTGAGCCGGTGGTAGTCTCATGTAGGGTGGTTTCACACAGTGACTACGTCAAAGGCAGTGGTCATGTAGAGTTCTAGAAATTCATATTACTTTGCGGTAACATTTTGTATTTTTATAAAATTATTTTCAACATGCCAGAAAGTCAGCATCTCCCATACTAATTTAAACAGAAAATACTCATTTGGAAACAGATTTTAATTTCATATTTTCTAGAAGCTAGGAGTAAGTGATATGCCCTGAGGTGAAACACTGGCTTTTATTCTTCTGGGGAATGACCTAGAATAAAAACTGATGGCAATGTTCCAGGCAATTTCTCTTCTTTTCATTGGGAAATGTCAGAGATTCAGCTTCTTTCTGGGCAGAAGTTGCTGAGGACAGAAGTTAGTCGGGAACCCTTCAGGGAGTTACACAAGAGCTAAGGGCAGGAGAGCTGCCCTCCATAAATAGGTATGGAGAAGGGAATGGGGAGGGAGGGTTTTCTCCTTAGCCAAGAAGAGAAAGTCTACAATATTACAAGAGTAAGAACTAACTCAAGATCTGTTTTTGTTTTTGTGAGACAGGGTCTTGCCCTGTCGCCCAGGCTGGAGTGCGGGCGTGACCATGGCTCACTGCTACCCCCACCTTCTGGAGTTGGGTTAAGTGATCCTCCCACCTCAGCCCAGGCACATGTCACCACGCCCAGCTGATTTTTTGTGTTTTTGGTAGAGACAGGGTTTCAACACGTTGCCCAGGCTGGTCTCTAACTCCTGAGCTGAAGCGATCCACCCGCCATGACCTCCTAAAGTGCCGGGACTACAGGCATGAGTCACCACATCTGGCCGAGATCTGTTATTTTTAACAAAACATTCTGTGTTTTCTTCACAATTTTCCATTTTTAGGCTGAAGACTTCTGTATAGTCACGAATGGTTTCAGCAATATGGGCAAGCTGTATCCAAAACCACAAGTTTGGATTGCAATGCATTTTTGACATAGTAGTTGTAAACAGTAGCACTAGAATGAAATATGAGCTGTTACCACATTCTCTTCATGTTTTAGATAAATATGGGATATCTTCTGATGATGCTGGAAGTACCTCCATGGAAAGAGGTGTGAAAAACAAACAGGACTTTATGGATTTGAGTATCTGTACCAGAGAAAAATTGGCACATGTGAGAGATTGTAAAACAGGTACCCAGTTTTATGTTACTTACTTGTTTAATGTTACCAAATCTTGCTTAAGGAATTCCAAATTCTAGGTCTAAAATAAATAAGTTTGTATGTTTGCTTAACAGATATTTACTGAACATCTTCTATGTCCAAGGCGCTGTTAGACACTTTAGTTTTTCTTTTTTTTTTTTTTTTTTTTTTTTTTTTGAGAGGGAGTCTCGCTCTGTTGCCCAGGCTGGAGTGCTGTGGCCGGATCTCAGCTCACTGCAAGCTCCGCCTCCCGGGTTCCCGCCATTCTCCTGCCTCAGCCTCCCGAGTAGCTGGGACTACAGGCGCCCGCCACCGCGCCCGGCTAGTTTTTTGTATTTTTTAGTAGAGACTGGGGTTTCACCGTGTTAGCCAGGGTGGTCTCGATCTCCTGACCTCGTGATCCGCCCATCTCGGCCTCCCAAAGTGCTGGGATTACAGGCTTGAGCCACCGCGCCCAGCCAGACACTTTAGTTTTTCTAGCCTTAATTTTCTCTTTTATTAATAGAAGTAATATCTTCCCCAAAATGACATCTCACTTTTGGAAAAGATTTTCTTCATATACTGGGGTGGGAGTTAAAAAGATGTTTCTTTTCTTTCCCAACATGGGAAGTAATAACCTTTCTGGACTTCAGCTGTAAAAAGAAAGACAACCTATTTGGGGGATTCTTTACCCAGATTCCAGGCTCAACCATAAAATTGCATGCAAATTGTCAGTATATGTCTTTTCTGGGAAGTAAGTCTGTTGTTTTCATTAGATTCTCAAAAGGCTTTGTGGCCCCCTCACGAAAGTGAAAAATCACTGATGCGGATCAGTGTTTTCCAAACTTTTTAAACCAAAATAAGAAATACATTATTATCCAGCATATACACTGTCTCCACACAATTGAAGCAAAAGTTTCATGAAACAGTGTATCTCTTCCATTCTGTTTTATTCCGGTCTTTTCATTAAACATGCGATTCACCTCACCTGATTTCATAACTGCAGCGCTAATGGGACCCAGCTGCCGTTTGAAAACTATCATGTGTAGACGATCTTGAAAGGTCTTTCCGGCTCTGACAGTCTAGGTTGACGACTCTTTATATGAGCAGCTAAAATATGTTGATTTGCCATTTCCTCAGGATCTGGGAGAACAAAAGAGATCTGTTATTTAGCTAAAATAGCACAGAGGTTTCTTGCTCCTGCCAGATATCTACCCCAGGTCGAAGCTGAGGAAATACTGAAGCACAGCTGATACCTTGTATTCCTCACCACCTTGGGGTCTCTGGGTTGCTTTCCTCCATGAGAAAAGCAAAATAGCACCTATTCTATATCATTCTTTTCTTTTCTTTCTTTTTTGAGAGCATCTCACTCTGTTGCCCAGGCTGGAGTGTAATGGTGCGATCTTGGTTCACTGCAGCCTCTGCCTTTCAGATTCAAGCCATTCTTGTGCCTCCGCCTCCCGAGTAGCTGGAATTACAGGCGTGGGCCACCATGCCCAGTTAATTTTTGTATTTTTTGTAGAGACAGGGTCTTGCCAGGTTGGCCAGGCTGGTTTCAAACTCGTGGCCTCCAGCTATCCACCCGCCTCAGCCTCCCAAAGTGCTGGGATTACAGGTGTGAGCCAGCATGCCCAGCCCCTATATCGTTCTTTTCTGTAAGACCAAAACTGGATGATTCTCTGTAAGGGGAATTGAGAAGAACCTTCTTCGTGCCCCCTGGATTCTGCTCTGGGGGGAACTTACACCATCCTGAGCTAACTGACTATGTTGTGGCCATCTCTGGTTTTGTCCTATAGACTTTTAAGATGTGAATGAAAATGTCTGTAGGGGGCTGGAAGTCCCAGAAGCACACATGGCCTCCATGTGTCTGCAGAAAACAGAAGCCCAGAAGCCCTGTCTGTTTTCACGTCGGAAAAATGACAGTTCCCTCCTCTCTCCCCAGCCTTCCCCTTAATCTCTGAGGGTCTTCTCTGAGATGATTTGGTCTAAGCACTGATATAACTTTTTCAGAATTTTCAGAAATATGATTAACTTTTGATTATCTGGATTTCCCAGAGGTTGGGGGTTGTATATTCATAGTAAGAACCAGACTGTTTCTTTATAATATGAGAGCAGTATGATTTCAGAGCAGCATCTGAAAAAATTACTTGAGCTGATTTGAATTGCAGAAAATGAGAGCGGGAAGGCAAGCTCTGAAAGGCGTCCTGGAATGGCTGAGTTCAGATGCTTCTCGTCTCACAAGGACAGGAATGTCAGTGTCAGCTCTTATGTTCTTACGAAGCCTGCTTCATGCATGATCCCATTTTAGCTCCCAAAGGTGTTATTAGGCTGCAAGTTTTAGGGTTTATCCTGTGTCACTGTGCAAAAATCCTTGCTTTACAGCAACTACTATGCATATGCAAATACATTTTTAAATGAAGTGATTAATATTAACATGATGTGATTTCCTGATTTAAAAATTATTTTTTGTTTGTCGTCTTCAGGTTCCAGTGGAATACCTGTGAAACTGGTTACAAACCTCTTTAACTTAGATTTTCCTCAAGACTGGCAGCTATACCAGTACCATGTGACATATGTTCCAGATTTAGCATCTAGAAGGCTGAGAATTGCTTTACTTTATAGTCATAGTGAACTTTCCAACAAAGCAAAAGCATTCGATGGTGCCATCCTTTTTCTGTCACAAAAGCTAGAAGAAAAGGTATAGTATGATTAGTTTTTTCACTGTATATGTGGATGTGTGTTTATTATATGTGTATATATACACACACACACATATATATATACACATATGCAAGGAGATTCCAAAAGGTTTGTGGAAAAATAGAATTAAAAGGTAAAAATTTTAAAAACTACCTTTATTTCTTACCAAGAGTTTTACTAAGGTCAAGACACTTTTGTAAGCAATGGTATCAGCCATTTAGTCCATCCCTAAATAACTAAGCGTCCTGGGAATTTAACCATGTCAGTGCAGTGTATTTTTTACCTTATTAACTGAAGAAAAATGGGTGCCCTTTACAGATTTTTTAAGATTATAAAACAAAAAGTCAGAAGGAGCCAAATCAGCAGTAAAGTGGATGCCCAGTGATTTCCCATTGAAACTTTTGCAAACTTGCCCTTGTTTGTTGAGAAGAATGAGCAGAAGCATTGTTGTCGTACTCTCCAGGGAAGCTTTCCTGGTCATTTTTCTGCTCAGGCTTTGGCAAAATTTCTCAAAACACTTTCATAATAAGTGGATGTTACCATTCTCTGGCCCTCCAGAAAGTCAACAAGCAGAATGTCTTGAGCATCTCAAGAAACTATTGCCATGACCTTTGCTCTTGATGAGCTGGCTTTGGCTTTGACTGGACCACTTCCACCTCTCAATAGCGATTGCTCTGATTGTGCTTTGTCTTCAGGATCGTACTGGTAAAGCCAGGTTTCATCTCCTCTTACAATTTTTTGAAGACATTCTTCAGGATCTTGATACCATTTATATAAAATTTTTATTGACAGCTCTGCTTTTATCTGCAACTGATCTGAATGCAATGAATTTGGCAACCATAGAATGGAAAGTTTGCTCAACTTTAATTTTTTAGTCAGAATTGTATAAGCTAAACAAATTGAGATGTCTGTGGTGTGGGCTATTGTTTCTGCTGTTAATCTTTGGTCTTCTCAGTTACAGCATGAACAAGATGAATTTTTTCTCCTTGCAAATTTGTGTAGGTGGTCTGCAGCAGGCTTCATTTTCAACATTGTCTCATCCCTTCTTAAGATGAGTTATCCATTTGTAAACTGCTGATTTCTTTGTGGCATTGTTCCCATAAACTTTTCATTACACATCAATGATTTTGCCATTTTTCTACCCAAGTATCACCAAAAATTTGATATCTGTTCTTCCTTCAATCTTAGCAGAATTCATATTGGTCTGATAGGGGCTCTTTTCAAATTGATCTTATTTTTAGTGCCTCACACTGGATCCTGTTAGTATGAGTTTATTTTGGTGCAGAAATTTAGTACAAGTTAGTATGAGTTTATTTTGCTGCAAAATTTTTGAAATCTATACATAGTTTTTTCATAATACATATTTCCATGAACTTTTTGAAGTCCCCTTATATATACTTATATATTTAAGAGATTAGTTGATTTTCATGACAATTGCAATGAGTGATTCACTCCTTTCCTCTTTCCTGTTCCCCTGCCTGAGAGCTTAAAAAAAGACTTCCTAATTAAGACTTCACTAGTAATTGATTTCTTAATTACGAAGCTGGTCTGGTATTTAAAAAATAAGAGCTGTAAGTGTCCTTGAAATAGGCATCTTAAAAAAAAATTCCCAAAGTAGGCAAGACTAAGAAACACCATTTGGCCTATGGCTTCAGAACTTTAAATTATTTCTACCTTTTTTTGCTCCTGCACCCTTGTGCCTGTATGTCCAAATAACTTTACATCAATTTTTGATTCTAGAATTGCCATTTATTTAACGACTTGCTCTATCATATGAAATATGAGTTATGTCAATTTTTAAAGTGTTTTTTAATGCAACCATTGGAAATAGCTATTGTGTATTTCATATTCCTTTATCCATTTTTTTATACATTTAACATCTCCAGTGCTAAAATATAGTATGTATATTTTCATCATATGTTTTGTTCTAAAACAATGTTACAATTACTACAAGGAAAAAAGAACCAATTTCTCTATGAAAAATTAAAACAGAGCATTGGATTAACATTTTATGCTTCTATCCCTTAGAAATCTTACTCCCTTAGTTCAACTGTTTGCAGAGTTCAGTACCAATAGTTTAGATTTAAATTTTTAGGCTCTACGTAAATCTCTTTGAATTTTCTCAAGAAATGTGTTTCTAAGCACTCTTGGGCCTTTTGCCTTTTATGAGACCCTGAGATTTATAGGAGCTGCTTGAATGATTGTTGCAGTGGATATGGAACGTTAAAATTATACCATATGGTTAAATTTAATGGCTTAGAAAATCTAGATCTGTAAATTAAGAAACATTTTTATTCACCATAATTTTTTATCGATCCTTCAGTTCTTTGTCCTATGACCAGATGTTGATAGCATGCTAATATGGCTTCTCATACTTAAATGATATATTTCAAGTCTGTTGTTATCATTAAAAATGATCTTGTTCTTGTAGATACATTTCTAGCACTAGTTTAGAAATTTAGATATGTTGAAATTATTAAATACTACTCTTGAAGTGTTCAGCTTACTTCCATTGTACCTAAACAGAATAGAGAACTTATACTCTACAAATGCTAAGCATATGTTACTACTACTCATTTCTCATTCAAAATGAGCATGTAGTATGTGTCAAACACCTTTCTGTTGCTGGGGACGGAGCCTAATAAGGAGGCAAGTGAGAAAATAGACCGTAAAAACATGGTGTGATAAATCAGGCCTGTTTATTTCATTTCCTGGGTATAGGGGATACTAGGTTTAAACAGAATAGTGTTGTCTTATTCCTTATAAACATATGACCTGTCACCCAGTTACAGTGCAAAAGAAAGTGTCCTACTGGAGATACTGCTGCTTTCACCTTTTTATTCTGATCTTGGTATTGACTGAGGCTTAATTCTGCATCCCCATCTATCCCCTACACATGTCCTAGGATGCTTATTTAAGTTGAAATATCTCGGCCACTAGTTGACTCATTGCACTCCTAGGAGTTCCAGAAGTCCTGTTCAGCTACCTCCTAACCTTTCCCTGTCCAGGCCCCATTTGTACATCTGCAGCCAGACTGGTATTGCTATTCGTGTTCACATCTATTTGCCACTCTCATATACTTATAAAGAGCCTACTCTGAACCTGGCAGGGTGTTGAGACCATGGAGCAAACAAAGATAAATAAAACAGAGTACTTGTTCTCCAAAATTTCAATTTAGAATCAAAATTCTTTACAAATAAATACTATGTAAGGTAGAATGAAATAAGTGTCATAATAATTAGTATTTTTATTATGCTAACATTTATTGAGCACTTACTAGGTGTTAAGTACTGTCCTTCTTTGTTCTCCAGATTATCCCCAACATCTCTCTCGAGCAGATCTTTGTGTCCCACAAGTAGCTGCTACCACCACTGCTGCTACCAATTACACCTACCAGATTACTCTGCCAGGCTCTTTTTATTTTTTTATTTTTTTATTTTTTGAGGTGGAGTTTTGCTCTTGTCACCCAGACTGGAGTGCAGTGGCATGATCTTGGCTCACTACAACCACCGCCTCCCTGGGTTCAAGCAATTCTCCTGTCTCAGCCTCCTAAGTAGCTGGGATTATAGGCACCTGCCACCACGCCCGGCTAATTTTTGTATTTTTAGTAGAGACAGGGTTGCTCCACGTTGACCAGGCTGGTGTCAAACTCCTGACCTCAGGTGATCCACCCGCCTCAGCCTCCCAAAGTGCTGAGATTACAGGTGTGAGCCACCACGCCCGGCCTGCCAGGCTCTTTATAGCATGATCTCATTTCACCCTTGGGGCCTAGTAAGGCTAAATATCTTACCCAAGATTATCATAGAGAGCTTGATGAAAGATAAGCTTATTTCTAGCAGGACACTTCAATGAGAGTGATGATTCCTTGTTTAGGATTTTGATCAGTGAGGTGGACAATGGGAGATATGAGATTCCTAGGCAGAAGAGGCAATGATAGGAAGTGAGGGCCATACTTTAGAAACTCTTGCTCATTCAGGTTTAGCCAGGAAGGTGTGGAGGTTGTGATTTCAAAGCTAGAGAGAACTTTAAATGTCCTGCCAAGGAACAGAGACTCTTCCATGGATCATGAAGACTTTGAGAGAGTGTTTCTATGGCAGCTGTGTTAAATTACAGTTAATCTGATCACATCCTATTGAATGGTTTACAGAAGGAGGTGGGAAGATTAATAAAGTGCCACTGAAATAGTGTGGGCAGGGTGTCAAAAGGGCCTGAACAGAGATACAAAGTGCTGCTATTTGAATTCCCGAGTGCCTGTGCAATGGATGGAAATAAAATCAATGCATTATCTCATTTAATTGTCACAACCCTGTGACTTTAATTAGACTCAGTACCACTTTAGAGATGGGGAAAGCTGTTCCACATCACACCAGCTGTAAGAGGCAGAGGACCAGAGTCTATGCAATTCCATATCATGTGCTCTTAAGCACTGTAGTAAATAATGGTATTGGAACAGCTGAGATAGATCAGAGACATTCCTGGTGTACAGTAAGACTTGCCAACTGATTAGATCGTGAATTGAGGAGAAGTGAAAGTTTACTCTGAGGTTAGCAGCCTGGGGACTGGAGGGTCAGAAGTCCAATAAGAGATGTAGGAAGTGAAGGAGGAGTGGGTGTTTGGTGGGAGAGGTACAAGGGGGGCTGAAGAGTTTGATCTTAGGTGGTTGTTGAAAATGTAGTTCCTGAGACCATCTGCTGCCACCTCCCCTCAACCACTCATCCCGACATCCTTTGTTGTCTTAATACTTTGTCCTAAAGCCCCTGCAGCAGTTTGAGAGCTGGGCATCCCTTCTGTCTGCCAGATTTTTCTCAATGTTGATGAGCTCTTTCTATAGCTGTCCATCTCTGATTTCTGTACAGTTTTATCTGAAGCAAGAAATTATCTCGATGAAATCTTACATCCCTGTGAAAAGATCAGTTTCTCTTTGTTTCCATGCAATGACTGGTTCCTGCCCTATATTCTTGATGCAACCTAAAAGTGGTTAAATCCATACTGTAGCTGTAGAAAGTAGAGGCAGAATACATAAATGCTTGCTGATTAGCTGACTTTATCTAATTCCTTATCCCTTTGAAAAATCCATGATCATTGATTGATATTTATTGATTGATTTATATATTCCTTTATTTCAAGAACCTATTCTGAGTCCTTTCTGGTTCAAGAAGCTTTAAATTTAGTGGGAGCTGTAATAGAATCATATTCATGCATTCGCTATATTGCTAGAACATTGTTCCAGGCTATAAGGACTCTAGGATTTCTCTAGACCTTTCAGCAATTCATAAAATCAGATTTCTGATCTGTTCTGATTTCCACTACTTATTCCTCTCTCCCCATGTTTACTTTCCATCTCATTTGTCGTCTCTCCTTTCTTTCCTTCTTTCTTATTCTCTGCTCTTCTGCATTATAAGCAGACTTTGGGAGGCTGTCCTCTGGAATCCATGAACTTGGGATGGGCAGGACAGTCCACTAGTGGGCTTCTGAGTATCAGTGAATACCCTGAAAATGGGTACAATTATGTACACTGTTTTGGTGTGTGTGTGTATATATATATATATGTGTGTGTGTGTGTAAAATTTTATTGGGAAATATCTGTAACTTTTATCAGACTCTTAAAGTAATTTGTGACCCATCTCCCTCCTGCTCCTTAGAAAGACCAAGAACCACTACTCTAGAACTCTCTTCGGACCAAACTTTGAACCATGAGTCTGGCTTTAATTCTCCCTTAAGAAGTTAGGGAGTAGAGGGATGTGTTGTTTTTTAAGGACTGGCAAGATACAGAGAAAAAAAGCCCTCTGAACATAATGTGATGATTAGATTACTCCTCATATACTAACACCTGCGGTTTTGTTTTTGTTAATGCATATTATATTGTGATGGCTTTATCATATCCGCATTCTGCACACTTGGGGCTAATTTCTAGGGTGCATATTAAGTACCTCTTCTTCCCAGGTCACAGAATTGTCAAGTGAAACTCAAAGAGGCGAGACTATAAAGATGACTATCACCCTGAAGAGGGAGCTGCCATCAAGTTCTCCCGTGTGCATCCAGGTCTTCAATATCATCTTCAGAAAGTAAGGCACTGGAAACGTGAATTTAATTTGGGCTAATGATACCTTTCAGCAGAAAGCCTGGGTATTAAAATAATCGACCATTTTGTAGGCAGTGTGCCAGCAGCGATGCCACCGTTAGGGCAATTTCTCACCTACTTTCTCGTACATGAGCAATAATGTGCAACGCAGCCCATTACAACCACTCAGTGGCACAAACTGTTAACATCCAGTGTTATCCTAAGTTGAGACAAATGATATGGGGATTATTGCTGTCTCACTGGTAGCAGGGAGGGTACCTTTTTCCTCTTCTTCTTTTTCTGTGTCTCTTCCCAGACTTAAAAGTTCATTTAGCAAACTTCGTAAGTTTGACTTAATAAACTGAACAATTTGTTTTTCTCCTAGCTGATTAATTTAGGAAAGAAGATCACTGTCTGCTTTCTGCCCTGGCTCCACCCTCAGCCCACTTCTTTCCCCCACATCTACATGGTTGTAACTCAGCTTTTCAGTGTTCTGAAGACTGGTCTAAGGATCACATACTCCTACGTCTTCTTAGGGGTAGAGTGGAGCTCCGTAAAAGGCATACTCCCTGGACCCTCACTGAATCTAGTTAGTAAACAGAAGTTCACAGACAGGCCTGAAAATTCACATTTTTAGGATACACTGAAGCTTGAGAACCACTGTTTTACATGCTGCTACTGTGGATCATTAAGATGATCTGTTAGAAACCTTACAGGCAAGTCCTTTGTTCAACGGTGGCCTCTGGAAGGAATGAAGATGGGGAAGTCTGGGGATTTCCTGAGTCGTAAGGGCACATCAAGGAACTTCCCCCACCCACATGTCCTGATTTCTAATTCTAGTCAGATGTCTTGTCCAGCACCTTTTGGTCATATTTGAGCCTCAGCTTACTGCATATCAGCTCTTCAGAAGCCAGTCTTGCATACCGACATTTGGAAGATGCTTTTCAGTGAGAAAGTTCTTTCACTTGTCTTTTATCTTACTTTACCCTCACTAGAGCACCCTGAGGCAAGTACTATTAAAATCCTTATTTTTAAGAGAAGGAGGCTTAGGCTCAGTGACATTTGGCAGCCAGAATCACAATTGGAACCCTTGTTTCCTGACTTGAAACCCCCATGTAGGTCAG
This sequence comes from Papio anubis, assembly GCF_008728515.1. Classification (NCBI taxonomy): domain Eukaryota; kingdom Metazoa; phylum Chordata; class Mammalia; order Primates; family Cercopithecidae; genus Papio; species Papio anubis. The sequence goes on along the minus strand of NC_044987.1, from coordinate 39,856,379 downwards.
ATTCCTAAGGTGACCAGGATTACTTGCTGAAGACACAGCCATGGTCATTTGGCAGCACCTGGGGAGCCTGAGCAGCCTCATTAGAAATAAGATCCTTGGCCAGGCGTGGTGACTCGCACCTGTAATCACAGCACTTTGAGAGGTCGAGGCGGGTAGATCACCTGAGGTCAGGAGTTCGAGACCAGCCTGACCAACACGTAGAAACCTCGTCTCTACTAAAAATACAAAATTAACTGGGTGTGGTGGCGCTTGCCTGTAATCCCAGCTACTTGGGAGGCTGAGGCAGGAGAATTGCTTAACCTGGAGGCGGAGGTTGCGGTGAACTGAGATCACATCATTGCACTCCAGCCTGGGCAACAAGAGTGAAACTCCATTTCAAAAAAAAAAAAAAAAAGAAATAAGTTCCTCATCCCCAAATAGAGAAGAGGTCAAAAAGGCCTGAAGGCATGGCTTATCTCACCCTATCTAAGCTAACCAAAATGTTACTACTGCAGCCGTAATGGCTAATTGGCCACATATTTGTCATTGCAGCTAAACCCAGACAGATAAAAATAATTTCAGTTGTAGTATTCTCAAATATGAAGAAGTGACAGTTCTTTATAAACATTCTTATGTATATTTAGTGTCTAAACCTTGCAGTGCTGTGAGAATGGGAGGTCTGTATTTCCTATATATTTTTAACATTATGTTCAGCAAGGGTATGAACTTAGAATTACGCTGTTACTGACTGATATTTACCAAAAATTCAAAACAATATACTTGCAGGATCCTCAAAAAGTTGTCCATGTACCAAATTGGACGGAACTTCTATAATCCTTCAGAGCCAGTGGAAATTCCCCAGCACAAGTAGGTTTATTTATATTTTCTGTTACTCCAAAATTGTTATAATGTGAGCAACATAATTTATGATACAATATTATACTATTTTTTGCCTCCTGTGAGAGACTCTGTGATATGAAATGTAATGATTTTTTTTAAATTTTCAAGTTTTTTTGAATAAAATGGTGCATGTGAACGTGAAGCTAGCAGCTTTGTTTCTTATATGAGTGTGATGGATAATTATCATAAATCCTAGAAGGAATTCAGAAACTGAATTTTCTGTGTGTAATAAGTAATAATGAAAGCAGGATGAGCTGCATTGTGCTATAGCACATAGTTGGTGCTTCATTTTGTTGTTGAAAGGATGTTAGCACAGCCAGGTGGTTGACATGAAATCGTCAGGGCAGCGCAGGTCAGAAAGAGAAGCCAACCAAACAACTCTGGTGAAGGATAGAATCCTTAGGAACACTTGCAGAATTTCTACCCTAAACTGGGAATTCGAGGCTTCAGGGAAAGTGGTCAGCTATGTCTTCAACTGGTTGTTACTTAGCTCTCAAAAATACTGTGGTCAAACTGTAGACAGAGAGGCAACTGGTAGCCCAAACGTAGATACATAAAGGGAGAAGTGCATAAAAGATAGAAAATGGGAGTGGGGTGTCTGGCCTTCTGCCTGGTGGAGGAAAAATGACAGTTTCCATATATTCATTCAGAGTGTCAGTGTGCTCTCTATGAAGCATCCAGTTCGTCCCTGTCACTAATCTGTCCACCTGGATTAGAAAATCTCATAGGTGCAGATTGTACTAAACTGCCCTAGGTGCTCAGCACGTATGCCTGTCCTGGAGGCTGGCTTAGTATCACAGTGACTACTTATAGTCCACAAAATATAACCTGGAATTATTTTTTTAAATATTAGTCTATTATTTCATGTCATTTCTGTAACTTCTTATTCAAGATTTTTAAGTTTATATGGAAAGAAACTAGGCTGTGTTCTGGTTTCTCTTGTATATCTGTTTGTGATATCACTTCTGTATTTCTTAATCTCATTATTAAATCTATCCACTACCCTCTCCTTTGAATTGGGGTGCTTTTCTGAACCTAGATGTTTTCCTGCAGGGACAGATCACTCCATAAACATCTTATTCCTACAGTTATGGTTCTTAGGCAGGGGCATTTCCTCTTCAGGGAACATTTTGTATTGTCTGGAGACGTTTTTGGTTGTCACAGCTGGGAGGCTGCTACTGGCATCTGCTGGATAGAGGCCAGGGAGATGCAAACATCCTACAGTACACAGGACGGTCCCTAACAAAGAATTATCCAGTTCCAAATGTCAGTGGTGCCAAGGCTGAGAAACTGCTTTACAGTAAGGTATTTTACTCTAAATGTATGCTTAAAGACACTGCAGCTGAAAGAAAGATTTCAGTCAACAACTGGAAGAAATCAAACTAAAGAAACAATCATCTTTTTTTTTTTTGAGATGGGAGTTCGTCGTCGCCCAGGCGGGAGCGCAGTGGCCGGATCTCAGCTCACTGCAAGCTCCGCTCGGGTTTACGCCATTCTCCTGCCTCAGCCTCCCAGTAGCTGGGACTACATGTACCAAGCAGTTTTTTTGTATTTTTTAGTAGAGACGGGTTTCACCCTGTTCGCCAGGATGGTCTCTCGACTCCTGACCTCTGGATCCACTCGGCCTCGTGCCTCCCAAAGTGCTGGGATTACAGGCTTGGAGCTGTCACTGCCGGCCGAAAATAATTATCTTGTTAAGACCTCGAGAATTAGAACAGAAAATCACCATTTAAAAGTCTTTATTGTGTTTCCGGTATAACATTGACAATATTCCTTTTTTTCTGTTTTGTTTTTAAAGATTATCCCTTTGGCCTGGGTTTGCCATTTCTGTATCATATTTTGAAAGCAAGCTCCTGTTTAGCGCTGATGTGAGTTACAAGGTCCTCCGGAATGAGACGGTTCTGGAATTCATGACTGCTCTCTGTCAAAGAACTGGCTTGTCCTGTTTCACCCAGACGTGTGAGAAGCAGCTAATAGGGCTCATTGTCCTTACAAGGTACAAGCCTGTGTCTAAATAAACTTTTCTTCAGAAATCAATCATTGATAGTATTTGGGAATAGAAATAGTGTTGGAGTATTGGCCTGATGTCACAGATCTAATCTGTTTACTCATCTGTTTAGAAGACCTGGTGGTTTTGTTGTCTAGAGTTCACACATCCTTGTGTGGCATTCTGGACTGTCCACAAGCTGACGTAATTCCAAATTCTCACCTGCTGTACCCTCCTTTCCCCCAATGCCACTCTATTCTAACCCCCAACGTTCTGCACTTTGCTGCTTCAGTTCAGTTCAATTCACTTCACTTCAGTTGCCTGGATTCCCTACCCCAAATTCTGCCTTTTAAACTTCAGTTTTCACAAAGCCCAATTCTCATATCCTAGCTTTTCTGACATCCCCATTTACCTACTCAGTTGGAATTACTCAGTTTCTTCCCCTGGGCTGCTCCCATAGCACTTTGCTTATGGCTACCTTGTTATGGCCATTTTATTTCATTTTAAAGGACAGAAGTTTAGTTCCATGTCTCACCTTCTTTATTTGATTCAGGAGTCTTTTTAAGTTGAGACCACATTTTACTTCTTTGCAACCTCTAGGTTTATGTATATAAAATTTGCCTTCATTGCACATTGAACCGAGTTAAACACGGAAAATTTAGATGACTTCCTGAGTACTAAAAAGCTCACCATATACTGCTGCTAGTCCAAGAATACTGTTTAAAATTTTTTTATTTTAAGTTTTGGGATATATGTGCAGGATATGCAGGTTTGTTACATAGGTAAAAGTGTGCCATGGTGGTTTGCTACACCTATCAACTCATCACCTGGTATTAAACCCAGCATGCATTAGTTATTTTTCAGAATGCTCTCCCTCCCCCTCACCCCATCCCCCGAGAGGCCCCAGTGTGTGTTGTTCCCCTGCTCGTGTCCATGTGTTCTCATTGTTCAGCTCCCACTTATAAGTGAGAACATACAGTGTTTGGTTTTCTGTTCCTGCCTTAGTTTGCTGAGGATAATGGCTTCCAGCTCCACCTGTGTCCCTGCAAAGGACATGATCCTGTTCCTTTTTACGGCTGCAAGAATACTTCTTTTAGGGGACTTGTTAGCCTTCTATTCTGGCTTAGAATTTCCACTTAAACTTGTTTTCTGGGATATATAGCAGAGGTCTGGGACTGGCTGGATTCCACACTACTTGGTATGAGAAGGCTATCCTCTTATCCTCCTGTCATGATCTTGATGGATTAGCTTATCACATTTCAAAGTCATCTTGCAAAGAATCAAGAGCTCTAGAGAAACCTGTTGTGGTAGTTTCTGCCCCTAGGCTGGGTCATCCTGAGAGGACAGTCCAGGCTACACAGTGCTGAAGGGGAGAAGGAGCTTAGAGTAATCTTAGCTAACCTGTTTTGTAGTTTTGCCAAGAGCCAGCCCTAGCGGGGAAGTTAAGCAAGACACCAGCATTGTGGGTTGATTGGCATTCTTTTGGTGCTTTTTTATCAGAAAAACTACTGGGAAGTCAGAAACACCATTATCTGAGAAGATAATGGGAAAGTTTTGAGCAATGCTTCAGCCTCTCAACATTTCAGAATGATTTGCCTGAAATTAGTGTATCTATCAGTGAGAAAAACAGACTGTGGTCTGAGGACTTCCCCACAGGTTTTGTTGGAATGTAGACAGAAGTCTTCCTGTATATGAAATTATTAAGGAATGCCCTTTTCAGATAAGAGCTGAGTATTTTCTAAAAAGTGAATATTCTTGTTATATGGTTTTCATAATTTCTGACATTCTGGAGTCTATCTTATGTGTTGAATTAAAAGTGTGGTGAAGTAGCTGCTTATGTTAGATGATTAAAAAATCTTAAAGACTTTTTATATTTGCCAGATACAATAACAGAACCTACTCCATTGATGACATTGACTGGTCAGTGAAGCCCACACACACCTTTCAGAAGCGGGATGGCACCGAGATCACCTATGTGGATTACTACAAGCAGGTAGGACTTTCCTTCATTCATCTCTATCTCCTTTCCTTTTACCTCAGAGAAGTCTACTTATTCCAAGTCTCAGAGGTCCCCCAGATTGTAGGCTGAGTCTGCCTCCGACCTGATTCTCTGACTTGTCTCTCTCCTTCATCCCCACCATCCCGGTCTCCTGTTAACCCTCATCCTATCTCCTGTTTCCTTCTTCCTGTAGTCTGAGTAATCTCCCTTTAACGCATATCTGATTACACTGCTCCCAACGTTAATACATTTCCATGTCTCCTTATTGCCTTAGGACCACATTTAAGCCCCTTAGCAGAGTTTTCAAGGCTCCTTATGATGTGGCCAAATGCTGCCTTTAAAGCCTCATCTCTTCCCATTCCCCTGCTCCCTTGCCTGACTCTGATGTAATTGCCTCTTGTGATTCCATGACTCGGTTTCTCCCCTGTGCATTTTCACACATGTTGCTTCCTTTTCCTGGATACCCCTTGACAGCCAGATGAACACTAGACACCCTTGTGAACTCAGCTCAGCCATCAAGTCTCAAGGGAGCCCTATAGCATTCCTCCCAGGATCCCCTCCCTGTATCAGGTCATCACAGGCACCACGCGAATGGTCTGAGCCCCATCCTAGACATTGAGCTCTGGGGAGGGGGCTCCTTATTTTTGGAGACCCAGGGCTAGCTCAGTGCTTTGCGCATATTAGATACTCAAGAAACTATTGATGGAATCTGTTGCTGTCTCTGGAAACTCTAATCGCATTTGCCACAATTATCCCTGCCCCTCATCTTCCATGTTCAATTCCTTTGGAAAGTGCCTTCTCTTTAATGTATAGTAATATTCAGGTTAAAACAACAAACAAATCCAAAAACCCTTTCTTGATCATTGTACACCTTCAGGAAAAGCTCTCTTTTTCTCCTTAGCTAACTTTAGAAAGTCATTTATACCAGCTCCAAGCACCTTTCCCGTTCTTCCTTCCTGAAACCTCAGCAGTCTGGTATCCAGTTCTGCTGCTTTAGAAGTAGTTCTAGAAGGGTCAAGTTCAGTTACTGTTCTTATCCTAAAGGGCTTTCAGTGCATTTGATACCTGTGACCTCTCCCATCAGCTGGAACTGATCTCTTCCTTCCTTAACTCCTGGGATACATCCCTGCGGCTCTCCGCTACTTTCAGGTTGTTCTCTCTTATTCTCCTTTGACATTTTCCTCCTCCCTTCCCCACAAAGGAACCATTCTTCACCATGGTTCCCTCATACAGAACCTTTTCATTGTATTTTGAGATGGCTCAAATATAGTGTTTTTGCCTTGCCCTCATTCCCAAATTACATATTCATCTCCATTTCCAGAACATATTTGCATGAATACCCTGCAGGCATCTCAAACTAATATAATTCGGACTGAATTCATTGTCTTTCCCATTCCTGTTTCTCCTTGGAAATTCTGTAGCTCAGACAGGAAGGATTTTGCTTTCTTCCTCTTCTTCACGTTAACCTCCTCATTCGCTTGTCACCAAGGCGAGTTCTGTATCCTTTATCCGTGAATTTTCTCTTTTCCAGCCCTTTTCCCGCTGCATTAATGCAGGCCATCTCGTGGATCCCCTCCCCCTGCCATCACTCTTTATGCCCTAGCTCTCTCCTCACTGTGATCCCTCATGCTCACAGCCATCAGAGAGATCTTTCTGAAGTGTTGCCCAGAAATCTGATTAAAAGCATAACCTCTTGAGTAAGATGGTCTGGCTCCAGCTGTGTAACCCTGGGTAAATCACTAAACCCAGAGTGTCATGTGTAAAGGAAATTTATCTGTCTACCTTCATGGTGTAGTGTAAGAACCGAACAAGATAATTATGCACACAGAGCATTGAAGTGTGCCTGCACTTTGTGAGCACTGGGAGAACAGTAGAGACCATGCTCCTCCTTTTCTATCCTCTGCTTCTTCCTCTCTGGTACTACATAGTTTGGCCCCCTCTTTCTTTCTTATATTTCTCAGCATCCCTACTATGCACTCTATGCCTTTATCCCCCATCCACTCACTGGCCTACACCTTCCTTAGCCTTTGCATGTGTTCACTAGGCATCTGCAGAAAGCCACGCTGTACCTTTCTCCTTTACCCCTAGGTCAAATCCTAGCTTCAAGGCCAAGTGTGAAGTCCTCTCTGGCTTTGCTTTCTGTCACACACATAGAAGAGCAAGCTGTTCTCCTTTCTAAGTACCTGTGCATTCATCACATTGCTTCTTGAACACATACTCCTTGGAGAGCAAGGATGGCGTTTGGCTAATCCTTGATGCATAGTATCTAGCAAAGCATCTTGTGCATAAAATGTGTTCTGTGTTTATGAAACCCACAGTTTGTTAAACATTAGGGCTTCTTTCTTGCATGATTAAATTTGTTCATTTAAACAGAAGTATTTTAGGACCTGTGACATTCTGAAACGGGAATCATGGTAAAAATCCCAGTCACTGTTTTTTGAAATGAGTTGTGCTTCACTGCATAGATATTGTAATTAGGGAGGAAAAGAAAGAACACTGTGGCAACTTTTAGTATGCCCTCCTCCCCGTCCCAGGAAAGAAAGACTCAATTATTATGTAGTCAGTTTTCAAAGTGGAAGACATCCTGATATTGACCTTTATATTTCTCTATTTTATCTTATCATACAAAGTATTTTCAAATGCTAAGAAAATTGGGTCAAGGGAAAGGGTCAAATTTGCCTTGTGGGAGCAGCTTAGGGGCTAGAGTTCTTGGCCATGCTCCAGGTAGAGTCCTTCTTCCTGGAGGATGCCTTCGTTTTGCTGGAGCTGTTACCTGAGACTCTCCATACTCCCATGTTTTCTTCAAGGTCCTCTCTTGGTCTCCACCTGCATGGAGGCTTCCCTGATTTACCAGCCATAATTGTGTCACTACCACCATCTCCTTTTCCTCCCTGCCCCTCCCACTCCAGCCCGGGGATCCGGTACTGAGTGGTGTAACAAGCAGAGCCTTAACAGATCAATCCTAGCTATGCTAATTTCCAGTTATGGAGCCTTGGGAAGATTGCTTAATGTTTCAGTGTTTTTTCATCTGTGAAGGGGACAATAATAGTATCTCTTTCATCAGTTTGTTGTCCTTTGTTGTGCTTCGCTATGCATTGTTTGTGCTTCCTGTGGACCTCGCTTTGTAGATAATGTATTTATGCAGAAAGGCAGGGACTGTGCCTCTTTTACTTTTATCTTCTTATCCACTGCTGTTCTGGAACACAGTAAGCACACCATGTGTTCTAAATTAATGGAGTCATGTATGCAAACTCACTTGATAAAGGCTTCTCCAAGCTTTTTAGCCATAGCATCAGTTGCACCTGCTGCTTTCAAATGAAATTCTTGACTCGTTTTTTATTTTAATGACAAAGTTTTCCTTGAAATAGAGAAATGCTCACATTTGACTTCTTTAATTGTGATTATTGATGGTAGTGTTACAATACCCAGGCATTTTATACGTTATAATTCCAGTTATTCTGTCACTAACGTGGATCAAATTATAATGGAAACGAGTGTTCATTGTAACGTTTGTCACTGGAGGGTAAATGAGCTTTTGCCAAGGTGAGAATGCTGAAATTGAAGTTTAGGATGGCAAAGGGAGAGGAATATGAACTAACAGTTGCCAGGGATTCATTATAAACCAGACCCCTTGCTCATGGTTTACATAGGATGCCTGTGAGCTACTGTTATCCTTATTTCATAGATAAGGAAAGTTAAGTCACTTCCCCAGTGTCACAGTCCAAGCAAATAGAGGAGCTGGGGATCAAATTCACATTTGTCAGACTTCAGGACTGCTTCCCTGTAACATCCTACTGTCCTAGAAGGTAAGGACAGTCATGCTTTTTTGTGGAATCTGAGATTGTCTCAATATAACTTGCCTCCAGCTTGTGTATAGATATTTTCAAAATGAATATAGATGTTTAGAGCCAGATTGTTAAGCATGGGGCAGTCTGCCTCAGTCATCAGTAGTGGAAATGCTGGCTTTGAGTCAGTCCCAGTGATGTCATTGACCTATGTATAGAACCAGCTGGAGTCTATTCTGAATCTGGCTGAAACCGAGAGATAGCAGGGAAACGATATTTTTTAATGGTGTTGTGTTAGAAAAAATAATTAAAATAATAAAACTGGCCCTCAGATAGAAAGGTCCTGGGAAGAAAGTAGCAATAAGTAGGTAACCATGGGATTGGTTACATTTTTATATATGTTAGGATCACCTTGTTGAATGTAAGGATGCTCACCTGGCGGTGCTTCCACGTTGACTTTTCCCTCATTAATCTTGCGTTTTATAGCAATATGATATTACTCTATCTGACCTCAATCAGCCCATGCTTGTTAGTCTGTTAAAGAGGAAGAGAAATGACAACAGTGAGGCTCGGCTCGCCCACCTGATACCTGAGCTCTGCTTTCTAACAGGTAATATTTGTGTTTTATACCTCTGTCAGGCTCCTGGATACCGGCCCCTGATGCTTGGCAGTGGGCAGACTCTCTTTAAGTTACCTGAATGCCAGGACATTGATTTAACCCATGGAGGATGGACCTTTTAAGTAATTTATTCAATAATAGAGACATGTTGGGGGAATCGAGTGCCCTTTGGAATCTATTTCCTTTATCTCATATATTCCATGTATTACTTTGATGTAAAATAGAACCCCTGATATCATCCTAAAACCAAGTTTCTTTTTGCCATTGTTTGAATTTACTAGTATAGGAAGGAATATGACTTAGATTTTCTTCAGGTATATCAGTAGATCGGTGCCAGAATGATCCTTACGTTCTTTTTGCATGAATTTTCATAATATAATCCTCACTATACAGTAAAATCTGGATAACGGCCTTGAGCACTTTTAACAATGTTCTTTCGACTAACGGGTAGGGCTGGGAAGGGAAGACTTTCCACATTTTGCATTTGTGTGTTCCTTGAGTCAGTTATGATGCGGATACATCTATTTTGCCATTAGAAAAATTAATAAGAAGGGCAGGCGTTGTGGCTTACGCCTGTAATCCTAACACTTTGGGAGGCCAAGTGGGCGGATCACCTGAGGTCAGGAGTTCAAGACCAGCCTGGCCAACGTGGTGAAACCCCATCTCTATTAAAAATAAAAAACTAGCCGGGCATGGTGATGCATGTCTGTAATCCCAGCTACTCAGGAGGCTGAGGCAGAAGAATCACTTGAACCCGAGAGGCGGAGGTTGCAATGAGCCGAGATCATGCCATTGCACTCCAGCCTGAGCGACAGAGCAAGACTGTCAGAAAGAAGAAAGAGAGAGAGAGAGAGAGAGAGAGAGAGAGAGAAGAGGAGAAGAGAAGAGAAAGAAAAGAAAAAGAAAAGAAAGAAAGATTAATGAGGATATAATCCTTGAGGGGAGGGGTGCCAATTCTTTTTATTTTTTTTTTTGAGATGGAGTTTCACTCTCGTTGCCCAGGCTGGAGTGCAATGGCATGATCTCAGCTCACTGAAATCTCTGCCTCCCGGGTTCAAGCGATTCTCCTGCCTCAGCCTCCCAAGTAGCTGGGATTATAGGCAAGCGCCACCATGCCCAGCTAATTTTGTATTTTTAGTAGAGATGGGTTTCTCCATGTTGGTCAGGCTGGTCTCAAAGTCCCGACCTCAGGTGATCCACCTGCCTCAGCCTCCCAAAGTGCTGGGATTACAGGTGTGAGCCACAGCACCCAGCCTAAGGGGTGCTCATTCTTAATGGTGTTCTGATATTGTAGGTCTGCAGGACCCAATATAATAGCCAGGAGCACATGAGTTTTTGAGCACTTGAATTGGGACTAGCTCTACCAAAAGACTGAGAGGAGGTATGCTGTAAAATACAGCCCAGATTTGAAAGGCTTAATATGAAAAAAAGAAGGAAACTACTTCATCAATAAGTGTTTTATGTTGATTACATGTTGGAATGATAATATGTTGGATATACTGGGCTAAATAATATACACTATTTAAAGTAATTTTGTCTGTTTCTTTTTTGACTTTTCTTAACGTGGTTACCAGAAAACTTAAAACGACATACATGGTTTTCATTTCTATTGGTTGTGCCATACAGATGGTGAATGCATTCAAGCGGAAAGGTTTAAACTGGGCCTGCGATGGGCTGAGTCGCTTATGTTCATTTTCTCACTTTGTCTTCATCTGCATTTAATAGGGCTGACTGACCAGGCAACCTCTGATTTCCAGCTGATGAAGGCTGTGGCTGAAAAGACACGTCTCCCTCCTTCAGGCCGGCAGCAGCGCCTGGCCAGGCTTGTGGACAACATCCAGAGGTGCTGGATCACCGCATGCATCCTGCCTGGGGCTGAGTTTTTAGTATTAGATGGTCCATGTAACACTGTATTCCTTGAAGGAAATGTCTCATTCGTATTGATTGAGAGCAAGGAGCTTTTGAATTGTGCTGTCCACAGCCCTTCATGTGAGATGTCTCAGGACTAAGGGGTTGAATGGAGTTGGGAGAAGCCATGCTGATAGGAATAACGCTCACTTTACCCGCATGCCCTGCTTTCATCTGTTTCATACATTGAGGTCCGGATAAAATGTTGAATAAAGAAAAAGGTTATAATGTAAACAACAACAACAACATCCAAGCAAACAAAGCAACCAGAGAAACACCAGGCCCCCAGTATTCAGGGTCAGGAATGCTCAACTCTTAATACAATGGCCTTAGCAGACTGAACTTTAGGAAAACCCCAGTATGTGCCTTTTAAATTTGAGATATACCTTTGTGCCATCTGGTTCTGCCTATCTGATTATCAGACTGTGTTTCAGTTCTTTTGACAGTTTGCTGTAACATGTGATTGGAAAATTGAGCTTCTCCTTGGTTTTCCTTTCTGACCCTCTAAAACTGAACTGTCTAGTGTGGCTGCTAGGCACTTGAAATGTGGCTAGTGACACACCTAGAAATGATTGGTTAAATAACATATATTTAAAACATAATTTCACTTGCCACTTTTTTACTTTCTTAAGGTGGTTACTGGAAAATTTAAAATTACATATGTAGCTTGCTTTATATTTCTATTGGGCTATATTGCTGATCAACAGTCGTTTTTTTAAAAAAAATTTTTTAAAAGTAGTACTAGCTCTTGGAGGATTTGGAAATTTCCATAGCACAAAGCAAGGAGAGAGAGAAGAGTGTGTATGTGTGTTTACTCAGTAAATATTTAACAAATGAGTGAATCACAATTGAATTAATAATTCAATTATTATCATATTAGTAATATTCTTTCAGACTTTGCAAATGCATATAATCCTTTTTTTTTTTTTTTTTTTTTTTGAGACGGAGTCTTGGTCTGTCGCCCAGACTGGGGTGCAGTGGCACAATCTCGGCTTACTGCAACCTCCGCCTCCTGGGTTCACGCCATTCTCCTGCCTCAGCCTCCCGAGTAGCTGGGACTATAGGCGCTCGCCACTACGCCCGGCTAATTTTTTATATTCTTTAGTAGAGCCTGGGTTTCACTGTGTTAGCCAGGATGGTCTCGATCTCCTGACCTCGTGATCCGCCCGCCTCGGCCTCCCAAAGTGCTGGGATTACAGGCGTGAGCCACCGCGCCCGGCCTAATCCTATTTTTTTTTTTAAAGAGAAATGGTATAGTACTGTACGTCATGTTTTGTAACTTGCTCTTTTCACTTCAGGGTTTTTCTCAAACACTTCTGTATGGTAAACATGACCTCTATTATCATGCTAGTGGTTTCATAGTTTTTTTATTTCATGGATACACTTTACGTCATTTACCCTGGACATCCCTCAGACTTACACCGAATTCAGAAGGGATTCCTCATTTGTTTCCCTTATAGTGACTGTGGATTAATCTTCCTGATGCATCTATCTGCCATCTTTCAGTAATACCACCCACCTCACCCTGTTTCCTGACCAATGATGGCCTCACTCATCTCATCTTGGGCAGTTAGTATCTGAAGCAAAATAATGAACTCAAAGGAATTAGTGTGACCAGAGAAGACATAATCTGAATAGGTGGAAATAGTGAGCTATTCCTGAGAGACAGTGGTGAAGAGGTTGGAGCTCCCCTAAAAAAAGAGGTAGAGCTTTAATAGGGAAACAAAAGCGTGGGGGTCACCTCCATGTCCTGCAAATGCCTGGCTTACTGTGTGCTGAGTCCTATATGTGGTTGCTGCTCTCAAGGAGCTTATGGCTCAGTGGAAGTTATCATATATCATACTCCCATGAGCTAAAACATCAACTATGATTAAAGCTTATTAAGTTATAAATGGAAAGTACTACACAATAGAAAGTAGTGTTATTATTGCTGATATTAATATTCTCCTCATAGGATAGACAGGGTAATAGGAAGACCCTGAATCTTCTGAAGCTTAAATTCTTATGTTCCCTTCTTTTATCGTCCTTCCTCGACTCTCAACCCAACAAATTCAGATATTCGCAAAAGACATCTCCACTTCCACTGGCTCCAAAATATCTCTTTATTAACAAGTGTGTTATCAAGAATGATAATATCTCATAGGTTTTGAGCACATGCCATGTGCCAGGGACTATGGTAAGCACTTTCTGTGTATTATCATATTTCATCTTTATATCAACCCTACGAAGTAGGTACTTTTATTATCCTTCCATTTTGCCAGTAAAGAAACCAAGGCCTTAAAGATTAATACTTTGCTCAAGGTCATATATTATTAAACATTAGAGCCGGGAGTTAAACCCAGGTCTGTCTGGCTTGAAAGCTTATTTTTCTAACCACTGTACTCCCACTGGAATCCTTTTCCCATTCCTGAACATCCCAAATGAGCACAGTTGTCCCATAATTCTTTTAAGCAGGGAAAAAATATGCTGAGTAGAATCAGAAGCCAGGAATCCTGAAGACACAGAAAATCAGCCCCTGACTAATTCAGTAAGTTGTAAATATACCTCCGTTTAATGATTTAAAACAACTCTATCAACAGGAACACCAATGCTCGTTTTGAACTAGAGACCTGGGGACTGCATTTTGGAAGCCAGATATCTCTGACTGGCCGGGTTGTACCTTCAGAAAAAATATTAATGCAAGACCACATAGTAAGTGCTGTGATTTTACTTTCATTTAAAAGTATTTACTTGAATATGTGTAAGTTTGCGCATTGGCCAGAGTGGCTTGTGTGCTTATAATATTTGGTTTGGCCATGTACTTCCATCTCTTTATCCTAAGACTTCAGATCCCCTGTGGTTTCCTTGTCAATCTGAATTTACTTGCATGGACTTAGCGGCACCCAGTGGACATGATTTAGGTTAGTCAGAAGTTGGTATTTCAGCCGGGCGCGGTGGCTCAAGCCTGTAATCCCAGCACTTTGGGAGGCCGAGGCGGGTGGATCACGAGGTCAGGAGATCGAGACCATCCTGGCTAACATGGTGAAACCCCGTCTCTACTAAAAATACAAAACAAAAAAAAACTAGCCGGGCGTGGTGGCGGGCGCCTGTAGTCCCAGCTACTCGGAGGCTGAGGCAGGAGAATGGCGTGAACCTGGGAGGCGGAGCTTGCAGTGAGCTGAGATCGCGCCACTGCACTCCAGCCTGGGTGACACAGCGCGAGACTCCGTCTCAAAAAAAAAAAAAAAAAAAAAAAAAAAGAAGTTGGTATTTCAAATCATTGCAATTAAAATATACCCATCTTCTGTTGCATGGTGCATTGCTCTTAAAAAAAAAAAAAGGCCATAGTCATCTGAGGAAATTCTATTAACTGGTGAACATTAGTTCTAAAAGACTGTTTTCTGATACCAAAACTGGACTTTCAGTTGCTACGTCAGTTGTGTATGTTAATCTTTCAAAATAAAACACTGCTCAATGGACACGGAAGTCAAGAAATATGCACAGAACCCAGCCCCAGCCATAGTACTTGGGGAGAGAGGCATTTGGAAACCTGAAGAGACAAATCATTGCCACTTCCAGACTTCTGTTGAAGAAATGAACCTATTAATATTTTATGCAAAAATTATGCATTATCTTTCTCTTCTCCCCCTTAGTTTTGCCCACCTTAAAAAACCAGTTGCATTTCTTTTCATGTTTAAAGGCTCTCTTCTTGCCTTTATTTGGTGTAATAAACCTGTATGTCTAACTGATATAACTGAACAATGAATGTATCATGGTGGTAGAATGGGGGATTTTTTTTCGTCTTTTTTTTTTTTCCAGATAGGTCTTGTTCTGTTGCCCAGGCTGGAACATAGAGACATAATCACAGCTCGTTGCAGCCTTAACCTCCTGGGCTCAAGCGATCCTGCCATCTCGGCCTCCCAAGAAGCTGGGACTATAGGCATGCGCCACCACGCCCAGCTAATTTTTGTATTTTTTGTAGAAATCAGGTCTCCCTATGTTGCCAGGGTGGTCTTGAACTCCTGGGCTCAAGCCATCCTCCCACCTTGGCCTCTCAAAGTGCTGAGATTACAGACATGAGCCACCATGCCTGGCCTTGTCATTTCTTTACAATAATCTATCCAGGTTACAAAAACTCTCATTGGAGAACCTAAGGGAGTACTATTTTTCAACACAAACAAAACAAAACTTTATTGTAAAGTACTAAAATGTAGACTCCCATTAGGATCTTGGTGACAGGTCAGTAAAGAGAAGCTCAGTTTCAGATCCACATGTAAAGAAGGACTTATGTACTTAAAATGATCTGTCTCATAATCTCTATAAGCAAAATCGTATTTCCCGGAGCCTTTCATTTTTATTTATTTATTTGCATTCTTTTGGTGT
Organism: Papio anubis; assembly: GCF_008728515.1. NCBI lineage: Eukaryota > Metazoa > Chordata > Mammalia > Primates > Cercopithecidae > Papio > Papio anubis. The sequence continues at coordinate 39,840,840 of NC_044987.1, read as the reverse complement.
AAAAACTGGTGTCCATAGGAGAAAGGGCATTAAAACAGGAGAACTCATACACTGGAGGTAGCAGGTGTCTAAGATGACAATGTCATCAAGTTCTTGGCCCATTCTGCTTTTCTGAAATTAGCTCCTAGGAACTGAATGAACTAAAAGTCCACAAGTCTCAGGGTACATTGTCCTGGGTCTCCTCCCAGCCCCATAAGACAACAGCAGGAAGAAGTGTTGTGGGCAGAAGGACTACAACTCTCTTCATGCTCTAATGGACAGGAGTGAACGTTGGTTCCAGAGAGAGCCATTGATGGAAAGCTAGCCCTTCTCCTTTGCTCTCAGGCCGAGGTAGGTGGACTCCTGGAGCTGAATCCAGCCCAGCCAGTGGAAGGCATCATGAGGATGGCTGATGACTGGAAGTCAGAGAAGTCAGAGTGCTTGGTTGCAAGTGCCCTGGCTGCCATGTCAGGAGACCAGCATTCTAAACCTGTCACTGTTGCCAACAGGTTTCATAATCTCTTAGCCACAGCTTTCTAGTCTGTAAAACAAGAAGATTGGGATGTTTCTTAAGTATTAGTGTACATGTGAATCACTTGGGGGACATGTTAACATGCAGATTCTGATTCAGTGGATCTGGGGTGGTGCCCAGGACTCTACATTTCTAACTGGCTTCTAGGCGATGCTCATGCTGCTGGTCAAGTAGTGCTTGACAGCACTTCAAGTAGCAGGAGATGAGCATACAGTGTGGTCCCTTTTAATTCTAACAGTGGATCTTCCCCACTTGCTATGCCAAAAGCATCATTCAATTACAGGCTGGGGATATAAGCAGAGGGTCTGGGAAGCAGGCTAACATTCCCCCTCTTCAACACAGGAAACCTGTTCTTCCTGGTCACATGAGGCACCTTTTGAGAGTGAGAAAGGAGCCTCCATCTTGGCTTCATCTTTGCTTCTAGGTGTACCTACTCCTAGCTTAATATATAATCTTAACTGTTCTGTCGGGTGTGTTCGTTTTATTATGGTGACCTAGAGTATCGATAATCAGCATTCTCTGAGATATTTAGATGCTTCAAGTAAAAGATGAAGCAATACAGGCTGTTTGCCTGAATCATTCTTGATAAAGGCATAGATACTCAGCGCTGGAAGGGAACCTCAGAGATCTTTGAATCAGATACCATTCTCTGCGCACCACAGAGAATCATGAGATTAAAGGAACCTCCAAGGTTCTGCCACCAGTGCCTGGAAGACCTGGGATGATGCCCAGATGCTTCCACTCCCAGAAAGCACATGTATTCTGTTCGGATGTGCAGTGCCTGCATCTGTGTTTTAAAACTGAATAGTAGGCCCGGCGCAGTGGCTCACGCCTGTAATCCCAGCACTTTGGGAGGCCGAGGCGGGCGGATCACGAGGTCAGGAGATCAAGACCATCCTGGCGAAGACGGTGAAACCCCATCTCTACTAAAAATACAAAAAAATTAGCCGGCGTGGTGGTGGGTGCCTGTAGTCCCAGTTTCTAGGGAGGCTGAGGCAGGAGAATGGCGTGAACCCGGGAGGCGGAGCTTGCAGTGAGCCGAGATCGCGCCACTGCACTCCAGCCTGGGCAACAGAGCCAGACTCTGTCTCAAAAAAAAAAGACTGAATAGCAAACTGTGTTAAACAGTTATGACAAATGTTGGCCATCTTCACACTGTCTTTATTTAGTTGATCTCTGAATAAATTTGTTCAATCCTTTCATGGTCATTATGTTTCTCAGTGTCAACCTGTGTCTGCTGCTGATTGGTCCAAGGATGTTCGAACTTGCAAAATTTTAAATGCACGGTCTTTGAATACCTGGTTGATTTTATGTAGTGACAGAACTGAATATGTTGCCGAGAGCTTTCTGAACTGCTTGAGAAGAGTTGCAGGTTCCATGGGATTTAATGTGGACTACCCCAAAATGTGAGAATACATTGAATTTTGTTCACCTATTTATTTAGTTTGGTAAGAAGGTAGGGAATAATGGCAGATGTATCAACAAAACTTCTTTATCCCAATATGGTTTCCTAATGTAAAGTGCCAAGAAAATAGTCATAAGTGGATAGATTTTGTAATGACTAAACTTTTATAAAGTTAAAATATATTTTATGTTGGTCTTTGTAAAATTTGTACACAGTTCTTAAGCAGTAGTGTCATTACCTGAAAATCTTTCCAGTACCAGTTGGGATATAAATCTTTAATAAGTCCATATATTGTCTTCTCAACTGTTTTTCCTTCTTTCAGATCAGTTTTTCATATCGGTTATTTACTTAATAGCAAATGAATATTAAAAAATAAAAGTTGCATGTCCTGATTTTTACTTGACAGATTTTATGCTTTAAAATTTAATGTGAAAATAGATCTCAAATAAGCTTTTCTGATTCTGTTACTGTAGTATACTATTAGTCATTCAGAGAGTTTCCTGATAAGACTAGGGTCAACCATTTATTCTTAGAACATTTATTGAGTACTAATATGTGTAGATACTGTGCCAGTTGCTGAGGATGACAAAGATAAATAAACTGTTTTTCATTGAGTAAGAGATACATATACAATCACACTGAAAATACTGTTTTGCTTTAGAAAAGCCATAAAGTTGGTCATGCCTCACTTTACTGGACCTGATATGCTTAGAAAAGAGGAACAGATACTTATTTTTCTTTGTTATAGTGGAGTTATTCTTTAAACACATAGTTACTAATTAATTACATCAGCAGCACAAGTATTAATCCCAAAGTCTTATTTAACACCATTGTTTAGATCTCCCCTCTTATCAAATCTGTTAATAAATAGCGTGGATAAATAAACACCCGCTCTACTTTCTCTAAACCCATGAGCTAATAAAGCAGGAAATGATTATGAAAGAAGCCACAGTCCGCAGACCCTGGGCTGATGTTGCAGGCTCTTTCTCACATGAATTCTGGAACAAGCCCATTGCTGTGTTCTGTCCTTGGCCTGTTTTATTTGAAAGCTCATATTTTATTTCCAGCTTCTTTTTTCCATAAAGTATCCGTTTACCTGTTAGATTTATATGCATAGCTCTGTCTTCTAAAACATTCACCCGATGATTTTAGAAGGAATGGACTATAAGTGCAGCAGAGTCAGAGTGCAAGAGTTTGAATTGGACGAGTCAGGACCATCTAGTTGCTGAGACAGTTCTGCCAGCCAGTCACATAGGTCTGTTAAAATCTGCATTCATGGGGTTGACGGTCCTGCCACCTGCTGGGCGAGTTTTAAAAGGCCACTGGGCATTGCGACAGTTCACTTATATACACATAAAAGAGGCTGATTCTACATAAAGAAGCTAGTTTTACAAATTCCTGTGTGTGTGAGAATTAATTCTGGAGCTGCTGGCCCCTAACATAATGTAAGCACAGAACAGATAATTGTTAAGTAGCTGTGCACTGATTAATTGATTAAGGCTAGATGTTCCAGGCTCCAGACAAGCAACCACTAAGGAAAATAAATATATTTTTGTCTGAATCATGCAAATTAGCTGAATATCTTGGTCTCATTAATCTGATGTTTTCTGAAACATTCATTTTTAGATTGTTACAGTGATTCACTCTTACAGAAATCTTAATCCTGGTTGAGCTTGAACAGTGTTTCAGATATTTGATACTATGAGACTTGGGATTTCAAAAGTTCACTTTCACCCCCATTTTGAACTACAGAATTATTGATTGTAGGGATTCTGGACAATTGAGAAGATCTTATTTTCTACCAAACCATTTTTTACACTGTAAAAATTATTGCTAAATGTTTTTGTCATATTTTGTAGTGAAAGAAACAATTTTAGACTCAAAAGGTTTTTATTTTTCTCTAATAATTTTTTCCTAAAACTACTAGTCTGTTATGAAAATTTATTTGTATTATTTCTAATGCCATATGATTATGTGCTACTAAGAAGGAAATTACATAGCTTCAAAATTAATCTTTTTATGTAGCATAAAAGTACAAGAAAATCCAGCTGCATTTGTTAGAGCTGTACAGCAATATGTTGATCCTGATGTTCAGTTGGTAAGTATAGGATACTTTTTGAACTCCTTTAATCTGTAATTTTAGTTCTGCTTTATATCTACAGTCTGAACACACCCTCCCATGATATATTTGCAAACTGCCATGCATTTCCCCAAAGCACCCAAAAAAGTATTAATCTTAGTACTTTAATCATTTCCACATTTCTAAAATTAATTTTAAAATACAGTACTTCTTTTTACCCCTATAACAGCCACTTGGATGTCTGCATATTTTGCAACTCATTGAGATCATCTTTTCCTTAAGATTTAAGATAAACTGACTCCCACCTCATCCCATAAATGTTGGTATCCAGTGTTCCCAATATTTCAGGGGATTCTTGGAGGGTTAGATCTTTCCAAGTGACCTATGGCCCCAAATTCCTGCTTCCTCTGAATTCTTGCCACCTTCTGTGCGTTTCACTGAGGACCACTTCCTCCTGTGCTGCATCACCTGGTGGGACATCCACAGTTGCCTCATTTCCCAAAGGGCATGTGTGTGTAACTGACTTTGCAGACTGTTTGGGGCCAAGGCTTGATTACATCACATCCCAACATTCCAGACAAATTAGAATTTACATCCCTGTTCTTAAACATCTTTCAACGATTCCTATTTCCCAGGAATGTTTACTCTTCTACCAGACCTCAGCACCCCTGGGCTATTGCAGGGCTTTTCCTGTCCATTCCATCTACCCTTCTTACCTTGCTCACTCAGCCCAACTTCCAACATTCTTGTTCTTATGTTGTGCAAACTAACTGAACTAACTAGCTTAGTGCTATCTCTTTGCTTTTCTTTTAGTGAGTTTCTCTTTTACTCTAAAGGATCTTATATGAAACAGAATTATCACCCTAAGAGCATTTATTTTTTACTTAAATCAAACTTACAGAAAGGTGACAAGAACGGTACAAACAACTCTCATATACCCTTCACCCAGAATCCTAAATTATTGACCTTTTACCATATTTGCTTTATTCTTTTCTATCTTTTTTGCTGAACCATTTGATCATAAGTTACAGGCATGATGCCCCAGTGCCCTTGACTATTTCAGTGCATATTTTCTATAAACAAGGTCTCTGTCTTACAGAAGCATATGACAATCATCAAAATTAAGAAACAGTTTTCTGCATTTGTCTCAATTGTCACCTCTGTAGGAAAAGGCTCTACTGTCCTGCACTTAGTTGTCCAGGCTTTATAGTCTCTCCTTCAATCTGGAACAGCTCTTTAATTTTCCTTGACTCTGATGACCTTCCAATTTTGAAGAGTACAGACTAGTTATTTTGTATAACGTTCCTCAATTTGGGTTTGTCTGATGTCTCTTCATGATTAAATTCACGTTATGCACTTTTGGCAAGAGTAGCACAGCAATGATCCTATAATCTGAGTGCACCCTACCAGGTGGCATTCCACTGATTACGGTGATATCTGCCCGATTTCTCCACTGTAAAGTTAAGTTTTATCAGTCGCATGTGTGCAAATGTAGATACTTTGAGACTATATAAATAATCCTGTTTCTCATCACACTTTTACCCATTTGTCTTAGCGTCTATTATAATTCTTGCCTGAATCCATCATTATTATGATGGTTTAAAAAAACTGGAAGTTGAGAGTATGGATATAGGGGGAGGGAAAATAAGGATAGAGAAGTTTCAAGTTCCCTGGCTTTTTTTTTTTTTGAGACAGAGTCTTACACTGCCACCGAGGCTGGAGTGCAGTGGCGCGATCTTGGCTCACTGCAACCTTCACTTCCTGGGTTCAAGCAATTCTTGTGCCTCAGAATATGTGGCACATTATTATGATAGTTAACAAATGATGGTCTTCCATTCCATCAGTCCTTCTGCAGTTATTAGGTGGCATAGGAAGAACTTTCTCTTCTCCCTATTTGTTTGTTTCTTTACATCTGCATAGACTCATAGATTCCTGTTTTGTTATAGTCCATTACTCGTACTATTTATTTTGTTGCTCATAATATTGTACCTGATTTTGCTTGTGGGATTCCCCTTCAAGCTGGCTTCTGTGTTTTTTTTTTTCATGTGTCTCCATCTTTCTTGGAACACTTTCTTAATTTCTGGCAAAATAAGATATTCCAGGCTCATCTAACAGTGTTGCTTCCCAGCCCTGGAATCAGATACCTTTCCCGGGAGTCCTGAGTCCCTTTTAGCAGATAATAGTATTTAGATACAAAGATTTGGAGCACTTGGTATGCTTAATTGCTACCGGGATGTTGCTATCCCCAGGCTTTCTCAATGGGCACGGCTAGGAAATGTATGTTGCATGGCTCCTGTTATTCCCCACATACCTGCTTACTTGTCCAGCCCCTGGTGTGCAACCAGTCTCACTCGGCTCCCATCTTCTCTCAGCCCATTGGGCCACTGCCTTGTTCTACCACTTTTCTTGCTTGGAGCCAAACTCATGAATTGGAAGGAAGGAAGGCCTCTAAGAGTCTTTTGCTGATAATTTAAAAATATTTTTCTTCACTTTATATACTTAAATGTAAATAATTTTAGCTTTTGACATTGTGACTTTAAATAATTCTATAGGTGGAAAAATTACTTTGTTTTCTTCTGCCAATCATGACAGTGTATATCTTTTCTACAATTTGGGGGCTTTTGAAAGTGGGGAATAAAAGATGGGAAGGAGGCGGAGGTAGGCCCTTCAGTGTGGAAAGCATCTGATAAGAAGTAGGAGTAGGCTGGGGGCGGTGGCTCACACCTGTAATCCCAGCACTTTGGGAGGCCGAGGCGAGTGGATCACAAGGTCAGGCATTTGAGACCAGACTGGCCAACATAGTGAAACCCTGTCTCTACTAAAAATACAAAAAATTAGCCGGGCGTGGTGGCAGGCATCTGTAATCCCAGCTACTTGGGAGGCTGAGGCACAAGAATCACTTGAACCCAGGAAGTGGAGGTTGCAGTGAGCCAAGATCGCGCCACTGCACTCCAGCCTAGGTGACGGTGTGAGACTCTGTCCCCTCCCCCCCCCAAAAAAAAAAAAAAAAAAAGCCAGGGGACTTGAAACTTCTCTATCCTTATTTTCCCTCCCCCTATATCCATACTTTCAATTTCCAGTTTTTTTTTTTTTAAGTGTATTTTTGGTTATCTTCTACCTAATGGGAAAAGCACCATAGTTTAAGCTAATTCTTGATTTTGCTTATCTTTTTCGATGGAGTCAGGGAGGGACCAATGGGAATGATAACTTGAAAACCACAGGAAAGGACCACTGCGAAGTTGGGGGTGAGGGAATAGAGATAGCTGGAGAAGGAGCTCTGTGAGAAGGGAATTTGAGGGAATTGACAGAATCAAATCAGGAGAGAAACGAGGAGATGGGTACGAGTGGGATGGGGCTTTGCAGAGTGAATGGCTAATGAGAAAGCATTTCAAATGGCATTAATTCACCAGTGGTTTAATGGCCATTTAAGAGAACTGTAGGCATGTTAGTATTGCTTCTTGGGAACTTAGGGGCAAAAGATGTTTGGAGAATAATTCATGAATTCATTTCTTTAAAAAGCGACTTCTTAGCAGAAGTAAATCAATTTCCAAAATCTTTTGCTGTTTTTGCTTTTAGGTAATGTGCATTCTGCCTTCTAATCAGAAGACCTATTATGATTCCATTAAAAAATATTTGAGCTCAGACTGCCCAGTCCCAAGCCAATGTGTGCTTGCTCGGACTTTGAATAAACAGGGCATGATGATGAGTATCGCCACCAAGATCGCCATGCAGATGACTTGCAAGCTCGGAGGCGAACTGTGGGCTGTGGAAATACCTGTAAGGACCCTGTCACGTTTTTTCCATTAGTAATTAATAAATTAATTTAAAAGATTAAAGTAGGAGATGTTATCACATGATCCCAGAATTATTTGGTTTGCTTGTTTCTTAAGCCCCTGCCCTGGGTTCTGGCATTCCACAAGCCATTGTGAATCTCCAAAAGAGGCTCCATGCTTCTCAGGGAGCTTCAGTTAAGCTGCTAACTCAGCATAGGGACCTCTTGGCTGCTATTTTAAAATCTGTGTTCCATTGGCTCCACATTTACCTGCTTTCAGCAGGGTGCTAACTCTGAGAATAGCCTTGTACCCTGGATGGGGCCTCCCCAGAGCTTGAGGAGCTGGCATAGCCTATGATCTGAACCTCCAAACTGCGGAAGGTACTAAGTAAATCCTCTTCTCTTCCCTAAACTGTAGCCACCACAGGAGTAAGTGAGGAGAATGAGAAGCGGGGGAGTGTTGCCCATTTCCTTACATGTCCATAACCAGGATGAACACAGTTACCCTCAGCCTCCCTTTCTCCCACTCCCCACAAAGGTGCATAGCCAAGTGAGGATTCCTTAGAGATCTGAAGAATGAAGAATGGGATTCCTCTTCAGATTCCTCCAGACCAGAGGCAAGCGATAAATGCACTGACCACACTCCCAGAATCGCTTTAGCCACTGGTGCCCATTCCCCACCCCCACAAAGGATGATGGCTATCTTGGACGAAGTGTGTCTCTTAAGATAAGTGTGCACCATATTCTTCCTGCCATCTTTAAGTCTCTCTCATTTCTGGTTTAATAATCTGGCTCACGGATCTCAATCTCCCTTACACATAGCTTCACTTTAAGAATTGAGGAACTGGAGTCTGTTTTTAAAAAATTTCCTATTAAACTATTGGTAGGGGAGATGACACCTCATCCTATTAAATCATGATAAATTTAATTTTATAGTTGAAGTCCCTGATGGTGGTCGGTATTGATGTCTGTAAAGATGCACTCAGCAAGGACGTGATGGTGGTTGGATGCGTGGCCAGTGTTAACCCCGGAATCACCAGGTACTGCTAAAACTGCCTGAACACACTCTTCATTTAGTTAGACTATGAATTGTGGTTTCACTAAAGAATGTAACAGCAAGGAATATTTTGTATTATTCACTCATTTTAAATACCAACACTTATGTTCATAAATTACACTTACATATAAAAATGTGATTGATAATATTGGGGTACTAGGTAGCCTCATTAAAAAACATTTTATATATTCTTTAGGGTGAGCTATTGCTCATCTTCCCCAAATGACAGATGTGTACAAATTCTTGTGCACTTATTTATTTTCTGAGTGTCTGCACCATACTGGGAACTGTACTAGGTACTTTACATATGTCATGTCGAGCAGTTGAGCTTTGAAATCAGATTGCCTGGATTTGTACCCTGGTCAGCCACTTACTTATTCTGTGACTGAGGTCTAGTTATTTAACTTTGCTGTGCCTCACTATGGTAATCTGTGAAATAGAAATAATAATGATACCTATTTCAGAAGGCATTTATGGGAATTATCTAAGATAAGGTGCATTGAACATCTCCACCCATGGTGAATACTCAATACATACTTCTTGTTATGATTATTAATATTCACAGACATTTGATGTGGCTGTTGTTCACACAGCTTTTAAACACAGGCAAAATCAGGGATAATGCCTTAAACATTGGCTAACAGTACTCATTAAATTATGGTTCTTAGAATTGTTTCAACCTTTGTAATTGAACAATGTGTTTTGAGGCTATAGTCCCCCTTGCAAAATGTTTTCTTCCTGGCTTAAGCTATTTTATTTACTCCATTAAATTCATGGTCAGGTATGTATTTTGGATTGTGGGAAACAGAAAAAGGAACACCATAATACCACCATACTTGCATGCCTACAACCTCATTCCAGGTTGTATGAGATGCTTCTTATATATGCCACATCATTAATCAAGTTGATAAAGGACTTTCATTTTTTTCTTTGTATATCTAAAATTTATTTTGATATAGGGAGTGAGGTAGGAATCCGCGTTAGTTTTTTTCCTCAAATGGCCACAATTTATCAGGAAATTTATTATAATTTTTATCAGCTTTTTTGATAATTGATGCATAAGTTGTATATATTTTGAATGTACAGTGTGATGTTTTGATATATGTATACATTGTGAAATAATTACCATGGTCAAGGTAATTAACATACCCATTACCTCACATAGTTACCATTTGTGTGTGTGTGTGTGTGGTGAGACTACTTAAGATCTACTATCTTAGCAAATTTCAACTATACAATAGTACATGATAATTAACTATACTCAACATGCTATACATTAAGTGTCCAAAACATATTCACCTTATAACTGAAAGTTTGTACCCTTTGAACAACATCAAATATTCCCACCCTCTGCTCCTGATAACTATCTTCTACTCCCTATTTCTATGAGTTTGACATTTTTAGATTCCATATATAAGTGATCATACAGTATTTTTCTTTTTGTGTCTGGCTTATTTTACTTAATATAATGTTCTCTAGGTTCATTCATGTTGTTGCAAATGGCAGGATTTTCTTCTTCTTTAAGGCTGAATAATATTCTATTGTGTGTGCATATGCGTGTGTGTATGTGTGTGTGTATCTCACAATTTCTTTATCCAATCATCCATCAGTGGTCACAGGCTGATTCTGTATCTTGGCTATTGAACATGGAAATGTAGATATCTGACATACTGATTTATTTTCCTTTGGATATATAGCCAGAGTGGGATTTCTACTTGAAATTTTTTGAGGAACTTCTTTACTGGTTTCCATATTGGCTATGCTAATTTACATTCCCACCAACAATGTATAAAGGTTACCATTTTTCCACATTCTCTCAAATACCTATCTTCTGACTTTTCAGTCATAGCCATCCTAAAGGTGTGAGGTGATATCTCATTGTGGTTTTGATTTGCATTTCCTTGATGATTAGTGATGTTGAGCACCTTTTCACATATCTGTTGGCCATTTATATGTCATCTTTGGAAAAATGTTTATTTAATTGGATTATTATTTTTTCTATTGAATTGTATAGGTTCTTCATATATTTTGGATATTATCCCCTTATCAGATATATGATTTGCAAATATTTTCTCCCGTTATGTAAGTTGCATTTCATTTTGTTAATTGTTTCCTTTGCTATGCAGAAACTTTTATTATTTTCTCATATTTTTGGTGTCATATTCAGAAAATCATTGCCAAGATCAATGTCATGGAGCTTTAGGTTTTCTTCTAGAAGTTTTGCAGTGTCAGATCTTTTGTTTAAGTATTTAATCCATTTAAAGTTAATATTTATGTATGGTATAAGGGTTCAATTTCATTTTTGTTACATGTGGATATCTAGTTATTTCAACACCATTTATTGAAGAGACTTTCTTTATCCCATTGTGTATTCTTGGTGTTTTTGTCAAAGATTAGTTGACTGTATATATGTGGATTTATTTCTGGGCTTTTTATCCTGTTCCATTTGCCTATGTGTCTGTTTTTATGGCAGTACCAGGCTGTTTTGATTATTATGACTTTGTAATATAATTTGAAATCAGGAAGTGTGATGCATCTAGCTATTGATTTGCATATGTTGAACCATTCATTCTTACATCTCCCAGGTATAAATCCCATTTTCTCATGATTTGTGAACCTTTTAATGTACTGTTGAATTTGGTTTTCAGTATTTTGTTGAGGATTTTTACATTTATGTTCATCAGGGCTTTCCTTTTTCTTCCTGTAGGCATTTATTGCCATAAACTTCCATCTTAAACTACTTTTGCTGCATCCCATAAGTTTTAGTATGCTGTGTTTCTATATTTGGATTTTGCAATTTTCCTATTATTGATTCTAGTGTCATACTATGATGGTCAGACAATAGTAAGCTTGATTGACATAGTTTGTCCTCTCCAAAAAATGTGATCCCCAGTGTTGAAGGTAGGGCCTGATGGGAGGTGTTTTGGTCATGGGGGTAGATTGCCCTCCTCATGGTAATGAGTGAGTTCTTGTTCTGTTAGTTCATGCAACAGCTGATGGTTTAAAAGAGGCTGGCATGTCTCTTGATCTCTCTCTTTTGCTCCCTCTTTCACCATGTGACACTCTGGCTCCCCTTTGCCTTTCATGATGATTATAAGCTTCCTGAGGCCCTTGCCAGAGGCAGATGCTGGCACTATGCTTTATGTACAGCTTGTAGGACCATGCACCAAATAAACCTCTTTTTTTTATATAAATTGCCCAGTCTCAAGTGTTTCTTTATAGCAATACAAAACTAACAGATTGATACAATTTCTGTTTTCTTAAAGTTAATACTGGCTATGATTTGTCTTGGAGAATATTCTATGTGTGCTTGAGCAGAATATGTATTCTGCTGCTGTTGGTTGAAACATTTTATATGTCCATTTCCATTAGATTCATTTGGTTTAAAGTACAATTCACGTCCAATGTTTCCTTATTAATTTTCTGCCAGGATGACCTATCTATTTTTAAAAGTGGAGTATTGAAGTTTCCTACTATTACTGTATTGCTGTTTCTCTCTTCAGATGTTAATATTTGATTTATGTATTTAGATGCTCAACTATTAGGTGCATACATACTTAAAATTGATGTATTCTCATAATGAATTGATTCCTTTATCATTATCCAATGACTTTGATTTTTGTGAGTTTTTTTTTTTTTTTTTTTTGACAAAAGTCTATTTTGCCTAAGTTTAGCTACCCCTGCTTTCTACTGGTTTCCATTTGCATGGAATATTTTTTGCATTCTTTTACTTTCAATCTATGTGTGTCCTTACAGCTGAAGTGAATCTCTTTGTAGGTGGCATTTAGTTAGGTCTTCTTTTTTATCCATTTAGCCACACTGTGTCATTTGATTGGAGAATTTAATCCATTTACACTTAAAATATTGATAAGTAATGACTCACGATCGTGATTTTGTTCATTGTTTTTTGGATTTTTTTGTAGATTATTTGTTTCTTTATTCCTCTCTCACTGTCTCCCTTTGTGACTTGATGATTTTCTGCAATAATATGCTTTATTCCTTTCTCTTTTCTTTTTGTTTTGAATATCTACTGTGGGTTTTTGCTTCATAATTACCATGAGGCTTACATAAAACATCTTACAGTTTTATGCCACCACACATAGCTGTTTTACTGTTGTTGCATATATTTAGAGAGGTATAATAATGCTGGAACATACCTAACATGAAGTCATGATCTTCATTTCCAAGTGCTTTAACTAATGGTGGTAGTAAGAGAACTTGTTTCTGAAATCTACACAAGTTAATAATGTTAAGATTTCTAATCCAAAAGGATCACCTATAGAAATGAAAGTTTATGCTTCAGAAATCTTTGAATATTTTGACAGTAGAAGCTCTATTGCTAAATTAGTACATTAATTTATAATAATAATAGTGGCCTCTATTTATTACTCTTTACTATATGCAAAGCACTGTGCTAAGTATTTTACATATATTATCTGATTTAATTTTTACCACAACCCTATGAGGTAGTAACTAATGTACTTATCTTATAAATCTCCTTGGTATGTATGAGGAAACTGAGACTTAGGTTCACATAGCAAAGTTACACAGCTGGTGAATATACTGACTAGGATTTGAAGCTAGATATGGCTGATGCCAACACTATGCTTTAGCTTATCTTCTCAATAAATTTCTCAATAAATTCTTTTTGGGGAGAGGGACTTTTTGATATAATTGTGAACACATAACACATGCAAAATTGTGAACACTGATTTTTACTCATAATGTCTACTTCTTAGTTTAATATTAATGAATTTTTATGGTAGAATATTTGAAGTTGAAATTTACTTTTTTTTTTTTTAACTCTAGGTGGTTTTCCCGCTGTATCCTTCAGAGAACAATGACTGATGTTGCAGATTGCTTGAAAGTTTTCATGACTGGTACTAAAAATATAGCAATGTGGGTGGGCTCCAAGGACTGTTCCTTCAAACCTCAAATCCACATGCTTATAGAAGACCACATAGGTCAAAGCAAACTCTTCACACTTGTCTGTGTCAACTGTCACCCAGTTGAAGATCTCTGAAGCTGCATGCTGATTTAGGCCAACAATCAGACTCTGTAGCATTTACATTTACATTTGTCTATGTGTGATAACATGAAGCCAGGAGGAAGGAAAATTTGTGGCTGCTGGTTTCCCTGACAAGCAAAAGAAACCAACCCTGGAGGAACTCGAGTTATGACAGAACAATGTTAGGTCTAGGAGGGAAGCCTGTAGGGCTAGGATAGGGGTGCTAACAGATAAAGTGGCTAAGCAGGAGAAGAAGGGAAAGACAGCAGATGAGGAAAGGTGTCCTATCCATAGCAGGATGCAATGCACAGACAAATCTAGGGTTTCTGTTTCTTTACCAGTCCTGGCCTAGGTCTGGCTTTGCTATTTCCTGGCAGTGTGACTTGTGCAAACCCTTCCCTCTCCTGATCTGCATTTTCCCATCTGTAAATTTGGGGGTATTGTAAATATTTTTTCTTAAAAAGTGAATTTGCTTATGCATGTTGGTAATGGACTTACATATATGGTTATCTTCTATCAAACTAAAATGAATTTCCTAAACAATAAACTCTTAAAATAACTATGCGATATATACATGAAAATAATTATTGCATTCTATTATATTCCCCTCACATCAAAACCTGGTAATATTTTTTAGCAGGTAATTTCTTTTAGCAGTTATTAAAGGTTTCTGTTGGGTAGCAATTACTCTGTGGTCTCTGTTCTTTAGGAAATTCATAGTTACAGTGAGCAGAAATGTTTTCAGAGTTCATTTCCTCAGTGAGAATTGGAATCAATTGGGTCAGTCAGTGTGAAGATATGTTTTCAGAGGAACAGCAAAACCATTTCCTTAGATTTTCATATTTATTCTCATTAGGAAAGAAAATGACATAAAATTATCTAGTTTATATCTAATGAGAGGATTTAAAGACTTGAAGACACTAATGTTAATTTGATTTTAGGCATTTGTTTATTGCATTAATTAAATTTTAATTTATTGCTTAAATATTAAAATTTTATTGAAGAGATAGGCTAAGTTGAAGAATATATCATGCCATAGAAACCATTATGATTCCTTGAATAGCAGAGACAGAGGAATGCTCCCTAAAGTTATCCATTGTTATATTATTGCAAATATAACCCAAATTATGTATTGCCCTATTTTACAGTGGTCCGAAATAGCAAACCCATTTAAACACTGCAGTATATGGGAATGTTATTTTTTGTTGGCATTAGAAACGTAATTCTTTTCTTACTGACACCAAATTCTGCAGGAGCACTCAACAAATGGTACAAGTACAATCATGATTTGCCAGCACGGATAATTGTGTACCGTGCTGGTGTAGGGGATGGTCAGCTGAAAACACTTGTTGAATACGAAGTCCCTCAGCTGCTGAGCAGTGTGGCAGAATCCAGCTCAAATACCAGGTATTCACTTATTGTTCTTTCCTCCATACTCCCAATTATAGCATATTCAGCTGTAGCTATTACACACAAGATATTCAAGCATAAGCTTTGTTTTTTATGCAATTAAGTTTTGCTGTGTTTCTGTATTATGTCAGTAGAGCTCTATCATTTCCTTCAGATTGGAGGGTAGTTGGGATGATCTAACATCAATAGCTTGGGTGATGTAAGCTTTGGGGGCCCTGGGAGGGGGAACCTAGACAAAGAAAGGTATCCTCAGAGCAGCTGACACAGATTCAGCATGAAGCCTGCAGGCCTGCTGGCAGTGAAAATGCTTCATACATATTAATATCACATGGAAGAAAACAAGCTGTGCTTTCAAATTCAAGGCCCTAATACACACAGAACCAAAGCCTCTGAATTGCAGGCACTGATGTGCACTTAAGGTCTGTGGAAGGTTCTCAAAGGAGTTTGAGTGCCATGAAGGCTGAGCTGCAGATGGAAATCAGACCATCCTGAACACCAGGCATCTTGCTCCACTGTTACATTTCTAGATTCTGTGTCTCAGTACAAAATTTTCTGCACTGATTATGTGAAATGGCAAGTGCAAGAAAATGTTGGAAAATAGGAGAGGACAATAATCTTAAGTCAGCTTCTTAAAATATTTGAAAAGCATCTTATTCCAAGCAGGACACATAGTTCTATCTGTAGGGTTACATCATCATCATCACCATCAACCAAACAGTCACAGCCACAAGTCACAAAGGAGCTCAGTCAGTTATTGTTAGAGTGGAGGGGAAGCCTGAAAGCTTCGGGGCAGTATCACCGGTAGCTTTATCCCAACTGTTAGGGTCAAAATACCTCGCTGTCCACTGATCTCAGGTGCATGTGTTTATTAAGAATCACAGGTATGCAACTGAGGGATGCAGGAGTAAATTTAGCAGCTGACAGTGCTAAGGAGTTACTTTTCTTGCACTGTAACATCAACTTTTGATAGTGTCAGTATTGAAAACGTTTGTAATAAATTTTTAAAATAATTGTAATGCTTAAAATGAAACTCCACAGTGATCCTTACATCCCAGAGGATGTAAGGATGCCTTTTGTAATGGCAAATATTAGGATTTCACCTTGGCCTTACCAAATACATTAACACTTCACCATTCAGCATTTGGCCAGAACCTATATTTGGTCCATCCATCCATCCACCCAGGCATGAGTTTTGTGTAATACAGAAGGGATGACTAGAGGAATAGGAATAACTTGTGGTTCTTCCTTTGCCACTTGGAAATAAAATTGAGAGGAAGAGTGAAGAGGAAAATAGGTTGAGTCACTAATGACACACACACACACACACACACACACACATATCTTGTCTCCATGGATAATTCTGGAAAATCTTTAGCAAAAGTGCCAGTTGAAGTTCAGCATTCCTTCCTGTCCCCTTTGAGTGGTATAAACTAGGCAAATGACTTGGGATAGCATCCTTTTGCAACAAATATGGACAATCCCTAATTTAAAAAATTGTATGTATCTCTAGGGAAGGAGGGATTGTGGGTAATTTTTATTTTCTTTGTTTTGCAGTGTTTTTCAAATGGAATTTTTATTTATTTCATTTTTTAAATTACACAAAAATAGAAAGCTGTATAGATTGGATTGAGTTCTTTTCATATTTTGCCTCTCTAATTTTTAGCTCAAGACTGTCGGTGATTGTGGTCAGGAAGAAGTGCATGCCACGATTCTTTACCGAAATGAACCGCACTGTACAGAATCCCCCACTTGGCACTGTCGTGGATTCAGAAGCAACACGTAACGAATGGCAAGTGCCACTGGAAAATCAATTTTTAACAAAACATTCATTATGTCCAGTTTATGTTTGACCTTATTCTGTTTGCCTTCTTTCCCACATTCACTTCATTCTCCCCCTCAGGTATGACTTTTACCTGATCAGCCAGGTGGCCTGTCGGGGAACTGTTAGTCCTACCTACTATAATGTCATCTATGATGATAATGGCTTGAAGCCCGACCATATGCAGAGACTTACATTCAAACTGTGCCACCTGTACTACAACTGGCCGGTGAGTGAAAGCTGTTTACTTAATGTAAATATGATACTCAATAGTCCCACCTAGGAATTGTCATACACTTCATCTTTGTATCCCTAGATATAGCACAATACCTGATATTTCCCAAAGAAGGAATGAATGAATGAATGAATGACTTCCTGAGTTCACAGTGGGAGGAAACCAGTCTATCATAGAAACAAAACAATAACTATTGTAATACATTAATAGTTATAGTTTCTAGAGGACTTTGTTATATACATTATCTTATGCAAACCTGGGAGGAAATCAGGGTATTGTTATTCACATGTTACAGATGAAGAAGTTGAAGCCAACTCAGATGTGCCTGGTGAGGAAGTGTTAACAGGCATGGGTCTGCCCTTTGTTCCTGTGCATTAGGCCAAGAGCTGTTCCCAAAGGCCAAGGCCAGGGTCTGCATGGAGCTCCTCCAAGGAGTTCCAAACATGAGATCATAGGACAAAGACTAGTCTGAAGTGTGATGGCTCCCTACTCCCAGCACCATGAAGCTAGGGTGACTTTTCACTCCATCCTTCCCAGTGAGCTTAAGTTCCCAGTAAGTTAGGTTACCTTTTGTTGGTTGAGGTTAGCTATTGTTTACCCAGAAACCCATTCTATTATTTGTGTAACCAGTAGACAAAATCAGAAAAAAATCACCTTGAAGAACAAGGTAATCTCTTAATTATTATCAATACTTTTTTCTCCTCAGGGCATAGTCAGTGTCCCAGCACCATGTCAGTATGCTCACAAGCTGACCTTTCTGGTGGCACAAAGCATTCATAAAGAACCCAGTCTGGAATTAGCCAATCATCTGTTCTACCTGTAATGGCATGAACCACTGGCATCAATAGATGAAGAATCCAAGAAGAAATTGGTATACTTTGTGCAAATCTGCCGTAAGCTCAAGGCTGTGACTGGGGAAAAAGATTGCGCTTAGTTTTCATGTCTGGGAAAAGAAGCAAAACAACTTAATCTGAAACAGTTTTTTAAAATGTGTGTTATTTTGTTTTAAAGAGTTATATGCTTGGGGTAAATTTTCATTGTCGTATATGGAATTTAAATATACCATCATCTATAAAGAATTCCACAGAGTTAAATATCTTAAACACTTAAATAAGTGTTTGCATGATATTTTAATGATAGATAAACAGAGTCTAATTCCCACCCCAAATTTTCCTGAGGTTTTGTTAATGTTGTAGAGCATTTTGTAGAGTGGTTTAAATAGTTAGCAGAAAATAAAGTTCAGAACATCATGTGTTTGTTGTTATTTGAATTTTATATTGATATTACATGTGAACCTCAAATTTAAGTATTTTCAGCAAAACTTCTTACCCACTAGAACACATCACCATTAATCTTTGGGTTCTATTTCAGAAACTGAGCTGATCACTTGCTCTCTTGATGGGACTTTATTTCACTTAATAGCGGCTTCTCCTAGTGATGACCTTGCTTCTTCTTTACTGATAAAACAGAAGCTATCAGAAGATAACTTTTGCAAGCCTCTCATTATCTCTGCCTTCACCTAACGGCATCTGTACCCACAGACTCTGCCTGCCCTTCCCTTTATTATGAGTGCAGCATGTCTGTGTTCCTGTAAGGCTCTCCACCTCTGTACTAAATCTCATTCCCTCTTACCTATGAAGTATGCTACTCTAGCCATTCTCCCTTCTCCTTTCTGCATCTTCAGTTTCCCCTCTCACTACTGGATCATTCTCATTGGCATTACAAATATGCTGTTATTTCTTTCATCTTAAAAGGACATTTTCTCTAGCTTCCACCCCATCGCTTTGCACTTCTTTACAGGAAAAACATCGCAAAAGAAGAGTCTGAGCTCGATGTATCCAATTCTGTACTCCAATCAGAATTTCACCACAACCACTACAGCAAAATTGCCTTAGTCAACACTGCCAATAACCTCCACTTTGCTAAATCCAATGGTCACCTCTTGGTCCTTGTCTTGCTTGACCCCGACAATCATTTCCTCCCTCTGAGACACTCTTTATTTGGCCTGTAGAATAACACTCTCCTGGTTTCTCTCCTACTGCATTGATCACTCATGCTGTCTCCTTTTGTAGCTTTTCCTCATCTTCTCACCCTTTTCATGTTAGAATGCTCCCAGCAATAAGAATACAGCTACATGCAAAGGGTATTTTGATAAGGGATAGATCAGAGTTCAAATTCTGCTTACCACGGGAAGGTCTGTGGAAGTCTGTAACAAAGGGTGGCGGGAGAGTGGCAAGTGCTCTCTGGGGACAAGGAAAGCAGGCCACAGGAGGGATGTCAGTATGCAGGTTATATCACATTGCCCTGAAAGTATTCTTTTCCTATTTGAGAGTTGCATCCAGACATGGTAGAAATGCACCCAACAATGGTCTATTCCAGTAACAGGATAACCATTTTGTGAGGCATGAGAGTGGAGGGGACTTAATAAGTTCCAGGGCCAGTGCCATGTCCTGCATATATACATTTAATCTCCACAAGAACTGTATAAATTAGGTTATAATTACCATTTCAGATGGTAAAGCTGGGGATTAAAGATACCACATGACTCACTGAAGTTTTTGAGATTATTAAATTGTAGGAGCTAGAATTTGTCCTCAGGTTTGTTTGCAAAACCTGTGAGATGAACCAAAAGAGTCTATGACCTTGCTAAAAGATTAAGATTTTAAAAATTTCTCCTAGAGCTCTAATGTGAGGGAGTGCCTTATGTGATTTAAAGATGGCATTATATAGCAAGTCTTTGGAGACAAGGCACTGAACCAATTCAGGGTGGTGGCTTTTGTTTTTGTGTTTATCTTGTTGTTTTCTTCCTTCAAAGTAGAATGGTGATATAAATCCCTACTACCTAACCAGCCAGCTTGTATAAATCCACATGAAGCATTTTGATTAGGCAATACAAACTTCTGCAGAGCGTGCGCCCACCCTTTAAAGTACTGCCCCAGGAAATGACTTCTTACCCTTTTAACCCACCAGAGGGCACACAGGGACTGCCGTGTGAATAGAGTCCTTCACCATGGCAGTGTCATTGGCTTCAACAAACAATTTCAGGTAAACTCCTAGAGGGCAACATGGGACTAAGAAATCTTCCTGTGAGCTCTGGTTCCAGCACGTTTGGTTGTCAGATGTGATAACTTCATTTTCTGGGACTCAGTTACCCAATCTGTAATATGAGAAGGGCTTGGACAAGACCAGTGGTGCCTAATCTTGGGAAGATTAGAAGTTCCCATGTTAAAAATGCTTTAGAACAAAAAAATAGAGATGCCTGGGTCTCCCTCTCCAAATAGTGATTTAATTGGTCTGGGATGGGGCCTGATCATCCGCATATTTTAAAAGTTCTCCAAATGGTTCTAATGTTCAGCCAGGGCTGAGGAATACTGGTTTAGATAATGTATGAGATCTATTTCAGCTTCACATTATGTGATTGCCACCTCTCACATGCATTAATTAGTTTGCCTTAGGCTACCAAGGACAAAGAGGAAAGGGAGCCTGTGCCAGGCTTTAGACCAGCACTGGATTCGAATCCTAGAACCACCACTTATAGTTGTGTGACCTTGGGCAAGTTACTTAACCTCTCTGAGCCTCTTGTATCTACTTGTAAAAATGTCTAACAATGTGTGCAGTGTAGAGTTATTGTAAGGATTAGAAATGTCAAATCTAAAGTATCTGGCCTTAATAAAGAGTATCATATTATTAGACGTGAGGAGAGGAAATGAATCAAAAGGCACAATTTAGTTAACAAATAGTCATATGTGCCTATTATGTGCCAGGCACTGTACTAGATTCTGAATTCTATAATTCTACTTAAGGGAAAGCTTAATATTGTCTCTAGAAATAAACAATCTACCACCTGCTATTTTATAGAAAAGATTTTGTAGTTTTTCTTTTATTTTGAGGGCAGAGGGAGAGACTCTGGAAGAAAGTATACTTTAAATACATTTCTGTGGCCACCGTGGAGTGGCTCATCAGATTATCCTTTAAAAGAACCTTCTGCAAGGAGCATAGTTGGCTGACAGCCTCTAAATGCTACAGCTTCAGGATCCACCACAGTGGTGATATTGAGACCATGCCCTCCCCAGGCTGCTTCTAGCCCATTACTGAGCACAGGAGAGGTAACAGATCTGGGTTGTTTCTGCCCAACATGGGACTCCACTATTAAACCGTTTCGGGTAGGTAATATACTGTGTTTAGCTCTGTGTCCCCACCCAAAGCTTATGTTGAATTGTAATCCCCACGTGTTAGAGGAGTGGCCTGGTGAGAGGTGATTAAACCATGAGGGTGGAATGCCCCCTTGCTGTTTTCATGATAGTGAGTGAGTTCTTATGATATCTGGTTGTTTGAAAATATGTAGCAATTCCCCCTTCTCTCTCTCTGTCTCCTGCTGCCATGTGAAGATGTGCTTGCCCCCTTTTTGGCCTTCTGCTATGATTGTAAGTTTTTTGAGGCCTCCCCAGCCATGTGGAACTGTGAGTCAATTAAATCTCTTTTCTTTTTCTTGATAAATTACCCAGTCTCAGGTAGTTCTTTATAGCAGTGTAAGAATGGACTAATACAGTAGGGGAATCCACTTTGTCTTGACCAAGGTTTTCTAAGAACTGCACTAAAGTTCTGAGCTTTTTCTAAAGTTCTGAGCTTTTTCTACTGATCCTCTTTCCTTCCCACTCTCCTTTCATGTATTTCAGATTAGCACTGAGGTCTTAAGGCCCTCCCTAGTCACTCCTACTTCCTCTCACCACAGGTGTTTCTCCCAGTAACTCTTCTGAATGCTTCCTATCCATGAGCGTGGAATGTTCTTCCATTTGTTTGTCCTCTTTTTATTTCATTGAGCAGTGGTTTGTAGTTCTCCTTGAAGAGGCCCTTCACATCCCTTGTAAGTTGGATTCCTAGGTATTTTATTCTCTTTGAAGCAACTGTGAATGGGAGTTCACTCATGATTTGGTTCTCTGTTTATCTGTTATTGCTGTATAGGAATGCTTGTGATTTTTGCATATTGATTTTGTATCCTGAGACTTTGCTGAAGTTGTTTATCAGCTTAAGGAGATTTTGGGCTGAGACAATGGGGCTTTCTAAATATACAATCATGTCATCTGCAAACAGGGACAATTTGACTTCCTCTTTTCCTAAATGAATACCCTTTATTTCTTTCTCCTGCCTGATTGCCTGGCCAGAACTTCCAACACTATGTTGAATAGGAGTGGTAACAGAGGGTATCCCTGTCTTGTGCCAGTTTTCAAAGGGAATGCTTCCAGTTTTTGCCCATTCAGTATGATATTGGCTGTGGGTTTGCCATAAATAGCTCTTATTATTTTGAGATATATTCCGTCAATACCTAGTTTATTGAGAGTTTTTAGCATGAAGGGCTGTTGAATTTTGTCAAAGGCCTTTTCTGCATCTATTGAGATAATCATGTGGTTTTTATCTTTGGTTCTGTTTGTATGATGGATTACGTTTATTGATTTGCATATGTAGAACCAGCCTTGCATCCCAGGGATGAAGCCGACTTGATTGTGGTGGATACGCTTTTTGATGTGCTATTGGATTCGGTTTGCCAGTATTTTATTGATGATTTTTGCATCAATGTTCATCAGAGATATTGGTCTAAAATTCTCTTTTTTGTTGTGTCTCTGTCAGGCTTTGGTATCAGGATGATGCTGGCCTCATAAAACGAGTTAGGGAGGATTCCCTCTTTTTCTATTGATTGAAATAGTTTCAGAAGGAACGGTACAAGCTCCTCTTTGTACCTCTGGTAGAATTCAGCTGTGAATCTATCTGGTCCTGGACTGTTTTTGGTTGGTAGACTATTAATTATTGCCTCTATTGCAGAGCCTGTTATTGGTCTATTCAGGGATTCAACTTCTTCCTGGTTTAGTTTTGGGAGGGTGTATGTCAGGAATTTATCCATTTCTTCTAGATTTTCTAGTTTATTTGCGTAGTGGTGTTTATAGTATTCTCTGATGGTGGTTTGTATGTCTATGGGATTGGTGGTGATATCACCTTTATCATTCTTTATTATGTCTATTTGATTCTTCTCTCTTTTCTTCTTTATTAGTCTTGCTAGGGGTCTATCAATTTTGTTGATCTTTCCAAAAAACCAGCTCCTGGATTCATTGATTTTTTGAAGGGTTTTTTGTGTCTCTATCTCCTTCAGTTCTGATCTGATTTTAGTTATTTCTTGCCTTCTGCTGACTTTTGAATGTGTTTGCTCTTGCTTCTCTAGTTCTTTTAATTTTGATGTTAGGTTGTTGATTTTAGATCTTTCCTGCCTTCTCTTGTGGGCATTTAGTGCTATAAATTTCTACAGACTGCTTTAAATATGTCCCAGAGATTCTGATATGTTGTGTTTTTGTTCTCATTGATTTTAAAGAATATCTTTATTTCTGCCTTCATTTTGTTATGTACCCAGTAGTCATTTAGGAGCGAGTTGCTCAGTTTTCATGTAGTTGAGAGGTTTTGAGTTTCTTAATCCTGAGTTCTAATTTGATTGCACTGTGGTCTAAGAGACAGTTTGTTACAATTTCTGCTCTTTGCATTTGCTGAGGAGTGCTTTACTTCCAACCATGTGGTCAATTTTGCAATAAGTGCAATGTGGTGCTGAGAAGAATGTATATTCTGTTGATTTGAGGTGGAGAGTTCTGTAGATGTCTATTAGGTCCACTTTGTGTAGAGCTGAGTTCAAGTCCTGGATATCCTTGTTAACTTTCTGTCTCGTTGACAGAATGGGGTGTTAAAATCTCCCATTATTATTGTGTGGGAGTCTAAGTCTCTTTGTAGGTCTCTAAGGACTTGCTTTTTGAATCTGGGTGCTCCTGTATTGGGTGCATATATATTTAGGATAGTTAGCTCTTCTTGTTGAATTGATCCCTTTACCATTATGTAATGGCCTTCTTTTTCTCTTTTGATCTTTGTTGGCTTAAAGTCTGTTTTATCAGAGACTAGGATTGCAACCCTTGCTTTTTTTTTTTTTTTTTGCCATTTGCTTGGTACATCTTCCTCCATCCCTTTATTTTGAGCCTATGTGTGTCTCTGCACGTGAGATGGGTCTCCTGAATACAGCACACTGATGGGTCTTGACTCTTTATCCGATTTGCCAGTCTGTGTCTTTTAATCGGAGCATTTAGCCCATTTACATTTGAGGTTAATATTGTTATGTGTGAATTTGATCCTGTCATTATGATGTTAGCAGGTTATTTTGCTCATTTGTTGATGCAGTTTCTTCCTAGCATCAATGGTCTTAACAATTTGGCATGTTTTTGCAGTGGCTGGTACTGGTTGTTCCTTTCCATGTTTAGTGCTTCCTTCAGGAGTTCTTGAAAGGCAGGCCTGGTGTTGACAAAATCTCTCAGCATTTGCTTGTCTGTAAAGGATTTTATTTCTCCTTCACTTATGAAGCTTAGTTTGGCTGGATATGAAATTCTGAGTTGAAAATTCTCTTCTTTTAGAGTGTCGAATATTGGCCCCCACTCTCTTCTGGCTTGCAGAGTTTCTGCCAAGAGATCCACTGTTAGTCTGATGGGCTTCCCTTTGTGGGTAACCTGACCATTCTCTCTGGCTGCCCTTAACATTTTTTCCTTCATTTCAACTTTGGTGAATCTGACAATTATGTGTCTTCTCCAGGAGTATCTTTGTGGCATTCTCTGTATTTCCTGAATTTGAATGTTGGCCTGCCTTGCTAGGTTCAGGAAGTTCTCCTGGATAATATCCTGAAGAGTGTTTTCCAACTTGGTTCCATTCTCCCCATCACTTTCAGGTACACCAATAGACGTAGATTTGGTCTTTTCACATAGTCCCATATTTCTTGGAGGCTTTGCTCGTTTCTTTTTACTCTTGTTTCTCTAAGCTTCTCTTCTTGCTTCATTTCATTCATTTGATCTTCAATCACTGATACTCTTTCTTCCACTTGATTGAATTGGTTACTGAAGCTTGTGCATGCATCACATACTTCTCATGCCATGGTTTTCAGCTCCATCAAGTCATTTAAGGTCTTATCTATGCTGTTTATTCTAGTTGGCCATAATCTAATCTTTTTTCAAGGTTTTTAGCTTCTTTGTGATGGGTTCAAACATCCTCCTTTAACTCAGAGAAGTTTGTTATTACCGATTGTCTGAAGCCTACTTCTGTCAACTCATCAAAGTCATTCTCCATCCAGGTTTGTTCCATTGCTGGCGAGGAGCTGTGTTCCTTTGGAGGAGAAAAGGTACTCTGATTTTTAGAATTTTCAGTTTTTCTGCTCTGGTTTCTCCCCATCTTTGTCATTTTATCTACCTTTGGTATTTGATAATGGTGACGTACACATGGGGTTTTTGTGTGGATGTCCTTTCTGTTTGTTACTTTTCCTTCTAATAGTCAGGACCCTCAGCTGCAGGTCTGTTGGAGTTTGCTGGAGGTCCACTCCAGACCCTGTTTGCCTGGGTATCACCAGCAGAGGCTATGGAACAGTGAATACTGCAGAACGGCAAATGTTGCTGCCTGATCCTTCCTCTGGAAGCTTCATCTCAGAGGGGCACCTGGGTGTATGACGTGTCATTCGGCCCCTACTAGGAGGAATCTCCCAGTTAGGCTACTCAGGGGTCAGGTACCCACGTGAGGAGGCAGTCTGTCCATTCTCAGATCTCAAACTCCATGCTGGGAGAACCACTACTCTCTTCAAAGCTGTCAGACAGGGACGTTTAAGTCTGCAGAAGTTTCTGCTGCCTTTTGTTCAGCTATGCCCTGTCCCCAGAGGTGGAGTCTACAGAGGCAGGCAGGCTTCCTTGAGCTGTGGTGGGCTTCACCCAGTAAGAGCTTCCCAGCCACTTTTTTTACCTAATCAAGCCCCAGCAATGGTGGACGCCCCTTCCCCAGCCTCACTGCCACCTTGCAGTTGGATCTCGGACTACTGTGTTAGCAGTGAGCAAGGCTCTTTGGGTGTGGGGCCCTCCGAGCCAGGCGTGGGATATAATCTCCTGGTGTGCCATTTGCTAAGACCACTGGGAAAGTGCAGTATTAGGGTGGGAGTGTCCCGATTTTCCAGGTAACGTCTGTCACAGCTTTCCTTGGCTAGGAAAGGGAATTCCCCAACCCCTTGCACTTCTCAGGTGAGGCAATGCCCCACCCTGCTTCAGCTCACACTCTGTGGGCTGCACCCACTGTCCAACAAGTCCCAGTGAGATGAACCCGGTACCTCAGTCGGAAATGCAGAAATCACCCGCCTCCTGCATCGCTCATGCTGGGAGCTGTAGACTGGAGCTGTTCCCATTTGGCTATCTTGGAACCACCCTCGGGATTTTCTTTTCTATTGCATTGTCAAGCTGCAAATTTTTCAAACGTTTATTCTCTGTCTCCCTTTCAAAACTGAATGCCTTTAGCAGCACCCAAGTCACCTCTTGAATGCTTTGCTGCTTAGAAATTTATTCCACCAGATACCCTAAATCATGTATCTCAAGTTCAAAGTTCCAGAAATTTAAAGGGCAGGGGAAAATGCCGCCAGTCTCTTTGCTAAAACATAACAAGAGTCACCTTTACTGTAGTTCCCAACAAATTCCTCATTTCCATCTGAGACCACCTCAGCCTGGACCTTATTGTCCATATGCTATCAGCATTTTGGGCAGAGCCATTCAACAAGTCTCTAGGGAGTTCCAAACCTTCTCACATTTTCCTCTCTTCTTCTGACCCTTCCAAACTGTTCCAACCTCTGCCTGTTACCCAGTTCCAAAGCTGCTTCCACATTTTTGGGTATCTTTTCATAGCACCCCACTTCTGATACCAATTTACTGTATTAGTCCATTTTCACACTGCTGATAAAGACATACTCGAGACTGGGCAATTTACAAAAGAAAGAGGTTTAACTGGACTTACAGTTGCATGTGGCTGGGGAGGCCTCACAATCATGGTGGAAGGCAAGGAGAAGCAAGTCATGTCTTACATGGATGGCAGCAGGCAGAGAGAGCTTGTGCAGGGGAACTTCTCTTTTTATAACTGTCAGATCTCATGAGACTCATTCACTGTCACAACAACAGCATGGGAAAGACTTGTACCCATGATTCAATTACCCCCGCTGGGTCTCTCTCACAATACATTGCAATTCAAGATAAGATTTGGGTGGGGACACAGCCAAACCATATCACTGGGTTTTGAGTTAACAATTTCCTTTAGGAAAATTTACCCTTAAATCTTTCTAACACACTTCAAGATATCAGACATGAAATGTAAACAACTTTTAAGAGCTGTTATCAAAAGCTGTATGTTGCACTGTTAACCTGTATGTTGCACTTTCATCTGACCCAGGGCCACTGGCCAAGAATGATCCAACAGCTCCTACTGGAAGATAAGGAAAGGACTTATTTTGAAGGGACAGAGGATGAGGAGGACTGAAGAATTTATGACTGAAATCAATATCTTTCCAATTTATTGGGAAAGCTTTTTTCAAAAAAACATTGACTTTAAAATTATAAAAAGAATAGATGTATATTATGGAATATTTGAAAGGCATAGAAAAGTGTAAAGAGACATAGAAAAATATCACCAACACAGCTGCTACACAGAAGTATATACTGTCAACACTTTAATAATTATTTTTCTACTAGTCTTTTATAGTTGCATGATATATAGCTTTATATACTTTACTTTTCACATAAGATTATGGCATGAGTGTTTTCCTATTTTATTAAAAAAATTTTATAAGCATAAATTTTAATGACCAAATAATATTTTACTGCACAGATGTAACAAATTACTTTCTCCCCTCTTTATTGTGTCCCCAGGCCATTCCCATTTTTTTTGTTCGTTTGCTATAGAAACATGCACAAAGTTTTTTTTATCTAAGTATTTGGTATTGGTTCCTTGGTTTAGATTCTTAAAGGTAAAATTACTGAGTCAAAAAGTTAGAATTCTTTTAAGGTGCTTGCTGTATGTTGCCTTTGTTTTTTTTTTTTAAGTCTCATCTTAGGGTTCTCGTGAGTGGCACTTTGGCAAGTTTTGCATATTCCTATTGAAGTAAATAACTTTGCTAATATAGTAGATGCTAGTTTTATGTTTTACAATAATATATTAGGGGAAAATAATTTCAATGATTATTAGTCATTAGCATTTTTGTTCAGGTTTTAAAATAAGCTTTCTCTGGCTGGCCGGTGGCTCAAGCCTGTAATCCCAGCACTTTGGGCACGATGGACACGCAGGTCAGGAGATCGAGACCATCCTGGCTAACACGGTGAAACCCCCGCTCTCACTAAGAAATACAAAAATAGCTCGGGCGTAGGTGGCAGCCAGAAGTCCAAAGCCACTGAGGCTGAGGCCAGAGAATGGCTGAACCTGGAGGCGGAGCTTGCAGTGAGCTGAGATCCTGCCACTGCACTCCAGCCTGGCGACAGCGAGACCCGCCTCAAAAAAAATAAAAAATAAATAAAATAAATAAATAAATTAAAAAATGCGCCAAGCTTCTATGAGGCTTTTTTATTTTTAAAATAGTAACTCTTTGTCATCCTTTTCTAGCTATGTCTCCCAATTTACTGTACTTTCAAATTTTATTTATGTTTCCTTGTAAGCTACAGAGCTTTAAAGTTTATATATTCAAATTATTACTATTTCCTTCAAAATTATAAAAGCAATGCTAGAATTTGAAACCTAGAAAATCTATCTTGATGTAGAGATTTGAGAAATATTAATTATTTATGGTTTTAATTTCATTTAACTTTGTAAACCTATCTATATTACATTTTAGTGTAAAGTGAGAATCTAACCTATTTTTTCCAAGTAATTATGGAGAAAAAATTGGTGGACTAAAAAAGAAAGTAGAAATTCTAAAAATGAAAAAATATTTGAAGTAAAAATTTCAATAGATTTGTTAAGCAGTAGACTAAAAACAGATGAACAGAAAATTAGTAAATTGGAAGGCAGACTTTAGGAAATCACTTAGAATGCAGTAGATAGACATTGAGTGTAAAAGTAGACACCCACCACAGATTTGGTAGGTGTTCCTGATAGAGAAAATACCAAGAATGAGATAGGAATCAATTCTTAAATAGACAATGCTTAAAAGTGTTCCAACATTGAAACATACATTCTTACAATGAAAAAAAAAATCACAAGTAGAATAAATAAGAATTTTCATACCTAATACATTGTAATAACATTGCATAACATCAAATATAAAGGGAAAAGCTTAAGGTTTCAAGGAAGAAACACAGACTTGCCAACTCCCTGCAAAGAAGAAATTACACTGACTGTAGGCTTAATGTTATAAGAAAAGATAAGAAAAAATGAAATAATATCTTTAAAGTCCTGAGAGGAAAGAATAATGAAGCTAGAACTTTATATGAAGCTAAGTGAGTGATAAATTTTTTTTTTTTTTTGAGGCAGAGTCTTACTCTGTCACCCAGGCTGGAGTGCAGTGGCACAATCTCGGCTCACTGCAAGCTCCGCCTCCCGGGTTCACGCCATTTTCCTGCCTCAGCCTCCTGAGTAGCTGGGACTACAGGTGCCCGCCACCACACCCCACCTTTTTTTTTTTTTTTTGTATTTTTAGTAGAGACGGGGTTTCACGGTGTTAGCCAGGATGATCTCAATCTCCTGACCCCGTGATCCACTCGCCTTGGCCTCCCAAAGTGCTGGGATTACAGGCATGAGCCACTGTGCCCGGCCAAGTGAGTGATAAATTTAAAAGTTCAAATATAATAAGAGTTTACTGAGCACAGCCCTTGCTGAAAGAACTACTAAAGAATGTAGTAGAACAAAAAATAAACCCATTGAATAAAGGATGGGTGAGCAAAGAAACCACTAAATGTGTTGCAAATGTAACTTGTATTGGCTGTTTAAAAAATATTTTTTCAGGCCGGGCACAGTGGCTCACACCTGTAATACCAGCACTTTGGGAGGCCGAGGCAGGCGGATCACGAGGTCAGGCGATCAAGACCATCCTGGCTAACATGGTGAAACTCCGTCTCTACTAAAAATACAAAAAATTAGCTGGGCGTGGTGGCGGGTGCCTGTAGTCCCAGCTATTCATGAGGCTGAGGCAGGAGAATGGCATGAACCCTGAAGGCGGAGGCTGCAGTGAGCCGAGATCGGGTCACTGTACTCCAGCCTGGGAGACAGTGTGAGACTCTGTCTCTAAAAAAAAAAAAATACATATACATATATATATATATCTATATATATATATGTATATATTTATTTTTTTTTTACATGTTAAGAAAATTTAGAAATCAGCATGGGCAATACAAGTACATAACACAAGCAAGATGATAGCATTTATAGGGAAGCTAAAGTGAGCTCAAGTCTTTATGTTGTTAGAAAGGAGATTAGAGATTCTAACTTTACATTTGATTAGAATATAATAAAGTTAAATATGTATGTGATTATTTTCTAAAAGAATAAAGACATCATCTATAACTTTGAATTCAGTGAAAGGAAAAAAAGAAGATAAGGATTGTTGAAAGAATAACTTTAGACAAATTAACTGTAACAAAGTTTGTTTGAACAAAGAATGTATCTGGCAGCACTCAGAACCAGAAGAGATTCACAGAGCTCCACCCAGCAGTGTAAGCAGCCAGCTTTTATAGGCCAAATATGGAAGCAAAGTTGAGAAATCACCTGATCAGCTAGGCTTTTGCCTTATCTGGCATGAGCTGACTCATGATTAGCTGTGATTGGCTGAAGCTCAGCTGCTTATGATTGGCTGATACTCTGCTATATTTATTACAAAAATATACAGTTGACCCCTGAAAAATGTGAGGTTTGGAGCTTCAACTTCTCACACAATTGAAAGTTCCCATATAAATTGTGACTCCCCCAAAAGTTAACTAACAGCCTACTCTTGACCAGAAGCCTTATGAATAACAAAGTCTTTTAACATGTATGTTGTTTGCTATATGTACTATATACTGTATTCTTACAATAAAGTAAGCTAGAGAAGAGAAAATGTTAAGAAAATCATAAGGAAGAGAAAAATATGGTTACTGTTCATAAAGTGGAAGTGGATCATTATAAGCTCTTTATCCTTGTCATCTTCATACTGAGTAGGCTGAGAAGGAAGGAAGAGGAGGGGTTGGTGTTGTTTTCTCAGGAGTGGTGGAAGTGGAAGAAAATCCATGTTTAATTGGACCCACTCAGTTCAAACCCTTGCTGCTCAAGAGTCAACTGTAGTTAGGTTGTGGTTTCTTACACAGAAACTCAAAGTACACAGACAGCCTCAGGCTAATGGACTGCTTATTTGATTTAACAGGATGCTATCAATTCAATAGAGGAAAAGAAAAGAGAAGAGGAGGAGCAAAGAAAAAAGAATATGATAAATAGAAAATACCAAATAAGATGATAGATATACACTTACAAATATAATCAATGTTAATAAATGTAAAATATTAATTTCACTTATTATTGGAGACTGAGAGTGAATCTAAAAATCTATATATTGGGTATAAGAGACTCACCTAAAATGAAAAACATAGAAAGTTTGTAAGTAAAAAAATAGGAAAAGATATACAGTTGAGCATCAAACAACTTTTTTGAGTTGTATGGATCCACTTATATGCAAATTATTTCAAACAAACGCAGACTGAAGATACAGTATTCTCAGGATGTGAAGCCTATGTATACAGAGGGCCAACTTTTTGTATTCACAGATTCTGCAGGGCCAACTGTGAGACTTGAGTATGCTTGGATTTCAGAATATGTGGGGGTCCTGGAACCAATTCTACACATATTCCAGGGATGACTGTACTTTGAATTAACAGCTAAAATAAAGCTGGGATAGCAGTATCAAACAAAATTGAATTTAAGGGTGAAAGTAAGGACATTATATATTTATAAATGTAGCAAAAACAAAGCCCCAGAAGATATAGCAATCACGAATTATTGCACATGTTTTAACTATAGCTTTGAAACACAAAAGTAAAACTGCAAGAATTACAAAGAGAAACTTACCAACTTTTTAAATCCACAAGTAAACAGGGAGACTTTAATATGTATGTCTTACAAATTGGCCAAAAAGACATGATTATTAGAAATTACGTAGATTTGAAAAAGCTGTTAGCAAACATGATTTAATGGGCACAAAGCAATTTTCTACAAATTCCAAATAATTGGTACTATATAGACACATTGAAGGAAAAAGTTTATGGCTTCAAATAAATCACACTGGACATTTTTTAAAATGAGAAAAGAACATTAAATAATAAAAAACTTGTAGGGTAAAGTTAAACTGATATTTACAAGGAAATTTGCATTGTTAAATGTGCATACTAGAAAACAAAAGAAGACTGAAAATTATTTAACCAAGCAACTAACTGAAAGATGCTACAGACCAATAGGAAAAAACCCAAAGGGAACAAAAGGACATAACAATAATATATCAATGAAAAATAACACGAATTTTAAAACCCAAAAGAAATTATGGGAAAAGGAACAAAATCTGATTTCTTTTGTTTAGTTTTTTTGTAGAAATTTTCAAATATGGATAAAAGTAGAGAATAGTACAACGAACCCAATTTACACTGTTTCAGTAATTACCATACTATGACCAATCTTCATATATACTCTCAGCACTCTTCTTTATTATTTTATAGCAAATCCTAGGCCTCTTATAACTAAAATCTGGTTTTCTAAGGGTAAAAACTCAGAACGGTTTTAGCAAGATTCATGACTTGAAAAAGAGAAGGCACAAATAAAACAATGTTAGGAATAAAAAAAAAAGGTGTAGTAAAGACTTCAAAATATCATGTGAATACTATGACACCCTTATGCCGATAATTTTAAAAATTTTAAATGAAGGTATAATTTTCTAGAAATATGTAAATTAACAAAAATTGCCCAAGAGAAAATAGAAAAACTTACTATAGTGCGGTAGTTAATAGCATAGATTCTACAACCAGAACTCTTACTGCCTCGGTTCAGTTTTGGCTCTGCTTCTTTGCCTCAGTTTCCTCAGATGAAAAATTGTAATAATAATTTTACCCAGCTTATAAGACTGTTGTATTGATTAGATTAGTAGTAATTGTAGAAATGCTTAATTAGAAGGAAGCCTGACATAGTATAGGTGTATCCTATTGCAAATAACAAAATAACAAGAGATTACATCAGTAGTCAACAATGACCTTCCTCAAAAGAAAACAGAGCCAGAGAGATTTGCAGCTGTTTTACTATAGTCAAAGAACAAATAATTCCCATCTTATACAAGCTGTTCCAGATAATAGACAAAGCCAAAGCCATTCAACTTATTTTATGAGACAATATAATTTAATTCCAAAACCAGTAAAGACAGTATAAAAAAGAAAACTACATGCCAAGTCACTTGTAAACATCAATATAAAAAAAACTAAGTAAAACATTAGGAAATTCAGTTTAGCAGCATAGAAAAATAGGTTTTAAATAAGACTAAGCATGGTTTATTCCAGGAATGCACAGGTTTAACTTTAGAAAATGTATCAATGTAATTTACCACATAGCAGATTAAAAGCCAATCCACATAATTACTGTAACAGGTACAGATCAAGAATTCAGAAAAGTTTAGTGCTCATTTGTGATGTAAAAAGACAATTTCTAACAAAGTATAAATAATAGGAAACTTGATTATCTTTGGCATAAAAAAAGACATCTCACAAAACCCCACATTATATAACAAATTTTATTATGTATCATCGACTAAGTGTTTAGAAGTTTTTCCCAGAAAGTCAGAAACAAGTCAAAGATATCCTTTATCACAGCTATTATTAATACTATGCTAGAGATTCTAGCCAATAAAGCAATGGAGATACAGCAATAAAAAAAGAGAGAAAATTATCATTATGTCTTCATGGTATGGTGTCTATAAAATCTAAGAGATCCTTCAGAACGAATAAAATTATTCAACAGTTAAATCATGTAAAACTGCCTTCAAAAATCAATAGCATTCCCAACAACCCAGTATTTCCACAGAACTTGAAAAAAAAATCTAATTTACCAATAAAAATAATTGG
Source organism: Papio anubis (assembly GCF_008728515.1). NCBI lineage: Eukaryota > Metazoa > Chordata > Mammalia > Primates > Cercopithecidae > Papio > Papio anubis. The sequence continues at coordinate 39,806,624 of NC_044987.1, read as the reverse complement.
AAACCTAAGCGTAAATAAAACAAAACATTCGTAAAAATTTTTTTGCTAAGGAAATTTCAAAACTTGATTGAAGAACATATAAGAAGGTCTTAATAAATGGACAGGTGAACTGTGCTCATGAACAGGAAGATTCAATATGGTAAAGATGGCAATCCTCCCCCAAATGCATCTATAATTTCAATGCAATTCCAATATAAATCCTAACATGGTTTCCCATAAAACTTTATAAATGTTTTAAAATTTATTTGGCAGACCAAAGTCCAAAAATATCTGATACATCTCCAAAAAAGAATAACAAGAAAGGGTTGCTTATTCTACTGGGTATCAGAGTTTATTATGAAGCTAATTAAGTAAAACTGTGGTTTTGGTTGAGTCATAGATAAAAGCTCAGATGAACAGATTAAAATCCCAGAAACAAATCACTGCATATATGAAACTGTCATTTAGTAGAACTGGTGTTACAGTTGAAAGGATGAACTAGGCTGGGCGCGGTGGCTCGCGCCTGTAATCCCAGCACTTTGGGAGGCTGAGGTGGGTGAATCATGAGGTCAGGAGATCGAGACCATCCTGGCTAACATGGTGAAACTCCGTCTCTACTAAAAATACAAAAACTTAGCCGGGCATGGTGGCGGGTGCCTGTAGTCCCAGCTACTCGGGAGGCTGAGGCAGGAGAAAGGTGTGAACCTGGGAGGTGGAGCTTGCAGTGAGCCAAGATTGCGCCACTGCAATCCAGCCTGGGCAACAGAGCAAGACTCCCTCAAAAAAAAAAAAAGAAAGAAAGTATGAACTATTTAATAAAAGATGCTGGGATAGCTGGGCTTCATATAGAAAGAAAATTAGACCCCCAGCTCACATGAAAAACAAAAAGAGACTTTATGTAGCTTAAAGACTTAAACATGACAAAAAGAAAATTGCAACAACTAGAATATAGGGAATATCTTTAAGATATTACAATAGGGGAAAATTTCTTAAGCAATATAGAAAAAAGTATAAATTATACAGGAAAAGACTGATGACTTTGTCAAAATGTAAACTTCTGAATGACAAATGAGACAGTAGTAATGCTAAAAGACAAACTGTAGGCTAAAACAGTATATGTGCAGCACATACAACAGGAGAAGGATGGTTAACCCAAATATGCAAAAACAAAAACCAAAAAACGTTTGTTAGTGATAAAAACAGACAAAAACACCCGGTAGCAAAAGGGCCCAAGAGTAATTCACTAGCAAATATCTAAGATGATACTCAACTTCACCAGTAGTAATAAGGCAAATTAAAAATAAAATACCAATGAGATTTCATTTCACTCTTATAAGTTTGGAAAAAATTAAACTATCTATCAGCAATAACTGTTGTTGAGAATGCAGAGAAACAAACTCTTAAATATTGCACTAGGAGCATGAACTGGTTCAATCATATCTGGAAGCCCATATCCTACAAACCAGCATTTCTACCTTGAGGTTTGTACTTTAGAGAATTTCTTGTACCTGTCTATAAGAAGGAAATGGATAAACTATACTGTAGGCATACTATAGAATACCATATAGCAATGAAAAGAAATGAACTGGCTCAGACTATGTAGACCTACATGAATAGTTATCAAAAAAAAAAAAAAAAGTTAAGTGAAAAAAAAAATCAAGTTAAAGAATGATGGGTACACGATGCTGTCACTGAAACCAAATGGGGTCTTGTTTGTCCACATGCAGTGGAAAGCCAACACCAAAGCACTGGGTTTTTGCTGTGAGAAAGGTTTATTACAAGTCCACTGGCCACATGAGAGGAGGAAATGCTCAAATCTGTCTCCCTGAGCTGGGGGTGGGTCAGATTTTAAAATGGGTAATAAGGCATGATCTGGTTGAATCTGGTGGTGAGGTGAGGCCAGGACCATGCTCTGGCTGGATCCTGCCATGTGGTGTCCGCTGCTTCTTAATTCAGTCCTGCTCCTCCATCCCAGCATTTAGGTTCTCTGTGTGGTTGCGCATTTGGTTTATCTCGGCATGCTCAGATTATGTACCCTTTAACCTGGGGGTCGATGGCAACCGAAAAACAACTCACAACTTTGTCACATAAAAGTTGAACCAGTTGGTCTGATGTGATTACAATGTCATTCATGGACAAAAATTAAAATACATATAAATACCACATATTTCCCTGGTTTTAGAGGTGTATGTGTACACGTATATAAAAGGAAAAAATGGAAATGGAAGATTGCACACTAAATTCATGACAATGGTTGCATCTATGAGGCAGGGAGGGTTGTGAATTATAGGTAAGGATGCTCAATAAAGGCAATTTGACTATAATCTCATTAGTTTTTTTTTTAATGAATCAAATACAAAAACGATAACTGTCAATACTGGATTGATGATATTTGCATCTTTGTCTTATCATTCTTTTATTTTTTTGTGTAATTTAAAATTTTACCAAACTTAAAATTATAATTGAAACAAAAACTGACAACTCCAATCTAACCATGAGAAAATATCAGAAAAATATCAGCTTAAGGAAAGTCTACAAAACACCTGACCAGTACTCCCCGAAACTGTCAAGGTCAAGAAAAATAAGAAAAGACTGAGAAACTGTCACAGCCAAGATAGGCCTAGGGAGACGTGATAATTAAATATAATAAGATATCTTGGATCCAATCTTGGAATAGGAAAAGAGCAATGGATAATAATTCAGGAAATCTGAATGAGGTATGGATTTTTGATAACAATAACATAAATAGTAGTACATTAACTGTTACAAAGGCACCGTACTAATGTAAGACATTAATAATAGGGAAAACTGGGTGTAGGGTATATGCGAATTCTTTGTCCTATCTTTGTAACTTTTCTTTAAATCTAAAATTATTGTAAGATAAAAAAGTGTATGTAAAAAATGGAATAGGTATAGTATTCTTCCAATTTTGTGTGAGTGTGTGTGAGTGTACACAAAAAGACAAGCAGAATATTTCTCAAAAATATCAATATTAGGTCTACATGGTAGAAGTACGGGTAGCTTTTGTTTCTCTTTCATTCTTTTATTTTTCAAATTCCTGCCTTCTAATATACGACAAATGTGATATACTGATACATTTTAGCTACCAGAAACATTATCAAGACCTTGGCACTGTTTCTATCAGCACACGGGAATTATGGGTCCCATTCTCCCAACACTCATTTCCTATATTTGCCTGGGATGCTTGCTAAAACTGCAAAACTCTAAGTTCTATACTAAGAATTTCCAGGGAAGAAGCTTGAGAATTTATTTTTTAACAGGCCTCCAGGTGATTTGTGTGTGTGTGTCTGGTGGCTGTTCAGAAAAGTTTAGGAAACTGACTCAGCTAATTCTCACTTAAAGCTCAGCTCAGTGTCAGCTCTGCTGTCAAGCCTTCTCTGCCCATCTCAGGCACTTAGAATCTCCTTTCCGTCTGTCCTCCCTGTACCACACACAACTCCATTCCTGCTCTTCTAACAATGCAGTATAGTTTTTTCTACATTTTTCTCTCTGGCTGTTTTGCATATCTTTGTGATCTCATTGAACAATAGCACCTGGTAAGCCCTGAATATCCATTATGTAGATAAATGCATGGAAGCTTAGATAGTCAGATGGGCTGCTTTTAAATAAATGGGGTGATTCTAAGAATTTCATCAGCATCTATCTTCGAGCCCCTCAATAAGGGCATCCCTGGTTGCTTTACAATGGGTAGCATCAGCCTCTTTTAATATCTCTTTAGAATGAAGCATGGGAATATTCAATTTATTCCAAAATATATTGCTTTAGGCTTGGATAATGGTCAGAAAAACTGGAAGTGTAAATATATATTTGAATCATCTGGGAATCTATTGAAACCCAAACTTGCATTTGATGAGTAGTGCTTACCCTGGGCCAACCCACTCAGTGCTTGAGCTGTGCTATCTAAGATGGAGGCTCTAATCACATGTGGCCTTTGAAGGCTACATTTAAAGTAATTGAAATAAATCCAGTTCCTCAGTCGTACATTTCAAGTACTCAAAGGCCACATGTAGTGGCTACTGTATTGGAAAGTGCAGACATAGAACATTTCCATCATCACAGAAAGTTCTACAGGAGAGTGCTGAGCTAGATGACTCCTCTTTATCCTTTGAATCAGATAGTTCTCTTATTTAAGGCTTCCCTCATCCCTCCAATCCATGTTCTGTTTGGTTCACAGTGACAGAAATGTCCTGGGCACGAGGGATTCAGAGACGAAGAAAATGTCATTGCTGCCCTGGAACAGCTTAAAGCAGGGACTTTCAACCGCGATGATTTTGCTGCCTTGGGGACATTTGGCAAAGACTTTTTATTGCCATTAACAGTGTGTGGGGTGTGTGTGTGTGTGTGTGTGTGTCTGTCTGTGTCCGTGTGTGTTGTGTGTGTATTATTGGCGCACAGAGGGCAGGGATCCTGGGTAGAGGTCAGGGATAATGCACAAGATGGCTACCCCTTCCTACCATCAAAACTTTGACCCAAAATGTCAATAATGCCAAAGCTGAGAAACCCTGGCTTGAAGCCTTGTTGGGGAGAGAGACACAGGAACAGAAAGTACCAATGTCATGTGGAAAGTGAGCAGAGAGCAGGAGAGCACAGCCGTGGTACTGGGAGGATTCCCAAGCTGAGTCTGGAAGGAGCATGGCTAGTCACTCCTTCTATGATCTAATAACGCTTTGCCCATTCCTCTCTACAACACCTAACGCTGTGATGTATTTTAACCATCAGTTTACACACACTTCTCTCCTGTGAGACTGTGAATTCTTCAAGAGCAGGTACTGTGTTTAATGAAGTGTGTCCAGGACTTTGCTCAGTGACTGGATGACACAGTAGGAGTACAAGAAAGTTTGCATGGGTGAACCGTGATAAGTGGACATCATCTCTCTCACCTCTTCCCAAATCAAGGTTGAAGTACATCTTCATAAATCCTCACATGAATTATTTTGCTACCTCTTGAAGCATTTTCTAAAACACGGTGCGGCAATCTGTTGAGTGAATTTGTCACCAGAGCTTATGTTTTCTGAAAGAACCCTATCCTCAGGTAGTTGTTCCTAAGAGGCGAGTTGTGGATTTAGTTCACATACCTTCGTGGCTTAAAATGCTCCGCATACCTGTCTCCCAACAGCATCAATTCACCATGCAGTACAATATCAAGTCAGAACAGCCAATACTGAAAAGAGTGACAGTTTCCTCTCATGACACAATGCACTTGGAGCCAGGGGACAGGGAGACAATAACCACAAGGAGAAGCGATGACAACCCTACTTTAATATAGTAGTTCCTTTGGAATTTTATAGACTTACCCGTTAATCTCTAGAATTTTGAAAAAATTCCTTAAGTGATGTGAGCAAATAACACTTTGCCTTGGGTTGGCCTTTTCCTTTCCCTTGAGGATTACACAAATATGTCAATGTTGGAAATGATCCTTTGGCTTTGAACTATGTGAAGACTGCAGAAGGATTGGTTGGTAAGCAACCACATCCTGGGGTGAGAATCACACCCAGTTTATACCTCCCTGTACACACTTGCATAAAGCAACTATAAGACACACGAGGGATCTGGAAGCCAGTTCCTCATAAGAAAGAATTGGTAAGAGCTCTTAAGCAGCATGTCTGAGGTTTAATAACTCGCCCTGTCTGGGGCCATTTGTGTGTCTCACTTTCTTCTTAGCAGAACACGAGCATTACAGTCTGTGCTGGAACATTCCCTTCCTTCTTCCGGGCTTTTGATTACCCAGTCCTTCTTTACTTTCACTTCTTGCTCAAAGTAGCTCTTTCTCAGCCATTTCTAAAAAAAGTTTGTGAGATGCTGCAGGGCTGTGTCTCTAAATTGGGCCCTGTGTGCCTATATCCTCATTCTCTGCAGCTGCTGAATTCTTTCTGTGGGATCAGCCTTCTTCTAAGTGCTGGGGTGATGGGAACATAGTTGTAAACTGATTTTGACAGGAAGCATCACTTCCGGCTGGAAGCAAGGCCCTGGTGTATGCAGCACATGGTACTAACTGTGGAACACTGTTACACATGTCTCATTCCGCCCCCTCCACTGTTCATCAAAAGGCCTTGCTGCTCAGTTGTGTACCAGATGATGTGGCATATGCACGTACTGGCCACTAATGACAAAGCCTACACCATGCAGTGGACATCTCTTGGGACCCTATCCTCCCTTCTCTACATGATCACCATGGGTGGATTCCCAGCAGCCATGCTTGTAGCATGCATCCTGTTCTCTCTGGCTACAGACAACTACTCTACAGATGAGCAGACCGCCCAAGATTCCTTCTCTAAGAATTTAGAACTGGGAATGGAGGCGAGAAAGAGAGAGAGAGATACTGATTCTACCAGAGACAATGGGATGAGATGGCATGGTTGTTGGAACCATGGCTGGAACTGTAAAGCACAACTTGGAGAGCAGATAAAGTTGGTTCACACAGAGAGACAATGATGAAGTCATAGGAATGCAGGTTTCCCTACGGCTTTCCTCACTCTAACTCCTGTCCTTCCGCAGGTCAGGCTGCATTCATACCATGGGTCCGCAACACATCGTTTCCTTAAAACCAATCCCCCTGATTTTGCTAAGGTGAGTCGGAACAAGTTGATTTCTGTTACACACACACACACACACACACACACACACACACACACGAGACAGCCAGGTAGGAAGTGCTCCCTGGCAGAACCTCCGACTGACCTGCACACTGGGAGGAATGCACGCTGGGGTGGAGCCTTCAGAGGTTCGCGCGGTTTCCAGTGGGGAGGAGTCTGCCGCCTTCTTCCTGGGTGGAACCTGGGATTCAGTTTGCCGGGCCGGAAGTGCACCAGCAGGACTCTGGCTTTCTGGAGAGTCTCTGTTTCTCCTTTTTTTTTTCCTTTTCGCCCAATAAATACCATTTTTCTCACCCTTCAAAGTGTCTGCAAGCCTAATATTTCATGGGTGTTTGACAAGGACCCCGTCTTTAGCTGAACTAAGGAGAAAGTCCTGCAACACACACATGGAGCTCAGCAAACGGAGGATGTAGTAGGTAGAGTTTTTAAATGGCCTCTATGATTTCTTTGCCTGGTATCCACACCTTTGTGTCATCCTCTCCCATTCAGTTGTGGGAGGGATATATAACTTGCTTCTGAAAAGTAGAATATAGTAAAGGTGAAGAAATCCTGCAGTTGACGTGAAGTTAATGAAAAGGGAGATATTCCTGGGTGGGCCTGACCTAATCAGGTCAGTTCTTGGAGACTGTCAAGTAAGAAAGAAGTAAGCCTAGAGTCAGAGACTCACTCTTTCCTGTTAGCCTTGAAGAGGCAAGATGCTTGAGTTCTACAGCTGCAAGGAAATCAATTCTGACAACCACATGTGCTTGGAAGACGACCTCACCGCCCCCCAATCCCCGCCCCTCGCCTCCTCGAGCCTCAGATGGGACGCTTGACCCTCCCTGATTATAGTCTGTGAGGCACTGAACCTGGACACCTGGTCTATGGGAGCTGTTTTAAGTTTTAAGCTGTTAATTTTTGGTAATTTGTTATGCAGCAAATGGCTGTGTTGTTTTTTATTCTAACCCCCTCTTCCCACTTCTCTCCTTTAAATAACAACCAGCATTTCAGGTCTGAGCTGTCATGACTCCAATCTGCTTGTCAAGATGGACTCTAAGAGGCCAGGTTAGCTATATTCCTTCTTAGTTTCCATCCTTCAGCCATGGCCTGAGCCTTTTCCTTCCCTGAAATCTAATGAGAATCACTCCTCAGCTGATTATCATGGACTAGATGGCTTGTCATTAAGAATACCTCAGCCACAGGCAGTGATGAGAAGAGAAGTGGAGGAGGGGGGTGTTTAGGAAATGTCTGGTCCTGAGGGCAGAAGCAGTTTTGAAGTTGTACTTGCTCTGACACAAAACTCAAGTATGAGACTTACTGATGTGATTCTCATTTCTTCATGGATGTAGGGCTCTCATGGGGACATTAGGCAAAGATTCTGCTTTGGCAGGAAGAACCGTGGCTCCCTGCCCACCTCCCTTCATTCAGCTCCCTCCCCGATTGGTCAGAATCCACCAAGTTGTCAGCACCAGCTGGTCCGTGGCTATTCAGAATGTGTCTGGAAACCATGAAGGCTAGGAGGCATGAGATCTGGGTGCTGGGGCTGGTGAGTCCTCTAGTAACCAACCCAATTGTAAAGAAGTAATAATATATGGCATCTGCATAATGGTCTACAGCTTCCAACTTGCTTTAAGCTCTATTTATCCTGTGGGTCTCTCAACAGCCCTGGAAGAAAAGCAGTTGTCATCATTCCTGTTTTACAGATGAAGAAATTGAGGTCCAGATAAGTTAAATGACCTTCGTAAGATTACACAACTTAGTAAGTGGCAGAACCACGGCTGGAAGCCAGGTCCTTCCTCACAGCAAGTCCTGGCTCATTCATTCCTTTTCCAGAGACTTGCTGAGCACCTTCTAGGTGCCAGATGCAGTGCCGGATCCTGGGGACGTGGGAGTGAACAGGCCAGGCATGATCCTGAACCATCAAATAGACAACCACAGAAATAACAGGTGAGTTAAAATGAGATTATGAAGGAGAGACGCAGGTTTCTACAATGGGTTAGTAGAGGGATCTCTAACCAAGTTTCGAGAGTTGAGAAAGTCTCTCTGAGGTAGTCACATCCATGTAAACTAAGATCTGAAATACAAAAGTTATTATCCAGGAGAGTGGCAGCAGGGAGAGCATTCCAGATGCAGGGAATAGCTTGGCACTTTTGTGGAAGAGAAAAATCTGTTAACGTGATCGTAGGGTGGAAAAAAGGAGAAATGGAGCAAGATGAGGCTAGGGAGGCAGGCAGGGGCCAGAAAAGGAACTGCCTTAAAGCTCTGCTTAAAATTGTTTGCCACGATTTGAAGAGTAACGTGAAGCCTTGAAGGCTTTTAACCAGAAAAGTATCATACTTAGATTTGTATTTTTTTAAATATCACACTGGCTGCTGTTTAGGAAAGATGCGGGAGGCAGAGGAAGATAAGGGTAGAAAGTGGGCGATAAATCAGGAGCTGCTGCAACAGTCCCAGCAAAGGATAATGGTGAATGTAATGGCAGTGAGGATTTGGGGAGCCAGGGGGGCCTCATGGCAGGTTGGATATGGTGGTGGTGAGGGAGGAGGGGTCACAGATTTCCATCCTCCCATGGGTGTTTGTTATCCCCCAGGCTGGGCTTCTTGTGTTTGCTTTCCTTCTTGCAGAACAAGGACAAAACCGGGCCCTTCTACACAGTAACTGGAACACAAAGGAAGATCAGCCAAGTCTCAACATAATCTCACAAAAACTCTTCAAATATCCCACTGTGATGGATTCACACATCAGGAAAGCAGGTAAAATATTTCACCTTGATGGTCAGACTCTTTGAGGAAGACATCAAACTTTTCCCCAGAAAGGAAAAATAAATAACTTTTTAGACTATACAAAAGGGTCAATGTCATGTTACATAAGATGCTCAAACTCCTGTCTTGATGTTAACTCCACTGGTCTTACCATAGCTTCTGAACACCAAGACTGCTGCTGTTGACAGTGATAAGAGAATTATTTAGAATTAAAAAACAATTGTCCTTACATTTTCTCCTCAAAATTCTAGGGGAGAAACAGCTTCCAAGTAAGCAGAGCCAAGGCACTATTGAGAGTGACATACTGGAAAGACAGGAATTAAGTGGCATTTAGCTCCTGTCTGTTGAAGAGTGGTGTAGTAGAAAATACTCAGGCTTTGGAATCTGAGCTGGGTTCAGATCCTGCTTCTCTCATTTATTAGCTGCATGTAGATAAGTATCTTAAATTGCTTTTTCTGTGTCACCAATGACAATTTAAAAAACCTCTACCTCACAGGTTATTATAAAAAGTAAGACATACATTCAAGGCTAGCATAGTACTTGGCACAGAGGAAAAACATTTAACAGGTGTGAGAGACAATGTTGTCAATATGCTATATGCAAGGAAAAATGTTTTTAGGTATTTTTTGACTCCTTGGTGCTGAATGGAAAATTCTTCACTGTTTTTGGCAATAATGGAGAAGATAATTTCAGTTTGCAATTGGAGGCTCATAAAACAAGTAACTGGATTTTCAAAAACGTTAAATATTTGTTGAATCTACAATGCACTAATCATTTTGTAAGGTGATGTGAGAGACTTAAAGAGGCGTTAAGATACAAACATAGAGACTAGTAGGTGAGACATAAAAGCAAAGACCTAGGAAGGAAGTTCATCTAGGAAGGAAGCTCCTTAGATCTAGCTTGGCTGAGTTGCAAGGGAGGCTGGAGAAGGTAAGTGCTCTCATAAACAAGAATTGCTGTCTGGCAGGGCTGGCAGGGTCTAAATGATAAGATCTACTCTTCCCCTGTCCAAATGCAACCCCTAAAAGCCAGTTCAGAATAAATAAGGAAGAGTATTTTTTTTCTGAGCAATTAAGAGTTGTTATGAAGTGGGTCAGAATAAAATATGGCAGCTTCAGGCTGTGTGCGATTACTACTCTGATATTTATCGGCAAAGCAGAAGTCATTTGTCCTATTCTAAAATAAATAACTTGGTCGGGCATGGTGGGTCACGCGTGTAATCCCAGTACTTTTGGAGGCCAAGGCAGGTGAATCACCTGAGGTCAGAAGTTCGAGATCAGCCTGGCCAACATGGTGAAACCCTGTCTCTACTAAAAATACAAAAATTAGCCAGGCGTGGTGGTGGGGATCTGTAATCCCAGCTACTCAGAAGGCTGAGGCAGGAGAATCACTTAAACCCAGGAGGCGGAGGTTGCAATGAGTCGAGATTGCGCCACTGCACTCCAACCTGGGTGACAGAGCAAGACTGTGTCTCAAAAAATAAATATATGAATAAATAAAATAAATAACTCAATGAGTTTTCAACAACAACCAAAAAATCAGCTTGAGAAATAGCTTCCAGACAAACTTAGCCTGAGTAGACCCACCCTGAGAGATTTAGGGACTCTACTGAGGCAGGAGAATAGGGCCTGGAGGCAGGGAACATAAAGCCAATCCACACAGACTTCCTAGAACTAAATCAAACGAAAGCACCTCAGCAATGACAGGAATGTGAATGGTTTTGTAACTGCCCTTCGTCCTTTCCATTCATGCCGTTTCCACTTTGTAACTTCACTTTCGTCCTCTCCATTTACATAGATCACACACCAAGTAACATCCTCTCCATTGACAGTGGGGCACATTCTGAGTAAATGACTGTGACTTCACTCTATTAGCTTCATTTACACAGAATATTTGCCAAGTAACCAATGGGAAACCTCTAGAGCATTGAAACCCCAGAAAATTCTGTAAGTGGGGCTCTTAAGCCTCTATGATTGGGCTGCTCCCACACTGTGGCGTGTACTTTTATTCTCAATAAATCCCTGCTTTTGCTTTCCTTGCTTCATTTGTGCATTTTTGTCCAGTTCTTTGAGATGCCAAGAACCCGGACACCTTTGACTGGTAACATATATTTTGGCAAGCCAGCCTAGAGACAAGGTAGGCCCACAGTTTGGGATTTATTTTTCTTTCCCCTTTTACATACAGGGACATCTTTTTTTCTCTCTTTTTCCTTTCCAACTTGGGACCCTCCGTGGTCAGTGCCTAAACACGAGACAACTGCAAGTTTCCAGCCAGGGCCATCAGAGAGGGTGAAACTGAAAGGTTTCCTTGTGATGCGCCTGACCGCCACTGCCCGGCTTGGGTGAGGGACCTTTTCCTTGGTTTCATTTTTCTGAGTCCTGTTCCTTTCTCCCTTTTATTGAGTTATTTTCCTTTTTCCTGTTTCGGTCTTTCGGCGACCGTTTCCTAGTAGCTCCCAGGTAATTGAGGACAGCTGGCCAGGGCCAGTCTCCGGTGCCTTCTGAAGGCCAAGGAACGAAAAGGGATGGCTGCCCTGCACAGAAGTGGGAAAGATTCTTTTCTACCTCTCCGGTTAGAGTTCCTCATCCCAACATATGACGCAATTGCTGTGGCAGCTCATCCAGGGTGAACTCACACATGTTTCAGACAACTTAAACCTTCTTTCCTCATGCCAAATCCTTCCCTTCCCCCACTCAGCTGTCTAAGGACAAGATAGAGGGTTCAGATACGTCATAAATTGTCCGTGAGAATTAAGGAGGGAAATTAACAAAGGGGATTTATGCAGGAACTGATGTGTGGGTTTACCGCCCAAATTTAGAGAGGTAAAAGGTTGCTTTAAGTGGGATAGGAAATCCTCAAGGAAAAGTTCACAGTAGGTCCTCTGTGGAGGAGGGAACCATTCCAAAGTGGTGCCTGCACCCGTCTAAGGTTGGAGACGTGCAACAGACTAAGTCAGGCCCTCAAGGGGGAAAGCCGCCATGGATCCCAGGCTGGGCCATAATTTTTCCATGGGGAATGCCCCGGGTAAAATTTGGGTTACCTAATAAACCCTCCACTTTTCAAAATCTTCTTCTCTTTTCCAGACCACTATGGGCAACTTCCCACCTATTCTACCTGGTGTCACTGTGGACAACTTCCTATCTATTCCACCGGATTCACTGCCTGGCTACATCCTCCACCACTGGGATGAATTTGACCCTGACAACCTAAAGAGAAGGCGTATGATTTTTTTACCACAATACTGTGTGACCCAATTATGAGCTGCCCAATCCGGAACAATGGGCAGTCAATAGTAGCCTTAATTATGATACCATCCTGTATCTGGACCTATTTTGCAAGAGGCAGGGCAAATGGTCAGAAGTCCCATATGTACAGGCCTTCATGACCCGATACAAAGACCTAAGAATCTAGGAAACTCCCAGAACCCATCCCCTGAAGGAAAGTTCTGGGGCAGAACTAGATATTATAGATGGACCCCCTTTTACAGGGGATACCTGTGTCTCAAAGTGAGCAGCAACTGTCCCCATATAACCCCTCGCCAAGTGCTCCTGAGGCTGAAACCCAGAAGCAAACATGGGGAACCCAACTAAGTCCCCCTCACACTCGAAGGGGAACACCATATTCCACTCTCCCTCCAGCCCTGCTGCCTCTCAGGGAAATCGCAGGGGCTGAGGGGGCAATCCTAGTGTGGGTCCTCTTCTCTATAACTGATATACAACAATGTAAGGAAAAGCTAGGAAACTATTCTGAGGATTCCGGGAAGTTTGCAGATGGGCTCCAAACTTTGACCTTAGCCTTTGATCTCTCATGGAGAGAGGTTCAATTCATTCTAGCAACCTGTTGCACCTCCTTGGAAAAGGAACGAGTCTTTGAGGCTGCCCTCTGAGAAGTGGATGAATTATTCACCCCAAACCCTCAGGGCAGTCACCCGGGCTCAGCCACAGTTCCCACTAGGGATCCTAATTGAGACTACGAAACCCCCACAGGAAGGAACAACTGGGCTAAATTTCTTGAGGCTCTTGGAGGAATGCGAAAGGGAATAAGGCAGTAAATTATGATAAAGTAAGGCAGATTACACAAGGCAGGGAGGAAAACCTAGCTGTGTTTTATGGCAGGCTGGGGAAGCCTTTAAAAAGTATACTAATCTGGACCCTTCCTCTCCTGAAGGCAAGATATTAACAGCACAACATTTCATTAGCCAATCCACACCAGACATTAGACGTAAGCTCCAAAAGCTACACATGGGGCCACAAACTAACCAAAATCAGCTTCTTGATACTGCCTTCATGGTGTATAACAATTGTGACCTGGAGGAGGGAGAAGGGAAACAGAGTAAAGAAAAACGGCAAGCCAAAATTATGTTAGCTATCATTGGTGATGCCCTAAATGCACAAAGATTGTCCAAGGGAAACTCAAAGGGCCATAAGGATAATGCTAGCAAATGCTCTTGCTTCAAATGCAAGAAAAGCGGGATTGGGCACAGGAATGCACTAAGTCCCCGCCAGTCCCCTGCCATCAATGCGAAAGCACCAGTTGTGACCCCTGGCACTGGAGAATTGACTGCCCTTGCTCCCACTAAGGGGCTCAGTCAGTCAAAACTCTGGTAGTGCACAAGGAGGAATCAGATGAAGACTGAAGGGGCCCGGGGCCTTCCTCACTGCCCCGTCTAGGAACATTGTAATTACTACTGAGGAACCCTGGGTAACTCTGGACATCATGGGCACCCATATTCAGTTTTTATATGATACCGAGGTGAATTGCTCTGTACTAACAGCTTATGCAGGCAAACTTTCCTCCCGGTCCATGAGTGATATGGGATGGAAGGGAAACCACAAACAAGATTCTTATTCCTTCTTTGGTTTGTCAATTTGAGAAACAAATCTTCCAACAGGATTTTTAGTAGTACCAAGCTGCCCAGTCCCCCTGTTGGGAAGAGATATTATGGTGAAAATAGTGACACTACTACAATTTAAGCATCACCCAGTGAAATTGCTAATAGTAAGAAATAAGGCAGTGTCCCAGACCATGTCAATAAACAGGTTAACCCGCTGGCATGGTATACTGGAAAACCAGGGAAGGCTAAAACAGCAGTGCTAAAATACAGCTTAAAGACCCAGCTATTTTCCCAATCGAAAACAATACCCAGTTGAGCAGGAAGCAAGCAAAGGTCTAGCACCCATAGTTGAGATATTACTCACCCATAGGCTCTTAAAACCCTGCAGTTCTCTCTGCAATATCCCCATCTTACCTGTTCTAAAGCCTTTGCAGGAATACCAGCTAGTACAGAACCTCAGAATAATGAATGAGGCTGTTATTCCCATCCACCCATTGGTGGCAGATCCATATGGTCTCCTGGCTCAGGTGCCAGGGTATGCAAAATGGTTCTTAGTCCTAGACCTTTCTTCTCCATTCCTCTGGCCTTGAGCCCCAATACCTGTTTGCTTTTGAATGGGAAAATCCTAATACCAGAGAAAAATAATACACTTGGACAGTGCTTCCTCAGGGCTTTTGGGATAGCCCCCACTTCTTTGCCCTAGCTTTAGAGAAGGATCTGAGGGATTTCCAGTTAGAAAACGAAGGTATTCTTCAGTACAGGGATGACCTTGTGTGTAGCCCAACCCAGGAGGTTTCTGACCAAAATACTATAAAAACTTTGAATTTCCTGGCAGACAGAAGATACAAAGTGTCCAAAAAGAAGGCTCAGACTACCCTCCAATGGGTCCACTATTTAGGATATGTCTTAACACCTGGAACCCGGCAAATATCCCGAGAAGGAGTGCAAGCTGTATGTGGTTTGGCCACGTGTACCGGATGGCTGGGCTTTGGAGAATATGAGTACCAAATTCTGGGCTCATAGTAAAGCCCCTATATGAAGCAACAAGGGGGCCTGAAAATGAGCTAATGGAATGGACCCCGGAAATGAGGAAAGCCTTCACCAAGTTAAAACAGACTCTCACCCAGGCTCCCGCTCTTGGTATACCCGGCCTAATTAAGTCCTTCTCCTTGTAAATAGCAGAGAAGAGGGGCATAGCTGTGGGAGTACTAGCCTAGAAATTAGGATCAGAACCCAGACCAACCACCTACTTTTCAAAAAAGTTGGACAGAGTGGCCTCAGGATGGCCAAGTTGCCTGCGGGCAACAGCAGCCACTGCTATGTGAGTGGAGGAAGCCACTAAAATCACCCTAGGGCAACCACGGGAAGTTCTAACCCTCCATCAGGTAAAGTTAGTCTTAGAAATAAAGGGACACATCTGGATGATGGGGAAAGGTTAACTAAATACCAGCCCATGCTCCTAGACAATCCAGATATAACTCTTAAAACCTGCAACACTTTAAATCCAGCTTCATTGCTGCCCACAGGCCCAATAATTGATCATTCCTGTGAGCAGGTCATTGCACATACATATGTTAGCCAGCGTGATTTAAAAGACGAGGCTCTCCCAGACTCTGAGGATGACTGGTTCGTAGATGGCAGTAGTTCTTTGTCGAATGGAGAGCGCAGAGCTGGATATGCAGCAGTAAATCATGACACAATTATTGAAGCCCAGCCAGTGCACCCTGGCACATCAGCACAAAAGGCTAAAATCATTGCTTTTACTCAAGCATTATTGTTGGGACAAGGGAAAAAAGTTAACGTCTATATAGATTCTAAATATGCATTCCTTGTGGTTCATGCTCATGCCACAATCTGGAAAGAAAGGGGATTACTTACTAGCAAACACTCCCCTATAAAGCATGGGCCTGAAATTCTGCAGCTATTGAAGGCAATACACCTGCCAAAGGCCATAGCTGTCATTCATTGTAGGGGGCATCAAAGGGACTTAACCCCTACAGCACAAGGGAATGGAAATGCTGACAGGCAAGCCAAAGCAGCAGCCCTCAGAGTGCAATCCCAACAGATCCTAGCACTGCTTCCTTTCTGCAAGTCCCCAGTAGAACCCAAATACACACCACAGGAAGAAGAGCTAATAAAAAAGCAAGGGGGAAAAAAACAAGGATCCTGGTGACATATGGGGCCAAAAATATATCTCCCTCAGGCAGCCCAGGGGAAAGTTATAAAAGCCCTGCATGACTCTTTCCATGTGGGCAGGGATGCAGCTCTGGCCATGGTAAACGAGTTCTTTACTGGGTCTAACTCAGCTTCAATGGCTAAGCAGGTCTGCCAAGCCTGCTCACTGTGCATTTAACAATCCAGGGAACAAAAATGCCCCCTGTAATAAAACCAGTCCAAAGGAGGGGAACTTATCCAGGGGAAGACTGGCAGTTAGACGTCAGTCATATGCCAGCTTGCAGAGGATACAAGCTTTTGTTAATACTAATAGATACTTTTACTGGTTGGGTCAAAGTTTACCCCACCAAAACAGAAAAGGCTAATGAGGTTCTAAGGTCCTCTTAAATAATTCACCAGTTCGGGTTACCTCAGAGTCTCCAAAGTGATAATGGCCCATCCTTTATCTCCCAAATAACTCAAGGGGTTGCTAAGGCTCTTGGAATAAAATACTGTTTACATTCAGCCTGGAGGCCTCAATCCTCTGGAAAAGTGGAAGGGGCTAGCCAAACTCTAAAATAAGCACTAGCTAAACTATGTCAGGAAACATCAGAAACTTGGGTTAGCTTATTGCTCACAGCCCTTTTAAGAATTTGTAATACCCCTAGCTCAAATATTAATGTAAGCCCATACAAAATGTTATACAGAAGGCCGTTCTTAACTAATCATTTAATTATTGACCCAGAAAGAGTTGCTGTAATTAAATACCTAGTCAACCCAGAACAATTCCAGCAGGCTTTACAAGAGTTTGGAATTCAAAGGCTCCTCCCACCTGGAACTAACCAGCAACCCCAAATCAGGCCAGGAGATAAGGTACTTGTTAAAACATGGAAGGAGGGATCACCTGCCCAAAAATTACAACCCGAATAGAAGGGACCATTTTCAGTAATACTGGCCATGCCTTCTGTGGTCAAAGTACTAGGATCAAGCCACCAATACCAGAAGCTCCAGACCAGGAACCCCAAGTTCCCATCAGCCAGTACACCTGTGAACCTGTGGAGGCCCCGAAGTACCTGTTTAAAAGACAGCCAAAAGATAAGTAAACGCCTACCAACTTTCTTTGGTGTGTTTGCTGCATAGTTACTATGGGGTGGAAAATAGTAGCCATTTTTATCTTTGCAATTTAATTGCCTTCTTCCAAATAGATAAAAATCACTTCCTTTGTCATCATTAAACAGAATTTTAAAAATACCTTTCTATGACAGATATTCCTGATGGCATAGGTATCTACCCCAAGGTTCCCATTAAATCTTTTAACCTAAAATATTTCCTCTCACATAGAGATCATTGAGCTATGTGACAAGGGTGCCAGCCGCTCGAGGTGAAGACACCACCCCGGGTCATCAAGGATCTTCCCTACCTTCACTAAACAGATCAGGGTGAAAGTTATGTGATCCCCAATAGGTAGGGACTACGCCCCATGTCAGCAGGAAGCAGTCACAGACGAAAGGCCATTGGTCCCTCTGCTTCCCATAAAGATTTATGGGGATCACAGCTTTCAGTGGGGAGATGAGGCAGGAGAATAGGGCATGGAGGCGGGGTACATAAGGCCAATCCACATAAGGCCAATCCACGCTGACTTCCTAGAACTGAATTAAATGAAAGCACCTCAGCAATGACATGAATGTGAATGACTTTGTAACTTCATCCTCTCCATTCATGCCATTTGTAACTTGGCTTTCATCCTTTCCATTTACAGAGATCACACACCAGGTAACATCCTTTCCATTTACAGTAGGGCGCATTCCGAGTCAATGACTGTGACTTCATTTCGTTCTCCTCATTTACATAGAATATTCGCCAAGTAACCAATAGGAAACTGTAGAGTATTGAAACCCCAGAAAATTCTGTAAATGGGGCTCTTGAGCCTCTACACTCGGGTCACTCCCACATTGTGGCATGTACTTTCATTCTCAATAAATCCCTGCTTTTGCTTTCCTTGTTTTGTTTGTGTGCTTTGTCCAATTCTTTGAGACGCCAAGAACCTGGACACCTTCTACCAGTAACACTACCAATTTTTTTTTTTTTTTTGAGACGTGAATCTCGGCTTCTGTTGCCCAGGCTGAGTGCAGTGGCCGGATCTCAGCTCACTGCAAGCTCCACCTGTTTACCATTCCCTCCTGCCTCAGCCTCCTGAGTAGCTGGGACCACATCACTCTCACCACCTCGGGCCTGCTGCTTTTGTATTTTCTAGTAGAGACGGGTTCTTAATTGTGTTAGCCAGATGGTCTCTCGACCTCCTGACCTCATGATCCTACCATCTCGCCTCCCAAAGTGCTGCTGATTACAGGCTTGACACTACCGCCAACACTACCAATTTTTGATTCCATTAAAGGTCACAAGTATTTTCTGAACATTTACCCTGTACCAGTCTCGCAGGATCCAAACTCCTGTTAAAGATCTTGTGGGCTAATGGAAGGGACAGGCATGTGAACGAGCAAATTATGAAATAGCGTGCAGAGTACAGCAGTAGAGATGTATTCTAGGATCAGAGGTCACACACAGGAGGGGTGACTGATTAACTGTGCCGGGAGACCGGGAAGGAAATGTCTGAGGTGGGTTTGAGGTGCGAACAGTAGGGTTCAACAGAAGGATGAGGGAAGTGTGAAACAGTGCTCAGGGAATCATAAGTGGTTGGAACTCTAAACAGTCCTCACCCGGCTCACAGCAGGAGAGACAGCCACAGGCAACCTTTCATGATTTATTTCTGATTTGCAGTGCATGGGACGTACTGTCCCAAATTCCCCCTTGCTATTATTCAGTGAGTCTACTTTTAGCTAGTTTTGATCCTTGTTCAAAAACAGTACATATTTTAGGTTGTTGCTCTTCGTTTATACTTGAATGGGGATAAATTCTATGCTTTATCAGGAGCTTTAGATATTTGAAGAGCAAGACAGTCTGAGTGCCCAGCGAGAAAGCCTGGTTATGTTCAGCTCCTCAGTCTCCCTCACTCTGGTTAGCATCAAACCCTTGGCTCAATAAGGCCAGCTACTAATCATTTACATACTTGAAAATTTACAAATATCCTGTTTTTAGTGATGTTAACTTTGGTGTATTTGTTGTCAATTACATCTTATTTTTCTAGGATAACTAGTAAGAACTTAAGGCAAATATCAAGATGAATTGGCTATTCTTAGTATTAGCCAGAAGTTGGTCTTTATCTATGATCTTTTTCTTTATTTTCGGATACAGTATTCTGAGAAAGACAAAGAAAAAAACTTTGTCTTATTCCCTCCTTTAAAAAAAATAAAAATAAACTTACCTGGAAATGCACGAATTGTGCAGCAGTTCCTCCTTGGCTCAGCCCCAGATCCCCAGAGAAGATTGTGTGCCTGTCTCTATTAATTGCTTATGTTGTATGTGGGTTCCCAGGCCATTCTCAGCCATGCGCATACACGTTTTGTGCCTTGCCAGGTATTGTGTGCTATGGTTCTTGGCAAAATACTTTGTGCCTTTATTGTCCTGCCCAGAGGCAGAAAAGACAGGACCGCTAGAAGTCAGTTTGGAGATTCTATTACTCCACGTAATTGTGGAAGGTTCTGGGAACTGGAAAAGTATGTAATCAAGGTAGCACTTCCATAAGATATTCAAAGGAAATCAAATATTGAAATTCCTGGGAGAAAGGGGTCTTGAGAAGCTTGAAATCTCAGCAAGTTTGAGCATGTGAAAAGTGGCTACTAGCAATGCTGCCAGCTTCTGAGAGGCCTCAGGGAGGAGACTGTAAACAGGCTGTGGGGGTCTCTGGAGAAGGTCGTGCATTTGGCTAATTATAAGTGAACTAGAACATGCATGAGGTTTGATAGGAAGAATGCTGGGGTGTGAATGAAGCGAGGTGACTTTCAATAGAAGGTCGAGAGACTCAAGTTATTTATTGGGCCAAGGACAGTGAATGTTTGCTCTCAGCATTTGTGTGCTGAGGAAGAGGCAGCAGGAGCAGGTGGGGAGAAGCAGCTTTGCCTCTCAAGAACCAAAAGAAGGTGCCAGAAAGTGGGGCAGACCTCTTGAGCTGGGACACAAACTCCAAAGTGGCTGCTGTTTATATCACAGAAGCTCATTTTAGGAGGAATTATCTCAAAACGATTATACTCTGAATCCCAAGGAGAGTCCTTTTGAGGGTCTTGGTTACATCAGAGGGAAAATCAAAGTCCCCCAAAAGGACACTTCCTGGGGTTCAGAGTATGGGCAAGGCTTAATTGGAAGATCTTTAATCTAGAACTCAGCTCATATGGCCTGTGCTCACCCAGGGATCCCCAGTGATAGGCAGAAGATGGGGGCTGGTTGAGGGGAGGTATCCATTATGGCATCTACTCCTGCAGATTGGAGTTGCTGAGTTTGGAGAAGCTGCAATCATTGTTTAGAACTTTTGGAGGTATCACTGGAATACTAATGAAGGAGGCAAAGGAAATCCCTTAGGATAATTTCAGGGGTGTCTGTGAAGAACATAAACAATACAATAGAAAGAGAATAGAGTGATAACATTTGAACTGAGAATTTTTTTTAGTATATAACAGAAGAACATTTGCATAATACCTCTGGAGATTGGAGAGAGATGAAATGTGTCAAACAGAAGGAGCTAGAAATGGTATCAGCAGCCTTTCATCCCACTGTCCTCTCTAGACCATCTTCCATTTGGCTGTCCAAGTGATAGCACTAAAATACAAACCTGGCCATGCCACTTCCTACATAAAGCCATTCAGAAACTCTAGTTACTTCCATTCAGGAAAAAATTCACCCACTTAGCACAACCTGTGGGACCTCACTGATGTTATCCCTGCCTTCTCCAGCTTCAACTCTGTGCTTATTACCCACTCCGACTCCCTCCCCTGACCCTCTGACCCTTGACTCTGGTCCTACCGAACTGTTTACCTATAAATAACATGTTCTTTAAAGACTGTACATTTGCACATACTGTTCCCTTGACCTGGAATAATTTTTAGTTTTTCTTTGAGACGTGAGCCCTCGCCTAGTCACCTGTTGAGGGCCGCTTCACTGTAGCTCGCCTCCCAGCGCATTTTCCTGCTCACTTCGAGTAGCTGGGACTACAGGCTCACACCTCGGCCAAGCAGTTTTTGTATTTCTAGTAGAGACGGGTTTCACAGCAGCAGCCGATGGCCCCGGGACCTCCTTGACCTCGCGGATCCGCCCGCCTCCCAAAGTGCTGGGATTACAGGCTTGAGCCACCGCGCCCGGCGATAGTTTTTCTTTCTTAAGTCATCAAGACTAAATCTACGGGTCTTCTGGGAAGACCCACTCAAGCAGAATTAATTACTACACCCCTCCTTTCCCTACCTGCTTCTTCATGCACTCACTATAAACAATAGTTGGCCCTTATTAGCATTTGTAGGTTTAAATTCCAAATATTGTCAAGCAAATGGAACATCCATTACATATAAAAATTTGCTAATTTTGTAGGACTCCAGTTTGGATTACATCTGCTGGGAGGTAGGTTTCTAGGAAGTGTTCAATAGCTGTTGAGGGAACCTAGTCAACCATCCAGCATCTGCCTCTCAGTGTGATCTGTCCTCTGTGCTCGTGGTCATGTGGGCAGTAATCTCATTGAGGGATGAAACACTTGGTTTACCCCCTACAATGTCACCTAATTAACGCTGCACAAATATTTTCTCATTTAACCCCCACAAAATTCCTATGAGTGCTTATTACAATTCCCATTTTTAGAGGTAAGGAAATTGATGCTAAGAGGTGATATTTTCCCACATTTACACAGCTAGCAAGTGAAATTAGGAATCAAACACAGATTCTAACCTAACAGAATGAAATAGAGAATAAGAGAACTCAAGTAGCACTGGTGATTTCGGAAGTTGGTGAAAAGGGATAAAGACTATGAAGACATTTTAAAAATGTGATTACTCTTAGCTTTTAAAAGGTGTCGAGTCCGGGCGCGGTGGCTCAAGCCTGTAATCCCAGCACTTTGGGAGGCTGAGACGGGTGGATCACGAGGTCAGAAGATCGAGACCATCCTGGCTAACCCGGTGAAACCCCGTCTCTACTAAAAAATACAAAAAAAAAAAAAAACTAGCTGGGCGACATGGTGGGCGCCTGTAGTCCCAGCTACTCAGGAGGCTGAGGCAGGAGAATGGCATAAACCCAGGAGGCGGAGCTTGCAGTGAGCTGAGATCCGGCCACTGCACTCCAGCCTGGGTGACAGAGCGAGACTCCGTCTCAAAAATAAATAAATAAATAAATAAAAAATAAAAGGTGTCGAACAAATTAAACAGTGGGGAAAATTGTTAGAGAAGAAGTTGCATATTTAGGAATTCTTGATGGTCTCATGACAAATTTTCTGGACACAGATCTTTAGGCACAGCCCTAAATGTTGAAAACCTATTCTACTATGGCCTCCCATCACTAAATTTGAAAAGCAACCCACAGACTCCACATCTCTGGTCAGAGTGGATCCCATTTCTTCCTTTTGTGTTTCTGGGCACCCCTGGTTGCCTGGTTCTCCTCTCACCTCACTAGAGTCTCTTTCTCAGTCCCCTTTGCTGGTTCTTCCTTATCTCTCCAACCTCTACATGTCAGAGTACTTAGGGCCTCCCTTGGTCTACTCTCTGTCTCTATACTCTTCTTTGATAATGTCTTATCCCAGTCTCCAGACTTAAATTTCCCCTATATGCTGACAATGTCCCTGAACTCCAAACAACCATATCCATGTAGATCTAGCAGATATCTCCAATGTGAAATGTCTCCAAAGTTCTATCTTCTCTTTCAAACCTCATTTTCAGCTTTGCACAGCACAGTTGATGACAACGCTATCCTTCCAGTTGCTTAGAGAAAAACCCTGGAGTCTTCCTTAACTCCTTTCTTTCCCTTATGCCTCACATCCAATCTATCAGGAAATTCTGTTAGCTCTAATTTCAACATCTCCATAGAATACAGACACTTTTCACCATTGCAACCCTGGATCAAACAAACCTCATATCTCTCCTGGACTATACAAGCACATCCTAATTCATTTTTTTTTCAACACTTGCCACAAACCCACAAACTCTACTGTCTATTCTCAAAACAGCAGCCAAAGTGGTGCTTGCAAAACATAGATCATGTCACTTCTTTGTTCAAAAACCTCTTAAGACTTCCATTGTTAAAAATCGCCATATTTCTCAGAGTAGAAGCCAATGTCCTTACATTGACTTATAAGGCCCTGTGTGATTTTTGCACCCCACCTCCTTATATCATATATTATTTATTTAGTAGGCTTATCATCTCTCTTCTCTTCTACAAGAGAGCAAGGATTTTGCTCTGTTTTATTTACTGTGTGTCTCCCATCTAGGAGACATTGGATACTCAAAAAGTATTTGTCTAACATTACAGTGGGATGTCATGAAGTCTGGTCCTTAGAGCATGTATATGATTCTGGGATTCTATCACATGTGTTATCAATACCTTCACTGAAGCGAGTAAGGTGCAAGAAAATGTGAGAAGCAGTATAATTGTCACAGGCTCTTTTGTGATACTGGTTTCCCAAATGGAAAGTTCATTCTTAATGAAATTTTTTTTCAAATGTGACATCTTTCCAAATTAGTCAGAGAAAACAAAGTGACCTAATGCCAATTTTACTTTCAAATGCCAATAGAAAATCACCAGTCTGCTGCTTTAAATAGTGAGAGGAGTCAGTAATTGCCTGGGGACCCGAGGGATCAGCATTAGGTGGTAGTGACAACAGAGATTATCTGTCACCAAGACTATTGATGGATAACTAAATTCATCAAGATCTGAGTAAAAATTTCTAAGCCCTTTTCTCTTTTCTTCAAAATAATCAATTTTTCTTTATAGTGCTTTAGAGTTGGCCACAAGCAGAGGCGAGTTTTGTTTTACACGGTAAATATGTTCCCAAAAAAGCTGCAGATCAACATTCCATAAATTCACGAATGTAGAACACAGGAGGAGAACTTACTCTTCAAAGGACCCTGAGAGGCGGTTTAGGGGGCAAAGAGAGCCCCTGCTGTGTGCTGGGCCTTGCAGAGCCCCAGTTCTCCCATTTCTAAGGGAGCCTCCTCGCCCCTTCTGTAAAATGGGTTCATGGTATCTAACTCATAGCGTTATTGAGAAGATTATCTGGATATACATGAAAATGATGTATAGAGTATAAAGTGATGTCTAAATATTGGTCTATGACTAAGTAGAAAAACATTTTCATAAATCAAAATACCCCTCTGTAATAACGGGAGTAAATATGTAAATATGGGAAATAATCCTCCTATAATTTTTCCACCTTGGAAGTTTGGATTTTTCACATACCAAGCTGGGTCAGATTTCTGTTATCATTGTTGCACTATTGTTCTTTAAACACTCTTGCAAAAAAACACTTGTACCCCCAAAGTTATTGAAATAATGTTTTAAGTGAACTTTTAAAAAGTAAATAAATAAAAATAATCACCCTATCAGCTATGAAAACTGAAACTGTGCCTAGTCAGTTCATCATCTTGCCTCATTGGTCAATTCAAAGATCAGATCTTTCAGGTCAACAACTCCTTTGATGATTTTCTGAACTGCCCAAGGCCTTCACCAAAATGCTTAAGTAGACCGGAGTTATGAATTGAGGTATGCCCTCCAAAAAGATATGTTGAAGCCTAACCCTCAGTACCAGTAGGCATGACCATATGGGAAATAAGGTCTTTGCAGATGTAATCAAGTTAAGATGAGATCATTAGGGTGGGTCCTAATCCAATATGACTGGCATCCTTGAAAGAAGAGAAGAGACACAAACTCCAATATACACAGAAGGAAGACAATGTGAAGACGCATGGGGGAAACACCATGTGGTGACAGAGGCAGAGATGGGAGTGATATGTCCACAAGCCAAGGGATGCCGAGCATTGCTGGCTACACTGGAAGCTAAGAGAAAGCATGGAACTGATTCTCAGCTAGAGCCATTCTAGAGAGCACAGCCTTGCTTTTAGACTTGCTTTTAGACCTTGATTCTAAACTTCTGCCTCCAGAAGCAAGAGAGAACAAATTCTGTGTTTAGCCACTCAGTTTGCAGGACTTTGTTACAGCAGCCCTAGTAAACTAATATAACCAGTTAGCTATCCATGTGCACATTTGAGGCAGGCCTGGTTACTGTGATGGAGACTCTGGCTTACGTCTCTACATTTGATCAGTGAACTGCCAAGTCCCTGGTCCTGGTGGAAGACCTATGTAACCTTGAAGTGAGCAGTTTGGGGTGAATGTTCCTGAGTGAGCAGGTTTCCATCTTCTTTTTATATAATAACTGACTAGCAGTTAACTCCCATATGGAAACAAGATTTCTGTCTTGCTCTTCTAATCCTTTTGTTGTTGTTGTTTTCTTCTACCACTCTCACATTATTGTAAATGACTTAAAGAAATCAATTTGTTATTTTTGGTTTATTTTATAATAAATAATTTAAATAATTTAGCGTGATTTTACAATGATAAATTTGCATTAGTGAAAAAGTTAAAGATGTTTATCTCAACCTCAAAACATGCTGTTAGAGGAACAGTCAGAAAGCAACTTAGCAAACTTCTAGTCCAGTGGTCCACAGTTATGGCTGTATGTTATAACTACATGGAGCCCTTTAAAAATGCCATCACCTGGATCCCACCCCTAGTGCTTCTGATTTGATTGATACAAGGTGGGGCTTTGGCTTTGGTGATTTTTTTTTAAATGCCCCAGATCATTGTAACTTGTAATCAGGATTGAGAACCAGAGAACTGGTCCAGCCCTTTCATTTTACAGGAGAGAGTGTTGAGGCCAAGGGAGGTTAGTGAATTGTCCAGATCAAACAGCCAAGCTCCCTGCCACTGCATGTGCCATGCTGACCCCACAGTAACCTGCTCCTCCTTCCCCAGGATAACTCCTGGTCATGGAGTCACAGCTTGGCTTAATTGTCCATGCCTCTGTGGGGCCTTTTCTAACCTACCAGCCCTTAGCCTCCCAGGCCAGGTGGCAGCCTTCCTCTGTCCCTGTAGCTTTCACAATGACTCCCTTTATCACACAGATTGATTTTTCAGGCTTTCTCTCCTCTAGACTGTGGACTCCTTTGGGGCAAGAAATAGCCATGTGGAGAGAAACTAATGGGAACTTGTTCCAAAGTTCAACAAAGGAGGATTCCAAATCACTTCCAGTTTCCTAATTCATACGTAATTCATACTGTCAGATTCATCTCTGGCTGTTCCTAGTGTCTCTTGGTTTTTTGCTTGCATTTATTTAAGAATGCTTATTGAACTTCTGATTATAAAAGTAATTCACACTCATGGTTGGGAATTTGGAAAACATTCACAATTACACAAGTCAAATAAAATTCCCACAGAATCACCACCTGAGGGCCTGTTATTGATGTGCTTCCTCAATTGATCAAGCATTTATTGAGTACCTATCATGTGCCACTTGTTGTCAGAACACTATGTTCAAGCCAGCCCTCAACCTCAGTGGCTTCACTCTCTTTATTTGTCGCATAAGCTCCATGTTTGAAATTTTGCCCTCACAACAACCCCATATAGTAAGTATTATTCCCACATGAGCAAAAAGAGATTGCCTAGGTTTCTTAGCCTGCCAGGGCTGGTTCTGGGATTAGCACCTAGGTCAGGCTGATGCAAAACCTGTGCCTGATCTATTAAAGCTATTGAATTACCAGGCCTTAAAGGCTTGGTCAGTTCAAAAGGTCAGATTCTGAGCTCTGATAATCACCATAAAAACACATGGTTAAGAAAGAGTGAGCAGTGCTGTCATGGACAGCTGCACAGGTTGTGCATTGTCAATCCTGAGAGGCATCACTCACATTAAAGTCTACATGAACAGCTTTCCAGGAGCTGTGTAATGTTATGGACTCAGGGATGAGGGTCTGCACTGAGCCGAGGACTGTGTCTCTGGGCTGAGCCTGGAACACCTGCAGGTTATGGAGCAACATGGAGGGTTAAATTGCCTCAGGAAGGCTGTGAAACCACGCTGTGCATTGAGCCACGGAACTGAAATGCCACATGCACACAGGCCTTCTGAAAACTTCTCTGAAATGCCAGGAGAGAAACAGAACAAGAGGGAGAGAGACAAAGGGTAAGCTTGGCAGAGCACTTCAAGGCCATTTACCTATCTCTTGGAAAAGCACTTTCTTTGAGAGGAATTGCTAGCTGCAGGATGAGGAAGACTCTGCTGGTGGTGGGGAGGAGGGGAGTGGTGGAGGATTGCTCCTTGGGCCGGCCAGCCTGCAGCAATGGCTTCAAGGCCAAGTTGATAACTGCTTGGGAAACATCCACGCTAGTTCCTGGGCATCCTGGGGGAAGTGAATAAAGCCAAAACAGCTTTCTTCCCAGCGGTGGAGCGGGGTGACCATATCCCCATAGAACTCTGGAGCAAGGAACAAAGGGCTCTTCTCATAACTCAGAAAAATCATCAGGAGAGAATTGGGAGGATGTAAAATGAGAAAACAACAAAATAAACCTGTAGGAGAGGCAGGGTGCTGCTTTAATAATCAACATTGTCACCTTAACAAACCCTGGCATTTCTGCGGCGTTTGCAAAGCATTTTCATACGCATTTGATCTTCCCAAGCACTCTGTGAGATTGTTATT
The DNA here is from genome assembly GCF_008728515.1 of Papio anubis. NCBI lineage: Eukaryota > Metazoa > Chordata > Mammalia > Primates > Cercopithecidae > Papio > Papio anubis. The sequence continues at coordinate 39,778,696 of NC_044987.1, read as the reverse complement.
ACCACCACTTTACTGATGAGGAAACTCAGGGTCAGCAGGATCTGCGATATGGCCCATATCTATCAAGTGTGGCAGCCAGGGCTCCTGATAACACATCTGAGCTCCCTTTGTAGAGGGAAACCTTGAAACTCACAGTGGGAAGATGTCCTAGGGCAGTCTTGGAAAGAATGGTTGTGAAGAAGGCCTGGAAAAGGACTGGTGCTCTCAGCTGGCTGCTCCATCTTTAGTCTTTCAGGGAATGGCCTCTTGAGCTTTTAAGATCTGACGGCTGCCCGCCCTCCAGAGTCATTACCATCTGTTCCCTCTTATTTCTGACACTCTGGACTTCTCCAAGCTTAGCCATTATGAGCTGCTACTACTCTGCTTGCCTGAAAGATTATCCTTCCAGGTCTTTCCCCTGGCTATTTCCTAGTCAGCAGTTGCCTCCTCCAGGAAGCCTGTCATAATCCCCATAATCTGGGTACCCCTTCTCTAATTTCCCATAGCTTTGTTTTACATACTTCTCTCAAAGCAATCATCAATTGGCCATTTGATTAGCTGTCTTGGTAATCTTGTCAGTGCCTCCTCCAACATAGATTTACAATTAAATCATTCCACTTCTACTAGTAAAATGCTAGGCTGAGCCATCATCATCTCTCACCTGACGACAGCCTCACCTCAGCTCTCGCCCCCTTTAGTCCATCCTCCACACGGCTGTCAGAAAGAGCTCTTTGGTTTTAAACGAGAGCATATCACTCTGCTGCTTCAAACCCTCCATTGCAGGCAGGAAAATTACAATTGGTGCACTGAATCTGGCCTGCCACATGTTTTCATAAATAAAGTTTTATTGCAACACAGCCATGCCCATTTGTTTATGTATGGTCTGTGGCTGCTTTTGACGATAATGGCAAACTGAGTCATTGCCACAGAGACCATTTGCCCTGCAGAACCCAAAATATACCTGACCCTTTACAGAAAAATGTGCTGACCCTTATTCTATTGGCTTCCCATCCATTTTGGTGATCCACTGTTACGTAAGAAACCAACCCAAAGCACTCTTCCTTTTTACTTCTTCCTACCTGTCTCTCAAACCTGATTGATTCTGAGGCTGTCCTGAGGATGTGGGTGCTATAGACCGAATGTTTATGTCCCTCCAAAATGTATATGTTGAAATTCTAACCCCTCCTAGTGATGGTATAAGGGGGTGAAGCTTTGGGAGGTGATTCCCCATGAACGGGATGAGTATCCAGGAGGCCCCAGAGGGCATCCTTCCCCTTCTACTGTGTTGGGACACAGCCAGAAGACAGCTGTCTATGAACCAGGAAGCAGGCCCTCTCCAGACACTAAATCAGCCAGTGCCTTGATCTTAGACTTCCTGCCCCCAGAACTGAAAAAACAAAGTTCTGTTGTTTACAAAGCACCCAGTCTATGGTATTCTATTATACCAGACTGGGAGAGTGGACCTAACTGAGAGCCTGCCTATGGTGTCGGGTGGTCCATAGGGTTTTGATGGTACTCTGTGGTTGGGGTCTCCACACACTTCAGATACCTCTGTTAGTCCCAAGACCTCCCCAAGTGTTTGGATTTGTCCCAAGATGAGCTTGGCATGTAGCGTGGGGGCCCTTAAGGCTTCTAAGGGGAGAGTTCCAGGTCGTAACAGTGAGTAGCTCTGCTCACCAATGTTTGTTGAGTGAATGAATGAACACCAGGGTCAATCTCAGCCTCACCCTGGTCAGAGATTCTCTATCCTGAGCCCTGGTGTGAGATCCCAGCCTTTGGCCTGCTCCCACTCCTGCTTGGCCCTTCCTTTCTTGCCCCTGCCAGATGTACCTCTCTGTCTCCTGTCTGTACTGCCTCTTGGACTGGGGAACAGTGAACTCTGCTGCTGGAAACCTTGGAAAAGGACACCATACACACATGTACATTGTAGAAGAAGAGAAGAAAATGGGTCAGATATCACCCCAGGCCCTTGCTCCAAAAGATGAACAGTTTCTCCTTCGAAAAATCTACTCAGTTAGGCATAAAGCAGAAGAAACCTGGCAATTCTATTTGAAATAGAATCCTCTTCCCAAATTACCATATTTCCAATTGGAACCACATCTTCCCTCCGGCCTCTGCCCCCTTGCTCTCTCTTCTGTGCAAAGCTGCAGTGGGGAAATGTGGATTCCACTGATTAAAAGGAGCCTGTGATGGGCCTGCCACCAGCGAGTTCTGAAGAGACACATCCAATTAAAACAGACAACATTTTCAAAGACCCTAGTCAGCATTTCATCTCCTCAGCACTTTCTCCAACATGTCAGTGTTACCTGTGGCAGTTCTTTTTTCCGCCCACCCCCCTCAATATGAAATTTAGGTCAGTAACTGCACAATCCACAAAAACAACCCTGGTTGCCTCCTCTCCCTCCTCCCACCTTGAAGGTTGTATGTTTGGAAATACGTAACTGGCCCAGTCATTTCCCCCAGCAGACTTCAGGTTCTGGGGTGGGAACTCAAGCCTGGCAAAGCTGGGAGGCTAATGGCACCTGTGCACCTATGATGAGACAGAGACTGAAATTGATGATGTGATTCTAGAATGAAATTAAGACCAGCTCCCACCCAGGGAGCCAGCCGAGCTGTCTCATTGTAGCATTAAACTCTATACCCTACCTTGCAAATCAACTGTGTGACCTGGGAGAGCCACCAACCCACTCAGGACCCAGGTTTTCATCCACGAGATGGGGTGAGCTGGCCTGCTGCTCTAGTGCCAATATTTCTCTGCTTCCACAGAGCCTTTTGGAGGCAAATACTCTTTCGCAGGGGTGATGGGGGTGCAGGTCACCCCACTAATCAGCTGAGTGTAAATCTGTGTCCACTTGTTTCTGGAGATGCCTTTGTGAGACCTGGGCAACCCCATTTCCCAGACAGAGAAATGCCACTTAGCCAAACTAGCAGAGGAAATTGGCTTCCTCCCTAAGCATTGCGCTTGCCATTGATACAGCACTGTTTTCTCAAACGGGAAAGTAAATTCTGTGCTGGGAAAAGTGAGAGACAGAGCAGGCTGGCTGGAGCCAGTCCAGGGGAAGAGGACCTAGAAAACGTCTCCTCATACTCCTCCTCCCTCAAGCAGGCTTCTCCTACACAGAATTCCTGGCATCTATCAGAGAAAAGCTTTTCACTCTACATTTTTTCCACAGTAAAAAATAAGAGAGATAGACCTAGGAACAGCCAACCTAGTTTTGTCTAAAAGGCCATCTGACCGCAACTGCAGCCTGGAGAGGGCACACAGGGAGACACTGGGTTAGGCTACGGCCGTTCATCGTCTGTGGGGTCACAGTTGGCTATAGGGACACAGAGCAAAAGGGATCTTAGGTGTTATCCAGTCCAACCTCCTCAGTCCCCAGGTGAGAAAATGGGCCCAGATAGGGAAGGTGACTTGCCCTGTTCACACAAGTTACTGGGAAGCGGGTGGACCAGGTATTCCTGACTGGCAGCTAAGGTACTCTCCATTATCTTACAGCCTCCATCCTATCCCTGTTTGAGAATGAATGCAATTCAACAGGTATTTATAGAGCACTTGCTTTGTTCCAGACACCATGTTTGTCATTGGAAATGGAGAAATGAATGACCCAGACTATGACCTCAAGAAATTCACTGTGTCCTGGAGGAGATATTTATGTAGAGAAAGAAGTCTAAGTGAGTATGATAAACCCAGGCCAGGCCCCTCACCTGAGCTTCTGAGCAACTGCCCCTTCCTCAGTAGTTGCACTGACTGCAATGAATTATGAGTTGATTCCACTCAACCCCAAGATCCTGGAAGACAAGGGCTGGCTTATTAATTTGGCCATCCACAATGCCCACAGCAGTGTTTAACACATGGATGGTGCTTAGTAAATATTTTTGAATAAAAGAGTAAATGTTTCACTTAAAACATAGTAACTAGGGAAGTTATTTAACATTCCTATGATTCAGTTTCTTTGTAGATAAAATAAAAATAAGTATTTTATTTTCCAACTCTCATGGACTAGCTTGAATTAGAATAACCATGTTGCTGAGGACTGTAAAAGTAGGTGTGTGTACATATATATATATAATATGCACACCTATATAATATACATGCCTTTAAAATAATATACATATATTATTTGTATGTATATATGTTTTTAAATTAAATATACTTACCTTTAAAATAATATATAGATAAATATTACTTTTTAAGTGTATTGGCAGGAAGGCAGTGATAACCTGAATTGTCAAAATCCCAAAGAGAAAGAAAACATTACCCCAACATTTGGAACCAGTTTTTCCCCATGATATGGTTTGGCTCTGTCCCCACCCAAATCTCATGTTGAATTGACATCCTCAATGTTGAGGAGGGGCCTGGTGGGAGATGATTGGATCATGGGGGTGGATTTCCCCCTTGCTCTTCTTGTGATTATGAGTGAGTTCTGATGAGATCTGGTTATTTTAAAGTGTGTAGCACTTCCCACTTCGCTCTCTCTCTCCTGCTCTGCCATGTGAAGACATGCTTGCTTCCCCTTCACCTTCCAACATGATTGTAAATTTCCTGAGGCCTCCCCAGAAGCAGAAGCCTGTACAGCCCACAGATCTGTGAGCCAGTTAAATGTCTTTTTTTTTTTCTTTTTAAATAAATTACCCAGTCTCAGGTAGTTCTTTAAAGCAGTGCAAGAACAGACTGATACACCCCTCAAGATATTTTCTGACTTCTAAGAGGCAGCCAAGAGACCCAGAAACTGGGCGGCAAATGGTGGCTAAGGAGCTAAGAAGCTAAGCAGAGCTTTCAGTAGTCATTTTTTGGAAGTTAAAAATCGGGATTAAGAGCCCACCAAGGTGGAGGGACACTGGTAAACACATGGAAGGTAACACTCCAGAGTAATGATGAACTGGAAACAGGCTGGACATCACAAAGACTAAAGCACAGATTCAAATCAGTTCAATTCCAGAGTTGATTGACTGACTTGTCTTGATCTGGACTGCCTTCAGAAGCAGAAGCAAATCCTCTCTGGAAAAACATAACATAATCCAGAGTCTTGAAAGGTTTCCACCAGTTTCATGCAAAATTACTGGCATTCAATCTCAAATCATCAGACACACTAGAGACCAAGAAGAAAGGATGAAAGCAAGAGAAAAATAGACAAGAGAAACAGACCAATAGAGGAGCCAGTTATTGGAATTATTAGACATAAATGTTAATATACAAAACAGGTATAACGATAGTACCTACTGATGGCAGTGGTGGCCCATCTGGAGTGGCCACTGTGAAGATGCTGGCTGCAGCAGGGGAGGCACAGCAGGGGCTACATGCTCTATAGAGCCCATGGGAGCCAGGAACAGGTGGGAGCCCTGTCCCCCTTTGGAGCTGGCTGGGTGGGAGCCCCACCCTGCTGGACGTAGCTGCAGCCACCCAGCCACAGCTGCAGACCTGGGCATCTCTGTGCTCTCAGGGACTGGGAACCCCCATCAACCCTCACGGACTTGGAAGTGCCTGCTCCTGCTGCCTGGCCTCTCCCTGCTCCCAGTGCCTGTTCTAATTTCAGAGCAAAGTTGTGGCTGAGCTCAGGTGCTATTGTGACTCAGCTGGGTGTGCACGTGCTTGAAGCAGCACTGACATGCCAGCCCCCTGCTGCCTTGGCCACCTCCAGACTTTGGGCACCAATAAGCATGGAAGGGAGGCCAAAGGCAGGGCTGAGGGTGGCTTGGAGCAGGCCTGCAGGAACCCCTCGGCACAAACAGCCTCCGTGCTGTGGACAACATGTTGTTGCCAGCAGGAGGCAGACAGGCTCCTGGGCAGAAAGAGGCATGCCCCACGTGATGCTCCATCTTCAAGCAAGGCATGACCTGAAACATGGGAGCTGGGCTGCCAGTTCCGGGTGGAGTTCGTGGCTGGGAGTGAGAACTTATGATGCTTTTTCTGGGCCCACTCATGGCTGCCCATGGATCAGTTAGCATGCACTTGCTCACTTCTGAAGCCCACAAAAACCCCAGACTCAGCCAGACTCACAGAGATGTTGGGATGACATGCCTGCAGATAGGAGCTAACCACTGCATGTCTCTTTTTGGCTGAGAGCTGGACACTAGTCAGGACAACCTGCAGAAAGAAGCTACCCACTGCATGTCTCCTGAGAGCTGTTCTGTTACTCAATAGAGCTTCTCTGCCTTGCTCACCCTCCAGTTGTATGTATACCTCATTCTTCCTGGATGTGGGACAAGAACTCAGGACCTGCCAAATGGCATGACTGAAGGAGCTGTAACACAAACAGGGCTGAAACACTCTCCCTGGCTCACCACATTGCAGGCAATGAAAAGGAGAGAAGAGCTGCAGCCCTTTGCAGAGCTCAGACCTAGGAGCTCCCTGAGCCAGGGCTATGACACCCTTTTTTAGGCTCTGCAGTCCCTGCTGTCTCCAAGCTTCCAGGCACCACTGTGTTCCCCTCATCCAGAAACAGGTGCCCACAGTAGAAGCTGCATGTGGTACATCTGGTCCAGCTGGAGCCTCACATAGGGCCAGCACCTGGGCCAGCACCTGGAGCTGCCTGCTCTGCCACAGCAGTCAAGCAGTCAGCATGCCTGGATGTGCACAGTGGCCAGACCCCACACTCACTCGCCCATACACCCCTTGCCACTCTGCACGTGGCTTGCCCTTGGCAGGTGTGGGATCAGGGCTGATAGCATGAGCCAACCATAGCCTGCCAGGCTGAGTGGGTAGAACGAACCCAGTGGGTGCAAGCAATACTCACACAGAAGGCACCACCAGCCACAGAGGTTTCCAGCTGGCAAAGCAACACCCCAAGGATCCTATGACATTACTAAATGTGTTAATATGTGTTTAATGCTAAGAATAATGCCTGGTGCATAGTAAATTGATACACATGCTTGTTAAATATAAAAAATTATTTTGGAGTCATGTTCTGTTGGTGGAAAATATCAATCTCTTATTCAACGGACACTTATTGGGTCAGGTAGGTACTATGCTAGGTTCTATGAAGAAAAATAAGGGGAGGGTCCTGACTTCAAGATGCTCACAGTGGAATGAAGATAGAAATTTCTCAGCAAGGGAAGATCTTAAAAGGTTGTTCTAAAGAACAGAGAGAGAGTAACAATCAGAGGAGAAGTATATTGGGGAAATGGATATAGGTAAACAGAACAGAAAGGTAAATAATATGGCAGATACTGTGGCCAAAGATATGGCCAGCTGGAGTCGAGTCTGATGTCTCCTCAAAGCCTTTGGGCATTGGTTGGGATCATCCCCCATTCCTGGGGCAGCTAGGACAGTACCCCATTTTATATGGCAGAAAACAGAGGCCCAGAAAGGTTAAGGGATTTTCCCTGGGCCAAAAGAGATTTGGTGTTGAGGCCAGGACAGCCTCCTGACTGACAGCCAATGCTCTTTCTCTTTCCTCATCATGGCACTGTTTCAGAATATGTCACTCCAGGCCAAGGTGAAGGAAAACACATACAGCAAGAATCTCTCCAGTAGTTTTCTTTAATCCTCCTTGGCAGTGTGAGTCTATATTGCCTTTTTTAAGACTCAGTTTTTAAAAGGATGAAGATTCTGATGACTTCCCAGCTGAGGGTCTGCAGGTGTGAGAAACCCTGGCTGAGCCCCTGTCCAGGCAGGAACCCCTCCAGGACATTGATGGGCAGCATGGCTTCATTCCAGGAGGCCAGGTGTTAGAGCCATTGACCATCTGCAGCTTGCTCAAGTTTTGTAGAATGTGCCCACTGTCAGAGGGCCATGGGAATCACAGGTCCAGGCCCCCTGAGGTTTCCCCACTAGTTTGCTGCTTGGAGAAATAGCCAGATCATAACTGAAGATTTATTTCCTTTGGTTGGAAGGCTCCCATCTCTCCTGGCCCATGTGACCTTCCCTGTAGTTGTCTCCATTTGCTTTTGGCTTCTTTGCATGGAAAAAAAAAGGCTGTTCTCAGGAAGCTGTTCTCCAAGGGAATAGATAGGACAGCTCAGAACAGCATCATGGCCCCACCTGCCAGGATAAGAGCAGCATACCCCAGAATGGCATTCGTGGAAATGTAAGCCTATTTTAAGTAGATGCCTGCTGTCTCTATGAATGCACGAGACAGTCTCCTTGCATGGGCCCAATGCCAAGTCCTTTCAGGTAGTGAAATGTCAAGCACAGGCTGAGCTGGAGGAAGCTCTCCTGCGAGTGAAGGTGGAGGCGACTCCAGAGTGGGTGGCTGGAAAGGAAAAGTCATCCTGTCTCTATTTAAGACATGACAGTAATATGAGATGGAGGAACATGAGAAATACCATGGGAGGTCACACACGTGACACACTTATGCCCCACACTCTGACATTTGTTGCTAGGGACATGCTGGAGATGAAGTCATTACTCAAGTCAGCCTCATTTTCTTCCTAAGCCATTGATGAAGGAGAAGAGTAAAGGGCTGGGAGTGCACTCCTGGCTTCAAATCCCAGCCTCCCTGCTCACCAGTGGGGTGATGTGAACCTTAACCTCTCTGAGTTTCAATATCCAACCTGTAAAGTGAGGATTATGATACCTGCCCTGACAACTTCAGAGGATTTTTTGAGGGGCAAAAGAGCTTGAACTTGTGTGAAAAGCACTTGGTTAACTATAAAGCAGTGATGTAGTCTCCAGATCTGCTGCCTGTTCACAAACAATGTTTCCAACTTACAGAAGGGCCTGGGCCAGAATGTAAATCAATGGTCACAAACACACTTTAGTTCAGGGGACAGTGTTTTTATAGTAAGACTTTCTCATGTAAGGATGTAATGCTCGGGCAAATTCCTCATCTCATTGTGGATCTGCACTTTGAATAGCACTACTGTAAACACAGTACATATGGACATCTCTTGCCTTAAATTCCCTTATCCCAGGTCCCCTGCTCTACCCTAACCCTATCAGCCTATCCAACTGTTGAACACTTACTCATTTTTTAAGATACAGCTCAAGCATCTCCCAGGCAAGATCCCTGTAGCAGAACCAATTCCCTCCCCCTTGGGCCTCCACTGTGTGGCAATTATGAATGCAATATCTGTCCCCCAATTAGGCTGTAATGTTCTTGAGGTCATCTATGTGTTCAGAGACTGGCATAGAGGAGCTTCTCAATGCGTACTTGTCTAGTGAATAAAAGTTAAATTATACGAAGTATTGTGTCTGCTCTGCCTATTTCTCAGGTGGGTGCCATTAAGTCTGCTGGCGCCTGAACAGCTGCCAGGTGTGGTGATTAAGATGCAATCCTGCCTGAGGGCTGAGAAAGGAGCCAATAACCCTTTGAAATTTAAAGACTTTATGGAACTTGATTCATTCACCACAAAATTACTAGTTACAACCATGTGGCAGGCTTGCCGTAAGGCATTGGGGATACAACTATGAATTCAATACAGTATCTGCTCTTCAGAACATGCAATACCCAGCCTACTTGTGTAGGCATATGCTTATAGAAGGTGGAGTAAGGCTGTCTGTGATACCTGGAAGTCCAGCATCATGTGTCCACCCCTTGATGTTGGGTTAGGCAAGCTCTTTGTAGGCTGAGGCGTTAATAATATGGAGTGGGTCAAAGTCGTGATTTCTGAAAAATCCCTCAGAGCCTCACTTGCAGGTGAGAAAAGGGATTGCTATTTAGATGACAGGAGAGAGAGGTTAGGATCAAGGAAGGGCAATCAAAAGACAGGGGTCCAGCAAGGGAGGGCTCAGCCTAGTTCTCAGGCCACAGTACCTTTCACCCCGATCTTCCTGGCTACCCATTGTCCTATCTCTAGATGCAGCTCTTGCATTTGGTCCCTCCTTCCTTTGGACCACCTCCATTTGTTTAGTTTCCATCATTCTGGAACTTACTCAGCTCCTTTATAACTATTGGATTGTACACCTACTTCTCCTCCTTAGCTGTGCACTCCAGGAGGCACAGACCATATTTCCTTCCCTTTATCTTTGGCTCCAAATGTGTATTTCTTGAATGAATGAATAATTATCTCCATTTATACAAATGAAGACCTAGGCTCAGAAATACTGTGCCCTCCCAACATTACAGGCTGGGTCAGGATGTGAGCTGGATCTTCTGACTTCTGTCTGGGGCTCTTTCCCTGAGGCCCAGCCACATGTGCAGGATGGCCCCAGGACCATCATTAGAACACTACTACTCTAGATCACCTTTCCTATCCTGAGAAGTAGAAACTGAGGCTTAAAGCAGCTTATGGTCTGAAAGTTTGAAAATAATGGCAAAGTGAGGGCCTGAATTAAGTTTTCTAGTCTCTTAAGTCAGCAAATCTGGAAGTCATTCTTGACATCTCCTTCACAAGTCATCTGCTATTCAAATTATTACAGAACCCAGCTAGGGTCCACTTGCCCAGTGCAGTAAGGCTAAACATCTACACAGAGGTTTGCTGCAGGAGAAAGGAAGGCATTTATTTTCAGGGCACCAAGCAAGGAGAACTGGGCAGCTCATGCTTAAGACTCAACCTCCCTGATGGCTTGCAAATAAGGGCTTTTAAAGGTGGGGAGGAAGAGATTACAGGCAGTCATATGTCAATACACGGAGGCTAGCGGTTGGTTTAACCTAAAAAGGTGGAACATCTCAAAGGAGAGGATTATAGATAGATTGATAGATTCAAATATTTTCTAATTTGCATTTGGCTCAGGAGACAAAGTTTTGTCTAAAAATGTGAGATCAGAAAGGAAGGTTGGTTCTTGCTCATGGGCATAGCCTTATCTCCAGGTCCCTCAGGAAGAAATTTAGAGCAAAGAACAGAGGTCAGAGTTCAGTTCTCAGCCCTCCCTTATCTGAGGCCTCTGTGGCAGTGGGTCTATTTGATGGGGGCCTGGGGTTCTGCAAAACAGCTCGGGGACATAAGTTGAGTCATCTTTAGTTTTTAGAGGGAACATCTCGTGACTCTAACTTCCTTGGCTCTTGTTTTAAGCTATTATTACCTTCTTGCTTATCAAGTTGCTCATTTACCTCTCAGGGCTACCTGGGTGCCTGGAATTTCCCCTGAATGAACCTAAGATTTTCCTTTATTTCCATGCTTAGAGCTGGGGACAGCAGGCCTTTAAGAGGAGTCCCTACTCTGTCTCAAAATCATTACTAAATCCAGTGGATTCTGCCTCTTTCATGTCTCTCATTTCTCTCCGTCTCCACTGTCACTGACTGAGGCCTTCAGCAGCCTCCTTCAGCCTTCTCCTGCCCCTGTGACCCCATTATTATCCTCCATACTACAGCCACAGTGGTCTTTCTAAAAGGAAAACCCAGGCATGCCCTTTCTCTTTTTGTTTGACTTCTCACTTCTCCAGCTTTCTTTTCAGCATTCAACCCCTAACTTACAGGGTTTCCCTGGACTGCCTCCCCCTTGCCAGCTCCAGCCTTTAAAACCGTCTCACTCTGCTCTGGAGTCCCCAGTGTCAGTCCCAAGGCCTTGAAACCACATTTTCCTCTGACCTGTCCCTTTGGGTTAATAAACTCGTTACTCATCTGCCTGGCTTTGGTTATTACTTCAGACTCCCCCTGATGCCTCTGACAATCTCTGTGGGTTGGTCCAACAGCAGCCCCATCCCTACCTATCCTTACCTCACTCTCTGAGCCACTGTAGCCCCTGAGTTATCAGTCTGGGTCTGATCATTTTAGATCTCACTTGTCTGGAAGGGCTCCCAGAATGAAGGAATAAATGGCTGTCTCCACTTTCTCTCCTACTTCTTACTCAGGCCCCAGGATCCTCATCCTATGCTGTGGTTCTTAGACAGTCCTCCTGAAGCTCCCTCACTCTATACCTATCCTCTCTGAAGTGAGCCATTCTCCAAAGTAATCTCACCCTTCCTTTCTCTAACCCCAGACCAAAACTTCCCTCTCCATCAGGGTGGCTGATACAGAGAAAGAGTGCAGGCATGGGCCTCAGGAGGCATGGGGTGCAGCCCCAGGTCCTGTCCCTTAGTTCCTGTATTCCTGTGTAGCTCCTGTTAGTGAAACTTTCCTCCTCCTAGAACTGAGGTGAGGCTCAGCAAGACCATAAAGCTCTTTGTATAAAAGCTCATGGCTGAAAGCAAAGCTGAAACAGTGGGAGGTGGATTTCCAAGCAAGGCTTTCCTCTATTGTGATGCCCTGGGCCTGCCAGTCTTCCTGAATTGAAGACCACCAGTTCACTGCTTCATTTCTGTCTTTCCAACGCCTATGTCAAAACCAGGGCTGGTGTTGCGGCTCTCCTGTTAAGAACTACCAATAGAGAAAGTCCTAGCCACAAGGCTGTCCTAGGCTTACAATAAGGCATTTAGCCTTGTTTTATCTTATGTGATCTTGGCAACATTTTTGTGAGTCAGGCAGGGAAGGTATTAATATCTCCATTCTATAGCCAAGGAAACCAAACTAAAAAATGTGGAAATACTTGTTTACAATCACAGAACTAAATTCAGTGCCAGGTTTCTTGAACCAAAAGCTATATTGCTGCTCCTTGTAGACCAAAGTAATATAATTAACAAGGGGGCCTCATTCCTTCCGTTTTTCCTTTCCTTCCTACCTTCTTTCCACTTAGTGGAATACTGGGAATAAAAAGAGACAGGCTCAGGGGCATGGGACTTAATCCAAGGTAATGAAAGCTATCTTTAATAGAGACACAGATCCCACAAAGAGCTTTGGGGCCCAGGGCAGGGAGCTGGGAGATAGGAACATGCATCTTTCAAAAGGACATATAAGCTCTACACAAATAAATGTGCATAAGGAGGAGAGCAATCATTACCTGGGAAGAATGTGCTTCAGTTTGCCCATTTGCATTAGGCTCTATTCTAACTCCACGGTGGTGAACAGCTCCTAAGGGTAAGAGAGACAGGGAAGTACCCATTTTCAGTCCCCTCCTTGGAGGCTGTATTGAAGAGTAGCCTTTCAGCATGGTACTGAAGGATAATTAACACCCCTCTTTTAGGCTAACTTGGAGGAATCTAGACCTGTCCCCACAGCATGATTTAAGATCCTTGGCCTTCTGTCATGCAGAAAAAAGATTGGGGTAGGCATGTGCAGACAGATTCAGGCAGCCCCTAGGTAGCTCTTAACATAAGCCCTAGGCACCAAAAAAAAAGGAAAAGGCTCAGAATTTCTCCCTTTCCAATGAATCCCCCATAGTCTGGGCCTCTCAGCCCAGCTCCCTCCCACACACTCAGCTCCCTGCTCCTCTCTGAGAATCACCCCACCCACTGGCCCCCAGGGCCTGGAGCCCCATAGCCTGCCTGAGTCAGCATGCCCTGCCTTCATTCATACTTGGTTCTGAAGGGGTCCAGTGATAATCAGTAGTAGCCCTGAGGCAGCCACTAGCCAGCTTCACTTCACAGCTTCATCCTCAGTTTCCTCTGCCGTAAAACACGGGAAATGATTATACCTCCCCTGCTCTTCTCGCAGGTCTGTTGTGAAGATAAAATGAGATAATTCAGGTGAAAGTGCCTTTCAAATTCTGAACTATAATTATGCTCACCATTATTAACATAGTAGTATGTCCACTGCCTTATCTGGGCCTTGAGATCCAGGGAATGAATCCAGGTGGAGTCTGCAGACCATCTGCAGGAAGTAATCCACAAGGGTCACAGGGATGTGCTGATGAAAATGCACTGACTGACATTTTAGGGATAGAGAGTGAAGGGGGCTGCTTTACTCTCAGAGTGGTATGCAAGGTAGCATTTCCACGTCTTCTCTTTAGAGGAAGAAAGATGTAACGGAAGCTCCACTGTAATTAGTTCCCTGACCACTTCTGACAATAGCCAAACAGAAAATTCAAATCAGAACTCTCCCACCCTGGTGGTGCAGTTTGCTTTCCCAGAAACACCTGAAATCCCAGAAGGCACCAATTGTTTCTTCAATGCAAGTTTGGCTGCTCAGCAGAAGCACTACATGGCTGGGAAGAACCTGTGTTTCTCAGCCTCCCAGAATGGGGCCAACAAGCAAGAGGAGGCTAAGAAATGGCCATGTCCCTGGAGTTTCATTCACACAGCTGGGCTGATCTTAACCACTAGAACAGATTCTGTCCATACAGAATCTAAGGCTGTCAGTGTAAATGGACCAGAAATATCCATTAGTTCCACAGCTTATGGGGCCATCTTTATGAGCCACACCAATTGGGTAGATTTAAGAACTGATTCAAAGGAGACTTAAGTTCAAATCCAAGCACTGTCTCCTAGAAAAGCCTAATAATAAGATTCCAGGGTCTAAGGTAAGATACACTGAACTCAAATTCTAACTCACCCATTTGCAAGTTATGGTATCTAGTGTCGTTTTAGATAAGAAGCCAAGTGATAAAAAGTAATAGTATTCACTTCTTTGTGGTGTTGTAAAGAAAGAAAGAGATAATAAACACCTGACATGTAGAAAGTATTCAATAAATTCTTGCGGTTCTGAATTGCTTTACCCAAGAAGCTCACACCTTGGAAGGCAGACAGACAAGCACAAGACTATAATTATTTGTCATAAGAAAATTAGTTCAATTGCCCAAGCTAGAAGCCCAGGAGTCATACTTAACTCCTCTCTGTCTCACATTCATCAAGGCCAATAAGACAGGTCTAACGCCCAAATATCTCTCATATCTGTCCCCTTTTCAAGTTCTCTTCACCAATCAAGCCATTATAATATGCAATATATATTGCAATACTAGCCTCTTTATTCAATGAAGACATGCATGCCTGACAATTAGAGTGCATCATGTGAGATAATCAGTGTTTCCAGAAGGAACCAAACAATGAGGTTCTGAGCACCATTGCCCTTGGTAAATGTATCATTTCAAATAGATCGTTAAAGCTACAGAGCATGGCTTGGAGGTCCCCTTGACTTGTGATATAAGAAACCCTTCACTATCTGGTCCCTGTCACTCTCTGTGGTAATTTACACATCTATCAAACACAAGTATTTGTTGTTTCTTAGACAATCCATGCTCTCTTTCTCTCTTTGCTATTTCCTCTGCCTGATACCTTTTACCTTTTCATCTGGGAAAATACTAATAGCCCTTTGGGCTCAGCTGAGGTGTCCCTTCCTCTGGGAAGCCCACTTTGGTTTCACCTACCCCCACATCAAGGATAGATTAGGTGCGCCTCTACTAAGCTCCTGGGATATTCTTTTAATTCTTTCATAGCACTCGTCACACTCAGTTGCCATCAGCTCTCTACTTGTCAGTCTCTCCCACTGTAGATGATGAGTGTTTTGAGGACAAAGACATCTTAACAACCCTTTGTGTACCTGCACTCAAGAGCCATGCCAAACACATGAACAGGTGATGTTAACGTGTCTCATTAAATGACTGAACTTTGGGGACAGCATATCAGGTCTTCTAGAGTTCCTGGAAAGGGCTGTCTTTGTGAACTGTGTTAGAGTCTCTGCCATTTGTTGTTGTTGTTGTTTGTTTGTTTGATTTGAGATGGAGTCTCGCCCTGTCACCCAGGATGGAGTGCAGTGGTGCGATCTTGGCTCACTGCAACTTCCGCCTCCCGGGTTCAAGCGATTCTCCTGCCTCAGCCTCTGGAGTTGCTGGGATTACAGGTGCACGCTGCCATGCCCGGTTAATTTTTTATATCTTTAGTAGAGACGGGGTTTCACCATGTTGTCCAAGCTGGTCTCGAACTCCCGACCTCATGATCCGCCCACTTTGGCCTCCCAAAGTGCTGAGATTATAGGCGTGAGCCACCGCACCCAGCCACCTCTGCTGATTTTTATAACCAGGGTTCAGTGGGCAACGGCAACCAAGTGTGACTTTACAGTCAAATCAGGGATTGGACTGACTCAAGGCTACAGTTCAGTATCTGTAAAACTAGGTCTATTTCTGATTTGTCCCTAAGATTGGGAACAGCTCTTGATTTGGCAAGTGAAAGCCTAAGTGTTTTCTAGATTACCTCCTGCTCAGCATGGTGAGATTGTTGAAGCTTTGCTTAAGCCATCTTCTTATCAAATGCTTTCTGCTTGGTTTAGCAGCATGACTATGTGCTACTTATGCATAGACAAACGCTTTGAGAAGAAAAATGTCTCCCATTATTATACTCACTTCTTTCTGCTGCCTTCTCTCTTAATCCCTCCCTCCCTTGGTAACCCTGAGCTCCAATTATGCCCAAACCTCTGCTTAGCCACCACTTTCTGCTTGGCAGCTTAATGTCTCATCCTAAACTGATTTTAAGCCAGCAAATTCCTTGAGAAGGAAAGGAGCCTACAATGTCAGGTTAGGCTCACCTCAATGAGTTTCCTGTTCTCTCAGACACCTTACTTGGCCCCTCAAGTCCTGGATTCCATTGGTAACACTCTAATGCCTTCAACCATTTTTAAAATCCAGCTTTTCTGTTTGCTTGTTAGTGGGAGGTTTGGTCTGTTGTAAATTAGTCTGATGCAACCGATACAGCTGAAAGTAAAGTCAGTTGTTTCTCTTAAAAAAATCCACATAAAGGTTTTTACCTAAAGAGAAATTCTAGATAGGTCTTAAGATGACAAAAATGCATCTGAATCACATAGTAAAGGTTCAGTATGAAGCAAATTCAGTCATATACACTTAGGGTTAGAGAGGGAGAACAACCATTTAAATATTGTGGGAAAACCTTCTAACCATTCTATTTAATGAAGATATGCTTCTGATTGAGTATCAGATAGGAGACATAAATCTTGTGTTCCCTCAGTCAGTTTCAGCACAAACTACTTGCTATACTGAATGTAATTCTAGAATAAAAAAAGACAGAACAATGTTTACACAACATGACCCCTACAAGCCAGTTGTTTCATCTTGTGTTTTACTTCTGTACAGTTTGTAACTGTTGGCTTGGACTTAATGAAAATGGTATTTCAATTTCCAACATGATACCTTTATAAAAGAGTTTCTATGCTATTTTGAATTCTATGCAATTTTCACCTTGCATGCTGACTCTCAAGGTCTACCTATGTGTCCATGTAACTCTACCCATGGGGCACCCATTTTTCTGCTCTAATTACCTTGCAGTCCCTCTGCTGAAGCAAATAACTTTTATGGGAGAAGGGTCATCACGCCCTTCTATTAAGAGTATGAGATGAGAGCCACCCTCAGGAATAGAAGTAGAGGACAAAAATCCAAAGGCATTTTCTGTTTCCATGTCAACATGAAGCCAGAGGCTGAGAAAAACAACTGAAAGACACCTTAATTTTTGTTAATCTCTCACATTTATCTTTTCGATGTTTTCTGCCTGCTTTCATTGGGTGATTAAAATTTTTAAAGGCCTCTCTAAATGAAAGGAGAAACTCAAGGTTTGGGAAGTAGCAGTTCTGAAGAGCATTAGTAGCAAACTGAGTGTCTGGGTCTGTGAGGAGGAGGGAAAAGAAGGAAACCTCATCATAAGCCTGGGCTTCATCAGGTGGTACCTTGATATCTCTGCATTTATATTATAATCCTATAAATATGTACTTAAAAATAAAATTTGATAAGCTGTTTCAGATGGGAACAAGAACTTTATGCGTGTTATAAGAGAAATTTTGCTTTTCTTTTGAGAGGGAGGCAGAAGAAAAATGATGGAATCATGGAGGGATGGGTAGGGGAGATAGCGAGAAAGAGCCAGCAAGGTGGAGAGAGAATAGGACAACATAACTGGAAGGACCTCTGCCACTCCATGTGAAGGCTTGCTGAAGATCGTGTTTGGTAGTATTCCCTTTAAAGCTCTTGTATTAGTTTGCTAGGTCTGCCATAACAAAGTGCCACAAACTGGGTGGTTTAAACAACAGAACTTTATTTTATTGTCAGGACGGGACATCAGTAAGATGGCAAAATAGGAGTTCACCTACTCATATTCCCCAATAACAGCAAGAATTCTGCACCCATTCATGGACAAAGTCTCCCTGTGGGAGCCTTGGGATTTAGTTACAGCCCACCTCAGCCACAGACTAGGGCAATAAAGTAAAGAACCACCCAGTCATCCAATGGGAGCCTTCCTGGAGGTCTACAGGAAGCTACCCCATCAGCATACCTGGTAACAGGCCCACTGGCTGTGAATCCTGAAATGGATCCTCACCTCAGCACCAGCCCCGAAGACCAAGGTCCTGTAGACAGTCCAGGCCACCCAGAGGATAGACCTACAAATTGTGATCTCCACTATAAAACTAGCATCAGTCATGTGACTCAGGCCCAACCCAACTCAACCACTATCCCAGAGGCAATCTCATCAGCCCAGAGACATAACAGAAAACAAATTTAACTTGCCAAAACTAGCCTGTAAAAACTGGAAGAAGAGTTCACTTCAATTGCACAGACACCAATGCAAAGATACGTGGATATCAAAGAATCAGACATATACGACACCACCAAAGGAACTTCATAAAGCTTCAATAACAGACCACAAAGAAATGTAGATATACACATTGTTTGAAAAATAATTCAAAACAATCATCTTAAAGAAGCTCAGTGAGGCTGGATGCAGTGGCTAATGCCTGTAATCCCAGCATGGGAGGATAACTTGAGCCCAGGAGTTTGAAACCAGCCTGGGCAACACAGGGAGACCCCATCTCTACAAAAACTACAAAAATTAGCCTGGTATAGTGGTGCCTGTAATTCTAATTACCTGGGAGGCTGAGGTGGGAGGATCATTTGAGCCTGAAAGTTCAAGGCTGCAGTGATCCTTGATTGAGCCACTGCACTCCAACCTGGGTGATGCAAGAAAATATAGACAACTAAATAAAATTAGAAAAGTAATTCATGAACAAAGTGAAAGGTTGAAAGGTTTAATAAGAAATAGAAAACATAAGAAGAACCAAATAGAAATCCTGGAGCAAAAGAATTTAATTAAGAGCTGAAAAATTCAATTGAGAGTTTCAACAACAGACTTACTCATGCAGAAGAAAGAATTAGTGAACTCAGCAGGCGCGGTGGCTCACGCCTGTAATCCGAGCACTTTGGGAGGCCGAGGTGGGTGGATCACGAGGTCAGGAGATCGAGACCATCCTGGCTAACATGGTGAAACCCCATCTCTACTAAAAACAAAAAATCAGTCAGGTGTAGTGGTGGGCGCCTATAGTCCTAGCTACTCGGGAGGCTGAGGTAGGAAAATGGCATGAACCTGGGAGGCAGAGCCTGCAGTGAGCCAAGATTGAGCCACTGCACTCCAGCTTGGGCGACAGAGCAACACTCCATCTTAAAAAAAAAAAAAAAAAAAAAAAGGATTAGTGAACTCAAGTACAGATCACATGGAAATTAACCCATTAGAGGAACAAAAAGAAAAGAAAAACATTGAAAAAGAGTGAAGAAAGCATAGGGGATCTACCCAACACCGTCAAACATATGAGTATACAAATTATGAGATTACTCAAAGAAGAAGAGTTAGGAAAAGGGACAGAAAACTTCTTTAAAGAAATACTGCCTGAGAGGCCAGGTGTGATGGCTCATGCCTGTAATTCCAGGAATTTGGGATGCTCTAGTGGGAAGATTGCTTGAGGCTAGGAGTTCAAGACCAGCATAGGCAACATAGTAAAAAAAAATACAAACAAATAATGAAAGAATATTAAAATAATAATGACAATAAAAGAAGTCCTATTGGAAAAACTTCAAAATCTTGGAAGGGACATATACATCCAGATTCAGTAAGCTCAAAGGACCCCAAGCAAGATAAATTAAGAAAATACCACTCTGAGACACATTATAATCAAATTGCCAAAGTCAAAGACAGATAATCTTGAGAGTAGCAAAGGGGAAGAAATTCATTACATATAAAATATCCACCATAAAGCTATCCAGATTTTTCAACAGAAAGCTTGACAAGCCAGAGGGAGTGGAATGACTATTCAAAGTGCTAAAAGAAAAACAATGCCAACCAACAATGCTATACCCAGCAAATCTATCCCTCAGAGGTGAAGGAGAGATAAAGAAATTCCAAGACAAACAAAAGTGGAAGGAGTTCATCACCATGAGTCTGCCCTTACAAGAAATGCTAAAGAAAGTTCTTTGAGTTAAAGCAGAAGAATAGGTAGCAATATGAAAATATATGAAAGCATAAAATTCACTAGTAAAGGTAAATACATATAAAATTTAGAATACTCCAATACCGTGAAGGTGTGGCGTAAATCCCTCTTAACTCTAGGATAAGAGTTGAAGAGACAAATGTATAAAAAACAGCGATAAACTTCTGATTAATAGATACACAATAAAATAGAGATAAATGGCATTGATAGTATAAAATGTAAGGGAGAGAAGTGAAAATTTAGAGGCTTTGCATGTGATTGAAGCTAAGGTACTATCAGCTTAAATTAGAATATTATAATTACAAGATATTTTGTAGAATCCTCATGATAACAATAAAGAAAAAAACCTCTTGACTCATGCCTGTAATCCCAGCACTTTGGAAAGCCTAGGTAGGTGGATCACTAAAGGCCAGGAATTCAAGACCAGCCTGGCCAACGTAACGAAACCCTGTCTCCACAAAAAATACAAAAATTAGGCCAGGCACAGTGGCTCACGCCTGTAATCCCAGCACTTTGGGAGGCTAAGGTGGGTGGATAACAAGGTCAGAAGTTCAAGACTAGCCTGACCAACATGGTGAAACCCCATCTCTACTAAAAATACAAAAATTAGCCAGACATGGAGGCGGGTGCCTGTAATCCCAGTTACTTGGGAGGCTGAGGCAGGAGAATCACTTGAACCTGGGAGGCAGATGTAGCAGTGAGCCAAGATCATGCCACTGAACTCCAGCCTGAACAACAGAGCAAGACTCCGTCTCAAAAAAACCCACAAACAACAACAACAACAACAACAACAAAAACCAAAATTAGCTGGACATAGTGGTAAATGCCTATAATCTCAGCTACTTTGGTGGCTGAGGCATGAGAATCACTTGAACTTGGGAGGTGGAGGTTGCAGTGAGCCAAGGTCACACCACTGCACTCCAGCCTGGGTGATGGAGTGAGACTCTGTCTCAAAAAAAACAAAAAAGAAAGAAGAAAGAAAGAAAAAAGAAGAAAGAAACAAAATAGAAGAAAGAAAGAAAGAAAGAAAGAAAGAAAAAAGAAAGAAAGAAAGAAAGAAAGAAAGAAAGAAAGAAAGAAAGAAAGAAAGAAAGAAAGGAAGGAAGGAAGGAAGGAGAAAGGAAAAGAAAAGAAAAGAAGGAAGGAAGAAAGAACAAACCTCTGATGGACACAATAAAGATAAAGAAATCAAAGCATGCCACTACAAAAAATACAACAAATTACAAAGAAGGACAACAAAATTGGAAGAGAAGAACAAAAGAACTACATAACAGTCAGTAAAATATTAACAAAATGCCAGAAGTAAGTCCTTACCTATCAGTAATTACTTTAAATGTAATGGATTAAATTCTCCTATAAAACGACATGGAGTGGATGAATGGATAAAATAAAAACCAAGATCCAACAGTATGATACCTAGAAGAGACCCACTGTAGCCTGAAAAACATACTAAGACTGAGAGTAAGGATTGTAAACAGATATTCCAGGCAAATGGTATCTAAAATAGAGCAGGGGTGACTATGCTTATATCAGAAAAAGTTGACTTTAAGTAAAACACTGTATAAAGAAATAAAGAAGGTCTTTATATTATGAGAGAGGTCAATACATCAAGAGGATATAACAATTTTAAATATATATGCATCCAACATCAAAATACCTAAATATATGAAGTAAGTATTAATAGATCTGAAGGGTGAGATAGACTGCAGTACAATAATAGTAGCAGACTTCCATAATCCACTTTCAACAATGTACAGGTCATCAACACAGAAAATCAATAAGAAAACAGAGTACCTGAACAACACTTTAGACCAAAGAGACCTAATGTATATGTATATAAAAAATTCTATCCCAGAGCAACAAAATACACATTCTTCTCAAGCATAGAACATTCTCCAGAATAGATGATATGTTAGTGAGCAAAACAAGTCTTAACATATTTAAGAATATTAAAATCATATCAAGTATATTACCTAGCCATAATGGAGTGAAACTAGAAACCAGTTACAAAAGAATTTTTAGAAAACTCACAAGTACACAGGAATTAAGCAATATGCTCCTGTATAACCAATGGGTTAAAGAAGAAATTCAAAGAGAAATTAAAAAGTATTTTGAGACAAATGAAAATAGAAGAACAAATATACCAAAACTTATGGGATGCAGCAAAAGCAGTTCTAAGAAGAAAGTTTATAGCAACAAATGCCTACATTGAAAAAGAAGAAAGATCTCAAATAAACAACTTAGCATTACATCTGAAGGAACTAGAAAAAGAAGAACAAAGTAAACCTAAAATCAGTAGAAGGAAAGAAATAACAAAAATCAGAACAGAAATAAATGAAATTGAGAGAAGAAAGACAATAGAAAAGATCAATGAAACTAAGAGATGATTATTTGAAAAGTTAAAACAAAATCAACAGACCTTTAACCAGACTAAGAAAAAACGAGAGAAAACTCTGTATCAGAACTTGAAACAGGAGACATTACAACTGATATCACCAAAATACAAATGATTATAGGAAACTACCATGAAAAATTAATTGTATGCCAACAAACTGGATAACCTAGAAGAAATGGATACGTTCCTAAAAACATACAATCTACCTATACTAAATCAAGAAGAAATAGAAAATTGAAATAGATTCATAAGTAAGATGATTGAATCAATAATGTAAAAAAAAAACCTCTGATCCAACAAAAGCCCAGAACCAGATGGTTTCACAGCAGAATTCTACTACCAAATATTTAAAGAAATAATACCAATCCTTCCAAAAAACTGAAGAAAGAATACTTCCAAACTAATTATCTGAGACCAGTATTCTCCTGATAGCAAAGACAGACAAGGACACTACAAGGAAAGAAAATTACAGGCCAATGTCTATGATGAACATAGATGCAAAAATCCTCAAACTAGCAAACCAAATTCAGCAGCACATTAAAAGGCTAATATACTATAATCAAGTGGGATTTATCCCTGGTATGCAGAAATAGTTCAACATATGCAAATCAATAAATGTGATACATTATACTAACAGAATGAAGCACAAAACCACATGATCATCTCAAGGAATGCAGAAAGTGCAATAACAAAATTCAACATCCTTTGATGATAAAAACTCCCAGCAAATTAGGTATAGAAGGAATATATCTCAATACAATAAAGGATATATATGAAAAGCCTACAGCTAACATGGTACTCAATCATAAAAAGTTGAAAACTTGGCTGGGCGCGGTGGCTCAAGTCTGTAATCTCAGCACTTTGGGAGGCTGAGGCGGGCGGATCACCTGAGGTCGGGACCAGCCTGACCAACATGGAGAAACCCCGTTTCTACAAAAATACAAAAATTAGCCAGGCTTGGTAACGCATGCTTTTAATCCCAACTATCTGGGAGGCTGAGGCAGGAGAATTGCTTGAAGCCGGGAGGCGGAGGTTGCGTTGAGCCGAGGTTGCACCATTGCACTCCAGCCTGGACAACGAGAGCAAAACTCCGTCTAAAAAAAAAAAAAAGTTGAAAGCTTTTCCTGTAAGATCGGGAACAAAACAAGGGTGCTCACTCTCACCACTTCCATTCAACATAGTACTGGAAGTTCTAGCCACATAAATTGGACAAGAAAAAGAAATTTTAAAAAGAGAAGCAAAATTGTTTGCTGATGACATGATCATGTATAGAGAAAATTCTAAAGACTCCACCAAAACACTGTTAGAACTGATAAACTAATTTCATAAAGTTGCAGGGCACAAAATTAACACAAAAAAATCAGTAGTGCTTCTTTATCAAAAAATTTATCTAAAAAAATTAAGAAATCAATTTCATTCACAATAGCATGAAAAAATACATAGGAATAAATTTATCCATGGAGTTGAAAGATCTGTTTATTGAGAACTATAAAATATTTATGAAAGAATTTGAGGACAACACAAATGAGTTTTGTCTGTTCATGGTTTGGAATAATTAGTATTGTTAATATGTCTATACTACCCAAAGTAATCTACAGATACAAGGCATTCCCTGTTAAAATTACAATGTCATTCTTCATACACACACACACACACATTCTAAAATTTGTATGGAATTGTAAAAGACCTTGAATAGCCAAAGCAATGTTGAACAAAAAGAACAAAGCTGGAGGCATCACACTACCTCACGTCACAAAATCTATTCCAAACCTATTGTAATGAAAATAGAACAGCACTGGCATTAACAACAGAAACATTGACCAATGGAACAGGATAGAAAGCCTAGAAATAAACTCACATATTTATGATTAATTGATTTTCATCAAAGTTGCCAAGAATATACAATGGAGAAAGAGTCGTTCTTTAATAAATGGTGTTGGGAAACTGGACATCCACAGCAGAATAAAATTGAACCTTTTTTTCCACACCATATAAAAATCAACTCGAAATGGATTAAATATTTAGATATAATACGTGACACTATAAAACTACCAAAAGGAAACACTGGGGAAATGCTCCACAACATTGGTGTGGGCAAAGATTTCTTGAATATGACTCCAAAAGTACAGGCAGCAAAAGAAAAAATACACCAACGAGACTGCATCAAACTAAAAAGATTTGGCACAACAAAGGATACAATTGATGGAGTGAAGAGACAACCCACGGATTAGGAGAAAATATTTGCAAATCATACATCTGATAAGATGCTAATATTCAAAATAGATAAGGAACTCAAGCAACTCAAAAGCAAGAAAGCAAATAATTCAATCAAAAATGAGCAAAGAAGCTAAATAGACTCTCTTGAAAGAAGATATATGAATGGTTAACACATGTATGAAAAAATTCTCATTATAATTAATCATCAGAAAAATGCAAATTAAAACCACAATGAGATATCACCTTGCACCTGTTAGAATTGCTATTAATGAAAAAGACAAAAGATAACAAGTGACGGTAAGGGTATTATATATACCACATTGGCCAAAGGAGCCCTTGGCATTGTTAGTGGGAATGTAAACTAATAAAGCTGTTATGGAAAAACAGTATGGAAGTTCCTCAGAAAACCAAAAATAGAATTACCATATGATCCAGCAATCCCATTTCTGGGTATATATCCAAAGGAATAGAAATCAGTGTGCTAAAGAAATATCTGCACTCTCATGTACACTGCAGCATTATTCATAATAGCTAGGATATGGAAGCAACCTAGCTGTCTATCATCAGGTGAATGGATAAAGGAAATGTAAGTATACACACAAAATGAATATGGAATATTATTCAGCCTTACAAAAGGGAGAAATCCTGTTATCGGGTGAACCTGGAAAACATTATGCTAAGTGAAATAAGCCAGGCACAGCAAGACAAATATCACATGATATCACTTATATGTGGAATCTAAAAATATTGAATTCATAGAAGTAGAGAGTAGAATGATGGTTACCAGAGGCTGGGGGAGAGAGGTGGTTGGGAAAAGGGGAAATGTTGATCAAAGCGTAGAAAGTTTCAGCTATACATAACGAATAAGCTTTAGTAATCGATTGCATGGAATGGTGATTATAATAAATAATAAGGTATTGTGGATTTCAAAATTACTGAAAGAGGAGATTTTAAATATTTCTCCCCAAAAAAATGACAATTATGTGAGGAATGGAATAAGTTAGCCTGTTGTAATTATTTCACACTAAACATATATCAAAACATCACATTTTGCCCTATATATATGCACGATTATTATATATCAATGAAAAATAAAACCAAAAAAAGAAATGTATTATCTCTTGGTTCTGGAGGTTAGAAGTCAAAGAACAAAGTGTCATCAGGGCTGGGTCCTTCTGAGGTTTGTGAGAAAGAATCTCTTCCCCTCACTTCTGGTGGTTTGCTGGAAATGACACATTCTCTGTGTTGTGGAAGCATCCCTCTGATCTCTGCCTGCATCTTCACATGGTTCTCTCCCTGTGTGCGTGTCTGGCTCCACATATCCCCTTTTGACAAGGACACTAGTTGTATTGGATTAGGGCCCACCCTAGTAAACTCCTTTTAACTTGTCTGCCTCTGTAAAGACGCTATTTCTACATAAAGTCATATTCTGAGGTGCTGAGACTTAGGATTTCAACACTTCTTTTTGTGGGGGGCACAAGTCAACACATAATAGCCCTACTCTCACTCCTTGCCAAAGAGCAAGGGTTTTGGGGGCTGGATTTTAGTGGAACTCCCATGGCTAGGGCCATGTGTTGCAGCTAGAGAGAGCACGTGCACAAGCAGGAGCTCAGAGGACAATGGACCCATGGACGAAGAAAACTTGAGGAAGTCCTCACGTGTCCACTAGCCATTGACCAAATGGTGTTACAGAAAACATTTCAGAAAATCCATTTCAAAGCACATGTCAAAGTTTCTTTATAGTCTTGCTGCAACTGAAAAGGCCACTAGAAGGCCCACTCAAAGATTCACTTTTGGCAGGGACATTTTGTAGGACAAGAGAATGATGGATTATTATTAAGCTAAGATGCAAAAAAAAAAAACACGATTTTTTTCCCGCTGTAAACTATTGCCTAAACACTGAGACAACTGACTGACAGAGCAGGTGGGTGGGTGGATGATTAGATTCCCAGAACAAATCTTAATCTCGTTAAACATAATCAGAAAATTGATTAAGTGTTTTATCAGGAAAGCTCGTTTCTTCTCAGAAGTAGATTCTGAATTACATCAACTAAAAAGGTTGTGTCCTAGACTAGATTTAGAATGTCTTTTCTCTTACAGGGATTCAAACCTTTTTGTCCCCTGCTGACATCTGGGCTCCATTCTAAGGATCCCATGTCCCAGTGGCATCTATTCCATAGAAGCACCACAGAAGCACCTCCATAGGAGCAGCCCCTGTCCATTCTGTCCTCACTCTCCAAGAAATGGGAATTGTTCTCACTTTGCAAAACCCAGGCTCCTTCTTTGGGCCCAGTATGATCACCCTCACCTTGTCTCAGAGAGATCTCTTCTTGACTCACTTCCCACCATCCACATTGACCCCCTTTCTATTCTTCAGAACTGTCAAGCTCTTTTGTGTTTTGGGCTTCTGCACTTTCTTGTACCTCTGCCTGCAGGGATCTTCCACAGTGTTGGCTCCTTCTCACATTTAGGGCTCAGTTCAATGACACCTACTCACAGAGGCTTTCTCTGGCCAAGTTACCTGTCTCGTTTTATCCTGCTTACTTCCTTCATGGCACTAAGCAGCACCCACCCATATGTTGTCACTTATTCATGCCCTTTTCTCTTGTCTGTATTCCCTACCAGATTGTGAGATGCACACAGGCAAGAAATCTGTCTGCATTGTTCATTCCATTGGCCAAATGGTCTGTAACATATAGTAGACTCTCAATAAATTGTTGGTGAATCTTGAAATGTTGAATTCATATATATTGGTGAACACTATAAATATATGAGGGACCGTGGCTCAGAGAGTTGGGTAATTGATATAAGATTACACAACTTTAAGTGGTGGAATGAAGAAACTAATTTGACTCACTCCAAACCCTCTACTCTTCTCACTCTTCCTCTTTGTCTTGTTTATCTCTTAATCCTAGGAGTGCTCAACCCTTTTTTGTTGTTAGCTATCCTCATTCTGTGGGCCTGACCACGCAAGAGCTAGTTTACCTTGACCTAGAGGATATAAATCCCTTCTGATGCTTTGGGTCCCATGGACAGCTCAGTTGGCTCTAAGCTGATTGCCCTTCTTTCCAAAGCACAAGATGTTCACTGGGCAGCCCCAAAGCACCTCTTCTTTCCCACCTTAGAAGCCCTTCATTCCATACTTGTGCAACAATCATCAAACACCTTGTCTGGGCCAGGTCTGTCCTAGGAGCCACAATGCTGTCCTTGCTTCTCCTAGTGAGGCTTTCTGTCTCTGCACTGCTCCATCTGATTGCCTTTTTAGTTTCTCTAAACACAAATAAGTCAATAATATTTTCTATCTTTTCTCTTATTAGCCCTTTTCCTGCTGAATCTCAGATCCTGCTCACACCTGCCTATTCCTGTCCCTGGGTTAGGCAGAAAACAATCTATCCTAGTTCAGTACAAGCATTAGCATATCAAAAACTCCAGGTTACATTGTGGTTACTCCCACTCAGTACAGCACCTGAGACTCAAATTCCAACAGATGTTGAGGCAAATGGTTGCATATATTACATTTCCATATAAGGAGCCTGGTGTGATACAGACACACAAGCCCTATAACAAAATCTCCCCAACCTTTCTCTGCAAACCCCAACCCAAAGGTACTGAGGAGGCAGGTTGAACTTGCCTGGCCTTGCCTTGTCTCAGATGCTAGTCCAGGACAAGTCTAAAATTATCCACACCCCCTCCCACTGCTAAAACTCAGCTGGAGCAGTGGCAGCATGGGGCCCAGCTGCTTTTAGAAACCACCTCTTTGTGGCTTAGTGCTGAGCAACAGAAACAGGTGATGGAAACCGGGCCCGGAAAGAAGACCCGGATCAAGTTTAGAAGCTGGAGTCAGGATGCCAGATCCAGGGACCAGGGATGCAAATCCAGGCTGATGTGGTCATGGTCGGTCAAGGAGAAACAGCTCAGAAACAAGCCGGAACTGTCCAAGCTTATTACAATGCTGAAGTCGGGGGAAGGAGGTGAGGAGTACAGAGACAGAAGGGAGCAGATATGTACTGGTACACACCGTGTTCCAGTTGACTTATATATGGCATCACATTGAGCCTCATTAGTAGGTACTATTATTTTGCCTCTTATACCATTAACTAACTGGAGTGTCAGAGATGTTCAGCAACTTAGCTAATGTTGTACAGCTAGTCGACAGCAAAGCAGGGATTCAAACCTTAGCCTATTTAACATAAAGCCCGACATTTTTCTCTATGTTGTCTCCAGGAGTAGCAGGGAAGGGGATTTCAAATGCACCTACAACCCAAGAGAATGGCCCACCCATTCACTTCATCAATATTTCTCATCCTGGGTCAATTCCTAATCACCTGAGGAGCCTGGAAAAAGATGCCAGTTCTTGGGCCTCATCACCCAGAGGTTCTGAGTTAATTATTCTGGGGTGGGGCCTTGGAATAGCTATTTCACAATATTCACAGAGATTCTTTTGTGTGGCTCAGGTCAAGAATCACGCTGTATGCTTTGTTGTTGCCCAGCTCTCTTGGGCAAGCTAGAGAAGTAGGGTGGCTGTAGATAGTTATACTTAACTCACCTGGGTTCCACAGCAGACAGACAAAACATTCGGCCAGTGATGGCACATTTCCACAGAAGCTTCTCTGCTTGAAGGTGGTCTCAAATTCTGAAGTCAGGTAATAAATTAAAACAGCATTCCCACAAAGAAAGATCAGAGGCCAGGAGTCTGGGATCTTGGGATTTTATAAAGAAGAAATGTTCAAAGAAAACAGGAATAGGATCAGTGCCACATGTCATTCTAATGTGTCACTGTACCCCTTTCTCCAACCTGCTGCTAGAAACATCTAAGGAAGAAAAGAGTCCCTCAGTGTGGCAGGTGGGGCTCCACCAAGATGAGTCCACCTCTGATTGCACTCAAGGATGTCTGCCCTGAGAGGCTTAGCTGACAACTTCCATACACATTGGCACCTAATATTGTACATTTGCTGTTCTTTTGTTTCTAATTGTTTCATGTTTAATTGCTTCAAGTGCAGTCCTGTCTGAACCTTGGAGGACAGGATCTGTGCCATGTAGGAGATAGAAAATGACATCTGAAAAAGCTCTGCTATCCTGGTTATTACATCTGTAGGTCCTCTTGAATGCATACTGGTGTCATCTTGGGAACTTTAAAAACCACGAATGTCTGTGTCCCAATCCCTGAGAATGTGATTTAATTAGTATGGGTTGTAGCATGAGCATGAAGACTTTTCAAAGCTCCTCAGGTAGTTCTAATGTATACCTAAGGTTGAGAATGAAAATTTAAAGAATAACAAAGCACGATGTGGAAAAGACAACAATGGTATGTCTGAGAGGGAAAAAAATGGCTTGGCTTGATTTATTTTTGCTAATTTATATTCTTCATGTATCTATATTGATTATTTAATTTTTAAAAGGAAAACCGAAACAAAAATTAGGCTGAATGAGGTATTCCTAAGTTTTCTACTTTTTCTGGGATAGATCACTGATGATAAACTATACTAAATTGAGATGGGTCCTAGTTAGACACTACTCTCACTCATTCACTATTGAGTGACTACTATGTTCCACATGAGGGACACTGGACATATAAGAGTGAATTTCACAAGCACTATCCCTGCTCTTCACTTAGTGGGAAATATTAGCCATCAAACAAGCAAATATCATAATCTGACTTCAAGGACATGTTCTAGTAGGTACAAACTTCTGAGTATTACGTTGTTTTGTAAGTAACTATAATAAAAATTGCAACAATCTGGTCTATACTTCCCATCCTGTGCCCAAGGCAAGCAATACTTATTGATTATGTCAACCTTTTCTGCAGAAGCTCCATATCCTTTTCAGCACTGCTAGGAAAACGGTGAGATGCAAGATAATTCATAGCAAAGAGCTATAAATTATTTTGTTGAAGATAAACTAAGTAACTCAAAATGTAACTGCCTTTGGTATGTCCATATAGGCCTTTTGAACCAAATCTCTTATAGATAACATCTATAAACTCTGGACAAAATATGAGACCAACTGGTTGAAGACACTGGAGAGAGAACAAAAGCAAGTAGAAACTAGAGGAGAAATAACAATTGGGAGAAGAGTAAGTTTTATGAGGTGAGTTTTCTGATTTACAGCTTTCAGTCTAAGAACAGGGCCCTGTGTGCAATATACAAGGCAGAGAAGAAGCATTACATTTCATGAATAAGCTCTGCTTAGATATCTGACTGACCCTTGAGGCATATATGTAAGGAACAGACTTTAAGAAGCCCAGGTAGGGCTTAAAAAAACCGAACTGAAATTTCAGTTGCTACCAGGGGAGAGAGAGTTTTGGAGTTTGTGTTCAGCCACTTTAAAGTCCTAATTAAAGAAAAGTCATATCATTCATTATAACAAGGATATGCTCCAAAATTATCCAACATAAAACAAAACAGGAAAACATGACTTGTTTAAGGAGAAAGAACAATCGACAGGGACCAACTCCAAGATGACCTAGAAGCTGGAATTAGCAGACAAGAATTCTTAAAAAGTCATTGTAACCATGCTCAAGTACATAAAAGAAAATATGTTCACAATGAATATAGAAATAGAGAATATAGAAAATCTTAGCAGAGATATAGAAACTATGAAAAAGAACCAATAAGAATATGAGAACTAAAAAAGACAATATCTAAAATAATAACTCAGTGGATGCTTTTGACGACACAAGGGAGATGAAAGAATAAAGAGTCAGTGGAGTAGAAGATAGATCAGCAGAAATGATCTGGATAGATCAGCAGAAATGATCCAGATGGAGAAACAGAGATTTAATATTAATAAATGTGCAAAAACTTAGGGATATTTGCAGCAATACCAAAAGGTCTAATATGCATATAATTGAAGTTCCAAAAGGAGAGGAGAGAGAATGATCCAGAAACTAAATTTAAGTAAATAATGGGTGAAAAGTTCACACATTTGGTAAAAGACATATATGTGCAGATTCTGAAACCTCAAGAAACATCAAGGAAGACTAATATCAAAAATAAAACAAAAATAAAAACACCTAGGCATGTCATAGTCAAACTGCTGCAAATAAATCACAAAAAGAAAATAATGAAAACAGTCAGAGAAAATGACATTGCCTGAATCATTTCAAAACCCACTAACAATTATTTCATAACCATTGATATCTCATCAGAAACAATGGAGCCCAGAAGGCAGTGGATCAACATTTTTAAAGCACTGAAAGAAAAAGAATCTATCAACCAAAATTTTATATCCAGTGAAAATGTCCTTGATAAATAAAAATTAGATAAGACACCTTTAGAACAATTTTTTACTTGCATGGCATGGAATGCAGGGTAATGTAAAACAAAACCCAATAGAGACTCAATTACTCAGGAAAGAGTAAAATGCATTAGATGGTAAATATGTGTAACTATGAAGTGCTATTATTCTGCTTAGTTAGCTAAAATACGATTATTTCAAGAACAAATATGACATTATATTGTGTAGTTTATAGCACATGTAAAGAAGTATATATGATAACAATAGCATAAAGGATGAGGAGGGGGCACTCAATGAACCAAAATGGTTGCAAGATTTCTACATATTTATGTGAAGTGTACAATATTAACCCCAAGTAAACTGTGAAAAGTAGAAAATATATATACATATACATATTTAATCTTAAAAGCAATCACTAAAGATGTAATGCAAAGAGGTATACCTTAAAAGCCTGTAGATAAGTTAAAATGGAATTTTAAAATATACTTAATCCAAAAGAAACCCAAAGGGAAAAACAGAGGGATAAAAAGCCAAAGAAGCAAGCAGAAAACAAATAGTAAAGTTGGATTTAAGTCTAACCAAATCTCAGACCTCAATCCAACCATGTCGATAATCACATTAAATGATAATTAATTAAACATACCAAATGAAAATAAAATATTCTTAAAATGAAATTTTTTAAAAACACACCGACTCAATTATATGCTGTCTGCAAGAAATCCATTTTGAACATAAAACCACCAATAGTTTGAAAGTAAATGGATGAAAAAATAATACTGCATGTATAGTAAGCATAAGAAAGCTGATTGGCTTAGCAGGGCATGGTGTTGAGTGCCTGTCATCCCAGCTACTCAGGAGGCTGAGGCAAGAGAATCGCTTGAACCGGGAGGTAGAGGTTGCAGTGAGCTGAGATTGTGCCACTGCACACCCCAGCCTGGGTGACAGAGGAGACTCCACCTCAAAAAAAAAAAAAAAAAAAAAAAGAAAGCTGATTGGCAATATTAATATCAGATAAAGTAGACTTTAAAATAGAGTGTATTAACAAAAATAGAGGGACATTGCATAACGATAAAAAGGTCAATACATCAGGAAGAAGTAACAATAATAAAAGTGTATGTATCCAATAACAGAGGTTCAAAATAAAGGAATCAAAGCTTCACAGAATTAAAAGGAAAAATAGAAAATGCCACAATCACAGATGGAGAATTGAACATCCTACTCGCAGCAACTGATGGAACAATTGAATAAAAGCGCTGTGATGACACAGATCTGAGCAACACTATTATTGTGGGTTAAATTATGTCATCCTAAGAAGATATATTGAAGTCCTAACCCTCCAGTCCTTCAGGGTGTGACATTATTTGAAGGGCCTTTACAGAGGTAACAAAGTTAAAATGAGGTATTAGAGTGGGACCATAATTAATTCTTATAAAAAGAGGAAATTTGGACACAGGCATAGGCTGTGGGAAGGAAGATGATGTGGGAGGGAAGATATTGTGAAGACATACTGGGAGAAAGCCATGTGAAGATGAAGTCAGAGATTGGAATGATGAAGTTGCAAGCTAAAGAATACCAAGGATTGCCAGCCATGACTAGAAGCTAAGAAGGGTAAGGAAGAATTTTACCCAAAATCTCAAAGGAGCATGGCTATGTTGATACCTGATTTTGTTGCCAGAAAAGGGATTCCAGAACCCAAGAAATGACTCTTGGATCTCAGGAAGGAAGGAATTCAGGGCAAGTTGCAGAGTGCAGTGAAAAGAGGTAGTTTATTGAAAGCTACTCAGTTACAGAGTAGGGCATCCTAGTAAGCAAGCAGAGGAATGCACCATCTTAACATACACTACTGCAAGTTTTCTTTAATTCTTTTTAATAGGGGTTTTGTCTATGTAAAGACTAAATTAAGTTATGCCTACATGACAAAATTTATTATTCTATTGATTTAAAGAAAACTATCCTTGACATTTTAGTGTGTTAAGTACACCAAAGCATAACTATAATTATCTTGAAAGCATATATTTTTATGGGTATTGGGACATCTGGACCTTTTGTTGTTGTAGGAGTTTGTCCTTGCAGGCATTACCAAGCTGCTTCCTTAGCTGTAAACATCTTAGGACCGTGGGTCATGACTGACAAGGAATGTGTCTTGCTAGTTTTAAGATGGAGTTGATTTTAAAATGGCATTACTCTGGCTCTTCCAGGCTCCTGCTTCCCTAACAATTTCAGACTTCTAGCATCTAGAATAGTGAGACAATAAATTTCTACTCTTTAAGCCACTCAGTTTGTGGCAATTATATGGCAGCCCTAGAAAGCTAATACAACTATCAGTCACTTTGATCTGATTGATATTTATAGAATACTGCACCCAACAACTGCAGGATACATATTCTTTTAAGTATACATGATATGTTCATCAAGATAGATCATGTTCTGGGCCATAAACTTAAAAGAATTGACATCATACAGAGTATGTCCTCTAGCCACACGGAATTAAATTAGAGATGAATAAGCGATTAAGAAAAATCCTAAATTAAACCACATACTTCTAAATAATCCATGGATTAAAATAAATCACAAGGAAAGCTAGGAAATATTTTGAATGGAAAGATAATAAAATACATTTCAAAATTGTGGAATGCAGCTAAAGCAGTGCTTAGGGGGAAATTTTAGCTTTAAATCAAATAATATATTAGAAAAGAAGAACATCTAAAGCCAAAGACCCATGACTTTACATTAAGAATCTAGAAAAAGAAAAGCAAAATAAACCCAAAGTAAGTACAAGAAGAAAAACAGAAAAAAATTAACAAAGCTGGATGATATATCTTTGAAAAGTTAACAAAGTTGACAAATTCTTAGGTAGACTGATCAAGAAATAAGCAGAGAGAACACAAGTTACCAACATCATAAATGAGAGGGGGGTTTAACATTCAGAAATGTATGCTATTAACACTAAAGAATAACAAAGGAAAATCATATAGTCACTTCAGTAGATTCAGAAAAACATTTAATAAATTCAATGCCTTTATGATTAAAATTCAGGATATTTGAAATAGAAGGTAACCTCCTTACTTTGATAAAGAGCACTTACAAAAGACCTTCAGCTAACATAATGTTTAATTACAAAATATTGAACACTGTTTCCCTAAAGTTGGGAGCAAGTCAGGAATGCCCAATCTCACCACTTCGTTTAACAATGGACGGGAGGACTTAAGCATATTTTAAAAATTAAAACCTGCCAGGTGTGGTGGCTCATGCCTATAATCCCAGTGCTTTGGGAGGCTGAGGCAGGCAGATCACGAGGTCAAGAGATTGAGATCATCCTGGCCAACATGGTGAAACACTGTCTCTACTAAAAATACAAAAACTTAGCTGGGCATGGTGGCATGTGCCTGTAGTCCCAGCTACTCGAGAGGCTGAGGCAGGAGAACCACTTGAAACCGGAAGACAAAAGCTGCAATGAGCCGAGATGGCACCACTGCACTCCAGCCTGGTGACAGAGCAAGACTCTGTCTCAAAAAAAAATTAAACCCAAAAGGCATACAATTCGTACAGTTCCGAATGGAAAAAGCAAATATAAAACTATCTCTATGTTAGACGACATAAGTATTCACACAGAAATTCCTATTTTATTGACATAACAAGTACTTACTTATTAAGTGAATTTAGCAAAATCATAGGATATCAGATTAATATACAAAGGTCAATTGCATTTTTATGTATTAGCAGCAAAGAATTGGACAGTTAAATTTAAAAAATAATTTTATATTAGTGTCAAAAGCAAAATATCTGGGAATAAATTTAGCAAAAGACATGCAAAACCTCTATACTAAAACAACAAAATATTGCTGAATAAAATTGAGGATATAAATCAATGGGGAGATAAATCATGTTAATGGATTGAAAAACTCAGTATTGTTAAGATGGCAATAATTACCAAATTGATCTAAAGATTCAATAAAATCATAATCATAATTCTACCATTCCTTTTGGTTAAAACTGACAAGATGATTCTAAGAACCTAGAATATTTAAAGAAGTCTTGAAAGAAGAAATTTAAGTTGGATGATGTATTAATCTGTTCTCACACCACTATAAAGAACTACCTGAGACTGGGTACTTTATAAAGAAAAGCAGTTTAGTTGAGTCAGTTCCACAGGCTGTACAGAAGCATGGCTGTGAGGCCTCAGGACACTTAACAATCATGGCAGAAGGTGAAGGGGAAGCAGACACATCTTACCATGGTGGAGCAGGAAAAAGAGAAAAGGGGAGGTGCCACACACTTTTAAGCAATCAGATCTTGTGAGAACTAACTCACTATCATGAGAAGAGCAAGGGGAAGATAAGAGGGAAATCTGCCCCCATGAGCCAATCACCTTCCACCAGGACCTCCTCGAATTTGATATGAGATCACATGACTCACATTGTTGGACGTCAAGACTTACCCTAAAGCTATAGTAATCAAGAGAGTCTGCAACTGGTATAAAGATCAACAAACAGATTGATGGAAAGAATAAGGAACCCAGAAATAGAAACAGACACATACTTATACATGTATTTTATTTTCAACAAAGGTGCCAAAGCGACATAATTTTGAAAGGAAGTCTTTTCAACAAATGGTGTCAAAATAACTACATTTTATATGGAAACAAATTAACCTTGCTTTAACTTATGCCATCCACAAAAATTAATTTGTGATGGACCATAGACCTAAATATAAAAGCTAAAATTTAAAAAACTTCTAGAAGAAAATGTAGGAAAATGTCTTTATGACTTTGAGGGAGGTAAAAACCAAAAAAGCAAAAATATTATAAATTAGATAATCAAAATTTAAAGAAACGAAAAGCAGCATAGAAACATCATTAAGAAAATGTATAGACAAACCACAGGACAGAAGAAAATATTTGCAAAACTTACCTTAAAAAGTATTGGTATCTGGCTAGGCATGGTGGCTCATGCTAATAATCTCCACACTTTGGGAGGCCAAGGTAGCTGGATTGCTTGAGTTGAGGAGCTCAAGATTAACCTGGGCAATATAGCAAAACCCTGCCTCTACTAAAAATACAAAAATTAGCTGGGTGTGATTGTGTCTACCTGTAGTCCTAGCTACTCAGGAGATTGAGGTGAGAGGATCACTTGAGCCTGGGAGGTCAAGGCTGCAGTAAGCCATGATCACACAACTTCACTCTTACCTGGGCAACAGAGTGAGACCCTCTCAAAAAAATAAAAAAGTATGGGTATCCATGACATACTAAGAACTTCTAAAACAATAATAAAACAATTTTAAAATGTTTTAAATGGTCAAAAAATTTGGACACTTCACAAAAGGTAGTAAGTGAACGGTCAATAGACACGTGAAAAACATGAAATATCTTTAGTCATCAAGGAAATGCAAATTAGAACCACAATGAGATGCCATTCCACATCTATCAGTGTGGCTAAAATTAAAGGCTGACAACACTAAATGTTGGTGAGGACATGAAGCAATTAAAGCTTTTATACATTGGTGGTGGAAGAGGAAAATTACATAAGAGTGTTGGAAAAGATCTTGCAATTTTGTATAAAATTGTATATAGCTACCCTAAGAACCAACAATTTCACTCTTATGTATTTACTCAAGGGATATGAAAACAAATGTTCACAGGGATATGTGCAAAAATGTTCATATTAGCTTTATTCCTAATAGCCCTAAGCTGGAAGCCCAGGTATCCATTAATAGAATACTGGCATATTCATAGAGTAAAATACTATTCAGCAATGAAAAGAAACCAACTTCTGATACAAGCAACAACATGGATGAATGAACCCCCAAAACATGCTGAGTGCACAAAAATTTGCATGAAAGAATACAAATTGTATGGTTCCATTTATATGAAATACTAAAACAGGCAAAACTAATCTATGGTGAAAATCACCAGAAGATTGGTTATCTCTTGGGATGTTGAGGTAGGAGTTTGCTGGGAAGGGACATAAGGAAACTTTCCAGAGTGATGGTTATGTTCTGTATCTTGGGAGTTTGGATTGCACAGGTGTATGTGTCTAGAGGAACTCAGGAATGATACAGTTAAGATCCGTACATTGCACTGTATACAGATTTCATCTGAATACAAACAAAGAAATTGTAAATAAATATTGAACTCTGGCTAATAATATTGAGGTATTTGGGGCGAATAAAGTAATGTCTGAAACTTATTTTGAAAGACAATAACAAAAATAATTAAATGAGTTGCTGGATGGATAGAGAAATGAGCAGAGAATCAACATGGGATAAAACTAATGTAGTAAAATGTTAATTGAAGAAACCTGGTGGTAAGTATATAGGTGTTCACTGTACAATTCTTCTGACTTTTCTCTAAGTTTGAAAATTTTAATAGACTTTTGAGAACAAAAAACTAATTGAAGACAATTGGCAGATTACCTATTGGGTTGAGTCTTGGCCTTAGGAAAAGACATGAGAGTCTAGCTCATAGGCAAAGGAGGCTCCTGGGGGGCAAAGGAGGCTCCTGGGTCCAGCAATTGGCCTTCTTTGCTCCATTCTAACTTTGGTGATGAACCTAGAGGCTGAGACAGAGCAAATAACCAAGTTCTTTTGCATTCTACAAGACCCACTGGCTCATGCTCTCTCCAAATACCTCACCAACAAGATGGTGACTTTAAGCATTCTCAGCAGATCTATTCTAGAGACCTGGAATGGAAAAGGACTGACACCATTCGCTCTCCTTCTGTTGAGCACCTGCTGTATGGTACTCTCTGTGCTAGGTTTCAAGGACATTATGACGAACCAGATAAAAATGACTTCTGCCTTCATTGTTCTTATCACTGATGAAACACTGCCCTCTTCTACTCCTATCATTATTCACACCCCAAACAAAAGATTTGCAAGTTCCCTTTGTAAGTCATTTTGACATGTCTCAAATCTGTGATTTCAAAAATCTCTAATGTTGGATCTGAATACCTCTATCTAAATAGAAAGGGCATTTTTTCTTGTTTTAACCTCTCTGGAGTGAAACTTGACACAAGAAAATCTCAAAGCCTCAAAATAGCTCAGCAAGAAATTAGATACAAGCCTAATGACCCAGAGTCCCCTTATACTCCCTGAAATAGAAGCCTGGGAGAAAGGGCAGCTGGCCACTGAGCTCAACCCTCTGCCCCACTTCCAACAGAGATCACACTCATTACCATTCCTTTCCCTAGCACCCCAGCCAGAACTCTCGTCCAAAGTTTAGACCAAGGACTTGGCATCAAGAGTAGGTGATTGGCCCACTGGGTAGCTTGAAATGACCTTGAATCCCATGTTCAAATCCAATTCCTCCAGCCTCACCTTTAACATACAGGAAAAAAAAAAAATCCTGTCTCTTTCCCCAAATCCTTCTGTTTAGAATGCAGGCATGATTTGAACTGATATGTTAATATTACAAATGACCCCATATTGAATGAGTGGCATTATATACAACAAAAAGAAAATAAAAATTGGTTGCATTTTTGAGAAAGGCTGTCACACTTTTTCCTATAGCAACTAACCTCTTTTCTTAACTGAATATTTTTCCCTTTGCAAAGTCCAGTCACCTATTTGTCGCCTTTGCTTACAAATTCATAGCTCTGAAAATTTCTTAGCAAGATGGTCATTTCCAGCTTCTTATGACCCCTCCTTCTGGTTGAAATACCTTCGCTTCTTCTTCCTCCCTGCCTCCACTTCCCCAATAATTTTCACCTCTCAGAAAGTCTAAACATCTGTTTTCCTTCCCTAGAGTGCTGTTTTTCAGAGTTGGAGTTGGGGGAGATAATGACATGACTCAAGGAAATAAGTGCATAATTTTTCTTTCCCTGGTGCCAGTTAAGGCAATTGGTGCCTTAGGATTTTCTGAAGTTCTTTGAAAACAACAGGGTTAGTCAGATTCCAGCAATTTACCTTCTGAAGGCTGAGCATGTCTGGGCAATGGCTGCATAATTTGGATGGAGTCATCACTGATGAAGCGGAGTTGGCTCAGCCAGGCAGCACTCGTTGCTCTTTTTAAACTCCACGGCACCAGGGATGAAGTCACCTTTCTTCTTTTAAACGAACACATTTGCTCTGTGAGTCCCTGTCACTTCTGTTAGAACTTAGTATTTTTTCCACTGCCGGTCACCAGGACTTCTCACAGGTAAGAAAATTCTTATTTAGTGGATTTCGCTCTAGGGAACCTTGACATGAGGGGGGGACTTTGGAAGGCATCTATGGGCAGAGTTGGAGTTAGATCAAGAAATACTCCATTGGGTGGGGAGAGTGGCTGTTTCCATGGCAGCTGGTCCCCACCTGGTGGGGTGGCAGACCATGGCTAGGCAAAGTCAGCTTTGAGCTGCAGTGGTGGGCTCCCACAGGGGGCATGGGAATCTAATTGGGGCTTGGTGTTAGGTGCCTATTCTAAGAGTTGTATAATGAGCATGTTAGTGAAGCAGCTATAAGTGGACTCTTGGGCTAGAGCCATCCATACTCCCTTTGCCTTCCTGCTGACTGGGTAGACCCTTAGAGGGTTGATCCTTATAAAAGATGTGCGGAAAAGCAGCTCTCTGGAGAGCCTTGATTTGCTGTTTAGCTGGTGTGAATGCTTCCCTTCTTTCTCAGGAGTGTAGCAGGAAACAAAGGGGCCCAGGATCCCTGTTCTGACATGCAGGTACCTTGTTCAAACAATGGCTGTGCTGCTGCATGTCGGGCAGAAGTGTACAAACACATCTTAGTGCCTGACCCTATGAGTTCTTCCAAGAAAATGCACATGAGATCTGTGTGTGTGTGTGTGTGTGTGTGTGTGTGTGTGAAGGCAGACCCTGTGCTCCAAGAGACCACTAAAATCTCCCTGCAACACTTTCTATGAGTTATGTGAGTCTCTGTCACTGATTGAATCATATAGCTCTTATTAGCTTTGGAAGGCTCAATAAAGACATCTTGTTTATGACAGAGGTGCCTGCAGGATGATAAATGGCTTTTGGAAAGAGAGTTGAACCACTGTCAAATGAAAACGTTGAGAATTGCAGAGCCCTTTATTTCTTGGCACAGAACCCTGCCACATATAGTATTTGGCACAATCATCTATAACCCATACAGGGAGCAAAGACTCTCATTTAGATAAGAGATATTTGCCTTGTTTTAAATGCAATTGCATACTGGCTGCCAGTGCCTAGTTATACATTCACCTCAGATTAGACCATATCCAGAATTCATCCTCACCTGAAATCTGCTCCCCGTTCTGTGTCCCCTAGGTCAGTAAAAAGTTCCTGGTGGTAGATTTCTGGATTTCACCCTAAACACCCCTCCAAACTTCCTCACATTTTCACATCTGATTTGGGAACACATTCAGCAGATTCAAACTCCATATTATCTCTCAAATCCATCCACTTCTCCCCACCTCTGCAGATATTACCCTAGTTTAAAGCCCTTATTTTCTTCTAGGAATACAGAAACCTCACATCTGGGCCTCCTCTTTCCAGTCTTACCTCCCAGCAGCAGCCAGAATGATGGTTCTAAAATAATTGATCAGCACCTGCACAATCCAATCAATCACCAGTCTGTTGAGTCAGTCTTCTTAATATCTCTCCAAATTGTTTACATCTCTCTACCCTACCACTACTACCTTGGTCTAACCCATCAACACACTTTATCTGAGTTACTGCAGTATCCTCTCAGCTGGTCCCCCCTGCTACCAGGCTCACTTCACTCCTAGTATAAGACATTCAAGCT
Source organism: Papio anubis (assembly GCF_008728515.1). Taxonomy (NCBI): domain Eukaryota; kingdom Metazoa; phylum Chordata; class Mammalia; order Primates; family Cercopithecidae; genus Papio; species Papio anubis. Next base: position 39,737,281 of record NC_044987.1, on the reverse strand, counting down.
TCTTGTTTTACCAAGCTTTCTAAGGACATTTTTACCAGAGTAGAACTTGAAATGCTTATTACTCTATTTGGAGTTCAGAAGCATTAGCATTTTATGACTCTTGTAGGTGCTTGAAGGAGAGAGGCTAGAGTGCGAGAGGATGGGGAATGTAGAGAGCAGTGGGAAGGCAGCCTGAAGAATGCGTAAGCCTCAGACCTTAGAACCATGTGGGTCTTCATTTGAATCCCAGCTTCTCCACCTCCCAGTATGACTTGGACCAAATGTCTAAACCTTCATGAGGCTCATTTCCCTCAACTGTGAAATGGAAATAATACCTGCTTCATTAGGTAAATAGAAGAGTTAAATGAGAACATTTATGGAAGGCTCTAAAACATAGCAATTAAGAAATTTTAGTACCTCTCCTTCTTTCCTTCACTTTTAAGTGTTATAATCTCTAACTACCACCTATCTTGTCAGTATTCATGTGTATGTGTTTAAAACTATCCGTAGTTTGCATAGTAGGAAGAAGGAGTGGCAAAGAAATACATGAGAACTCTCTTAAGAAACTTGCAGTTTACTTAGGGAAATAAAGTCAACCTAAACAGCACATGTATAAACATCTATAAAACAAGCAATCTGTGATTGTAATGTGTGTAGTAATACCAATTGAGTACATAACCAGGAAAGGCCTGAGTAAACAGGTCTGCAAATACCTGCGGACACAGTGTAAATAGATCTATATCAAGCAGTTTTAGGGTTAGACTACTCAGAGATTTAAAAATCGTTGGTTGATGTAAAACTTTCAAAAAGGACTTGTATATTTAGAATGGCTTAAGGACGTGCAGATTAGTGTTTAAAATGACTACACACTCATTCATTAATCAAGCATTTATTGAGTGCCTACTCTGTGCCAGCTCCTAGACTATATAAATTCTTTGCTACCCTTCCCACAATAAATTAATGCTAATTCTCCACCTCTTAAATAAAGGCTAACCTTAGGGACTTGGTTGACCAATAGAATGAGAAGGTGGCAACATTCTGGGACAACCACAGCTAGGTTCTATGAAGGTTTACATCTTCCTCCTGGGTTTCTTGTCTCAGTCACTCTGGGAAAAGCCAACTACCATGTAGAGTCATGTGCTAGTAAACTGGCTCTCTGGAGAAAAAAAAAAGTTCCCTGATTTGCAGTGTTTGCCAACTTTCATGGTGTGAATACTCCCACTATGGCTTCCAAAATGATAGCACTGAACACAGGTTTGGGAGGAGATATGCAGAATCAGCTCTTATAAGCCAATACAAGCTGGCCCAAGCCCATGACTGTCAATTACTCTGAGACCAGCATACTGTGAGAAAGTCCAAGCTGGCCACACGGAGAGGCTACAAGGATTGAATCCCAACCAGTCCTCAGATTTTCCAGCCATTCAAACTTAGGCTTCAGACATGTAAGGAAAGAAACTTTTAAATGACTCCAGACCCCACAACTATCTGACTGCAACTATATGAGAGACCCTGAATGAGAACCACTCAGCTCAGCCCACTCAGCCCACAGAACACTGAGAGATAATAACCATTTGTATTAATTAAGTTTGGGGGTGGTTTTTACGCAGCATTAGATAAAGGGAACAAGGTGGTAACGTTGATTACTCTGAAGCCAGCTGAGATTAAGCCCCTGAGGTGGTGTCAGGAATAGAAGAATCCAACCAGGTAGTTCTTTGTCCTTGCGTATTTCCTGGCCTTATACCACTTACGCAAATGTTTTGGTTAAAAAGGCTGGAGAAAGAGACTCATTTACTAACTCGTTTTGCCATTATAATAAAATCAGGGAAAAAGCATCTCTCACACTCACACATACATTCTTCTCTCATCATCTGCCTCCATACCTACCCACCCAACTCTCCTCATACAAGGCTCTGCTGAAGATCTGCCTTGCCTGCTATATTGGCTGTGCCCCATCCTCCACATGGAATTTGTTAGGAGAAGGAGGTAGAGCAGAGTCAATATGAAATCAGGGAACTGCCCAGAGGTGCCACTTGAGGCCTGGTGGAAAGCACCTGAAGCCATGAAAAAAGAGTAGCAAAGAGGAGGATTTTAAACAGGCTTTGGTGAAGACACATAGACTATTCGTTAAAGGTATGAATTTTGAAGTCGGATGACCCGGGTTCCTATCAGAACTCTGACATTTTCTAGTTGCTGACCTTGGGAAAGTATCTAGACATACCTTCTCAGTTTCTTCCTCTTTAAAATCTGGATAGTAATGCCATCTCACAAAGTTCGCGTGACGATTCTGTTTGTAGATTATATTTGTGGAGTGCCTAATACATCTGTGTTATGTAAATGAACAACAGCTAACAGTGGCAGTAGTGACAGCACTGGAGCGGTACTAATGATACTGTTGTTGCAAGTCCCAAAGCCACAAGCTCCCTGGCAAACCCAGAGCTTCAGTCAGTCAGTCACACTACAGGTGCCTGAGATAAGCGTTCAATAAGTACTTATATCACACTGAATATTCACATTCTGAATGTCTCTTCTACTGTCATTTTTTTCCCCTTTTTGCCCCTAAATGCATTTCCAAAGGCTTAAAAACACACCTGTGCGTCCCATCCTCTGTATCTAAAACAACATGAACTGGGATTATGTTTTCTCATTTCTTGTGAGACCTCTTCTTACCTTCCAGTGTGTAGCAGGTAGTTGAATAGTTCAGTGCTCAATATATTATAACTATTTATTCCTATTTTTTAAGCTGTATTTAAGAAGAAACCGAAGTTAGATGACTTCTATGGGATCCAAAGCCCAAGGTACTCCAAAAATTTTAGGTTTACCAGTATACAGATAGATGCCACCACTTTGGTAGGTCAGGGTGAAGGATAAAATCACTCTTGAGAGCAAAATGTGAATATTCTCTTGCTTTATTCATACCTTGCGAATACAAAATTTTAATCTGTGTAATTTTTTTAAAAATTTTTTTGAGACGGAGTCTCTCTCTGTTGCCTAGGCCCGACTGCAGTGGCGCTATCTTGGCTTACTGCAAGCTCCACCTCCCGGGTTCACATCATTCTCCTGCCTCAGCCTCTTGAGTAGCTGGGACTACAGGTGCCCACCACCGCGCCCGGCTAATTTTTTGTATTTTTAGTAGAGACGGGGTTTCGCCATGTTAGCCAGGATGGTCTCGATCTCCTGACCTCGTGATCCGCCCGCCTCGGCCTCCCAAAGTGCTGGGATTACAGGCGTGAGCCACCGCGCCTGGCCTTGTGTAATTTTAATATATGAATTGATGTTTGACAGATGGGTCTCATTAAATTTATGTTTGGTCTAGTTGTGGATTTTGTAAACAAAGAATCATGCAAACACTCTGGCTATTAAAGAATAGCTGGCTTGTATAGTTTTTAAAAACATTACGAAATATTTATAGATTCATGAGTCTATGAGTGCCCCCTTCACCCAGCCTTCCCCACTGTTAACATTTACATAACTATAGTACAATATCAAAACCAGGTAATTGACATTGGTACAATCCACAGACCTTATCAGATTTTATCAGCTATCCATGTACACATTGTGCGTGTGTGCGTGTGTGTGTATGTGATTGTATACAGTTTTTATCATATTAGCTTCATGAAACTATTGCCACAATCAAAATATCACTAACTATATCATCACTGCAAGGTTTCTTTATACTTCCCTTTTAAAGCCATGGTCCCATCCCTAACCCTTTGAGACTATTAATCTGTTGTCCATTTATATAATTTTATTTCGAGAATGTTATATAATCATGCATGATGTAACCTTATTACAGTGGCTTCTTCCATTCAGCATAATAACCTTGAGATCTATCCAAGTTGTTATGTGTATCAATAGTTGTTTTCTTTTTGTTACTGTGTTGAATTGCATAATGTGGATTTACTACAGTTTGCTTAAGCATTCACTCATTTATCCATTGGAGGACATTTGGGTAGTTTCTAGTATTTGGCTGTTACAAATAAGGATGTTATGAACATTCATGTACAAGTTTTTGCGTGAACATACATTTTCATTTATTTAGGATAAATGCCTGAAAATATGATATCTGGGTTTTATGTTAAGTTTTTAGTTTCAAAAGAAACTGTCAGACTATTAATATTTATACAGAATGGCCATAATATTTTATGTTACCACCAGCAAAATATGAATAATAGAGTTTCTGCATTTTTGCCAGAATTTGGTGTTATCACTATTTTTTATTTTAGTCATTCTGATAGATGGATAGTGATACCTCATTGTGGTTTTAATTTGTGTTTGCCTAATGGGCAATGATGCTGACCATCTTTTCATGTTGTCATCTGTATTTCATCTTCAGTCAAATGTCTATTTATGCCTTTTGCCCCAATAAATGGGATAGCTGGCTAGCTATATGCAGAAGAGTGAAACTGTACCCCTGCCTTTTACCATATACAAAAATTCACTCAAGATGAATTAAAGATTTAAATATAAGACCTCAAACTATAAAAGTCCTAGAAGAAAACCTAGAAAATCAGTCTTGGCAAAGAATTTTTAGCTAAGTCCCCAAAAGCAATTGTAACAAAAAGAAAAATTGACAAGTTTGACCTAATTAAACTAAAGAGCTTCTGCACAACAAAAGAAACTAGCAACATAGTAGACAGACAACTTATAGATTGGGAGAAAATATTTTCAAATTATGCGTCTGACAAAGGTCTAATATCCAGAATCTCTAAGGAACTTAAACAAACAAGCCAAAACACAAATAACCCCACTATTATCTAATTGGATTGTTTTGTTTTGTTGTTGTTTTTCACTGTTGAGTGTTGTGAGTTCTTTATATATTCTAGATATAAGTCCTTTATTAGATGTATGTTTAGCAAATATTCTCTCCCACCCTGTAATTTTTTATTCTATCTTCTTGAAAGGGTTTTTCACAGAACAAGAGTATTTAATTTTCATAAAGTCCAATTTCTCAATTTTTCCTTTAATGGATTGTGCTTTTAGTGCAAAGCAAAAGAACTTTTTACCTAGCCCCAGTTCACAAATATTTTATATTTTTTCCTAAAAGATTTATAGTTTTATACTTCATGTTTAGGTATTTAATCTATTTTGAATTAATTTGTATGTAATATGTCAAGTTTAAGTCAAATTTAATTTTTTTTTTTTGTCTCTGTATGTCCGATTTCTCAAGCACCAGTTGTTTAAAAGGCTCCCCTTCTTTCTTTGGATTGGTTTTTCAGCTTTGTCAAGAAATCAACTGGGCATATTTGTGTGACATTATCTCTGGGTTCTCCATTCTCTTCCATTGATATGCCTATCTCTCTGACAATACCACACTCTCTTGAGTATTTGACTACTGTTATATAGTAAGTTGCGTGGGAGCTTTGTAATAAGCAATACACTAAGTAGAGTTATTCCTCCCACTTCAGGGTTATTTGTCAAAAGTTTTAGAGATCCTTGGGACCTTCACTTTCAACATAAACTTTAGAATAAGTTTGTCTCTATCTACAGAACCTTGCTAGGATTTTGATAGGAATCCTCTTAGACATGTAGTTTAATTTGGGGAGAAGTGACATTTTTATTAGGTTGAGTCTTCCAATCCTTTAACATGGGAAATTTCTGCACTTATATGGGTCTTGTTTTTTTTTTTTTTTAGGAACATTTCATAGTTTTCAATATACAGATTCTGTAGGTATTTTGTTGAATTTATACTAAGTACTTAACTTTCTTTGGAGCAATTGAAAATGGTATTGCATTATTAGACTTCAGTTTCCACATATACATTCTTAATATAGATAAATGCAATTAATTTTTATGTTAATATTAAATCCTGCAACTGTGTTGAACTCATTAGTTCTAGGTTGTTTCTTCTTCTCCTCCTCCTCCTCCTCTTCTCCTTCTTCTTCTTCTTCCTCTTCTTCCTCTTCTTCTTTTTCTTCCTTCTCCTTCTTCTCCTTCACCTTCTCCTTCTCTTTCTTCCCCTGTCCGTGCCCCTGCCCCTGCCCCTTCTCCTTCTTCTTCTTTTTCTTCTTGTAAATTCCTTGGGATTTTCTACACAGACCATCATATAATCTGCAAATAGGCATTGTATTTTTCCCTTTCTATTCTGTATGGTCTTTCTTTTTCTTGCCTTATTGCACTGGCTACACCTCTCAGTACTATGTTAAGTAAAAGAGATAAGAACAGAAATCCTTTCCAATCTCAAAGGAAAAGCATTCAGTCTTTCACCATTAAGTATGATGTTAAGAAATCTTTCCTTTATTCCTGCTTTGCTGAGAGTTTTTATCTTGAATGAGTGTTTGCTTTTGTTATATGCTTTTTGTTCAATGATCAGTATGATGATGTGATTTTTTTACATTAGTCTGTTGATATGGTGAATTGCTTTGAATGATTTTCAAATATTGAACTAGCCTTATATAGCTGAAATAAATCTCATTTGGTCATGGATTATTATTCTTTTTTAAACATTGATAGATTCAATTTAATGATATTTTGTTAAGGATTTTTGTATTACAGTTCATAAGAATTATTGATATCAATTTTTTCTTCTTTTGTACTGTCCTTGGTTTCATATCAAGGTAGTACTGGCCTCATAAAATGAGTTAGAAAGTGATTCCTTCTTTTCCATTTTGAAAAAGAGATTGTATGGCATTGGTGTTAATTCTTTAAATGCTTGGCAAAATTTTCCAGTGAAATAATCTGGACCTGGAAATTTCTTTTTGGAGAGATTTGTAATTATAAATTCAATTTTTCTAAATAGTTGTAGAACTGTTCAGATTATCTATTTCATCTTGGTTGAGTTTTCATTGTGATTTTTGGGAATTAGACCATTTCTTTGAAATTGTTGAATTTATGAGTGTAAAGTTGTTCATATATTTCATATTATTCTTTTAATGACTGTAAAATCTGTGGCAATATCTCCTGTTTGATATTGGTAATTTATGTCTTCTTTCTTTTGATCTTTACCAGTCTAACTAGAGAGTTATCAATTATATTAAATTTTCGATTAATAATCAGCTTTTTATTTCATGAATTCTATTTCTTTTCCTATTTCAGATTCATTTATTTCTGCTATTATCTTAATTTTTTCCTTCTGCTTGACTTCGGTATATTTTGCTCTTCCTTTTGTTGTTTCTTGAGCTAGCAGCTTGAATTACTGACTTGCGATCATTTCTCTTTTCTAATGTAAGCCTTTGGTGCCATAAATTTTTCTCTTGCCACTTTAGCTGCATCTTATAAATTCTGATATTTCTTCATTTTTGTTAAGTTGTATTTGGTCTGTAAAAATATCCTTTGAGACTTTCTCATTTACCTATGGTTTATTTAAAAGAGTGTTGTTTAACTTCCATGTGTCTAAAGGTTTTTCTATTTTTGTTTTGCTACTGATTTCTAGTTTTATTCCATAAGGTTAGAAAACATACTCTATTTGATTTCAATTTCTTAACATTTGTTAATAGCTGTTTTATGACCCAGAATATAGTCTATTATGATGAATATTCCATGGATGCCACCACTCCCAGCTAATGCTTTTATTATTATTATTATTATTATTATTTGTAGAACTGGAGTCTTGCTATATTGTCTAGGCTGGTCTCAAGCGATCCTCCTGCCTTGGCCTCCCAAAGTGCTGGGATTATAGGTGTGACCCCACTGCAACCAGCCCCAGCCTTCCTTTGTTATCACTTTCTGTTTGAAGAGCTTCCTTTAGCCATTGTTTAATGGTAGGTCTGTTGGTGACAAATATCTCTTAGTTTTCCTTTGCCTGATAATGTCTTTATTTCCCTCTTCATTCCTGAAGGATAGTTTTGCTAGATACAGGATTCATGGTTTTGGATTTTCTTCTTTTAAGAATTGAAATATATTGTGGCAGGTCCTTCTGGCCTTCACAGTTTCAAACCAGAAATCCTCTGTCATTCAAATTGGTGTTTGTCTATAGGTAATGCATCATTTCTCTTTGGCTGTTTTTAAGATTTTGTTTTGTTTTAGTTTTCAGAAGTTTAATTATAATGTGTCTTAGTGTGAATTTCCTTGGATTTATCTTATTTAGGCTCACTTGGCTTCTTGAATCTGTGCATTTATGCATTTCACCAAATTTGAAAGTTTTCAGCCATTATTTTTTTTAATACTTTTTCAGCCACAGTTTTTTTCTTCTACCTCTGAGATGCTAATGATACAAATATCTTTGTTTTGATCTTACAGAGCCTCTGAGGCTCTGTTAAATTTTTTGTCTATTTTTTCTTTTTTGTACAAGTAAATTCTATTGATTTGTCCTTAAGTTCACTGATTCTGTCTTATCATCACCACTCTACTACTAAACTCTTCTGGTGACTTTTTATTTCTTATTATTGTCTATTTAAATTCTATTTTCTGCATTTGGTTCTTTTTTATGACTTCTATTTCTTTGTTGGAATTGTGTATTTCTCATGTGTTTCAAGAAAATCTGTAACTGTTTGTTGAAACATTTTTATAATGATTGCTTAAAATCCTTTTCAGATAATTCCAGCATCTGAGTCTCTTCAAAGTTGGCATCAGTTGATTGTCATTTCTCATAAAAGTTGTATGTTTCCTGGTTATTGGTATGATGAATGACTTCCACTCGTACACTGGACATTTCGGGTATTATTTTAGAACACGCTTCATACCACTTAGATCTTTTATTTTTAGTAAGCAGTCACCCTCTTGGGGCTTAGCGTGTAAGTTCTGGTCTGCTTTTGTGAGTTGTAGTTCCAATGACAATTTGTTTTCAGAGTTCTTGCAATGCTAATACAGTCTACCTTGTTCTTCTGCTGCTATTTGGGCTCCTGCTTTATTACTGCAAGTGCCTCATGGGCTGTTTGGTGGGTAAGAAGGAGGGGATAGGTCCTGTTCAGGTTTGCTAATGCTTCCCCTGAGGATGGATTGGCCCACCTGTTGTCTTGGGTATGGGATAGGTACCCTACTGATGGTGATGCAGATGGAGCCCACCACCATTCTGGTATTGGATGGGGTTTGCTGATGTTGACACTGAAGAGAGTGGGGCTTGCCAGCATGTGTGGGATGGGGAGTGGTTCAGTCTGCTGTGCTACTATTGCAGCAGCAGGCATATCAGTCTCTTGGTCCTGCCACAGCTCAGCACGAGGACCAGAGGATTATTTCTCTGGTAGGATTCTTCTGGGTTCACCCTTTCCCTTCCTTTGGCCAGAGACAGCAGGCTTTTCGTGTTTGTTTTCCTATTCTATGCCTGTTGGTGGTTTGGGGTTGTAAGCCTCCCTGGTGCTCAGCATGAAATATATGGGAGCTAAAAAGAAAACCCAGGGAAATCACTACGGTGTCTCACATCCTGAAGTCCCTAGTCAGTCAGCTTTCTTTTTTCCATCTCTCAGAGTCCTTTTACAATCATATGTTGAGTTATTTCCAGAGTATTTACTTATATTTAAAGGAGAGGAAAGGTAAAAGTGAGTCTGTAACATCTTATCTCTCAATAAACTTTTACAATTGAAAATGGGAAGAGACAAACAATTTCTAGCAGGAAAAGCAATATGAGAGAGGAAGTCTAGTCATACTAGCTAGATAATTAAAGCGTGTCACAAAATATAATTATTAAAGTACGGGTACAACACTGTAGAGATCAGTGGGAAAAAAATAAAGAGTCCAGAAAGAGCCAACAAAAATGGCAATGTGGTGTTTCAACCCAGTGGTATTGAGGGAAAGGATATTTGGAAAGGAAAGTTAAAGCTGGATTCCTGTCTCCAAATAAATTCCAGATGAATAACAACATATATTAAATATTAAGCAATAAAAATAATTTTTAAATTGGTAAATTATTTAATAATCTTGAAGTAGAAAAGAATTTTTTAAGCATGACTCCAAACTCAGAAGCTATACAAAGAAAAGACTGATATATTTAATTACATAAAATATAAATAAAACATATGTGATAAAAGTAGTATAAATGAAATCAGAATACAATGATAAATAGAAAAAAGATAATTTGCAACATTTATGCAATGGAGCAAAATATACTTAAAAATTTTAAATAGTACATTCAATACAAAAAAAGAATTTGAATAAAAATGGGCAAAGTACATGAACAGGCTGTTCAGAAGAAAAGAAATAAAGATGGTCAATAAACATATGAAAGAAAGATAAACTCAGAATTTATAAAGCACAAATTAAAACAGTGAGAAAACTTTCTTCTTTTAATTATTTAAAAAATTACAGATTTAATAAATATGCATTGTAAAAATATGTAAAATATATGGTGTTAATAAAGTTTCCTTCTAAGCTTCATAGTCTTAAGCTTGAAATCTCACTTACTTCCCTAGAAGTATCTCTATTAAAAGTCTGCTATTCCTTCAAGGTCTTTCTCTATGTGATTAAAAGTGTGCATGTGTATCTTTCTTGGACAAAAATTGGATCCTCTTTGTAAATTGTTTTGTACCTGGCTGTTTACAATTTACATGTCAATTTACTGACTTTTCATATCAGTTCTTATAGAGTCATTTTATTTGTTTTAATGGCTATGTGAGATTTACAATATAACTATACCTTACTTTAAACATTTATTGACAGTCATTAAAATGTGTTCTTTTTTTATTACAAAAAAATGTCATATTACATATATCTTTGTATGCACTTATTTTGTAATTGCTTTCTGTAGGATAGATACTTAGAAGTGAAATTGCTAAATCAAATGACGTATGAATTTGTATATTAGAGGATGTGAGGATGTGCCAAATTGCCATTTAAAAACTGTTTTTAGCATATTTTTCTACCAAAGTATGAGAATATCTGTTTCTTCAAATAGTCACCATTTCTTATATTAATCTTTTAAAACATTTTGCCAATGTGATAAGTGAAAAAAAAGATATCAAGATTGTTTTAACTTGACTCTTTGAGTGTTGCATTGAATATCTTTTTATACTTTTATGATTCATATTTGTTTATTTATTATCAGTTCATAGCCTTATCTAGCTTTCTGCTGATTGTCAGTTTCTTACTGATACATAGAAAACTTTTAAAATATGGATATTAATCTTTTGTATACATGTTATGAATTTTACCTTTAATTTCCTTATTTTTATTTTACTTTTCTTTATTCTGTCTTTCTTTTTAGAGAAAATTTAAATTTGATGTAGCCTAATCTGTCTAAAGTTATTTTGTGACTTCTAGATTTTATGTATGATTTAGTAAGATTTTTCCCACTCCAAAATTATAAAATTATTTCTTCTAACATGCTTAGTTTTATTGTGAAACTTTAATTCATCTTTAATTAATTTTTATATGCTATAAAATAGGAATCCACTTAATAAAATGAATAGACAATTGTTCTAATAATTATCTTAATACTATTTATTGAACAATGTATCCTTTCTTTCCACACTAATTTGAAATGCCAATATTTTGATATACTACATCAATTCTATTGATTATTTTTTTGACTTCCTAGTCTGTGCTAACAAATTATTTATTTATTCCAGTAACAAGATCACACTGTTTTAATTACTTTAGTTTCATACAGTGTTTTGTTTATTTATTTATATGTTTTTGAGACGGAGTCTCGCTCTGTCACCCAGGCTGGAGTGCAGTGGCCGGATCTCAGCTCACTGCAAGCTCCGCCTCCCGGGTTTACGCCATTCTCCTGCCTCAGCCTCCCGAGTAGCTGGGACTACAGGCACCCACCTCACGCCCGGCTAGATTTTTTTTGTATTTTTTTAGTAGAGACGGGGTTTCACCGGGTTAGCCAGGATGGTCTTGATCTCCTGACTTCGTGATCCGCCCGTCTCGGCCTCCCAAAGTGCTGGGATTACAGGCTTGAGCCACCGCGCCCGGCCAGTGTTTTGTTTTATTATTTGGGAAAAATAAGTACTCAAACCCTGAAACTATTTATCTTTGTCAGAAATGTCTAGGCTAGAGTAGAGTGCGGGGTGTATGATAAAAAATTGCTTAATAAGTATAATGTACATTATATGAGTGATGGCTATCCTAAAAGCCCTGACTGCACCACTATACAATCTACGCATGTTACAAAATTACACCTGTGCCCTATAAATTTATACAAAAAGAAATTCTAGGCTAATAATCCAGACATATTACTAAGACAAAAAGCCAGAGGGAAAATGTGTGTGTGTGTGTGTGTGTGTGTGTGTGTGTGTGTGAGAGAGAGAGAGAGATTTAAATATTTGAAAAAACATAGGTAATATTTGGAGGACACATAAAAAACTGCAATAGTTACCTGTAGGGAGTGGGATCATTGGGAATACTACTGATGAGTGAAACTTCTTACTTTGGATAATTCCTCACTATGTATTCTCTAAAAAAGAAAAAAGTACGCTTTTTAAAATAATTAAAAACAGTATCTGGTTTTCTGTGATAGGAACCCAAGTCTATGTGAGGGCACATCCTGTGTATCACACAGTATTTCTCAACTGTGGCCCCACATTAGAATTACTTGGAAGGATTTTAAGAAATACGGGCACCCAAGGACCTGCCCCAGAGTTTCTGATTTCAGAGTCTGAGGGAGGGCCTGGGACATCAGCATATTTTAGAAGTTCCCCAGACAGTTTGAATGCTCAGCCTCAGCTGAGAACCACTGCTGTAGATGATGTGAGACTTAAAAGGGTCCCCAGAAGGCCACTGTGCTGAGGTATTTTCAGAATATAATTACTTGGGGATGTGATCAAAAGTAATCCATCACTTCTCTGTCAGCCCAAGTCCTGCCTCGAGATTGAGAGCAAACAAGTCCAAGGGGAGATGTGGAAAAGAACTTTGCTCAAATATGTATGAAAATATCCCTTTCTGTGGAAAGTAATTGTATTAAAAGGTAGACTCACTTAGGCTCCCTCAGCATATAAAGGATTCTTGTAAACTAGTCATGACCGTGAAAGGTGCAGGGATCGCATGGAAAACCAGAAACAGTGAAACAGCTGCACCTCAGAAGCCCAGACTGTGGCTGGTACCGGAAGGTTCTACCAGAGCTCCAGGGATCACTGTTATTTTGAGATCTCTCACAGGAGCCTTTCAAACGTCTTTCATCTGGAGAATTACTCTGTTAAAATGAAATGGCTTTTGGAAACCTGATGTGGAAAATGATTGAGGAGGAGCTATTCCAAGCCATATACCTCCCTCACCTAAAACCCCTCCCTGAAGAAATCTGAGAAGTGGCTGGAAACCCAATATTTGTAGCTGTTTCCTTCCCTCTCTGTTTTCTTTTGTGTGTGTGTCTTCTGGTGCTTCTCCTTATTTGCTGATTCTGCCTCTATATTCCTGACAGGGTATCTGATTGGCCCATCAATTGTCTGCCCTGGTTGAGTGAGATTTTCCACACCAGGTGGAGGGTTAGGGCTTCAACATATGAATTTGTGATAGCACAAACATTCAATCCATAACACCACATTTTTTTAAAAAAGTAGTACAGGTGAAATTAAATTTAATAATATGTTTTATTTAATCCACTTTAGTCACAACACTATTTTAACATGCAATCAGAATAAAACATTATTATTGAAAATGTTAGATGTTTTTCCATCCCAAGCTTTGAAATCGGTGAAATTGGTGTCTATTTTCACGTATGCCACTTATGCCACATGTCCAATTGGACTATCCACATTTCAAAAGCTCAATAGCTACACGTGGTACAGACCCCATCCCAAAGGAAAATCAATTTTATTCCCCTGACCTCCTAGGTTCTTAAGATCTTTTAAAAGCCTAGATTCTTAGGCCGGGCGCGGTGGCTCAAGCCTGTAATCCCAGCACTTTGGGAGGCCGAGGCGGGCGGATCACGAGGTCAGGAGATGGAGACCATCCTGGCTAACCCAGTGAAACCCCGTCTCTACTAAAAAAATACAAAAAAAAAAAAAAAAACTAGCCGGGCAAGGTGGCGGGCGCCTGTAGTCCCAGCTGCTCGGGAGGCTGAGGCAGGAGAATGGCGTGAACCCGGGAGGCGGAGCTTGCAGTGAGCTGAGATACGGCCACTGCACTCCAGCCTGGGCAACAGAGCGAGACTCCATCTCAAAATAAAATAAAATAAAATAAAATAAAAATAAAAGCCTAGATTCTTACAGCCAGAAAAAGGCCTTTGGAGATGTTGTGTTCAGAGATCTCTACATATTCTCAACAGGTTTCCCTTTAGCATGTTTACTTTAATTTAAGCAGTTTCACACCTGTTTAAATCTACCCTCCAATTCAATATTCACTGAAGGCTGACCTAATGCTTGGCCTGGACAGGTTAATCATGGTTTATGTTCCATCCACTCTCTCTTCTAAGGGAAACTACCTTAACCACATCCTCCTCCTTCAATCCTCAGGCACCCTATTTCTTCTTCTGCTCCCACCACCTCTTTAGCCCAGCTGACCAGGAATGGACACATGACTCCATCTGTGTCAATATCCTATTCTTGGCTTATAATCAGAGAGCTGTGGCAGTTTATCTTATTCTGGCTCTTTGTCTCTTTGCCTCACAGACTTCAGCCTAGCTCCTTCTCTCTCATAGCAACACTTAATCCTCTCCTGGGGTTTCCCAACCTCCCACACCCAGGTGGTATTGTTTATGGCTCCATCTCAGCAAGTCCTTACAGAACCTTCCTCTGCCTCTACACCTCTGTTGCTCTCTCCTGACTAGTTTTCCCCCTCCCTTTCTAGAACTGGCACATATCAATGGATTCTTGTTTGCACTCTCACCCATTTTTTACACATCTTTTTTTTCAGAGAAGTGTCTTCTAGCCAGCAGCTTATCCTTTGAGATAAATGATTCCTCACATGTTATTCTGTTCCCCATGGAATGCAGTCTGCCGATGGGACAATGTCACTTCCAGAAGTGTATCTACTTCAAGTGTTAATAATGATAATAATAGAAATAACTACCATTGTCATTTACCGAGTTTTTATTTCTGGCTAGGATCTGTACTAGGTACATCACAGACATTTCTCACTTAATCTTTACCATAGCCCTACAAAGCATGTGCTATGATACCCCATTACTGATGGAAAAAATTCGGATGGGTGATGTTATATACCTTGCTCACAGATCACAGATCCAAAATTTAAATCCAGATTTGTCTCCAAAGTCCTTGCTCTTATACTACATATATACTGCCTCTCACATATTATAGCACTTCCTAAGTTAAGCAAGCAAGTTGGAATTCAGTGCTGCATAGCAAGTGAGCTCTATAAGTACATTTACTGAAATGACAACAGTACTATGTATTTGTGCACTGCTTTAATGATTTTCCAGTTGGCATCTGATTTTCACAAAACTCAAAGATGGAAGAATAAACTTTATGAGTTCTATTTCATACCCAAGAAAAACTAAGCTCTGGGGAGATAAGGTGATTTGTCCCAAGTCATCATGTTAAAAAGCCACAAACCAGACGAGAACCCAGTTCTTTTGAAATATTTATTTTCCTTTTTCTTTGCTCATCAGTGTCCTTGGGCATTGTGCTGCCTACTGGCAGAAGTCAGTGACAAATCTTTCATTATGATTGCCGATTTAACCCTGCTTTATGTGAGGAGTTTGCAGGCATAGACTCACTTGAGTTTCTCAGCTGTCGGTATGTCAGTCTACTTCATCCAACAAGAATTACCTGAGCCTGAGTACGGCCATGCACTGTGCTAACAGTGGGAACGGAAGGGTGAACAAGATGTGACTTTGTCCCGAGGAGACACCTTCTAATGGGAGAGTATTTTCCTGCAATGGAAAAATCATTGTCCTAATGGAATATAAAAAGCTGTGAGAAGCACAAAGGAAGAAAGAAATAAGTCTGCCTGGTAGGGTTTCATGGTAGAGGAGATTTCTGAGTGTAGTCTCAATGAATCTACTTCAGAGATGAAAAGCCTGAGTCGCTGAGAGTTCTGCAAAGGGCCTCATAATTTTGAAACTTCATTAGTTTCCTAAAAATATGCTTGTTGCCACATCTCCTTAGAGAGAAGTAGCATAAATTATTTATTGGAATATTTAAAATATTAACATCAATAAATTCCCGAGCAGCTTCACAAATACTCTGCTCAGTTGGATAAACCAATCTGAAATAATGCTTTCCAAGTAACTCAAACTCTCCAATTCTACAAAGCCAGTAAGAATTCTTGGAAACAAACAAGAAGCCTAGAATAAGTATCTCAACTCTCTAAACATCAGCCATTTTAGACAGAGAAGGAGTCTATCCCTCTAGCATTTCATGTACTTTTATTCACGTAAAAAGGTATTTTTTTTCCTCACAGTGAATACCTAGAATGTTTTTCTCTTCCAAACAAGTGTAAGATTATTGTAGGTGTCACTGAATTTTATCACTTGAATATTAAGAGTGAAGATGTAGATTCTGATATGTTTGGAACTATTTGGAGCTAGAAGGAAAATAACTTTTCAAGCTTAGAAATGGAAACTTGTCAGAACCAAACCCTTGAAGCAGCCCAAGAGAAGACTTCCCTCCATTCTACTGTGGTCCACAGGCCACTGGTGATTGGGATTTTTGGGTAGCTGACACCAATTAGACCTGGATCCTAGATAATGGAGATCTTAAGTATTTCTGGTAGAGAAGGAAGATCCCATTGTATGACCTCTTCCCTCTTGTGCTTCAGTGGGTTGTTTGGTTTGTCTTCTGGGTGTGACCAGAAAGATTTACACCCTCTACTTGTAACCAAGATGGAATATTTCTTCTGATTCCTGACTCACTGAAGAAGGAGGTCTAGATCTGCAAGGCTGGAGAGCATCTTTCCTTCAAGCAGCCTTTGAAGGACAGAACAAAGGGCAGGAGTTCCGGGAACAGCTCAGCAGCACTGAGGATTGCTGGTGAATATTATTATTTTGTTGAGACTCTAAAAATGAATTGTTTCACAGAGGCGTTCAAAAATGTAATGGGCTACCTGGGGAGGGAGTGAGCTCCTTATCACTGGTAGTATTTAAGTATTGGCTGAATAAGCATATACTGGAAAGTCATGCATAAGGTAAGAGTTGAACTAAAGGCCCTAAGATCCATTCCAACTTCCAGATTTCATTATTTGCAGATCCCTGGTTTACCCTGTGCATGCGTCTATGCTTGTACTTAGTATGTTGTTCTGTAATGGTACGTTCATATATGTGTCTCCTCCTCAAGTCTGAAAACTACTTGAAGAAAGATACAGTATTTGTTTTTTCTATTCCATGTGTTTAGTGCAGTGACTAGTACCTAGGAGACACCAAGTTAGTATTTATCAAATGAATGAATGAATTCATTTTTGTATGTCAGTATATGTACATTTATATATATCCTGATTTGTAGTGTAAGTTACCAGCAAGTACACTTGTTTGCTGTGATAGTGTTCATATGCATTAGAAGCAGGGGTTGCTTAAATATCTGAATGATGGAATATGCTACCTGATTCCCCAGACATGGCACTTCTAGTTAATTAATTCCTTCTCTACAGATAGGGCCATATAGAGGCAGTTAAGGCATAGTCAATGTACGACTAGGGTTTTTCTGAATTTGTATTTCTAGATCAAGTCTCCAGTGCCAGAAATGGCCCTAGAACTGGTGGTTAGAAGTCCCAGTATGACTTGGCTGCATTAGATGACAGGTGTCTCCTATGGATAACCAAGAATATGGATTCATCCCAAGCTTGGGGAAGGAGGCAGGAGTGTGAATGGCAGGGACTCCAGTGGCATGCTGGGTGGACGGGCAGTTATGTAAGCTAAAGTGTGAGAAGAGGTGGGGGAATCTAGGCAAGTTAGACCAGATGAGGAGGCCAGAATGGGGCCAGGAAGCAGAGGCAGATAGGGTGTGGTTTTGAGATGGAGAAATTTCCAGAGAAGCTGGAACCTTCCAGAGAACCTCACCCATTGGGGTGAGGTTGCAAACAGAATACTTTTCACGAAGACATGTTAAGCTGAAATACACTTGTGACAAACAGCACTCTTTATTCACATATTCATTCATTCAGCAAATCTATATTAAGTGCCTACCTTATGAGGACACTGTGCAAATGTTAGGGTCAAATAAAAATAAGGTAGGATCTTTGCTCTCAAGTGCATAACTATGAACTAAACTATATACATATATATATAAACAGAAAATTGCAATGCAGTGTGAAAAATGCTATAATGAGGTAAGCACAGAGAGCCTGTGGGAGCCTCTGAGGAACACATAAACAAGTCTAAGATGAGATGTGAAAGATAAGTTGGAGTTAGCAAGGTGAAGAGGGTGGGCAGAAAGAACAGTCTTGCTAGAGCTCTAGGAATGGCTGAATATACAAAAGACTGAAGAAGGGAGCTTATTCAGGGACTGCAAATGCCTTGTAATAGTTGGGCATTATATAACATGTTAAATAGTTCAGGGCCGGGCGCGGTGGCTCAAGCCTGTAATCCCAGCACTTTGGGAGGCCGAGGCGGGTGGATCACGAGGTCAGGAGATCGAGACCATCCTGGCTAACATGGTGAAACCCCGTCTCTACTAAAAATACAAAAAAATAGCCGGGCGAGGTGGCGGGCGCCTGTAGTCCCAGCTACTCGGAGGCTGAGGCGGGAGAATGGCGTGAACCCAGGAGGCGGAGCTTGCAGTGAGCCGAGATCGCGCCACTGCACTCCAGCCTGGGCGACACAGCGAGACTCTGTCTCAAAAAAAAATAAATAAATAAAAATAAATAAATAAATAAATAAATAAATAGTTCAGACTTTCTCCTGGGAACAAAGAATTACTCGAGTATTTTAATCCAGAAGTGACATGATCAGATGTGTGCTTTAAAAATACTACTACAACTAAATTGTGGAGAATGGGTTGGAGAAAATGAAGACCAGGGACTCACTGAAGTTGTTACAGTGCTCAGTGAGAGATGATGGCAGTTCAACAAAGGCTGAGGCAATGAAAACAGAAGGAGATGGATTAGTGAGACATTTGAAAGAAAGGACAAAGCATGGTGATCAGTTGGATATGAGATGTAACAAGTCAAGGATGGCCAAGTTTCTGGCTTGGGCAGCTGGGTAGATGACTCTAGAGGCAGACCCATAAAAGAGGAGGCTGTGTCAGTTTCAGGAGAGTTCTGGTCTATGGGTTTTAACAGGAGAGTTAAACCTTCTTAAATCCAAAGGTCCATTCTGCTGGTCTGTCTTACACCACTCTATCAGTGTAGACAAATCTCCTTTGAGAGCTTTATGAGATCTAACATCTGGGTAGAGTTCTCACCTACACTGAGCATTTATTCATCCATTCAATCAACCAATATTTATGAAGTGCCAATTATGCATTCATAGTATTCCAGTATTCCATAGACCCTAATGTCCATCTATGCAGGTAGTTTAGTTCTAAAAAAGTGATTCTTAAAGATGGAATTACAGCTGTAAGTTTTTGATAGTCTTTCCCACTCACCCACCCCAACTTATCAGGCATATTAGTATTTGTGCTGTCATTGGCTGCTTCAGCGGAAAGTATTTCTTCACTTCCTGTTTCCATGGTTGCATTATGCTTTTTCATTAAATTCTCAAGGATGCATTACATTTTAGTTTCTTCTTCATGGACTTTGTGTATGGCAGGGTTTTGAATTGGATGGAGGTTAAATACCCAATAGAAATTCTTCAGTGAGTTATTTTATATGGCCTGAGGCCTGAAAACTCTTTTCTAGGCTCCAGAGTCTCCTGAGTAACTCTGGGGCCTCCTGTGGCTCAAGGGAGGTGACGGAATTTCAGTAACAGGTGTGATGAAGCAAAGCCTTCCTCAAAATACTTGTGTTTGATGCCATTTCATTTTACATTTAGTGTTTGGTTTTCCCAAGCTGAAGTGTGAAATTCAAGCATCAGAGAAACCAGCAGGGGTTGCAGGTTGAAGTTAATAAAACACTCGCCATGAGCCTATGTAGTTCAGATTAATAAAATAAAATCATGGATGTGAGAGCCTAACCTCACACATCCATATCACCTTGCAGATCTGTTTCCTGGAATCCAGAGGGTACCTAGGCCACTGGGCCAAGAGAGATGGGGAATCTACTTTGAAAACCACTCTTCGGTTAATCACTAAAGCCTATTTTTGTCAAACAAAGCTCTTGGAATCTCTATTTCACGTCCCAAAGATACTGCAAAGATTAACGAAGTGATTTTGAATTACCTGTTGTAAATAAGTGTTGCTTTTTAAGGATGTAGTATTATTGTTAATATTATTTCATAATCAGCAAAGATATAAAATGTTGGATATTTAGTTCAGTTGATTAAATGATGATACCAGTGTGATTATGGCCCAAGATTGGATTTCTACTCCAGACATGTTTTTAGTTTTGCACAGAGAGCGTGTCTTGTTCAATGGCAGACTATTTCTAGCCTCAATCAGCCACCTCTTGTGTGTTGATGTCTCAGTTGGCTAATGGATAAATAATGCAGCTTCCTCAATCCACTGACATGGGTGGATAGGTAGCCTTTGTATACAAAAGCATACTATTATAGGTTGCAAGTCTGGAAAGCCTGAACAGGTCTTTGCAGGAGAAAAACAGCCCAGAGAAAGTAACTGGTTTGCCCAGAGTCATCCAGTTAGTGCAGAGTCAGGGCTAAAATCTGGATTTATTGATGAGTCCAACATTCCCACCATTGCACTGTGCCATATTCACTCTGGTCTAGAATTCCCTTCTAAAATTTTTGGGTACTTGGATTCAACAAAAATCGCTAGAGAAGTAGTACCCAAAAAAGTACACTACATTCTTTGGTACTTCCTAGTATTTTATTAGATATTGTTATTTGTTTGGTGCATCTCCCATCAGTATCATATTTCTCTAGGCAGATAGCCAAAAAACAACAAGTCAATCTACCATGTCTGCAGTCCGGCAGGCAGCGCAGGAACCTGCAGGGCAACACTGAACAGCATTCTAGAGACCAAATCAAGCCAGCTGGGCTGACTACAGCAAATGATGATTGGTGCCTCTCCTAGTTAGGCTGACAGGACTTCTGCTATGTGGATGTCCCACTTGCTGCATTCACAGATGTGGTGAATCAGTCATATTCAATTATTCAACCACTTCCATTTAAGAACCTGCCACATGCAGAGCATTATCAAGATCTCTTTGTCATATGGGCAAGAGTTTGGCCCTGAGTTGTAATCAGACCAGGTACAGTTTGCATATAGAGAGATTCGTCAGGCTGGCCTTCTCAGAGGTGGCCGATGGAGTGGGAATGATCTTTTTACGAAAGCCAAGAGCCCCCGTGACTGTGCTTTTCTATCATAGTTTTCAAGAGGAAAAGGAAAATTGGTCTCCACGGTCCCTCTTGGCTCTGAAGTGTTCTTTTAAAATAATATTTAGGCCGGGCGCGGTGGCTCAAGCCTGTAATCCCAGCACTTTGGGAGGCCGAGACGGGCGGATCACGAGGTCAGGAGATCGAGACCATCCTGGCTGACACGGTGAAACCCTGTCTCTACTAAAAAATACAAAAAAAAACTAGCCGGGCGAGGTGGCGGGCGCCTGTAGTCCCAGCTACTCGGGAGGCTGAGGCAGGAGAATGGCGTGAACCCGGGAGGCGGAGCTTGCAGTGAGCTGAGATCCGGCCACTGCACTCCAGCCTGGGTGGCAGAGCGAGACTCCATCACAAAAAAAAAAAAAATTAAAAAATTAAAAAAAAAAATAATAATATTTATTGCATACCTTTTTGAGATTACAAAAGCGATACATGTTCATTGTTGAAAATGCGGAAAATTACAAAGAAGATAAAAAGTAGTCATAATTCTAATACAATGAAAACTGCTTCTAACTTATTATTTCAATTTTTTTCAGTCTGTTTTTTAAGCAAATAGAAGAGTATATACCTTTGAAATAAAATTGAGATCCCCCTATATCCTGCCCTGGAATTCTAGGAGTCTATAAAAGTATGCAGAACTAAATAGTAAATTTCTTGCTCAAAGTCTGGCATATAATAGTCATTCCACAAACATTTGTTAACTGAATGGTGAAGAAAACCTGGTTTGTGGGCTTGAGCAACTTCACACTCAGGCCATGTCCAAATCTAGACAACAAGCTTTGTGTGCCAAAGAAATGAAATGAGCTAGAAACTGACTGCTTTCCTTCAAGAAAGCTTCCCTTCCCCAAGAGAACATCAATGGTAATTCACATCCCTTTCTTATATTCATTATTTATTTCAGGAGATTGCTTCCATTTGATCTGAAAGCTACACATGCAAGGGACTTGCTGGAAGCATGGACCTCAGTGAAAAATGGACTTTGGAGGAAGGAGCCTGGTTATCCCATGCTGGAATTCATCATTTTGCCAACACCAGAGGGGGTATGACCATTTTTGATGTCCCTGATAGCATGATACTCTTCAGCATCTGCACCTCATTATGTCAATCCACTGTACTCAGTGTGTGCCCGTGCTGTTTGTCTTTTCAAGAGCAGCTGAGTGGAGAGGAGAGGGAATGGACTTTGAAGTCAGACAGACCTGGGTTCAGATCCCGAATTCATTATTTATAAGTTTTATGGCCTTGAGAAAATCTGTCATTCCCTGGGCTCTAACATGGAATGCTAGAGTAAGAATGCCCACTTTGCAGTGTTATGAGGACCATTAGCCATCATTTAATGAACTCTTGCCCTGGCCAGGTGGGAAGCTGGTCAGACATCTTTGAGCACCTAACACGTGTCAGGCACTCTGTTCCTGTTTTGCTCATCTCTCGTCTCAGCAGCCAGCAAACATTCAAATTGAGGATAAAGCAACCAGTCTAAACGGAGTAGGTCAGCTCTTTCCCTTCTTTATGATGATCCAATTAATGTGACTCAGCATTAAATGATAGAGCTATTGTTACTTTCCTGGAGCAGAGAATACAAATGTAAGAACCATACCCTGACACAGAGCTGTGGTCCTCTGTCAGGTCTAAGAGTCTACTCCCTTCTCCATCCCTCGAATCTCATAGAGACCTACTTTGATGGTAGGAGCCATTCTATAGATGGGCGATGAAAGGTTGCTGAGGTTAATGCACTCACAGATGTTTTCACAAGGATATGTCTCCCATTTGTTTGTTGTTTATTCATTTATTCAACAAATATTATTGAGTATCTATTTTGTGCCAAGCACTGGTAATACAAGAGTGAGAGCAAGACAGACATAGAGAACAGCAGACTATACTTTCTGATGTGCCCACCTCTAAAACAGGGTAACTTATATGGCAACAAACATGTGCAGACCTTCTGCACTACATTAGGGTATGTCTTCCAACCAAGACTGCTGCACACAATGAGATAGTCTCCAAAGGGAAGATGGGAAGCTTTGAGAGAGGAAATTTGGATGCATTCCACCCAAAAACCAACTGTCATTTGTTCCTGTCATACTGTTGCTCTAGCCACTTTTTAGAAGTTCTTAAGCCAGCATCTCTTCACACTCTATGGAAAAAAAATGAACCACCCTAGTTCAACACATAGCCCTTCCAGATCTGACCTCTGAATGCCTCTCTAGATTCATCCCCTACTGCCTATCACTAATAGCAACCCCCTCCCTTCTCACTGTGTCAGCCTCTTCCTGGATCCCTGAATACATCCTTCCCTCACACACCTGTGAACCTTTGCAAAGACTGCTATTATCATCTCTCTTCCACTTGGCCAGTTCCTACTCATCTTTGAAGCTTCTGCTTAAGTCGTCTGTTCTGGGATCTCTTCCTGCCACCACCTCTCACCAACCCCCATCCTGGTGTGAAGGAGAATCTCTCCTCCCTCCTCAGTGCTGCCATAGCCCCTGCAGATTCTCATGTCACAGCATGTATCATCACACTGTATTGTGCTTGTCTGCATCCTGAACAGCCTGTGTGCTGCTTGAGACAGATGCCTTGTTTTATTCATCTTTGCACCCCTTTTACTGTAGCATGGCAAATTCATGGTGTATATTTGATGGCTGGCTGGCTGGGTAGCTGGATGGATGAATGAATGAATGACAGTTGGGGCCACATCCTCTGAATATCTCTGCCTTCACTGAAAGCCTTTTCTGGCTGTGGGAACCTATCTGATTATACAACTGCTTCTGGCACCACCACATCACTTCACCTTGCTTTCAGCACACCTATAGCATTTGATTCAATGGCCCTAGGCTTGTTACCAAAGCCTAAAGGTAGAGGAGAGAAAGAAAGTGTGGTTTTCCCACTGGTGCTTGGTGCTTTTGTAACCTAGCCGATAGAATCATCTATCAGAGAATTTTAGAACTGAATGAAGCCTTAGCGATCATTGTAAAAAGGGGGTGGCTAAAAACTGCACACTGTGAGCATCTCCAAGCTCTGCCTTATCCCTCTATGTGTTTACCATGTCATCTATCTGCAATCTTTGGGACAAGGCTGGAAAATAGGAAGGGAAACCAGACCTGTATCTAGGTTTGCCTAAAGGGGAGGCACTGCTCTTGGGTAAGTGTTGCGCTTCTGGGGCTGAAGGAAAAGCTTAGTTCTGGTAGGCAACAGATACCATAATAGCTGGTTCCAGTTCAGATAATCAGTCTATATCCTGCAAAGATGAAGACATCCAAGACAAAGTAGGGCAGTGTTGCAGTAAGTGGGTGAAGCACAGACAAAAGGAATCAATGTGGCTGAAATTTGGAAATCACTGTGGGCAGCTGATATTAGTGTGGTTCTCAGAGGCCTGGGATGAGATCCAAGAAAGGTGCAGGTCCTCAGAGGGCAGAGTCAGGTGCCAAAATGGGAACCGAGTGAAGTCTTGAAGTGGGATGAGGAAACTGACACTCAGAGATGAAGTGTACTGTGCCAGAGCTAAGTCAGAAATCGATGAATTATAGAAAAATATTTTAACCATTTATTAGGCATATAATATTGCCAGATGTTAACTAAGCCTTTTTTGTATAGATATAGACTATCTCAATTAATTCTCACAACAGCTTTATTCTGATTTCATGAATGAAAAAATTGAGCCTGAAGAGGCTGAGAAACTTGTAAACATCATTCTGCTCACAAATGGCAGAGTTGGAATTTGAACCGAGATCAGTCCAATCCTAGCCACCCTGAGCAGGGCTAGAAAATAAACAGTGCTGTTGTAACATGTGCATTCTCATCCAAGCCCACAGCAGGGCTCTCCCCTACAGCCATCTCAGCTCATGCATTGCCGAGGCCTTGACCCACCTACTTCAAAGCACCTTTCCTCAACATTCCATTTCCCCACCTCACCTCTCCCCATCACTGGCTAGTGCCAGCTATTCCATCTATAAGGCCCAATATGGGCTGGTGGGGCTTGTATTTCTAGAGAGGAACCAGGGAAAGCCCTGGAGTGTCCAAACCTCAGGGTTTTGTTGTTGGCTTCCTGCAGTCCTCAGAGAATTGCATTATCTGCCAGGGAGGCTCTGTCATCCTGTTGAGTCATAGGCCTTTAGGCAGAGCCACACAACATCTGCCCTTGTATTATCCTCGGAACATCTCAGGCTGCAATTGGGTAGGAGAGCTTCCAGGAAGCTGGCTGTGGAGAACCCCGGATGTTTGGGGGTGATAAGGAGTTTCTGAAGGAAAGTCCCTCTTCCACTCCCGCTTCTGACATTCCTAAAAATATTCCTAATGATCTGGGCCAGTGGGTTTTCAAACTCATTTTAAAGGTCTGGAGCACATTTTCTAAAAGAAATCACATGCAGCCCCTGACACACGAAACAAAAGGGAGACAGTGTTTGGCCACCATCGCGTTTCTGACTGTTGCATTACAAGTTGATTGGGCTGTTCAGTCGCCAGCCACATCATGTATGTGGGGATTTGGTACGGAAGGGGAGTTCCTTCTCAGCAAATCCATAAAATATTTCTTCTTCCTCTTATAGATGTGCTCACTCAGCTGTTTGGGAATCCTGCTGTCATCCACGCTTCCCAGGGAACTCAACCTGCTTAAGCTCCTCTTTAGGGGAGAGGCAGGAAGTCTGGGAAACACGGCCTGGTAGCGTGGGCCAGGTGCGTCATAGAAATTCAGTGGTACTGTTCCCATTATGGTTATATAAACAGGAAGGAGCAGATTTCCTTTCTGAAGCCACTCAGGGTCAGGGAGAATTTTAATACTGGTCAAGGAGGAAGGAGGCAACTTTTCCTGACAGCAGTCTGTGTGCCAAGTATTGCCATGTACATGATTTCATTGTATTTAAACCCTTATTGAAATCTTGTGAAGTAGCTGGTCTTATCTTCATTTTGCAGATGAGAAAACTGAGTCTTGCAAAGGCAAACTCAGCTCAGCTCAGGCAGCAAATAGCAGCAGAGCTCACATTCACTCAGGTCTTTGTACTCCAGAGCAGCATTCTATCCATTTCACTCCTGTCTGTCAGTTTCTAAGGGCAACATTACTCTGCATCTCCACCATTCTGAGAAGTTTGATCCTTTTTGTCTGTCTTTCTTGCATACTCTATAGTAAACAGATGCATATAATGGAATCCATTATCCGTGATCTCCTACTGGCACTTGTTTCAATTAGTTTCTTAAAGTCCATCATCTGTTTTAACTCTTGTTTTACAGAGGAGAGCACAGTCTAAGCAGACTAGGACACTTATTAAAGACTAGTGGCAAAAATAGGGCTACAGCCAGGTCTCCTGCTTCTCCTTCCACCACCCACACTATGCTGACTGCTAAGGCAATAGCGTCTTGGGAAAACCACTGTTCTGTGAAAGAAGAGAAGCCTCTGTGTGGTCCAAGAAGACTCTATTTGCAGCTCTGAAAGAAGCAATTCCCCCTCAGGCCTCTGCCTTAGATGCTGGGGTGGAAATATAAGATCATGGTCTCTGCATTTCAGCAGAAACTCACATTTATCCTACAGATGTTGTTTTTTAATAGTTTAGTCATAGATTTCAATTGCAGCAAGTGTTTTTGTCCTTAATCTTAACACTGGGTATTTTGTCTGATTTCACTCAATAGATCTGAGTGTAAGTCGGAAGTGTATGATTTTCCTCTGCAGGGACCTTTTCTTGTATGTATTTTTGGAATCGTTCTTTATTCTGAATCATGTCCAAGTACACCTTCTAGCAGCTTCTTGGCTCAGCCAGGTTTTATTTCCTTTGATATGATATTGAGTGAAGATGCTTTTAAATCTGCATCTCTGGACTATACTTGGTAACAGGAATCTGGTGGGGAAGGCAGTGCAGGAGCGGGACAAATTTAATTTATTTATATATTTCCCAAAACACCTTCCTTTTGTTGGTATCATCTCCTGCATTGATACTTGGAATTTTTAGAGGACATATTTAGCATTTTTACCAAAATGAATCGTTGGCTTCCTGTCAGAGTTAATTTCATTTTATCTCTTGGTTGTAGGCCTTGAGGCAGATCCACACAACATCTGTATTGTTTCTGCTTAGGATAATGAATTTTTTAGGTGAGATATGGTTAATTATTCTTCCTATGGAGCCCACTCCTTTCTTCTGGAAATTACGAAACAAACCAGTTACCTGAAGCCTGATTTTCATTTAAGGGAAATAAAACAACTGTGTTTTCTTTTTCCTTTTCATCAAGTCTTATAAAGAAGTGGAGTTGTGCTAAACGGAAAAACTATTAAATCCTAGAGAACAACAAATGCCCATTGGGCCAATTCAGCCTGGAAGCTAACGCTTCAACCAATCAATTGCAAATTTCATTTTGATGAAACCTTACTGATGGGCATGTGTTTGTCCTTAGTTTCACCTGTTGGCTTGTCCTAGGAGGTGCAGATAAGAGACAAGGATAACAGAAGAGAGTCATGCTGAGCTCAGGCAGCCTTAGCCCCTCTTCCCTCTAAATCAGTCCTGCCCACACTCCCCTGGGAGAGGAGGGGAGGAGGAGCAGGCATTGCTTCCCCGCTGTGCTCTGCTGTTAACTAGCAGAGGGCCTCCAGGAGATAGAAGGCTACCTGCAGAGAAGATGATCAAAGGGCAATACCAGGAAGGAGAGGAAGGCAGAGAGATGACTCAGCTCAGCTCACTTCTTTCTGTCTTTCATGCTTGAAATTGGTGATTTCCTCGGGGGCTGGGGATGGGAAGGCCATACACATATCCTAGTGGGGCCTAGCTACTGTCTTAACTTGTTATTATGGCATTTGTGCAACTCTTTCTTGCAAAGAGAATTAATAGCACACTTTGGCTGGATAAAGTTTCTCCCCATGTGGCATTTAGCCCCTCAGCCATCTCTTGAAGGAAGAAGCATATCTGCATGAGACTCCGTCTCTTTCTCTTCTGGACACAATCAAGTAGCTGTGTAACCCCTGGGGGCCCCTAGAGTGAGAACAGCCCGTAAAGGCCCTCCTGTTGGCCGCTCCTCCAAGTAGATCCCACAGTCAAAGCAGACCCTGCCACCTCTGCAGTAGAGGCTGTGCAGGGGCTTGATGGCATTCCCAGACTGCTACAGGGCAGGTTCCTGACTCACAGCTGGAGTCCCTGCACACTAAGCAGAATATCTGTGATGGGCATTGTACCCCAAAAAAGTACGTAGAGTGTGCTCTTAGCTCTAGAAATGCAGTTGAGATTACTTTTGATCCTGGCATTATGTCCAATGTTACTATATAACCATACCTCATTTACTGAGGAATAAGGGAGATGATTGAGTTTTCCAGATAACTAAAGTATTATGTTACCCTTTAAACACTTAAATTTTGTTTAAGATTTTACTGTTTTCTAATGGTTGATAAGACTTTTCTTCTATGACTTTTTAATACTTTCTTGCCTTCCTAAACAGAAAAGAGTCATACCCCAGCTTATGTTTGGGAGTGGAGAAAAATTTCATTTAGAAATTTTTGCTTTTAATTTGGAATCCATAATAATAGTATCCAACTTGTTTAAACAATTTGTATACGCATTTGAATATGCCTTTAAAAACTCCTACTAGGACACATAAGAAGTTGTGGATGGTTTTTAGTTTGCAGATGGAGATTACGAGAGGACAGGAAAGCAGACTTTTATTTTTCAGTTTATACTCATCTATACCAAATGTTCTTTCCTTTACAGTAAACACATTTTGTTTATACTGTAAAAATAAAGTTAAAACATTTACAATAATATAAGGAAAGAAAGAACATTAGAGTTAGGAATTGGGTTCCCGGGCCAGCTCCCAGAAGCCCATTCAATTCATGATATATCATGGCAATAGTAACAGTGACCAATAGACACCAGGCCCCTGTATAATCTGTTTCTATGGTAAACTTCCTCTTGAGCCCCAGAAATATTTCCACCTTGTCATTTCCTCCCCACACGTCCCACCTCTAATAAATATGCTTCCCTAGAAATAGAGGCAGGGACTCCCTCTTGCTGTCTGCTGGGGCCATGGCAGCAGAAGGCCCACCTGTCACCTGGGACGAAAAGGAGAGCAGTCAGGCATGCTCTAGCCCTCTATGCGGGAAGAAAATGAATATATATTTATTTATGTATGTATTTTGAGACGAAATCTAGCTCTGTCACCCAGGCTAGAGTGCAGTGGCACGATCTTGGCTCACTGCAACCTCTGCATCCCGGGTTCAAGCCATTCTCCTGCTTCAGCCTCCTGAGTAGCTGGGATTACAGGCGCCTGCACCACACCCAGCTAATTTTTGCATTTTTAGTAGAGATGGAGTTTGACCATGTTGGCCAAGCTGCTCTTGAACTCCTGACCTCAGGTGATCCACCTGCCTCTGCCTCCCAAAGTGTTGTGATTACAGGCATGAGCCACCATACCCAGCCAGAAAATGAATATTTATTATGTAACCACTGTGTGCTAGACACTGTGCCTGGTCTGTCTCATACCTTACCTATTTTGCTGCTCCTAACAATCCAGTGAGGTGTGTATTATTGTTAGGAAATGAAAATGCCCCCCACCCAATAATTCACAGAGCTGAGATACAAATCTGTAAACTAGTGCACTGTTCATTATAACTCAGTGACATGCCGGCAGAACCAGTTCTTTATAAGAGACCTATAAAAGTCAAGTGTGGGTAGGCACTTTGGACATTGCCCTGAGATTCAATAAGATCTGTCATGGAATCCCCTATTAGAAGGGCACTGATCACTTTTGTGTCTGCAGTGCCTAGCACAGCGCTGGAAGCATGGTAAATTCCCAATAAAAGTTTGTTTTATTAATATGAAACATTATTGTTGGCTCTGTTCTACTTCCTAAGATAGAAAATTGGAATCATTTACTTTAGAGAATTTTCAACAGCAAATACTGAAACAAGAG
Source organism: Papio anubis (assembly GCF_008728515.1). NCBI lineage: Eukaryota > Metazoa > Chordata > Mammalia > Primates > Cercopithecidae > Papio > Papio anubis. The sequence continues at coordinate 39,707,301 of NC_044987.1, read as the reverse complement.
AAATGTCTTCTCATTAACCCTCAGTTGATTAGGAAATTCAAATAACTAAGGTGCTGTAAGGATAGTTCCTAGTTTACAAGTCATCCATTAATGTGAACAAATTGAAGGCAAGTCCATTGTGAGAACAGTTTGGCAGGCTCCGGAACCTAACCACCCTGTGGAGCACTGGCAACATCTTCATAGGGGTAAACCTGTTGCCAGCTCCAAGTAACCAACTTTCAAGCCAATTCTTGGAACGCAAACTAAAAGTTGGAGACAATGAACTATTCCCCTAATGTAAACATACTCTGCGGTTAGTATCTTCTTTCAGTAACTCTAAATTGTTAAGGGATAAAAAGAGTCCATTTGTGTCAGCTGTAAAGGAGCATGGCATCCAATATCAACTAACATTTATTTGACTTTTACAGTGTGACACTCTCTCTCCTAGGGGCTCCAAGTGCATTAGTTTATTGCACTCTCACCACATTGGTATGCTAGCTATGATTATTATCTCCATGTTTACACAAAGCTAAGACTGAAAGAAATGAAGTTACTAGTGAGTATTGGAACTGGTATCAGAACCCAGGTCTGGCTGATCCCAAGGCCCTCTATAGGCCACCTCTCTTGAGACACAAATGTTATTTGCTTCTTGATTCTATGGGAAACCAGAGGAGACTGATTCTGCAGACAGCCCATCTGAGCCCATCCACTCATAAGATCAGCAGGTCAAAATCTGCTGTTAGGACCTAGGACTGATCCCTGGAATGGGCAATGGCAAAGCCATTCTTGACCTTGACAAGAGCTACTCTGGCAGAGTGAGGTAGAAACCTGTTTAAGCTGCTTGTAAGAGCAAAATGAAGAATGGGTGCTATCACTGTAGATAATTATTTTAATGAATTCTGTTGTAAAGGGGAGCTGAGAATTGGAGTAATGGCTGGAGATATGTAGAGTCAAGAAAGGATTTTTAAAAAGACAAGATCATAGTAGTATGTCTGTATACTGATGGGAGTGATCAAGGACAGAAGAAAATACTAATCCAGGTGGGAAGAGGGAAAAGTCACATGAATGGGATCTGATTCATACTGGAGGCCATAATGGCCTTAGATGATTCATCCATAGCAACAGGAGAGCAGGAGGGTAAATAAACAGGCAAATGCAGAGTGGTTGCTGGGCTGCGCTAGCTCCGTTTGATTTTAGTGGTCATGAATTGAAAATAAGACCAGACAGCATAATTTTGTGGGTTTTTTTTTTGAGACGGAGTCTTGCTCTGTCACCCAGGCTGGACTGCAATGGCGTGATCTCAGCTCACTGCAACCTCTGCCTCCTGGGTTCAAGCGATTCTCCTGCCTCAGCCTCCTGAGTAGCTGGGATTACAGGCATGCGCCACCACGCTTGGCTAATTTTTGTATTTTTAATAGAGATGGGTTTTCGCCATGTTGGCCAGACTGGTCTCAAACTCCTGACCTCAGGTGATCTGACCACCTCGGCCTCCCAAAGTGCTGGGAATACAGACGTGAGCCACCACACCCAGCAAATTTTGTGCTTCTTCAATCATGTTTAGCTGGGTGTAGATGGGAAGAAGGTGGAGTTATATTTTACTAGGGTTGTGATTTTACCAGGTAAATAGCACGGAAAGAGAGCAGAACATGGATTTGAAGGTGTAAGTAAGACAGAAATAATAATGAAACTGGAAACTAAAGTCCATAAGGAAGGAAGGAGGGTCATGAGGAGAGTGAGGGGCAGAGAAAAGGTCATGGATAAGTAAATTATAGATGCTGGTGGGGTCAAGGACACATTGGATTAAAATAACAGAGGGGATGAGCTGGAAAGGTAGGAGAGTGGATTGCTTCACATTGATATTATGCATGGTGTCGCCATGACAGCAGGGGGCTGGTGTGGTTGCAGCAGGTCAAGAAAGGGATAGGATGCAGAAGAGTTGAGAGATTAGAGTGTGACTATGTAGATGGAGAAAAATAAGAATAATCACAGGAATGATACTGGGAAAAGTGACAGTGAATCAGATGCCATTATCTTCAAGAAATGAGGTGGAACAACCAGAGGATCCATAGATGGCTGAAATAAGTAGAAAAGGCAAGTAATGCAGCCTGTTATTTTCAAGGAAAGCCAGGTATGGGTCAGAGCAAGTCACTGAAAGAAACATTCAGAGAGGAGGCTGAGGACATATAGATTTTGCTAGTAATGAACCATGAGTTCCAGAGGACAAATGGGAGGATTCTAGGAGGTGGGAGGGGATGGAGTGATGAGTGCAAACCTTCACCCAAACATATTTAATTCCTGGATTTGGGAGCTCAGATTACAAGAAGCAGGAAAAAGAAGAGGTTGGAGAGAGAGGCTCAGCAGCTCAAGCATGCTGCCTTGCTGGGGAAGGACAGCCCCGCCCCTGCTTCCCTGGGCTCGGTGAGCAATGCTGGCTGAAGGAGCTTTCTGTCCTTCATGGTGATTTGTAAACCAAAAACTGACAGTGGAAAAGCCTGAGATGGCTGAGTGTTTACAGGATGAGAGCACACTGGCTCAGATCGGGGCCCTTAGGCTGCTGCAGCTGGTGCTCTGATCACTTTGAGTCCATAGAAGGCCCCCAGGAGGCTGCTCAGACTGTTGACCCTCCAATAGTCCTCCAAGGATGGAGAAAGGACATTTCCATACTTGCTTCTTCCTTCCTACTGACCCCGTTATGGGTCATCAGCTGCAGGGCTCTCTCTGGAGCACATCCCAAGTCCAGCACCTTTGCCCCCTTAATGCAGAGCAGTCACAGTCAGGCCTGGGGACTAGGGGGAGATACATAACACATCTGTCCAAGTTATCAGGCCACTGACTCAGAGAGGGAGGTTCTCACAGTGTTACATTAATTACTTCAGAATTTACAGCTCTCAGAGCATAACTACTGCTTTTACGTTCTGTATCTGAAAGCAGTCAATCTTTTACAGAGTAGAAGGAGCACTGCTCTTCTCTCCTCCCCGCCTTCTCCCTTACATACCCCTATCATAATGATGTCACGCATAAATTAACAACTTCTCAGACTCGATTTCCCTACCTCTGCAATGGAGCTCACATTACTTTGCCCACTTGAGCCAGGTGATCTCTTGAAGAGTAGGAAATAATGTTGGACTGGAGTTGAAATTCTGGTTCCAACAGGAGGGGATTGGAGGGCATTTGGGGCTCCTCCTACCTTTCTGCAAGCTCTGAAAATCCTCCATCTCCTCAGGAGAAGCCACAGAACAAACGATTTCCCAAGCATCAGAGGAGGGCAGACATAACATAAGAGAGCAGAGAATCGGGTTAGAACGGGTTATGCTCTGATTTTTTGGAAAATGGGCAAACTGGGCGGGGACTAGGGAGGATTCCGTCAGCCGGGAGTTGGGAGGCGGCGCACGCCGCTGCGGAGCGTGACGGCCACGGTCGCCTAGCAACGAGCGGGGATGCGCTGGGCGCCTGGGTGGGCGAGGGGTGCTCGCCGCCGCCGCCGCGCGCCCTCGAGCCTCCGGGACCGCGAGAAAACTTTGCGGCTCTTCCGCGCTGGGGCGTCGGCGCCAGGCCCGGCAGACAGAGCAATGCGCCCCCCGGGCTGAGGGCAGAGGATGCCGCCGCGGCCCAGCACCCGGCCCGGGGAGCCGCGGGGTGGCACGCGGGGAAAGTTGGCGCGCGCCTGACCGCGCCTGGAAGCCGCGCGGTGCCCGGGCCGAGTTGCCCCCCAAGTTTCTGCGGCGATTTCTCACTCCCTGGGGATCCAGCGGTCCGAATCCCGCGGGGCCTACGGCTCACGGATTCTGAGCGCTGGGAAGGAGAAGCCCGCGCTTTTCCCGGGGACCTGCGCTTAAGCTGATGCTTGGTGGGTTCGCCCTGGATGGTAGCGATTCGAGTTGTTTTCTGCTTTTCTTCTCCCTCAGACAGTGAGTTTGTGGAAGCCTCGCCCGCATCGTACAGCCCAGACGAGTTAGGTAAGTGTGCTCCTTTTGTCTTTTATTTCTTGGTCGCAATTCTGCCCGAGAACTGCGAGTTTGGGGGGCGTCCAGATGAACTCAGCTAGAGATGGGGGTGGGGTTGGGGGACGGAGGAAAAGGGTCAGGGCACACCTGCTGCCTTCGCAGCGGGAACTGGCCTTTCCTTGGCGCTGTGCTTTCGGGGTGGCGGGGCAAGTGTCCAATTAGCCGTGAGTGTGTGTGTGTGTTCACGCGCGCGCGTGTGCGTGTATCTGTGTGCGCGCGCGTGTGTGTGTGTCTGTGTGCGTGTGTGTGTGTCTGTCTGGGTCAGTGATGCTGCTCCGAGGAGCCTGGCACAGCAAACTTCCAGACCTGGGGCTTCTGTAACCTGCACTCATCTTGCCACAGCGGCGACTGGTTCTGTCTTGCCAAGTACCTGGCACGAGAAGGACGTCGTGTGGGTCGTCCTTACCCTGAATTTAATGAAGTCAGGGGCTGAAAACGGCGGTGTAATTATTAAACTATAAGACCTGCTTCCTTCCCTGATTTCTATTCCTCAGTTAGCCTGTAGGTGTCTCGAGATAGGACATTCCATCCTCATGCCTGTCATGGTAAGTGGAGATTTGTGATGGGTGAACCGGGACACTCTTGTCAAGAGACAGGCTGAAGAGAGAGTGAAGAGAAAGAAATGCGAATGGGCAGATCTCTCTAACTCTTCCCGCCACCCATTCTTACTCGGTGGCTTAATGATTGGGTTCTTCTCTCTCTCTCTTTTTTTTTTTCCTTCTGCTTTCAAGGTTAGTTTAGCTGCTACTGGTCTGGGCTATCAAGTCTCTCCTTACTGTTCTTTCATCACTAGCCTGAATATCTTGCCTTCCTAAGATGAAATGAAAGGATTTATTTTATGATATATGTTGACAGTAAAGGAGGAGGGAAACTGTCCACAAACAGTGGTTTAAATATGTTTATCCTCAGTAACATGCTCAACTGTGGCACCCTGTCCCTGGTCAGCCTCTTGTGCTGGGAAGAATGTCCTCATCAAGTCCCACAGGACCTGAAGCAAAATTCCACCTCAACAACGACTTTCATTCATTTTTAGGAGCCAAGCGCCCAAAATAAATCTGGATCAAGGTTGGCATTCTGTGGCAGGGAGGAGTACCATGTTTTATTCAGAGGATGTGTTTCTGACAAGTTGCGAGGCAATCACATCTCTATCAATGGAATCGTAAACTAAATGCATGAGCAAAACTAGCTTTTAAGACATACTGTGGTGAATCATTTTATGAAATGAAAGTGACATCTAAGCCATAGCTTTGCATGATGTGATTTATTAAGAGGGCAGGTACTTGATGATCTGCTCCACGCATGTATAATTGTATGTTAATGACACCAGCATTGACACTCCACAGTGCGACGAAGCCATTTGTTCCTCTTAAATCGTACACAAACATAAGCAGTGGTAGGATGAGCATTGCTTGCTCTGAGAAATCCGACTATATTACTACTAAATTGTTTGCATTCACGGAATGATTTGTGCTGCAGGAAGGCCCAGGTATTTGACCCTTTTTCATCTCCGTATCTCCCTCTTGGACTTACAGACTGAACTGCTCCCATGAGGCACTGATAAATATGGGTATCCTTTCAAATTAGCAGTACAAAATAAAAAGCAATGTTTTTTTCTCTTCAGCTCCCCTATGGTAAAAACCCAGTTTCTCATGAGGAGATTGGAGTGTGTGTCTTAGTCTATTTGGGTTGTTATATCAAAAACAGATTGGGTAGTTTGTAAACAACAGAAATTTATTTCTCACAAGTTCTGGAGGCTGGGAATTCCATGACCAAGAAACTGGCAGGTTCAGTGTCTGGTGAGGGTCAGCTTCCTGGTTCATAGATGGCTATCTTCTCACTGTGTCCTCAACATGGCAGAAGAGGGCCAGGGAGCTCTTGCTGTCTCTTTTCTAAGGGCACTAATCCCTCCGGTGAGAGCTCCACCCTTATGACCTAATCACTTCCCAAAGGCCTCACCTCCAAATACCATCACATTGAGGATTAGGTTTCAACACATGAATTTTGAGGGATATAAATATTCAGTCTTTAGCAGCATGATGAGAACCGTGGGGTTCCCTTCTGGGTTCTGGGCTTGCAGGGTGATAGAGAAAATAAAACAGAAGTCTGAGAGTTTGAGATCAAGGTTCTAGCTTTCACCCTGCTCCAGCTTCTTTAATAGACATGTTAACTAGCCTCAGTTTCCTTATCTGCAAAAAGCAGGGGTTGTGCCTGGTGATCCCTGAGGTGTCTTCCAGTTCTATTCTCGCCTCTTAAAGTGCTGTGAGGGGCTGTAAGCCAAAGGAGGCCTATGGCCATTGGGTATTCATTGTTTATATTCATGTGCCATGCTGTTTGGGTACATGGTGTCCCCAAGGGTTATTCTCTCCATGACAGAGCAGCTGTCTGGATCAGACTGCCTTGTTTTCATGCTATTCAGGTCAAAGACAGAGCTGTCATTTCTCCCTTGGAAAGAGTCATGATGGCTTTTTGGTGCTTTTCTTAGACACACAGCAGGAAAAATGCCTCTTACAGCAGTTGATGAGCTTGTCAAGCAGCCATTCTTTCTGGAGCACAGATGAGTACAGGTTCACTCCTGGCCAGAATATAAGAAGAGGCAGAGCAAAGTTAAAATAAAATTGTTTCTCTACTCACTTCTTTTTTGTTTTTGTGACAGAGTCTCGCTCTGTCACCCAGGTGGGAGTGCAGTGGCATGATCTCAGCTCACTGCAACCTCCATCTCCTGGGTTCAACCTATTCTCCTGCCTCAGCCTCCTGAGTAGCTGGGATTACAGGTGCCCGCCACCATGCCCAGCTAATTTTTGGAAATTTAGTAGAGACGGGGTTTTGCCATGTTAGCCAGGCTGGTCTGGAACTGCTGACCTCAGGTGATCCGCCCCCCGTTCTGTCGGCCTCCCAAAGTGCTGGGATTACAGGCGTGAGCCACTGTGCCTGGCCTGTACTCACAAGACTTCTGAAACCCAATGTGTGGATTTTCTACACCAAGTAATTCTTCAGTATTTTGCAGCCACCAACCAGATGTCCTACAATTTAATTAAATTTTACCACTACCCAGAGTTAGCATAGGCCCTATAGGTTAAGGGCTCAGTCCTGCGAGACCACCTACCCTTCAGATATCAACTGTAAGTGGTGAGCCCACGTATTACCCACACTTATGTCTAACTTGGCTACAAATCAGGGCTTCCTACAACCTTCTTTTGGTTTCTATAATTTACTTTAATAGCTGAGAGAACTCAAGGAAGCACTATACTTATGTTTACCAGGTTATTATAAAGGATATAAATGAACAGCTGGATGAGGAGATGCAAAGGGTGAAGTCTGGAAGGGTCCAAAGCACAGGAGCTTCTGTCCTTTTAGAATTGGGGTGCACCACCCTCCTGGCACATGGATAGGTTCACTAACTCAGAAACTCTCCATACCCCTTCATTTAGGGTTTTTATGGATGTTTCATTAGGCATGATTGATTGAATCATTGGCCATTGGTGATTAAGTCAATCCCTAGTCCCTTTCCCCTCCCCAGAGGTCAGGTGTGTGTGTGGCAGGGTGCGGGGAAAGGAGGTGGGGAAGTGGGGAGAATAGGTGGGTGGGGCTTGAAATTCCAACCTTTTTTTTTTTTTCCCTCAATGTAACTTTTTTTTAATGTATATCTGTAAGCACTATTTATTTCTGCACCTACAATGGTTCCTGGATTCTAAACAGTCATGGAGTTTAAGTTTGTAACATTGGTTTACTAACAACTTTTCAGAGAGCAGAAGATGAAATTTTTCACTCCATGAAATATCCCATGTTCTATGAGTAGGCACATGTAAAGCACACATAACAGAACCTGGTACAAAGTAAGTGCAAGATGAAATACACAATATTCTGTGAGTCAGCACATGTAAAGTGCCTGTGACAGAGCCTGGTACAAAGTGAGTGCAAGATGAATGCTAGCTATTATATCTATGATATTAAAATGTGAAAAGATGACACTTTAGAATTGAAGAAACACAGTTTTTTAAATCAATATTATAAAGTTACTTTTAGTGTTGATTTGTTGAAATTTATTATCTTTATTCCAGGGAATGCTTTCCTTGGCTCTTGATCTTTGTTTTCCTTGACCTGCTAGCAAACTTTTATTATTATTATTATTATTGTACTTTAATTTCTAGGGTACATGTGCACAACATGCAGGTTTGTTACGTAGGTATACATGTGCCATGTTGGTTTGCTGCACCCGTTAACTTGTTATTTACATTAGGTATTTCTCCTAATGCTATCACTCCCCCATTCCCCAACCCCATGGCAGGCCCCGTTGTGTGATGTTCCCTGCCCTGTGTCCAAGTGTTCTCATTGAATTCCAACCTTTTAATAATATGGTTGGTTCTTCCCACAACCAGCCTCCATCCTGAAGCTGTCTAAGGACTTTCAGTCACCAGTTATCTCATTAGCATAAACTCAGGTATGGTTAAAAGGTACTTGTTATGAATAAAAAAAAGATGCTCCTGTCACCTCTACCACTCAGGAAATTTCAAGGGTTTTAGGAGCTCTGTGCTGAGAACCAGAGATGAAAACCAAATATATGTATATTTTTTATTATATTGTATCATCACAGAAGTCCTAAAATTTTAGTTTGAATTCTCTTGCAGTTTCTTGTGACGTTGGGCAGGTGATTAAACTGCTTCAAGCCTCAGTTATTTAATCAACTCAGTTGGGACCTTGTGTGGATATGGTAAATGGTGTATGTAAAGTCCATGTATTGAATGTGCTTGGAATTCAGGAAGTGCTTTTATTTTATTGTTTGATTATTATTATTTTTTTTTATTTTTTTTTTTTTGAGACGGAGTCTGGCTCTGTCACCCAGGCTGGAGTGCAGTGGCGGATCTCGGCTCACTGCAAGCTCCACCTCCCGGGTTTACGCCATTCTCCTGCCTCAGCCTCCCGAGTAGCTGGGACTACAGGCGCCCACGAACTCGCCCAGCTAGTTTTTTTTTTTTTTTTTTTGTATTTTTTAGTAGAGACGGGGTTTCACTGTGTTAGCCAGGATAGTCTCGATCTCCTGACCTTGTGATCTGCCCATCTTGGCCTCCCAAAGTGCTGGGATTACAGGCTTGAGCCACCGTGCCCGGCCTATTGTTTGATTTAAAACATACTTATTTCCCAAGATTGAAGGATGAAATAGCTTTTATCAGTTATCCCGCCTACTAATCAAACCATTTTTGTTTCTGGAAACTTCTCTACAACTTATCTAGTCTCCAAAAAGAGGTAGTCAGGAGTGGTGATTAGGTCAGTGGAATTATTTAGTGATGTGTCCCTGTAGCGGCATGTGGAACGGTTTTCCATCTGAGGTTCTGGTGGTAGTTCCGCTACTTTTTTGCCTCGTGATTGGTAGTCCATTCTACCTCTGAATTTTTATATCAGTCTGTAAATGAATAAATATTGGCTCCTTGGGGGATTGATTCTCAGTGTTGCAGCAAGATCATGTAATAAAATTAAGACACCAAAAAGGGGATTTTTTAAAAGGCAGTAGAGAAAGGGGTGTATCTCTGAATGAATGCTGTATTGAAAGTGGCCATGATGGAGTGTGAAGAAATATGCTTTCTTTCTTGAGATGGTGGTACCATTTTCTGAGGAGGCAAAACCCACACCTTTCCATAGCCTTTCTGTAGTTCCATCCATAGCTAGAAGTTACGGCCAATCTGAGAGGGTTAGAAAGAATGTGTGGAGAGTTGGGATGAACCCAGATGTGACCATGTCTGCCCTGTGAATAGCCTTGACTGACTGTCTTCTACCTGGAGGATAGATATTTGGTTTGACATAGGAGGAACACCATAACCTGCATCACTCACACCCACTATGACATTCTAGTTTTATGGAACTATGGTGGGATCCTCTATATTTGGCTTGGTTTCCTCCATGCTTTCCTGCATGCTTCTCCTCCCCCTTCTCCCATTCTCCCCTGGCTTACTCCTATCCAGCCATCAACACTAATCCCATGTGTCAGGTCCTCCTGGTGGTTTTCAGTTTTGGCTGCACGTTAGAATCAGGAGGAGCTTTTAGAAGTCCTGAGACCAGTTCCCAATCCTGAATGATTACATCTGAATCTCTGGGATGTGGACCTAAGCATCCATGTTATTGTGTTTTTTGTTTGTTTGCTTGGTTTTAATCACATCTCAAGTGATTTCAATATGCTGCTAAGATTGTGAACAACTGCGCTACACTGTGGCCACCTTATTCTTCTGTGTCAACCTAGCAGCCAGCACAGTGCCCAGCGCAAGTTAATCTTCAATAAATATTTGTTGAATGACGGAGGGAGGGTGTCACTGCTGAGACACTTTATCTTTTCAGTTGTATATCTCTATGACTGGCCTTTCTGCTTGTTGTAACAGTGCCTTGAGGACTGGATCCTTTCTCCTGTGACCTATATCTCCTGTGTTTATTCCGGGGGCTTATCCAGCTTATTTTTTTTATCTTTCTTAAAAATTGAAGTTTTAAAAGTCCAATTTTTAAACTTAAGTTTTCTAGTATAAAAGTAATATATGCTTATTTTAGAAAATCTGGACATTAGAAAGAAGAGGTGGGGGAGCTCACTCTCACCACCCACAAGCAAACTGGTTCCTTGTTTTCTTAACCTTTCATAATTTGTTGCCCTTTGGGGTTGCTTGACCCTCTGGCATGCCTCAAGCTCAATTGCTGCTGTCTGTGCTCAGACCTGGTGAACTGGCCTATGAGTGCCAGGAGAGGAGTGTGTCATGAGAACAGCATTCTTGGGAGCCACCAGGGCTAACTGCCCTGAGGGCCAGTATGCAAGGAGAAAGTGTTTTCTTGTGCTATTCTGGCCTTCCTCATTCAGGCAGGATATATGCTGGGTCTTATTAGGACAAATGATGACATTTATATAACTTCTTTAAAATAGTAACTTAAATATTTCCCAGTCTCCTCTTACCCCCTTGTACTCCAAAAATATGGGATGAGATTGCAGCTCTGAATCGTGGTGTTTATGCCTTAGTCAGGATACACTAAACCCCAGTGTCAGTGGCTTAACACAAGGAAGACTGCATTTCTTGCTTGTGCAGTGGTCCAGTGTGGAGTTGTCAGAGGGCTGTGCTTCATGTGTCGTTGAGGACCTCGGCTGCTTCTATTTCCTGGCTTCACCAATTTCTAGGGGCTCAGATTCTTTCACTGATGCTTTGTATCCATTTGTCAGGTAAGTGAATCAGGTGAGCAACAAAGAATGTTCACCCTTGATTGCCTCAGCCTGGAGGCAAAATACTCACTTCCCTTCATTTTTCAAGGGTAAGAACTAGTCCCACAGCCTCACCCAGATGGAATGGGGTGGGGTGGAAAATGTAGTCTAGTTATATGCCAGGAAAAAGAGGAGAACACACACATTGGTGATCACTAGTTGACTCTACCAGTCGTATTTCTCTTATTGCTCAAACCATTATGACTGAGCCTCATTAGGGCCATATGGGTGCCTGGTCTTGGTATTATTTAGGATATAGGTTGGGCTGCTATAACAAAGGCCAAAATGACAGTTACTTACACAATATGTAAGCTTACTTCTTTTTCACTTAGAGCATGAGCAGTCCAGTGCTGATCTGTGGCTTTAGGGTAAACTGTATCCTCAAATGTGATTTCCATGCAGTAGTTGAAGGTGACTGTTTCAGCTTCTACTATCACATCCACATTCTAGTCCGCAGACAAGGGAGAAGGAAAGTGGTGGGCACAACCTGAAAGCTGCACACATCTAATGGTGTTCACTTATATTCCATTGGCCTGAACTTTAGTCACATGGCTACCCACAGTTCCAAGAAAACTGGGAAAATTGGGTGGGGATAGGATGGAATCTATTATCAGAGAATAGCTGGGTAGGGTACAGGGAGAAAGAGGTGCTGGATGACTAAGCAATCTTCCTAACAAGTTATAGGAAGCACATCTTAGTGGTTAAGAGCATGGGTATCAAGCCGTACTGAGTGGTGAATTTTAGCTCCACCTCTTAGTTGCTTTATGACCATAGACAAGTTACTTAATCTGTATCTTCTTTTCCTGAACTTTAAAATCATGTACTATTTTCTGATGCTTTTCCGGACCCACTTACCATCCTTTATCACTCTTCTCTGTGCTCTGAAACACTTACCTTTTGGAATGCATCACATGGATTCCTGTCAGATTTGACCAATAAGAGGCACTGGCAGGATACAGGAGTGTAGTGAGAAAGAGAACCCAGTGTACCTACTTCCTTCCCATCAGGCTGTGGGATAATATGGCTGTGTGGGCTGTGTGATTCTACTGAAGGCCGCAGATCCTATAGAATGGCCCTCTCTTATAGCATCCTGTCTTGCTGGATTCTGATAACTTCCCCTTCCAGTTTATGGGTTGTATTAGGGTTCTCTAGAGAGACAGAACCAATAGGATATATATATAGGTATAGTTGAGTGAGAGGGAATTTATTAGGGGAATATGCTGTTGTGATTATGGAGGACGAGAAGTCCTGTGACAAGCTGTCTGCAAGCTGGGGAACCATGGAAGCCATGGTGAGGCTCAGTCCAAGTCTGAAATCCTCAGAACCGTGGAGCGTGATAATGTAACTCTCAGTCCAAGGCCAAAGGCCTGAGAGCCTGGGTAACCTCTGGTGCGAGTACTGGAGTTCAAAAGCCAAACAACTTGGAGTTCTGATGTCCAAGGGCAGAAGAAGAGTGTCCCAGCTCTTGAAAAGACAGCAAGGATTTGCCTCTCTTCAGCTCTTTTGGTTCCATCCAGGCCCCCAGCCAATTGGATGGTGCCTATCCACATTGAAGGCAGATCTTCCCCACTCAGTCTACGTACTCAAACGCCAGCCTCTTCTGGAAACACCCTCACAGACACACCCAGAAATAATGCATCATCATCTCTCTAGGTATCCCTGAATTCAGTCAAGTCGACACCTAAAACTAACCATCATAGGGATGGTAGCAGCTCCTCATGGTGACTAGCCCCAGGGTGCTTCATCATCATTTGCTGTTTTCCTTTAACCCTTTTGTAAATAGTTGCTTCATTAGACTGTCTTCAGTCACTCCTTTTGCATATACCATCTGTTTCCCGATAGGACCCTGACTGATACAATGGGGATAATAATAGTACTGACCGCAGCCCATGGTGGTGAGGATTAAATGCATTATATGAGAAATGCCCAATTGTAGTACCATTAAATGTCTTTCTGTCCTTAGACAAGTGCTCTGATACCTTCAAGTATGGTCAAAGCTTTCTGAAAGATTCGGCATATAAGTTAAATAATACTGTCACTTACCTCCTCTTCCCTACCCTGTTTCAGAAGGATGAGTCGAGATTCAAAACTTTTGAACAAATCTGTTCTAAGACAAATGTACCTTGCATGCAAAGTTTCCTCCCTCCCATTTATATGGGGATGAATAAGGAGAAAGGAACCAGGCTGAATTCACCTACTGTGTCAGGCACTTTATACATGTAACCATTGTACGCAGCTTACTGGCTTGGGTCATGGTACCCCCAAATATAACAATTTCCAAGCATTTGCCTGCCCATCTTACTAAGAAATGAAGTCTTTTTAAAGGCTACCCTCCAGTTGTATGTCCAGAAATCCTTAGATGGTGCTTATTTGCATGCACAGAGTCAGTTCTGGCTGCTCTAGCCTTGTCAGGGGAGATGGGATTCAGAAACACCATATTGAGGCCAGTGAACACCATGATAACTGCTCCACGCCCTCTCTTCTCCACTTGACACTGGCCATTGCTGCTGCTGCACCTGCTCACACCAGAACTTGGAGGCTTGGCCTTCGCTTGCTTGAGAGCCTGACTGGTTTCCCAGGGTCCTACCCTCTCCTGGCTGCAGCGATGAGGATGCTACTCTCCTGTGCACATTCTGAGTGGGCCCCGGTCCTTCTGATTGCGACACAAGCCCACACCTATCCTAGGTTTTGGGATTGGGCTGGCTACGCGTGCATAGCCCTGAGCCGGCCTCCAACTGACAGGGGTGTCCCTACTCCCCACCTCACTCCCAGGATGTACCCTATATCTCTCCACCCCTTAGAAGCCTATGTATCCTGCCATCCTTCTCCCCAAGTCCTGAACACAGCTTCTGAGAGCTAACTTTTTCTCAGGATGATTGACAGTGGAAAATTCAATTCCCTTCACAGGAAGCCTCACCCTACCACAGGGGTGTGGTTTGGCCTCCTGTTCCAAAAAAACAATCACAGAATAGTTCAGCATTGTTACACTTCCCCAAATCTGAGTAACTCAGTCTTTTCCATGATTGATCTTGTTGGGCACATTAGTTTATTTCATCCTCAGAACAACTCAGTGAAGCAGATGGAATTATTTTCATTTTCTGAAGGAGGAAACAGAGGCTCAGAGAGGTTAAAGGATCTGCCCGGAGTCACTCGGCTAGAGGCAAAGATTAGATTCAACATATAATCTCCAGCTCCAGAGCCAGTTTCGGTTTTCTGGGAAGGAGAATGTACAAGTTGGTCTCCTCCTAGGGAGATTGTATTGGGAGCTGAATAAAATATGTTAAAGTATCCAGCACAGGGACAGGCAGTACAATACATGGACATTCAGTACGTATTTCTTGAACAAAATGACTGGTAGGCACTCAAAACTATATATATATTTTATTTTTTTAGACCACCAGATAATGATCAGTATTATCTGAATATTGATCTGAAACAACAACCATAAAAACTCCTCTTCACTTCCTTCATTTATTTCTTGCCCTTTCTGCCCTTTCCGTCCATTCATTCCTGTGTATTGCAGCACAGAGTCCCTGGGACACGAAATCTCCTCTGGTTTCCCAATAGTGTTGATACTAAAAGAAACAAAACCTTTGCAGCAGCACAATTTGGGGCAAGGTAGTAGAAGCCTAAGGAGAATACAAAAGCACGGTTCGGGCAGGTGGACTCAAACTTGGATGTAAAATTGATCACCACTCCCCTGATACAGGTTTGCAAAGTGATATTACACATTGGTCAGGAAGTGAGTTTTATTTCAGGGTATTCTAGTTGGGGTCAGGAAGTAAGTTTTATTTCAGGGTATTCTAGTTGGGAGGGAGAATGGAGTAGGAAGGTGGAGAATGACAATAAATTCCGAAGATAAATGGTTATCTGCTTCGGCAAAAAAAAATCAAGCAAAGAGATCTGGAGTAATGGGATAAAACATACACATGCTCACATGCATTCACACAGCACACACACACACACACGCACAAACACGCACACACACACATGCAGGAAAATGGGAAGGGCATTTTCCCTGCCAAAGAGATGTTTCTACTAGAAATAAATGGAACTGTGGTCATTCATTCCTGAAAATTAAACACAAGCCTGACTCCCCAGAAACGATATTTCATCAGTTGTTAAGCACTAAGGGAGTCTAAAGAGTGTATAAATTACTAGTGTGATTTGTTCAAGGATACCATGATTATGGTTTCTGGGGCGCGTTCTTGCTGGATGATCATTCTGGAATTTATCCTGTTTGTTTTTTATTACTCTCACACTCCTCAAATCAGTTTTGCTCAGTGTGGACACATTAAATTAATTTAAAATTCATGGTTTGCTTTCTCTCTCCTGCTCACCCCTTCTCCTTTCCAGTTTCTCTCCTTTTCTCACTCTCTTCTTTCCCTCCTCCATCTCTGCCTCTGTTTCCCTAAGTCAGTTGCACCCTCCTCAGCCCCCACTCGCCTCCTCTTGCTCCCCCTTCCTTTTTCCATCTTAGATTGGAATATGGACAGAAAAGGCAGTGCTTGCCTTCCTAGGGCTCTCTGCCAGAACATGGAACAGGTCAGATTATAAAAAGGGATACAAAAAGAATGTTCCTTGACGAAATGGGGGAAACATGTTCAGGGATGGTTTGCTGTCTCTTGCTGTCTGCTGCCTGCTGAAATACACTCCTTACAGGACGGCTGCATATGAACATTTATCCCCATGGCACATATGTGTGGTTATGTTAATGTCAAATATGTATAAACATTTATTTCTGCTTAATTCTCTCCCCTGTGACCTTTGTACCCCCAAATCTAGAGTGGACAAAGTTACTGACCACCTGGTGGTAAGACTTACTAATCTTTTCTCAGGGATTTTTTAAAAGATTACTGGGAAGAGTGGACACTGAGACTGCTTTCAGGTTACTGTCTAACAGTAAATAGCTTTTGGAAACTTTAGGTTCTTAAGAAAACACAGAAGGGGCCTGTGGGTACAAAACCTGGTCTGGAATGAATCCTGTGGGAAATACAGGGTTTAGGGCTGGTGGGATGGGGTACGATAGTCTACTGCTGGGATCTGTAAACCTGCCAGGGCTCCTTTGTCTCTCTCCCAAGGGTTTGCTGTTTACTGTCTGTTGACCATGAATAAATGTCCATTACTTTTGCTCTTGTGGTTGGTCAGCCAGAGTGTTAGACTTTAGGCTCCTTTTATACAAATATTTACCTGTTAGCTCTAAAAGTCATTTTCCCTCAAATTCGAATGGGGACTCCAGACTGAATATTTGCTGTGAACTAAGGAGTGTGGCAGGCAGTTGTATGTCACTGTCTGGCTGTGGTGGGGGTTAACTTCAGGTGAACACCTGATGCCTCCCCCTCCACTGGTTCCCCTCCTATCTTATAGACGGGTGATTAGGATCAAAAGAGTTAGCACATTTAAAGCATTTAGAACAGTGCCTGAAAATGACTAGCGTCTAATAAATATTACTCTCATTCTACTGCTTTCCTGGTTTTTTTTTTTTTTTTTTTCCCCTGTCTTCCCCTCCTCGCCTTGTCACTCTCAAGTACGGCTTCTTTCCCTGAAGTCCATTTTGTTTCTCCTTTCTTAATTCACTCGCTGACATTGAAAAAAGATGGAAAAAGGAAATAAATTACAAATGACTTTATTAAATGTATTGTAATAAAAAGAGCTAATATTTATTGAGTGCTTTTCATGTGTTAGATTATAACATTATGTCAATCATCTTAAAACAATCCTGTAAGACAGGTACTATTATTTCCCTCATCTTACAGATGGAGAACTGAAGCTAAGACAAGTTAAATAAGTTGCCAAATCACACCTGGTAAGTGGTAGGGCCAGGGCTTAAACCCAGCCCTGTTCTTCTCTATTGCTAGGATTCCTAACCACCGTCTTCAATTCCAGAGCAAGTCACTAGAACCCAAACTCCTGATTCTCAATAACAGATTCTTGGCAGAGCCCTAATTTGCAACTAGGTATGTTTGACTACAAAACCTTAGCATGACCCACTCACAACACTGCCTACAACTTGCCACACACTGAAAGCTAGGCTCAGCCATGCGAGGGTGAGTGAGACATAGTCCTTCCCTCAAAGAACTGGTAACTTAATTGGGAAGAAAGATCTATTAACAGAAACATTTACAACGTGGAGTTCTAGCTCCTTCAGGCCAACGAGCACTTATTGGCTGCGTGACCTTGGGCAAGTTATCTAACCCCTGTGGACTTCAATTTCCTCATCTATGATATGGGAAGGTAAATATCTACTTCATAGGGTTATTGGAAGGGGTAAAATGAGATAATACATGTAGCATGCCTAGCACATATTTGGCACTCTGTGAGCAATTGCAATTATTGTTGTTATTATATGGTGACTGCAAGGGAGACATGGGACCCCAGAGAAGAGGAACTTGACTCAGTCATGGAGGTCAAGGAGATGCCAGGCCGGCTTTCCGGATGAGATCCATCCATCACAGTGTGACCTGAACGGTATCATGTATGCCTCAGAACAGTTGGCGGCTGCCATTGTGAGCTCTTCCTCTGGGGTCCCTGCAACCGAATGCTGAATAATAAAGTGCAGAAGAATGAAGCTGAATCTTGTCTTTCATACAAACTCAGATTGTATCCCACGCTGCAAAGTGGGACTGTAACTTTGTTATCTCCTTCCTCAAATGCTGTCCACACCCTCATGCCTCACAGTATCTGTTTTTCTTACTCTTAAAAAGTCCTTAAATCTGGCTCTGTACTATTCAGTGGGACAAAGCTGTTACACCATGCTCACTTGCATTTCACTCCTTTTTCCATCCTTATCAGTATTGCTTTTTGCTACTATCAGCTTCTTAGAGCTGACATTCCACACTGTTTATCAAATGAGAGACTAAAGGCTCTTCTAAAGTAATTTTAGGGATATAACCTAGTGTAGGTAGGTTGGTATTTGCCAGACTTAGGAAATAAAACACAGGAGACCCAGTTAAATTTGAATTTCAGATAAACAGTGAACAATTTTTTTAGTATAAATATGTCCACTGCAATATTTTGGACATATAACACTAAAATATTTTGTTGTTTATCTTCAGATAAGCACATAATTTCAATTCAGATCCAAATGGTGTTTCATCTGGCAGCCCTAGGTGTAGGAGCAGTATCTGGGGATGCTCTGCCCTTTGCATTGGATTTTGGCTTGCCCTTAGTAGGTGTAATAAATGGTGACTCAGTTCCATGTCACCAGGTATTCAGTTGCCACTTGACTCCACTTGCTCTTAGTAGGTGTAATAAATGGTGACTCAGTTCCATGTCACCAGGTATTCAGTTGCCACTTGATTCCATTTAGGTGCTTACATCAATGAGACTTGATTGCTGCTATGCATATTATTTTATCACCTCAGTTAGAAAATGGATGCTTGAAATTAACCCTTCCTACAGTAGAAATCCTAAACAACTTCAGGGATTTGATGCTCCACTGTGCACAATATATAAACACAGAAGACTGCCTACTCCTGGACTGGTTATTTGGCTTCTGGGCTCTGAATGTTAAGGTTTTGATCTTCTTCCATTCTTTCTTTTAGCAGAAGCTCATGTCTGATAGACTCCATTTTGGAGAGTCAGAGCATCTTAGTGTCCTCATTGGAGGGAACACCCAATGCCGTCCTCCTCAACGCATCATCACTCAGCCTCTGCTAGAACATCTTCTAAGGGGGTGTTGTGTGAATGGGGGAGGGGCTCCTGCTTCCTGAGAAAACCTGGTCTATTGTTACACAGTGATCATTATTATAAAGATTTCTTTATAGAGAACGGAAACCTGACTTACTGTTTCTTACACACAATTAGTTGTCCATGTTTTGCCTTCTAGAGCTTTCAAACATTTATTTTACTGAAATGGGAGGAGTTCCCATACCCCTGTCACAGGGCCTGCGACAGAGGCCAGAGGCGTGGCTCACTTCTTCAGTGCCCCGCTGCTCAAACTCCTAGAGGGAGCATGCAGACAGGAAGGTTGTGGGGAGCGTTTTTTTGGGCTCCAGCCCCAGGGCAGCATCTAGGGTTGAGTGTTTACAGCTCCCGAAGCCCCAGTGGGTGTGTGTTACAGTGTGCTCTTTCAGTTTTGCTGTCTGCAGGCCGCTTGTGTTAATCAGCTCAGTTAGACCCTCTGCCTTATCGCAAGGACAGAGGGCTTTCTGTATCCTGGATTCTTGCCCTAGTGTACCAGAAAAATTGGACCACAATTGGGCTTGGAGGATGGGTGCAAGGTTTTATTGAGTGCCGGTAGCTCTGAATGAGGTGGATGGGAAGCCAGAAGGGGGATGGAGTTGGAAAGTGACCTTCCCCTGGAGTCAGGCTGCCCAGCAGCCAGACTCTCCTCTGACTGCCCCCAACCAAATTCCGCTGTCGATGGCCTGCAGTGTCTGGTGGTGTCTCTTGGTGTGTTCTTCTGCTCCTCTCGACGTCCAGCTGCTTTTGTCTGTGCCTGTTAGGGTCTCGGGTTTTTATGGGCACAGGATGGGGGGCGTGGCAGGCCAAAAGCAACTTTTTGGGTGCAAAAACAGAAATGCTTATCCTCATTTAGGTTTGTGGGCATAGGCCCGAGGATGGAGCCCTTGCCAGGGACCCCGCCCATCTCTACCCAGAACTTCCCTGCCCTCCTCCCATATCATTATTATGACCCAACATAAGGATATATTTTATGTTTAGACCCACAAACACAAATACAAATATAAATACAAATATAAATATAACTAAACAGAATTTCATGGAATAGCAATTACTCTTATTTGGCTGCATCTGGTGTTTCCTATTATATTCTATTTCATTTATTTAAAATGCTGGTCAGGACCCTGTTAAATTGATTTCCTGACCCACAATTGGGTGACCAACTACTGTTTGAAAAAATTATTGCTATATAGTGTTACAGAGCAAATATAGAATAAGTCTATTCCTCATTTCTTTCTAAAAGATTTTGAAATATTTGAAGGTTGTCATTATATAATGTCTTAATCTTCTCTTTTCTACACTAGATATGACCGAGTTTCCCCATTCATTCCCATCCTGCCCAACACCTTCTGAGTGCTTTCTAGCCGAGAAACACTTCACTTAAAATTTGGCACTGAGACATGAGCACATCACTTCACATATAGCTTGGCCAATACTTGGCATTGTGGGATCATTAGACCCCTTGATTTCGACTCCCCTGTCTGAGTGTATATCAATCAGTTAATTAATATTCATTTGGATATAGTTATAATTATTAATTTATATAAAATACCTAACCTAGCCCAATTTTTTTCTGTTTTGTCTATTATGGTACCTTGAAATATTTTTCCTATTTGTGGGGGTGGGGAGATGGAGAGCTCAAATCAAGATGACAATTATTCATGTTTCCTGGATCTGCCCAAAATTCAGGAAATATAAACAAAAAGAAATGTTTCTAGCACAGTCTAGCACAGCAATAATTAAAACTCCACCAAAATGATCATATTTTGTAAGAAAATGGCTAACAGGTTAATAATAGTTAATGTTTCTAGAACACCTGCTGCAAGTTAAGCACTGAACTAAGAGCTTTACATGTAATTTACTCATGAATTTCTTACAGTCTTTTGAGGTAGATACTATTGTAACCACTGCTTATGAAATGATAAAAACGGCTTTACAGAAGTTTAAATCGTTCGGCCAACATCATAGGACTAATAAGTGGCAGAAGGGGTGATTCCAGGCCCATCTGACTGCTAAGCCTGTGCCTCCCACAGAGAGGAAGCAGCCTCTGGTGGTTTAAAAAGAGAGAGTGCCTATAACATGCCTAGCGTAATGCTTACATGGAGGCTTAATAAATAGCTCTTAGTGTCTCCCATAAGGAAAGGGAAGAGCTTAGCAGCAAATTCAGGCCACTAAGAGTCCTCAGGAGTCTGTGAAAACTGTCTAGATTCATCACTAACCACAGTGGGGCAGGCCTCAGAGTGCTTTCCAGTCGGGAAGTAAGGTCTGGAGTCAGGAAACATATTTCTTGTGCCCATGAGACGGGAGGCAACATAAAATAGTGGTTAAGAGCAAGAGCTGCTCATGCCTGTAATCCCAGCACTTAGGTAGGCTGAGGCAGATGGATCACCTGAGGTCAGGAGTTCAAGACCAGCCTGACCAACATGATGAAACCCCCTCTCTACCAAAAATACAAAATTTAGCTGAGCATGGTGGCACATGCCTGTAATCCCAGCTACTTGGGAGGATGACAGGAGAATAACTTGAACCAGGGAGGCAGAAGTTGCAGTACACCAAGACTGCACCACTGCACTCCAGCCTGGGCAATAGAGTGAGACTCCATCTCAAAAAAAACAAAAACAAAAACAAAAACAAAAAAGGCAAGAGTTTTGCAAAAACAGACTTGAATCTTGGATCTGTTAATTTCATTTAATTTCCAATTAATTTCAGGGTTTTTTGAGGCTTTTGACACAGTCATTAGCTAAAAAATCAAATGTTCAAAGATATGGAGCAGTGCCTAATATCTGGAGAGCAGCACTACCATTTATTCTTTCATTTATAGTTGAGAAAGTTTTTGATGGTACTAACAGAACAAAGTGGTGGCAGGAGGTTTTGGAACGGCTGGTTTAAGTAGCTTCAGGAGACTTCAGTTTTTTGTTTAGCTACATGATTGAATGCATAATAAATGCTTTGTGCTTTTGCCTATCAATACCTAGAGAAAGTATGTCAATGAAGAGATGCAGGACTTTCAACTGATTGGCAAAAAGCAAATTTTAGCTTGTCTTACAGGATGCTTAGTTTGCCAGTACACTTCAGACCAATGGGACAGTCATAGATGGTGTGACAGTGTTTAAAGGCAACAAAAGGCTACTCCATGTGGCCAGCGCTGTCATGAGCCTCACTAAGCTATTTTGAAGATTTTAAAGCAATGATAAATTAAAAAAAAAAAATTAGACTACACCTAAAGTAGTATATAAAGTATAGCAGGATTCCTGTATACTCTGCAATCAGCTTTTTGAAAAAAAAAATGTCAAAAGGTAGAGAATACAAGAAAAGTTTTTGGGATATAATTTGAATGACTGTGAAAACATGACCTTTGACACCGAACTCATTTGCTCACTCCTTAACTTGATAGCAAAGCCCAGTATGTACAACTGTGTTGGGTGTGGGTGGTCTCCAAGGCCACGCTGCTCTCTGAATTGATTTTGAGTTTTGTTTGTAAGATGATCACAGTCATGTTACACTGATCTGAAGGGCATATATATACATAACCCTTTAAAAAAAAATTCTGCCTCATTCTTATTTCAAGATGAATTTCTATACAGACTAGATATATTTTTTTCTGAAGATCATATCAATTAGACATTTTGAAAATGACTTAAAATATTTTCATTAATGTTCTCAGAAAACAAGTTTCTTTTGTGGTTTTAACCAAAAAGGTGCCCTTTTTGTCACTGGATTCACCTAGCTTTCATAATTTTTTTTTTCATACAATGAATTAAAATTTGCTAAAATCATGGACTGGCTTTCTGGTTGGATTTCAGGTAAGATGTGTTTAAGGCCAGAGCTTTTCTCAATATTTGATTTTTTTCCCCAATATTTGATTTTTAAAAAATATACGCATAGGTGCTGCATTTATATCTGCTGGTTTAAATTCTGTCATATTTCACTTCTAGACTTTTAGTATGGCAAATCATATCTTACTTTTATTTAAGCATTTGTAGTTTGGAGTATCTGGTACTAGCTGAGAAATAATTCTATAATTGAGTTTTGTACTCACCATATATGAATCATTCCTCATCTATAATGTGCCCCCAAATGCAGCTTCATTTTCCGATACCTTGATGCAGAATAAAGTTTTTCATCATTTAGGTGCAAAAAAAAAAAAAAAAAAGGGCAAGAGCTCTGTAAAAGACAGACTTGAATCTTGGCTCTGTCACTTATTAGCCATGTGATCTCAGGTAATTGACAGGACCTCGCCTAGCCTCCAGTCCACATGGGTAACACATGGGTAATGATATCTACCATACTGATGGAATGAGATAATGAATGAAATAATGTGGTTCAGAGGAGACACTCCATATGTGCTAGTTCAACATAGAAAACTGGATTATGATCTTTCTTCTCCTACAATATCATGTGCCTGCTGCGTTATTTAGGTTGAGATTCTGAGTGCATAGAAAATAGGCCCTCGAAGTGTTGTCCATGGACAAGCAGCATCAGCACCATCAGAGAGCTTGCAAATGCAAATTATTGGGCCCCATCCAGGCCTACCGAATCAGAAACTCTGGAGTGGGGCCCAGCAATCTGTGTTTTACCAAGCCCTTCAGGTGATACTGATACAGCTAAAGTTTAAGAACCACGGCCCTAATGGCACTGAAGATTCTGAGTCTTCTCCTGTTTTCAACAGGACTCAGTCAAAGCTCTAAAGAGGCTGTATCCTTTGGGTAGATATTGTAATCAAATACATAGACTGTGGAGTTTACTTTCAGGTTGTTTCCATTTAATCTTTCTATTGTTGTTTATCCCAAACTGACCATTTTCTTATGTTCTCTTTCTCTCCTCTATTTAATTTGAAACCCCTATTGTATATACCTTACACCATATAGGTTGAATAGAAAGGGGCCATTCCCAGACACCCAGGTAAAGGAGACAAGTAACATTCCTAAAGAGCTTTCCTCGGCCATCCCTGCATCCTTAGCACAGAGTACCTGCAGGGACTGTACTTCCTTTGCCTCCTTTAAGTTCCTGGAACTTTCTGAGAACTTTTCTGCCACAAAACCTTTGCACATGATATTTGCTTGGCCTGGAATGCTCTTCCTGCCTCCTTTATGTGGCCACACCTTCTTGTCTTTTCGGTCTTTACTTACATATCTCCTTGGAGAAGGCTTCCCTTTTCATCCTCTCTAAGTGGCCACTTTCTCCCTAATTGTTAACCCCTCTGTTATTGCACTCTCAGCCTGCTCCTTTTCTTCATTGCACATAGGCCAGTTTGTAACTGTAGACTTATTTATATGTTTTAGTAAGACAAAGCCCATACCAGGGTATTCGAGCATCTAGCAGAGTACATGGATTATCAATATAATCAATAATTTTTTTTGGTGGTGTTGGGGGAATAGGGTGTCATTCTGTCACCCAGACTGGAGTGCAATGGTGCCATCCTAGCTCACTGTAACCTCAAACTCCACCACACCTGGTCAATTTTTAATTTTTTTTTTTTTTGTAGAGACAGGGTCTTACTATGTTGCTCAGGCTGTTCTTGAGCTCCTGGCGTCAAGAGATCTTCCCGCCTTGGCGTCCCAAAGTGCTGGGATTACAGGAATAAAGTCAATGTGCCCTGCCAATATTTCTGAATAAATGAATGAATGAATGAACCATTATAGTTCTCATATACTTTGCCTTCTTTCAAACTCTGTTGTGCTTTCAGTTAATCCTCTATTTAGGACTTAATTTTTTCTTTTTTCTTTTTTTTTGGAGACAGTCTCGCTCTGTCGCCCAGGCTGGAGTGCAGTGACATGATCTCGGCTCACTGCAACCTCTGCCTCCCAGGTTTGAGTGATTCTCCTGCCTCAGTCTCCTGAGTAGCTGGGATTACAGGTGCCCACCACCATGCCCGGCTAATTTTTGTATTTTTAGTAGAGACAGGGTTTCACCATGTTGACCAGGCTGGTCTCCAACTTATGACCTCAAGTGATCTGCACTCCCTGGCCTCCCAAAGTGCTGGGATTACAGGCATGAGCCACTGCGCCTGACCAGGACTTAATTTTTTCTAGTTATTTCTAATTATTCCCTCTCTCTCCCAATCCATACTTTCGACTTTTCTGAAGACTTGTACCTAGCATGATACTCATGACACTGGCTCTATGACTGAGATGCAATAAATGCTTTCTGATTTCTTGATCAATAGCTTATAGAACATTTAAGACATGAATTTTAACTTCTTCCGTCACTTTGAGTTTATGCTGTAAAACAAATTTTTCTCCTGAATGGAACTATCTAGAGCATCTGGAGCCATTGGGAATGGTGAGAATTTCACCACTTCTCTGTCTTTCCTTGGCTATTAAAAAGGTATAAGACCTGTTGGTCTGTAGTGCATATTCTGGAGAGAGAAGAACTAAAATTGCTGTACAGATTGTGGAAGGGTCATTTCTCTCACTGTTCTTTCTATCTATGAACTGAAAAGGTACATTTTCAGTATAAACATCCAATAATTACTTTCAAAATGGGGATTACAAGGGTTCTTTAGGGTGAACATTCTGATCTGCATTGTCTTCAGCTATTGTGAAAATCCTTATTTTTAATAGTGGCTTTATGGTGTTGTTTTAGAAACTCAGTATGATTCCATTTTTAGAAACAAAAACATGTTTATATCATCACTGGAAATCAGGGAGGAAAACATGATTAGTTTTTTGCTCATGAAAAGAGGAAAGGGAAGCAATCATAATAGAATGATATATTGTAGGGTGGATGGAACTGAAGCTGCTGTCTATTAGTATGCAATTGGATTCACCCAGTATCTCAATGGAATGATCAATATGATTAGAAGCTTGGGAGCTTCTTTTCAAGTGGGCAACATCAATTAATCAACTAACTCAGCGGTTCTCAATCAGAGGCAATTTTGCCCCCTAGGGGACATTTGGCAATGTCTGGAGACAGTTTTTGTTTTCATAAATGAAGGTGGGGGGGGGTGGTTGCCACTGGCATCTAGTGGGTAGAGGCCATCCCTACAATGCACTGGGCAGTCTCTCACAACAAAGAATCATCAGCCCCAAATGTCAGAGGGCCAGGGTTGAGAAACCCTGCAATAATATCAGCCAAAGAAGTATTACAAGTTTTCAATACTCCCAAGGTTTCTGTAGTAGTGGTAGCAAATAATGTTTAAAATAACCATCATGTATTGAATATCTATTCCATGCCAGGATCTTTATATTTATAGCTGGTCTGTCTCAGTCCGGGTCTGACACCGGGTTTGTTTGGGGCCAACGTCTCCATTCTTCTTCCTAACCCCATTTGGTGCAGGTGCGTTTTCTCTGGACATCAGCATATCTATCCTCAGTTTCTTGTGTTTATATAGATAAAATTATGTGTTTAGTGCATATTGGGTAATATGCTTACAGGAGAAAGTAGTCAAGCAAGAAGAGACTGGTGTCTCACTATGGGTGTGAAACTAAAAACATCCCGGCAAACAGGCCTCAGATCTATAACTTAATAATCCAGCCAAACCACCTGTGTAGCCTGGTAGCACAGAGCCTAGTCCTCAGTAGGTACTTAATAAATATTTGTTGGGAAACTTTTTTCATAATCCACACAGAGTCCTTGGTAAGCTTCAAATGGAGCGGGATTTTCAAATGACTCTTCTGTTGCATAACATTTTATTTGTTCCAGGGGCAGTTTCTTCATCCATAGGCACCTGATATTTCCAGAACTACACAAATGTCGTACCTTGTGTATCTTCCCACTTGCCCTCCACATTTTCCTCCTTTTTGTTTTTCGTTCTTTCACTCTGAGTCAATCTGGTCCTGACAAGGGCTCATCCCCTTGCCCTTTGCTCTCCTTACGACAATGTACACACAGCACCCTCTGCTTCAGGCACTGTCAGTATTCCCTGAATTATGCTCCTGCCAACAGTTTGCAGGGCAGGGCATGTGTCAGAATCTTCAGAGGAGACATGTGCTGTGTGGAAAAGCTTATTTGAGAATATGATTTTATATTTAGAAAAAGGCAAGAAAAAACACACTAGAGTTGACCCTTGAACAGTGCAGGAGTCATGGGCGCTGACCCCCTCATACAGTTGAAAATCCAAATATAACTTTTGACTCCCCAAAAACTTAACTACTAATAGCCTACTGTTGACTGGAAGCCTTACCGATAATATAAACAGTTGATTAACACATATTTCATACGTTATATGTATTAATACAGTATTCTTACAGTAAAGAATAAGCTATAGAAAAGAAAATGTTATTAAGAAAATCACGAGGAAGAGACGATCATCATAAAAGTCTTCATCCTTGTCATCTTCACATTGAGTAGGCTGAGGAGGAGGAAGAAGGGGTAGGTTGGGCTTGCTGGCTCAGGGTGGCAGAGGTGGAGGAAGATCTGTGTGTAAGTTGACCTGCACTGTTCAAACCTGTGTTGTGCAAGGGTCTACTGTATTGCCATTGTAAAACAGAGAGCTGAAAGAAAAGCTTGGAAAAAAACTTCTCACCTGGTGATCATATGGGGGCTTATTAACTCTGGGGTTGATGTGACCATTTGATGTTTATAAAAAGAAGAGGTTAAAAGAAAAGGTGTTTAGAAGCATGGCAGTATACGCTTTCCTTCCTTGTGTCCATGCCTTTGCTAGAAATTTCCTCCTCTCAGCACCTGGATTTCTTGGAACCCGCCCTTTTTCCCCTGTGCATAAGTCTTCTATGCTCCCATAATGCTTTGTGTCTAATCTCTAGTATGTTCACCATCATCTTTTATCTTTAGCATACTACACTCTGATGTAGTAAATACTTCTGAAAGAGAATTGCAGGAGCGCTGTGACTAACCCCAGTGAGCCAGCTGGAAACCTCAATGTGCTAGGAGTCATTTCGAGTGGATTCCAGGACTGCACCTTTAGAGATTCAGAAATTTGGAGGTGGAACATGAGGAATTTAAATTTTTACATGCTTTGGTTCATAAGTTACACTTCGGAAAGTGCTTGAACTTGAACTTAAAAAATATCCTTACTTGTTCTAGGAGCAAAACAAGCATTTTGATCAAAGCAGCCTGGGTGCATTCAATCATTGGTTTGTTCATTCAACAGTCATTAATGGAGAACTACCAATTGTAGTGACCTGTCCCAGGTGAGGCTGTGTGTAGTAGCTGTCCGTTATGTAGTCATGTTCATTCACTCTCCTTTTGCTGTTTGGCTTCTCTGTCTTTGCAAGCCCAAGCCCATTCTTAGGGCCCATTCAGTCAAAGTATTAACTGGTAAGGACTTTAAATGTTTGTCAAGAAGGGGTGCTGAGAAGAGTGAGAGGGGAAAGAAATTTGCATTTTAACGGAGTATTTAAATTCCTTGGTATTTCAAATTACTGGAGAAGAGGAGGGTTTCTAACTTTTACTGAATTCCTAGATGTGCCCAGCACTTGACCTGTAGTATCTCATTTAACCCTTGCAATAAGTTTATGAAGCAAGTGTTATTATTTTACAGAGGAGGAAGCTGAGGCTGTCCGTGTCTCGAAATAGATAGAACATGGACTCAGATAGAACAGGTCTTACTGTAAAGGCCCTGCTCATTCTCCTCTATCAGGATGCCTCTGTTACCTCAACATTCTTCCCGCCTCTATGCTTGTTGGGAATAGCTTGGTATCACTGGAACATCCTAGTATTCGTCCTGTTTTGAGTGAAAGACTGCTCTCTGGGCTGCCCCAAAGAGCACTAAAATTGGCCCATCATCTTAACTTTCCTAGGAGTGAGTGAATGACAACTTGGGTCACTTTAGAAAGGATGCTGACCTTTAGGATGAGTGCATAGATCCAAAGAAAGCACAGATATGGACTGGTTCATTACCTTGCTGTTAGTGAAGGTGTGTTCATTTTTTATGGTAAACATACTTTATTTTCATTTGACACAAACCAGACATCAGAATCTCCAGCCAAGTGTACTGAAAGATGTTATTTCTTGTTAGTCAGATTCAAAGTCTTTTTTGCAGGCCTTAGTTCCTGAACAATAGATTCAGGAACTAAGTTAAGGCCTGAAAAGATGATTTGTTTTCTGCATTTGATGTAGAGCTTATTCACAGATGAGGAAATTAAGACACAGGAGGGAAACATTGGCCTCCAGCAGTGCTTTCTGCCTGTGCTTCCATGTATCTGATTACTGGGTATTAATTTGAGGAGTCTAGGCTAGGTCCACCTGATTGAATCAGAAGATTTTTGAACCCACAAGCCGTGCCTAGCACTTCATTGTGGGTCTAAGAATCTGTAGCATTTGATAGAGGGACCCATTTCTTGAAACTTCCTCTGACTTCCATGCCTTTAAGTTTTTCCAGCTCTCCTACTTCTCCAGATTCTTCCTCTTCTCCCTCCTTCTTTCCCTATTTTCCAATTGTGGACATTCTCCAAATGAACTGATCTTCAAAGCTTCATCTCTCTTTTCCTCTGCACCTCTGTCCTCAACTTCTCACCCAGTCCCTTGTTCCTTGTTTCCTCTTGCCCAGATGATAGTAAGTCACTCAGCATCTTTCTCAAACCGTTTCCTCTTCTCAACTGTGCTTCATCTGTCATTGGCCTAATGATCCATTCTTCTAACACTGCAAGATCTATTCTTTCTATCACTAGGTTAACTTGATTACTTTGTCCTTTTCCCCAGGATAAACAGTGAGTCAATGAGAATAATAAAATCTTGCTTCAAAGATTTGATATCTTTCTTTATGACATTTGGTATCTTCAAAGATATGGTATCTCTCATTTCCTTTTTATCACCTCTATCAACCTCACCTATCATTGCTTCCTGCAACTATCCCAGATAGTCTCTTGAAATAATAATAGCAAATGCATGTTGAATACCACAGGCATTGTGCTGAGTATTTTACATTTGTTACTTTATTCAGTCTTTACAACCACTCTGTGAGATGCTATTTTCTCCATCTTGCCAAAAAGGATACTGAGGTTTAGAGAAGTTAGACAGCTTGCTCAACGTTACACAGCTACTGAATGGTGGAGCTCCGACTCAGCTCATGCCTGTTTTGTTCTAAACTTGATGGTTGTAACTTGGAAATTCTGCTGCTTCCTAGAATATAGGATGGTATCTAGGAGTGGGCAATTAGTAAAGATTAGTTTCCTTTCTTCTTTTTCTATCCATCACTTCTTCCCCAATTTGTATTGAATTCACACAAATGCTAGGTCAATCAGTGGTCCCTTCACTGTCCATAAGATAACCACTTCAGCGCTGAATTTGCAATTCAGGGTTCACAATGTGCAATACAAGGCACATTGAGGCAGAAGTTGTTTCTGTCCCTGGCTTTGCTACTAAACTTGTTCTGTAACATTGGACAAGTCATTCAACAGCTATGCCTGAGCTTCTTCATCCGGCAAGTGAAAGGTTTGGTTGACACTTTCTTCGATTCTTTCCAGGCCTACATTTTTGTGACGTTGTTATTCTGCCTTCCCTTGTTTTCTCCTCCTTTCTGGTAAAAATTCTTTCCTCTATGACTTCTTCCCAAGCACCCAGACCTTGTCATCTCCCTCTTCGCTGTTGCCTCTGCTTGCCCAGTGCTGCCTTTTCCTCTTCCTGCTGTGTCTGAACTCCACCATCCTCCCAGGCTCTTCCTTCTGTGTAAAGTTAGTGCCTCTCTCCGCCTTTCCCAGGCATCTGCAGTACTTGGATCTCATGCTTTGTTGCTTGCCTGTTTTCTGTTCACATAGCTTGTCTTCTTAGACAGATAACAGATCCTTGAAGGGATGGTGAGCTGCTCTAAGTTTCTTTTGTGTGCTAAGTTTCTTTTGTGTGTACCAGGGTAGATGACTTTAAATGGAGTAGTTATTTAATAAATAATTGTTAAGTGATTACATTTGGGCTTTATCTTGAGAGCAGTTTACTCAGTAGGAGGGCCCATCAGGGGAATCAGAATCAGGGCACACAACCCACCCGAATTGATGAGACGTAAAACTGCTGACAGTCCGGTTAGGGAACTGCCACAATCCAGGGAGTAGTCCCTGAAGGCCCGGCCTAGTGAGCAGGTAAACAGAGGCAGGGAGCACCGGATAAGAGAGGCTTGGTGTGCGCTGACTCTCCCACTGACATCCTGGGCAGCAACTGCACAGTTAACCTGGCGTTCTCTTCTCCAAGCAGTAGAGCTGCCCAGAAATAGCCAGGCAGAAGTGCTGTGGGGCACGCTTGGGCACCCCAGAACAGGGATCCAGAGAGCGGCGAGTATAAACCAATATAATGAGGTGAATGAGTAGTTCTTAGCGCAGCCTGATTTTAAGAGGTGGGGCAACATTTTCCCAGAGTTGCTTACTTTCTTTACCTCTGCTCAGGCAGATAACAGCCTGGGGATTTGTGGCCAGAGGATGTACGGTTCTGCGAACACATTTAATATCCAAGGCTGTCAGGTCTGTTTTGGCCCTTCTGTTTGTCAGCGGAGCACATAGTAGCAGCTTATCGCCCAATCTCAAGTGCGAGATGGAAGCACTGGGGCCTGGGGAATGCTGAGAAAAGTGTGGCCACTTTCCACCTGGAAATTCCACTTAAGAAGAAGAAGAAGAAAAAAAAAAACAACAGCCTAAGCAGATTTAGACTTTTTGGCAGATCCGGAAACAGAATTTTGGCCTACATTGGGCTGGTGGGAAGGAAGACAAGGCGGAGGGAGAACTGGTGACTCTGAAATTAATCAAAACCCGGTAGGGAACAAAGCAAGGGAGGCTGTCGCCCTCCTAAGTCTCAGGGAGACACGTCAGCTTGAGCTCCGGGCAATTTCGGTCTGGCAGTCTCGCGGCCCGGGGAGGGGCGGCGGGTGTCTGCAGACGGGCTCTAGGGCCCAGCGGCCGGGCGCCACGGCGGGGGTGGAGTGTAGGGTTATAGTGACGAGCCCAGGCGACCCTCCCCGGCCCGCGCGCGGGGATCGAGGAGCGCGGACGGCGGCGGGAGCGCGCGAGAAGCTCTAGGACCCAGCAGCGGTTGTCGCGTTTGGGGCTGGAGGTGAAGCCCTGTGTGAATGGGGTTGATTGTCCGGCGCCTCTTCCCGGCGCTGCCCCAGGCCATGTCCAGCGCACTGCCCAGCGGCCGCCTTCCCCAGCCGAGGGAGTGAACTAGCCATGATTGCCTCATGTGGAGGGCAAAGTTGCGCCGGGGAACTTGTGAGCCTGCGGTGAAAGGTAACCAGTCCCCACTCGAGGTGCCGGGAGGGCGCCTCCGGGTTTCCCACGCGAAGAACCCAGTCGCCCCGGGCTCCCCCGGCCCCTGCTGCTCAGGGAATGGGGCAGCTCCTGGGGGCCCGGGGCTGAGATCCCAGATTGTTGTTTTTAAGCGGGTTCCCTTGACCCGCTCCAGGTCCAGTTGCCAGCGGGCAGGGCCTCAGCGCCTTGCCGCCCCGCGACCCACGTAGACTGAAGTCGTGGCCCCGGAGTTTGGGCCCCGGGGTGCGGCGCGCCCGACGCGGGGCTGGCCTTTCCGGAGGGGCGCAGCCATATGGCCCGATACGCCGAGGCGCGCCCGCGCGCGGGTCTCGCGGCCAGGGAGGGGACGGAAGGGGTGTCCGGTGCCGCTTCCCCCGGCGCGAGACAAAGGCGCGCGCACCGGCCCGCCCGACGGGCTCCGGCGCTCGGGACTGGACCCGTTCTGCCCGCCGGCCAGACCGGGCTCTGGCGGGTGGGGGCGACGAAAGGGTCGCATCCCAGCCCCAGGCGTTCGGATTGCGTTAGCTGCTGCTCCTTCTTTGTTCTCTCCCCAGACAAGTTTCTTTGACAAACTGGCGAGTTACATCCAGCTCCCGCTTGCCTGTTAAGGCTGCCTTTACAATAATCTGCTTTCAGGGGGAAACATTTAAACTTTCCAAATGGAACCGTTTTTTGTTGGAATGTGACATTGTGGCAGAAGGGAGAGTGGCACGTCGGCCGATGACAGCCGAGCGGAGCGGGGGCCCAGTGCCGGTACAGGGGCCGAGCGTGCCCCATAGGCGGCCGGGCTGGAGGACGCGGCGGCAGAGCGGACGAGCCCTGGCGCGCACCTCTAGGGCCTCCCCCACCTGGACTGCGTTCGCGGCGACGTGTCCAAGTTTCCCCCTTCAGAGCCCCAGGCCGAGAATCCCGGGTCTCTGCTCAAAGCTCACGCGCCTCGCGCACCCTACTCTTACTATCTTGACTGATGACTAGGAAGACTTTCCCTTTCCATTTTTTCCCGAAGATATTTGCCTTTTTGGCTTCGGTGTTGGTTTCCTGTCTCTGAGTGGCAAACAGCTTTCGGCCAGGCTAGCGTGTAGATACCTGGACTGGGGTTTCAGAGGTGGGCCCTGGGCGTGCGGCCTTCTGAAACGATGCGGTTTGGACCCAACATTTTGTCCCCGTGTTCCCTCAGCTCCCTTTTTCTGTGAGGCCTTGGTTGCCCATTTTCTTCTCCTGAGGCATGTTGTGAGAATTTAGTTTTTGTACGGCTTATAGAAGGCCTTGGTGATGGTGGGGTACGTAGTCTGGAGAGCCAGTTGTGATACCTCGAAGATGCTTTCGGCTAACCAAAACAGTAACGTGCTAACCTGCTCACCATAAACGAATTAAACCAGAATAGAGGGATATTAATAGCTACAGTTTCAGAAAATTTCCTTCCTTTTCGGGAAGCAAAAAGTCAGGGCTTGAAATATTAAACAATCTTGGCTCCCTGCTTCCAAAACTGGCCTAATGGGTCACTGCCAAACTGGATGAGATTTCCCCTGGCTGCCTACCACTCGTGGGCCCCGGCTGCTGTGGAAGTCAGACCCAGGTTAACGATTAAGGAGCTCTCTAGATTGCAGGGTCTTAAAGAACCTAGAGCAACTGACATTTACTTCCTAGTAAGGTGCTCTGAGCCTTATAGTGTATTACTTTGAAGGCTGGCTGTGAGAATAATGTGGGAACAGTAGTTTAATATACTTTGAACTGTTAGTAAAGGGTGGATTGGCCGGGCGCGGTGGCTCAAGCCTGTAATCCCAGCACTTTGGGAGGCCGAGACGGGCGGATCACGAGGTCAGGAGATCGAGACCATCCTGTCTAACACGGTGAAACTCCGTCTCTACTAAAAATACAAGAAAATTAGCCGGGCGAGGTGGCGGGCGCCTGTAGTCCCAGCTACTCGGGAGGCCGAGGCAGGAGAATGGCGTGAACCCGGGGGGGCGGAGCTTGCAGTGAGCCGAGATCGCGCCACTGCACTCCAGCCCGGGGCCAAGAAGAAAGACCCCGTCCCAAAAAAAAAAAAAAAAAAAAACAAAACAAAACAAAAAAAAAAAGGGTGGAAAAGCACTGATTTGACTAGAATGAAGGAAAACACCCATTCGACCAGAATGAAAAGAGTAGGACATAGAGTAGAAGGCTTTATAAAGGCTCTACTTTTCCTTATGATGGTGGTGGGGGTTGGGGGGGGAAGGATGGGAATGTTTAGGTCTTGGAGTGCACTTTTGTTTTTCTATGATGCATTTTTCAAGATAAATAAGGAAACCTTTGTAAACCTGTAGGTGTACAGGAGAGAAGGTGCTGTACCTGTAACTCCCCTTTCCCTCCGCCTTCTTTTTAAAATGCATGAAGTCTTGGTCTTTCAGGTTCTTTGCAGATGATGGAGGATGTAGAATACTAATGTTCCAAAGGGCATGTGGAGATCAAAGCATTTAAAAATACATCTTTTCACGGAGGCTAATGGACGATTTTCAGTTTAAATGAGAGTTTAAAGTGCTGTCGTTAAGAAAAGCACATGAATGCAGAAATGTGAGTGATTTTATGGGAAGGCACTCTGCTGATCAGACTTGAGAGTGTCTGCCCTGGGCCAGTTAGTCTAGAGGCTGTTGTGGGTAGAACTCGGCTTTTCTGATGTCTACCCCTGTGGAAAAGTGTGGACCTAGGGCCTAGGGAAAAGATGGCTGAACTAATTGAAATGAGCCGGCTGGCTGGTGAGAGTTCTGTCGAAAAGTACAGCCCCTAGGTATCAGTGCTACATTTATTCATAGTAATTTGTGAAAATGCTTTGAAAATGATAAAACAGTATATAATGTAACACTTTTGAAAAAAATAATTAATGACATGAAATGGGAATTGCTAGTGAAAATTGTAAAAGTTTGATTTTTCAGGCCAATAAATTAAAAAGAAGTAACTTTGTAAGACCTGCTAATATTTCTGATGTATACCCCAAAGTAACCTTTTTTCTTTTCTTTTTTTTTTTTTTGGTGGTGGGGGGGTGTGGCTATCTGCATTTTAAATGCATAAGGAAGCTCAGGTCAGAAAATTCTGCAGTGTTTTGAATAATTTTTCTCCTATTTTTCATTAATTTTGGCAGGTTCTTATGACTCAGAATTAAGTAGGTAATAAAATCCTCGAAAAGCAAGGGGTAGCGTGGAGGTCAAGTAAAGGGAGATATTTGATTACAAGGTTTGTTGGAAATAGTCTGAGGTTGTTGTGGTTTTATGTTTTGTTTTGTTTTGTTTTTGTTTGCCTAGTGATTTTTTTAAAGTTAATTTTGTTGGCTTGGCTTTGTTTTGTCTTGGAGGAGAGGTACAATGTAAATCTTGGCCATTGTGGGTAGGGCAGTCCTCCACTTTTGCTGGAAGGAAGCCACTCCTACTCTTGCTTTATGTATTGGCACCAAGCTGAGTTCTCCTTTAACTTGTGAGGCCCTTGGCTCTGCCCTCATGGCCAGGCCTGGTGAAACCTTAGGGTATATTCATTTTGTACACTCAGCACAGGACTCCTGGACTCCTAAAGGGGCTCACACATCAGGCATTTCCCCCCATCTTTTAGGAGGGAGTAGGAGAGTAGCTGTAAGGTGTTGGAAATGTATCGCTGTTAAGATACTGGAGAATTAGATTTAAGTTTTCAAAAACTGTCATCCTAAGATGTGTATTTAAACCTGTGTTTGAGACCTCACTGGCCAATATTGCAGCTATATACCTCTATTTTGTCATTTTGTTTTTAAGTAAAATGTCTGCTATTTACTTTTTTTTAAGTTTTCTTTTTGAAATGATCATAGCTTCATAGGAAGTTGCAAAAATAGTAGAGAGGTCCTGTGTACCCTTCACCCAGTTTCCCCTATTGGTAACATCTTACATAACCATAGTACAATAGCAGAACCAGGAAATTGACGTTGGTACAGTCCACAGAGCATATTCAGATTTCACCAGTTTCACATGCACATGTAAAATTTGTATTTCTATGTGTGTACTTCTGTGCATTTTTTCATGTGTAGATTCATGTAACCGCCACCACAATCAAGATACAGACTATTCTATTACCCCAATGATCTCCCTTATGCTACACCTCTATAGTTGCGTGGGCCCTCTTCTCCCCACCCTCACCCTGTTGCTAAACGCTTAGCAACCACTACTCCTGTTCACCATATCTATAATTTTGTCATTTTGAGAATGTTACATAAATACAAGCATGTAGTATGTGAGCTTTTGAGATTGACTTTTTACTCAGCGTAATGCCCTGGAGATCCATTCAAATTTTTGCATCTATCAATAGTTTGTTTTCATTGCTGAGTAGTATTCCATGATATGGATGTACTATGGTTGGTTTAACCATTCACCTGTGGGTTTTTTCCACTTCATGACTATTACACATGAAGTTTTTATGAATATTTATATATAGGTTTTTGTATGAACATAAGTTTTCGTTTCTCTGGCGTAAATGCCCATGATTGTGATGGCTGGATTGTATGGTAAGTGTGTGTTTAGTTTTTTAAGAAATTGCCAAACTTTTCCAGAGTGTCTGCGCCATTTTACATTCCTATGAGCAGTGTATGAGAGATCCAGTTTATCTGCATCCTCACCAGCATTTGATGTTATTACTATTTTTTATTTTAGTTGTCCTAATAGGTGTTCTAATCTTATCAGGGTTTTAATTTGCATTGCTGCCTTTTTTATGTGTAGAATAGTCTGCCTTTTTTATGTGCTTATTTGCTATCCATATATCCTCTTTGGTGAAATAACTATTCATGCCTTTTGCCCATTCCCCAAGTGGATTATTTATTTTACTGTAGGGCTTTAAGAGTTCTTTATATATTCCAGATACAAGTCCTTAGTCAGATTTGTGGATTGCACATATATTTTCCCAAGTATGTAGCATGTCTTTTTATGTCCTTACCAAGGTCTTTTGCAGATCAAAGGTTTTTAATTTTGATAAAGTACAGTTTATAGATTCCTTTTTTCTTTAAGGATGGTGCATTTGGTGTCACATCTAAGAACATTTTGCCTAGACCCATGTCTCAAACATTTTCTGCTGTGTTTTCTTCTAAAAGTTTTATAGTTTTACATTTTATTTTTAAGTTATAGTTCACTTTTATCCCTCTTAAGAGTTTATATGTCTTGCTGTTGATCTTATAAACCATCTATTAGGTCTTGAATGTGCACAGATGGACTATCAGGTGTAGTTCCCACTCTGAAGTGCTCACAGATTAGCGGTGTGGCATGTGGATATTACCATGTGTTACTACTATGATAGGGACACATGTGATGTACTGTGGGAGCTCTGAACAGAGAGGAGAGAGGGCTCGCTTTGGTCCAGGTGGTCAGGGAGGGCTTCCCTGAGCATGCTGCTCAAGCATGGTGGGAATAAAATTGGTTTGCTTTTGATCCAGTTTTGGATCTTTATTGCCATGAATTCTTTAGAGTGTGTTACTCTGATTCTTGAGCACATGCTGATTGAGTTGGCATAAACTGAGTGGTTGAGGACCTTTTTGAACAGTACATGGCGTGATAGCTTAAAAGAAGGTGAAAACACAGTACTTAAAACTCAGTAACATAAACAGTATGAATGAAGTTGAATAGATTAAGAGTTATGTATATGTTAAAATGAAAAAGGAGAGGTAGTATTTTGGATTGAGAACAGGTAGCTCTGCTTGTATCCTGGCCCTGCCGCCTCCTTGCTGTGTGACCTCGGAATTGTACATGCTGAAGCCTCATGAGTAAAATGGGGAAAATAATAGTTCTTCCCTCATGGAGCTGCATGAGGGCAAAGTGAAGCAATGCGCACAATGCTAGGCACGTTGAAAGCATTCAATAAATGCCTGCTACCGTTATTATTATTAAAACAGCAGAGAGGCAAGGCAAATCACTTTAATGATATATAAATTCACATGTATCTTCTTTGAGAACCTTCTTTGAGAACCTGGAACCCCGGTTCTTACTCATGGAAGTGTTCCTTTTCACAGTTGGGAGCACTGTGTCATGTACCAAATACTACTTAGTGAATGAGATAGAAGCTAGGATGCTCTATTCACAATCTATTACTATCTATATAATAAACGTTTCTTTGCATCTATAAAAGTATGATTTGCGATGAAAGAATGATTTCCTCTGTGCCCCTGCGCGCAGGAGGTGGGAGGAGCTGGCTCTGCATTCAGGAGGCTAGCTCAGAGTTTATGGTGCTTGGTACTGTAGGTGCAGTAAGTCAGGGCTGATGTCACCAGGCCGTGTCTCAAATTTCCTAACTGGCAGCTCTGTTTCCTTCTTGATGACCAAGTTGTTTACTTCTCAGAGGAAATTAATTGGGTCTTAGATGTACAATTCCAGGACAGTTGTTCTCAAATGTGATTGAGCATCAGAATACCCCAGAGGGCTTATTGAAACACGGATTGCTGGGCCGCACACTTAGAGTTTCTGTTTCCTTGGTTGATTGAGGATAGGGCCTAAGACTTTGCATTTCTAACACATTTCCAAGCAATGCTGATGCTGCTGGTCCTGGAAACACATGTTAAGAATGACCATTTTAAAACATAGCCTGGACTGAGATGCTTACCCTTTTAATGGAGTTTGTTCATCTACAAGCAGTTGAGTTTGAAATGGATCAATTTCTAAGGTTATTAGTTGATATAGCTATATTTCTTCCTCTAATCACTATTCTTTTGTGCCTCACTTTCCTGACCATGACTTTTTCTTCTATCATATGTCTCTTGCTCCTTGGAAGACATGCCACAACTGGGTATGTGGCTACCATATTGCCTTGGTAAATCACTTAGGCTCTGTAAAATAAGTGTTTTTACTAAATATTTATCTTCTAAGGTTATTGTGTGGCTTAAGTGACATAGTGCGTGTGAAAGAGCTTCATAAGAGGTGAAATTTCGTATAAAATGATTTTCTTAAAATTATTTTCTGCATCCTCAGTATCTTTTCAGAGCAGTGTCTCTGGGTTTAGGGTGCTCCGCCTCTCCTGATAGTAAGTTTCACTGCTACTTGGGGGACTTGGTAACGGTTACGTAGACATATGCAGGGACCACAGACATACTCAGGGATGTCATGAAGAAGGTTCAGGCAGTGGATGGATGGTTAAGCTAGGGTCTCGGAGGGCCTTCCAAATGGAAATGTTTTGGAGGCACATTGATAAGTAGTTGTAGTAATAACAAGGAGAATCCAGTGCTGGAAAATTGCTTGAGCAGATGTTGAAATATTAGAGATTCAGCTTCCTCAGAGTAGAGAAATATAACTCCATGACATTTTTTTTTTCCTGGCAGTTTAGGACAGATGTGATCTGGCCCACATCTATTTTTTTAAAGTTCTAGACCTACACTGTCCATAGTAACCACTAGTCACTTGTGGCTATTTAACTTAATGAAAATTAAACAAAATGAAAAATTCAGGCCCTCAGTCACACTAGCCACAGTTCAAGTGCTTAATAGCCATTTCCATCATTGTAACAATTTCTGTTGAGGAATGTTGTTCTATAGTGAGATTGGCTCTGTTGTCTGATGGCAACACCACTGGGCTTCAGATGATAAGACAGGGACACATTTTTGAATGAAATGTACCACATCTCCCTTGGAGGGCTGGTATGAACTGATTGAGAATGCTCTATTCACTTGGACCTCATTTTAACCACTTCTGTTTTTGGAGGCTCATTCCATTTGAAAGCTGGGTCAGCATGGCAACTGAGTTATGTTGGCGGCAAAGCTTACCAGGCCATTATCAAGAAATGTCTGCTGTTTCTAGGGATGTTCCATCCATAGGATTCTTCCAGGGATCTGGTCCTTGAGAGAAGCAAATAGAAATGCTTGGGTGGAATTAGCACAGAAAGGTCCTCCTGAAGAGGACCATCAAAGGTCAGCCTGAACTTCTCCACTCTGGATCTGTTCCACTGTTGAACCAACCTTTGTCAACATGAGGTAGGCAGCTGGCCCTTGTTCATCTCTCCAGTGTTTGGACATGCTCAGATACCATTCCACACTGCATCATCCTAACTATTGTTTCCTTTGAAAGTGTTCTGTAAATTGTAATAAGGTTCATTTCCTTGCCCACCCTACATCCAGTCAGTCTTTAGGTCCTTGCAGTTGACCTCCAAAATACTTCTTGCCTACTTTCCCTTCCTTTGCGTGTCTCTACAGCTAAACCAGTTTAAGGGCTAATTACCTGTTTCCTGGACTATTGTGATAGCCACTCACATAACAGGTCTTCCCACTTCTGTTTTCTTGCACCTCTTCTGACCTAGTCTGCCCTTCCTTCTTTCCCTCCTTCCTCCAACCTTTCCTCCACCCTTCTCAGAATAGGCCCAGCAAGACAGGGATGATAGGTATCTTGTCTTCCAAGCTCGCTTTGCTTTCTCTTTGTGAGGTAGGGCTCTGCACACACCCTGTGGCCACGTGCCAGGGAGGAAGGAGGTATCTCACATTCAGCTGCTGCTTCTTAGCTGTGAGCGCTACTCTGGGTGGTATGACCCAGGAATGTGACCCCTGAAAGCAGGTGTGAGGCAGGCCTTTTCCTGTCTGACACGGGCTGTGTTCTGGAGGGCTCTGAGAACCAAGTGTTTTGTGAGCAAGCCTCCTCTATCTGGGGGTCTTGGGAAAAGTAGAGAATATGAAATCCTCTGGTAAAGCCCTGTTTCCTGAGGGACTGGCTCCTAAATATCACTGCAGTTATAGGTTGATTGCTCATCCTGGTGATGTGGGAAAGGCTGGAAGATAGAAGAAGGGCAGACAAAGAGATTAGGAAATGTACTTTTTATGGAAATTAGTGGATGCAGCACTCAGTGCGTAGTATTAAATTCATTGCAGAAAAACACATGTAAAACCAGTCTAGCTTCTTGAAAAGAGAAATGGTCTAATGGTCCTTTTATCTAAAAGAGTCAAAGAAAATGCCTTCTGAAATCACAGTAAGCTTCAATTAAGACACCTGGGAAAGTAATTTTAAAAGCGTCACAAAACCATTTATACAAACCTTGAAGATAATGGCGGTGTCAGGTTTGTTTAAACTAGTAGGTTTGTTAAAGGACATAATCCTGTCAGACTTATCTTCCTGTGGTATTGACTGGCCTAGCAGATCAAAAATGAGTGGTAAGTGGCATAAAAATGGTGAATAAATTTACCTTAGCTGACTTTTAGAGTTGATCCTGTATGATATTCATCAAAAAACTTAAGAATAGAGTCTGAAAAGTCTACTTTGAGATACATATTAGCTTAGCCCTGAGTTGAGGCATTACATTTCCCCAAATTCTAACATTTCTTACTTTCAAATTTCTTCAAAATAAATTCCAGGAGTTTGGAGAAAAAAATTGAAATAAAGACACATATTTATATTTTAATGATATTTATTAAGTGACTAAAATCACTTATTAGGTTAGGAACAAAAAAAATGGGTTATGTGTAATTGTTTGTTCATAAAATAAAATACTGAATTTCTTGTATTAAATTTAGTAATTTATTTAGGCAGTAGTCACAATTATGCTAATTAAATTTACTTTGAATATTTTCAATTGCTCTTATAGAAGAGACATTAGGGAGCATGACATTTCTTATTTTGGACAGGATATAAATTAGGCAGAAATTTGGATACAGAATCACTCACTCCTGCTTAAATATCTGTTGAGTGAATAACTTTGGATTGTACAAGTCCATACTGAGGTGGAGTATGGGGTTACAATATTTATTGATGGAGTTACAATAAAAGGATATATAGTTCATCCATCTGATATTTGAGGGTCTGTCATGTGCCAGGAACTGGGCTAGGTGTGGGGTATATATCCTTTGCTCCCCATGGAATTCATATTCTATAAAAGGAATGTAATGTATTAAGATGTTAGAAAACAAAAAACAAATGAACTGGGTTCATTCTGCTCTAAGAAGAGAAGAAAGGATTCATAACTATCTTTCAAGCATTTATTTTATTTTCACTTTAAAATGAGCTTAAATCGCAGATATCATGACTTCTAGAAGCTTAGAAGAGTTCTCTGCTGGGGAGGGTGGCTAAATACAGATTAGGAGGATATGGTGGGCAAAGAGGCAACCAAAGAATTAACAGAAGTCTAGGGGTATCTTACTAGAACTCTGTTTAAATTGAGAAAGTATGATGTAATGTCCTGCCTGATGGTGGGAAGAGGACCCTAATGGGCTAATTGTGATGTGCCCTTTGGATAGCTTTTTTTTTATTTCAGTAATTACCTGTGGAGCTTAATGGTTAAGACTCCAGAGCTGGAAACCCGTATTCACACCTCACCTGTGCCACTCACTAGCTTTATAATCTTGGCTAAATTACTTAACCTCTCTGTCAAGTAGACTTTCCTCATGTGATATGTAGGGCTCTTAATTACACCTACCTCAAAAAATGGTTAGGAGAATTACATGCTAGGTATAAGAACAATATTGGACAAATTGGAAGAGTTAAGTGTTAGTTATCATGGTTGTTGCAGTTACTATTGCAACATTTTATTATGCTTATAGATTCTGTGGGTCTGGACTTCAGGCAAGACACTGTAGGATGCCCTGTCTCTGCTCCATCGTTCCTGGGATTTCTGGGACAAGAAGGCTGGGAGTGCATGGGTGGTTTGTGACTGGATTCACATGTCTGGCACCTGGACTGGGATGACTTGAAGACTAGGTCTGCAGACTAGAGTGTCAACAAGTTGCCTTTCCACATGACTTGGCTTCCTTACAGGATCGGGCTAGTTAGAATTGTTTATGGTGGCATAGGGCTCCAGGTGTGAGTATTCCAGGAAATTGGATGGAAACTGCATTGCTTTTTATGATTTAATTTTGGAAGACACATAGAGTTACTCCTCTATTTTCTCTTGGCCAAGTGGACTTATAAGCCTGCCTAAATTCAAGGATGTGGATCCACCTTTCTACAGGTGTGTCAAAGAATTTACAGATATGGAATTTACAGATACAGATACAGATATGGATGACTGCTACAGTCATCATCATTATCATGTTATCATTAGGTAAAGTATTAAAAGTGTAGCCCACAGTAAGTCTTTGACTATTTGGATTACCTGGAAACTGTGTTATTCTGAAGATGTGAATTTCTGTATAGTTGAAAGCAAATACTTTTGGTGGTGGTTTTTCTGTAAGATTGATCCCCTCCCCACTACCTCACCTCCTGCCTTATGTAACATTTTCTTGATGGTTCAGATAATCATCATGAACATCGGTAATATGATGTGTCGTTTGAATCAGGAGTGGGGAGAGACATATAGATAATACAAGAATGCATGAT
Organism: Papio anubis; assembly: GCF_008728515.1. Lineage (NCBI taxonomy): Eukaryota > Metazoa > Chordata > Mammalia > Primates > Cercopithecidae > Papio > Papio anubis. The sequence continues at coordinate 39,664,028 of NC_044987.1, read as the reverse complement.
AGTTTTCTTCCAAGAAGATGCTTTGCTCTCCATAGTCAAGATTATGATTCCAAAATAGACAGTAACTGAAGGTCCAAAATGGTGATAGAATTAGTATAAAATGCATTTATATGCTCTGTAAACAAGAGATAATGGGTAATACACTTGAAAGCCCTATTTTCATGATTTTTTTTCCCTTTAAGATATTGTACTGTAAGACCCCTGGGCACTTGTCAGGTAGAACTTGATCAGCATCCACAGAATATGGATAGAATCTCCAGAAATGTTATATTATGATGGCTGATCACATTGATTTAGACTTTTTTTTTCAAATAATTATTGTAAATCTATTTTGAGATCCTTGACTTGAAAAAATTATCCAGTTACCTGTTGCATAGGATACTAGAGAAAATGTTACACATTATATACCTTGAAGTGAGGTTGACCTTTTTAAAAAATTTTATCATTTAATTGGCTAGTCCATTAAAAGGCTCACTGTTTTGAGAATGAAAATAGGCTTTAAATTGCCATATATGTTATGATCCTGAAGGAATAGACTTTTCTGCATTTTTGGTAGTAAAGAGTTATTTTTTCCTATGTTGTCAGTGAAAGGAACAGATCACTGCGAAGAAGAGATTTGAAGTTCGTGTTTTGATCTCTGTCCTGTTATATCAGAGATGAAATGAAAGGGAAGTTATGGAACAAAGGTGCTAGGGAGAGGAAAATTATTTTCCTCTTATCTGTAACGCTCAGTACAGAGGACAAATCCGTCACCCCCTCCCTCAGTAACTCCCCTATTGTCACTGTCTCTGAAGATGGAGCCTCTTAGGCAGCTGAGGGGTATTCAGGCTAGTCCGGTTTCTGATATCTTCTCCAGGGCCACTTAGCCCTTGACTTGCATGCCAAGGGGGCCAGGTAAGGAGACACTGAAGAACCTTTTGACTATACCATGTAGCCTTTTATTTTGTTCTTTGATGGAACTGGATATTTTAAGCTTATTTTCTGAGTAATGGTGTATTTTAGATCTTCGCTCATCCCCAATTCTTGGAAAGTTGAAAATGTAATTTTAGCGTAGTTTGTTAGCTGAATAGTCTGACCAAAACAAAACTCTAAAAGCTTTCATCTCTTATCTGCCTGAGCATCTTGTTGCTGTTCTATTTTAAAGAGCTCACTGATGTGATCATCTCTTGAAAGTGAACTTTACGGGAGTGATTCCTGTTATATTTTCCCGTCTTCATGAACAGAAACTAAAATTTACTGAAAAATTCCTATGTGCTTGTACACACTGTTAATAGCCTTTTCTGTTGTCTCAATTAATCTGCGTAACAGCCCTATATAGTAGGCCCTATTATTATTCTCACTTACTAATAAGGCAATGGGTACCAAGAAATTAAAGCATTTGCTCGTGTTCGCATAGCTCATCAACGGCACAGCCGGGATTCTTACATTATTTAAAAAGCAGATTTGCCAAACAAAAACAAAGTATGGCATGTCCTTTCTTCCTGCTTAGTGGATATTTTCTCCTCTATCTTTTTTTGTTCTTTAAATCTTTCTAATAGTGTGGTCTTTTGGCTTGACAACATCATTCTCTTTCCCCTTCAGTCATCATGTCTTAACATCCTTCCCTTTGTCCGGGATCACCTGACTTCCTGCGGGGCAAGTTATTGCAATGTCTTTTCTCCTCACCTAAAACTAATCTCATGGAACTTTTTTTTTTCCCTAGTGAAATAATCATTGTTGACTTATATTCCCCTTTATAAGAATTCCTCAAGGACCCGAAGGTGCATTCTTGTGCAGGTGTTTTCTGGGTGGGCATCTAGCTCTCTCCAGATGCATTTTCTTTAATCAACAGAGGTCCATTCGCCTGACTAATAGAGTTCAAGCAGTGCTTTATATCAAAGGGCCTCTGTGTGTCTTCAGGTTTCGCTGACTTCCATGGGCCATGGCCGTCTTCCTTTGCCTGGGCAAGGAGATAACTCATTCTCAGTTATAATTGATTGTCAGCATTTTCATCTTAAAAGTCTCCTGTAACATTTACATCTTTTGGACTTTCCCCATGGGAGAGGATGTGTCATTTAGAACAATGCTTCTCAAAGTGTGTTCCATGGAACCTTGAGGTAGGAGGTCTCTGAGACCTAAAAACTATCTTCATAATAGGCCGGGCACGGTGGTTCATGCCTGAAATCCCAGCACTTTGGGAGGCTAAGGTGGATCACGAGGTCAGGAGATCGATACCATCCTGGCCAACGTGTGAAACCCTGTCTCTACTAAAAATACAAAAATTAGCTGGGTGTGGTAGTGCATGTCTGTAGTCCCACCTACTCAGGAGGCTGAGGCAGGAGAATCACTTGAACCTGGGAGGTGGAGGTTGCAGTGAGCTGATATCGCGCCACTGCATTCCAGCCTGGTGACATAGCGAGACTCCGTCTCAAAAAATAAAAAAAGAAAAAAAACCATCTTCATAATAATACTAAGACATACTCTCAACCATGAATCAAGACAGTGGTAGCAGTCAGTCAATTAGTCACACACTCAGAATAACAAAAAAGCCCATTTCCACTTAGGAACGTTCTAGTTCAGGCAGTACAGAAGATTATATTCAATCTCAAATCTTGAGTGTGTCTTTTTAACATCCTGTGTGATGAAATGGGAAGATACATAAAGTGCTTCCGCTGTGAACTGAAAAAAACCCATTGTGTGATGGAATTGGGATATAAATATGAAACTAGATGCTTTTCTCATGGAATGCATATTTACTTGAAAGAACAACTGACAAACTGTGGTTATTCTGACTTGGGCGTTAGGTAGATATTTTCTCCAGAATAAATAAAGGAAACTTGTCACTTCAAGAAAAACTACTATTTGCTGAATTTGATAAAACTCAAGCTTTCAAGTGAAACTTGGATTTTGGAATTTTGGGAAACTTGTATCTGCCACCGTGAACTGGACAACTTCCCAATATGTAAAAGACTTTTCTGATGATTGAGATCCATGGTATATTAACAAATGGGATTTTGTTGATATTATACACTTGAAATGTTTCAATGTATGGAAGATCTCTATAATTCATTAAACCATTGTTTTCCAGATGACCACATATGATGTTACATGCATATGTAAAAAATAACAACTCCCTTCAAAGTGAAAGATAGGCCAATAGATTTTAATGTAATACAGTACGGAGGAGTATCCATGAAAAGACCACTGTCAGGGTTTCATATATTATGTTGCAATTGCCTTTAAGAAAATGCCAGTTGTTGAGTTTTGGTGTGGTTTCACAGAATAGTCAAAATTATCTGAAGAGGCTATTAAAATACGCTTTCTTTTGGCAACTAAAAGGATCCTAAAACCAAAAAGTTTGAGCACTATTGCTACAGTGGCAAAAGCCATAGACTCTGGAGCCAGGCTAGCTGGGATTGAATCATAGTTTTGTTCTTTACTGATGGTATGGCACTAGTCAAGTTACTCTCAGTGCTTTAGTGTCCTCATCTGAGCAATGGGGATAATCATCATACAGTTGTTATGGGGATTGAGTGAGTTAATACAAATTGTTCAAAACAGAACAATGCCCTCCACATAGAAAATTCCCAGCAGTGTTTGGTTACGTCCATTTGCCTGTAGTTGATTTGTCCCTAGAAAATTTTATTTTGCAGCATGTTTCCCTCTTAGTCTCCCTCTCGGCATCATGGCTGATGATAAATTATGGGTTATTTATATGTATACAACCTTCTAGATCTAGGGAGAAGCTCTGTTGCTTTAGACACATTTTTAGGGGGTATCATGAGCCAAAACAAGAAGGTCAGAGAGGAGAAAGAGGTAGGTATAGCCCCAAGCACAGTTCTAGATCCTGTGTGTGTGCTTTGAGATGAACGTGGGCACTGGTATCCCAGCTCACCACTCCACACTTCCTTGAACCTGTTATTTCTGCACTGTTTGACAATTTTCTGCTTTATGTGTTTGTCTCTCTTGATAGACTTTCAGATTTGGGTCTTATATCTAGCACTGTCTTGCCCATGGCAGATGCTCAATGTCATATATCTTTGTGGAATGAATGACTGAATGGACAAATGAATGAGTGCATAATTCTGCCTTTTGCTGTCAATGACCCATGATCCTTTGTAACTCCTACTATCACATGTATCTGTTTTTGTTGTTGTTGTTGTTGTTTGTGAATGCTTTGGAGCAGTCAAAATTGAGTTTGCCTCTTAGCCTTATGGCTATGAGCCCTGTGACCCAGGGCCTGTCATTCCTGTTTTTGTATAGCACAAAGGAAAAAAAGAAACCTAATTCTCAGGAACGTGAGGTTACCTGAGATAATGCTTGTAGCGTGTCATGCTCAGTAATGTTACTTTCTGTGTCTTCCTTCCCTATAACTAGATGGCTGCTTATATTACTGGGACTTTTTGCCTGCAGTTGGCCACTACAACCAACTAGTGTGTAGTTGGTTCACATTAACTAACTTAAATCCTCATAACAACTTTATGAGGATTACCCTGCCATTCTTAGCAGAGGATTTTTGAATTTCAGATTTATGAAGCATTTATGTATGGTATGCTAGGCATTTTCACAGCTTTATCTCATCATGTTGTTGAAATGAGTGTATTTTTTTGTTATTAATATAATCACCTTGTTTCTGTTTAACAGTATTTTAGATGTGACTGAAATAGCCGTATTCTCATATCCAGTCATTCAGGTTTGCACGTATAAAATCTAGGACACTGAAACTACTGACTTTAAATCTGAATTTATTGAAAAGTAACAAATTGTAGGAAGTATTCTTCACATTACTGAAGGAGTTACTGCAAGTTGTTTAGTTTTAGAAAGAGTTTAATCTCCTTTACTTATCCATTATTTTTTGGATTTATTAAATCCAACACATTTTGCATTTAAAATGTGATTGATTTACAACATTTCAGTTTACCACAACTTTTCAGGAGTGTATATGTTTGTTGTATAAGAGCTTATGTTGGCAGAGAAGTGCAAGCTTCCCAAACCTGACTGCATTCAAATTGTCTGTGAAAGATCGTCCAAAAACATCACTTCTGGTCTATACTTGTGGTGAAACCAGTGTTGCAGGTCTGATGTGGGGACTTGGGAGTGATGTTTTTAACAAGCTCCACGAGTGTTTCGGACACACTGTAGGTTTGGGATTCATTGTTAAAGTGGCAACATGGTCATGAAAATAATGTGCAAAAAAAGAAAATAATATGCAGCCAGATGGAAGTGATGAGGAAGGGTGGTTTCATCAGTTGTCTTGGTGTTCTGGTGTTTGGCAGGGAGTGCACTGTTATTCCCTGAAGATCTTATAAAAAATAAAAAAAGAACACAAAGAAAATGGTTCTGGATCTTTCTCTGCCTCATACATGCAGAGAAATAAACTTTCCCAGGAACTTTCCCCTTTATCCACAAGTTAAGAACATTTCATTAAAGCTCTCCTAATTTTAATCTAAGAAATTTGGTGGGAAAAAAAAGACTTAGAATTAGTTTGCATTATTGAGGGGTCTTTGGAGGGCAGAATGGTGTAGTCAAAAGAGCTTTTCTGTTGGAGTGGCTGTGTTGCTGGCTGGTTTTGTAACTCTGGGCATTATGTAACCTTTGTGAGCTCAGTATCACTGTCAACAAAATGGGAGTGAGTGGTGATAAATAATATGATTTTTATAATATCCTGGCACTAGTAAGCACTCAATAAATGGTAGCTCCTGCTCTTACTGGTTATACTCTTTATTACTTAAGTGATATTTAGTTTCTTGGAGATGTTGGTTGCTTTAAATTACGTAATTCATTCATGAGCACATATTGATTTAGGAGCTGGCTGAGTGTGATTAGAAGCAATGTGCTTGCCTCTTGAGAGAGTCCCAGTCCCTGTGGGATGCCACTGCCTGACAGACATCCCAGTGTCACTCATCTGCAACAATACACACTAATGGGATCCAGAAAGCTGGAGGAATCCGTGGCAGACAGGAAATATCTGAACTGCTCCTTTCTCTTAGTGGGGGTGAGAGAGGGAGCTTTGCAGAGCATAATTATGCAGACATAATTGTCATTTCATGTCTGGGGGGTTATTTTAAAGCTTTCTATCCTGTTTGTTTTCCTTTGTTCAAAAAATATTAAGTACTTACTGTCTGCAGTGAGTATTACACACTGGTAATACTTGTTCACTCTCAGTGGGACCACAGTGTGTGCCAGAGTCACCCAAAAGAATACTACTGTGGTCCTGAGATACTTAACTTCTAGATAGGTATAAACAAACAGGTTATGATGAAAGATTATTTAAATTTCAGTAACTTAATTAAATACAGGGTTTATTTATTAAAACTTACCTGAGGAAAAAAATCTCTGGAGTTCAGGTACTTTCAGTCTTTTTGTTTGAGATAAGTTAAGCAACAAATATATCAACATAAAATAAATATTACAATTTGAGTCAAGATATTTGAGGACCTTTGAATTTTATGTTAAAGGCTAAATTTTAAAAATTATTTTTGTAGAGAAAGCTTTTTTGTTATGGATACTGTCACTGCATTCTCACTGTGACTCTGTGTGAGAGGTGGGACTGGGAATATTCCTTTTTGTATTTACGGCTGGTGAGAAGGGAGGACTCCTGCCTCTGCTCCGGTACCCAGACCTGCGGAGGAAGCCCAAGGAAGGGCCGCATTTAGAGCACAGTCCTGTGGGCTCAGGACCTGCCTGTGGGGGCCGAGGAGGAGGGGAGCGCACCTTTCTCTTAAGTGTGAGTTTGTGCTCAAGCTACAGAATCCCTGTGTGGTTGTTTTCTAACATTATGTACAAAGCCTTTGTGCAACTGATCACAGTACCCTTGTAATTAACCTGTTTCAGCACTAGGTGGCTTTCTCTTTTGCCCCCAATAGGTTCCTTAGTTTCCTGAGTAGTTTGAGAGGCCTTAAAAAAGGCAAACTTGACTTTGAGCTAAGTTCTGTAGTAAGAACATGCTTATAACTAGTTATTTTAAAATGTATCTTAATATATCTATTAAGCTAAGGTATTTGTTGAGTCCCCATGATGTGTCAGAAACTCTTAGGTAGTAGGAACATATGCAGACGATTCATATGTAAAATAAAAATTGAGTACTTGCTGTGATCTTATTTCTGCTAGTAACTGGAGACACAAAGGTGAATAAGACACAGTCTCTTTATGAGTTAAAGGGGGAGGGGTGGGAAAGAAACTAAATACATAGGCAATTTAATACATTATGGCATCAGTATGCATAGAATGCTTGGGGAGCACTGAGTAGCATCTAGAAATTGGGGGGAGGAGGAAAAGATGACTCCCTGGAGGAAGTGGCACTAGAATAGAGCTTCAAAAGACTTTCTCATAATTGGTATATATTTTAGCATTTAGTACGTGCCAAAGTAAAAGTTTCATAGATTTATAAGGGTAGACAGGCCCTCTAGTTGAAGAAACCATGGGGGAACTGCAAGTATTTATCACAGGTATTTGCACAAGGTGGTGCCAAGGATAGGTAGGGCAGTGTACATGAGTTCCTATAATTCCAGGCAGATGGTGCTAAGTTATGTAGTACTTAAGATACAAAACGGAAGGCTGCACTAGAATGAGAATCAGAACAATTGCTTTAAAAAAATAAATCTATCAGAGATTCTTCATTGTAAGAAGCATAAAGTGACATTGGCTAACTTAAGCAAAAGAGACATTTATTGTAAATATGTATTGGGCAGCTCACAAATTAATTGGAAGGCTCAGAAAATGGGCAGGAATCTAGGCAGATAGACAATGGGAACCCAGCCAGAGACACGCTACTTGTCTTGTTAGGATGAGGTCACTGTAGAGACTGCGGCTGCTCCTGGACTCCAGGGGATAGTGCTATCGCAGGTAGTTTATCAACACCTTTTTGTCTTTGCATCATTTCCTCAAGATTCAGTGCACATCCAGTTGACTGAGCCTAGGTCATTCTAACTGCTGGAACAGGGAGGGGACCTTTTGGCTTCTGTAATGGAAGGTACACAGACCTGCCCCTAGACTTAGACAGCGAGTTCAGTGTTCTCTAACATTGAAAGGATTTACTTAGGTGACTGTCAGGAAGGGAATATGGTAGGTAATAGTTGGAAGTTGAACTACCTAATCTCTAGTTTATTTTCCAGTGCTAACATGTTAGGAAAATAAGGTACTAATGCTTTTAACCCCCTCCTCCTGCCAGTAAATACTCTGAGTCTATAGGTATAGCTTCATCCTTCTCCTTACCCATAACCAAGCTACACTGAACTCTCTATTTCTTAAAGAGACAACACTCTCATAACCCAGTCCTATGCTTTTCCTTTTCCCATATTGGGCCAGTCTTCCCTCACTACCACCTTCTCCGCACCCCACAGTGGATTAACATCCTCCTTATTTTCCCTCCGGTTCAATTTCAGCCCACATATCTCTTTCTCCTTGTCACTGAAGCTCTATGTCCCTTCCGTCAGTCAACAGGTAGTAGTGATTACTCATGGACCTCCAAAGCAGTTTGTTCCTTTAATAGAGCACTTAACTTTGCAATCAAAATGGGTAGTTGTGTGCACGTTGGTCTCTGGAGCCAAATCGTAAAATCCTAAGAGCCAAGGACAGTCTTACTCATTTCTTGCTATTTATAGCTCCAATCACAGTGAGCTCTTGGACTCAATTGTTACTTTAAAGGTTAAGCATGTGCTCTGCATTTTGGTTTATATTGATAATATCTCAAAGATATTTTTAAGTAAGCATTACAAAATTAAACTTCAGACGAGTTTGAAGTTATTCAACACACATTCCACTTTCAGTGAGAGAGTCTAAATTAAATAGGTGTTGGGGTTTTGATTTCACTTGTTTTCTGGAACATATGCATTGGTCCAGGGTTTAGAATTCAAGTTTGATGCCCGTTCAAAAGACCTGACGTGTAGGGGTTGGGAATCTTGTAAACCCCACCCCTTAACCCCCAACTCCAAACCTTGGGTTTCAGGTAATGGTTGCTTGGGGGAAAAGAGAGTGAGAAAGCATATTCCATGGAGTGCTTTTAGTTTAGTGGTGGAGCTTACTGTTTTCTTTTTTTTTGGTTTTTGTATTTTTATTTTTTGAGACAGAGTCTAGCTCTGTCACCCAGGCTGGAGTGCAGTGGCGCAATCTTGGCTCACTGCAACCTTTGCCTCCTGGGTTCAAGCTATTCTCCTGCCTCAGCCTCCCGAATAGCTGAGATTATAGGCGCCCTCCACCAAGCCTGGCTAATTTTTGTATTTTTAGTAGAGATCGGGTTTCACCACGCCAGGCTGGTCTCAAACTCCTGACCTCAAGTAATCCACCCGCCTCGGCCTCCCAAAGTGCTGGGATTACAGGCGTGAGCCACCGCGCCCGACACTGTGTCCTTTTTAAAAACATGTGTTGCATGCAGGTGTTTGGAGGAGGCACTGCCACCTGTCAGTGCTGCCCTTAAGATTGTGAATCAGCTAATCCAGATGAGCTGGCTTGGTTTCACATGAGGACTCCTAAACAGGCTGGCCCTTATTTTTCAGGTACTGGTCATAGGTTCTCCAGCCCTTTTAAAAACATTGTTTCCAGAGTATCCTTCTCCTTGAGCAGAGTATTCAACTCCCTAGAAAAACCTCGCGTTCTGCCAGAATCAGAAGGCTTGATGGCTTACATTTAACTTTGAGGCCGCTGGCACACTCAGCAAATTCCTTAGCTCTTTGAAAGGTAAGATAGAAGCCACAGAATTGTTTGTTGCTGTGGTTAAAATCTCTGTTATAAAGTTATGGGAGGTTATTGTAATCTAGACAGTGAAATGGTTTTTAAATCATTAGGAGGTTTTGGATTACATGTAGCTGGCAGAAAGCTTTGCACGTCGGTAACATAACACCTGGGAGCTGTTTTGCAGTTAGTGGCCTCTCTGAGGAATGGGTCGCTGGCTGGAGAGTTGAAAGCACTAGTATTTGCTGCATAGGGGAGAGTAAGGGCCCCCTCATCTTACGGAGCTGAAAGGTACAAGGAATTATCTGGAACTCTCATAGAGACTGGCTTTGGAGGGATCTTTGACTTTTCTTAAACTCTTACTTGGTAATGAGACCATTCCAGAGAATAACGCCGTGTTCTTGCCATCAGTCAGCACATAGTAAGAAGCATACGTCTTACAAGCTACATGCTTGCAGAAATTAGCAAGTACACAGTACACTGCCTGTCTTCAAAGGGCTAATGACTTCACCAGGGCCATAACACCAGCCTATTAAATGACTGCTGCAAAACACTAGGCAGATGAAATTTAAGTACCAAGTTTTGTGTGCCTCAGATCATAACTGTGGTGACACTTGAGGGAAGGGAGACCAGTCAGGGCATGGGGGGTGGTGTTGAGAGGCGTTCTAGAGGAGGTAAACTGAAGAGGTGCATTTACTAGGATGCACTTTAGAGTAGTTAGGGGTGCATGTGAAGCCAGAAGATGACACTTGGAGAATGAGGATGACATGCTCACAGGATGCTGGGTTGCTGAGGGGACCAGCAGGACTATGCACAGCTAGAGAGGCGCCCTGTTTAGAGACAGCCTTGAAAACCACGAAAATTCCACCCTGAAGTTATAGCCTAAATCATTATGTGTAAGGGAGTGGCATGCCGGAAGTAGAATTTAAGGACAAGTGATTTCCTAGTTGTGTGTTGTGATAGTGGAGTGACAGTTTCACCTCCTCCAGGGTTTAAAACTCATGGAAACTTTGAGCCTGTTGTATTATTGGCCTGTGGACAAATTCAGGAACTGACCCTCGGGAATTAGTCGTTCCAGTGGCAGGTGAAGCAGAGGAGTGGCTCATCATGGTTTCTGTTGCTCCTCTTGCCTCCCCGAGACACCTCACTTGATTTACCTTAATTCATTTTTTTCCCTTCAACAATGAAGCCCTTGTTATTGCCACTCTTGAGTAGGGAAAACAGTCTCGCTCGGAGTCACATTACCTAAAGGCCTCTGTTACAAAGAAAGTAATGCATAAAACCATATAGGAAGGAAGTTTTCAGTGCTTCAGAAAAGCAAGCCAAAAAAGCAGTCACGCTCAGAGAGACAGAAGCAAAGGAGTTTTCATGTTGACAAATGATGTGCAGATTTTAAGAAAAAGGAGCCATTCTTGGTGAAATGGGTCATAGGCAATATAAGGCAGAAATGTTGTACCCTTAAACTAGAATGTTAGAATTTCATCCTTTGTTGAGTGCAGCAAAAACAGATCTTTAGGTTTTCTTCAGGTTAAGGGCCCTAGGCGCTGTACTTTCTCCTCCCCAGTGGGAGACTGCCCAGAGAGCTGACTCCTTTACTCAGAACTTAGCTCGTTTTCCATTGCTTTTGCCACTTTCCCTGTGCAGACTAAAGCTGTGTGAGTGGTGATTCTTAGATAAGGTTCTGGCTTGAAAGAAATATCTAAAAGTTACTTACAACGGCCGGAAGTGCTTGTATGGGAATGGTCTTTATGAAGCACCTACAGGCAGCTACACTGTACACAGAACACACTGTAGGGCCAGTGGAGTCCTTGGCAGGCTGTGGGCTCCCCTAAAAACTGGCACGGTTGCTCAGCCCCTGGGACCGAGCCAGGCTCTGCAGGGGCTTTCTGGGTGGTAGTGGTATCTGGGAGGCTTCTGTGGTTTCTCCCAGCTCTCAGTCCTGGCCATGAACTGTTGACATGTTTGAGCCTGTTGTATTATTGGCCTGTGGACAGATTCCCTCTCATGCCATAGGTTTCTTTCCAATTCCTCATTTTGGATATCCTTGACCTTGTCGCTTAGATCACGTGCCCTGCATTTTCCCTAAGAAAGTAGACTCAATTTGTGTTGCAGGAGTTCCCAGTGAAGACAGTGAACTAAAATAGGCGGGAAAGGATTAGGTACATGTAGGGTGGAACTGCAACCTCCGTTAGATTTTTGTTGTGTGGCCCTGGAATCCGGGGTAGACTCTGTGACTCACATTACTGTCGCATTTCCTTGTCTTTCAAGTGAGAAAGCTAGCAGTTAAAGTGACTCCTTGAGGCTGTGTCAGTGCTGGGATAGCTCAGCCAGTTGTCTCTTGGCTTCAGAGGAGTGAATGGTACCTGGCATGTTCGTCTGCCGGGTCTGTTTTCATCTGCTCTGCTCGCCAGCCTTTCTTCAGCACTGAGGAGTGGTCGGCAGCAGTGGGAGTGTAACTCAGTGGCGTGCGGGACCCTGGGTATGTGTGAAGAAGTCCTAAGTGATCTTTGACATGTCTTGACAGTTAGGCATCCTGTCCTTCAGTGTGAATTCAGGTGTGTGTGAAGGTGTGTGAAATGCTTTAGTTCTTTCATAACGTTGAGGAAACAATGGCGAAGGATGAAGGCGTATCTTTGCTGTCCTCTGTGCTCCGACCCCGCTTCAAGGATTGCCCTCTGTAGTGTTCTGTGGTCTGGAGTTCTTAAATCCACTCTCAGTTGGCAGGCCTTGAGATAAGGCGTGGAAAAGTAACTCATACCGACCTTGTAGTGACTGTGAATGGCTTAGTGCTGGGATCCATACTGAGCTCCACATTGAGAGCACACGTGCACACACACACATGCACACACACACACACATCCCTACACTCTTCTTTATATGCATATTCATATATATGTACACACACACATATATATTTTAGTTGGATCTCAGTTTTATTATCAGTTTGCTCTGTTTTCATTTAACATTCTTAGTCATGTGAGTGGATAGAATCACCCGAAGTTGTAATATGCTGGCACATGGCATTCCTGACTCAGTGTCTATTTTAAGAAAACACCACACTTTCTTTGATTGAAGCATATGTGCTCTCAACTCCTCTCTTACTCTGATTTGGTGAGAGGGATGGGGATGAAGGCACAGAAAGGTGTTTTGTGGTTTGGTTTTGTTGTTGTTGTTCTCCCTCTTGCTTAGAGCTTCCCAAGTTTTGCTACACATTGGAATCGTTGGGAGAGCTTTATAAAATACAGGTGCCTGGGCCCTATCCTCAGAGCTTCTCATTGAATAGGTCTAGGTGGGGCCTGGGTACAGAGATTTTTAAAGTTTCTCAGGTGATTTTAATGTGCAGCCAGAATTGCACCTCGTATCTTTTTCGTTTTCCACCGTTTTTCCACCTGCCTGAAAGAGGAAGCCAGATTAGGACTTGCCTTTGTATCCGGGTCATCCGTGATTCCTAATTTTAGCCCTAGACTTCTAGATTTATAGATGTAGAGGATGATGCCCAGAAAGGGGCTGAGTTTCTTTTCAGGTTAGTTTTTCCAGGTTGGCCAAAAGGAGAAGGCTGGCAGATACTGTAATGCATTGGAACTGAAGTCTTAGACTGATCTTCATATAGTATCATCCATACTCGGTTTATGTTCATCTTTAAAATGGGCATTACAACTACATTATTTTAAATATATAAGAAAAAAATTGTTGTCAGAATCCTTTTTCTTTCTAGTCCAAAATGTGCCTGTAATACATACATGTGAGCATGCACGCACATACTGTTTCATATGTTGAGGCAAAGACACTCTGGAAGAAGATGAGGACATTCCCGTCTTATGGTCGTTTGGTATCAATAATTAGTCACTTACTACTAACTATGGCCTTGTGGGAAATGGGTAGATAACAAACCTAGTGAGAAATTTCAAATTACCAGTTGGAAGCCATAGCTGAAAAACAGGATTTTTCTTTTAATGAAGTTATCTTTTGGGCAAGGATGTCAGTTTTTAAAAAAGTACTATGATTCTTTCCCCAGAGTAAAAGAAGTTACTTTAGCTGAAAAGAGCCTTAAACTTGATGCCCACGCAGAGGAATCAGTGCAGAGAGGGAAAACAGCCTGGGCCCGTCCTGCCGAATGTTCCCACAGATGTTGTGTGTGTGGTATCAGTGTTACTGTAGTACTATCTCATGTTCAGTGACTGAAGGACTGAATACAGTGTCACGTTTAATTGGAACAGGAAGCACACTCCAGTTTGTATGTGAAGCAGATAAACTGCAGCTGAAAGGCCAGTGCTTGGCAGAAGACCAGACCCCATAGCCCCAGCTCCACGTTGTAACATGAGACTCCAGAAGTCTTTGAGTGGGGCAGAGAGTACATTCTCTTGCTAACACATGGTGTGGCAGAATGACCACTCCTCTCTGTATCTTTTATATATTTTGAGAGACAGCTGCTCTTCCCATTTTAGCTTTCCTTCAGCGGCCTCCCCGCTTCCCTCCCTTCTGTCCCCAACCTTGACCATTCAGAATTTTGTGATACATTCAGTCCCGCAGAGGGCTTGACTTTTCACTGGTGCTGCTGCCAGGTTGTGTGAGAGCATTAGAGCATTCGTGCCTTCACTCAGTGTGTCTTGAGGACTGTTATGTTGACTTCACGGGTCATTTTGGTGGGTGGCTGGACTTGTGATAATTCTGAATAGTAACTTTGGAATTTTATGAATCAAAAAGACAGAGCTCCCTCGGCCAAGTTGAAACGCTGTGGGAGAATGCCTGGTGGGTTCTTGTGAGTCATGCAGGAAGGAAGGAGGACTTGATTGGCACTCATATTCACTTCGCTTTCTTTCCCCCAGGCCCCCCTCCTGCTTGTTATAGCCCCAGTAGTCCTGTCCAGGTTCTGGAAGACGCCACCTACTTTTCCCCAGACTTTCAGCTCTATTCGGGGAGGCATGAAACATCTGCTTTGACGGTGGAGGCAACCAGCAGCATCAGGGAAAAAGTTGGTAAGTCCTTTTACTGGCACTTGTGTTGGAAAAGCAAAATGATCTTACATTTCTCATCTTTAGCTCTTTTTTATAATTCAGATGTTTATTCTCTAATCTTGTTTTTAAAATCATCATATTGGATTATCGATTGTTGATAGATGCCTTATTTTTAATCATCTTTTGCTAAGGTGTTAATAGACTGTTTTACTCTAATATGTGATTTTCTCTGAGAGCGTCATACCTAAACGTGTAGGAACTTCAGAATTATACCACTTATTTCCCGTTTTTCTCTGATTCCTAAATACTTTTTTCTCCCCTTTCTCAGAATCTCATTTCTTTTTTCCTTCTCTGCTTTCGTTTTTATCTCTTTTTGCAAATAATTTAGAAGTTAAAAGAAGTAATTCAGAACTATAGCAAGGAAGAAGCTGTCTCCTTTGTAAAAACTTCCTATCTATTTTTGAGGGCTTTTAAGACTGGTTAAACTGTGAGGGAATCTTTAAACCACTTTAGGGAAGGATGTCATGGTTCTTGCTAAATGTGCATATAACTCATCTCTCTCTTACTTCAGTGAAAGGGGAATTCAATAGTTTTCATGCTTGTTGAGATCTGTTCCTTTATTACTCATCCAAATATATCATTTTCCTTTGGAAATATATTTTTATTTGAAGTTTTATTCATTTTATTTTAAAATTTTATTCCTATTTGAATGTGCTTGTTCCATTAAGTCTTTCAAATCAGTTACCCCGAGGGGAGGACTGTGTCCTCTTTACTCTCGTAACCCAGCTCCTGTCCCAATGCCTGAACTGTAACACGTTTTCAGGAAATATGGTAGAGTGAATGAGCAGACCAGTCCAACCCACACTGATCTATGTTTCCTTGGGTAGTTAATGGTTTATTACAAATATTTGGCAATTCATCTTGTGTAGAGGTTTAATAGCTTGTTTTTATTGTTTAAAATTTTTTTGCTGTTGAACTTTGGGTTTATATCTCAGTTACAGTATTGATCCTCTGAAGGTAAGGGATAAATTTCAGTTTATTTCACATACATTCCTATGAGGCAGATATGAAAGTTTCTCCATTTTCAGAGGAGAGAGGTTCAGAGAAGCCACAGAACTGAGATTTTGGGGGTAAGGGTGACAGGGAGAGCCTTATGATCAAAGTTGAGCTTCAGGAACCAGTCTGTATACTCGCTTCATTTCCTGAACAATCATGTCCTGAACACCTTCTGTGTATCAGGGCAGGGTTCAAGGCACTGGAGAGGCAACACATGAATATAACAGACAGAACTCTCTGCTCTCTGGAGCCTGAATCTGGCAGAGGAAGGCAGGTCATAATACAATATGGATTGAAAGGAGAAGGAGCCAGGGACAAGAGATATTGAGAGGCCATTCAGGGTGTCTAAATGGCTGGCAGGGAGACTTGGAACCCAGAGAGTGGCTGAGGGCACGGAAGAATGGATTGGATGGGGGAGCTTGTTGGTGTAGAAACTAGGGCTTGGTTGTGATTTGTAACTCTTACAAATGTGACATTTCTTAATGAAAATTAGGGGTCCATCACAGAGTTACAGTATTTTGCTATTGCAAGGGCAGTAACAGTGTCATCTGCTGTCACCTTTTTTCATATTTTAATACCGAAAAAGTAAGAGGGATGTGATTCTTGACAGTCCATTGCTTCAGAAAGGGCAGTTATGAACCTTCTAATAGCATATATCTGTTTACATACACATATAGATGTATTAATATACATATATAAGCATGTGTATATGTATATTATATATATCACACCACCTTCATTTTTTTCTTATTTCACTGTAGACTGAGAAAAATGAGCTCGGCAGTTGATTAAATGTGGAGAGCAAAGGATAAAAAGGTCAGAAGTGAATATGACACTTCTCTCTGGATGACTCATATTTGAGAATCTCATTTATAGGAAGAAAAGATGAACTTGGGGAAGAAAGACTGTTTTGGGAAAATGATGTGCCGTATGTACATATAAAACATAGAGCCATCATTACATGAATTTGTAGGAGTGAAGGCTGCCTAGAGATGGTCTAGTTCAGTTCTCTCAGTTCACAGAGGAGGATACTGAGGCTCAGGGAGGGAAAGCGATTTGTTTAAGGTCATGCCAGTAGTTAGTGGTAGAATTTTTACTTCCATAATGCTATAATAATATCCTTAATGCACTACTTAATAGTCCTGTTGTGGAATGGGCTAAATTTTTTATTTCATGGAGCTCATGTAGGTATTCTTTTATTGGTTAAATATCTGAGCCCCTATGACATCCAGTCACTGGGCTTTGTTCTGGGGAGACCTAGATGAGAAGACATGATCTTTCCCTTTAAGGAGTTTAGAGTCTTGTATAAATAAATAATTGCCATCTACTGTGAGAATTGCTGCAATGAAGATATATACAAATGGAGTGGGGACATTGGAGAAAGAGGCTTAGGCCTGCAGGGCTGCAGCAGGAAAGGTTTTACTTGGAAGGTAGCTTTGGAGCTATCACTTGTCCAAGAATTTTCCCAAGAGACATGGTAAGATGCGTCTTTCTAGGCAGAGGGAAGACAAGCAAAGGTCCAGAGGCTGGAGAGAGCTAACATGTCTTGGAAACTATATGTACATAAGTGTTGCTGGAGCTTAAACTCCAAAGGGTTGCCAGTGGGAGATGGGAGCAGCATGAAATGTTGTTGGATAGGTAGGTAGTACCTGCTACATCATATGATAGAATGTCAGTTTCATCCTGTAATTGATTACTGAGGAATTTTGGTGCAGAGGAGTGACATGATTAGATTTCCCTATTGGAACAATCTTTCAAGGTAGTGTGCCAGATACACTGGGGTCAGAGGGGTGGGTTTGGAAGTGGGAATAAGACGAGTGTCAGTCAGGGAAATCGATAAGGAGGCTATTGGAATGACCTGGGTATGTGATGCCGAGAACTTGTAATGCGGAATGAACACACATTTGGTGTCATATCCTGGTTCTGCTTCTTCCTGCCTGGTGGCCTTGGCGATTTACCTTCTGTGAATCTCTCTCCTCACCTGTAAGTTGAGGGAATTAGTATCTACCTCTTAGTGTCATATGTGGAATGAATGAAATAACACATGGAGAGAATTTAGTACAATACCTGGCACATCATATACATGTTTAAAGTATTTCTTGTCCTTGTATTGAAGTTATTAATGATGAACTTGGAGATTGGCACAGGAATAAGAAAGAGGGTTGGCAGAGATGTTGAGAAGGTCAAATGGACAGGCAGTGACTGTCTGGATGTTGGGGTTAAGGGAGAGGAAGGAATTTTGGAAAACCTTCAGTTTTCTGGTTTGACAGAAAGTAGATGAGGCAGGGAATACAGGGGTTGGGATGGATGGGTAAAGACATTTAGGGTGAGGAAGACATGTTAAGTTAGAAGGACTCAGGGCCATCATCTGGCAGTTGTAGATGTATGGGTCATGAGTCAGTAGCTGATGACGAGGGGTAGGTATGATGTCACTGGGAGATGTGTAAAGGTGGAAGAGCACTCAGGACAGAGCTGTGGGAAACACCAGAATTAAAAGGACAGGTGGAGAGAAGGGAGCCAGAGATGGTGCATAGAGAGAGGCAAGAGCCAGGACCAAGAGGTGGGGTGACCTGAAGGCCGAATTAGGAGAGCATTGCAGGAAGAGGGTGACCAACCATGTCAGATGCTTCAGAAAGGTTAAGTGCATAATATGAGAGCTGGAAAATTCTCATTGGATTTGGTTACTGGTCAGAGCAGTGGGGAGGTTAGCGGATGGAGCATTTGGGAAGGGGAGACAACAGCAAGTGTAGGGTACTTACCAAAGACAACTAGAAGAGAAGGAAAAGAGAGATACAGGGTGGTAGTTAGAGGTATATGGGAGGGCCAAGAAAAGGTGGTTTCTTTTGGCTTGATTTGGTTTTCTCTTGTATTTTTTTTAAGATGGGAAAGACTTGGGTATGTTTATGTGATGAAGAGAAAGGGCCAGTGGGGAGATCAGAGGAAAGGGGGGTCGAAGGATGGAACAGTGTTTAGGGGGAAGCAGAGGAGAGGGAATGGGGAATAGTAGACTCACTCTAAATTGGAGAAGAAAACTCCATGAGACATTGCCAGGTACATGGAGGTGATGGTGCATTTGAAATCTTATTTTTAATTTTGCTGTAGTTAGAATGTTAATTATGTACCACATGGCCACAGGCGTGTATCTCCTGTGGAACTGCCTGATATATTTTTTCCTATGTTTATCTTTTAGTTGAAGATCCTCTTTGTAACTTCCACTCCCCAAACTTCCTGAGGATCTCAGAGGTGGAAATGAGAGGTTCCGAGGATGCGGCAGCTGGAACAGTATTGCAGCGGCTGATCCAGGAACAACTGCGGTATGGCACCCCAACCGAGAACATGAACTTGCTGGCCATTCAGCACCAGGCCACAGGGAGTGCAGGACCAGCCCACCCTACAAACAACTTTTCTTCCACGGAAAACCTCACTCAAGAAGACCCACAAATGGTCTACCAGTCAGCACGCCAAGAACCGCAGGGTCAAGAACACCAGGTGGACAATACGGTGATGGAGAAACAGGTCCGGTCCACGCAGCCTCAGCAGAACAACGAGGAACTGCCCACTTACGAGGAGGCCAAAGCACAGTCGCAGTTCTTCAGGGGGCAGCAGCAGCAGCAGCAACAGCAGCAGGGGGCAGTGGGCCATGGTTACTACATGGCAGGAGGCACCAGTCAGAAGTCCCGAACTGAGGGGAGGCCCACTGTGAACCGTGCCAACAGTGGACAGGCGCATAAGGACGAGGCACTGAAGGAACTGAAGCAGGGTCACGTCCGCTCGCTCAGCGAGAGAATCATGCAGCTGTCCCTGGAGAGGAATGGGGCCAAGCAACACCATCCTGGCTCGGGGAATGGAAAGGGCTTCAAAGCAGGAGGGGGTCCCTCCCCTGCTCAGCCTGCAGGTAAAGTGCTGGACCCTCGGGGTCCTCCACCTGAGTACCCCTTCAAGACCAAGCAAATGATGTCCCCAGTCAGCAAGACCCAGGAGCACGGACTTTTCTATGGTGACCAGCACCCCGGGATGCTCCACGAGATGGTCAAGCCCTACCCTGCTCCTCAGCCTGTGAGAACAGATGTGGCCGTCCTGCGGTACCAGCCACCCCCTGAATATGGGGTAACGAGGTGATTATCAACTGTAGAGGCTTTCCAAATTCAGCAGTCATGTTATTAGCATTTATTATTTTGAGAGCAGATTAGGTTTTTGTCATCAGGCTTTTCTTTTCCTTGTGCATGGTATTTAATGAAACACTTTGTGGCCAGAATATATAGGGTG
This sequence comes from Papio anubis, assembly GCF_008728515.1. Taxonomy (NCBI): domain Eukaryota; kingdom Metazoa; phylum Chordata; class Mammalia; order Primates; family Cercopithecidae; genus Papio; species Papio anubis. Next base: position 39,644,103 of record NC_044987.1, on the reverse strand, counting down.
AAATAGAGTAGAAGGCAACTGGGAGATTTTCTCCAACCATAGCAGCAGGCAGTTGGGGATTTATGGGTTTAGGGAAGGGACCTCACTTGTTAGCCATCCTTGGGAGCTCTGCCTAGTGGCCTGGCAAAGTAGCAATTTTCCAGTGGCTTTGTGGAGACCGTCCAAACTCCTGGAACATATTATTACCAGAGGGTTTTTTCATTGTAGATTTTAAAGGAAAATGTAGTCTGAATGCTAGAATGGAGGAGTTAAAGGGACTGTAGAAATCACATAGTGCCATCCCTCACTCAACAGATGAGAAATTAAAGCCTGGAGAGATTAATGAATTTCATAGACAGAACTCTGAGGCAACTGGGGGCTACATTCAAGTATCCTGATGGCCAAAATCTATTCATTCCCTTGCCCTAATTCTCCCTACAGCCTTCACTTGTATTCTTCCAGTTGATTGATGGATTCAGCAGCACCTACTGAGTGTATGCTCTACTCTACAGCCCTGTTCCTGGTTCAGAGATGGGGTCCCTGCCCTTCAGGACCCTATAGCATTATCTTGGAGGAAATCAGCATCTGAACAGATCATTGCCATGCAATGTGCTGTTCTAGGACAGAGAATGCTAGGATAACAGGATGGTATAACTCACAACTAGAGGGGTTGGGGAGTGCTTCCCAGAGGAGGTGACATTTGAATTGGAACTTGAAGGATAAATCAGAATTGTAGGGTAGAGATGAAGTAGCACTATGTGCTGTGCGAGGGAGTGCCGTGTTTTCAGACAAAGATGTCATGAGGATTTTTGTCTGAATGAGTGGCAATAATGCAGAGCACTGGTGGGCCAGGGTGTGGTAAGAAGTGACAGGAGATATGTTTGGACAGGGAAGTTGGGACCCGTTTGGTTGAGGTATGTTTGGACAGGGAAGTTGGTGATGACAGTCTCTGGGTGTCATACTAAGGAATTTAGAATTTATCCATAAGCAATTGGGAAAAGCGGTGTTCTTAGGTAGGGATGGTATGTGGATGTCTAACAGCTGATTTTGGTGGCAGTGCATGAATTAGAGGGAAGGGAGACCGATGCCACAAGGAGCTCCAGGATGCTTTCAGTAGTCCAGATCAGAATTGGTGAGGGTGGCTGAAGCTTGGGCAGTGAGAATAGAGGAGCATTATGTGCTAAGAGAAGTAGGGAAGTAGAATTGACAGGGTTTAGGGATTGGTTAGATACAGAAGTTCTGGAACAGGGAAGATGGAAATAAGGGAATTACGAATCAAGCTCTCAGGAGATAAACTGGGTCTGAAGATGACACTTTGGGAGTCAGAAGTGTTTAGATGTTGCTGACTTTGAAGGAGGAGCAGGGAACATGAACAGAGAAGACACGTGGCCACTGCCTGTTATTGGATATGTCATTTTCATGAAGGGCTTTATTTATCTGTTTCTAAATTGAACAAGCCAGGGTTTCCCCAAACGACCTCAGTGGCTATGTGCAGGACATACCTTGGCTGTACATCTTCTGAAAAAGGAGAGGCTGGAGCTTGGCAGAGGGAGAGTGGCCTGATCTGCCACTGGCTTCCCAGCACTGACACATTTCCCCACATTAGGCTGAGAATGCCAGCTCGGAAGCAGCATAACCAACTGTGAGATATTGGCCAGGCAGGAGAACGCATTCTCCCTAAGTGGGCATAACCCGACTCCTCCCAGGAATCCAAGATGGGACCCAGGAGGCTCTTCTTCCCCCTTTATAGCTCCTTGTGTCATAAATGATCAAACCCCTGGTATTTGCATCACAATGATTTACCACAGGTGTTTAAAATAAGCCATGATGTCATTCCACCGTCATACCAGAGTTTGACTTATTATATTTCACCCTTTTTCCCGATAATTTACCTCAGCTTCTAGAGCGTGATAGAGGGGAAACTGTCCTGAAATGAAATCCCCTTCCTCTTCTTTGCTTTACTCTTTGTAAAGTAATATATACATACCATAAAATACATACAGTGGATCACTTTGCCTTTTGTTATTTGGTAATAGGTGTGATGTGAGGTGGGAGAAATGGTCAGGGGAGGAGGGGAACACTTTTGGAGGTCATTTGTCTCAAAGTTATGACGTTAGAAAGAAGAAGAAATGTGTGAGAGATTTGAGCTGACTGCCAGGCTTGGCAGCTGGTTGATATGACGCATGAAATGTCTCAGGAGACGTAACAGACAGGCCATTGAGGCTGGGCCCCAGAGCCACAAGGCCCCTTTGTGAACAGGGCCATGGCTAGCCAGCATGGCTCCAGTGGTGCAGCCCTTGGCTGACTGGGTAAACAGTGTTGCATCCACAGCAGCCCTGCTTCAAACACATTTAACGTGGCCCGAACTCCAAGGATTGGACCTAAAACTCAGCAGTGTGTGATGTTCAACTTACCTGTGACCCAGAAGACAAGTAGGGCCCCTTTCATTTCACTGACACATTATCTTGTACTTAAAGGGTTATCTTATTTGTCATTGATCATGATGGTTTAGGAAGCTGCAGGCCATTGTGTACATACATACAACCACATAGACTCCTGGACTAGAAGGAGATGCCTCTGATGGAGATCATGGAGTCCATCTCCCTGGCTGGTGCTACAAACGTGGGCTCAGTGTGTAATGAATATTCAGTGGTTTGGTCCAACCCATTACATTGCTGAGACGTTACTCCTTTTTGCTTAGAGGCAGAAAGTTCCAAAGAGACAAGTGATAGAACTTACGAGAAGAGTAAGAATTTGAATTTTTTGTGATCACTCTTGACTCACCGTAGCTTACAAATTCTCTCACCTGCTCTGATGCCCTAAAGATGGAGATGTTTGGTAGATGATTGTTAAGGCCCTTTAGGCTCCTTTCATGGGAACTCTCTGGGAGATGAGGCCTTGACCTCATTGACTTGACCCACCTTGGCCCATGTGGGTGAGCTACTGTAGCTGGTGGGGATGGGAGTGCTAAGGCAGCAGAGGCCTGCAGGGAACATGTGCTGCCTATGGATGAAGGCTCTGGTTTTCCTCTTGTTCCACTATACATTTTCCTCAACCTGAAAGTGTAAATGGGTAAGAATGAGGACAAGATGGGAATTAGACAGGTTGTTACTGTGGAGAATTGTGACCACCCTCACCCCCTAGCAAAGGCAAGCATTTGGATATTAATTCTGACTCTTTGTGGAAACAGACCACTTACAGAAGTAGTGACTTGGTTTATGCAGTCTACACTGTTAATGGAAACAAATGCATGAATGAATACCAAGGGATGATCTGATTTTTATCAAAGCAGTTTGGAATATATTGGTCAACATGTATATTTGTTTTCCAAAGAAAGCTATCCATATTTCAAAAAATTTGGGAACTAGAGATGCTGAAAAATTACTTACAATATCCAACTTTCATAATACACCCACTAACATTTTTCCTGTACAAATTAATTTTTTCACATTATAATCATAAATTATATTGTTTAGTATCCTAGCTTTTGAAAGATAGCATTGTATCACAAGCTTTTTTCCTCAATCCTTTATATTTTCAAAACCAACATTATTATTGCTGTATAATGTGTCATAAAGTATACCATTTACACCATTTTCTCCATAATAGAGTGAACAACATCATGCATATCAAATTATCTATGTTTTGGCTTACTTCCTTAGGAATCATTATTTAGAAATGAAATTATTGGGTAAATTATAATAAACATTTAAAAGCTTCTGATGCCAGAAAACTTTGTAAAAATATTACAATGCCTGTTTTACTGCACTTTGACCATGTTAGTTATTACATCATTATAATTGCAAAATCTTTGCTAATTTAATAGGCAAATAGTGTTTTGTTGTTGCTGTTGTTGTCTTGAGATGCCTGTCACTCAGGCTGGAGTGCAACAGCACAGTCACAGCTCACTGCAGCCTCTACCTCCCAGGCTCAAGTGATCCTCCCACTGTAGTCTCCCTAGTAGCTGTGATTAGAGGCATGTGCTACAATGCCCAACTAACTTTTGTAATTTTTTTTTTGGTAGAGATGGGGTTTCATCATGTTGGCAAGACCGGTCTTGAACTCCTGGGCTCAAGCAATCTATTCACCGTGGCCTCCCAAAGTGTTAGGATTACAGGTGTGAGCCACTGCACCCTGCCTGCAAATAGTCTTAACTTCCTATTTGAACTCGTTATAACTAGCTAGGTTAATTTTGAGGGGAGGGAAGTATGCTTTGCTATTTAGATTTATTTGATCTCAAAAATAGGCTTTTTATGTTTCTTGTTCTTAAGACTTGTATATTATAATGGATTCAGCATAAACTAAAATCTGTTTTTTTCTAATACTTGCTCTGATTGTCCATTCTCTAGAACTCCGTCTTCACCCTTAGCGGGTGACAATGGAGCCTTTGTGGTAGTGGTAGCAAGAGGAAGAATACTTACTGTGTGCCAGGCACTTTGTGTGGGTTACTCATCTCCCTTAATCTTTACAACAACTCTAAAGAGTGGGTACTGTTAATATCACAATTTTTACATACAATAAAAACTTAGGCTTAAAGAATGAGATTAACTAACTTAATAACAGCCTGCAGCTTGGAAGTGCAGGAGCCAGGTGCAAACCTGGAACTCTTTGTGCACACTGCGTCTCCCACGAGTGTAAACACTTGGCCACTGTACTTTGCAGTGGAGCCACAGATTTAAGCTTTCACTTGGGGTCACTAAATCTGGTGAATTTCTAATCAGATTTATAGAATATATCACATGTGATGTCCAGCCTGTGCTCTGCCCACCTTCTGTTTTTTTCAACAGGACCAGAAATCTGGTGAAGTATTCTAGACTGTAGGCGAAAGCTGTCTGGATACCTCTTTTTCTTCTGATACCTGGGAAGACTGTCACAGATCAGACTTAATGGGGCTGACAGCTCTGGGTGTGGGCTTTCGTCTGTCTTTTGGTTTGCTTTTATTTGGAGGTGCTTTCATTGCTAGGGGGAGGGTTGTGGGTTTTCTTTAGACATTTTTATTAGAATGTTTCCATTATGGAAGATGATAAATACTAATTTAAGACTAATTTGTGTTTTAGGCAGTATCAGTTTGGAAAAAGACTAAGAATGACTCCTGTCAATGAAAAGAACACTTAAGGCTCTGTTTCCACTCTCTCAGCCTGTGCATTGCCTTTTTGGCCTTTATCTTGGCTCAGTCTTATCTGTTCAGCATAGGGGACTTGATTTACTAGCTTCCCGGAAGTGGAGAGAAGAGTGGTTACTGTTTATTAATATTTTGTTCATCTATGAATACGTTAATTTGATTTTTTGGTATGTAGATAGATATTTTATAAAAGCATGACATGGTAGTGTTTGGCCCAGCCCTCCTATCCTGGGTTGATTAAAATATAAGATGATGTCAAAGCCAGAGGAGCTGTAGATTTCCTATTGTAGAGCAGGCTTCTTGCCTTGTCACAGGACAGCCATCACCACCACCTTCTTTCTCATCAGGGCAGGGGGCTTGCAGTGTCATACATTAAGTGAGGGAACCTGTGGTATGACCTAGTCCCCAAATCACTATTTTCCTTTAAAAAATGCATTATGCATTTTCCCCCAGAAAACCTGATTTGGTTTTATTGAAGATAGAGTCAGAGGCACTGACATTCTCTGGGTACATGCCCACTGACAGTGCAGGGAGGAGGGACAAGTAAAGTGGGGGCAGCCCAAGGGTACATTTGGCAAATTAAAGATAACGCCTATCCTCAGGGAACCCTGTCAGCTCAGCAGTGCAGCGAGTCCAGTCTAAACACGAACAAGCATGGAGATATTTGCTAAATCACAGGCCTTACTCCTAGTGGGCTCTGTGTTTGGAATGTGCTGTATTACAAGAAAGAAGGTTTGGTGGTCCTGTCTTACTTTGTGTTGGACATGGCTGGAGAAGGGAGGAGAATTTTCGGAGTAAGTGTATGTTTCCAAAATGGGGAATTATGATTTGCAGTTTATGCAATCATGAAAATGAATTGCTTTGTGGGATGAAAAGGTAAGCCAGACCCAGGGCTGTTGGATTAAAAACGATTCATTGCCCTTAACGAAAATGAGGCCATAGAGCCTTATTTAAATTCCACCAGCTAAACATGTGTTTTGAATACCAGCATGGGAACTCAGGAGTTTCTCCAGTATTTAAGCTGAATTATGGCTGGATGAACAAAATAAAATGCCCTGTGTGTCCTGACAAACGGCTCTGCAGCCTGGGTATTTCAAGAAGCTAGGGTCAAGTTCAGGTTACTTTCTCAGGAAACCTAACAATTCCAACTGTAATGCATTAAATGAGTGACTTCTCTAAACAGGAGGGTTATCTGTAGCCACCCTGGATAGCAATGATTCTGATCTTAGTTTACCCAAGAGTAGAGTCTTCATTTGAACAGTTATGAGATTTAAGGTGTCTACATGATCAAAGGGGCCCAGGTGGGGAGTTCCATGAGTTTGCAAAAAAAAAAAAAAATTCAGGGGGTTTGGGTTCTGGCTCTTCCTTCTGGTAGCAAATTGCATAAGTTCTAGAGCCTCAGTTTCCTTATCTGCTAAATGTTACAGCTGATTTTTTTCCCTAAAGCTATTAGGTTGGTGCAAAAGTAATTGTGGTTTTTGCCATAATAACTGATTTTCTTCCTTAGATAAATAAAACATATTCATTGCACAAAATTTAGAACTACAGATAACTTCCATTCCACCCCCCAAAAGAAAGAAAATAGAAATTGCCTCAGTCTTATTATCCAGAGATACCACTGTTAAATCCTCTGTTCACTATGTTGCTTCAAGGACCAGAAAATTATAGGAAAATACTGTAAGTTGCAAAGCCGTATATAAATAAGAAGTATTTTTACTGAGTCAACGGAATTCAAATTTGAACCTCTTCACAGCCAAGAAGCCCTATATTATTTAACCTCATTTAAATTTCATTTTGTTTACATTTTTCTGATTATTAAAATAACAATGCTGAGTTTTTGGGTTATCTATGTTTTCTAATTTTTCTATATATAATGTACATGTATTATTTAGATAATAAAATTTTTTTAAGTAGCCATACATATTCATTGTAGAAAATGTGTAAAGAACAGAAAAGTATCAAGAGTAGAAGAAAAATCTGTAGTCCCATTACTTGTAGTAATAGCTCCTTCTGGTCTTTTTTTCCTTTTGTAATAGTTCCTTGCAGTCTTTTTTCTTGGGATTATTTTTTACAAAGGCAAAAGCCAGATATGTATTATATCTTGAGAAATTTGTTAATATTGATAAACTGAGAAATGTTTTGATTTTAATTTCTCTATTAATTTTGCATAGGAAAATGTGTACTTAGCCCCTGCATTTTCTCTTTATGAATTACTTTACTACATCCTTTGTCTGTTTACCCATTGATTGTTTTTCTTTTCCTGCCATGTTTTGCAAAATTTTTGTCAAACAAGCTGTGTTTTATTACATATTAGCCTGATGGCCTAATTATAGATGAACATAGAGTTTAATACGTTGAGTTTGGCTTGCTTATCACCATTCATGCTTGAGGATCTGGAGACCACAGAGTGGGAACAGCTAGTCTGTTGCATGAGTTGCTCTGATGCTCACTGAAATCTGGAACTGGCTCTCCAGAACCAGGCCTTCTGGGGTACATGCACAATGGTCTAGACCAGCACTCACTGTTCAATAGAAATGTAACGTGAACCACGTATCTCATTAAACATTCTCTAGCAGTGACATCTTAAGAAGTTTGAAAGAGACAAATGAAATTAATTTTAAAGCATAGTTTAGTTAACTCATTTAGAAACATTAAAAAAATTTAGTTAACCCATTATATCCAAAATACTGTCATTTTAATAGGTAATCAATATTAAAAACTCTCAGTGAGGTATTTTCCTTTTCTACTAAGTCTCCAAATTCTTTTTTTTTTTTGAGATGGAGTCACTTTGTCGCCCAGGCTGGAGTGCAGTGGCTCGATCTCGGCTCACTGCCACCTCCGCCTCCTGGGTTCAAGTGATTCTCCTGTCTCAGCCTCCCAAGTAGCTGGGACTACAGGCACGTGCCACCACGCTTGGCTAATTTTTGTATTTTTTAGTAGAGATGAGGTTTTACCATGTTGGCCAGGCTGGTCTCGAACTCGTGACCTCAAGTGATTCACCCACCTCGGCCTCCCAAAGTGTTGGGATTACGGAATGAGCCACTGTGCCTGGCCCTAAGTCTTAAAGTTCTGATGTCTGTTTTACCCTTAGAGCACATCTCAGTTCAAACTATCCACATTTCAAGTGCCCAGTAGCCTAGTGGCTAGTGGCCACCGTCTGGACAGTGTAGGACTAGAAGGAATGAGAATCTGTGTCTGAGAGCGTGTACTGACATGCACTGACATCAGTCCAGACCATGCTCTGGTTGTGCATGGCATTGCATTCCGTGGTGCTGGATCATGCCGTGATTCCTCACACAGGCTGTAGGGACAGGGACTGTGATTCTTAGCTCATGGTCTTCGAAGAGGAAGGGCAATCCAAGGGTGGTGCTTCTTGCCTGTCTTCTGTCATCCATTAGCAGTGTGTGATGATAACAGAAGCTAACCATTATGAAGTGCTTTCCTAAAGAGAGACACTAAGCACATCATCTCATTTCATTCTCACAATAACTCTGTGAAGTAGGTACTATTATCACCATTTAATGGCGAAGAGGTTAAAACTTGTCCATGATTACAAGGCTAAAGAAGGGCAATCCTAGCATAAAAGAAAGAGACCCTGTATTAAGGAACAGTGCACTCCTGTACCCACATGGTGGGGTACCCTGATGAGGTGGGAATATGGTGGGCTCTAGGCCCATTATTTGCCTTGTACAGACTGTGAGTTCTGTGGTTTGTCATGTGAATCCTCTGAGCCTTGATTTGGATGCTCATAAAATAGGATAATACCATATATGGAATGAGAGCAGTGAATGCTGGGTGAATGTTTGTGAGAATTAAAGAACACAGTGATGTAAAGTGCTATTTATTCAAGGCACATTTATTTGCAAGCATAATATAAAAACGTGAGTTTTTTTATGAAGGCTTGTTGTATGCAGAGGAGCAAATGGACGGTTGATCAGATGTTACTGATGACCTTGTTTCCTCAATCCGAATATGTCATTGCTCCAGTTTGAGCTGCCTTCTGTGACCTCAAATTCATGAGAAGAAGGGCAGTGGCACCGAGCTATGTTATCATATTGGCAACTTTATGATTCCAGAGTCCACTTATAATATCCAGAACAAATCTAAATGCCAGAGAGCTCTCCCTTAATATAGTGTTGAAGGTTTATCTATTTATTTGAAAACCCATCAAGCAGATATGGTCTAACTTACTCTTAAGCTTCAGGACTAAATCAATTGATAAAAGTTTATTGGGTGCCAACTCAGTGTAAGTCATAATTGTCTGTCTTTAGAAAACTTGCATGTTAATGATAGGGGAGAAAAGATGCACATATATAAAATATTCAGTGGTATTATTTTAAATAGAAATTTAAGAGAACCAGTAACATGACATAAAGCCAGTGAGGGTGACTCAGGCAGAGTTGTAAATTCAGAGGAAAGAAATGGATACAAATTCTGGGAGTTGGGCTGTATACAGCATGGCCCAGATCAGGGGTGTTCAGTCTTTTGGCTTCCTTGGGCCACACTGGGAGAAAAAAATTGTCTTGGGCCATACATAAAATACACTGACACTAACAATAGCCGACGAGCTTAAAAAAAAATCGCAGAAAAGTCTCATCGTGTTTTTAAAAAGTTTACGAGTTTGTGTTGGGCTGCATTCAAAGGCGTCCTGGGCTGCATGTGACTCGCATTGGACAAGCTTAGCCCAGATCATTGACAATGGAGGACCAGCCTAGGAGGCTATGTTTTGTCTCTTACACATAGCTTTTAAATTCATATGGTTTCGGTTTTTCATATATAACTGTGGACTTGGGAGAAGAGGCACTTGCAGCCCTGCTCAGACATATATAAATAGTCAGTCAGTTTGGTAGCAGAGGGAAAAACAGTCACTTCCTGTGTGTTCCAAAGCTCATGTGGTTCCTAGAGAAAGGAGAAAGAGCTGTTGTTTGACCTCCTGAACCTGGGTTTTCTCATGAAAATAGGGGCAGTGGTGTCTGTCTCATTTCTGTGAGAATTAAGCAAGATGATGGAATGTAGTGCCTAGGAAATAGCACAGACCTTCAATAAATGCTAGTTGAATCCTCTTTGTAGGCAAGATATTAGCCTGAGAGCAGATAATAATGTTGAATGTAAGTTCCAGTTTGAGAAAACAACTCAGAGGCAGGCTGCTAGCCCTCCTGCTTATCTGAGGTTACCCATTTAGGGTGTAGAGCGTGGACACAATGATGGCTCAGATTGGGCCGCAGGTGAGCGTTAAGAACTCAGGAGCACAGGTCCAGAGGATGGCTGCCTTCCCTTTTGCATTCACCAGTGTAGAGAAGTAGTTCACTGCAGGGACTCTGGAATTGGAAAGCTCAGGCCTGAATCTTGTTTATGCCTGTGTCATCTTTATCTGTTTCTATATTTTGCAGGTTACCATCCTGTGTGTTGTTTTCTTCTTCTGAATAAGCTGACAATGATATCTGTTCTATAAAGGTCAAAATGCAATGATGCATGTAGCAGTGGATACCCTGGTGGCTGGATTGCAAAAACTGTTCAATAAATGTTTGCCATCATAGAAAAAATTTACCAGGCTTCTCATGAATGTCCAGTGTTAGACTCTGTATTAGGGGCTGTGGGATACAATGATAATAATTATAATCATGGTAAGAACATCTAACGTTTGTGCAGTGCTTACTGTGTATCAGACTCTAACAACTGTATAAGTGGCATTGTAGTCCCATGAAACGGAGACACAGGATGTCTAGTAAGCTTCCTCTCTGATTTCACAATCTAATAGGGAAACAGGCTCACAAATAGACAATTAGAGCATGGAGTTCTAGTCACAAGTAGTTTATCAATAAGTGTGGGCTCCCATCCTTTCTTTTCCCCTTTTCGTTTTTTGAGACGGAGTCTCGCTCGATTGCCCAGGCTGGAGTGCAGTGGCACAATCTCGGCTCACTGCAAGCTCCGCCTCCCGGGTTCACGCCATTCTCCTGCCTCAGCCTCCCGACTAGCTGGGACTACAGGCGCCCGCCACAGCGCCTGACTAATTTTTTGTATTTTTAGTAGAGACGGGGTTTCACTGTGGTCTCGATCTCTTGACCTTGTGATCCGCCCGCCTCGGCCTCCCAAAGTGCTGGGATTACAGGCGTGAGCCACCGCGCCCAACCTCTTTTCCCCTTTTCTTTGTGTCCCCATTACTAGGACGTGTTTATCCTGATAGGGACCCATCAATAACATTATCTTTGCAAGCCGAGGATGGGCTGTTTCATAGCACTGGTATGATTTTCTGTGAAATTGTCCTGTTCCCTCCTGATACTCTTTCTCCCTCATTTGCACTAAGCTCAGATCTGCTTATACAGAACCTTGAGCTCACTCACCCCAGCTGGCTGAGCAGTGGAGCCAAGGAATAGAAGTTTCTGTCCTGCTTGCACTTTGTCCATCCTAATGTGGTATTTATTAGCATGAATGTGTAACTGAGTTATTTGTGAGGCCAGTGCTCTCTGATAGAAAACTTCCCATTTTGAAAAAGCCCATTCTTTTCTGTCCCTTAAGCTTGGCAAACCTGCCTTTTCTGCACTGTCATTCAGGTAACTAGTCACCATCACTGACGACGTATGCTGGCATCAAGAAAGCACTATCGCCTGATTTTGGCCTCTCTCCTTGGTTTTCCTTGTAATCGCTACATGACATAAAAAGATGGAGAAGATAAGCTCCCAGTTGACCATAAGTGACTTCCAAATCCCAGAGTTAAATGCTAAAAGATGGAAGCCCCACCCGAAGCTACCTGAGTAGGAGGGGAGGGAGTTGTAGACTCATCTGTGCCCACCTCAGCCTGCAGGAGACAGCTGCGTTTCTTCTTCACATTAAGTGAAGTGTGAAGGGGAATACTCAGGAGGTGAGAATGGGTTTCTGCCCTTTCATTTGAAAGCAGTGGTGTATTTGTGGTATTTTGACTCTTACCAAGATAACCTCTTTCCCTGAAAAATGTATTATTGTAGGATTTAGCCAGCCTGCAGGAAGCACTGACTCAGTGACAGATGTGTGGTGTTTTGTGTCCATTCCTGATCGAAGCTCCTGTGACCTGAGGTGAAAGCGGGGCATTGTGAATTTCACTCTTGTGGTGGAGTTGGACCTCTTTGTACATATGAGACGACGTGTATATTCACACACACTTCAGCGTGGAAGGGGCACAAATTCACCAAGATGCAGAAACGCTTTGTGTCTAAAGAGATGGCGGGTTATGCAGTGGGTGTGTAGCGAGAGAGAGGAGGGATGATTTAGGTGTCCCCGCTGATAACATTCCTTTCTGAAAACTGCGGATGATTGCAAGGTGAAGTCACTTATGGAATAAACAATTGCATTGAGCTCTCCAGTTCTTTACCTTGCCTGGGGAACTTTGATCCCAGTTATTTCAACATGAAATGGAAGGGCTGCTAAATTGAAGGCCTAAGGAAATCCAGCTGGGAAATACATCCTGAGTTTAGTTACCAAGCAAGGCCTGAGGCTAATTACTCTGTTAGGATCTGTTGGACTTATTCCGAGGCAATTTATGTGAAGGTCTGCGTATCCATGTAGGGAAGGCTGAAGTGATCCTTGTCAAATTGTCTTCTAGAGTTTGACATTTAGCTGTTAGGAGTTGCATTCAGAGGAAACCTGGCTATGAGAAATACTTACAAAATGAGAGATACAGAGGCTGACAGGCTCGCAAACATTTCAGCAAATATACTTAAAAGGAAAATATAAGGCTAGGTGACCTCCTGTGGAGAATGGGGGTAACTCTGAGTGCTTTGGCTGTGGATGGCTACAAGTTATGGAAGGTCGCACATGTCACTGTTACTGGTTAGAAGCAGCTGGCTCTTCAGAGGACTGACTCAGCCCTTTGATACGGAATGTGGATGATTTGGGGTTTCATGCTAATGCTTAGTATCTAACCTGCAGTTCCCCGATTGCGACCCAGTGGTTGAGATTAAGAGGAAAATGAGTTTCCCAAATCTCTGCAGAAGAGAGACAGCTGTGGTTGGAGAACTACACATCAAGACTTTGTTTGCTTTTGTGAATGGCAAATAAATCTCGGGACCCCAAAATCACTAAGCCAAAGGGAAAAGTTGAGCTGGGAACTGTATCAGACAAACCTGTCTCCTATTTTATTCTTAAGATAGCTACAAAGATAAAACAATACAAACAAAAAACTATTTACTTTCCTCACAATTTGCCCACAAGGAAATTCCTTATGAACAAAGGACAGACACAACTCAAAATCATCCCTTTGTTTACCTGACAAATGCATGTGATTCTTTCTCAGCCCTATTGTTTCACTAAGCCAGACTAAGGCATAAGTGACTCTTCTTTTACCCTCCTGTCACATGTAAATTGTGTATTCAGTTGAAAGCTAATCAGAGACTCAAAATAATGCAACAGGTTGTCCCTTATCTACCTATAACCTGGAAGCCCCCTCCCCCACTTCAAGTTGTCCTGCCCTTCTGAACCAACCAATATACATCTTACATTCATTGGCTGTGTCATGGGTTTACGCCATTCTCCTGCCTCAGCCTCCCGAGTAGCTGGGACTACAGGCGCCCGCCGCCTCGCCCGGTTAGTTTTTTGTATTTTTTAGTAGAGACGGGGTTTCACCGGGTTAGCCAGGATAGTCTCGATCTCCTGACCTCGTGATCTGCCCATCTCGGTCTCCCAAAGTGCTGGGATTACAGGCTTGAGCCACCGCGCCCGGCCGCATGGGTGCATTCTTAAACTTCACAAAGTAAACTTTCTAAATTGATTGAGATCTGTCTCAGATACTTTTGGGTTCACAAGTTGGAAACCTGAAGGGATTCTGAGTGGTGGTTCCTCTGTCCTTTGGCAAATCTCCTACGGGTGCTTGGTAGCAGCTTAAGCTACCTTTATGGCTCAGATCAATAGGACAATTTGCTGAGGCCTGGGAACTCCCCCTCCAGAGAATCCCTGATCTCCCCAATGTGATCAAGATATAAAGTTTATTTTGCTGTACAGCTCCTTTTCTGGAGTCTTGCTTTCTTCCAACAAGGAAGGCAAGTTTTTCTACATGATGGAGTGCAGGTAATGCCTTTCTGGAGTTTTAGCTTGCTTCCAACAGGGAAGGCAAGTTAGAGATTTTTCCTGTTTCTTAGATGGTAGAGAGCAGTCATCAGCCTGAGGCCCACTCCTTGATTAAGTAGCTGAATTGGGGTTTTGTCTTGGCTAAATTTAACAACCAGCTGGTCTTAATTTCTCCTTACCTTTAAAGTGCTCAGTAATTGTATGAATTGTGAGATTGTTTGTTTTGCATAACTGTTTTGTTGTTGTTGTTGCTTGTTTGTTTCTGTTGTTGTTTCCATCTTTTTCCTGTTGGGTTTGACCAGCTCTGTCTGATTTGATCAAATCCAAGGGAGAGTTTCAAATTATGGTGAACAAGGCCTCTGAATTGGCTAAATTCCCACAACTGAAAAAAAAAAAAAAATGGGAAAAGGAAAATGACAGCCAGCAAAAGGAAAAAAAAAAAAATTCTTTTTTTTTTTTGGTTTGGGAGATGGAGTCTTGCTCTGTCGCCCAGGCTGGAGTACAGTGGCGTAATCTTGGCTCACTGCAACCTCCACCTCCCAGGTTCAAGCGATTCTCCTGCCTCAGCCTCCTGAGTAGCTGGGACTACAGGCACCCACCACCATGTCTGACTAATTTTTTTGTATTTTTTGTAGAGACGGGTTTCACCATGTTAGCCAGGGTGGTCTCGAACTCCTGACCTCAGGCAAAGCACCTGCCTCGAAAGTGCTGGGATTACAGGCTCCAGTGCAGGCCTGAAAGATTTTTGATTTTGACCACCTGAGGGACTTTTTTACATAACAAGGGCACCTTTATTTACGTAACAAGCCAAGCCAAACTGGAGTAGCAATGGCCGTTGCCCCACTCTGCAGTTCAGTAGCTAAAGGTAGCTAAGGTTCCGCCCCCAATTTTTTGTCACCACAACAGCCTGGGTTTAGTTCCTAAATCAAGCTCTTTCTGGTTTGACATTTGTATTAGTTTTGAAATATCAGCAATTTGTTTTAGCTAAAATATGGTAATGAGATTTAAAAGTTTTTTTTTCTTAAGTAGCTCAATGGTTAGCAGTCAATTAAAAGCTAATATCCAAGATTATGTGTGTGTGTGTGTGTGTGTGTGTGTGTGTGTGTGTGTGTGTGTGTGTGTGTGTCTTTTATATTTATTTTCTCTCCTAGGATGTTTCTTTTTTTTTTTGAGAAAACGTTTTTTTCTCTTCTCAGTTGACTGAATTCTGTTTTCTCCATTTACTTCTGCTCTCTCTCCTTTCCCTTGCCACACTCTGCTGCATAAGGGAACTGAAATAGTTTCTAATAGCCCAGGATTCCTTAAAGAAAACAGAGAAGGCACCGGACTCCCTTTTGGGGAGAAACCTCTGTTTTTCCTTATGGAACCCCAAGAGTGTAAACAGATATGTTGGTCTCAGATCTTAAACTGCTTGCTTTGGTAGTGTATTACCTCATTTCTTTTCTTTTCTTTTTTTTTTTTTTTTGCACTGAAATAGTTATTGTAGCAGAGATTACTCTGGGGTGTTTAAAGTAAGAAAGAGTGTAGTTTAGACACCTAGAGAAATGTCTTTGTTTGAAAAAAAGTGCACTGTGAAAGTGTCACATGGTCTAGCCCTATACTAGTTCTCTTTTTGGAGACCCAGGATTCACTGTGGGCTCTGCCCAGAGTTCACAGATCCAGTTAAAAGACAGACTAAATTTAGAACTACCTATCTAAATAAAACTGGTTTCCTTATACAATTCTATGATAGATTTCTATAATTTTATGTTTGACTTGGCATCCATTTTTAATCTCCCTGTAGTACCACCAGACTCTTTCTCTCTGTACCTTGAGATAATATAAATTTCACTATCTGATTTTTCACCTAAGAGTTGGTCCTTTAAGATGCAAATTTAGTGCTATATAGCTGACATCTGCCTGGAGTAATAAAACAGGTTATCAAGAAATTGGAAGTCTAAAATAGTAGGAAAAAAGTTGTTATGAATCTATAAGATCTATTTCTATCTACGTGTGTAATATATCTGTGTATTTGTGTCATGTATATGTTTCACTACTAAAAATACATAAAAGCTCTAATTAATTGGCTTAAAGGAAAAAGTGCTTAAATCAAACACTTTATCAGAAAAAAATAGACTTTGAGCCAAATGTTTTTTCAAGTTTGTGGGTAAACTTAAGTAAATTTTTAATAAATAAGCTAGTTTTAAAAGTATTTGTGAAATGTAATTAGAAATGGCTTCAGAATTGTCAACATACATTATTGTTTAGATTCATTGGTAAAGTGGCTTAATATTTATCTCTGCTAGATGTAAAAATTTGGCATGAGGGCTATAAAGTTATGAATGTAGCACAAAGGAAAATTATCTTTATGTAAAATTTGATAAATAAGGAATTCAATATTGTCCAGTAAATGAAAACAGCTAAATCCTGAGTTACTGGCAAAAACAAACAAAAATTATCTAATGTTAAGGTTCTTAGGAAAACCTGAACTCCACTGGTTACAAAATGGTTAACATTTTTAACAATAACTATCACAGTTTTAATAAGTAATCTGGGTGAAAAAACAATTAATTAGATAAATGTAGTGGAATAAATGCCTACAAATAAACTTATCATATAATTTAAAATCTAAAGTTAAATAATACATATTCATTGAATGTCTGAGTCATTTCTGATTTTTAAATAAATTATAGAAAAATGTTTTTCTAAAAAAGAAATGTGTTCTTATTTAAAGGAAAATAATTTTTGTCTAATTCAAAGTTTATTTAAAAGTTATTGATAAAACAAGGTAATGGTAACCAGTATATAAAAGCATTGTAAAAAAAATTATAAATATAAAAAGGTATTTTTGGCAAGAAAGGTTAAAAAGGAAAATAATTTTATATGAGAAAGAATCTTATATGGTAAATTTTTATCCTAGAATAAAATGACTGGTTAAGAAAGAAGGATGTTCAGGATACACCAGAAAGTCCAAGTATGCCATGAATAGTCTGTGTAAGTCATAATAAGATTTGTAAAAATAAAGTTTTATGGGGGAAGAAAAACTTTATATGATCAAGTTGTCTGTAATTAAAGAGAAATTATTTATAATGGTCTTTCTAGAGATTGCATTTTGATATTTTAAGAAAACACTTATGCACTAAAGAATTGGGTAGTACAATGAAACTTTCTTAAGGTATTGATTTACCCTTAACAAAATTACAAAACATTTTACTTTTTTTAACCCAAAGTTTAACTTTTATTGTGTCTTGCTGTTTCAGCTTTCTCTCCCCTTTTAAAAGCCCTGAAATAGTTAAATATCTCCTTCAACTCACTTTTGGCTTCCGTAAGTTTTATTCCTCAGGTGCTGTTTGTTTGTTGTGGCCTCATGCTAAAAATGTTTTATCCTAAAGGCCTAAAGGAAATGTCCTCTCCAGTGTATCAGTCTGTGCTCTTGGCTTTAGATGGTTCTATGAATCTAAAATTTTTCACTTGTTACCTAAGAAACACTCTTTCTATGTCTAATTGAAATACCCTTTTTATTAGTTTGACTTTCAGGTTATTGATATTAAATGGACACCCCACAGGGAATAGCAGCGGCACTGCAGAAGATCTTTTCTTTTGTCGTTTTGTAACTGGCCTAACAAACACATTTTATGTTTTACTGAAATAATTCCTATACCATTGTTATTAAGTTTTGGTTTGCTTAGAAAAAACTGAGATTAAAAATTTTTTCAAGTTAAAGTTATCACATTCATATAACTCTCTGTATTTTGCTTTTAAAGTCCTTGTGTCATTAAGTTACAGAGCTTTGACTTCTGGGTCTAAACAGGACACCAAGTCCTCTTCAGTCTTAAACCCTGACAGCAGTTAAAACCTCATCTTCAGATCTGGTAGAAGATGCCAACCAAAATAAACTGTGTTTGTAAGACACAGGGCCAGAAATTAAAACTATCCAACTCCTCAAGACCCACAGACTATTGTGGAAGAGGTGGGCATGAGATTGTAAGGGCCAATGTTGAGAGAGAAAATTAGTTCAGTTTCTCTATAAATTAACCATTAATACCAAATGACACTGATGCAAGACCAGCCTATGAGCCCCTGTGTCAGATGAACATGATTTTTTTGGAGCATTAACTCACTCCTTAATAAAAGGTTATAAAAGTTATAAAAAGGTTTATGGAAATTATATCTTATGGTCAAGATAATTAAAATTTAATAAATTTACTTACAGAATTTTAAAAGATACATTTAATTGGCCTCATGCTGTCTTTATTAGGGCTTGTTGTTTGGGAAGTTAAATCTCTCTCAGTAAAGGTTTTTGCTTTTTTTTTTTTTAAATCATTGAGTTATCACTTTGGCTAAATGATTGGCTTATTTTACAACAACTTGTGATCCTATTTTGTGATATGAAGTGTTCTAAACTTTTTATATTTGACAGACTTCCAAAATCAAATTTTAACTTTAGTCCTCATTAATCTTTTGATATTAGATCCCTTGAAGTCCAAAAGAGACATATTCAGCTTATTTGATGTAATAAAATCATACAGGAAGTAGTGTCAAAGATGAAATGGGGTTTAACCTTCTTTGGATTATATTTATATAAATGTGTTATTAGTATGTGTTCCAGAATTGTATGAGATTCCTGTGATTCTAATATGTCTTAGTAAATGTTATTAGTAGTAATGGTGATTCTGATCTAAAATTGTATGCCACAGAAATAATCCAGTTTCCTTGTCATTTGTGTCTTTAACCATGACTTTCCTCATCTAGTTGTTTCACTTTTATTCTTTTCAAAAGGTGTTTTTTATAATCAGCTATAGGACTCTGACAGTTGTTCTTGAATGCAGGTTTCTGATGACTTTGGAGACTGTGACACTAGAATAGAGGAAAAACTTGCAAGACTCCCATAGAAAGCTAATGTGTTCATAAACATCAAGCAGAATATGAGTTAATTACATAGACTAATGAAAGACTGAAATAATTTTTTTATGACTTTGTTTGAAATGTTGCTAATTCTTTTGTTTCTGCATCCAGAAAACCCTTTTTCTTTGAGCTATTTACAGCTTTTAATAATTGGGTCAGCTACACTCCTGTGAGCAAAATCTGAAGCATATATCTCTCTACCTGATTTCTCCAGAATTTGAAAACTATTTGCAAGTGTATTTAATTTATAGCAGTATAGTTAGTTGCATAAGTTCAATAAGAATCTTTTTCTTTGTAATAGGACACAATTGGAGACATTGGTTATTTTACCAGGGCTTTCATTGGAATGGCATGCTTTTAGATATAACCAGATTGCTTTAAGGAATGGAGGTTGACTTGTAGAGCCAAATAAAACCCTTTGGGAAAGCTGGACTTATACTTTGTCTACACAGTCCCTGTATAGGTTCCTGACCTGCAGTAAGTAAAGAATGTCACTTTCTAACAGACCCAGGAGCCCTGTTTTCTTGGGCCGTTGAGGTGAGGAATTCACCCAATACAGGTATTTGCAGGCACAGGCTGGGCTCAAAGCATGTAAGTCTAATCTGAGATTCCTTGTGAAATAAAGTTCCAGTAAAGCCAATTAAAAAGAAAAGAGCCTATATGGCAAATTTTTTTTTTCTTTTTTTTTTGCTGACTTTATGCAAATACTCAGGCCAAGTATAGTAAGACCAACACTTATTTTACACATAAATTTGTCTTGTGATTTATCTTTAATGAAAATGAGGACTGGAGAGAGAAAAATTATGTTTCAAAATAAACTGGACTACACTTGTTATTAGATTCTAGTCTTATCTAATGTTTTTCCATTTTTATTATTTTCTATAGTTTGGACTGAATTCTAAAATTTTTCCTGGCTACACGTCTCCAAAGTAATATTTTTAATTGTTTTTTTTTTCTTTCTTTCTTTCCTGTCCTATTTTCCCTCCATTTTTTTCTTGATTTAAAATCCCTGAAAATGAAGCTGTGCTTTCTTAAAGCCTTGCAAACTGAAGCTAGACAATGTAAGCTTCAGAAGAAAATAACAGCAAGTTATTTACATACATAAACCACTTTCATACCTGCCTATTGATGTATGGACTTCAGAGTAACATGGCCTATATCAATTTTCCAGGATTCTTCTTCATCTTTTTTGTTTGTTTTTTTCTCTTCCTCATCCTGTTTTCTCTTCATAGGATATGAGATTTTACAACCTACTAAAAATGATCTTTCCTAATAACCTGGCACCTACCTTTCTAGGAGTAAACTGTCCTAGCCATGAGAGAGCAGATAAAACCTGAGACCAGAGGCTCATTCATGTTCTTATAAAATGCTTTTTCTGAAAGATGTGAAAGCAAAATAAATCTCAGAACCCCAAAATCACAAAGCCAAAGGGAAAAGTCAAGCTGGGAACTGCATCAGGCAAACCTGCCTCACATTTTATTTTTAAATAAGATAGCTACAAAGATAAAAAAAGCCACATACCTGCCTCACAATTTGCCCACAAGGAAATTCCTTGTGGACATAGGACAGACACAACTCAAAGTCATCCCTCTGCTCACCTGAGACAAATGCATATGTTATTAGTTCCTCTGCCCTGTTGTTTCACTAAGCCAGACTAAGGTGTAAATGACTTTTCTTTTATCCTCCTCTCACATGTAAATTGTGTATTCAGTGAAAAGCTAATCAGAGACTCAAAATAATGCAACCAGTTGTCTCTTTATCTACCTATGACCTAGAAGCCCCTTCCCCCACTTGGAGTTGTCCAGCCTTTCCAGACCAAACCAATGTTCATCTTACACATACTGATTGACGTCTCATGTCTCTCCTGTCTCCCTAATGTGTTTGAAACCAAGCTGTACCCAGACCACCTTGGGCAGATGTGGTCATAATTTCCTGAGTCTGTGTCATGGGCACATTCTTAACCTTGCAAAATAATCTTTCTAAATTGATTGAGATCTGTCTCAGATACTTTTTGGTTCATACCCTTTATACTTCTAAATGTTGTTAGGAGCCCTTGGCTTAGGTTGAAAGAAAATACAGTGATTCTTAGGAAGCAGGTTAACTGAATAGTTAGGATGGAATTGTTAGGAATGGGGACGGGGATGGAAATTCATGATCTCAAAGATAGGAACTAATACCAGGTATTTGAGCCATGAAGAGACACCCTTATGTGTTCTTTTTAACATGGCTAAAATTAGACTCTTGAGCTCTAGACCTTCCTCACCTCAGCAGAACAAATCAGTTTCTCCCCAAGTCTTCTCATTTCATTAAATGGTGCCCCTATCAATTTGTGTAGCGCCCCAAATCCAGGAGTAATTTTTAATTTTCCCAACTTCCCTTCTCCCCATCCATGATATATACAAAACAAATCCCAATCTCTGAGTGTTTCTCTTCTGCCACTACTCTGAGCTCTCCTCAGTTCTCACCTAGACCACACCTGGGCCTCATTGGACTCCGTACATGTGTTCCTGCCACCATGCACTGCATTCTGTGCACACCACAGGAGAGGCAGCTCCTCCCCTGGCCTCTGTACACTCCAAGGTAAAGTCTGGCCATGGCACCTGCCCATCACTCTAGTCTTATCTTGCACTGCTACTTGCTGGCAGTACTTCATACTTCTTGCTTGTGCCAGTGCTAATTCCTGCCTCAGGCCCTGTGCGCTAGCTCAGCATTTCCAACCTTTTTGGCACCAGGGACCTGTTTTGTGGAAGACAGTTTTTCCGCAGACAATCGTGAGGTTGGAGTAGTTTTAGGATGATTCAGACACATCACATTTATTGTGCACTTTGTTTCTATTATTATTACATTGTCATATATAATGAAATAATTATGCAACTCACCATAATGTAGAATCAGTAGGAGCCCTGAGCTTGTTTTCTTGCAACTAGATCATCCCATCTGGGTTGATGGGAAACAGTGACAGGCTATCAGGCATTAGATTATTATAAGGAAAAAACAACCTAGATCTCCTGCATGCACAATTCACAATAGGGTTCATGCTCCTATGAGAATCTAATGCCACTGCTGATCTGACAGAAGGTAGAGCTTAGGCAGTAATGTGAACCATGGGGAGCGGCTGTAAATACAGATGAAACTTTGCTCACTCACCTGCTTCTCACCTCCTGCTATGTGGCCCAGTCCCTAATAGGCCACAGATGGGTACTGGTCCATGGCCCAGTGGTTGGGGACCACTGTGCTAGCTGACATCTCCTACCTAGAATACTCCTTTTCCCCACTTCTTTACCCGCTCCGTCCAACCCACTGGTTCTTGTCTGTCAGTGTGACTTCATCTCAAACCACCCCTCTCAGAGACTCCTTCTCTGCCCTCTCAGTAGGAAGTAGCCATGGGGTCATTCCCTGCCACATCACTCCACCTTATCTTTGGAGAGTACTTGTTAAGTTTTGATACTTGGCTTTCTTGTTGGGTGGCTTGCCTGTCTCTCCCTAGCATGTAAACGTCTGAGAGCAGGGACCTGGTCTGTCTTGGTTGCTGTTTCCCCAATAGCCGGAATGGTGCTGATTGAGATGGGAGCACAGTGAATACCTCCCACTGGGAAGTGCACTGATGGCTTCTGACCGTGGAAACCATCAACAGTGCCAGTATTGTTGGGGCTTCCTTCCTGCTCCCACCATTTCCCCGGGCTCTAACTGCTGCCTTCCATTGCCTTGCAGCCGCCCGTGCCAACTTCCGTTCCCGTCAACCATGCAGCAGCACAGCCCCATGTCCTCCCAGACCTCCTCCGCCAGCGGGCCACTGCACTCTGTCTCCCTGCCGCTTCCACTCCCAATGGCCCTGGGCGCTCCACAGCCCCCGCCCGCCGCCTCCCCCAGCCAGCAGCTCGGTCCAGATGCCTTTGCGATTGTGGAGCGAGCCCAGCAAATGGTGGAAATATTAACAGAGGAGAACCGGGTGCTTCACCAGGAACTTCAGGGTTACTATGACAATGCCGACAAGCTCCACAAGGTACGTGACTTCCCTGGGGAATGGGAGGGAGACAAAATTCTTTACCTGGTCACGGGGAGTTGATGCACTGACTGACTTGCCAACATTGCACTAGATCCCTTTTTATACTAGACCCTTTGCAAGGCTTTAGGGAGATGAAAATAAATATGACCCAGTTCCGACCTTGGAGGAGCTTACATTCCAAAAGCGGAGAGAGTTGCATATGCTAACACCTTCAGTAAGAGTGTGAAGGGTCTACTGTAGGAACAACAGAGGTGGCTCTTGACCAGAGACTTGAGGCTAAGTAGGATTACCCCACCTGGACAAATGTAGAAGAGGGAACACGGAGAGTAAATAACACAGAGGAGGCCGGGCGCGGTGGTCCATGCCTGTAATTCCAGCACTTTGTGAGGCTGAGGCAGGTGGATTGCTTGAGCCCAGGAGTTTGAGACCAGCCTGGGCAACATGCCAAGACCCGGTCTCTACAAAAATTAGCCAGTCATGGTGGCCCATGCCTTGTAATCTCAGCTACTCGGGAGATCACGTGAGCTGGGGCGGCATAGGTTGCAGTGAGTTGAGATCGCTCCACTGCACTCCAGCCTGGGTGACAGAGTGAGACCGTGTCTCAAAAATAAAAAATAAGTAAAACCACAGAGAAATGAAGTGAGAGATACCAAATTTTCTTTGCATTTAGGAATCTCAGACAGGAACCTTGTGTTGTCATGTTCATTTCATTAGCTGGTCTTTGCAAAAAGCAGTCTTGCCTCAACATGAGAGGGTCAAGAGTACAAGTTATTGTGTGCTTTCTGCACGTTTGTGACTTACCAGGTGGGGAGATGCTGAGTAATTCCAGCCTGTGTAGTTACTGTTGGAATATTTAAATGTATGGTAGCCATTATTCTTAGAGATTTATGCTGAGAGCCAAAGTAAATAGGGGAACATCCAGCAAGAACAAGCTGTTGCTGGGCAGTGATTTCATGATGACCCTCAAGTCAGCATCTGATGTGCTGCAGGTAGGATGCAAGGGGGTTGGGCAAAGGTAATAGGATGTTTTAGGGCAGGACAGCCATAGAGCACTTGAGTTTCCTTTCTGGGGGTGAGGAGGCATGTGTAGTAGTAGTGATCCTCTAAGAGTAAGTGCGGGCTCTTCCCTTGGCAATAAAGGGCTTCTGTAAAGTTAAAGTATAGGAGTATAAACCCCACTTGACTACAAGAACATTGTCACTTTGGCTCTATGTGACAGTTAATGCTCCAGCTGGCCCATTTAGTGTTCATCAGTTAGTGCTGATTTCACAGGTCAAGCTGGTCATTTTGCTGGTCAAGAGTTTGAGAGTAGTAGGCTCTGCTTGCTTCCCGAGGGCTGTCAGGGAGCAGTGGATTTGATGGTGCATATGTTTACAGACAATTTGTCCCAGCATGTTTGTGCAGAGCTTCCACTGAAAAGGTCTGGAGCTCCCTGGAGTCAAGACCAGACTTGGCTGAGGGAGCTTTGGCTGCCTTTATTGGAGGGGGAAAATGAGAGGCAGAAACAAACAGGGGCCGCCTAAAGATTGTGGCCTCACTCCCACCCCCTCTTGCACCCTTAGAAGTTGGGAAATAGGTGTGTTGTCTCAGCCTTCAGCCTATAAGACACTGTACAGGCCCAAGCTTGCCTCTGACATTTTTGGGCAGCTTCCTTTTAGTATGATCTGAAAATTGGGAAGTGCAGACTCAGCACTTCTTGGGAAACAAACATCTCTTTATTCTCTCCTAATAAAGCTCCAAGGCAGACATGTCCAGAAGCTATACAGACCCATTTGAAGGCTGAGTTTGGTGCTGGGGTTTTTCCCATGGCTGTTTCTGAAGAGTTACACAAATGATGCAGAAATTGGAGGTCTTGTTATTTTTCATTGCCTTTTTATTAACATGTACTTTTTTTTTTTTTTTTTTTTTTTGTATTTTAGTAGAGATGGGGTTTCACCATGTTGGCCAGGATGGTCTTGATCTCCTGACCTCGTGATCCGCCCACCTCAGCCTCCCAAAGTGCTGGTATTAAAAATGTACGTTTTATTGGCCTATAACATACATCTCTTTCTTGATTTTGATGCACATTTCCATTTTGAAAACTAAAATGATTTAATCTCCCAGTGTCTCAATATTCCTGCACCAAGGATGGTTCTTAAAAGTTGTGGCCAAAAGGACTTTGATGACTTCTGGAAGAGGAGACAAATCAAAAGCTGTGTCCCTTCGTGAACCCAAAACTTTTTCAGTCCCTTGAATGTTATAAGTTGTTCTACAAGTACAGTAAGTCCTCACTTAATAACATCAATAGGTTCTTGGAAACTACAGTTTAAGCAAAGCCAATTTTTTCCTCATCAACATCACAATGAAATGAAGTTGAAAACACTGATGTTATTTGGGGGCCTGCTATGTGTCATTTTACTTGAAGTTGCAGTTTCCAAGAACCTGTCAATGATGTTACATGAGGACTTACTGTACTACATTAATCTGTCATATGTAAAACCGGAATTATCGATTCAAAACCTCAGATTTTGATGGATACTTGCCATGTTTATCACAAGTTGGATTGCTGTTCTTTACAACAAGGATCAAGAGACACAAGAGTTGCATGAACTTCGTGGCGTATTAGGCCTTGCGTTCCTAAGGTCACCCTAGTCCCAGATCCTCCCTCATCCCCAGCTTTGTCACTCAGCGTTCTTAGCAGCTGCCTGAGCCTTAGGTCTGGAGAGAGGGTGGTCAGATGAGGTGACAGCTTTGCTTCTCAGGGATGATAGCTGCCATTTCTCCTGGCATGGATGTGACCCCTGTTTGGGGTAGGCCTGCTGCACGATGTTGTAGGATATGACCCCGCTATGCCCACAGTTTGATCCCATCTGAGTTTCTCGCAGCATTGAGAATGTTTTGGCCCTTGCAGAGATGCATTGTAAGGGCAGAACTAAAAATAGATGAATTTTTAATTGCAGAGTTTAGCCTATGCATACTGTGCCAGGAACACAGCAGAAGAGAATGATTAAATTCAGAGACTGTCAAATCCCAGCCTAGATATGAAGACCCTATTTCCAAAGAGGCACAAGGTAGTGATTATCACTGTTACTGTTGGAATGATGGTCAAGGACCCCCAGAAAGAGCTGTTGTTTTCAGTCTTTCCTTTTGGTTATGTTTTTTGCATTTTTTGCCTCCCAGTTTCTCTGAAACTTAATTAACGATGGAGTCTCTACCAGGGCCGGATTGTGGGCTGTTGAGTGGGTTGGCCTCGAAAGCCATCAGGGAATAGACGGGCATTTGATGGGAGAGGGCCAAGCATTAAGTTACCCCAGGCTTGCTTTAGTGAAGACCCTCTTTTGTGAGTGAAACAAAGGTGGCTTTGATTGGTCAGTCCGTGGCTTGCACAGCATGCCTTTCTTTGGTCCTGCGCATCCCTCAGGGTTGCACGTGAAGGTGCTCAGGGAAAAAACCAGTATCTGGAGCTTGGAATGGCTGAGATTTTCTCAGGGCCTTCTCTGCCCATTTGCTTATTTTCTGCTCTGCTTGTAGTTCTGTCTCTGGGACATCGAGTGTATTTCTGTGATTGCAGGGATTCTTACGGCCTGGCCTAAGAGCTCCCTGACACCTAGGCCAAAAAGGAGAATGAAAACTGGGAAGGTAAACCAGGATTCCCCTCCTGCACTGTACTCAGAGTCTGAGCTGGTCTGGATAGTTTTTGTGTCAGACCAGCCTATCTAACCCTCCTGTATCTTTAACAAATATCAGAGGGTGCTTAAGATGTTCTGAACATGGAGAAATAGAAAGAAGAAGGTGTGGTTTTACTCTGAAGGAGTGTACAGTCAGAAATAAAAAGCTTCAGTCTTAAAATTCTTGAAATGAGTCTACTTCAACTTCCCATTCCTTAGTAATCCTTGTGTCATTCTCTGAAAGGAGGTGTTCATCTTTTACTTGAATGCTTCCAGAGAAGAGAAGCTCACTAATGGGTATACTGCACTTCCGGAAAATGTAGTTAGGAAATACTTCTTTATGTTGAGTCAAAATCTGCATCTCAGCCGGGTGCGGTGGCTCACGCCTGTAATCCCAGCACTTTGGGAGTCCAAGGCAGATGGATCATTTGAGATCAGGAATTCGAGACCAGCCTGGCTAACATGGTGAAACCCCATTTCTACTAAAAAAAAAAAAAAAAAAAGAAAATACAAAAATTAGCCAGCCATGGTGATGCACCCCTGTAATTCCAGCTGCCCTGGAGGTTGAGGCATGAGAATCACTTGAATCCAGGAGGTGGAGTTTGCAGTGAGCCGAGATTGTGTCACTGCACTCCAGCCTAGGTGATGGAGTGAGACTGTCAAAAAAACAAAAACCAAAAAACCCTGCATATATTTAACTTCCTATATTTACTCATAACTCTGTCCTCTGCAACCATACTTTTTTATTCCCTTTTGTGTTGTTATAACTGAATATCTGAGACTGGGTAATTTATAAAGAGGAGTGATTTATTTAGCTCATGATTCTGCAGGCTGGGAAGTTTGAAAAGCATGATGCTGGTATCTTCTTGGCTTCCAACAAGGGCTTTTATGCTGTGTCACAACGTGGCAGAAGGTCAAAGGGGAAGCAGACATGTATAAAGAGGCAAAACTTGAAGAGCGCGTCCTTCCTCATAACAACCTGCTGTCATGGGGACTAATCTATTCCTGCAAAATCCAATCTAATCTCACTGCTGCGAGAAAGGCACCAAGCCATTCATGAGGGACCCACACCCATGACCCAAACACTTCCCACTAGGTCCCACCTCCCAGTGTCACCACACGGGGGGTCAAATTTCAACATGAGTTTTGGTGGGGACAAACCATATCCATAGCACGCACTGAAGGAGATTAGTCTTTCTCTACCATTACAGCTATCAGTTCTCATAGGAGTTACCTTGTTCTGAACTAAGACCCTTGTTTTTTTCTCTAGGTCCCTTCTAAGCACACAACCATATGTCAGGTCTTGATTGTTTTAGGATTTGAGATAGTAAACTATATCGTGGTAGGGATCTTGAAGTTTCCTTTGACAGTATGCAGAGGGAAGTTCTTTGAGTAAAAGGAAAGAATGCATGATTCAGCGTCCAAGTCTGTCTGTAGAAGTTACACATTTAAAGATTAATTAGTCAGTATTTTGTTATGGGCAAGGCATAGTTCTAGGACAGTAAGAGCTATTCTACCTTCAAGGAGTTAGCATTCGAATCAGAGCCGCAAAGTATAGATGCAGATTAGAATTCCAATGAGGGAAACACAACAGGTCAAAAATACTATAAAATCAGACCAAGGGAAGGGTCCCTGTGTGTGTAGTTAAGGAAGCATCGCTAGTTGTTCTGGGCTGGAAGCCCGAACACCACTCGTGGTGGATGCCTCAAGAGTGTGTGGTACTCTCAGCTTCCCTGGTGACTTGAAGATACCCTTTGGTCTTGATGGGGACTGTTCCTGTGACATGCCCGGCTGTCTGAAAGCAAAGGCCACCTTTTATAGATAAAATCAGCAAAGAAGTGTGAGTGTGTCCTGGGAGCCATCTCTTTGGTAAATAAAATTTGAAGACAGGATCATACTTCATGGTAAGGCTATGAACAGGATTTAGGACATACTGTCCTCTGTGCTGCTGCATTACCAGCGGTTCATGATATCTGTGGACGAATCAGAAAGGCCTTGTTGAAATGAGGGGACCAGGGAAGAACCAACTCTGGTATAAGGAGGCCTTTGGGAACATAAGGTGGTACCGAAAGGAGCCTTGGTTTTCTCAGCTCAGCTCTAGTTAGCTGCTGCTCAGCAGAAGCGCTGGTGCCCTCCAGCCTATTCATCAGCCTCTTCTCAGCCATATCCTGGCTGCTCTGTAACCTCTGAGGGTGCTGACCACAGTATCTCTCATTTTCTTAAGTTTTTGGCTTCTAGGCTCCTACGGGTCCACTAGCTTCAGTCTTTTTCCCTGGTGCCCCTCCCCTCCTTTGGCATGAATGCTTTTTTGGCCCTCTCATCTTCTGTTTATCTCCCTGAGTGGTCTCTGCTTTCTGATGTCATCTGTCATCTGTACATTGAGGACACCGCAGCCACTCTCCTGGCTTTTAGACTTGTATGTTCACCTCCTAACTGGAAATCTTCGCCAATATGTGCATCAGGTTCCTCAAACATGGTATCTCCAAACCCAGACTGGTTTTCTTTCTTTAGTGAGCTTGGTTCTCTTATAATCATCTATCTTGGTTAAGTCTCCTTACCCCATCTTCTAAGCTGTGAATGTTTATGTTGTACTTGCTTGCTTTTTTCCTTACTGTCTGCACCCAGTCACCAAAACCTGCTGATTCTACTCATTAGTGTCTTTGGAATTTGCCCTTTTAGTGTCATAGTTCAGGCCCTTGTCATCTGTCATTGAGCTATTTACATAAGCTTTTTACCTGGATATCTCTTCTACCTCCTCTTCCACAAACCCCCACCCTCCAACCCCATCTGTTAGTTTTGTCTCTATGAGAACTTGGATGAGATCAGAGTTAGAATCTTCCTTCCCCAGTACCTCTGACCCCCACTAAGCCTCCCCTGCCCATAATTTAAAGTCCTTCCTTTTGGCCCTACCTCCTGCCACTTCTACCTTGCCCTCATCGCTGGACTACCATTTCTCTGAAATATTTACAGGCCAACTTAAGACTCTTAGCTCCTAAAGACCAGGAATTGCCTTCCTTATTTCTGTATCCTTAGCATCTGGAAAAACACCTGACATGTAAGCAAACAATGAATATCTGTTTGGATATATATTATTTATAGGAGTCTTGGCAGGGACTTTCTGATCCGGGCAGTTGGGGAAAAGAGGGTCCCTGGCTCCTGGTGCCATTGCTGTCCTGTGGAAGCACTGAAAACATGGCTCTGATCTGGGACCCAGTGAAGGGCGCTAGTGCTTTCAACCCCATCAGTTTTGCCTTTGATTCTGACCTTAGCAGCATCTCATCAAGCATCCGTCCGTGTTTGCAGGCACCCTCACCTGGTCTTTACCCTTTCTCTTGCATTTATGTTACATAACAATACAATGGGATTTATTGATATCTACATAAAAACCAGACTGTTATATCAAACTCCTGTTAGAATAGAGCTACTTGTTATCAATTTATATGTGCCATAGATTAAAGGCTGCCCCAGTTAGTTTTTGATTTAGTGAAATATTTTTTTAAATGGTTTTAATTTCTTGGCTATCAATTGCTGAATATAAAGAGGTTTTCTGTGATTCTGTGATATATTTGTTTATGATTAGGTACATGTCCATTAATCCTTTTTTTTTCTTTTTTTCTTTTTGTGAGATGGAATCTCACTCTGTTGCCCAGGCTGTAGAGCAGTAACATGATCTTGCTCACTGCAACCTTCGCCTCCCAGGTTCAAGCGATCCTCCCACCTCAGCCTCCCAAGTAGCTGGGGTTACAGGTACCCCACCACCATGCCTGGCTAATATTTGTATTTTTAGTAGAGGCGGGGTTTCACCATGTTGGCCAGACTGTTCTCAAACTCCTGACCTCAGGTGATCCACCCACCTCGGCCTCCCAAAGTGCTGGGATTACAGGCGTGAGCAGTCTGCCATATAGATAATTTCATAGACAAAGGAATAAAAATACTAGGTAATGAAGCCTTTCCTCCAGTGGATTTTACGTTCCTTTGGGGACAGATAGGAGTGTCTCTGGAAAGTGCACTCTACTTGGAGTCTGGAAACTTGGGTTCTAATTATAGTCCTTTAGTTTTTTTGTACTTTAATATTTTCCTGATGTTAACTGGGAATAATCATAATAGCTATAAATTGCCATTAAAAGTGTAAGAGATTTAAGTTATGTTTAGATTTACCCCTTTCTAATATTGGTACAGAGGGACTTTTACAAGGTGACATCAGACAGTTCGGCCAGACTTGTGAGCCTGTAATTTACAGGATCCTAATGTAGTCTTTGGAGAGCAGGTGGGGGAGTGAAATCGATTATACAATTTGGTGCACATGAAACTTCAGATGCAGAAAGACTGCATTGAAGATACAGCCTTCACACTGCAATGTCTAAGAATCCGTTTTACCAGGACACCAGCATGAATGTCAAAGGTACCACTTTAATGCCAGTTCTTTCTTTTAGTTTGAAAAAGAACTTCAGAGAATTTCGGAAGCCTATGAAAGTCTGGTCAAGTCTACCACCAAGCGAGAGTCACTGGACAAGGCGATGAGAAACAAATTGGAAGGCGAGATTAGAAGACTTCATGATTTCAACAGAGACCTCCGAGGCATGTATATTCATGTTCTCTCTACCTAAACCACCTGTGTAGCTAAAAGCACAACTTTGGGGCCAGAATGCTTTGCCACAGGTGCTAGTCTGCCTGTTGTATATTTCAACCATCTGGGGAAGGGAGGAGGTGCTGAAAAAGCAGAATTGTTCTCTTCTGCCTTGTGGGTTGTATATTGCAGCATCGAGCTTTGGAAGTGACAGCCTGTATGCATGAGTCTGTCAAAGGAAGGGATTCTGTTTGTGGCTCCTTCTTGCTTTAAAAGTACTCAACCGCGATTCATGGCGGTGAGAATCTGAATGTTTGAAAAGATCAATGTTAGACGCACAACCCTTTCCACATGGGGCTGTCATTTGGTAGCGTGCTTTGAAAAGTAGCACTTAACTATTGCTAGGTGGACCATAGAAGACAGAGCTAGACATATTTTCCCTCTGGGGGAAAAAATCCCCACAGTTGTGAAATAAGTAGACAATAAACTTGCTGAAAGATAGGAGTCACCTGCTGTTGGATTTTGGCCATCTCCAATGTGCACAATGAGTTAACCTATAAATGTTACTTTACCTTCAGCCAAGCCATTTTCAGTTGTTTCATATGTCAAAACACTCCATGTCCTGGTAGTACCCAGTAGCTAGATCCCACCTTTTCTCTTGCTACAAACTCTTTTGGGTTGGGTGTCATCTGCATCCAGTGAATACTAGTTGAGTTGGATTATTTATTGAATAATGAAAGATTTACCAAGTGGTTTGAGCAAACATAGAAGTTGCTGTGTACAGTCTTCGTACATTAGGTCATTTTGACTTTTTTTGGTATTTGTTATTTTTATTTCTTTGATTCTAAGATACAGAGAGCTGTCACTGGCTAAAATATATAGGTGATGATCAAGATTAGACTAGGGCTGGGTTTGAGGCCAAGGAGACTGTCTTTGTGAACACTTCAAATCGGGTTTGCTGGCCTTGAAGGCAGTGAGGTGGTTTTTCTCAGCACCCGTCCCTAGCTGCATGCTGCTGGTGCACGTCATTTGTCTTTAGATCGCATAAAGACACTGTGGCATCTGAAGCCTTTTCTTTTGATATTTTGGGACATAGTTACTGTCTGTCCCCAAGTTGTTCAGTTTTGAGCTCCTGCCTGAGCATCTCTTCCTCCCCAGCTCTTGGCACCTATTTCATTTCTTGGTTAAATGATGACTTCAATCCATATACATTTCTTTGTAATCATTTCCTCTTTGTTCATAGATCGACTAGAGACTGCCAACAGGCAGCTCTCCAGCAGGGAATACGAAGGGCACGAAGACAAAGCTGCAGAGGGGCATTATGCTTCCCAGAGTGAGTTTCCACTTATTTATTTATCTCAAAGTTTGTTTGTTTAAAAACGAGGGCCTGAGGGAAGAATCATATTAGTTTCAAGTGGGTTTTGTGCTGTTTGCTTTTAGTTTGTTAATTTAGCATACAACCTATTGGCCTCAGATGAGGCCCTCCTAGGTCTACCCAAGACAAAGCTGAGGTCACTGTATGTTGCTTTAGTAATGTTTATTCTGTCCCTCTGACCTACAGTTTCTCTCTGTCTCTCTATAATACCCTTCAAGCAATAGCAACATCACAGCATGTCCTGGCACTCACTACTTCAGATAAGTTACAACCCTTTTTCTTCAGAAAATGGAAGGCGGCCTAGTGATGGGGTTTGGTTCTCTCTAGGGAGGTTTTGTCTTCATGTGAGTTGTGGAGTTCTAGACTGGCTGCCCCTTGCCAGTGTGCAAGCTATCTGAGTGATCGCATTATATATCTCCATGTATGACACTCATTTCCAGAAGTCACTGAGCCCATTTCAGCCAGGAATAATGAACAGTTGCTTTGTAAGCCTTGATTTATTGGGAGAATATTTTATTAATTTTAGCAGAGGCAAATGATAGAATCAAATGGATTTTGAGAAACCATTGGTCAAGGTTTGAATTTCTACAGATTCATTGCACTAGCCAGAAATTTTAAAATCCAACTGTCTTTTTCTGAAAATTGAATTCATATCTATATCATAATTCTCAATGAGATTATGAGTAAGTGCTCACAAAGTTAAGACAATTTAGAACAACAAAAAGTAATGTATTCAGACACTAGCCGTCTGTCTTATGATAGTGGTCTTCTGACGTGTGGGTTCCTCAATGCAGCCCTACATTTTAAAGACTGGAAAATAATTGGTTAAATTTTCTAATTTCAAATACTGTTTGGTTAGGTTTAACCTCCTGTGTGTCCCCCAGATTGATTCACAATTGCATTCTGGCTATTAATACTAGCTCTATTTTTTAAATTCAATTTTTTGCAAATGGACACTAATACTGTCTAGGGCTTTTGCCTGGGATACTTTTGTGGCCTCAGATGATTGGCCCATGTTCCAGATTCACATAAAAGACTATATCGGCACTTTGAATTACTTGGTTTTGTAACAAAATTTATCTTATATCTCTTCCCGTGGGTGCAATAGATCTCACCTCGGTTTCATTTGAAAGGTGAATTGTCTTTACTACTTGCGTTTAGGATCGTGACACGTTCCTTCTGGATGACCGCATGCCTAGGTATAGTTAGTGTCTTTGGCAGGTATGTCAGCAATGCCAGTGTTGTGCACTCTGTGGATACTTTGCCTTCTTGTCAGGGGACATAATTTGATCACTTAGTTCAGGTCAAAATGGAAAAACCAGTCAGTTTCACCTCATGGGCATTGTTCTGGCCTCCCAGCCAAGGCTAGTATGGAATAATGGAGTAATAGGGTTTAGTGCTGTGTGAACTCAGAAATGTTCTTCAGAAAGACTTTAACCTTCTGGCTAAAAGCTGAAACATCAATTATCAAGCAAAGAGGCCCTTCCAGCTTGACAGGGAATTATTTGTTCTGTGCAAATATGCTCCACTGTGTTCTGAAGGCAAAAACAAGAGACCAGAGGCATTTTTCAACTGCTTAAAGGATCGCAGTGTCGATATGTAGTGTAATTGAATCGAGGCAGAGCATTTGAAGCAGGTTTGGTAATGGTGATACCTAACCATTTTTCTTACACCTAATCTTTGCAGGACACTTTGTGCCTTCACAGCTTTATAATTATTTACATTAGTTTTTCCTCTCCTAGTGTGGCCAAGGGATGGACTCAAGATGTTATTTCAAATTTATAGTTAGGTTGTTTTCTTAGTGAGTTGTAAAAATTCTTTTATTAAGTAAATTAGCATGTCCCCCACATATATATGTCACAGATATTTTCTCCAGTTGTTTTTAATCTTTATTCTTTATTTTATAGAAGATGTTTTTAAGTGACTATATTTATGCCTTCTAGGTTTTCTGTCATGCTTAGAAATACTTGTTACCCTCCCAGGTTATAATAATATTCACCAATGTTTTCTTCAAATTGTGAGTATGATTTCATTGTTTCCAAGGCACATATTTAGGAAGCTAACTTGGGAGGCAGAACAGAGGAGAAATTCATGAGGGACTATCCTACAGGCAAGGAGACTAGTTAGCAGGTATTTCAGTACAGTATCTGGGGAGGAGATGGAGAGGTCATGAACTAAGCCAGTGGAAATAGCGAGAAAGAGTAGGGGACAGATAAACAAATGATAGTAGGACTTGGTTGACCAGTTGAATAATGGCAGTGAGAGAAAGGGATGTGACTGGAGCAGCTGGATGGATGATCACCCTTTACCAATAAAATGTAGCAGGAGGAGGTTGGGATTAGTTAATGACTTAAGGTTTGAACATATTCGTCATCTCACCTTGCAACCCAGAGCTCAGTGAACAGGTATAACAATAGGTGCAAAGATAGGCAGAGGGTTGGATGGTGCTCTCTGGCAGACTTTCATTTAGCATGTGGGTACAGAATGGCAGGCATGAATTACTGCCTCTCTTCCTAGTTATTAATGTGTTCCATTATCTGTGTATTGGTTCAGAAACCCTATTGTTAGAATAAATTTCAAACCCCTAGTGATTATAATTATAAATATTGCCCACTTAAGGGAAGCCATCCTTTTCAAGTGAGTTTTTTGGAATTCTAGCACTTGGTTAAAAGAAAGGCAAGACTGCAATAAAAGTTGTATCTCGGGCTGGGCGCCGTGGCTCACGCCTGTAATCCCAGCACTTTGGGAGGCCGAGGCAGGTGGATCATGAGGTCAGGAGATTGAGACCATCCTGGCTAACACGATGAAACCCTGTGTCTACTAAAAATACAGAAAATTAGCCGGGCGTGCTGGTGGGCGCCTGTAGTCCCAGCTACTCGGGAGGCTGAGGCAGGAGAATGGCATGAACCCAGGAAGCGGAGCTTGGAGTGAGCCAAGATCACGCCATTGCACTCCAGCCTGGGTGACAGAGCAAGACTTCGTCTCAAAAAAAAAAAAAAAAAAAGTTATATCTGAGGGTAATACATACCAAGAAGTCAAAGTTAGGTTGTGAAGCTCTTGCCAGCCACCTTGGCAATGGGAGAGTCAGAGGGAAGGGGGAAGTAGAGAATAACATGCTCAGCTTTTCTGCTAGGTGTTCACACAGAAGCTAGGCATCCAAGTCTAAGAACACTCAACCGACTCTTGCAGTTCAAGCAGCAGGTGGGACTTGAAAGATCTCCCAGTTAATGGAGGGAAGAAGTCCTTCCTGGCCAGATGTAAACATTTCCCTCTGCTCAGGGTAGTTTTCTTCTAAAAACTGAACTCTCCTCTTAAGTTGGAGTTTTATGAAGGCCTTGGTGGACTGCCTGGGTAATGACTACTTAATTCTAAAGACTGAAGTGGACATGAAACAGGCTCATTGTGTTCCTCCCAGTCATGAGATTTGTCTATACCAAAAATCTTGAGGAATTAAGTGCTTAGGAGCTTGATGCCCTTGAGGAATGTTTTTCCCCTGTCACCTCATGGTATTGTAACATTCTCTTTGGAGGAATTCAACTTTTTGTTTGTCTGTGAATTTTCTGGTCTTGCTTGTTTGTTTTTCCACATGTTTTTATAGCTTATAGGATGGTGATGTCAAAGCCAAATTGCTCCTGAAAACCAGGGCCTCTAGCCCTCCTGTTTGGTCTGGCTGTGAGAAACTCGGGCTTCTTTGTGCCTCAACTTAACTAAGGTTCTCATTTTTCCCATTTGTTTGTCACATACACACATGCACACCAGAGGCAGGTTACTGTCTGCTAAAGGCAGAACTCCTGGAAATACCTCTTACCATTCTTAGCTGTGTCTTCTCAGTCACAGAAACTTTTTGAAACTGTTTCTTTCTGAAAATGGATAGCTCTGCAGAATTCCCATCAGCTCTAGGCCAGAAAGCGAAAAATAAAACATTAGATGTGAAGAAACTGGTAGAAATGAAATTTCATTTTATTGGGGTTTTTAAATAGATATGTTGAAGCTTTGTCGTATTCTTGAATTGAGTGGGACCTGATTAGCTCTGGCATGTTTGTGTTATTCTGGAATAAACCCAAGTCATGTTTAAAGGTTGCACAAGAGCCTATCTCCACCGCTTTGGGATTTGCTGGGCACTGCAGGTTCCACATATCTGGTTAAACTCAAGTTTGTAGAAGTTAAGATTCTGGCTGTTAAATGATGCACCTCTCATCATTTAACAAGAAGATTTCTTGGACATTCAATGATTTGTTTAAAACAACATACTGAAGAGTCACGAGTGTAAATGAGTCAGAACTATATGCATTTGATTTCCCTTAAAATTCTTGTGGGTTTAAAAATTAACTGGAAAAAAATGTGTTGGACCATATTGTTTTAAAAATAATAATTTGCTGTTTTCAGTGTAGCCGGCAATCATCTTACCCTTGAATCTTATTTTAGCTATTTTCGTTTTCTGTCTCTTATAGAACCTAAAAAGAGACTAAAATAATTTCCTAAAAGAAAATCCCTCCTGGTTTTTGTATTTCTATAAGGTCTTGTGTGAACCACGGATCAGAAATTAAAATGACATAAACATTTATTCTGTTGACCCACATAGAGCATAAGGAGATTATTCTGAATCCTCATTAGATTTCATTACATCAGATGCTGTGGGTTTCTATCAAGCATCATTAGGAAGGAAGGCTAGATGTTGTCACATGTGAACACACTGATTTACCGCCTCTCATGGGCCAACCAGCACTAGTGCTTGCAGCTCCTCCTGACTCTGGGCTCCTTGGGGCGAAGCTCCTGTTACAGCACTTATTCTGCAACCTGTAAGGTCATGATTTATTTGGGTGACACTCCACTAAATGGGAGAACTGTAGACTTTCTTTACCAGTATTCATCCCCCACTAAAACCCCTTGCATCTTCATGTACCTGGCATCCAATTAATGTTTATTGAGAGAATGAATAAAAGTGGAAAATCCTAGTGACAATAGGCTTGAAATTATCTTTATGCAGCGTCAGTATAAAAATATTCTTTTAAACTCAATGTTCCAGTCATGTTGAGAGAAACCCCAGGTAATCCTCTGTTATTTCAAGACTTTAGGGCAAAATTATTAAACAAACTACTATCAGAATAAAAGCAATTTGAAAATAGCTGAATTTCTTTTTCTGCATTCTTTCTTCTTTTTTTTTTTTTTTTTTTTTTTTAGAATAGAAGAATATCCAGATAATGGGAGTCTTTCATTATTAAGAACAATAGTATTTCTCAAGAAAGGTGATGTTAGTATAGTCCATTTTTGGCTCCTTTAACTTCTTCTCATTTACCCTGCTGTGGATATGATGGAGGTGAGAATTGGTCTGGCATATAAAGGTTTTGGTAACCACTGGCCAGGTGCTCACACTGACCAATCCATAGACCATGCTGGACACTGCAGATCTGCACCATGGGCAGAGGGGAAGGATTGTCCAAGAAGCCTGCCAGGGTGACATCATTTTGATCAAGAAAGTTGTCTTAACTGATTCTCCTGAGAGATGACCCTTACATATAGTAGGACTATGCAGTTCTAAAAATCAAAGTTTTGTAGGTCCAGGCTCCAGCAAATTGTCTTGGATCAGCTGCCACATCTCCTGAGGCCTGGTGTCTTACTAACAGGCTCAGAGACCTGAAGTTAGATGGTTAATCTGCCTGCACCTCTATTTCCTTTAAAGTAATAGAAGAATGAATCTTCCAGTTTAGCCACCAGAGCTCTGAGGACTAACCAGTGATAGGAAATGTGAAGCAGAGTTTATAAAATACATGTATTCTGCAACACTTCTCCCTGCCTTCTTGCATCTATTTTGGCATGCACCTTCTCCAGAAGGACCTGCCAACTTTCAGGGTAGGAGAGTGGGACGTGTTCCCAAAGAATGCCTGCATGGTTTATTGAGCCTTACTGACTTTGGAAAGCAAAGCATGTGAGTGCTTAAGCCCACTTGATCAACCTTGACAGGCAGCACTGAG
This sequence comes from Papio anubis, assembly GCF_008728515.1. Taxonomy (NCBI): domain Eukaryota; kingdom Metazoa; phylum Chordata; class Mammalia; order Primates; family Cercopithecidae; genus Papio; species Papio anubis. Next base: position 39,605,515 of record NC_044987.1, on the reverse strand, counting down.
AAACTTCAAACCTACATGACAACCAGAAGCGCGCACAGCCTGCAGGGTATCTGTTTATGTTCAATCAAATCTCCTGCCCAAGTGTGAAAATTAATGTTACTCAATTTAGGCTCAAATTAAGCTCTGATTTGCCATGCTTAAAGAATGGAGCTGATTGAAGAAGTGCCTCTTGGTCACGTGTTGATGTCTGGCCTTTAACAACTAAACATGGGTTATGATTTTCACGTTGTTGGTTTTAAAATTATTTATTTGCTTGGCTTTCCTGTTATATATAAGGCTGAAAAATTAAGCATCTTAAACTTTTCAGCATTCCTTGCACTACATAGCCAGATAGATGGATGGAGTAAGCACAAACTGGAAAACATACTGAAATCCATTTGCATTTCTTCTGGCATCAGGGAACCCTTGCTTTCCCTAACAATTCAGAACCAGGAAACCCATGTTCAGGCCTAAGCTTAAATTAAATGGCAGTTGCTTAGGGAGGAGTTCCTGAGACACAGTTAGATCTTCCGTTTATATACTCCCCCAGCACTGTGTACTTTTTTCCACTGTAAACACTCATCACAACTATAAATAAGTAATTGTTTGGATAATCCTTTTCTATCTTCCCCAACTAAACTGTACACACCATAAGGGGAGGGGCCCTGCTTGTCATCTTCACATTAGAGTCCCAATCATTGTATGTTCAGAACCTGGCATAGTGCCTGGCACTTAGAGGCATTTAATAAATATTTGCTGGACATCGAATGAAATGATCATTATCATTGATTCAAGCAAACAGTCATATAGGCTATCTACTATCAACTCACTGTATTTTAGGCCGCAAGTCAGCAAACTCTTTCTGTTAAGGGCCAGCTGGTAAATATTTCAGGCTTTGAGAGCCACAGCTACTCAACTCTGTCCCTGTAGCCCCAAAGCCACCATAGATGATCATAAACAAATGGGTGTAGCCGTGTTCTAATAAAAACCCTGTTTACCAAAACAGGCTGTGGGCTGGGTTTGGCCTGCAGGTCATACTTTGCCGACCTCAGTTCCAGGAACTAGTCATGGAAAAGGGAGAAGAAGGAACCCTAACAAAAGGAGAAAATATTGAAGGAGGATGCAAAATAAAGAACTTTAAAAGTATTCCCTAGATCTTTGTAAATTGCCTTAATGTGTAAATCAAGATATAATTGTTATTTTCTGTCTTAATCCCACATCAGGGGAACATCATTATTATCATTTTAGAAAAACAGAGAAAACTAAGACACAGAAATGCAGTCAAAAATTTTAGTTACCCAGTGAGGATTCAAAATTAGCTAATGATGGAGAAAGGGCGGGGCAGGACTAGCCCTGTGGTTAGCCATGATAGTTAATCGGCTGGGTATTGAGGTCTTAGGGGTGCCTCTGCCAGTGGTTCCATAAATTCTCACCATAAGCATCCTACTGTGAAATGAGGTCTGCAGATCTGGATATCAGATTTGGAGAGTACCTTAAAGGTTACAAGTGTGGTTACCGGCAATGCACGTGTCTTCAGAACCAGAGCCCACTAACCAGCCATCTGATGGCCGCCACCAGTGTCCGTGTCTTTGGAGGCTGTGGAGCTGCTGATTACAAGTGTATGCTCAGGTGGAGTTGCAGGTTTGCTCCCCAGTTTCCATCCTTCGGGTCCTACCTGGTTCAGGCCAGCCCGGCTGTGGTCATTTAACAACAGTAACAAGCTGCCAACACTAATTGAACACTAACTGAGCACTTACTGTGAGCCAAGCACTCCGCTAGCCCTCACAGTTACATTGTCTCTTTTACTGTTCCAAACAAACCTTTGAGGTAAGTATTGCAGGTATTTTACAGATGGAGAAATTGAGGCCCAGGAAGATTAAGTAACTTGTCCATGGTCATACAGGCTGATAAGTGAAGCAGATAGATTTTGAACCTAGGTCATTCGATTCTGGAGCCCAAACTCATACTGAACTGCCGTGGGGAAGCCATCTCCTATGGACCAGGCAAGTGGAGAGATATTAGAATGTGAGAGGTGGCAATGTTGAACTCCTGGTGGTTTTAGAGCTCATTAGTGTAGCGTTCACATTTTGCAAAGAAGAAACTGCAGCCGGAGTGAGCAAGTGTTTAATGGCTAAACCACAACTAGAATTAGGACCTCCGTTTTCTTATTTTTTCCTTCCCCTTTTCCAGAAGGTCAATTCTGTCGGCTCTGGGATTGACCAAGGATTTCATGATTTTACACTACGAAGGATCCTGGATGGTAAATGAACAAAGTTTTTATACCAGAAAATTTTTATACTAGAAGACTTACTTGGTTCCGCCAAATGTAATGATTAGCCCAGCATAGCTTGTGACTTTAATACTAAGCTGTGGTTCAGCCATCTTCTGCAAGTCAGAGGTTCCAACTACTGGAATTAACATTCTGCGCCTTATGTGTGTGTATATACATGTCTATCTATATGAACTAGACGCACACATTATAATAAAAGGTCTTAGTTAGGACTAATATCAGTATATCCTCTTCAGATACCCCCTGCCCCAGATTTATTTCCTTGAGACCAGAATAGAGCTTAGAGTTAAGACATTATTTACATCCAATAAAATTTACACTTTTAAATGTCCCGTATCTTGAAATGTAACAATGAGCACAATCAGGGTACATAATTTGTATAGCTAGTATGGCTTCTCTTCACCTCTGTAAGCCAGCTGCTACTCCCCACCAGAAACTGTCTGCTTCTGTTCACATTTTAACACCTTCTGATCATTATTCTTTATATTATGGCCAGGTTTTATGGTTGTTCTCTGCACAGGAGCCAAATCGTCTAGGAGGGTCTTACTTTGTCATATCTGCAATTAGAAGTGTCAGTTTTTTATATTAAGAAAAGAGAAGGCAAGGCCAGGCGTGGTGACTCACACCTGTAATCCCAGCACTTAGGGAGGCTGAGGCGGGCTGATTACTTGAGGTCAGGAGTTCGAGACCAGCCTAGCCAACACCACGAAACCCCATCTCTACTAAAAATACAAAAATTAGCTGGGCATGGTGGCATGCACCTGTAATCCCAGTTATTCTGGAGGCCGGGGCGGGAGAATCGCTTGAGCCCAGAAAGCAGAGGTTGCACTGAGCCGAGATGCCACCACTGCACTCCAGCCTGGGCCACAGAGCCAGACTGTGTCTCAAAAAAAGAAAGAAAGAAAAAAGAAGGCAAAAAAGCCCTTTTCTTCAGTGGTGGTTACAAAAAGTTTAAATCTTCAGGTTTGATTTAAAATGGAATTACGAGTATATGTATAGTCAAAACCAAGAGCCCTGTGCATCCTATATTTATGTGGCATTATTATTCATTGTCTAGTTTGTTTTTATGCTGTCGGCAGTGCCGTCGAAGTAGCAGTACTTTTTTATTTCAGGTAAAACAAAATAAAGTGAAAGGTTGAGCAGTACATTTGGAAGCTGAGCTGGATGAATGGGTGTCTCCTCAGTCAAGCAAGTTTGTAAACTGCATATGTAATAAGCTTGGGTGGGTAAAAAAACCTGTGAATTATACCTAAATGTGTAAGCACAATTTCCAGAAGTAAAATGCAATGTGAAGAATGACTAGATCAGAGAAAATTGTATTTAAGAGAACTTTTACAGGTAGAGAGTAAAATAAATATTTTACCAAATCGTACTTGAGATATCTTACTTTTGATGCTTTAAACTCACTGTGGGTTCTGGATAAGAGCAATAGATAAATTATATAAAATAATAAAAATTTTATAACTATGTTAAGACAAAAATGTGTTGTTTTCCTGTATTATACCAATAGAGGATTCTGTGGTTAGGCTTTGTTGCTTTCCAGTAACAAGTATTTGGAAACTGTTTTAAAGACTCAGTTAGAATTTGATTATATACCAACAGCATCCTCTTATTCAATAAACTGTTGCCTAAACTTATATTTCTTCACATATAAGACACATCAGTTATGTTAGATCTTTAAAGTCCTATGAAGATAGAAGGGTTTCGACGCACTGTGAAGGCAGACAGCTCAGTCACTATGAAGACATCCAGTAGGAAAAATGAGACAGACACATGTCAGTCACTGGACCTGGAGTGCAAGGCAGAATGTGGCAAGGACCTGTTAGAGAACCACACTCAAAAGAACCCCCACCTCAAAAAGAAAAGTGGGTTGGGGGAGAAGCCTGTAGCCTTTAGGGTGGGCCTTGAAAAGTAATTAACAGTTTAGAAGAATTTTGCTGTACAGCACTCTGTCAACAGGGACATTGCTATTCTTTTACATTTAGGCAACAGAGTTTGATTAAATCCATTGCACTTTAGGCTTTACCTCATTTTCCCATATTATCCATCTCTCCGGAAGATTTCTTCCCCACATTTTAACAGAAGCCATTTCCACAAATCTTTATCTCTTTTGTAATGACTAAACTAGTAGCTTTCAAACTCAGAACTCTTGTTCAGATAGTGTGGAAGTGTAATACGTAAAATGCAGGACAGCTGAAGAAATTTCTGGCTGAGATGGGTTCATCTTCAGAATTCCTCTCCTTCCCACTTGGCCACAGCGTCTCTTCTCTTCCTTCCCTCCCTTCCCTCTCCCTCTCCCTGGGCTCTGCAGAACAGTTTGGTTTGAATTCCCCTTCTTAACTTTCCTTATTACAGAACTCATTTAAAAACACTCCACTCTCTCCACCATTTAAAACCAGCCCTCGCTGGAGTGTTCCTGTTTGTGAATAGACCCACTTAACCACTCAACTTGCAGCCTATGTATCCAGCCGCCTGGCAGAACCCTGGTAATCTGCACCAGAACTCAGGGACAGCAGAAAGCTGAAGACCCTTTCCCCAAATAACAAGGCTCCTTACCCAAGAAACCATCAGCAATTTTTAAAAGATAACAAAAAATCAAACCAGCGACTTCTACGGTCAGCGTTGTATCATATTACTTTTCTGTTTGTGAATTCATGTGTGGCTGTAAAAAGTAGATCGTGTTTCATGTTGTTTTGCATCAAATAAGCCTCATGTGAATAGATCACTCGTATGTGTTTGCAAACAGTGCTCTTTTTGGATTCTACTTTTTTGAGTCTTTCTATGTTTATCAGTTCGACTCAAACTGGGGTGAGGAGGTGGGGGCAGATGTTAAGAAGGGGCACTTGAGTGTGGAGTATCTTTGAGGCAGAAGGAACCTAAATAGTTTTGTAGACAGTAATGTAAATGAAATATCTTCCTATTGTCTTTCCACACCCACAACCTCAGAAAAAAACAAATTACCTTTGGTATCAACAAGGACTGTCTAATAAATCTGACCCTTCAATTACTCTATAAATTGTAGCTGTCCCTTGAAATAGAATCCTCTCCAACATCTGTTTAGTATTATCAGATATGGTGCCAGGGACCTTGGAGCTGAGGGATCACTGAGGAAGAAGAAATGGAGGAGAAACATTAGGGAGGGATAATGTGGCAGATAATTATTTGGACATCTTTTCATAAGAGGATTTCATTTCAGCAGCATTGTGGAGAAGCTTCTAGTTAACAGAATTGATGCCCTTGGTGTTGATCAGCACTGGACTAGCTGGGCATAGCAGGAAACTTGTCTATTTCATAGAGCATTCCAGGTTAGGAAGCATTGGCCTCTTCACACAGGTTCATTCTCTGAGTGAACCGCCAGTGCTGGACTTGGGGCTCCAGCATGGTACATAGAGGGCCTGGACATTGTTGTACATGGCTCCCCTCAGTCTTCCTACTCGGCCTCTCCTTTGTGGCTTCCTCTCTGGTAATGCCCTTTAAGCTGTCTTCACTCAGAGACTCCCAGAGACTGTACCTCTAAAATCAGTCATTGGCATTTCTGAGGTTCATTGTTGTGCCTGCCTCCTCCTCCTCCTTTAACTCTGTCACCACCACCACCTCTTCCCACATCCAAGAACCTTCTTCGAGAAGTGCCAGAGAGATACCTGACTCTCCAGAAGCAGGTGCCAAAATGGGCTAGTTATGTATCATTGTGGGGGCATTTGGAATTTGGAGCTTGAACAGAATTAGCTTGGCCTATTTTTATGCCTTCATATGCCTCTCTCTCTCTCTCCTCTCTCTCGTCTCTCTCTCACTCTTTCTCTGAGAGATACAAACCCCCCCAACCCAGTTGGTTAAGGATCAAACCTTGATTCCAGCTGAAAAAGGAACAGAATACTGTCTTAGTTCATTTTCTGCTGCTGTAACAGAATACCACAGACTGGGTAATTTACAAACAATAGAAGTTTATTTGATTCATAGTTCAGGAGGCTGGCAAGTCCAAGAGCATGGTGCTGGCACCTGGTGAGGGCCTTGTGCTGCATTATTGCATGGCCAAAGGGCGGAAGGCAGAAGTGATCCCATGAGACAGAATCAAGCAGAACTCATTTTTTAAATGAGTAGCCTATTCCCACAATAACCAACCTACTCCTACAGTAACAGCATTAATTAATTCATGAGGGCTGAACCCTCATGGCCTAATCATCTCTTAAAGGCCCCACCTCTTAATACTGTTACAATGGGGATTAAGTTTCTAACACAAGAAATTTGGGGGACCATATTCAAACCATAGCAAACACCTATCTTTTACTTACCAAGCACTCCAGTGACTTAGACACTCCTTAATCAAGCAGGCAGTAGCTGGACTCCTCTCTCTCTCCAGTTACGTGGGGTAGGGAAAAACTTCTCAAAAATTCATTGTATCAGAAAACCATAGAAATGAATTCCTATGTAGGAAGTACTGGCTTACAGGTTTGCTGTCCTCAGAAGCCCCAGCCGTAAGTGGGAGCACTGAATTTGAAGCTGTAGCACAGCACATAGAGCCCTGACCTTATACACACATCCACCCTCAGTATTTCCTAACAGAAGTGGCTAAGACGGTAGAACGGGGTCTTCTGTCCCACGGTTCAGCTGGCAGTTAGGCTTAGTGCTCAGATAGTAATCACAGAAACAGTGTCAGCAGGGTGTCCACTTGGAACCTTACCCAGAAGTGACAAAAAAGAAGGGTAAGACAGAAAGGGGACATCTTTGAATTATTGGACCTATTTCTTTCTACCAGTTGTGTTCTTTCCTCAAGCAAGGGAGACACAAATGGGACCACCATTCGACCTTGTATAAGTGTCGTAGCTTGCTTTGCTTCAGTTTTCTATTTGTCAAATGGGGCTTATGGGAGGATTATATGTTTTAAAGCTCTTGGAACAGTGACTGGGACATAGTAAGTCCCCAGGAATGTATGTTAGCTCTTGTTGTGATTTATCAAGTATTAGTATTATGTGCCAAGTCCTGTGGTAGGCATTTTACTGATACTTATTTTAATCCTCACCTGCAGTTCTGCAAAATAGATCTTGTGAGTTTCATCTGAGGAGATGGAGTCTCAGAGAGGTAAAGTCATGTGTCCAAGGTGAGCTGCTGTGCGAAGGTGCCAAAATCAAACCAGGTCGGCCTGGCCACAAAGCCTGTGCCATCGTTGTGCTTAAGAGTAAACAGTGTATGAGCAGACATCCTTCTATGTAAATGGGACGAGAGCCATCAAGCTAAACAGCTCCCTACGCCACACAGTTCAGGGTAATTCATATCCACTGAGTAAACAGACCATTCTGGGCAAGAATTCCCTTGTGTCAACTTGCCTGTTCTAGGAATTCTCAGTATATATATTGGAGCCCTACCAAAAATTCATCACGAGACTTGTCTTTCTTGAGATCCATCTGAAGAGGCTTAGCTAATAAACTGAAGGACCTTCTTATGAGGTGGTTTCACTGTGGGGCTGTCCCTTGTTATCTCCCGAAGGATGACTCCTCTGAGTGAGTCTGATACACTTCATGGTCCCCATGTCTCCAAGAGTTGGGGAGCATAGCTAGCCCACCTTGTAGGCTGACTGCCTTGAAACCCCATCTTGTTCATTCCCTGCCCTGGGTTAGTTTTCCTTCCTGTGTTCTCACAGCACCCTGTGCCTGCATCTGTTAGAGCACCTTGTCACATTGCCTTTGCCCACGTCTTTGCATCTTTTCCCACCAGATCAGGTACAGAATGCTATATCCTACTCACCTCACAGCCCCAGAATTTATCATACTTCCTGTAACAACAATAATAACCGCAGTGTTATCAAAGTTGACATTCATTGGGAACTTACTATATGCCTTTTGAAATAGGTACTATTGTGATGCTTACTTTAAAGGCAAAGAAGCTGAAGCACAAAGAGATTTGTTTACCACCCTAGTCACAGAACCATAAGTGGAAGAGCTGGGTGTGAACCCAGGCAGTTTGATTCTAGACCCATGCTTTTAACCAGTACTCTGATGCCTCTGTGTAGTAGATGCTTCATTAGTTAATATTTGTAAATGGATACACATGTGAATGTAATTGCTATGTTTTCAGAGATATATGACCTGTGACATAACTTATATCTGTGCAATAGTAAGCTATGTTGTAATGGAGCTCTTCTATCCCTATGCGTGCTTGGAGAGGAGGAGCAGTACAGGGCCGTGTTTGTGAACACACATTAGATATAAATGCAACTTCTATTTCTGCCATTGATGATCATCACCTCTGTGGGCAAGTTACTTACCCTTTTTTTAGTGGCATTTTCCTCAGCTGGAAAATAAGAATTATGTTGCCTACCTCCTACAGAAAACTTAGAATAAAGAGACTACTATAATTAACCATTCCTGAAACACAGTACTTACTCAACAAACATGGGAAGATATTGTTATTACTATTGTCATGAACATTGTTTTTAAAACTTTATAATTGACAACACTACTGCCTATCAGTGGTCAAGGAGTTCTTAACCAGTATGAGTGATACTAAGTGATGATGCTGGAGCTTTAAGTCTAAAGTCACCAAATTCAGGACAGAGATGTTTGACCCATGAATTTCAGAGGTCTGCAAAACACTCCAGAAACGAATGTAGCTTTTGTCCAATCTCCACATGTTTGTCTGTAGTGTACACTGTGGGGTTTAGGGAGCCTGGGCAGAGGAAGGAACCAGAGGTATCCATGGTCAGTACCAGCCATCTGGTGTGTAGCGGCTTGTAAGTGAGCAGTGGGCTCGAAGGTCGAGTGGACAACTGTATAACAAAGGCTGTTAGGAGATCACGAGGATACTGAATACCTAACAGCTAACAGGAGCTATGATTTATTGTTCTGTGGACACTGAACTTGGCACATAATAAAGACTCATTCATTCATTCAACAATATTTTTGAGCCAGGCGCTCTTATTGGCCCAGGGAATCAATAATAACTAAAACAAAGTCCTGAGTACTCAGGTCCCTTTATACTTTATAAGCATCATCATAATAACACTGTGATGTAGATGTTACCATTGCCATTTGATAGATGAGGGAGCTGAGGCACAGAGAGGTTAAATACCTCACCTGAGGCCTCATAATTATAAAGTAGTGAGCCTAGGATTTGAATCCAGGTCTTTCTCATGCTAAAATCCTTTCTTTAGCTACAATATGATACTGCTTATCAAGCAAATAGCAAACGCTGAGATCATGTATGTATGTGGCAGGGGGGTGTTGGAGGGGTGGGATGTTTGTTGACTCGGGACTATCTAAATAGCTATCATTGTGATATAACAATAAATAATAGTCATCACTGATCTACAGAACATGAGAAACTTTGGTTGTGGCTTCTATTCTTGAGCTCAGACTTTCATTTTACTGCTTCTTGTCAACATCAGTGTATACTTGGTGGCCCTCAACAAAGAGAAGAATGTTTATGCTTAGGTTGATAACCAGGTAGAAGCTCTGAGATCCTGAGGTTCATTTCCAGGATGCCTGCTTAGTAATGCCTGAGTGCCCTCCAGAGCTTGGACAAGGCCAGCAGGCACTATGACCATTGAGATGTTGTCCAAACCTAGGATTAGGTGGTCAAATATCAGTGACTTTGCACAAAGTGAGGTGCTTTGGTCCCTTCAGGGCTGTGGATGGGGGTGGGTAGCACTAGTGGGCTGCCACCGACCCCTTTGTTTAGGTCTCTCACATGCCTGTTTTCCACGGATTGGGAAGGAAGTTTCAGAGGCACCATTTCAAATGCCACAGAAAGGGAGAAGGGGCAGTGCAGAGGGTCACTGCAGTGGGGCATAAAGAACCCAGAAATAATGCTGTGCTCTGAGTCGGGATCTTGGTGGCCTCATCTTGTTTTCAGGGGATGCCATTGCTTCTAGGAAGCACAGCCACCGCTTAGCTTTACAAGTCAGCTCCTTCAGTCTGTCGATTCAGAAGCTGTTCCATTGCCCTCTGATTCCGTTGACATAATTCGCCGATGCAAGGGTTGTGCAGTCAAGAAGGAAGGACATTGTACTGGGACATCAGGAAAACCAGATTCTGGCCCTGGCTCTGTCCCCACTGGCTGGGAGACCCTGGACAAGTGCCTTTGCTCCTCAGGGCTTTCCTCTTCTCAGCAATGAAGCAAAAGAGGGAGAACTGGATGTTGATGTTTCCTGTGATCCTTTCTGGCTCTAAAGTTGTGAGTTTATCTGATATTTGCAGCCTTATAGTGTCATTTTAATTTCCATGCTCTATATTTAAAACCACATTTTTCTGCCCTGTTAGTGTGCTGCATTCTTTCCATTGCTTCAGAACACACAGTGCTGGTCCTTAATGTTTTAACTATTCGTTAAATTAACGAATGCATATAGGCGGAAATGTGAATGCATGCAAACACTGTTAACCACTGGTGTCACTTCCAGACTTGGGTTCTTTATGGTTCAGTGTGGGTTGCTAGGAGGATTGAGATAGCCAGTATGGAATATTGCAATGGTGTGGGCACACAGAAATCCATTTCTAACTACTATTGTTGCTGCTACTATTGTAATTCTATGCCTCATTTTCTATAAATACGGAATAGTATGCATACGGTTTTGTAACTACCTGTTTTCAATAAGGAGACTTTTTTTCATGTCACTAGTATTCTCTTATTTAATTTTAATGGCTGCATCCTATCAGAGAGTTTCTAGAAGTTTATTTGGCCAATCTCTTATGTATTGTTTGTTCAAGTTTTTCCATATTATAAGCAACGTATCTAAAGAGTCTTATTTTTAAAAAACAACATATTGCTTTTGCAACATGAAAAGTATTTTCAATAAGAAATGCTCATCCCATGACACTATCGACTGCCTGCTTAAGCTAAAACAGTAGAGAAGTCTGTATAGGATGATGGGTAACTAAGAGCGCACCAGCCTTGGCTTCCTACATGCAAAGAGAGGCAGTGATCGCCATCATTACATTATCATTGAATGAGAGAAAAGCAGTTTTCCTAAATTTAAAGCCTTGTCCCTTTCCCCTTTTCAGCAGGAAAAGGATAAATTGTGGGGCCAGGTCATATGGGAAGAGGATCTACCCGGAGATTGGAGGCCTGAGCTTGATGCTCCCCTCTGCTCTCTAACCTCAGGCAAAGAGCTTACCCCTCTGGACTTGGTTTATTTTTCTGTGAATGAGAATGTTAATATTATTATTAATATTACCCACTCTTTCATCACAGATTTGGAAAATGGAAGCAGGGAAGGTTGTAAGCATAAAATGTAATCGTAGATACAAGATTAATTTGAAGTATGAAAGTCAGTGTTGTAGAGAAGTGAGTTATCGAGAATATGGGGTCACTGGTTCTTTGTGTACTGTTCACAATGTGGCCTGGAATGTATCTAGCGTTGACAGTGGTTTTTGAGAAAACCGTTACCTTCCATACCACCACTGTTAAAAGGGAGCAGAAACAGCAATTCAGTCCTCCGCTATTTGCATGCTTTTTATTTTTAATCCTTGCCAGATGTAGACTGGCCATGAGCCCAGAGGGTGAGCAATTTCTGATAGAGGTAGTTTTGTTCTTGTTTCCCTTCTAGACAAAGAATTCTTGAAGGAAAAGGAGAAATTAGAAATGGAGTTAGCAGCAGTGCGGACTGCAAGTGAGGACCATCGGAGACACATTGAGATCCTGGACCAGGCTTTGAGCAATGCCCAGGCCAGGGTCATCAAGCTGGAAGAGGAGGTGAGACCAGGCTGTGGGGATTTGGTGGGGAAGTGGGGAAGCAGAGCCCAGAGTGCTTCCACTTTCTTTTCCTAACCCAACTACCTTAACCAGAGCCAATTCCAAGGAGTTGAGACAGGGGAGGAATATGGGAAACTTCTCAAATAAAAGTGAATAAAAACAGAATCTATGCATTCTAAAGCCAGGCAAAGTCTGAAAAGCACAGGGGAATCCCATCAGCAAAGCACTCACACTCGGTGTGAAGCCCAGCCTACAGCCCATCGGTTGACATGTGTCCTACCAGGCGTCATGCATTGCATTTAGTAGTTTCTGATGAAATCAACCCTTTAGCTTAAGCATTATGAGGTAGCCTTTTCCTCAACCTGACTGAGGAATTAAAATGACCATTTCTGAGGTCCAAGCTAAGGAATCCAGGCTATAGATGAAGAAGAAGAAAAGCAGCAGAGGCCTAGCCAGGCAGCCAGGGGCCTGCTGCCCTGCACCTTCCAGCGTCCTGCGGTGGTGGCGGCAGGTGCCTCTGTGTTACACAGGCTTACCTGAGCAGGCTTACTGAGCACTTACAAAAGTGCTTAGCTTGTTGCTGGGCACAGAGGAAACAGTATTGGTACTAACCCAACTGTTGTTGAATTAAAAAAACTGTCTCTTCAGAAAACCTCCCCCGATGCTAAGTAACAGGAATGTTTCATCAAATTTCAAACAGAAGGATAAAGCAGCTGAAGAGGAAGATGGTGGAGTAAACGAGGGTCTCGCCCATTGGAAGCCTTTAAAACCCCATAAGTCTTGCATAGAAACTACCATTTTAATACTAGCATAAGGATGCGGGGCGGCAGCCCCCATGGTATCTTCCATGTTGCCACTAAGGAATGTATCAAATATGAAAACACTTGCCACAGAAAGTGACCTCAACCCCTTAAAGACAGGAGATCTATTATGCTTGAGGAGGCTGGGGCTTCTCATTATTGTCATTACTGAAATGACATCTCCATCTCCATGAGTGGAGCTAAGGAAAATGGTGGTTTTAAAAATCTTTTAGTTTCAATATTTCTATTAAAGTAAGAGTTCATTGTGAGCTTCTTGAAGACAAGTTATAACAACCAATATGGGTCTTTTTTTATCATTATATTTCTGTGAAATCTTTAGTTGGTTGAATGTAGCCTCTCCAGAATGTCTCATAGGTCTGCTTCCAGCATCACTCCTTTCTAATTAGAGTTTCCTTTAATGGTCTTAATTCAGTTCAGATACTGAGAGCCTACTGTAATTTACCATGATGGGTAAGAGTGAACTCTAGAGCAGACAGCTGTAAGCGAGAGTCCTGGCTGTATGGCCTGTCAGCTGTGTGACCTTAAGCAAGTCACATAACCTTGACTTTTCTCATCTCTAATGGAGATAATAAAGGACTTTACCTCCTCTTCCTGTTATTATTTGGAGGATTAAATGAGATACTACATATAAAGCACAAAGCTTGGCATGGTAGTGTTCTGACAGTGTTGACTGATGTAATTACTGTTATTAATCATCCTCATCAGGATATATGCCTTATTAGAATTAAGGTTGATACAAAGGTGAAGGAGACAGATTCCTGCCTTCAAACTTCTTGCAATTGCTTAAGGATAATATTTATTCATTTAGCAAATACTTACTGGGTGCCTACTAAATGCTGAGCGCTATTTCAGGCATTGGGTACACCCTGTTCACTCTGCCCAGCGGGGACGAAAATAGGCAAATCTCTTGGTGCTTATAGTCTAGTGGCTACACATTCAGAGAAGTATATTCAGTGGAAGTTATGGTAAGTGGTGTATGAATCACACACACAAAATATTTTGTCAGATTAGGCTGCAGGAACCTTCACTTAGTAGGTCTTCAGAAGCCAGGGGAATTGAGCAATCAAAATCACAAGGAATGAAAGGGCCAGATAAAAATCGATCCTAAGAACAGCTGTAAAAAAGTCTGTAAAGTTGCTCTGTCCTCCTTGAAAGGTGAAAGCATCTCCATTTTATTCCAGTGACTTCAGCTAGGACAGGATATAGGTATAACTCACAGCAGTGCTGCCTGCTGAGTCAGAAAGCTCACCTAGCAGCTGAATCACTAGCGTGTTCCAACTTGCCAGTGTCATCATTGAACTCAAGATTGAATACACCCAGGTGCAGAATGACAGGAAATAGCATCCAGTGTCTTCTCACCCAGGACCAAATCAAGTCGATGCCTAAGCCTGATTTTTGGCACTAGCCAGTTCTCAGAATGCTGTCACTATGCCCAGGATTTATGAACATGGGCCAAACTCCTAATTGGAAGAAAACAAAGTGTGAGAGTGAGAGTTGGAAGTTGTTGGTCATAATTCTAAATCCATACCTGATGTGACATTTCCATAAATTATTTTAACCTTAATTTCCATTTCCTCAGTTATTGTGTTGTTGAATATTCACTATGCACTTCCCATCTCTTCAGGGCTGCCAACTAATCTATAAAGGACTCTGAAATCTTTAGGACAAAGTTACTCCATAGATGTCTATAATAAGATTTTTTTTTTATTCACACATACATAAATGGGTACACATACATATATACATACATATCTAATTTCTCTATTATAAATGTAATTTATGCTTGTTATAAAAAACTTGAAAAAATATAGAAAAGAATAAAGAAGTAATTGCCATTCTGTCATATAGATAAGCATGCTTAATGCCCTAAGTATTTCATTCCTGCCTTTTTTTCATGGATAGATAGACATCATTATGATAATGTTGTATATAATTTTTGATTCTGGATTTTTCACTTGACATTGTAGAATACGCATTTCTTCATGATATCAAAAACTCTTTTTTTAATTCTATTTATTTTATGTTATTTTTAATTTTACTTTAACTTCCAGAATACAAGTGCAGAACATGTAGATTTGTTACATAGGTATATATGTGCCATGGTGGTTTGCTGCACCTATCAACCCATCATCCAGGTTGTAAGCCTCACATGCATTAGCTATTTGTCCTAATCCTCTCCCTCCCCTCACCCCTACCCCCCCAACTTGCCCCGGTGTGTTTTGTTACCTCCCTGTGCCTATGTGTTCTCATTGTTCAGCTCCCACTTAATGAGGGAGAACACGCGATGTTTTGTTTTCTGTTCCTGTGTTAGTTTGCTGAGAATGATGGCTTCCAGCTTCATCCATGTCCCTACAAAGGACATGATCTCATTCCTTTTTATGGCTGCATAGTATTCCGTGGTGTATATGTGCCACATTTTCTTCATCCAGTCTATCACTGATGGGCATTTGGGTTGCTTCCGTGTCTTTACTATTGTAAATAGTGCTGCAATAAACATACGTGCAAAAACTCTTTATTTACCTCACTTCCACTGCCTGAAAATGCAGTAATTATTAAGCAATAAACAAGTATTGAGCTCAAAGCTGCACAAATTACCAAAAGCAGGTACCCCAGTAGGGTCTTCAATTTCATACATCCTAGCCATTGTAGGTATAACTGGCAGCCTATGTGTAAATCTTTTCTGTTCCAGGGCACTTGAAGGATAGGAGAAGAGAGGTGGAAGGTACCTGCACATGTAGTTTTTTTTTGGGGTTTTTTTTTTTTTTTTTTTTTTTGCTGGGGAGCATTGGCCGGATCTCAGCTCACTGCAAGCTCCGCCTCCCGGGTTTATGCCATTCTCCTGCCTCAGCCTCCCGAGTAGCTGGGACTATAAGCGCCCGCCACCTTGCCAGGCTAGTTTTTTTGTTTTTTTTTTGGAGGGACGGGGTTTCACCGTGTTAGCCAGGATGATCTCGATCTCTTGACCTCGTGATCCGCCCGTCTCAGCCTCCCAAAGTGCTGGGATTACAGGCTTGAGCTACCGCGCCTGGCCGACCTGTAGTTTAGATAGGATCTCCAGGTAATCTGACCCTACCTCCTCCACCCCAGGTTTGAGAATCAGTGGTCTAAATTCTGTGCTCTTTTTGACTGTTCTCCACTCAGTTACGGGAGAAGCAAGCATATGTTGAGAAAGTCGAGAAGTTGCAGCAGGCCCTGACCCAGCTGCAGTCTGCATGTGAGAAGCGAGAGCAGATGGAGCGGAGACTGCGGACTTGGCTGGAGAGAGAGCTGGACGCTCTGAGAACCCAGCAGGTAAGGAACTGGGCATAGACTGGTGAAAGAATTAGATATATTCACTCAGCAAATGTATGGAACATCTACCATGGACCAGATGCTGCACCTTGCTCCCAGGATTCAGTGGGAAACAGGAACTCCCTGTCCTCAGTGAACCCATACAACGACCAGGACAGAAGGCGAGCAGTCCACTTACTGGAGTGACAGATGTCCTCACAGAGAGAAAGTGGTCACCAGCTTGGGGCTAGGGAGAGGGGAATGCAGCATTAGATGACTTCAGAGAGGAGGACATTTGAGCTGGACATTGAAAGATGAGTTTGTTGGGTATTTGAGGGCAAGAACATCATAGGTAGAGGGAGAATATGGTAAAGGACAGGGCCATGAAACGACATGGCAGGTCCAGGGCAGCAGGGTGCAGGTAGCTAGGGAGAATGCCCAGTGCAGTGGCTGGTGAGGAGACTAAGGCTACTTGTGGAGGGCATTTGGTCAAGCTGAGAGACTGGGCTTTTTTCCTATAGTCAACAGAGTACCAACAACTGGGAGGTTTTTAAGCTGGAGAGAAATATGGTGCAAGAGATCGGGGAGAGAGCCCTCTGATGTCAGAGGACCATCCAGAGGGTGGATGTTAAAGTCACAGAGGCCAGCCTGAAGGTTGTCGGTGCAGCCTAGGGTGTAGTGACAGTGAGAACTCGTGGAGGAGTTGAAGGGAAGAGCCAATAAGAGGTGACATTAGTAGCACATGATGATCAGTGAGTTTTCAGAGGTAAAGGAGAGGAAGGGATGTAGGACCATCCCTAGAAAATAACATTGGCCATAAGCTCCTATTCCTGCTGTCTGTCCTTCTCTGTAACTCAGCTGTGAGTTAGCACAGAATGAAAAGCCCAGCCTGGAGTTCACCTGCACCACAGCAAGCAGGAAGGAGACTGGTCAAAGCTCCTGACCCCAGACAAGCCTGTCCACCATCACCCAGCATGATGAGCAGAGGCCTTTATGCAGCTGGTGAAGGGTGTGCTCTAAATTGGGATACCAGGGAAATGCAAGGCAGGGCCCCATGGAATTATCTACTGGATAGGGCATAGTGGTTGTGGTTAAAACACTTGAAAACACTTGAGCGCATGCACTCAGGCCAGCTCAGCCCTCTCACAGGGCAGGCCCGTACGGTTCCCTCTGGGTGTGTGCATTTGGCTGGAGAAGGAGGTGTTAGTGAGATTGCCCAGAAAACTAAGAAACCCACTTCGCCTCCCACTGTCTTAGCTTGGTGGATAGCTCATAAGAAAAGGCGGATCTGTCTGTGGACTTCTAATACTGATAAACTGTGCCGCATACTTTGGCACAGAGTTACACCCTTCAGCTGTTCTCTGTTGCTCAGTTGCTGAGATCTTCGCTTCCCCAGCTGAGGACAGGGGTTCTCCCTGGTTCCAGGTACAGCACTGGCCCACAGTAGACACTGATGAATCTTTCTTTGGCTGACCAAATGGGCACATCTTGGTTCTTAGAGCACAAAAAGAATGTTCCTTCCCGGTTAATATGCTGTCCACACCTACAGTTAGATTACTTCTCCTTGGCTCTTCTGCGTGCTGTGAAACCAGACTTACCTCCGTTATCCTTGTTGTTCATCAAGAAGAAACATAATGTTAGAATTATTTGAAAAGTATCTTAATTGCCACAGAGGATAGTTGGCTGTATGCACACTGAGACCCATGCACGCTCACCCACACGGTTTCCTCAGGCAGGCAAAAACAACATTCCTGCTGTGCATGAAGGCTGCTGACAGGCTGAGGAGCACCAGTGGGGGACAGAAATTTCAGAATTGAGGCTCTCCTGGGAAATTACTCTGCTTTCATTTTGAATGTGTGTTCGGGAGCTGATGGCAGACCCCCAGCTGTGTATGGCTGACATGAGACCAAAGAGGAGGAGACAGTCTCTAAACAGAACTGTGATGCTCGGCATCTCTTTAAAAATAACATTACAGTTTGTTGTTGTTGTTGGTGTTGTTTTTTAATGAGAGCATTAATCTGCCTCCTATGATATGAAATATATTCAGGGATTATTTCCCTGTTGCTCTTGATACTCATTAAAAAGATAAGTAGAGGTTGAGTATCCCTAATCTGAATTGCTTGGGACCTGAAGTGTTTTGGGTTTTGTATTTTCAGGTTCGGGATGCTCAGCCTTCTTATTTTTTTTCCTGTAATACTTCTTTATTTTCTGATTTTCACAGTAAGCATACATGATCTTATAACCGAAAAAAGGTTAAAACGTTATTACAAAAAAATCAACTGGAAACATCTTGAGGTTTTTACTAGTTCCATGTGGCAGATACTGTAAAAAGGGCAAAGTGTGTCTAAACTCATTTTTGGGGACTGTGGGCTGGTCTGGGGGGCAGCTCTGCTGGCCTCACCAGGGATGACTCGGAGTCTACTTGAGAACATGGGGTCATGTGAGGAACTCAGCCTGTCCGGGAAAGGGAATCCAGGGCCTCTCTGATCCCCTCCTCCTCATTCACCCTCACGCAACTCATGAACGTGCCTGCCAGTTCTTGGGCAGCAGCCTCAGGCAGCCTCGAGAAAGACTTCCGCCATCCACGCCACACCCTGTTCCTTCATCCCTGTGTCCAAGGCAGTTATCTGACAGCTTTAGAAAGCATGCTGGGGTCCCACTGTCACAAAGCTCCTGGTCATCTCCACCCTCAACAGAACAATAGACCAACCGCATGGACTCACCACTTCCCATTGGGCATGATTCTGAAGAGACTTTTGAGAGTGCGGCTTAGAGTTCTTGTTGATTCAACAGCCCAGACAAGGGCTCTGCCCTTTGACTTATGCCGGGACACAGCTGAACTCGTCTACTTGGCCCCGTCTAACAACACAGAGCCCTCGAGTCAGCTCCAATTATTTCTTCTGGACCTTTCCAGAAGGGCTGGTACACTGAGGATGAGCAGAGAGGCATGGAATCGTGTGTTGATTCCGAGCATGGGCCCCAGGGTTAAACCGGCCACAGTTGAATCCTGCCTCCCACCAGAAAAGTAGCCTAGAGTAAGTCATCTTTCTGAACCTCAACTTCTTTATCTATAAAGTGAGGCAAATAAATTATACTTACCTCACACTTGTAACTACAAATAAAATCTGAACAAAGTGCTTATTGGAATGCCTTGCACTTAGCAATTGATTAAAAGCAAATCACTCTCACTGCTGTTTTTTCATTGCCATCAGTACCTTCAGCGTCATTTGAAGTTTTAGGGCATTCGTTGGTACCCTCTCCCAAATTCCGCCATTACCCCAGATTTTCCAGCCTCATTGAGAACAAGGTCAACAGAAGTGTGGCTTACTGGAGGGGGATGGAGAGAGAAAGATAGGTTGGGACAATAGGACTAGCAGAAAGAAAAGCTCTTAATCAACAGTTCCTGTTTTATAAGCAGTTGCCCCTCTACCATGGGAGGTCAAATAGTGCTTCAACATCATTAGAAACTGGGAGGGAAGTGAAAGAGAAAAAAGATAAGAGAGAGAGGGGAATTTACATTTTTAAGAACTCACAATTTTATCTCTTTTACAAAGAGCTCAAATTAATTTTCACATCTTACTTCCACAGTAGTCCTATGAGAAAGAAGAGAGAAGGTTCTTGAAGAATGTTCTTTAAAAGGGAAATGAGGCACAGGGAAGTTAAAGGGACCAGCCCAAGGTCATGTAGCTAACGAGGACATTCTTCCCACATGAACACATTGAGGGCGAAGACTTAATCTGTAGTGTTCACTGTTGCATCCCTGGCGCATGGTACATGCTCAGTCAATACTTGCCGTCTAGCTGACTGAATGGGCGGCAGAAGCTGGCCCACCTGACCATCAATCTGTTTTTCTCGGTAGCACATTTACCCATTAGACCATGCTAGCTCTGTACCCTTGAATGTTGACATTCATGCATTTATGTAAATAACTCTTAATGACATGAATTAGGGGGGGCTATGAAGAGTTGTCATGATCTCATGTGAGGTTAAGAGGATTCTGCAAAAATAAGCCAGCTGAGATGGTAACAGAAGGGATTTAGATAGAAACTGACAAGCATAGATGGCAGCTTAGTGAGGCCATGGGAGATTTTTCTTGGAAAGTTTCTAAAAATAAGGGAGTGTCTCATCTCGCTGGACTGGTTCATTTGTTCTCCTGCCTGAGGCTAGGTGCCTAGCCAGATGGAGTCAGTGCCCTTCCTGCACAGGTCAGGTGAGGATAGGTGTGCCCTTCTGCTGTGTTCCTACTTAAAATGTTGGTCACTGGCAAGATACCACTTCCTAGAGTAATTTATATTTGTAGCTTTAAAAAAAATCGAATAAAAACAAAATTTGGTTTACAAAAAATCCATAGACCCATTTCTTTTTTCCTCTCTGATACGATTAGATTCCATCAGTACAGCTTGGCTGCCCAGCTGTTGCTCTGGGTAATTCCCCAGTCGTTTTCTTAATCTAGGGGATTATGTGGTTCTGGGTAAAGCATTCACATGCCTCTCATCTTGCACCCAGCTCTGCGTTTAAAATTTGCAATCACTGGAAAACATGAGGGGAATGTGTACCCCAGGATATAGACTAGCTGGGATGAAATCATTCTCCCTGGAGTACTAGGGAGCCTGGTCCACACTCTGACTGGGCCCCTAAC
The DNA here is from genome assembly GCF_008728515.1 of Papio anubis. Taxonomy (NCBI): domain Eukaryota; kingdom Metazoa; phylum Chordata; class Mammalia; order Primates; family Cercopithecidae; genus Papio; species Papio anubis. The sequence goes on along the minus strand of NC_044987.1, from coordinate 39,584,835 downwards.
CCTGAGACCCCGAGATGACCTCTCTCTGCTGCTGCTCTGAAGGCAGAACTTTCTCAGAACGCCAACTTCTTCTGTGTCATGCTCTTTAGAGGAAATAGCGTACCTAATTAAAGGAAAAAGATTCTGAAGTATGAACATCCTCAGTTTGTAAGCAATCCAGAAAATGGCTTTATTTTCTCTTATTGACACAGATGAAAAGACTGAAAAATGAGCTTGCCTTATGCTAGAGGTCTTCTGCTTTCATGTGCATTATCTAGTTTGATTCTCATTCTCAGGCCTCTGAGTGGGGCAGGTATGAATACCTCCTTTCCCAGCATTGCAGTTAGGCAGCATGCAAGTTAGGGCATCTCCCACTTCCTTTGCCTTCCATTTCCCCCGCCAGCCTCAGGGGAAACAAACAGCTGGAATCACTTTGTGGAATTCTGGAGAAAGTACCCTAGACCAGGAGGCCAAGACTTAATTCCTATTCTTGCTTTTGGTGTAATTAACTGCATGCCATTTGACAAGCCACTTCTTGTCATGCAAAGGCCTTGACCTGCAGAGATAGACCCAGGTTTGAATCCTGACCCTACTACTGATTAGCTGAGGGACATTGCATCATTAATGTAATCCCTCAGAAACTTCATTTCTCAGTTGTAAAACTGGGATAATATTGTCTGTTTTGCAGAGCACCATGAGAATTAACTACAATAGAGGAATTTGGAGGTGAAGTAGCATGGTGTGTGAATTGCTGCAGGATCTGGGGAACTTCATCTGTTCTGTATGGGCAGTTATGTAGACAGCATTGATGTGGTTTTGAGCATCAAGATGTTTTTCTCTACTCCTTCAGAAACATGGAAATGGCCAGCCAGCCAATGTGCCGGAATACAATGCCCCAGCCCTCCTAGAACTTGTGCGGGAGAAGGAGGAACGGATCCTGGCCCTAGAGGCCGACATGACGAAGTGGGAGCAGAAGTACCTGGAGGAGAGCACCATCCGACACTTTGCTATGAATGCCGCGGCCACCGCAGCAGCTGAGAGGTAAGACCAGTGGAACTCTGGTGGTAGTAAAACCAATCAAAGCAAAACAAACGGGCTATCCAGAGAGGCCCAAGACCCATTCTAGGGAGTGAGGTCAGCTAAAAATTATTTTTAAGTGGTTATAGTGCTAGTTGGAGAGCAAAGTGGTATAACATTTCTAGAGGGTAATTTGGCAATATATATTTTCCCTTTAGTCCACAATTCTAGTTCTAGACATTTATCTTTAAAATATCATATAAGTGCCTAAAGATGAATGTCTAAAGAGTTAATCTCAGTGTTGTTGAAAATATCAATACATTTAACACAGCCTAGATTTCAACAAGAGGAGGTTCATTTAATAATTTAAAGTACATCACACAGTGGAATACTGTGCAATCACCAAGAATGATGTTGTGAAAGTATATTTAAGGCACTTTTTAATGCTGGATTTATATCATGGGCCAAACTAGAAGAATAGATAATCCTCATAGCAGCCCTGAGAGCAGGTATATTATTATCATCTTTATTTTACAAGCAAAGAAAATGAGGCTTAGAGAGGTACAGTGGTTGACTCCTAATCACACTGGTAGTGGGTGGTGGGCCGTGTGTCAAATGGAGATCTGCCTGGCTTGAAAACTGATTTCATTTAGTTTGAAATTCTTTTCTGCTACTGTCAGTTTTTACCTCAGTTGCCTTACTTCTTTTTGTAGGTGCACAACTTATTCTGTCCTTATAAACTAGCTCAAAGTGTGCAGTAATTCACAAAAAAAGCTCCTAAATGTTCTGTTAAAACATACTGTTGTCAGAGTGAGCAAGGCACTCTTCGCCTTTGGCCACTGGATCTCAGCTGCATGCATAGTCGCTGCACACACGTGGGTGGCTGTGCAGGGGACCAATCCAGCCCCTCACTGCCTCCCAGCCAGTTTGCTTTCTGCCCATAAGTTATATTGGGCATTAAACTTAAAGTTGTTTGGAATTCATCAAAATTTAGGGTCATTTATGTGGAAAGGATCCTCAAATTTCAAAGGAGCATCCAGAAAATGGGACTTCTTAATAAATAAGGGCTATGGTGCTATTTGGATGACAGGACATGAACCGAGAAAGGAGTAAAAGCCACATTGCCTTGGGATGGATTACTATATTTTTAATGACTACGAGAAGCCCTGTTGGGGTGGAGAGGGGATACTCTTGAAGTTATTCACTGGCTGTCAGGCTCATTACTGAAGTAGGGGAGAATCCCCAGTAGTGTGCTCAGATGTTAGCTCCAGGAATTGGAGAAAGCAGTGCCACCATTCAGGCGTTAGTGTCTGCAGTGGGCGCCGCAGCACACTTGCACCGAGAAAGACCTACAGACCCATGTGGAAAATGCCCGTTTGGGAATCATTTTTCTGTGCTTCCACGTTGTTTATGTGTGTCTACACTTTGACGGGAAGCAACCCGCAGTATCTATGAGAGTGAGACTTTGGGAGCAGGTATAGACACTTGAGACGGTGCGGTGAAGCTCGGGGTACTGGGTTGAGAGCTGGAGGGAAGTTGCAGCCTCCAGTTCAGCCCTTGCAGTATATGGATGGGCACAGGGAAGCCTTTTGAAACATCGGCTGATTTTTACATAATTGAAATGTTTTTTTTTTTTTTTCAGCTTTTTGTTTTCTAAGCTAATAACTAAATTTCCTCTCTCATTCCGAGGAAGAGAACAGGTCATCACAAAGTCACAAAGGGACCTGGCCTTCTTAGACATGTGTGGTCTAGTGCACTGCTATGCGCAGTTGCCCTGGGAGTTTCCTTCCTCCCTGTGATTGTAATGGAGAGAACGCTGCACAGGGAGGCAGGACACCTGCGCTCAGGGCTTCTCCCTCCCTTCCTGACTGTGCGTGTGTGATCCAGGACAAGCCCTTCTGAGTGTCACTTACATCACATGTGAAATATCAATGATGAGAGCAGGCAACCTGACCACATTGCTCTGGCTGAGAACACTAAAGCCCCAGTAGCAGTGTCAATGTGTGACCTTGGAGAAATGACACAGGGGCTTCCACGTGTCATTGTTGTTTCATCTGTGGGTTTATTGCGTTAGATGTCTGTTTGGGATCCTGGGCCCTGAGAGTATGAATGGGACTAGAAAGTAAAAATCAGGAGTAGGATAATGAATGGGTCCAAAGCATAAACCCTGTAGTGGGCAGAGGAGGGAGGGTGGGGGGCGAGTAGAAACCACAGACCCAATCACAATTACCCGCTCACAGGATTCTAGGCCCAGCCTTATTCTTATCCTTTGTGCAAGGGGAAATTACTCTTACCCCAGAGAGCAGGAGTTCTGTGGGATTTACCCAGTCCCACCGTTCCCCTTCTCTGCCTTATTTGAAGTCTTGGATGGGTAGAGGGAGCCCCTTTCCATCCCCATCACCCCGCCTTCTTTGCTGTTACACATATTTATTAAGCATCTAATAATTCTGTGAGCAACTACCCTCCCATTTCAGACTGCCCCTTCTGGGTGGGGGAACAGGTTCAGAGAACCTCAGATAGTTAGCCCCAATCTTAATGTTCTTTTCAAAGAAAACCTCTGTCATTTCAGCGTTGCTTTTTTCCTTTCAGTAAGAGAAAAAAGGAAAATGAAGCGTTTTTGAGAAAAGTACACATTTTGAGCTCTTATTGACTAGGTGCAGGTGCTAAATGGCCACAGACAAATTGGTAAAAATGACTATTTCCAGCCATTAGTTTTGTGACTTTTCAACTACGGATGCATACTTTATATTTATAAGCAATGATTTTTAAACAAAGAAAATAACTTATGTACACCAACTGGTTTTCCCATCTTTACGCCTCTTGATGCTGTTGGTCAGAATTTTTAGAGAGTCAGCTTATCTTGTATGTGTGCAGAAGGTTTTGAAAATTTTTTAAAATTTCAAAGCAATGTAATATTTCTTTCAGAGTTTTATATGTTTACTGTCTAAGTTGTTTTTATCTAATTGTGTTTGCTATCCTTACTTGGCAATGTAAACATGAATTTTTAGATTCGTTTCCAGCTCCATGTAGAGTCTCCAAAAGTAAATTTGTTGAAAATGTTTCTAGCCACTAATTTCTATATTGATGATTTTGTGCACCATAGTGTGAATTTATAATTTTACAAATATGTTTAAAGCATTTTGTTTGCTTTCTACATCACTTGGCCTTTAGTGTATTTTCAATGACACTTTGCACTTTTCTGAGCCACATTCTCACATATGCCCTCTGGTTTGTTTTTATCTTTACTCATCTTTGCTGAGACCTTATTCTTAAAGACATACGAAACTTGCAGGAGTATAGAGTGATGGTTGGGGCATGGACTTTGGAGTCATAAATACCTGAGTTAGAATCAATTTTCACTATTCACTAACTGAGTATTCTTGGCAATGTCACCTAACCCTGGTTTCTTCATCTAGAAATTGAGGATAATAATACCTCGTGCACAAGTTGGGAGAACTAAATGAGAGACCATGTGTACCATGCCCTACCCAGTCCCTGTGTGAAGCTGATAGCTGTCATTAAAGGGGCCTCAATTTTTCTGTTTTGGGCTATTCTGTAAAAAAAAAAAAGCTTTAAAGTTTTCAGGCCGGTCACGGTGGCTCACATCTGTAATCCTAGCACTCTGGTAAGCCAAGGCAGTTGAATCACCTGAGGTCAGGAGTTCGAGACCAGCCTGACCAACATGGTGAAACCCCGTGTCTACTAAAAATACAAAATTAGCCAGATGTGGTGATGCATGTCTGTAATCCCAGCTACTTGGATGACTGAGACAGGAGAATCGCTTGAACTCAGGAGGCGGAGGTTGCAGTGAGCTGAGATCGTGCCACTGCACTCTAGTCTGGGCAACAAGAATAAAACTCCACCTCAAAAAAAAAAAAAAAAAAGTTTTTCAGTATGATTGTACATTGGAACATGAAGTTAAAAAGATGTGAAATACTTGGCTACATTATGTCTTACTAATTAGGTACTCATGTAGTCAGAGCCATTATTGTGCCTTTCATCTTGAGATATATCACTTAGATGATGCAGTGATCTTATTTTTACTAATCATTGTTAGTTAGCAGCAATTGTCAAAACCAGTGGCAGGAATAGTTATCAGTGACTGGTTGTTTATAGTCAGACAGATGCTTGCAGTGAAACTGCTTCTTAATTTACTTGTGTCTGCCCTTGCCCTCAGTGCACCCACCTCACCTGAACTTGTCAAGGACAGTGTCTGCCTTCATCTTTCTGCCCTGGGCCCTGGGATGCCTATTACCTTGTCCTGACCTGCATCCCAGGCAGGGCCCATAAAACAAGAAGTGAGACAGAATACAACATGAACGGAGACTTCAGCTTGGAGCCTCACTCGCTGAGAGGACCAGTCTCAGTTTTAAGTATTTACTGAGCCCCCGTTTTACTGTAAAATACTGAAGTAGGCATTCTATGCTATATGGGCGATAAACAGAAATAAAACCTAAACTCTGATGGGAAAGGTGAGGCATAGGACAAGCATGAAAAAGTACAACCATGGAAATACCAACAAATATCATCATCATCATCATCATCATAGTGTCCATATGTTAGTAGATTAAATCTCTAGGTGCCCGTTTTACATATTCATAACGTGCCATGTAGTTAAATACATAATGTAGTCACAGGGCAGAGGGGACTTGATTTTTGAATTTTTTTTGTTTTCCTTAGATACTGCTTAATTCTATCTAGTTTAGGAAGAGAATTGGACAGAATTCAGGAGAGGAAAAGTGGGTGAAGGAATTTGTGGCGTTTTAGCACAGCACCCTGTGGTCACCTCTCCACAAGCATTTACACCTTTCTCTGTATGGGCATCAGATGAGATTGATAACTGAGCTGGGGAAGTTGAGAGGGAAGGCCTCCATGGGCCCGTGGGAGATGCAGAGCTGATCTCTGTTCCAGCATGAACACCAGCCCCTCCATTCTGTGTCTGTTTGCATTGAGACAAAGCAAGAAGGTTTCCCGTGATCAAACGCATATCCTTGTGTTGCCAGGGACACCACGATCATCAACCACTCACGGAATGGCAGCTACGGAGAGAGCTCTCTGGAGGCCCACATCTGGCAAGAGGAGGAGGAGGTGGTGCAGGCCAACAGAAGGTGTCAGGACATGGAATACACGTAAGGGACGGCTATGTGTGGCACGTGGGACCTGCCAGCCCATGTTTGCATTCACACTCCAGACCTTCCAGAACAGATTGCTTCTCTGTCATGTTCCGAAAGGCTGTGAACATGAGGCCTCCAAAAACTCTCCTCCCCCATGCTGTGCCATGGAGAGAAGGAAAAGGTTCCAACCTAAGCACGTGGTTCCACTCAGCAATGGGTCTGGTGCCAGAGTTGTCTGGGGGAAATTGCATGTCACCTGCAGGTTTTAAGATGCAGGCTGAGTCTAGTGACAGAAGAATTTAGATGTCTGTGTTATTTCTTGGTGTCTGTGACATTATGAGCTGAAAAGGGGAAACATTATATTCCAAAGGTTCAGAGTTTTTGAGCCAGAATTTATATATTCCAGTCCAAAATAAAGAACATATTTAGCTAATGCACTCTTCTGATGGGCTATACAAAATTTCCAGCAGACTTTTTGACATAATAAAATTAGCCTGTCCCACTTCACTACCTGAGGGCTTGTGGAACCCTGGGAGCCCTAGGCCTCTTATTTTGCAGATGTGAAAATAGGGCTGAGTAGTGGAGCCATTGATAGACAGGCTCAGTGAGTTACTATCAAAGTTGTGAAAATAACTCAGCATTCTTCCAGAAAAATCGTCTTCTACCAGAGGACCTGTTCATCTTGGTTCTTTTTTCTTAGAAAATAGAGAAATTGACTTTAGTTGAAAGCTCACCCTGTTTGAGGCTTTAGAGTTTTTATGCTTCCCTATCCCCTACCTACCCCCAGCCCCCGCCGCCAATGCTAGACCCTCTAAATATGGTCCCCAGCCCACTTCGGTCCAGGAATGTGGCCAGTCATTCTAACCGTACCTCCCTGAAGTCCCAGTCTCCCAAGGTGCCAGAGAAGGGTGTACTCTTTTGACCTATGACCAAAGACCTGTCTTAACAATTTGGAGATTATCAACATTTGAAGACTCGTACTGTGCTTCATCCTCTATCCCTAAATTACAATTAAAGTCCTTGGGACAGCCTGAGATAAATGTTTCAAGTTTTTCTAGCCAAGTGGCTTTTTATGAAGACTGTTTTGTTTTGTTTTACAGCATTAAAAATCTCCATGCCAAAATCATAGAGAAAGATGCTATGATTAAGGTCCTGCAGCAGCGATCTCGTAAAGATGCTGGGAAGACAGACTCCTCCAGCCTACGTCCTGCCCGCTCCGTTCCATCCATAGCAGCAGCTACTGGGACACACTCTCGCCAGACCTCTCTTACCAGCAGCCAGCTGGCCGAGGAAAAGAAGGAAGAGAAGACCTGGAAGGGGAGCATAGGTGGGCCCCACACCTCTGTCAGGCCATGATTGGAAAAGCAAGATCAGACAGCTTCTCTGCCACTCATGGGACCTGGAAATGTCCCTGAATAGTTCCTGGTCTCAGTTTACTCATCTGTGAAGTGGGGAGGGAAATCAATCATACTTCAGTTATAGAAATGCAGTGAGATATGTGGAAGCACCGTGTACATTCTAAAGACTGCACCACTGGAGTAGCTCTTAGCCGTGGGTTGACTCAGATCATAATTATCTATTATTGTTATAAGTTGAGGTGACCCTTGTAACACAAAAGGCTGTCATGGAAAAGCCTAGAGACATCACACCTCTGAACTTGGCTGTGCTCTAGACCAGTTGTATGACGGCTCCACCTCTGCTTCCATGTCTAGAAAGGGAGGACAGTGTCTGCCTGCTTTACCCCATGGGGCGTGGGAGGGAAGAATGGGATAATGGGGAGAGGACATTGGAAGAAGTGCTCTCTCGCATAAGGTGGGGGTGATAAGTTTTTGCTGTATTGTTGCATGGGCAGAATTTTGAGGAACACTCTCTAAGTGTGGTCTTAGCCAGGAGTAGGTTTCCTGGGGGCAGGTGGGCTTGTTGGCTGGCTGGGTTAGCCAAGCTGGAGGGGAAGCAGGCAGCGTGCCCACACACAGGTCCTCCACACCCTTTCCCTGCACTCTGGCCTCTCCAGGGGTCTGGCCCTTCTTTGATGCATTTCCCCACATCAGATCATGTTTTTGTTTCTCTGTGCAGCTGAGAGCCAGTTGTCCTCAGCACAGGACCCCAGAGGAGACGGGCTGCTCTGGGCCAGAGGGGATAAGAGCTTCCATATGAACCCGACAGAGTTGGGGGGATCAAAGGCTCCCAGCCAGAATCTCTGTTTGAAGTTCCTCCACTGGTAGCTTCAGCAGCCCCTGCCCCCAAAGGAAATACACTTCAAAGAAGACATGTGTGTACGGCAGCTGAGATCATCAAAGACTGTCCCAAGGACATTTAGCTCCCAGCCCAGCAAGAGAGCCGGGAGGCAGTGCTGAGACAGGCCTGGTCAAGGAGTTTGAAAATGTGCTCAGCTCTGGTAGAAACCTCCCTGGGAGTCCCCTGTTTGTGACATGCAGCCAGGCAGGCATCTCTGGTGTCTGTGCCTGTATTCCCTAGGACCTGGCATGTGTAAACCAGGCCTGGGAGCCGGAGGACTTGTCTGAAGGAAGAGCTGCTGTGTTTCCTGCATTGATAGTCCTCCTCGTTGTTGTCATTGGTGTCCACGTGTCACAAACACAGGGAGGGACTCTCCTAGGGGCTGAGGCAGGTTCATAGGTGACTGTGCAGTTCCCCACATGTTGTCACCATTGCTTGCGTGATGGGCTCTGGAAGGAGGTGGAGGTGACAGCATATACCTTCCCAATTGCCCAGGGGCTCCCAGGAGCTATGGCTGGCTAGTGACTTACTCAGCCTGTCACTCCCTACGAGGACAACCTGCAGACTCTGGAGTTTCCACAGGCTGGGCGATGAAGTGGAAAGAACATAGGTTGAACTCCAAGTCAGGCACAGCTGGGTTTGAGTCCCATTTCTGCTGCTGCTTAGCTGTGAGATGTTAGTTTTTCTGAGCTTCCATTTCCTTCTCTGTAAGACAGGATAAGGCCTGCCTCGCAGGAAGGACGTGCAGTATGAAGTGAGGTGATGTGGAAGCACAGGTGAAGGCCTTTGCTGCTCAGCATGGTCTGTGGGCCAGCGGCACCGTCACCATCGGGGAGCTTCTTAGAAATACAGAATCCCAGGCCCTGCCTGCTGGATCCGGTCTTGATTTTAACGATATAGCCAAGTCATTGGTATGCACATTGCATTTTGAAAAGCACTGCTCTCGACAAACTGAACTGCCCTGAGTTCTGAATGGGCACCTTAAAACAGCCCTGGCGAGGAGACTTGATGAATTGCTGGCTATCTAACCAGATAAGAGGACAAATACTTGATTGTGCTTACCACATTTTCTATAGGCTAGTGTTCTAGGGTGCTGGCACTTTCCTTCTGGTGTGCTGTATTTAAAAATAAAAAGTTATCCTCCCGCCCAGCTTTCCAGGAAGGCTCTGAGGAAAATGGACACCTGTGCACACCACGCCTCCCATTTCCATAGCCAGCGTCTCCTCTTCCCCACCCCAGCCTCACTCCTCTTGGGGAAGGGGGTAAGGAGAGGGCTAAGTGGCCTTTCCTAGGAGGCTGGCTGGCTGGCTTTCTGCTTCTGGGGGGCTACAGTTCCACTGCAGAAATGTGCAGGTAGCATGTTTATCTTTGAACCCAAGCCTGTAGGGGAGCATCCATCCATTACGAGGAGTAGGGTGGAATTGTGAACTATTCAGAAGAGCAGCAAGCCAATGGGAACATGTCTAGGACCGGGGAAGCCTTGTAGCTTTTCTTAAGCACACTGCCATGCTTCAGGCCAGCCCTTCTGGGCCACGTTGGGGACAGCAAGCATGGTCTCTACAAAGCCTTGCAGGAACCTCCCTATCCCTCCTGCTGGCAATTAGGCACTTCTCTGTTCGTCCATACCACCCTGTGAGTAATTGTATCCTACAGTTTATATATTAAATTATGATCAGTTTACTTGACAACTACTTCTCCACTCCAAAAAAAAAAAAAAAAAAAAAAAACCTACAATTTTTTAGGAAGGGGACTAGGTCTTTCATTTTTTATTCTCTCAGTGTTTGGTATTTTATCAGGCTTGTAGTAAGTGTTTATTAAATGCTTGGGGAATGAATCAATGAATGAATGAATGAAGCAGTCATCAGTCAACAAGGAACAGACCTCCAAGACTAGATTTAAAAAAAAGGAAAAAAAAGAATGTCGTTGAAAAATCTGTTCTCTGCCCTCAGGATTGCTGCTGGGGAAGGAGCACCATGAACACGCCTCTGCCCCACTGCTGCCACCCCCACCCAGCTCAGCACTGTCCTCCACAGCCTCCACGACGGCAGCCAGCAGTGCCCACGCCAAGACGGGCAGCAAGGACAGCAGCACACAGACCGACAAGAGTGCCGAGCTCTTCTGGCCCAGCATGGCCTCCCTCCCCAGCCGCGGCCGGCTGAGCACGACCCCTGCTCACAGCCCTGTCCTGAAACACCCAGCGGCCAAAGGGACCGCAGAGAAACTAGGTATGTGGGCTACCCCACCTTGATGCCCCTGAAAACTGTGGAACTGTCTGGCCTAAGAGAATCTTTTGTTGAGCTAGAGAGGAAGCAGGAGCACCCATTAGCTCTTACTCTGTGGGGATGTTTATGAGTGTGGCTATCCTAATGCACTTAGGATATATATGTGTGCCCTTTCTTATTATGGGAATAAATATGCATATAGACACGTCTAGTTTATTACTATTTGAAATGAGTGCAGAGCTCGAGACTGCCCTGGCAGTGCATGCTTTTTAACTAACCCTTCCCCGGAAGGAGTGACAGCAGACCCTCTGAGGGACTGAATGCCCTCTAGTATGTTTGGGAGCCAGAATTAGGTACCAGGTACATCAAAGGCACAAGTTCACTGTTGCCTTCAGGGCTCTGACTTGCCAGGGATTCTGGCCTCAGTGGAGGACATCGTGATGGAAGGAGAAGGTAGATTGACCTGCGGAGTCGGTTAACTTGTGACACAGCAGTTGGGCCAGGACTAACGAGCTGCTTAAAATATCTAAGGGAAGACAGCTTGGGAGAGGTGAGCTTTGCAGTGAGTCCCGAAGTGTCCTGGGTAAGAATAAACCTGGCCTTGTGCTAATCATGGTCATGGGGACCTCCCTTTTCAGGAATTCTTTTGAGGAGGCGCAGCCTCTGTGGGGCCTAAGTTAACTGTTTCCTCCAAGAGGGTTGTTTATTTTCACTTTTCAGAGTAGACAAGTAAATACAATGTTGTCACTTTTTAAAGATGTAATTCTTTTCCGAGTAAGCCAGAGAACATGTAAAAAGTGCCTGGCTCAGAATATGCACCTGATAGTTTTGAGTAGAGGGTGTGAGGGGCCCCTGTACAGAGTCCCACTATCATCCTCACCCTCTGAATCCTTTGCCATCACCATCCTGGTTTGTATTTGTGTCTGAATCCTGGCCCACTCATTCTGTGTGTTCCCGCTGTGGGCTGGATCATCTCACATGCACTGTGGTGGGAATCCTGGGTGTGCAGTGGTATTGGACGTGGGTCCATTTTAGAGAGCCTGGAAAGCCTGTGCCCCCCCTGAGGAATGGGCAGCTGATGTCTCCCCTCTATTTGGCAGAGAACTCTCCTGGCCATGGGAAGTCGCCTGACCACAGAGGCCGGGTCAGCAGCTTGCTGCACAAGCCTGAGTTCCCCGACGGAGAGATGATGGAAGTCCTCATCTAACTGCCATCCCTGTGGAATTTCAGAACGGAGCATTGACAAACAAGGAAAGTGGCAAAGAAAGAAGAAAGACCTAGAAGGTTGTAGTGGGAAATCAGGAATGATTTGAACTGATAAAGATTTCAGACTCATAAGAACACATTTTATAAATGTTAAACACAAAAACAGGAGACCTACATGACTGAAGATAGAAGAGAATGCGATGGATTTTATTACACATAGTGGAAGGGAGAAGAGGCGTGTAGGTTTGCAAACAAAGTTAAGAAATAGGAAATTGAATTTTTCGTTGTACAGAAAATGTATCTCTTGGGGAGGGCTTGTGTATCCCCATTCTCTGATTATAAACAGATAAACCCAAATGTGGATCCTCCTTGGAATACCCCCATTCTCCTTGCCTCTTAGCATGTTTGGTTTAAGAAGAGCCTCCAAGAAATCTTGAGAGCCTGTCTTGGCATAATGCAGTGTGACTTGTGCCAACCATGGGATGTCCCGTGTGTGTGAGTGTGGCAGTGAGAAGAAGCATGGAGGGCGAGGGGGATATGAAAGCTGGTCTTCACCTAATTACCTGTTTGGTTTGGATTTCCAAGAGATGATTGGGCTTCTTAGCTTTTCTGAATTCTGCAGTATTTTCTAAGCAGGATGGATTATGATCTCAGTCCTCATCCATCCTAACTTCTGAGTTCATCTCTGTCTCTGCTTTACGGTCTTTAATTTTTTGTTGTTCCTTCATTTGTTTTTGTTTTTAATAAGACATAGCAGAATTCCTTAGGTATGGGATTTATGAGAGCAGTACCTGAACTGTCATCATTCCTGCTTGTTTGATAGTGACCAGTAGGACAAAGCCATGTGCCGCTTCCTGGCTGCTTCACCTTTGCATAGCTGGGTTGCAGCTGTGAACCTCATTCTGACTGTGAACTAAGCAAGCTTTGAGGAGGCAGGAGATTCCATGGGTCCCTGTGACATCTTGCATTAAGATCGTGGCACTTGCTTTTTTGTCTCTCACATCGGCTCTCTTGCAAGGAGCTTGACATTTCCAAACTCCATTGCTCTGTTGGGGAAGACTTAGGACAGCACTCCAGGAAACAGATGACAATTTACAGACAGTTGTCTCAGTGGTTTCCAGAATCCCACCAGCTCCCATGTACCTTCTTGTATTGAGGCTCATGAGCGTATTCACACTCTTTCCACCCCTGCACACGCCTCTGCTTGCTCTCGATCAGCACCCAGACCTCCATGGCATTAGCTTGCCTCTGTTGTGAACTTCTTTTGTAACCTACCAGGCCAGTGTATATACAGTGTTGTCAGGTTTTTCAGGATTTCAGTTTTGAGGCAGTTTATTCAAAGTGAGACAGAAGTGCCATGGAAAAGAGGCAGGCGTGTGTTAGGTGGCAGGTCCCTTAGACCTCTGCTGTGACATTGCATATTCAACTCTTCTGACACTGGCTTCCTTTACAAATCTAGGAGATGCTGGATTAGAAAAGAGGAGAAGCTCATCAGGCCATCAGAGAGATGCTCCTGCAGGGTCCTGATGTTTGTGTCCCTCCAGGTCAGCTGGATTGGTGTTTTCCCAGTTCCCTTTCCTCATGCTTGCTTAGAGGAAGAAAGAAAGGGGAGTACCTTTTCCAAGTACCTTCTAAATGAAACACTCAAGACAGTGCTACTCAGGAAACATTGCTCGGGTAGCTTATTTTAGGACTGGTCTTGGGTGTGTAACCCTGGTGAAGTTATAGCCTCCCCAAATTGAGGTGATAGAAGGAAGACAAGAGGTGTAGGCTGGAGAGGGGAGGGAAGAAATCAGTGGCTTTGGCCAGCCTCTGTGCCACCCAGTATGACAGAGGAGTGGGAACTGGCCCTCTGGAGCTCTGCTTTGCCATAGGCACTGCACATTGTGCCACTTGCTCATCACCTCCTCTAGTCTCTCACTGAGCATCGGAGTACATGTTGTGCAGATGGGAAAACTGAGGAGCTCTGAGAGGCTGAGCATTGAGCTTGCCCCATGTCCTAGGGTGTGGGAAGAGGGCACAGGAGGCCTCATCCATTGGGGAAAGGATTGAGGATGGACATGGGTGGGGAGAGGGCATAGAGATCCCTTCCTAATCTCTGTTCCCACCACATTTAATAGGAGATGAGGTTAGGAGATGGCAACTATCTTAAGGACATTTTGACCCCAGTGTATGTTGGGGATGGACCAGAAAGTAAAATGTCTAGAGATAGGAAGGTAAGTCAGCTCTGCCAGCCCCTACCATCAGGTCTAGGCCACCCCAAACTTGGGCTGCCTCCCTTAGACGTAGGTTAGAGTGAGATACCCAGCCGTTTCTCCCGAAGCCTGGTCTTCATGCTCCAGACACCTCATTGCCCTAGTCAGGTGTCAGACTTGCTTGCTTTTCAAGGTCCGCCTGAGCTGCCAAGTGTTTTCATTGTCAGAATACAAATGGACACATGGCCATGTTTCAGGGCTTCAACTGCATTGTATTGTGGACTTTGACAACATTTTTTTCCTCTTAACCTACTAAGACTCTTCCTTAAGAACGGGATCTCTAGCTTTAAAATGCCACCTTCTGTGGGAAATTTCCTGCCAAGCCAGGGCACTAAATACTTTTATCATTAGAGCTTTCCTGAAGTCCGGCCATATACTGAGCACCTGCTCTGAGTTCTGGGCAGCTCACACTATCTCAAACAGGTTTTCAGAAAAATAATGCAACTATATTTTCTAGCGCCAACTGTATGCAAACAGTGTGGCAAGTACCTTTTAATTAGTCCTCCACCCATCTGGAGTACAGGGGGTGAGTTTATTATTCTGATTTCACAGATGAGGAAATGGGCTCAGAGAGGTTAAGTCCCTTCCTGAAATCTCACAGCCAGGAGAAGCCAGGATGATTTAAAACAAAGTTTGGAGAGGCGCTGCGCATAGACCGTGCCTGTACGGCCTCTAACATGCAGCGCTGCATCTTGGCAGTCTCTATCCCTGTCTGTGATGTGCATGTGCACATGTACCTACGTGGGTGCACACACACACAGCTCTCACACATCTCAGAGCCTAAGAAGTAGGACTAAGCCCAGAACTCCTAGAATCGCCTATAAATGCCAGGCATAGACGGAAATTACTGTGTTCCACCAAAAGCACAGCTCCAAACTATACCTAAAAGATACTTCTGCACTTTGCAGAGACCTGGACTTCAAACGTTCCCAGTGGAGCCTGATTATAGAACTTGAGGGTCCTGTCTCAGGGTGAAGGGGAGAGGCTCCGGCTTCACAGGAAGGTATTCCAGCATTGTTCTGCTTCACCCTTGACTGTTGTCTGGCAGTTTCTGTGTGCTGCCAGGAGAGTATATGGAATTGGAGAAGTTGGAGTCAGGTCTCTGACGCCAGAGTTTCACTAAGTAGATGCCTCTGTACCTAAGAACTATTCCTGTCTGCAGGTCCATATAGCTATGCTGCCAGGAAAAACACATTATTTTCCAGAACTTTCAGAGCATGTGCAGAACCCTTTCTCAGCATTTTCTTCTCTCAGCATTTTCTCTGCCTCCCAGAGGCTGGCAGCCAATGGCACTGTGGAGTTCGGCATGTTCTAACCGTGCATGCAGGGCAGGGCTGCCTTGGCCCCCCTCAGGCTTTGGTTGGGAGAGCAGGCAATGGGAGCCCTTCTGGGTGCAGTCCTCTGGGGTTGCTCTTTGGCACTCATGTATGAGTTTGACTCCACAAGGCTTGGCATGGATACCAAAACAGTTGCACCAAATTAGTTCTGAACCCGGAACACAGAAGTCAGTGCTTCACGAAGGAGGTGCTCAGAATGCCCCGTGCAGAGCAGCCAGTCATTCCTCTTGTTTGTTCTCACCTGGGTGTGCACCCTCATGATGCGGTGGCTGCAGCACCTTCATGCCAGGTGCTGAGAGAGTGGGAAATTCTTCCTCCCCACTGGCCTGAGTCCCAGAGACTTAGGGAAACAGACCTCAGGTGAGGCTGGGGACCTACGAAGCAGTGGATAATAGATTGGATAATCAGAGCTTTTGAGGCAGGGGGCTCATGTTTTCACTGCAGGGAGTTATGCTGAGCAAAGAGATGTGTTTTTCAAAACCAGAGTATTGCCCCGTGTCCACACTGGAGTAAGTGGAGCATGCTTCTCTGTGTTCCCTGAATGATCTTGCACTCCTTTTAAGCAAAGGAGTACCATGGCCATGGTCAGTGGGATCCCACAAATGTTCTTAAATGGGTAAGGTTTTAAGTAGCCAGAGAGTATCCAGCCTACCACTGGCTTCTCCACATCCTAAAACCTGAGACAGCCTTGGTTTATGCTTTGTAAATGTTTCTTTTCTTGTTGTTTAAGTAATTAAAGTGTTTAAAATGTCTTCATTAGATGTGACGATTGTTTAATGAGTTTGCCTCTGACTTGTGGCTCCATGGGAGATAGGCAAAGTAATTAAGAAGTTACCAGAAATTGGTCGGCTGGGGAAATGCAAAAGTTAGCATTTCAGTAAGTGAATTTCTCCTGGAACAAACGAGCAATTTTTCCTCTTTCTCTTAAGTAGTATACCCTTTTCTCACTTAGTAATTTAATGGTATATAAAGACATGTGTATAAGTGAGTGCATACATATGAGGTATGACTATAGGGTTGTTTGTGGGAATTTCTTTTCTTAACATACAGAAGATCAAAGTGTTTCATCTCACCCCGCCCTCCTTAAAAGGTGTCTTTTGGGAGACTCTGTGCTGATTGACTATAGTGCTGCCAAGTAAAAAGATCTTGGGAACTCTTCTACCAGAACGGCCTTCGAGGCTTGTAGCGTTCCTTTGGTTTCCCCTTAGAGATGAGAAATCCTCGTCCTTTGAGGATGGATTTAAGTTCTGGAAATAATCTCAAGTACTTGATAGCACAGTTGGATGAATAAAGATGGCAATTAAGGTAAGTTACACCATTTTTGTCTCTTAAAAAAATCCCTAAGAAATTTCTTGGAATGAGTTTTTAGACTCAGAGCCTCTCAAAGTGTCCGCTTCAAGGGAGGACCGTCCTCATTAGCACACCGATTTTAAAAATCAATTCTCTTGCCATGCCTCCTATGTGTTCACATCTCTGCATACACTACAGACGTAAGTGCATAATCATTCATATAAACATCTGGTAGGTATTCTGTAAAACTGTGTTTACTTTAGTGCATGTTATTGTCATGTTACGATGTGACTGGGGTGTTTCTTTGTCATGAAACTTTGCTTCTTCACAGAATTAGAATACTGCTCCCTCTATATTGAAGTACATATACAGCATTTTCTTATATCAGCTCCCAAAGTCTGGATGCCCGGTGTTGTGTTTACATGTGATTGTGCCTAGGAGTCTGTTCACATAGAGACACCTGTAAGTATTTATTACAAAACGGAATGTAAGCAAATATATCCACATTGGTTTTATTTGAATCAAAGTTTTGTTTTGTTTTGTTTTTTTCCTTTTGAGGAGGAACAGGGAGCCTCCTCCTCCATGAGCACTTACAGAATTGTGTAAAATTCTGTGAAACAAGGGCGAGTGTGGGCACCGGTTTCAGCCATCCCAGTGCCGCTGCCCTCCCACCTACTCTGTGTGTGTGTGTGTGTCGCTGTGCTTGGTGGCAGTGTGCCGTGCTCGTGCCGGGCTCTTCCCAGCAGACGCTGGTATCCGGCTGTAACGTTTGGCATCTTCGTTTTGCCGGTCTGTGTTAAGGGGTGGTGTACGTGGCCGTACAGCCAGATGGGTCTGTGTACCAGTGTGGGGAGTCCAGGAACACTGCCTGTCCCCCACAGCAAATATTGATGCTGTTGGTCAGCCAAAGATTTTCCTCTTCTTTGCTGCTTAAACTTGTGCCTTAATATTGTACATAATAAATGGATGAAATGGCAAAACGGCTCTTCCCTCTCGCTTGCTCTTTTCTTCCTTAAAGAACTTATAAACTGGTGCTCAATAAATGTTTCATTTCGTTGTAATCCACTTAGTGTTTTGCTTCAGAGGCCCTCGGCTCCCCGCTTGTGGGCCTCACGCTGACACCAACATGCAGCTCTTGACTCTGAGGAGGAAATGAATCATCCAGACCACCGCGGCTTGCAGGCCGCCCACTCCCGGCTCCGCCAGACAAATAAGGAGAAAGGAAATGCAGGGTGACTGTGGGCCTGGCTGTCCACTTTGATCACATGTGAGTGACCGCTTTTGGGGTTCCTCAAATCAGAGCCTGCAAATGATCACTGTAAACTGGCTCTGTCTCAGGAATTCACCCAGGCAGCCTGGAGTCAGCCATGCCTCTGAGCCCGAGGATGGAAATGGGAGATGGGAGCTGTTATGTTAGCGTCTTGGGGTCACAGGAGAAAAAAGCGGGACTTTGGTGGAAAGGAGTCACATGGTAAGTGGGTGAAATTCAGGCCAGGAGCCTCGGGGACTGAAGCAGAACAGAGTAAGACTCATGAGAATATCCACATGAAGGCCCCTCCCCGGGATCACTGTGTTTAAGAGAGGGTGGTGCCTGCTGTTTATTCTGTGGTCATGCCTTTTCAGTGGAAGCCTCTCTCCTCCTCACCCACCCCCAGCCCTGGCATAGGGAAAGCTTCCTTGATGTGAGCTCTGGCGGAGCATGAAAGACGCATCTCTAGCCCCCCAATAATCATCGGTGTGATTTATATGCATTATCTTCTTCAGTCACACAACAACCTCGTCATCATCCCCACTTTAAACCCCAGGAGACTGAAACTCAAACAACCTTAGGAAAGTAATGTGCAAAAGATGGCAGGGCGGGGATTTGAACCCAGGTCTACCTGATGCAGAGCCAAGGCACTTGCACGTGCAAGGTGGGTGGATGCTGGGAGGCAGAACAGCTCATGCTCCTGTCTGCCTGGCTTCTTGTCTGTCCTGCTTCTACCCCGAGGAATCCTCTGCAGGGAGCGCCATCTCTGTGCGTGCATGCAAATATGACTCAGTTCATGTAAAGATGCACCCTTGCAGCTCCCCAGCCTCCACCTGTCAGGATGACTCTGGGAAGACAGCTGGAGGACTGCATTTGTGTTTAGGGTTTATAGGACCTGAGTTGTCGCCTCCCCACGCTGATCCCACGTGTGTACATCATGCGAGCCACCCCCTGAGCTCTGACCTTTCTCTTGGCCCCTTGTACACCCCAGGAGAGAAGTTCTCAATCCCAGCAGTTCTGTGTAGTCATTCCCAGTGGTACACGTCTGTGCCCTGAAGGAACACTGGCCTCCATTCTGCCTGTTGGGCTGGAGCCTCAGGAACCGCAAGAGATAGCGATGTGTTTTAAGTTGCCCAGGCTCATGGTGATAAGGAATTAGGTCACAAACGGGAAATAAACCAGAAGCAGCGAAATTCCTTTCTTAAAGCTCTGTGTTGTCAAAATAAAAGAAGCTTTCTGTCATTAAAGAATGTCGTTATGGTTTACTGTTTCTGTTGCCTTTTTATCAAGCGTGACAGTGTGTCTTTGATGTGCTTCCTTTATCTGCCTCTGTTCCTGGGAGGCAGACATCCCAAGACCATTCCAAGTGAGCCAGGACTCCCTCACTTGGTGAGTCTATCATCTTCAAAGTTCCTCCCTTTTTAGAATATTAGGAGATATATAGGTGATTTTTAAAATTGAACTTGGAGTTTATGGGAACCTGGGAAGCCCTCCGTATCTGATGTGGAGTTCTATCAAAGGGTGACTCTCCCCAAGTTTTTGGAGACTCATAATATGTACACAGATAATATAAGGATCATAGACTACATCATTGAGTGCTTTGAAGTACAGTAATATGAATTATAGTCCTATTGTTAGAAACTAACAATGCCTAACTTTGTGTCCTGATGGGTTTTGCCTCTAAATCTGCAAGGGAGGCAGGATCTAAGTTTTATTGAATTGGCTTTGGAATAATATTTCATCTTAAGAACCCCAGAGGTAGGTATTATGGGACATTATTACCCCTGCATGTCAAATGAGGAAAGAGACTCAAGAGAAGTGAAGTGTGCACTTGGGCTCTGCAGTAGAAGCCTGGCCTGCTCATTTCTAAAGCCTTTGCTCTCTCTCTGCACTGAATTGTTGCCTTTGACTTTAGTTTGTGTGTGTGTTGATGGTTTGTTTGATTGCGTTTGTTTTTAATCACTCTAAAGAGAATTGGTAAGCAGATGGCTAATTGAAAAAAACATTGAGGCCCTTTTTGGAAATGCAACTTTTTTTTTTTCAGCCAAAGTCATACACTGGACAGACAGGCTGGATCAGTGGCTCTGGTCTGTGAGATGTATACTTAATTTTTACCTGCTAGACTTTGTTTATTAACATTCACCTGGTAGGCAGCATGGTGGAGAAGGGACCAACAGGCAGAAGCTGTGTCAGGTCCGCACAGGGGCTGGGGACCTGCTCTTGGTTTTCCCCAAGTACACTGAAGCCACAGAGCTTGTGGTCCAGGAATGCTGACTATAAAATGGAAGTGTCTGTCAGTCTAAAGAAATTCTTAATTGTACCTGACAGGCATCTATGCCTGGTTTCCCAATCACCTGAACCTTGGTGCCTTCCCTTCCATATTCATGGCTCTGCTTCTGCCCCATCTACTCAGTCATCTCTGCTAGGGTCCCCAGTCACCTTGGGCTCCTCCCCCACTCTCTCCTTTAGCTGGTCGGTCACCTGTTCCTGCCCACTCCACCCTCCCACGTTGCTTCTGTACTTTTATTTTCTCCATCCCCATGGCCTTAGTTCAAGACTTCATCTCTCACATGGACAATTACAGTAACCTTCTGCCTACTGTCTCATCCTACTCTACTCTTGACAAGGACACCAGAAAAGCAAGAGTAATAGTGACATTTACTCATTGTTATTATGCACCCAACCTCCTGTGAACCTTTCCTGTGTTAGCACATTGAATTCTTACAGTCACTGTTATTATAGCTCCATAGTACTGATGGATAGAAACTAAGAAGTAGGGAATTTAAGCTTCTTGCTCAAAGTCCTAGAGCTTGTGAGTGGCAAGGCTGGGATCCAAGCCCAGATAGACGGACTCCAGAGCCTCTAGACCACACTGTTCTTCCCCAACCCGAGTTTCTAGAGGCATGTCTGATAATGTCACTCTTTTGAGGGAAATTGCCACAGCACTATTAGCCCCCTGTGGCCTTCAGGATAAAGCTGTGGCATTCATGCCCTGCACAATCTGACCCCAGCCCACTTCTCTGACTAGTTTCTCTCCACTTCCCTTTCTACCCCTACCTTCAAGTTGCTCTAGGAACCACACTGTGTCCATAATCTGCTTTGTTTCCATTTCTGCACCTATCCATGGGGTCCCTGGGATTGGGATGCCCTCTTGTCTGTCCAAATCTAACTCATTCTTCCAGGTGAGGCTCAAATGTCACTTTTCTCAGGAAGGTATTTCCAGTCACCAGGGTCAAAATTAATTGCTCCTCTTCCCTTATTAGCTGAGTCACCTGGAGAAAGTTGTTGAACTTCTGTAAACTTCTTCCTTGCAAGGGGTCATGGAGCAAGTACCATGTCTGTTTTTTCATTAATGTGAATCAGGCACCTAATGCAGTTCCTGGTACACCACAGGTGCTTGAGTGTTGACTGAATGAGTCAAGGATTTAATGAGAGAAGAGTTGTAACGTATCTAAAATGACAGTGCCGTGCATCACAGCATCCATCCAGCCCTTGCCCCAAGCCATCTCCTGTTATAGTGAACTACATACACAAGTGTCTGTCAGCTCATCTGTCTGGGGTAGGAACCCTGACTTGTACCTAGAGTAGATGCTCATTAAAAGTTAAACTGACTGTGAATTCTCCCAAGCTTCTTATTGCATATATGTTCATTGACTGTTGTCAGGGAAACTGGAAGTAGAACTCCTTAAGTAAAATTTTATTTAAAAATTACTGTGCAAGTAATACATATTTGTTTTTAAAAACAGTCAAATGAGAATACAGAGGAGAATACAAAGTAGAAGCCACTGCCTCCTCTAAATTGCTGCACGTAGCCATTAATTCTGCTAAGTTTGGAGGATTTCCTTCTAGGCTCCTCTACAGATACATACAACCAAATAGATAGATACGAGTGAATGAATATAAGACCATGCTACTCATACAACTTGTTTTTTTCATTCAACAATAGGTCATAGGCAGGTTTCCCAGGCAGCATGTGTAGATCTCTCATTGTGGTTTATGGCGGTATGTGTTCCTTTGTGTGGAGGAAGGGGAGCTTACTGAAACCCGAGGGTGCTCCTGCACTGCCACCCAGCTCCTCACAGCATTTCCCCAGCAATAAAGGAGAGCCAAGAGCATGGGGAAGCTGGGGAGATATTTTCTCTCCTAAGAAAGAGGCCAAAACTTGCAATATATAAGCCAGGCCTGGCCAAATGCTGGCCCTGAGTTCCTCCAGCGCCTCAAAATGTTTCCATTCGCTTGTCCAGGCACTAAAAAAATTGATGATTTTTATGATGACATTGGGATCCCAAGGACTCAACAGCACCATGGCCCCAGCTGATGGCTCAGCCCAGTCTGGCCTGGAATGCCCTGTTTCCATCCAGAAATCCTCTGTCAGCTCTCTGAGGGGCTGATTTTCCATCCAGTGCCCTACCCTTTGGCCTAGAGAACACATTTTGCTGGCATAATTCTACTCAGCCCTAGTCCTGTCTGACTTTGTTCAGTGAGTTGATGACATTGATCTTTCCCTTGTCCCTGGCACTTTCATTTTGCAGAGCATCTATCAGTTTTACAAATATTTAGCTTTAGGAATAGCCTGAAAAAAGAAGCCCAGTTTATGATTCACTCATCAGGTTACTACTGAAAATTAGTTATGTGCCCAGCATGCTTCAGATCTTGGGGGGAAGCCAGATAATACAGAATGCCATGGCGATCCTGCCCTGAAGGTAGAGGAGGGGCAGGGAAGTGTACTGATTTCCTATGGTGCGCCAAGCATTTTATGTCAACCGTGGCATTTGGTCCTCACAACAGCAAGGACAGTGAGATTCAGAGAGGCTAAGCAGATTACCATGGTCTACACTTACCCAAGCAAGGAGCAGGGTGGCATTTGAGCCCAGGCCTGGATGACTCTAAAAGTCAGGATGTTTCCACTGCATCATGCAGCCTCCAATTTCAAGTCTAATTGAGGTCACAAGTATGAAAAACAATTTGTTCTTTGTCCTTGTTGGAGGATGTACACCAGGATCCCTGGACATATCTATCAAGCCCCCGCCACCCTCGGCATTTGGAGAGAAATTGGCTGATGGTACCCCGCCATGTACTGCAGGCCCCGGCTCTGAGACAGCACTGTGGACAACCTGCCTGGGTAGAGCAGACAGAGGCCCCACCAAAGTTTGCATGTGGAAGTCTCACATTTGGATACATTTAGAGAACCCAGTCTGAATCTTCCCCCACTTCTACCTCTGACCTTTCCATTGCCACCAGCAGGGGACATCTACTGTCTTGTCCAAGCCTTTCCAGAAAAGCCACTGAGAGGGGCTCCCCAAAAGAGCCAGTGGTGTCCCCTGCGGTCCTCTCTTGCCAGTCTATGTAAGTTCTCAATCTTATTTTACCTGGAAGAGGGTTAGTTGGAGGTGGTAACCATACTTTGTACCTTTAAAAAAAAAATTAGGTGTCCATACTTTATATATTGATTAATAACAAATATGTTTTGTTGCATCACCGCTCCTCATCGCCACTAAATTCACAGGCTTGGGCTTAGGCACGTGGTACAACTTGTCAGGCATATACAACTAATGTTGGACATCAGCCATAAACAAGTAATGAGCAGAAACTGCAAAGCCAGCCACTTCTTCAAGTCTTACGTGCCTCTCAGTCAAGATCGTCATAGTGTTCTGGAGGGGAAGATGAAAGCCCACTCAATTAGGGCTTCTGGTAACAAGCAAACAAAAACCAGACTCCTGTTTCCTGTTTTCTGTAGAGTAACACTGGGCATTCAATGAGTGGCCAATGAATGTGAAATCTCTGCTTAGTAATATCCCCAGCCTGTGCATAATGCGCTTCTTCTGAAGAGCACAGGTGTGTGTTTTATGCTACTCACACTGCTGGAAGAAACAGCTAGGGATGGCTGTCATGATTCCTGTTAACATAACTGGGAGAAAGGCAAACAGAGAGCTTGGTGCTTTCCGAAGGTCATGGTGAAAGGCCAGCAGAGCCAATTAGAGGCAGGCCCTCTTGCATCCCTGTTGGTGCTTTCTGGGCAAAGTGGGCCATCTATGCTGAAGTTTTGTGGACACTGGGTCTTTTCTGAGCCCTGCACCTTACCCTGCCTGTGGATCAGTAAACTGAGAAGTGATGGGCTTGGCCTGAATTGGCCAGGAAGTCACCTCAGAAAAGCTTCATGTTCTTACTTGTATGTCTAATGAGCCAACTGCTTCCACAAAGCCATTGTTCAGGACTGAGGAGTTGGGATTTCCCCCAGTGGCAGAGCCAGGAGGGGTGGGCCCAGTATTGTGAGATCACAGCAGAAAATGCTTTGGGACTCTTTCTTTGACAACCTTGAAACCCTTGACCTTACATCGGGCTGAGATCGAATGGTCTTGGCAGCAAGGTGGCAGATGAAAATAAAGGGGATCTTTCCCAGGGATAACAGGGCTGATGTCAAATGGAGTTCCCTTTTGCTTTTGAGATATAGGGTTGGAGAGACGCTACCTGTCACAGTCTGATCAATCCAGGTCACTTGGGACCACAAGTAGCGCCTGGTTCCTTAGGAATCTTAGCATTTGAAAATTGTACAAGGCATCACAAATAATTCATGATGTAAATAATTCATACTGAGAAACACACTTAAAAGTAACAGACAGACACACACATGAGTTTAACATTCTCATTATGTTAGATGAAGGGTGCAAAGATGAATAAGATGCTGTGTCTGACCCCCGAGAAGCTCACATTCTTGTCAAAAAGACAAGAAAGGTCCACAATATGGTGTTTAGTGTCAAACTCATGAGATGTACAGACTGTTCTGTTGGTCTAAAGGAATGGGGAAATAGAAAAGCAGGTGACATTTGAGTTGAACTTGGAAGAATGAGAAGGGAAACAGGGCTGAGGCTAGAGGGTAGAGGGAACAGCATGCACAGATGCATTTATTTTGCTTATAACTGCAATTTGAGCAGGGCTTGATGGGGGTAGTTCATCTCTGCTGGGCCCCACTGGGATGGCTCAAAGACCAGGGGCTAGAACAGTGGGGGGTCCTGGGGCATCTTCATTTCGTTGTGGTCTCTTCTCAGGGTCCCTCTGACATAGTCCAGGGAAGCTGGGCTTGCTGCATGATTGCTCAGGATGTCAAAGGGACATGTTGAGAGAACACAAGGCAGGCGCTTTCTCCTTTGATGACCTAGCCTCAGAAGTCACTCAGCCTCACTTCTGCCACATCTACTGCCAAGATAGTTACAAAAGCCCGCCTGGGTTTGAGAGGTGAGGGTTAGGGGATAAGCTTCATCTCTTTACAGGAAAACGGCAAGGTTCTAGAAAAGCACACAGGACCAGAAACACTGCTGTGCCCACTTTGGAAAACAGTCTGCTACAGTGGTATCAACTGTGGGCCAGATGCAGCATCAGAAGTTTTACATACATTTTCTCATTTTCCTCTCCCCTCTGCCTGTGAGGCAGGCATCAGTCTCCTCATCTCATCTATCAGGAAGTGGAGGCCTGCGGATGGGAAGTGGCCTGCCTGAAGTCGCACAGCCAAGAAGCGGAGAAGTCAGCCCCAAGTGCAAGCCTGAGGGCCCCAAAGCCTCTTTCCCTCTCACTGCTGCCGCCTCAGCCTTAGGAAGGAAAGCACGGAGACAGACAGACAGTCCCAGAATGTTGCTACTACTAAATAGGGAAGAAGATTTATGAGCTGTACAGGCAGTTGAACCAACCGATCTTGCTGACCAATTGAATTCATACCATATCTGCATCAGATATTCTATAGGGCAGACTTTTTATTGTGTTAGCCATTGTAAAGCACTGCAAATCCACTCCCCATATTCACACCAGGGACTTAGAGCTGACAATTCCAGATCACTTACCAAGGGCTGGGCTTTGTGCTAAGCCCTTTACAGACATCATCTAATTTAATATTCACAGTAACCGTTGAGATGGATATTATTATTGTTATTACTGTTAGGCTTAAAGACATTATTAATAGATGTGACATGAGGGGACATCACCCTCAAGGGATCTATCCACCCACATGAAATCCTTTCCACATCCAGCAGTGTGATAGCCTGAACGGATGCACTCTCGGCCATGGAGTGGTTAGGAGAGTCTGTCTCTGGAGTCAGACTGGGAGAGTTGGAAACCAGCTCCACTATCTGTGTAACCTTGGGTCAGTCACTTAACCTTTCAGTGCATCAGTGTCCTCATCTATCAAATGGGAATAACAGTCCCCTTCTGACAGAGGTTCCCATGAGGAGCATGAGACAAGCCTGAACAGTACTCAGTGCAGACCTTGGCACAGAGAGAGCTCTCCATCTGTTCAGCTATCATCATTAGCACGGAGCTGATGCCCGTGGCTCCTCGGGCTTGACTCACAGACCACGAGTTTTCATGGTTCAGTGATCGGCACTGTTTTCTACGGAGGGCCAGGAAGCAACTTGTTTACACTCGACTTGTTGGGGTGGAGGCGGGGGTAAATCTTCCTAGGCACACACAAAGGATCAAGCAACCAGTGAAATGGGGAATGAGGTCAGGGCGTGAAGGGCGGAATTTACAGATGCACTGCAGCTTCATGGTTGCTGGAACCTACAGACAGCTGGCCCCAACCCCAGGGGTGCGACTGATGCATTGAGTCAGGGTCTGCGCCCTGGTGACTGGTGAGGGCAGGAGGCCCTGGATTTAGGCTTATGTGGTCTTGCTTAGCAAAGGAGCTATGAACAAGGACCTTCATTTTTAGCCAAATTCACTTCTGCTTTGAGGAGAAAAGAAGGGAGGTATCTTGGTTATACACAGGGAGGCACAATGAAGCAAGGACCTGCTTCAAACTTTGAATTCGGTCCAATTGTTTTACCAGCTGGGACTCTATCCAGAGTCTTCTGTCACATGGGAGAATCGTCCTGGCTGGGGTATCATCCTACTGTTAATAAAGCTGCACAGACAGGCCCAGTACAATGGCTTCTGCCTGTAATCCCAGCATTTTGGGAGGCCAAGGTAGGAGGATCACTGAGGCCAGGAGTCTCAGACCAGCCCGGGCAACATAGTGAAACCCCATCTCTACAAAAAATTTAAAAATTAGCTGTGTTGGGGGGCTCATGCCTGGAATCCCAGGACTTTGGGAGGTCAAGGCGGGAGGATCACTTGAGCCCAGGAGTTTGAGGCTATAGTGAGCCATGATTGTGTCACTGCACTTCAGCCTAAGCAACAAAGAGAGACCTCGTCTCAAATAAATAAATAAGTAAAAAAGAGCTACAATGGAGAGGCTTCTGCTAAGATCATCAGGCAAGTGCCTCCAAGGAATCAGCCCACAGCCAGACTGAAGGGAGCTGGAGTTCCTCAGAAGAGCTTTGCAGTCTTTATGAAAGCTTTTATGGGTACTTTCAGAAGAGGGAATAGAAAACCAAGACCCAGAGCTCCAGAATGTCCCCATTTTTTGGCTTACTTACCCTGGGGGACATCCATTGTTACATTGCCTGGGTGCCCGGCACCCTTCCCCCTTTGTCTGGGCCTCTAACCACATGGCTGGACTAGGGGCTGCTGTCTTCTTACAGACCAAACCTCTTGTCTGTTACTGGCAGGCTCAGGCTACTTCCTTCACTACTCCCCTCCTCTTTACCACAGGTCATGCAGGTATCTATGCTGGACCTGTTAGGCAGAAAGTCCTCTGCTGGCATTCTGCATCCCCTCCATTCAGAATTGTTCAGCTTGAACCAGGTTCCAATCCCCCTCGGGCAGAAGAGCTGGAATCAGCTGGTGGACAGGTACCCAGCATTATGGAAGCAGGTCTGAGAGAGAATAAAGCAGAGAGAGTGGAGAGAAGAAGCTAGGAGCATCCTAGCTGTGTTCCTGCCCATAGTTCCCATCATCCCCAGCCCAGGTGCACTCTGTCCTGGTGATTTGGTTATGTGAACCAATACATCTCTCCTTTAGCCTTAGCTAGCATGTTGGGTTACTCTCCTTTGGTGCCAGAAAAGGCCCAAGTAAGGCAAGCACATGGAGGGTTGTATTAGTCTGTTCTCACACTGCTGATAAAGACATATCCAAGACTGGGTAATTTATAAATAAAAAGAGGTTTAGTGGACTCACAGGTCCATGTGGCTGGGGAGGCCTCACAATCACGGTGGAAGGTGAATGAGGAGCAAAGTCACATCTTACATGGCAGCAGGCAAGGCAAGGGAGCTTGTTCAGGGAATTATAAAACCATCAGCTCTTGTGAGACTCACTCACTATCATGAGAACAGCACAGGAAAGACTCGCCCCCATGATTCAATTACCTCCCATCAGGTCCCTCCCATGACACGTGGGAATTGTGAGAGCTACAATTCAAGATGAGATTTGGGTGGCAACACAGTCAAACCATATCAAGGGCTCACAATAAAGGTAATTAGAGGATACATTACAGTCCTTGCCCCTCAGGCTTCCATAAAACCTCCCTTCCAGGTCGGGAATGGTGGGTCATGCCTGTAATCCCAGCACTTTGGGAGGTTGAGGTGGGCAGATCATGAGGTCAGGAGATTGAGAACATCCTGGCTAACATGGTGAAACCTCGTCTCTACTGAAAATACAAAAAATTAGCCAGGTGTGGTGGTGGGTGCCTGTAGTCCCAGCTACTCGGGAGGCTGAGACAGGAGAATGGCGTGAACCTGGCAGGCGGAGCTTGCAGTGAGCCGAGATCGCGCCACTGCACTCCAGCCTGGGTGACAGGGCAAGACTCCGACTCAACAATAACAACAACAATGACAACAAAACCCTCCCTTCCAACACCAGGCCGTTGTATGTAGTCACGGTGGACTTCCTGTTGGAAGACCTGCTGAAGTAGCACTCCAGTGGCTCCAAAGGTGGGATGCCCGTCCCCTCCTTATGTATCAGCAACTCCTCAGGCTTTCTGTTCAGCTACATCTACTTCTTGTTCCTTCTCTTTCTTCTCCTATTTCCTTCCCTTTATTTCCCTATTCCTGTCCCTTCCTCTCTTTTCTGAAAAGAAAAAAGCAAAAACAAATCAACAACACTAAATATAGACATGCCTGGCTTAAAAACCCAGCCTTCCTAACAGGTGGCCATGTGCTTCCTGAGATCTGGTGACAAGGAATGATCCTTTACTTCCTACAGTGCATTTCAAATAGTTTTACAAAACTCTGTTTACCCAAAACTTTCAAAGAGCTCATCAATTTTGTGTTCTGAAAATCTCTCCCTCCTTTTTCTTATCTCCTTTGAACTTCACTAGCGTCTTGCTCAGTATATCTGAATATGGGTATTTTGCCTTTCTGACATTTGATTGCTTGTGTTTTCTTTCCTTTTATTTTTAGTTGATATGTAGTAATTGTGAATATTTATGGGAGAGATATATTTTGATAGTTGTATAGAACATGTAATGATCAAAACAGTAATTAGCACATCCATCACTTCAAATACTTCTCATCTGTGTTGGGAACATTCAAAATCCTCTTTTCTAGCTTTTTGAAAGTATACAATAAATTATTGATAACTACATTCACCATACAGTGCTACAGAACACTAGAATTTATTCCTGTGATTTTGTGTTCGTTTACCAACCTCTTCCTAGCCTTTCTTTTCCCCTTCCCTTTCCTAGCCTCTAATAACTGCAATTCTGTTCTCTACTTCAATGAACTTGACCTTTTTAGCTCCCACATGAGTGAGAACATACTATATTTATCTTTCTGTGCCTGACTTATTTCACTTAATTATAATTCACTTAACTATGAACTCTAGGCTTAACCATGTTGCTGCAAATGACAGGATTTCATTTTTTATGGCTGAATAGTATTCCACTGTGTATATGTGCCACATTTTCTTTACCCATTCATCTGTTCATGAACATTTAGGTTAATTCTATATCTTGGCTATCATGAATACTACCATCAT
The DNA here is from genome assembly GCF_008728515.1 of Papio anubis. Taxonomy (NCBI): domain Eukaryota; kingdom Metazoa; phylum Chordata; class Mammalia; order Primates; family Cercopithecidae; genus Papio; species Papio anubis. Next base: position 39,555,087 of record NC_044987.1, on the reverse strand, counting down.
AAACATGGGGTACAGGTATTCCTTTAGTATATCTATTTCTTTTTCTTTGGATAAATACCAGTGGTAAGATTGCTAGATCATATGGTAGTCCTATATATTTAGAGAAAACTTCATACTATTTTCCATAATGTCTGTAATGAATTTACACTTCCACCAACAATGTAGAAGATGTCCCTTTTCTCCATATCTTCACCAGCATTTTTTTTTTTTTGTCTTTTTGATAAAAGCCATTCTAACTGGGGTAAGATAATATCTCATTGTGGTTTTGATTCGTATTTCCTTGATGATATGTGATATTTAGAAGTTTTTTGTATACTTGGCCATTTGTTTGTTTTTAGAGAAATGTTTATTCAGATCCTTTGCCCATTTTTCAATTTGAATTTCATTTGCAATTGTGTTGTTTGATTTTCTTATATATTTTGAATATTAGTCCCTTGTCAAATGTCTACAAATATTTTTTTCCATTCTACAGATTGTCTCTTTACTCTGTTGATTCCTTTGCTGTGCAGAAGCTTGCTAGTTTGATACGGTCCCATTTGTCTATTTTAGTTTTTGTTGTCTCTGCTTTTGAAGTCTTACATAAAATATTTGCCTAGATAAATGCCATGACACATTTTCTCTATGTTTTCTTCTAGTAGTTTTATAGTGCTAAGCCTTACATTTAAGTCTTTAATCCTTTTTGGGTTGATTTTTGTATGTGATGGGACATAGGGGTCTAATTTCACTCTTCTGCATAAGAATATCCAGTTTTCCTAGTATGAACAACTGAAGAGGGTATCCTTTCTCTAGTGTATGTTCTTGGCATCTTGGTCAAAAATCAGTTGACTGTAAACACATGGATTTATTTCTAAGTTCTCTATTCTGTTCCATTGGTCTGTGTATCTGTTTTTATACCAATACCATGTTGTTTTGGTTACTATAGCTTTGTAGTATATTTTGAAGTCAGGTAATGTTAGGCCTCTAGCTTTGCTACTTTTGGACAGTATTGCTTTGGTAATTTTGGTTTTTATGTGGTTCCATACAAATATTAAGATTGCCTTTCTATTTCTGTAAAGAATGTCATTGGTGGCCAGGTGCAGTGGCTCACGCCTATAATCCCAGCACTTTGGGAAGCTGAGGCAGGCAGATCATGAGGTCAGGAGATTGAGACCATCCTGGCTAACATGGTGAAACCCCATCTCTACTAAAAAAAAAAAAAATACAAAAAAAATTAGCCGGGCATGGTGGCGGGTACCTGTAGTCCCAGCTACTCAGGAGGTTGAGGCAGGAGAATGGTGTAAACCTGGAAGGAGGAGCTTGCAGTGAGCCAAGATTGCACCACTGCACTCCAGCCTGGGAGACAGAGCGAGACGCCATCTCAAAACAAACAAACAAACAAAAAACAATGTTATTGGTATTTTAATAGGGATTGCATTGAACCTATAGATCTATTTGGGCAGCATGGTCATTTTAGCAATATTAATTCTTCTAATCCATGAGCATGGAGTAGCTTTTTATTTCTTGATATCTCCTTTAATTTCTTTTTTAAAATTATTTTTATTTTACTTTAAGTTCCAGGATACATGTACAGAATGTGCAGGTTTGTTACATAGGTATATGTGTGCCATGGTGGTCTGCTGCACCTATTAACCCATCATCTAGGTTCCGTCCCCTCACCCTCCCATCCCCTAACAGGCCCTGGTGTGTGTTATTCCCCTCGCTGTGTCCATGTGTTCTCATTGTTCAACTTCCACTTATGAATGAGAACATGCAGTATTTGGTTTTCTGTTCCTGTAGTAGTTTGTTGCACTCTCTTTAATTTCATTCATCAGTGATTTGTAATTTTCATTATAGAGATCTTTCACCTCCTTGGTTAAATTTATTCCTAAGTCTTTTTTTGGTAATTATTATAAATGAGATTGCTTTCTTGAAATCTTTTTTAGCTAATTTGTTATTAGTTTATAGAAATACTATTTTTGTATGTTGATTTTGTATCCTACAATTTTTCTCAATTCATTTATCAGTTCTGAGAGGTTTTTATTTCTTTTTTTTTTTTTTTTTTTTGGTAGAGTATTTCTATATATAAGATTATGTTGTCTGCAAAGAGGAACCATTTGACTTCTTCTTTTCCAATTTGGATGCCCTTTATCTTATTATCTTGCTTTCAGTACTATGTTGAATAATAGAAATAGGCATTATGTCTTATTCAGGTTTTTGCCTTTTCTTTGTTCAGTATGATGCTAACTGTGGGCTTGTCATCTATGGCTTTTATTGTGCTGAGGTATGTTCCTAATACGCTTGATTTTCCGAGAATTTTTTATGAAAGAACGTCGGGTTTTGTCAAATGCTTTTTCTGCATCTATTGAGATTATATTATTTTGGTCCTTCGTTCTGTTGATGTATCACATTTATTGATTTGTGTATGTTGAACTACCCTTGTATCCTTGGGATAAATCCCACTTGATCATGTTGTATTATCTTTTTGATGTGCTGCTAGATTTAGTTTGCTAGTATTTTATTGAAGATTTTTGTGTTTATGTTCATCAAGGGTATTGGCCTGTAATTTTCTTTTTTATTGTGTCTTTGTCTGGTTTTGGTATTAGGGTAATGCTAGCCTTGTAGAATAAAACAAAAAAATTCCTATCTCTTCACTTTTTTGGAATAGCTTGGGAGAAAGTGGCATTACTTCTTATTTAAATGTTTGAAGGAATTCAGCAGTAAAGCTGTCCACTCCTAGGCATTTCTTTATTGGGAGACTGTTTATTACTGATTGAATCTTGTTACTTATTATTGGTCTGTTCACATATTCTATTTATTCATGGTTCAATCTTGGTAAGTTATATGTGCCCAAGAATTTATCCATTTCCTCTAGGTTTTCCAATTTGTTGACATATAGTTGTTCATAATAGTCTCAGATGAACCTTTGTATTTCTGTGGTATCAGTTATATTGTCTCCTTTTTTTCTGATTTTTTAATTTAGGTCTACTCTCTTATTTCTTAATCTAGTTAATGATTTTTCAATTTCGTTTATTTTTTTCAACAAACGAACTTTTCATTTTATTTATCTTTCCTATTTCTCTATTTTGATAGTTCTCTGATCTTTACAATTCCTTTCCTTCTAATTTGAGATTTGGTTTGTTCTTTCTTTTCTACTTCCCTGAGGTGAATTGTTAGCTTGTTTGTTTGAAACCTTTCTACTTTTTTGATATAGGCATTTGCTGTAAACTTCCCTCTTAGTACTGATTTTGCTGTATCACATAGGTTTGGGTATGTTGTATTCCTAGTTTCATTTGTTTTAAGAAATGTTTTGATATCTTTCTCAATTTCATCATAGACCCATTGGTTGTTCAGGAGCATGTTATTTAACTTTTAATTATTTGTACAACTTCCAAAGTTCTTATTACTGATTTTCAGTTTTGGCACATTGTAGTCTGAAAAGATACTTGATACAATTTCAGTTTTTAAAAATTTGTTCAGACTTGTTTTGTAGCCTAACATATGGTCTATCTTAGAGAATGTTCATGTGCTGATGAAGAGAGTGTATTCTGCAGCTGTTGGATGAAATGTTCTATACGTGTCTGTTAGGTTCATTTCGTTGACAGTAAAGTTTAAGTTTGATGTTTCTGTTGATTTCTGTCTAGATGAGCTAACCAATTCTGAAAGCGGGGTGCTGAAGTCCCCAACTATTATTGTATTGAGATGTCTCTAACTCTAATAACATTTGTTTTATGTATCTGGGTGCTCCGATGTTGGGTGCATATAATTTACAATTGCTGTCTTCTCTTGCTGAATTTACCTCTTTAGCATTATATGATGGCCTTCTTTGCCTCTTTTTATATTTTTGACTTAAAGTCTACTTTGTCTGACATAAGTGTAACTACTCCTGCACACTTTTTGCTGCTTGCATGGAATATCTTTTTTCATCCCTTCACATTCAGTTTGTGTGTCTTTACAGGTGAAGTGAATTTCTTGCAGTCAGAATATAGTTGAGTCTTGCTTTTTAAAAATTCATTCAGTCAGTCTACATCTTTTAATTGAGGACTTTAAACAATTTACATGTAAGGTTGCTGTTGACAGATGAGGACTTACTGCTGTATTTAGTTAATTATTTTCTGATAGTTTTACGTATCATTTTCATTTTCTTCCTCCTATTGTTTATCTTTTGGGTTTGGTAGTTTTTTTATAATAATAATATTTGATTCTTTTGTCTCATTTGTATATCTGCTCTACCAGTGAGTTTTATACTTTTGTATGTTTCCATGATGATAGATATTGTTCTTTTGTTTCCAGATGCTCCCTTAAGCATTTCTTGTAGGACTGGTCTAGTGGTGTTAAATTCCCTCAGTTTTTGTCTGAGAAAAGACTTTATTTCTTTTTCATTTCTGAAGGATGGCTTTGCTGTGTGTAGCATTCTTGGCTGGCAGGGGTTTTTTTGAAAAACAAAACAAAACAAAACCATTTTGACTATTATCCCATTCTCTCCTGGCCTATAAGGTTTCTTCTTAGAAATAACCTGTTAGTTTGGTGGAAATTCTCTTACATGTGACTTGATTATTTTCTTTTGCTGTTATTAGAATCCTCTTTGTCTTTGACTTTTCACAGTTTAAGTGTAATATGCCTCTGAGAGGACCTTTTTGGGTTGAATCTATTTGGGAATCTTTAAGCTTCTTGTATTTAGATGTCTGTATCTCTCTGAAGACTTGGGAACTGTTCAGCTATTATTTTATTACATAGGTTTCTACACACTTTCCTATCTCTTCTCCCTCTGGAACTCCCAAAATGTGAATATTTGTTGCATAAGGGTGTCCTATATGTCATGTAGGCTTTCTTTATTCTTTCTTTGTCATACTGGGTTATTTCAAAAGAACTGAGTTCAGAATTTTTTTTTTTTTTTTTTTTTTTTAGCTTGATGTGGTCTATTACCGAAGCTGTTCATTGTATTTTTCATTTTATTCATTGAATTCTTCAGCTCCAAATTTCTGCTTGGTTTTTAAAAAATTATATACATCTCGATTGAATTTCTCATTCAGATCATGAGTTGTTTTCGTGATTTTTTTTTTTGTATTGTCTACCTGTGTTCTCTTATATCTCACTAAGTTTCCTTAGGATTATTATTTTGAATTTCTTTCCAGGCATTTCTTAGCTTTTCTTTGGGGTCTGTTACTGGAGAATGATGTTCCTTTGGAGGTGTCATATTCCTTGAATTTTCATTTTCTGTGTGTCCTTATGTTGATATCTGCACATTTAGTGTAACAGTCACTTCTTCCAATTTGATGGAGTAGCTTTTGTAGGAAAAGATGTTTTCCCATAGATGTATCTATAGTGTTGGTTGGTTGGGGCACTTTGGTTTTGGTTCTGGGTGAACACAGTAGTATACTCTTTGTATGATTTCTTTGGCTGTATCCAACATCGGTGGTGTCTGTGAGCTCCTCAGTGGCTTAGTCTGTGTTTGCGGCAGCCATCAGGTAATATTTCTGGGATTGGGGCCCCTGGGCAGGCTTATCCTTTGATCCTGGGTGGGGCACACATGGGCACATAGTAGCCCTGACACTGCAGGGGGCAGGATCACTGCTAGCAGTGGTAGCCCCAGGCAGGTGGCTCTTGGGTTCTGAGGAGCCCATGCTTTGCCTTCCTATATCCTGGGGGCAGCTTCCCTGATGTGCTGGACCACCTGTTACCCAGGATGGAGGGCACTGAATGGGCTTATATGCCAGCGACACAAATTCACCACTGGGTCCAGCTAGTGTCATAATGCTGCAGCCCTCTGGATGAGTGATAGGGTGGCTATCACTGGTTTCCCAGTGGTATGGAGAGGCAGGGGGCTATTGGGGCTTAGGGCAAGATAAAGTTTGGTAGTGGCTCAGCTCTTAAAATTATACCATACTGCAGCAGCCTGGGTCCCAAAGGATGAGGGGAACCCAATGTAGATTCCCACTTGTCATATGGACTCCAGGAAGCTCCCTATATCAGGCTCAGGGCCTATGAGGGCTGTGGGGCTCTCCTGTAGTCAGGATTTCAGGTGTCTGTGGTGGGCATGTGGACTGCTGGGGATCTCCTGCCTACCTTTTTCCTGCAATGAGGGGGCAGGGGGCTCTCAGCTCCAAGCCAGTTCTGGCTGGCTGCTTCGCTTCCCCTCCTATACATCAAGTTTCCGTGCCTCAGAGTGTCTTTATCACTTCTTTGATGAATTCCAGTGTTCTTTCTTAGATGCTCTATTTAATGTGTGGTTATCTATTTGTTGTTTTGATCCTTCTCTGTCGAGAAGGCAAGTGTTGGGTGGTCCATCAGTCATCTTGATCTTGCTTGTTTTTAATCTTTTATCTTCTCCACAAGGAATTGAGGGGGCTACCAGCAACGTACACATACAAAATGGTTAATAAAATAGAAACAGAAGACCCTTGTTAATTGTGACTTAAAACCCCCAATTTCAGCTCTTCTTTAATAATACTAAAGATCAGTAACTTAATTTTGAAATCTCTTAAAATTTTAGCCACTCAGCCTCAGCCCTCTACTTCCAGGAGGTAGGAGAGGCTGTATACTCCATCATTAATAAAATGTTGCAGCCCACACCACCAAGCCAAAGCCACCCTGTAGGATAGAGCGGGTAGCATGGCTGGGGGTGCAGCTCCTGATCCAAATCCCCTGCCTGCTTGCACTCAAAGTTCCATCCAAGGCTGTGTTAATGTCAAAGGGGACTTTTGGGGAGAGGAGTAGGTATTTTAATAGATTTCAATAAGTTCTTTTTCTTTTACCCCACCCCTCGTGTGTTTGATAGTCAAATGCAACTTCAAAATTGAAAGCTTTTAAATGAAAAGTTTCTGTAGGCTATCCCCTGAACCAGAAGATTCTGAAAGTCTCCCATCAGGGTCTGGAATTTTACCCTACTTCCAAAGTAGTAAGTAAGTTTGTTAATGTTTTATGAATGCTTTTAGAAGACATGATACTGCTGAGTTTCTTTGTTATTCATAACATAGCAAGCAGCATGAGCACCATGTTGGCATCAGTTTTCCATTCCCCCAGGTCATACAGGGCAATGCAGGGGGCCCCAGGTAGATGCTATACATGCAGTGAGTGTGCATTACAGCTGAGGGACACTGAGCTTAAGAAATCTACTGTTTTTGCCGGGCGCGGTGGCTCAAGCCTGTAATCCCAGCACTTTGGGAGGCCGAGGCGGGCGGATCACAAGGTCAGGAGATCGAGACCACGGTGAAACCCCGTCTCTACTAAAAATACAAAAAATTAGCCGGGCACGGTTGTGGGCGCCTGTAGTCCCAGCTACTCGGGAGGCTGAGGCAGGAGAATGAGCGGGAACCCGGGAGGCGGACTCTTTGTCAGTGAGGCTGAGATCGCGCTCATTGCACTCAACAGCCTGGGCTGACAGAGCGAGACTCCGTGGCTCACGCCTGTAATCCCAGCACTTTGAGAGGCCGAGGCGGGCGGATCACGAGGTCAGGAGATCGAGACCATCCTGGCTAACACAGTGAAACCACATCTCTACTAAAAATACAAAAAAATACTAAAAATAGTATACAAAAAAATACTAAAAATACAAAAAACTAGCTGGGCGTGGTGGCGGGCGCCTGTAGTCCCAGCTACTCGGGAGGCTGAGGCAGGAGAATGGCGTGAACCTGGGAGGTGGAGCTTGCAGTGAGCCGAGATTGTGCCACTGCACTCCAGCCTGAGCAACAAAGCGAGACTCTGTCTCAAAAAAAAAAAAATTGCTGGCTGCAAACACAACTCTGAGAAATGATCTGGGTAAAGAGCACTTAGGGACTTGTGTTCTTGGTATATCTAGTGGAAACTTGCAGGAATGCTCAGCACGCATATCAGATCATTTCTTCCCATACTCTCCTGTTAATAATTCAGGGTAGGATGCCTGGATGGCCAGTTTTCCTCCAACTGCCTAGTCTCTTTGGGCTACAACAGGAATGCAGAGGGTTTCTTGGCTCTACATCTGTGACTTCTCTATCCCCAGCCCAGCCCTCCAGGCTGACATCTCTGACTACTGACCTGACATCAAATAGCGATACAGCAGCTGAACTTTTAAAAACCCTGACCATGCCTGGTACCATGTCAAATCCTCTACATGTATTATTTCATTTAATCATCACAACCACCTTTGAAAAAGTATGCAGTCACTCACCCACCATTTACAGATGAGGAAACAGGCTCAGAGAAATCAGGTGACTCACTGCCTGTCAACCAGCTAGTGAGTGATGGAGCCTGGATTTGGCCCACTATCTGGCTGACTCTAGAGTCCATGTATTTTTGTCACCCTACTGGTGCTTCCGCTCCTTCCTGGTCAAGAAGGAGTGAATTTTTTTTGTTTGGTTTAGATTTTTTTTCAAATTCTTCTTCACCAATGGCATCTTTCTCTGACCTCTAGCCTCTTTCCCTACCCAAAGGCCTGGCTTGGAGTCAGAAGGTTCTCGGTAGACTTTGAAATTAGTCTGTGCAAATGTGCACAAGGAGGCTGACTGAGCAGGAGCAGCCCTCAAGGCTGAGCTCCTAGGCTTCTGGAACAGCCTGTCATGGCTTCACTTCCTTGTGGATAGAGGAGTGACTGCAGCCATGCCAGGGCTACTGGGAGCTCAAATGGTACCTTTTGCAAATTAGACAATGAATATTCCTCCCTCAAGTCAGTCGATTGCCATTTGCTGGAAAATAACATATATATGTGTGTGTGTGTGTGTGTGTGTGTATATGTGGAGCATATATATATGTATATATATGGAGATACCTATGTGCATGTCACTTCCTGCTACTAGATAGAGAATAACCTGCACAACTGTGCATTGTCAGGCTAAGTCACATAGACCTGGCTCTAAATCTGGTTCTCCTATTTACTAGCTTAGTGGTCTTGGGCAGGTCACTGGGCAAGCCGAGGCTCAGTTTCTGATAGAATGCAAGCAGTGTTGCCTGTCTATCTACCTTGTTTACAATTTTGAACAGGAAAATAGGCAAGAAGTGTTGCTTAAGTCCTGGGGGAGAGTGTCTCCTCTTGGGATAAGATGGAGGTATTAAAAATCAGACTGTGGCCTTGTCCCAGGAGGACATGCAGTCCTCCCTCCCTCCCCATCCAGCCACAGGTAAGATAATTGGAGTCCCTTTAAGTTCTTATGTGTTTTTCTTGTTACAGTGAAAGAGGAGTTGAACTAATAATGAGGTTTATCTTCATTTTTCTCTTCTCCTTTTTCAATGACCTAATTTTTCCATAAATTTTACCTCTTCACAACTCTGTTTCTCCTCCCATTACCTGCTTGTTCTTTTTTCCTCCTATTCAAGCCTGCTTTCAGAAAATGATTGGTAAAACTTAATGATTTTTTGGAAATTTGCCTCTAAATAACTTTAGGCCAAAAAGCTGAACTTAATCAGTATATTTGGATCTCAAGGAAAGGTATTTTTGAGTCAACACCTGCAAATGACATAGAAATATTGCCAAGAAGTTGGTCATCTGTTCCGCCTTGAAAAGATGTGCTGCAAAGTCTCGGCACCCTGAACTATAAAGGTAGTAACTAGAAAGAAATAACCTCGTGTTAGAGCAGTAAGCCCCCTCTAGTGGCCCACCGTGGGAATGACCACCATTCTCCCTAGGATCTAGACTTGAAAATTCTGCTACTCCAATGCTAGCTCCAGGCATCTGCCCAATCATTTATACACTCATAGCAATGAGGCAAGACATTATTTGGGCCTTATAGTCATCCTCTGATGACTGGAGGGCAAGAATATCACTCTCCTTAATTGTTCAGGATCCCAGGACTCGAGGCCCAGATCAGTCTTTAGCTGGGCACCTCTCTGGGCCTCAGATTCCTTAGCTGTGAAATGAGATGAATGGTGCCTGGTATATGTCTCTCACAGGACTGTTGTGAGGATTAAAAGTGACAATAAGGCATAAGAGAGGTAAAGCTCATTGAAAAGTGCATTCATAACACACTTTTAGCAGCAGCAGTGTTTCTGCTGTTCTATCCAACACGGTAGCCACTAGCCACATCTGACTGCTTGAATTGAAATTAATTAAAATTAAATGAAATTTAAAACTGAATGACTCAGTCACACTAGCCACATTTCAAGCACTCAGTAACTACTTGTGGTTAGTGACTATCATATAAGAGATCACAAGTCTAGAATGTTTCTGTCATCACAGAAATTTCTACTGGACAGCCCTACAGTTTAGAGAACTGATTTGAAGAACAAGCTCTATATTCTCTAATTCATCTCTGCTCTTGAAAAAGAAAAATCTCTATCAGCAGTTTGCCAATCTAGGAAGACACCTAGATTACAATGAACTGCGGTGGGTGCACAGTTCAGTTTACCATGGTTTACACACACACACAAACACACACACACACGGAACACCTGTTCTGTGTCTGCCAAGCACTGTGTTAAACTCATTGTGGGCAGTTCTATCAAAAGGTGGGCCTGGGTTTTGAAATTCATTGCTCCATCAGGGTTCCTAGATAAAGAACTGAATGTTACAGGGTAGTTTCACCCCCACATCAACCCCCCACCCTCACCAATACACAATTGAAGTTCTTCTTTTGCTCCCTTCGCCTCTGGGAAGACTTCCTGCCCTCTCCTCACTGGGTGGTGAGCCCTCCTCTTTGCTCCCATAGGCACCTGTTCTTCCATTTTCATTGTAGCTATCATACTGTGTGGAAGTTTGCCTGTTTGGTTGTTTTCTGTTAAAATGCAAGCTCTTAGAGGGCAGAGACCAGGTCTGTCTTACATTCATTTGAATTTTCAGCCTCCCTCACACAGGGCCTGGCACATGTACTGTAGATGCTCAAAAACTATTAGTTAGTGAATGAATGAAATATATGGATGGATGGATGGATGGATGGATGGATGGATGGATGGATGGATGGATTTCTTTGTTCCTTCATTTAGGGTCCTGTATTCCCTAAATAAAGCCCTCAAGTATGAAATAACCTCAAGTATGTATTCCCTGAATAAAGCCCTCAAGTATGAAACTGCTAGAGATTCTCTTAATGCTAGGCCACCACATCCTTTGACCATATTCCTTGCTCCAATTAGGCAGTACGAGCTCAGTGAGAAAAGCAAAATTTGATTTATGTTTCTGGCAATTCAACTGATGAAAACAATTAAAGTGCCGATAAAAATCTGCAAATATAATTTTAAAAGCAAAACATTCCTAATCCATACAAAAACTTTTATGCAAATGTTCATAGCAGGATTATTTATCATAGGCAAATGTGAGAACAACCCAAATGTCTCTCAACAGATGATAAACAAAATGTGGTATATTCATACAGTGGAATATTATTCAGCAGCTAAAATGAATGAAGTAGCAACACGAGGATTGATGAATCTTGAAAACAGTATGCTAAGTGAAAGAAACTAGTCATAAAGGGCTGCATATTTTATGATTTGACTTATATAAAATGTCCAGAATAGGCAAATCTACAAGGAGAGAAAATAAAGTAGTGGTTGCCTGAGGCTGAGGGAGGTGAGGTATTACTGCTAGTGACTACAGGGGTTTCTTTTGGGAGTGACAGAAATGCTCTAAAATTAAATTCTAGTGAGTTTTGCACAACTCTGTGAATATACTAAAAACCCAATGGCTTCTCTGATGAATTCTACCAAACATTTAAAAAAGAATTAATACTAATCCTTCACAAACTCTTCCAAAAAAATAGAATAAGGTGGGAACATTTTCCAACTCATCCCATGAGGCTAGTATTACCCTGATGCCAAAACCAGACCAAGACATCACAAGAAAAAAATACTGCAGAACAATATTCCTTTTGAATATGGAGGAAAAAAACCTCAACAAAATACTGGGAAACTAAATTCAGCAACCTATAAGAAGGATTATATACCACGACTAAGTGAGGTTTATTCTAGGAATGCAAGGTTGTTCAAAATTCAAAAGCAATCAATGTAATAAACCATATTAGTAGAACAAAAGACAAAAACAGCATGATCATCTAAATACATGCAGAAAAAGCATTTGACAAAATCTAGCAGCATTTCATGAAAAATACACTAAACAAAATCAGAATAGAAGGGAAACTTCCTCAACCTGATAAGAACTACAAAAAAAAAGAAGAACCCCACAGCTAACATTGTACTTATGATGAAAGAATAAATGCTTTCTCCCTAAGATTATGGACAAGACAAGAATGATAGATCTTGCCACATCTATTCAATACTGTATTCTAGCCAGGGCAATCAGGCAAGAATGAGAAATAAAAGACATCCAGATTGGAAAGGAAGTAAAATTATATTTATTCAGAGATGACATGATCATGTATATAGAATATTCTAAGTAATCCACTGCCACAAAAACAAATATTAAAATTAAATGAGTTTAGCTAGGTGCAGGATAGAAGATAAATATACAAAGATTGATAGTACTTCTATATACCATTGAATAAGTTGAAAATGAAATTGAGAATATGATTCTATATACAATAGCATCAAGAAGAATAAACTACTTAGAAATAAATATAACAAAATAATTGCAAGATTTTTATACTGAAAACTACAAAATGTTGTTGAAAAAATTAAATAAGACCTAAATAAATAGAAAAATGTACCATGTTTATGGATCCAAAGACTTAAAATTGTTAAGATGGCAATACAAGGAGATATTGTGGGTTTGGTTTCAGACCACCACAATAAAGCAAATATTGCCATAAATCAAGTCACACAATTTTGTTTTCGCAGTGCATATAAAAGTTATGTTTACACCCTGACCTACTAAGTGTGTAATAACATGTCTAAAAACACAATGTACATGCCTTAATTAAAAATACTTTGCTAGAAAATGTTAATTACCTGAGCATGCAGCAAGCTGTATTTTTTTGTTGGTTGAGGGTCTTGCCTTGATGTTGATGGTGAAAGAACATAAAGATAGATGTGTACCCGCCCCCCCCCCCACCAAACCCTTTGTTCTGCTCTCTAATCTTTGCACATACCAGAGATTCCGTAAGTTCTGTGAGTACCTGCTTTTCTGCACGTACCAGAGATTTTGTAAGTTCTGAAGCAAGGTCACAAGACGTGTTTTAAGTAAGATAAACTCTTGCTGCCATAAACCTGCTCTCCCGCCTCAAAGGTTGAACCGAAATATCAGAAATGGCGGGAACCAATCATAGTTAGCCAAATCGCCTTGTTCAAACACTAGCCAATCATATATCTGATTTGTATAATAACTCTATGCCCACTTTTCTTAGACTATATAACACTGCTCGGAGCTCAGTGGGGGAGCTCTCCTGCCCGTCTCGTTTCACGAGCGAGGGAGAGTTCCAGGTTCGAACCTGTAATAAAGATCCTTGCTGCTTAGCTTTGACTCTGGACTCTGGTGGTCTTCTTCGGGGAATAAACGGTCTGGGCATAACAATGGCTGGTGACTGATCAGGGTGGTAGTTGTTTAAGATTGGGGCATCTGTGGCATTTTCTTAGACAACAATGAGGTTTGCTGCATTGATTGACTCTTCGTTTCATGAAAGATTTCTCTGTAGCATGCAATGCTGTTTGACAGCATTTTAACCCACAGTAGAACTTCTTTCAAAATCAAAGTCAACCCTCTCATATCCTGCCACTTCTTTATCAACTAAGTTTATATAATATTCTAAATACTTTGTTGGCATTTCAACAATTTCACAGCATTTTCACCAATAATAGATTCCATCTCAAGAAACCACTTTCTTTGCTTATGCATAAGAAGCAACTCATTTATCCAAGTTTTATTATGAGATTGCAGCAATTCAGTCAGATCTTCAGGCTCCACTTCTAATTCCAATTCTAGTTCTCTTGCTACTACCACTATATCTTCAGTGACTTCCTCCACCAAAGTCTTTTACTTTTTTTAGTTTCAACTTTTATTTTAGATATGAGGCTACATGTACAGTGAGTGTACCCAATAGGTAGCTTTTCAACCCACACTCCGCTCTCTGCCTCTCTATTCTAGTAGTCTGCAGTGTCTATTGTTCCCATGTTTATGTCCATGTGTGCTCAATGTTTACCTCTCACTTATAAGTAATCACGTGCAGTATTTGGTTTTCTTGAAACTCTTACATTAATACACTTAGGTTTATGGCCTTCAGCTCCACCCATGTTGCTGTGAAGGACATGATTTCATTCTTTTAACAATCCAGTCCACTATTGATGGGCACTTAGGTTGAGTACAGGCTTTTGCTACTGTGAATAGTGTGATGAACATATGAGCGCATGTGTCTTTTTGGTAGAATGATCTATTTTCCTTTGGGTATATATCCAGTAATGGGATTCCTGGGTTGAATGGTAGCTCTATTTTAAGTTATTTGAGAAATCTCCAGGTGGCTTTCCACAGTGACTGAACTAATTTACATTCCCACCAACAGTGTATAAGCTTTACTTTTTCTCTGCATCTTCACCGGTATGTGTTTTGACTTTTTAATGACAGTGTGAGATGGTATCTCATTGTGGTATTGATTTGCATTTCTGATGATTAGCAATGATTAACATTTTCCATGTTTTGTTGACCGCTTGAATGTGGTCTTTTGAGATCTTACATTTAAATTGCTAATCTATCTTGAGTTAATTTTTGTATATGATGAAGGGCAAGGATCCAGTTTCATTCTTCTGCTAGCTAGTTATCCCAGCACCATTTACTGAATAGGGTAGTCCTTTCCCCATTGCTTGTTTCTGTCAGCCTTGTAGAAAATCAGATCCTACTGAAACTATTCCATAAAACTTGAGGAGGGGCTCTTCCCCAACTCCTCCCTAATCAGCCTGATATCAAAATGTGTCAGAGACAAAATGAAAATAGAAAACTTCAGACCAATATCTCTGATTAACATAGAGGCAAAAATCCTCAACAAAATGCCAGCAAACAGAATTCAGCAGCACCATCCAGCACTAAAAAGTTAATACACCATGATAAAGTACACTTTATTCCAGAGATGCAAGACTGATTCAACATATGCAAATCAATAAATGTGGTTTCCCACATAAACAGAATTAAAAGCCATAACCATATGATCATCTCAACTGATACAGAAAAAGGTTTTGATAAAATTGAAAATCCTTTCATGATAAAAACCCTCAACAAACTAGGCATTGAAGGAACATACCTCAAAATAATAAGAGCTATTTATGACAAACCCACAGCCAACATCATACTGAATGGGTAAAAGCTAGAACCATTCACCTTGATGGCTAGAACAAGACAAGGATGCCCACTCTCACCACTCCTATTCAATGTAGTGCTGGAAGCCTTAGTCAGAGCAATCAGGCAAGAGAAATAAATAAAAGGTATCCAAATAAGAAAAGAAGAAGTCCAACTATCTCTCTTCACTGATTATATGATTCTATATCTGGAAACCCTAAAGACTGCCAAAAGGCTACTAGAACTGATAATTGTAGTAAGGTTTGGGGATACAAAATCTATGTACAAAAATCAGTAGCATTTCTACATACCAATAATGTCCAGGCAGAGATTCAAATCAAGATAACAATCCCATTTATAATAGCCACAAATAATAGGAAATATCTATGAATACAGCTAACCAAGGAGGTGAAAGATCTCTATAGGGAGAGGTACAAAATACTGCTGAAAGAAATCAGAGATGACACAAGTAAATGGAAAATCATTTTATGCTCATGGATTGGAAAAATCAGTATAATTAAAATGGCCATACTGCCCAAAGCAATTTACAGATTCAATGCTATTTCTACCAAACTACTAATGATATTTTTCACAGAATTAGGAAAAAACTATTCTAAAATTCATATGGAACCAAAAACAGCCCAAACAGCCAAAACAATCCTAAGCAAAAAGAACAAAGCTGGAATCACACTACCTGACTTCAAACTATACTTTAAGACTATAGTAACCAAAATAGCACAGTACTGGTACAAAAACAGACACATTCACCAACAAAACAGAATAGAAAACTCAGAAATAAAGACTTACGTCTACTGAAGTCTTGAGCCCCTCATGGTTATTTATGAGGATTGAATGGAATCAACTTATTCCAACTCCTGTTAATTTTGGTATTTTGAACTCATTCCATGAATCATGAATGTTCTTAATGGCACCTAGAATGGTGAAGTCTTTCCAAAAGATTTTCAATTTATTTTGCTCAGAACAATAAAAATAATCACTACTTGTGGCAGTAATAGGCTTACAAAATGAATTTCTTAAATAATAAGACTTGAAAGTTGAAATTAGAACTTGATCCATGGGCAGCAGAATGGATGTTGTGTCAGCAGGCATGAAAACAACATTCGTCTCTTTGTATGTTTCCAACAGAGCTCTTGGGTGGCCAGGTGCATTGTCAATGTGCAGTAATATTTTCAAAGAAATTTCCTTTTCTGAGCAGTAAGTCTCAACAGTAGGCTTGCAATATTCAGTAAGCTATGCTGTAAACAGACGTGCTGTCATTGAGACTTTGTTGTTCCATTGAGAGAGCGCAGATAGTCCATTTAATATAATTCTTAAGGGTCTTAGGAGTTTTAGAATGGCAAATGAGAACTGGCTTCAACTTAGCCATCAGCCATGTTAGCCCCTAATAAGAGAGTCAGTCTATCCTTTGAATCTGTGAAGCCAGGCATTGACTTCTCCTCTCTAGCTATGAAAGTCCTAGATGGCATCTTCCTCTTACAGAAGGCTGTTTTGTTTACATTGAAAATATGTTGTTTAGTGTAGCTGCCTTCATCAGTTATCTTAGATCTCCTGGATAACTTCTGCAGCTTCTACATCAGCACTTGCTGCTTTGCCTTGCATTTTCATGTTAGGAAGATGGCTTCTTTCCTTAAACCTCATGAACCAACATCTGCTTGCTTCAAATTTTTCTCCTTCAGCTTCTTCACCTCTTTCAGCCTTCACAGAATTGAAGAAAGTTAGAGCATTGCTCTGGATTAGGCTTTGGCTTAAGGGAATGCTGTGGCTGGTTTGATCTTCTATCCAGACCGCTAACTTTCTCCGTATCAGCAATAAGGCTGTTTTGCTTTCTTATCATTTGTGTTCACTGGAATAACACTTTTCATTTTCTTCAAGAACTTTTCCTTTGCATTCACAACTTGTTTAACTATTTGGCACAAGAAGCCTAGCTTTCAGTCTCTCTGGGCTTTTGACATGCCTTCCTCACTAAGCTTAATCATTTCTAGCTTTTGATTTAAAGTAAAAGATGTGTAACTCTCCCTTTCACTTAAACACTTAGAGGCCATTGTAGGCTTATTAGTTGACCTAATGTCAATATTCTTGGAGAATATTGAAAGAAGATTGAAACAGGAGAATGACTGCTCAGTGGAACAGTCAGAACTCACATAACATTTATTTATTGGAACCAGTTTTAACATTTAATAGATGTTATTTACACATAACATTTATTAAAGTTTGTAGCCTTTGATGGACACAGTTCATGGCACCCCAAAACAGTCACAAGAGTAACATCAAAGATCACTGATTATAGATCACCATAACACATATAATGATGAAAAAATTAAAATATTGTGAGAATTACCAAAATGTGACAAAGACACGAAGTCAGCACATGTTGGAAAAATGGCACCAATAGACTTGCTCGAAACAGGGTTGCTGCAAACCTTCAATTTGTGGCAACAAACTGCATTCAAAAATGTAGTCTTTGCAAAGTGCAATAAAATGAAACACAAAAAAGAGGTATGTCTGTACTCGCATATTTATTTACAGATTCAATATTATTCTTATCAAAACTCCAGTTACCTTTTTCTTTTGCAGAAATTGACAGGCTGACCATAAAATTCATATAAAGGTGCCAGAGACCTAGAGTAGTTCAAACAACCTTGAAAAAGAAAAAAAAAGTAGAAGGACTCACACTTCTCATTTCAAAAGTTACTACGAAGCTGTCGTAATCAAAACGGTGTGTTACATGCATAACTACAGACATGTAGGTCAATGGAATAGAATTGCAAGTCTAAAAATAAACCCTTGTATTTATGGTCAATTAATTTTTGACAAGAGTTAAAGACAATTCAGTAGGGGAAGACGAGTCTTCTCAACAAATCGTACTGGGACAACTGGATAGCATATGCAAAAGAATGAAGTTAAATCCATATCTCACAGCATATACAAAAACTAAAAATGGATCAAAAACCCAATGTAAGAGCCAAAACTAATAAACTCTTAGAAGAAATGATAGAAGCAAATTTTTGTGACCTTGGTTTAGGCCATAGTGTTTTAGATATGACACAAAAAGCAAAAGCAGTAAAAGAAAAAAATAAATTGGACTTCATCAAAATGTAAAACTTTTGTGCTTCAGACACTATCAAGAAAGCAAAAAGACAACCCATAAAATGGGGGAAGATATTTGCAAAAAATATATCTGATATATCTGATTAATAACCCAATTAAAAATAGGCAAATGATTTGAATAGGCATTTTCCCCAAGAAGATATACAAATGGCCAGTAAACATAGGAAAAGATGCTCAGCATCAGTAGTCATTAAGGAATCAAAACCACAATGAAATGCCCCTTCACACCCACTAGGATGACTAATATAAAAAGACTGGCAATAATGAAATGGTAAGGATATAGAAAAACTGGAACACTCGTATATTGCTAGTGTGACTGTAAAATGGTGCAGTCACTTTGGAAATCAGTATGGCAGTTCCTCAAATGGATGAACATAGACTTAGCATATGACCCAGCAATTCCACTCTTAAATATCCATCCAAGAGAAATAAGAGCATATGTCTGCACAAAACTTGTATAACAATGGTCATTGTGGCATGATTTGTAATAGCTAACAAGTGGAAACAATACAACGGTCTAACAACTGATTAATGGATAAACAACATGTGGTATATTCATACAATGGAATATTATGTGGCAATAAAAAGGAATGAAGTACTAATACCTGCTACATCAATAACCCTTGAAAATATTATGCTAAGTGAAAGAAGCCAGTTATAAAAGACTGTATATATTGTATGATTCCATTAATAGGAAATATCCAGAATAGGCAAATCTGTTGAGACTGAAGGAAGCTTAGTGGTTGCCAGGGACTGAGAGCAGAGGGAAATAGGAAATGTCTGGTCATAAATACAGAGTTTCTTTATAGGGTGATGAAAATGTTCTGAAATTTGATACTCCCGATGGCTGCATAACCATGTGAATATACTAAAAACCACTGAAATGTATACTTTGAGTGTACAATTTTATGGTACATGCATTATATTTCATTAAAGCTGTTATTTTTAAAAACTACATACCACTATTAAAAAATAACAGTAAACAATAAATATGCTAAATATTGTATACATCCAAACATTGCTTGTACAAAAAGACAGTGATAATACTGAATAATGACATCTAATTTGTATTGTGGAAAAAAAGGGATACAACTTAAATATTAGACAAAAATAGCAGTAAGTTAGGAGAGGGTGACTACAGTTGATTAACTCTAGAATTCTGTAATAGTTTGGGAAGAAGGTAATGAATAATATTATCATTAGGGTCTATTAAATATGCATGAAAAAAGGGCCAGGCTGACTACTTAAAGGACAGACATAGGCATAAAACTTCAAAACTAATAAAGGAAAAAATGAAGGGTGATAATAGTATCTTCCTGTCTGTTTCCCACAGTCCCCAAGAGGCCCATCTTCATCCAAGTCTTCATTCCTTTGTCACTGCTGAGATTTCCCTGGGGCTTCAGAGGGTATATTATGCAGAGGAAAAGGAAATCTACATTTATGATTCATTTAACATGCATTGCCTAAGTGATTTAAACCTCTCCACCCCTTGTGTTATGTACAAAACCATTCTCCATTTACAGAGAAGACGAGGCAAGGCCAGAGTGCTAAGTTACTTGTCCAAGGACACATAGCCAGGAATTGGCTGGACTGGGATTTGAACTAGGTCTAACGCCAGAATCTGTGTTCTTTTCCATTGTATTGTGACAGTTGTCTTGGCTTCTCTCAGCCAATTGCTTTTACTCCATCTGCACCTAAAGATGCAGTAGGCATGCTTCAGAAAATAGAAGCAGGCTCCCCGGGACCTTGTCAACCGGGCCTCTCCTGACATCACAGAGCACACACCTGTGAAGGGGCTGCATTGTTGCCCTGCATCTCTTTCTCCTGCCCTTGAGAGCAGCCTCAGTCAGTGGATATAGGCACCATGTTTGTAAGGTGACATTGTTTTGGCCTAGAGGACTGGCTATGGTGTCAGAAAGACGGATTCAAACCTTGGTTCTGATGTTCCTGTAAGCTTTCAGCAACTTAATCTGTGTTTCAGCTTCCTCATTTGTTTGCAGACATTTGTTTCCCAGGGCTGCTGTGAGATTTACACAGATAGCCAGCGTCAAGTTCCCAAAACAGCCCTGGCATGAATTGAAGATGCAGTAAATGTCAGTTTGTTTGTTTTGAGATGGAGTCTCACTCTGTTGCCCAGGCTGGAGTGCAGTGGCGCCATCTTGGCTCACTGCAACTTCCGCCTCCTGGGTTCAAGCGATTCTCCTGCCTCAGCCTCCTCAGTAGCTGGGACTACAGGCGCACACCACCACGGTCGGCTAATTTTTGTATTTTTAGTAGAGATGGGGTTTCACCATGTTGGCCAGGATGGTCTCAAAATCCTGACTTCAGGTGATCCACCCACCTCAGCCTCCCAAAGTGCTGGGATTACAGGCGTGAGCCACCAAACCTGGCCCAGATATTCTTATTACTTTTGCTCTGCAGAGATTTGGCAAATCTGCTTGATGGCAGAGGGATGGCATAGGAAAGAGAGAAGAAAGCATAGCGAGATGGAGAAGGTGCATTTCTCTCTCTGTGCTCTGATTATGCTGCAGCTACTAATGAAGGGAATCCAGTCTCTTCCTGGCTGCAGATTACTTATGCAAAATGGGCCTAAAATGATCTCAGGTAGGCCCGTGGCTATTACAGGAAGTAATGCCCAAAGGTCTACTATATATACACACACATATATACACACACACACAATATATATATACACACACATATATACACACACACTATATATATACACACACACACTATGTATATATACACTATATATAGTATATATAGCATATATATGCCTAATATATTAGTCTAATATATATATATACACACACACACACACACACACACATATTATCCTCAGTCCCTCCATATCCCAGGGAATACCAGTTTCCATTCAGTGTTCAGAGTTTGAGTATTTTTAAAACCTCCTTTTGAACACATCTGTAGGAAAGTATCCCCGAATGTCTTGACTATCCCAAAGAATGGCTTCACCCATTGAATACTTCATTGTAGCATGTTTCTCTTAACGATCCATTTAAAAATGCACCATTTAAAAATGGTGCTGGCCGGGCGCGGTGGCTCAAGCCTGTAATCCCAGCACTTTGGGAGGCCGAGACGGGCGGATCACGAGGTCAGGAGATCGAGACCATCCTGGCTAACATGGTGAAACCCCGTCTCTACTAAAAAATACAAAAAACTAGCCGGGCGAGATGGCGAGCGCCTGTAGTCCCAGTTACTTGGGAGGCTGAGGCCGGAGAATGGCGTGAATCCGGGAGGCGGAGCTTGCAGTGAGCTGAGATCCGGCCACTGCACTCCAGCCCGGGCGACAGAGCGAGACTCCGTCTCAAAAAAAAAAAAAAAAAAATGGTGCTTCTTCTTTAAAATATTTTGTGGCTCTGAAATGTTGCTGCTTTCATTTAATAAACAATGGCTTTTCAGACCAAACTTTGGGAAATCTCTAGAAAGGGGCCCTCATTCATTCATTCATTTATGAATACTGTCAATGGTGGGATTCTGATATTGATTTCCAATTCCTTGCGCACCTAAGATTTGTAGTCATTGATTGAATGTCAGTTACATCCCAAGAATTGTGCTATACCCTGAGCACACCAAGATGAGCAAGATATGCTCACATCCTGCCCTGTGGAGTCCAGGTGGGGGATACAGACTCTCACATAGACAATTACAATGCAGGGTGATGACACCATAAGGTGGGAAGAGGCAGCATGTTATCAGATTAGCCAGAAAAGGCATTTACCCAGAATGGGGCAGAAGGAGGTATGAGATGGGAATGTACTACAGATGGAAGTCTCAGGAAAAATTTGCTGAGACAGAGTCTAGGGTACAAGATGTTTAGTAGGGATTAACCCCTGTGAAAGGAACAGGGTGAAGCCCAATCAGACAGAGGAAGAAACTGAACTGCAGTACAATCCTGCAGAAGCTGTGGCCAACCAGGCAGGGGCTCTGGAGAGAAGACTGCCTGCAAGAGGGTCACGAGTCAGGCTGAAACTGTGAGCCTCCCTGTCCCAACTGACAGTCACTGGATGTGGAGCTGACAGCCACATGTTGCCTCCTGATGCTTTCCTCACAACTGGACGGCAAGTCCTTCCTCGATGGGGGATCTGGGTCATCCAGTGTCGTGTCTTCCTCAGAGGGATGCTTCCTAGAATAGGGAGCATCTAAACCAAGATTTGAGGGACAAACCACCAGGTAATAAGGTGGGATGGGTGGGGAGTGGGAAGTGCCAGAGGCGATAGCCTGTGTGACAACTTGGAGGAGCCAGACAGGTTGCATGGAAGGGACTGAAACAGAGCTCAGGCAAGTGGTGGGGTGCAGCATGCAGAGATGATACGGGAAAGGTAGGAAGAGGAAGAACCTTGCAGGGTCTTATGGGCCATATTAATGAGTTTGGACTAGATTTGATAGTAGCTTGTAAGATGCACTTAGGGATGAGTTTTAGAACATCCTCTGTGGGCTCTATGAAGGAGGATAGGTTGGGAGGTGAGAAGGATGGGGCTTGGAGGGAAGGCAGGAGGCCTTGTTGGAACAGTGTGGGTCTCCGAGGACTGCCCCAGTGGCAGATGCCTCCTGAGAACAGTGCCTCCCTCCACACTGAGGGAGGACTGGCCTGTGACTCCCTTTGACCATGAGGAAGAGGAAGAGGCAGAGGCCCCCTAAGCATTTGGAAGGCGTGGCAAACTTTCCCTCTTGCAGTCTAGGAAGAAATCCGGCTACTCCACAATTAACTCACAGCGAATCTCACTTCATCGGTATCCTCATCAGTTTCCCCTTCCTGCATTGTTCTGAAGCAAATTCCAGACATGATGTCATTTAACCCATGAATATTTCAAGATATATCCCTAACAGATAAGGACATACTTTTAAAAAAAATAGCCACAATTGTACAATTGTATGTACTGTCACTTAAGGAAACTGCACTGTTTCTTGGTGTAAATAAACGGTCAGTGTTTAAGATTCCAATAGTGTCAGAAGTGTAATAAATGTTTATTTTTTACATTTGGTTTGAATCTGGATTCAAACAGGGTTCGCTCACTGTAATTAGTTGGTATATCTTTTAAATATCTTTTAATCTATAGATTCCCCTTCTATCTTCTACCATTCTCTTCCCTTCCCACAACCCCTGAAATTTATTTTTTGAAGAGACTGGGTCATTTGTTCTATGCCATTTCCTTAAAGTCTGGATTTTGCTGATTGCATCCCCAAGGTATGTGTTTAACGTGTTCTCTGTATTTTCTCTGAATCATCAGTTGGATGAGGAAAGTTTTAAATCAGATGAGATGGAGTTTTCCACAGGACTAGGCTGGACTGGACTTTGAATGCCTCAAATTCACAGCTACACCATGGGATCTGCCTAGCACGCTGTTAACAGATGGGAAAGTTGGATTTCATGGTGTACCAGTGAAGCCAGAGATGGGGATAATTAAAGCTAAAATATGTTTATATTTTGTACAACTGTTCAAGCAGCTCATAAAAATAACTGAATACTATAACATTGTGGTATTGATTTCCAGCTCAATTCCAGTTGATTTCTTGGACAGTCTGTATGGATTTTTCCTCTGAGTTCTGAGTCCTAATGCCCACACTGGCATGCCCTGGGCAGCTGTTTCTCTGTAACAGAGACCATGTTATTAAATGGTGAAGTTTTGCATCCATTATTAATCAAAATTCATTTTAGGTAGCAAATATTATCTTGTTGCTCAGGAGGTTTGCTTCTCTCTGATACCCTTTGTATAAAGCTCCTATTGTGCTCATGGCAAGATCGTGGCTCTCCCTCAACCCGCACTCTAGTTTTGTGATAACTTTGTTCTGCTGGCTTTTGGTCATGACCAGATGTGAACTTAACATGAATGAAGGCCGGGCGCGGTGGCTCACGCCTGTAATTCTAGCACTTTGGGAGGCCAAGGTGGGCGGATTGCCTGAGCTCAGGAGTTCAAGACCAGCCTGGGCAATACAGTGAAACCCCGTCTCTACTAAAATACAAAAAATTAGCCAGGCATGGTGGCGGGTGCCTGTGGTCCCAGCTACTCAGGAGGCTGAGGCAGGAGAATGGCATGGACCTGGGAGGCAGAGCTTGCAGTGAGCTGAGATCATGCCACTGCACTCCAACCTGGGCGACAGAGCGAGACTCTGTCTCAAATAATAATAATACTAATAACAATAATAATAATAATAATAAAATAAAATAAATGAATCCCTTTATCATGAATGGAGCTTGCAGGACTAGAAGTTGTTCTGGGTGAGTGAGTAGTGAATAAATATGAAGGCCCAGGACATTACTATATATTACTGTAGACTTTATAAATAATGTACACTAAATTTATAGAAAAAGTCTTCTTTCTTCAATAAATTAACCTTAGCTTGCTATAATTTTACTTTATAAACTTGTCAATTTTTAAAACTTTGACTTTTTTGTAGTAACACTTAGAATACAAACACATTGTATAGTTGTACAAATTTTATTTATATACTTATTCTATAGTTTTTTTCTACTTTAAAATGCTTTATTTTTATTTTTTACTTTTTAAACTGTTCTGTTAAAACCTAAGACACAAACACCCACAGTATCCTAGGCCTACACAGGTCAATATAATCATCTTCCACCTCCACATCATGTCCCATTGGAAGGTCTTCGGGGCAGTAACATGCATGGAGCTGTCATCTCCTATGCTAACAATGCTGTCTTCTGGAATACCCCTTGAAGGACCTGCCTGAGGCTGTTTTACAGTTTCCTCTTTTTTTTTCTTTTTGATAAGTAGAAGGAGTACACTCTAAAATAACAATGAAAAGTGTAGTATAGTAAATATATAAACCAGTAACATAGTCATTTATTATCATTATCAAGTGTCATGTGCTGTATCTAATTGCATGTGCTATACTTTTTAATATGACTGGCCATGAAGTAGATGTCTTTACAACAGCATCATCACAAACATGTGAGTAATAGGTTGTGCTGTGCCCTTAAGAAAGTTACAATGTCAGCAGGCATTTTGGCAATAGGGAATTTTACCACTCTGTCATAATCTTATGGGACCACCTTCATATATGTAGTTAGTCCTTGAACAAAATGTCATCATGCAGGGCATGACTGTATTGATGTACTTCAGCCATAGAAAACAAGTAGCCTGAGCCTGTGTTAAGGCTTCTGGTTTGCTGTTTACTTATTCAACTGATGTCTGTTGCCTGCAGTAGTAAGAGACCCCCAGCAATCAAACTACTGTTTAGTGAGTCAGTCAAAAGATTTGATCTTGTGTTTCTCTTTCTTTGTATCTCTCAAATACAATTTTGCTACACTAAATCCCTTTAAAAATAGAGAACTAGCCACCCCCTTCTGCACAGTCATGCCTAGCCAGCACCTGGGCCTGGAACTGGGCAGCAGGCCCTCAGCTTTGCCCACTGCCTCCCCACCATGGACCGCCGCAAAGTGAGCGAGCTTCGGGCCTTGTGAAAATGTGTAAGTAGGATCCGAGCATTCTGCACACTGAGGAAATGTGCTTCCTGAAGGAGTGGGTGGAGAGCATGGGGGGTCAAGTACCACCTGCTACTCAGAAAGCTAAATCAGAAGAAAAATACCAAGGAAGAAAAACTTGATCGTAAGAAGGTAGAGGAAGACTTAAAGGCAGATGAAACATCAAGTAAGGAAAGTGATCTAGAAATTGATAATGAAGGTGTGATTGAACCAGATACTGATGCCCCTCAAGAAATGGGAGATGAAAATGCAGAGATAACACAGGAGATAATGGATCAGGCAAATGATAAGAAAGAAAGTGGCTGCTATTGAAGCCCTAAATGATGGTGAACTGCAGAAAGCCATTGACTTATTCACAGATGCCATCAAGCTGAATCTTTGCTTGGCCATCTTGTATGCCAATAGGGCCAGTGTCTTTGTCAAATGCTGCCATCCCAGACTGTGTGACAGAGCCATTGAAATAAATCCTGATTCAGCTCAGCCTTGCAAATGGCGAGGGAAAGCACATAGACTTCTAGGCCACTGGGAAGAAGCAGCCCATGATCTTGCCCTTGTCTGTAAATTGGATTATGATGAAGATGCTAGTGCAATGCTGAAAGTTCAACCTAGGGCACAGAAAATTGCAGAACATCGGAGAAAGTATGAGCGAAAACGTGAAGAGCGAGAGATCAAAGAAAGAATAGAACGAGTTAAGAAGGCTGGAGAAGAACATGAGAGAGCCCAGAGGGAGAAAGAAGCCAGACGACAGTCAGGAGCTCAGTATGGATCTTTCCCAGGTGTCTTTCCTGGGGGAATGCCTGGTAATTTTCCTGGAGGAATGCCTGGAATGGGAGGGGACATGCCTGGAATGGCCAGAATGCCTGGACTCAATAAAATTCTTAGTGATACAGAGGTTCTTGCAGCCTTGTAGGATCCAGGAGTTATGGTGGACTTCCAGGATGTGGCTCAGAACCCAGCAAATATGTCACAATGCCAGAGCAACCCAAAGGTTATGAATCTTATCAATAAATTGTCAGCCAAATTTGGAGGTCAAGCATAAAGCCCTTCTGATAAATAAAGCCCTTGATGAAGGAAAAGCAACATAGATCACCTTATGGATGTCACAATAATACAAACCAGTGTACCTCTGACCTTTTCATCAAGAGAGCTGGGGTGCTTTGAAGATAATCCCTACCCCTCTCCCCCAAATGCAGCTGAAGCATTTTACAGTGGTTTGCAATTAGGGTGTTCATTCAGATAATGCTATCCTACTAGGAATTACACTTTAAACACTTTCTAAACCTTAAAAATATTTAAAACAAATTTAAAGGGTCTGTTAATTTTTATATTTTTCTTTACTAATCATTTTGGATTTTTTTTCTTTGAACTATTGGGCAGGGGAAATACTTATGTATGGAAGATTATTGCTCTAATTTGAGTGAAAAATGTTTATTAGTGCGAGGCAAAAATAACTCATTTGAGGATAAAGTTTGTGTTGGATATGTGGTTCCTGAAGCATTTTGACATGTCTTTTTAAATGCTTTATCTTTTTCTTTAAAGATTTATTTCAATAAAACTAATTGGGACCACCAGTATTTCAGTAGGACCTGGGAAGGGACTGGAAGTACTTGGCAGGGCAGTAGCAATCTTGCTGTGTTTTATATAACATGCATCATTGAGCAGGTTGTCCTTAAATCTTACACTGTGGTGAAGGGATGATTTTTCTGTAACGCTGCAGTAGAGTTGGAGTACTTAGTTCTGTTCTTGTCCAGTATATCTAATAAATGTTTCATATTATCTCCACATAGGGGAAGTAAGGGAGTACTTTTCTTTTTATACTCCTATGCTTAAAATTCTCTTTCCTAGTCAAAAAATGCCCAACTCTGTGTTTACTTTCTGCTTGTTACATTTTTCTCCCTTACTTTTCTTGGGCTAAAGACAGGCTTTTTCCACCAGCATCATCACTGCTATCATCATTAATAGCATAATTATACAAGCATATTGAATGCTGATTTTAATATGTAATACATATTGTAATTGTAGGGTAGTACATACAACAACTGTAGTTTCTTACTTGGCCATGAGAATGCCAGAGTGTTAGACTTCCACTCTGGCAAAATCTTGTCATATCAAAAGACATTGGAAAGAGGGATTCCCTTTGGTGTTTGGTCTTCTACTTAGAAAATACCTATTGCAGTTAGAATTTATCTTGTAATATTCATCTTTGTATTTTGAAGATAAGGTTTGAATTAAATTGATATACACAGAGGGGAACCAATTTTTTTTAATCCAGTGTGAATTATAAATGAGATAATCCACAGTTATTCATTGTGGAGTTGTTGAGACTATGAAAGATTCATCGTCTTTGCATTCAGTTCTTCCTTAAATAGTGTAACCATACCCCCACCCCTGCTTGCTTGCTTTCCCTCCCCTCCAATGATAAAGAAAATGATAAGTTTAAAAA
Source organism: Papio anubis (assembly GCF_008728515.1). Taxonomy (NCBI): domain Eukaryota; kingdom Metazoa; phylum Chordata; class Mammalia; order Primates; family Cercopithecidae; genus Papio; species Papio anubis. The sequence continues at coordinate 39,526,953 of NC_044987.1, read as the reverse complement.
AATAGTTATGGCTACTGAATATTAGGACTAGAGAGTAATTCCAGGCTCTTTTTGCTTCAAACTTCTCCTAGCGTAACTCACATATAACAATAGTATTATGCTTTTATATTATAGATCTTCCCAGTTTTCAAACTACATTTGAAATCCCCATGGCATGAAAACAAAACGATTAAACTAAAAAAATGTGAATGATTAAACTAAAAAATTATTCACATTTTATTGAAAGGACACAATTTTTTAGCTCCAGTTGCTGCATTTAAAGAGAATATTTGATGCCTAGCAAAGAAAAAGGCTCCTGAGAAATGGGGCAGCGCCCAGAAGTCTGGACTTCTTCCACTGTGGCTGCAGCCAACACTTGTGGTGAGGTTATTTGTAAGCATTTTGTAGAAGGCATTTTTCAATAACACTATTCATTCATTAGTAAATACGCATGAAGCACCTCTTTTTTTTTTTTTTTTTTTTGAGACGGAGTCTCGCTCTGTCCCCCAGGCTGGAGTGCAGTGGCCAGATCTCGGCTCACTGCAAGCTCCGCCTCCCGGGTCCACGCCATTCTCCTGCCTCAGCCTCCGGAGTAGCTGGGACCACAGGCGCCCGCCACCACGCCCGGCTAGTTTTTTTGTATCTTTTAGTAGAGACGAGGTTTCATCGTGTTAGCCAGGATGGTCTCGATCTCCTGACCTCGTGATCCGCCCGTCTCGGCCTCCCAAAGTGCTGGGATTACAGGCTTGAGCCACCGCGCCCGGCGAAGCACCTCTTTTAATCCAGGCATTCGTTGAGCAAAACACTAAAGACATCTCCAACATTCTCTTTTAATGCATGATGTTCTCTGTGCAATTGCAAACAAACTGAACTAGCCAGAGCAATTCAAGTTTTTGCAGTTGAAAGCATCATCATGGCTAAGACAAGAAGTCTTTGAGCAATCAAGAGACTGAAACTTAGCCAGGCGTGGTGGCGGGCACCTGTAGTCCCAGCTACTCAGGAGGCAGAGGCAGGAGATTGGCGTAAACCCAGGAGGCGGAGCTTGCAGTGAGCTGAGATCCGGCCACTGCACTCCAGCCTGGGCGACAGAGCGAGACTCCATCTCAAAAAAAAAAAAAAAAAGAGACTGAAACTATCTGTAGTAGCAGATCTACCATGGCTCAAAGAAGTCCTCTGTGCTGTAGACTGCTATGTACCAAAATGGGATCTGGCCCGGAAAGGGTGACCCAGAAATGGGATATTGAGAGGCAAGAGTTCCAACCTGGACATGCACAACCCTAGCCACTTGCATAACCGATTACAGGGGAGCCTTATTTCTAAGACTTGGTACTAGGTATGCTTGTGCACTGTGTGTAGACGGTTGTATGTTTCAATAATGATAGCTAATGTTGAATCAGCTAAGCACTATGGAAATACTATCATATTTAACATTCACAAAAACCCTATGAAGTATTTACTATTATTCCTATTTTAGAGAACAGGAAACTGACTTAAGTAGTTAAATAACTGGCCCAAGGAGATGCAATTGCAGAGCTGCCACTCAGGTCAGACCTCAGTGCCTCCCAGGCTTATGCTCTGCACCACCATGCAGATTTCCAACCCAGACTTAACAAACCAACCAAAATTGATTTCTTAATATGTGTTTTTTTTTCTGCCCAATTAATCCTTTTGTATTTCTCATAATATCCTGAATTAAAAGAGCCTTTTAGAAATTATTCAGGAAAATTTGCTGACAGGATGGACCAACAACTATAAAAATCAACAAACAGCTAGAGTTGCATTCCAGGGCCAAGATGGACAGCAGACAATGTAAACACTGCCCCTTTCAGAACAATTCTGAACAAATGTGTTTCATCACTTTCACCTATATTTAGTCCTCCCAAGACTTTATGAGGTTGATGTTACTATCGCCAATGTGACAGCCAAGTAGGCCGAGGCTCAGAAAATAAATTCCACTGCTGGTAAACGGTGGCACTGGGTTGATAACCTCTAGAGCGGCTCCCTTTGCACACAGTGAATAACAGATGCCTGTCATTGACATGTGTTACATGTGGAGACAAAGTCCCCAAACACATAAATGTGCAGCAAGCCAGGTGGGCTTTCTATTTGTTTCCTTTAAAACTTGGGAATGAATATTGGGGAGTGTCTCCTGAATCTGAGCATGAATGAAGCTTTGGAAGAGATAGGTTTGTGGCTAAATTGGGGCACAGCTGGGTTAGTGCTCACTGAGACTTGGATATTTGTGCTGGGGTTGGTTATATAATCTTGGTAAATGCTGTGCTGTACCGGGTGTGGGTATTGGAGCCTATGAATTATAGGTGTCTTATTTTTCACAATTCAAAAATATACGTCTTGGGGTGGCTAACCCTTCACCTGGGGGCTTTTCCTGCAGTGTGTTTGTCCATGGCTCTGTGCAGAGTCTGGAGTCTTGTCCTGATGCCTCACTTGACAGATTTACTTATTCAGTCAACCAATTTGTCACCACCTATTGGCTGAACACCTACTTGAGGCAGTACAAATAGACACCGGACTCCATCTGCCTAAGCTAGAGTCCTGGCTTGGCTATTTCCTGTGCAAATTGGGTAAGTTTCTTAAACTCTCTGTGCCTCAGTCTCCACATTTGTAAAATGGAGATAATAATAGATTCTACCTTGTGAACTGGTTTGAAGACTAAATGAGTTATTGGGGAAGTGTCAGAATTAAAAGAGCACTTTTAGACATTATTCAGAGCACTATGTGTGTTGTGGGCACTGCTTCAGTGCTTGCTATCTCTACTGCTGTGTAACAGGCTCTGTGTAACACAGGGAAGTACAACACCATGTACCTGCCTCCAGGGAGCTGAGCTGTGGAGCTAACACAATGTAAATACTATCATACAAGCGTCAAAGCAATATACATCCTAAGATAGGAAAAACAGAGTATTGTAGGGGGGATACTGAATTCGATGGGTTCTTTTTGTATGTGTGTGTATGAGAGACAAGATCTTGCTCTGTCACCCAGGCTGAAGTGTGGTGGCTCAATCATAGCTGTAAGCAGGAATACAGGCATGTGCCAACATACCTGGCTTTTTTTGTTTTTTTCTAGAGACAAGGTCTTACTTTGTTGCCCAGGCTGGTCTCAAACTCCTGAACTCAAGTGATCCTCCCACCTCGGCCTCCCAAACTGCTGGGATTACAGGCATGAGCCACCACACCAGGCCAGCTGTTTCTCTATAATCTTTTTTCATAACTGTTCTGCTATTCTCTTGCAGTTTCCATGATGCCATTTTCTGAAGCACAGCGTTGCAGATGTTTAGAAAAAGCCAGTGATCTCCCAGTCCAAGTCCCTTAATTTATAGCTAAGGTAGTTGAGGCCCAGAGAGGTAGAGTGAATTGTCCAAGGTCATAGAGCTTCTGATGGTAGAACTGACTCAGACTACTGCCCCTTTCCACCATTCTAAACAGCTTTTTACCGTGCAGAATTTCTAATGCGCAGAGACTCAGAGTTCACCTTAATAGCCAACTTCAACTGGGATTTGATGTTAAAAAGAGACAGACACTTAAAATCTGTGGAACCTCCACAGTCCTCATTTTGATTCAGAGGTTTACCCAGCACCCTAGGGGAAGCCATTTTCAAGACTTCTAAGGACAGAATGGACCCTGGAAGGGAAGAAGCCATCGTGTATAGGAACCCCAGCCTAGAAGGCATGTAGAACAACCTAATGGTTACAAAGGCCTGGGGTAAAGGAAAGAACAACGAAAGAACAAACTCTTTTCTCCTACTATATTCTCACTCACAGCACTCAATGCTTCACTTTTGACCTACCAGAAGTATGGGTTTTTCCCCCCATACATCAATTTTCTGCCCAACACTAGCTGAGTGTCCTACAATTTAATTTAATTCTGACATTACCTAGAGTTAGCATCAGATCCCACAGCTTAAGGGCTCAGTCCCCCAAGACTGAATTGCCCCCCCCCCCACTTCACATGCCGATCATACGTCCAGACGTCCAGTACTTGTGACCAAGCAGTTGTAAATTGGAGGTTCCCACAACCGCCTCCCCAGGTTCAATCATTTGCTAAAATGGCTCACAGAACTCAGGAAAGTGCTTGACCTACATCTACTGGTTCATTATAAAGGATATTGCAAAGGACACAGATGAAGAGCCAGATGGAAGAGATGCATAGGGCAAGGTATAGGAGAAGGGGCGTGGAGTTTTCAAGTCCTCTTGGGGCACAGCGTCCTCCATGGGTTCAGCAACCCAGATGCTCTCCAAACTCCATAGCTGAGGAATTTTTATGGAGGCTTCATCACATAGACAAGATCTATTATTAACTTAATCTCCAGCTCCTCTCACCTCCCCAGAGGATGAGGGATAGGGGCTGAAATTGCCAGGCTTCTGATCGTGACTTGGTCTTTCAGGTGACCAGCCTCTCATCCAGAAACCCACCAAGAGTTGCCTCATTAGAACTAAAGATGCTCCTAGCCAGGCGTAGTGGCTCATGCCTGTAATTTCCGTGCTTTGGGAGGCCAAGGGAGGATCCTTTGAGCCCAGGAATTCGAGACCAGCCTGGACAACATTGCAAGACCCCATCTCTACAAAAGGAAAATAACTAAAGATGATCCTATCACCCAGGAAATTCTAAGGGATAGAAGCTCTGTGTCAGGAGCCAGGGTCAAAGCCCAAATATGAGGAAAAAAAGGTATACCTGACACCTCTATCTCTCAGGAAATTACAAGCACTTTGGGAGCTCCATGTCAGGAACTGGGGTTAGAGCCCAAATATTTATTTCTTATTATATCACAATGTCACAACTGGGCACCCATGAGTTTTAATTGCTCAATTAGTTATTAGTACCCACTATGGCCCAAGTACTTTGCTAGGCATTGGGAATACCAAAGTAACTGAGGTAGTCATAGCTCTGTTGCAGAGAGGTGGTTCTCAACATGGAGCAGTTTGGGCTCCCGAGGGCCATTTGGCAATGTCTGGAGACATTTTTGATTGTCATGACTTGGGATGAGGTTGCTAAAGGGATGTTGCTGAACATCCTATAATGCATAGGAGAGCCCCCATGATAAAGGACTATCTGGCCCCAAATGTCAACAGTGTTGAGGTTGAGAAACCCTATTATTGAGCATAAGGTCTATGACAATTAAACACATAGTTAAAATGAAGTATGAACAGTGTTATGGTGGAGGAAGTTCAAGATACTGTCTGAATCTATAATAAGGGAACTCAGCCTAGGAATTAGGGCAGGTCTCTGAGTAGAGGATGTTTGAACTGAATCCTCAAGGATGAGTGGGTGTTAGTGACACAAGGAAATCAGGGCTAGAGATCGAGGCAACAGGAACATACAAACACTTGAAGGACAAACAGAACTCTTTCGAGGAATCAAGAAATGTTTAGTATGTCTGGAGCAGAAGTGGTGGGGGGGTCACAAAAGATAAGACATAGAAGTTTTTGTAAGATGTTTAGTTAATATGCAAAGGTTTCTACCAGGCACATGCCCTGTTCTCATGCTGGTGAGTCTTCTGAACCAACAAATATCACTGTCCTTGAGGAGGTGCTAGCCTAGACAAGTGAAGGATCTTGGCTTTAAGGGCAATGGGAAGCCATGGAAAGGCTTTTATCTAGGAGATGACAGAGTAACATCAACATTTTGGAAAGCATGTAGAGGATGCATTTGAGGGTAGCAACAGCAAAGGCAGGAGGACCAGTTGGAGGTTGTTACCACAATCCAGGTAACAGATGAATATGACTGAATTAGGAGACACACATGGATGTGAAGGAAAGACAGCTTCCAGAGACATGTGGTGTACACATGTGCATGTGCATAAGTAGTTATTACATTAAAATTCAAGAATATAACTATTCATTTCCAGACTTTATGGCCACTCCACATTTAGAAAGTGGATCATTGACAAGATTTGTTAATGAGCACTGACAACACTGACGTCCCTTCTTCGTTCTATTTTCCTGCCCCAATTGTTTGCATGGGCTGGGAAAGCTACTTGAGACCTCTGACCATGGCTGAGGTTCTAAAAGACCTGAAGTTCATGTTCCCCTTTCCCATCCCCTTCACCCCTGCCCTGGATATTCCATGGAAAAGAGGAGAAGGCTGTGTGTTCCTGAACACTGCTTCCCCTGAAGACTGGGCTCTTCCTCTCCTCCAGGCATCTCTTCTTCCATGATCCAGCACAGGCGTACTCATTTCAAGGGGCCTGTCCTGCTGTCAGGTGCCAGGCACATAGAAGTTTGGAGCATATGATCATTCACTGGCAGGTTATTGTCTTCTGATCCCTTATTTCAACAATGATGACTGATGTCATTATGGAAATCAGTCCTGGTGTGAGTTTCCTATTGCTGCTGCATCAAATGACCACAAACTTAGTAGCTTAAAATACCATGCATTTATTACCTTGCAGTTCTGGAGGTCAGAAGTATAAAATCAAGGTGTCAGTAGGGCTGCCTTCCTTTTGGAGGCTCTAGGAGAGAACCCATTGCATTGACTTTTTCAACTTCTCGAGGCTGACTATGGCCTCTGCCTCCACCATCACATCTGTTTTCCTCAGCTTCCATTGGCACATCACCTTCTCTGGCTCTGATCCTCCCGCCTCCCTCTTATAATGATTCTTGTGATTATGTTGCGCCATGGGGGTAACCTAGCATTAGCTCCCCATCTCAGGGTTCTCAATTACATCTGCGAAATTCCCTTTGCCATATAAAGTAACATTCATAGATTCCAGGGATTAGGACATAGACATCATTATTTAGCCTATCACAGGTCCCACACAGCTTGCTATATTGTTGTCCATTGTGGTGAGCACCACCCCCAACCCTTGCAGGTGGGTGAGCCCTATTGGTTGTTCTGGAAAGGCCAATCCCACCTCTCCACTGTCACTCCCTGCATGGGCTCTCAGGAATGGATCTTTTGGTTCCCACTAGCCTGACCAACAGTTTTCAAAAGGATGCTCTGAGTCAGGGGACTAAATGAGGGGCTTCTCAGCTCAGATCCACATTTGCCCCCAAGATTCTATACCTGTGTGTTGAGTTGGGGTATAGACTCCCCCTTCCACTCATCTATTCCAGATTATAGAAGAGGCTGGGATATAGTTTGTCTTCATGTGTTTTTTTAAAAAAGCATCTGACTTAGTATGATCAGTTATCTTTTTTTTAAAAAAGGTGCCACTGTTGCCATGGTGACCAGAGGCTGCAAAAGAGATTTCACCTCTTTCCCATTTCCCACCCCTCGGTGCATTTTCTTTGCAAATTACATTGCATTCATTTATGGATATCTCTTTCTGCTTTCTATGAGTGGATATGTGTATGGCCAGCAAATCTAGCTCCCAGGAGTGACAGGGCACAGGTGACAGGGCACAGGGTGGCACATCTTGACCTGCCTCCACCAGGCAAATAGAGAAGGAATCAGCTGATGTGCTCTCCATGAATAAATAATACGCATCTTGCAGCCCTGTCTCTGCATGCGGTGGGTGTTAATGCCTGCACAGAGGAGGGACAGAGGGAGAAAGCAAGGGAGGACAGAACTGATGCAGAGCCCAGAGAGAAATAGGAGCCACAGAATCCGCTTGTCAGACTGTCTCTTCTGCACTCCTCCTTTCAAGAAGACACACCAAGTTCCCATGATCACATACTCCTTTCCCCCAACCACGCATGGCCCGGGGCCCACTGAAGGCCCAGAAGACTGGATGCGAGCCAGTGAGGTGGAACACAAGATCTAGAAGGGAATGATCTGAGTTTGTGTACCAGCTGTGTGACCTCAAGCAGAGCAATCTTCCAATCACAGCTGCCCCATCTGTCAACGGGGAGCAAGACCTCCACCCCACCTGCTTGGTGAGACTGTGGTGAGGGTCCAGTCAGATCCTCAGTGTGAAGGTGCTTTCTGAACTCTGTGGGGCAGTACACAAGCTGTGGCTGCTGCTACTGGAGACAGTGGCAATGCTAAGAAGAGTCACCTGTGTATGTTGACTTGTTGAGTTCTCTCCATGTGCCAGGCACTGCTGCTTTACATGCATTGTCTCATTTAACCTATTTGAAGCAGGTGCAATTGGAGCCATCCCCCACCCCCCTGCTGCCTTTTATTAGCTGAAGCAAGCATGGCCAACGTCGTGGGGTTAGTAAATGGCAGAGCCAGAAGCCATGCTCCAAACTTGGCCTGCAGAGACCCCCGAAATGTGGAGGGCAAACAAACCTAAGGCATTGCCCAAAGAATATTTCCACACAGACCAAAAGAGAAGCTGAAAATACTGACTCTGGTAAGACTGAACTTAGGGGAGGGATACCCTCTAGTTACAGCAGATATGGGGGTTAATACAGCAAAAGGCCATGCAATGCAGGAATTCAGGGCTCTGGACTCAGCCTATTGACCAGAGCTGGAGAGCAGCCTAGCGGGAAAAGGGTCACCACATATCAGAGGGTGTTGCTGGACTGAGGGCTGGGCCGTGGTGGACAGCAGGTGCTCAAGCCTAGGGCAAGGATGCAAGGTCTGGATCCTGCTTAGCCCTGGAAATGGTGCGTATTCCACTGCCAGCTGCCCTCTGACTGAAAAAGTTGTTGGAGGTAGAGGCATGCTGCAAACTTTGCATGTATCTGTATTTTCTTCTGGACCTCTAGAATTGGCTGAGGACGAACACTCCCAGAGACTAGGCTGAACCACTGTTAGAAGAACTGACATGTGTGCCTTGGGCCGGGTTGCCTGGAAGCAGAGCCCAGTGCAGGGATTTGGGCCCATGTCATTTCATGAGGGAGTCATCTCAGGTGAAACCCATAAAGGAGAGAGGCTAGGGAGAGAGACTAGGGTGGGGAATGGGAAAGGGCTGGGCAAAGAGGTGATGTCAGGTGAAATCTGTCCTCAGCCTGATGCAAAGGTCGGCTCTGGAGCATCAGCTGCACCGCAGAATTATCCTTCCCCAACCCTAGGGCAAGAGGGCTGCCTTTGGTTTCCCACTTCAGTCAACTGTTGGCTGACAGCCTCAAGTGGGGGGACTTCCTGAGCCTGGGCTTCTGCTGGACAGGGCAAAAGTTTTGTAGAATGCGGCAGCTGCAAGCTGTTAGCAGCCAGCACGCCGCTGCAGGAGGGTGGGTGAATGGGATCTGGGGCAGACACGACAGTGTGCATGACAGAGATGGTGAAGAGAGTTGATGTAATTATGCCTGACAGGCTACACTAACCTAAAGTTTCTTAACATCCTCGAATCATGCACAGCCTGTTGCATCTTAAACACATTCAGTCACCTGTCACACACCCCCTCTAAAGGCCACACCCTCTCACATGCATGTGGGCTTTAGCACCTGCCTTTAACCCATTTCCCATTTGCCTTGAGAATACTCTTGCGTCTAATCTTAATGTGACATTGTATACATTTCTGCTACATTAGGATTAGAGACAAGTTCTGTTTAGAAATAACTCCAAGAACAGTTTTTATATTTCATTTTCACATTGAAAAATTAGTCAGATTTGCTTCAGCCTCAAAGAGTGTGTTTATGTAAAATTAAATGAGCACTGACAGCGAACTGCACTTTTTTTTCTAAACAGGAAATGGGTTAAATAAGACCGTTTGGAGCCTATGAACATCCCGGGCGGCCCTGTGCAGGCAGAACAGAGGGCGACTGCAGCTATGCAACTTTGTCCCTTGGGGTATTATTATTCTCTTTCTTCATTCCCCCTCCTTTCTTTTCCTTGCACTTTTCACTACTCATTTTGTTACCTTGCTTTATCTCGCCATGGTGCCTAGCTGCCTTCAAGCTGAGACATGAGTCTTCTTCTGCCTTTGGACTTGGACTACAACCCACATCAACTCTCCTGATTCTCCAGCCTTCACTCTCAGACCAGAACTATACCATTGGCCCTCCTGGCTCTCCAGCTTGCCAACTGCAGATCTTGGACTTCTCAACTCCCTACCATATTACTCTGTTTTATCATCTCCAGAAATTACCTGCTTTGTTTACTTGGTTATTGTCTCTCTCCTCTATCAAAGACAAAAAAACAAACAAGTAAAGAAATCAACTTCATTTAAGATATTGCAATAGGGAGAATACCTCAGAACCGAAGGTCAGAGCACTGCTGTAGCAGTCCGTTTTCACACTGCTATAAAGAAGTACCAGGGATTGGGTAATTTATAAAGGAAAGAGGTTTAGTTGACTCACAGTTCCATATGGCTGGGGTGGCCTCAGGAAACTTAGGATCATGGAGGAAGGTGAGAGGGAGGCAGTCACCTTCTTCAGAAGGCAGCGAGCGTGAAGGAGGAACTTTGAAACGCTTATAACACCATCAGATCTCGTGAGAACTCAGTCACTATCACGAGAACAGCATGGGGAAACCACACTCATGATCCAATCACCTCCCCGCCCCGGTACATGGGGATTACAATTCCAGATGAGATTTGGGTGGGGACACAGAGCCAAACCGTATCAATTGCAGAAGGTGGCTTTGCCTTCGATTTTACAGGGAGGAGTAGGTGGGCTACAGGTGGGGTGGTTTACAGATGAGATGATTTTGCCATCGAGGGAGCCTCTGTGAGCTGAACAGGAAATGCTTATCTCTATGCCTAATTAGTTTCAGAGAGACAAACTCCTAGTCTCAATCATTCACGAGACAAAAAACAGGGAGTTGGAGGATCTGTGTCTGGCCTTTCAGTAGATTTCATCTCACTGAGAGTCTTTTTTTTTTTTTTTTTTTTTGAGATGGAGTCTCACTCTGTGTCCCAGGCGGGAGTAGTGCAGTGGCGCGATCTCGGCTCACTGCAAGCTCCGCCTCCTGGGTTCACGCCATTCTCCTGCCTCAGCCTCCCGAGTAGCTGGGACTACAGGCGCCCGCCACCATGCCTGGCTAATTTTTTGTATTTTTTAGTAGAGATGGGGTTTCACCGTGTTAGCCAGGAGGTCTCGATCTCCTGACCTCATGATCTGCCCGCCCCAGCCTCCCAGAGTGCTGGGATTACAGGCGTGAGTCACCGCGCCTGGCCTCACTGAGAGTCTTAAGGGAGTCATGAGAAAGAGTGTGCAGCAAGTCTTAGCTAAATGTGGGGAAGGTAGGGGGAATTTCTTAACCATTGCTGTTTTCAGGGCTCCGGTTAAGTTAAATTGAAGACTGCTGTGTGCCAGCACTTAGTGAATGATTACAGAGGACAATTGAATGACACAAATGTACAGGATGTCAGCATGACAGGTGGCTAATACAATGTGAGGAGACCAGATGAGATAGAGTCAATATTAAAATGATTCCTGGAGGAGGTGAGCCCTACACAAGGCTGAAGAAGGTGGGTGTGTGCAGGGGTGGGTTTGAGTCCTTCCAAATAACTGAAGCCCTGCTGAGCTTGGTGGAGAGCACGCTTTCGTGTTCAGTGTTTAGCAGCAAAGGGGGTGTCAGGCACCACATACAGAACTGGGCTTGCACATCCCTCAAATGGACACACAGAGAGACCCTCAGGGGAAGCAGGACGTCATGACTGTGCAGTCACCTAGAACTGTGTTCTAAATCCAGCCCCAGCACTTCATGGCTGTGCGTTAGTTCTCACATTGCGTCTGGCCCAGCCCTGAGTCTCAGTTTTCTCAGTTCTGAAATGGAAATAAAGTTATCTTTCTTGTAGGGCTCATGCATATACTATATAATATAAAATATATGAAGTACTCAGCCCAGGGCCTAATACAACAGAAGATCAGAAAATGAGAGCGTTCTCCCCAACACACACACACACACACACACACACACACACACACACATCCCTCCTCCTGCTTTTCCCATAGGCAGGGCCACTGCCACACGCAGACTCTCCATCATCTTCTTCCTCACCCCCAACTCAAGATCCAGAGGCCAGAGGAGGGCACTGCCCCTGCAGGAGGAAGTGGGACGTCAGTGTGGGAACGGCCCCAGGGTGGAAAGGATTTCCTGAGTCTGGAGATGAGAAACTGGTGACAGAGGAGATCTGGGCCAGCTTCCTGACCCCCTAACCCCACTCCCCATGGGAGCTCCAGTTTCTCCACTCCGGCTATTTCTGGGAACCGTGCCTCCAAATACTTCTCTCTGCTTTCAAAGCCTCTGAATTAAAGTGTGCTAAACTACTGTGAACTAAGAACCCAGCTGGCTCCTTGTTTAAAGGTCATCTTAAAACTTTTAAAAGCAAAGAGATTTGACTTTCCTCTGAACACTGCGTCACTACTAATAATAACGCTCCTGGACAATTGTCTTGATGCCGTGCTTTTAAAAATGGCTTCACTGCCGGGCGCGGTGGCTCAAGCCTGTAATCCCAGCACTTTGGGAGGCCGAGACGGGCGGATCACGAGGTCAGGAGATCAAGACCATCCTGGCTAATACCGTGAAACCCCGTCTCTACTAAAAATACAAAAAACTAGCCGGGCGAGGTGGCGGGCGCCTGTAGTCCCAGCTACTTGGGAGGCTGAGGCAGGAGAATGGCGTAAACCCGGGAGGTGGAGCTTGCAGTGAGCTGAGATCCGGCCACTGCACTCCAGCCTGGGCTACCGAGCAAGACTCCGTCTCAAAAAAAAAAAAGAATAAAAAAAAAAAAAAAAAATGGCTTCACTGACCTCATCTCATGTGATCCTCACATAGCTCCACAAAGTAGCTGGGGCCTGTGTCACCAGCCACCATTTACATATGAAGAAACCAAAGCTCAGAAAGTTTGTGTCTTGCAGCGGTGCTCAGTGGCAGAAATGAAATCATTCCAGGGCTCATTCCCTCTGCACAGGACAGGACCCAGGCCCACACAGCCATGTGGCAGTGACAGCCAAACACCTTTCTGGGCAGCTGCACTGCAAAGGCAGCCCAAACCTTGGAGGCAGACAGTGCAGGGAGATTCAGGTCTGAGTATGATCTGTGTGACCCTAGACAAGACGCTGTGTAGGGCTCAGTGTTCTCTTTATAAAATGGGAACGATGAGGCCGGGTGCAGTGGCTCACGCCTGTAATCCCAGCACTTTGGGAGGCCGAGGCGGGAGGATCACGAGGTCAGAAGATCGAGACCACCCTGGCTAACGCGGTGAAACCCCGTCTCTACTAAGAATACAAAAAATTAGCCGGGTGTGCTGGCGGGCACCAGTAGTCCCAGCTACTCGGGAGGCTGTGGCAGGAGAATGGCGTGAACCCAGGAGGCGGAGCTTGCAGTGAGCCGAGATTGCGCCTCTGCACTCCAGTCTGGGTGACAGAGCGAGACTCCGTCCCCCCTCCCAAAAAAAAAAAAAAAATTGGGAACGATGGATGCCCCATGCCTATCTCTAAAAATCAAACAAGATGATGCCAATGTGAGTGCTTTCAGAATGTGGCACACCAGCTCTATCATGGGATGAGGATGGTTTGGGTTGTTGTTGAAGCCCTTATGAGTAACAGCTGCTTTGCTGGCTAGTTGGAGGACTGAATACATGCAGAGAGCCTGGTACAGAATCTGGCACACAGCAGGTACCCAGTAAGTGGCAGTTACTTTCATTATGTGCTGCAACATGGTAACTGCCCATTTGGCCTCTAGTTTTATGTCCCCTAGGGCCAACTGGAGATCCTGATTATCAGCTGGAGACAGCCTGGTGTGGCCCTCACAGCCTACATTGACGGAAATATTGACAATTTAGCAGCCAGTTGAGCAGTGATCCACACCCCTGATCCTCCAGAGAGACCAGCTGACCTGAGACCACATCTGCTGGGCTAAGGGGAATTTTCTTAGCCTTGAAATCCATAGAGTGAAAGAATAATGTCCTCCAGTTACTCTGGATTTGTGGAAAATCTCTACCCTTGGTGGTGCTTCATCCTCCTCCCAGCTTGCAGGTCTTACGGTGGCTCCTTAGCCTCTGTGATTTGGTTCACAGAGACAAGGGAAGTATCTATCTGAATAAATCTATCCCTCTGACATGACTGGCTTTACTATTTTGGGAGGCTTTGAAACTCTGGGCTTACATGAGGCTCTGGAATTTTCCCTATTCGTGCCCCAATTAGCAGGAACAATCAAGAGTTCTTTCTCTTTGCTCTTCCTCGTAGCCATGCTGGAGGCATTCATAGTCACACCCTGGCGGAGGGTGATTTGGGTGGGTAGGAATGGACTTGTTCTGTTGACATTGGCAAGAAAGAACTAGAGTGCATCCATCATTCTATGGGTACCCCTCTACGTTGAGCTGTGTTCTGGTAATACATTAGTAAAAATAGAGTCCCTGGCCCTATTCAGAGTTTATTGTGGAAGGCCAATAACTAGGCAAGCAAGTATAATACAGTAGGATAGGTGCTCTAGAAACAGTAAAGTGCTGTTTTACTCAACTTTGGGGTGTGTGTCAGGAAAGGCCTGGGTGAAGAGTGCGAATAAAAGGAGCAGAAATAGAATCCAATGGTATATTCAGGAGACAAGCAGAGCTCAGAAAGCCACACAGGAAACTGAAGAGTAGCAGGAAAACCAGGGGGCGATAAGATGTATAAGCAAGGAAGGAGCGAAAATCAAAGGGCAAAATGGCTCACAGGAAACTACAAACTGAGAAGTGCCTCCTAGATGTGGCCATCAGATCAATGGAGGTACCTGAGTGCACTTTCACTAAGGCAGTGAGGGGAAACCCACATCTCAGGGGTTAAAGATAGAGTAGAATTTACGTATCAGGAGCTCTTTCAAGAACTCTGTCTGGAAATGGGGCAAAATATTGCATCTGGGTGAATCAGGTACATGGGTGTATATTATACTCTTCTATTTTGGTTTGAAAACTTTTATAATATGAATTTTATTGTATTGGCTGAAGGAAAGGATGGCAGTAGAGCAGTGGCTAAGTTGAATATAAGTTTGGGCAGAGGGTTGTTTGTTTTAACGAAAGAGATTCAAACATGTTTAAATCCTGGTAAAAAGATGTGGCTAGAGAGGGAAAGGAATGAGGATGATTGACGTAGGAGGGGATGGAGTCACAAAGATGGGGGGAGGATTTGTCTTAATGAGGAGAAGAGACTCTTGAGAATGGGGGACAACCTGTTCTCAAATGGGAATGTAAATACAGGTAAGTTTTTAAAGGTTGGGAACCAGAAATTTGTGGAGCTCACCCTTGATTATCTTTGTTTTATCTGTCAAGTAGAGGCAAGGTTGCCAGTAGAAATGATGACCAGCGGAAATTTCTAGAACAGTTATTGAAGGGAACCAGAAAGGCAAAAGACGTTCTTCCAAAGCACTTGCAACCCTGCACTAAGCCCTGAGTGATGCATAGCCCAGGAGAAGGGGCCCTTTGTCATTTGCACCAGTGTTTTGGGGTGATAGCTGTGACCCTGGCACCAGGCTGCTGACCAGGGACCTCTAAAAGGGTTGGCAGAGAGCACTGAGGCCCTTCTAAATGTGAAAAACTTGTGCCCACTTGTGATGACCTCAGTCTGCACATGGCTGTGACAGTCTCTTGCCATGTTTAGAAGTCTAAGAAGGAAGAAAGCAGATAGGTTAAAATCATCCATAGTTGAAGATTTGCCAGGTCAGTGAAAATCATGTCAATGGCATAAAGGAGTTGGAAGTATTAAGACAAAAGCTGGCCGGGCCCAGTGGTTCATGCCTGCAATCCCAGCACTTTGGGAGGCTGAGGTGGGTGGATCACCTGAGGTCAGGAGTTCGAAACCACCCTCGTCAACATGGTGAAACCCTGTCTCTACTGAAGAAAAAAAAAAGAAAATCAGCCGGGTATGGTGGCAGGTGCCTGTACTCCCAGCTACTCGGGAGACTGAGGCAGGAAAATCACTTGAACTCAGGAGGTGGAGGTTGCAGTGAGCTGAGATTGCACCACTGTACTCCAGCCTGGGTGCAGACTCTGTCTCAAAAAAAAAAGGACGAAAGTTAGCAATAGAGTTGAGTGAGGTGGCTGTGCTTGTTATCCCAGCTACTCAGGAGGCTGAAGCAGGAGAAGTGCTTGAGCCCAGGAGTTTTAGACTAGCCTGGGTAATATAGTGAGATCCCATCTCTAAAAAGAAATGTTAGTGATGGGCCACAGGATCAACACTGCATACTGGGGAATGGAAAGACAAACAGGCTGATAGATGGGGAGGTGGGAGAATGAAGGAGTTGTGGAAGGTGAGATTTTGGTGAGGTCAAAGAAAAGGCGAGGATGTGCAAGCAAGTGAAAGTTCAGGAAGGATGCAAGATTAGGATGAGAGATTATAATTATTTAACAGGTAGGAGTTGTGATGCTTCTTTCATAGAAGAGTTCCAGGTAATGACAAGGCCTAGGTGTGGCCATGGAGTAAAGGGCCTAAAGTGGGCTAAAGAGGTGAACAGTGATGAGATTGTTAGTGTTGTGAGCTGGGCATTGGATGGCCTGTCTACAGTGACATCAAGCTTCCCTGGTGATGGTGGGAAAGGAGTCATGGGGAAGACCTGGGATTATATGCAAAGTCGTGTGCATGTGTGTGTGTGTATGTGTGTGTGTGTGTGTGTGTGTATAGACCATATAAAGGTTGAAGATGTTTTTTGACCTTTCTATGGAAAAAGTATTAGTCACACAGGTGGGAGAGCTGGAAGTCAAATCCAGGTATGTGTGATCCCTAAAATTGAGCTGTTATTTCAGAAAACTGCAAAGTAGAAAATACTTGTGTTTGGAGTACTCTGCTGTTCTTTTAAAACATTATTAGTTTTGAGTATAGTCCTATAACTATGACCTTTATTGAAGGCTTAGGACATATCTCTTCGGGGGCCAAAATTCAATGCAATGCAGGAGGCTAAGGCAGAAATTCAAGCACAGGGTGGGATGAGCTTGATGTGAGCAGCCAGAGAGCAGCCAGCAAGCCTACCAAAGACGAAGACAGCCTCTGAGAAAACCTTCAGCCAGGCTCCTAGAACTTATCATCTTCCGCCGTAGCTTGCTATTCATCAGTCTCTGCAGTAATAATTGATGCTTGCTATTCATCAGGCTCTGTTGGCACCCAAGAAAGGATTCACCAGGCAAGCCCCCAAGGTCCCTTCCAATTCTGAGATTCTGTAAGACTTCTGAGATTGATAAATGTTTTGAACAGATAATGAATTCGGGGGATAGGGAACTGAGAGAAAGCTGGCAAACCATTGTCTAAAAAGATGAAAACCCGTATGTTTGCCGTCTAGCTTAGGTAAGACTCCTGAATAAAGAAGCCCACTTCTGAGAGGGATGCTGAGAACAGGTGGGCCTTTCAGCAGCCAGTGAAGGCACCAGGTGGGGTTTCTTGCCTGGCCAGCATGGCCAGCTCCAGTGCTCCTTGGCTGTACAGGTGGTGGTATGGCACAGCTAGCTGGTTTTCCACTGTGTCTTCTGGGGCCAGCAGCAGCAGCACCATTACCTGAGGACTTGTTAGAAATGCACATTCCCAGGGCCACCCAAGACCAACTGAATCAAATACTGTCGGTGCGGAGCCCAGAAAGTGTTGGGGTAGCAAGCCTTGCAGGTGATTCTAGTGGCTGGTACAGGCTGGGGAACACTGGCACACTTACTAACAGCTTAGTTTTAGGATCACATGTACCTGGATTTGATTTCCAGTTCTCTCACCTGTGTGACTCTGGGCATGTTACGGCCCAGAATCAGTCTAAGCTCTGGTTTTTTTTTTATTTTTTCATAAGTAAAATAGCAATAGCTACTTCATAGGCTTTTCAGAGAATTAAAAGAGGTAAAAGAACTTTTCACAGTGCCTGGCATGTAATAAGCAGTCAACAAGCAATTCTAATAGTAACAAACTATTATTGCCACAACAATGACTATTAGGCCATGAGAAGTCATCAGTTTCTTCTACACTGTGTCCTTAGAATGACTGCCTTTAAATCTGTGGCTCCACTATTCACAATAGTGAAGACATGGAATCAACTTGTGTCCATCAACAATGGATTGGATAAAGAAAATGTGGTACATATATACCATGGAATACTATGCAGCCATAAAAACAATGAAACCAACTGGATAAAAAAATGTGGTACATATACACCATGGAATACTATGCAGCCATAAAAAGGAATGAGATCATGTCCTTTGCAGGGACATGGGTGGAGCATGAAACCATTATCCTCAGCAAAATAATAGAGGGACAGAAAATCAAACAACAAATGTTCTCACTTATAAGTGGGAGCTGGACAATGAGAACACACAAACAAAGGGAGGGGAACAACACACACTGGGGCCTGTCAGGGGATGGAGAGTGGGGAGGAGGAGCATTAGGAAAAATAGCTTATTACCTAGGTGATGGCACACGTTTACCTCTGTAACAAACCTGCACATCCTGCACATCCTGGAACTTAAAATAAAATAAAATTTAATAAAAAGAATGGAATCATGTCCCTTGCAGCAGCATGGATGCAGCCGGAGGCCATAATCCTAAGCAAATTAACTCAGGAACAGAAACCCAAATACCACACGTTTTTACTTATAAGTGGGAGCTAAACAAGGCATACTCATAGACATAAAGAAGGCAACAATAGACACTGGGGACTACTAGCGTGGGGAGGGAGGTGGGGCAAGGGCTGAAAAACTAACTGTTGGGTACTATGCTCACTTTCCGAGTGATGGGATCAAACCATCCCAAACCTCAGCATCATGCAGTATACTCAGGTAACAAACCTGCACATGTACCCCCAGAATCTAAACTAAAAGTTGAAATTATTTTAAAAATTAAAAAAGAATGGCAACAAATAAAAAAAACTTTTAAGCATCTGTGGCTCCAGCTACCAGGTTCCAGGCTTTTCTATGACACTGGGGCTGTTTCAAACAAGGCTTCCTGGCTGATACTCGACCTGCCAATTCAATTCTGCCTAAAATTCAACTTGACTTTGTCCGTAGGTGGAAAGCAGTTGGCTTGAACTATCTCGATGAATTATTAAGTTGGTGCAAAAGTAATTGCCATTACTTTCAATGGCAAAAGCCACAATTACATTTGCACCAACCTCATAGTTGTGAAGGGGCCGCTTCTCCTGGGTCCTACACAGAGTTACAAGCCAGTGTTGTGAGTCGAGAATCGGTAGCCAGCACCAAGCAAAACAGCAAGGCCAGACTGTGACTAGGCAACCAAACTGCTATTGCTCAGAGTGGCTTTTGCTTCCTGCTACCAGATTTATTATCATCTGTTTTTAATAACACATTTTCTTTGAGTGATTCAAAGCGCTTGAAAAATCTGTTTTGTTTGTAACAGATATCCACAAATAACTTCAGTGCACATTTTTTTCTTGTTTGATCATCATCTTGACCACTTCGTTAAACAGACTAAACAAGACATATTTTCTCCATTTCATAGATGAGGAAACTGAGTCCTTGGGAGGTTCAGTGGCTTGTGTAATCTAAAGTTGCACAGCTAGCAGGTGGTAGAACCAGATCTAGAACCCACTTTTCCTGACTTCTGGTCTAATTCGCCTTCAAGTATTGCACGTGTCTTCCTAAAACAGAAATGAAAGCTCCCCCATACCAGGTGAACTGAGCTCTAGAAAGTCCTCATTTTTTTGGTCTGAAATTCCCTTTTCTCCAATGGAAATCACTTCTTGCTGCTATTTGACCTAATTTCCTCTGGTTCGGGTCTCAGTGGGGAAGAGGAAGCCCTTTGGGACAAGAAAACAAGAAATTCCTTCCCAGCACGTCAGATCTGGGTCACCATCTGCTCCCCTCACCCCATGACCTTTGACTCCCTGGAGAGCTTAGGAAGGGTCAGGCCAGCCACAGGAGATGAGGCAAAAAACGAGAAACTTCTTCTGGAGGTCTGTTTGCTTTGCAAGGAGCCCCTGGGACAAAGGGGCCCTATGATCTTATTTTGCATGAATTCAACATCTCATGGATGAGTTGTTTTTTTTTTGTTTGTTTGTTTGTTTTACTGGATCTGTATAATCCTCTTCTCTGTAACAGCCTTTCTAGACTGACTTGAATCCCTGCAGTGATGTGGGGCCTGGTGGGGTGAAAGGATTGAGGAGCAGAGCTCAGCCTGTGCTGACAGACAGACACTGTCTATTCCTTGGAACAGACATTGGCATCGAGGAACATGCCAAGCCCACATTCAAGGTTATCAGCCTCCCTAGAGCCCACCGGAAAGGCAGGAACTGAAGGTTGCTGATTTTGTGTGCAACCTCTTCTATCTCCCACTTCTCTCAAACATACACAATCAGCTTCTTGGCTCAAAAAGCCAGAGAGAGCCTGGCTCTAGGCTGTTCTACAGCAAGATATCTGAGGATGGCTTGCAGGCCTGAAGGCCTTCCAGGGTTCTGGCTGGCGCATGACCATCCTGGTTAGCAGGCCGTGGGTGAGTCTCGGCTCAGAGCCTGCAGTGCCGTTGCCATAGCAACTACTACTTCCAGCTGCTAAGAAAACCCAGGCTTAGGTCTACACAGGCCAGGAGGAAGGTGGTTTCAGAGCTGAGTCCTGGGTCTTACCCTCTCAATTTCACTCCCGTCTTTGTCCTTGATTGCCCTAATCCTACCAGGCTAAGGGGTAACATGTGGGTTAGGAGACTTGTTCTCTATCATCCAAATGTGACAATTACTGAGAATTTATTAGGAACATTTTAGTAAATGTTAAAAATGCCAACTTTATAAAAATTAAACCCAATTGTAGTCATTTATTCATTTTTAAAGGCATAGCAAAGTTCTTTTTTTTTTTTTTTTTTTTGAGACAGAGTCTCCCTCTGTCGCCCAGGCTGGAGTGCAGTGGCCATATCTCCACTCACTGCAAGCTCCGCCTCCTGGGTTTACGCCATTCTCCTGCCTCAGCCTCCTGAGTAGCTGTGACTACAGGCGCCCGCCACCTCGCCTGGCTAGTTTTTTGTATTTTTTAGTAGAGACGGGGTTTCACCGGGTTAGCCAGGATGGTCTCGATCTCCTGACCTCGTGATCCGCCCATCTCTGGCCTCCCAAAGTGCTGGGATTACAGGCTTGAGCCACCACGCCCGGCCAGCAAAGTTCTTAATATATATCCAGACGAAAGAGAATATGTTTCCTGTCTAGCGGTCAGACACGCATCCTTCCTGCAGAAGGAAACGCTCTCACAGGATGTGAAAGGATAAAAGGCAACAGCTCACTTGATCAAATTAATTGAATGCAGTTGATTTCCGCCTCAATCCCCTTCCTTCCTTCTAAGAGTCCTGGCAGTGAGAGTCAGGTTAAATTACCCATGAGATAAAACAACTGGGCAGAAAACTCCAAGGCCTACAGCAAACTTGTAGCTACTGAGATTTGATATTCTGAGGCTGGGGCAGTGAACTCGGGGCTGGTTTAGTCACGTTTTTCCTTACGCAGGAAGTTGTATTACCAACTGGCTGCTGCCCCGTCCTGGGCTCTGTGACTCTGGCTGCTCCCTGGAAGGAGGAAGAGAAAATCAGGAACCTGCTGTGCATGTGCCCGCCCCCCCGCCTCCCGCAGCAGGGCCAGGCCCTGTTCTGCCCCAGTTGTAAAGGATGACATCGAGCTGAGCTGCCACTCTGAGCCCCGGTAACCAGACCACTATGGTTTGGATGTTTGTCCCTATAAACCTCATGTTGAAATTTGATCCCAATGTTGGAGGAAAGGCTTAATGAGAGATGTCTGGATCATGGAGGCAGATCTGTCATCAATAGATGAATGCTTTCCCTGAGCAGGAGTGAGTGAGTTCTTGATCTCCTAGTTCTGAAGAGAGCTGGCTCTTCAAAAGAGCCTGGCACCTTCCTCCTCCCCTAACTCTCTTCCTTGCCATGTGATTTCTGCATTCGCAGACTCCCTTCTGCCTGTCACCTTTCCCTAGAAGGGGAAGCAGCCTGAGGCCCTCACAAGATGGCCAACCTTCCAGACGGCAGAATTGTGGGCTAAATAAACCTGATTTCTATATAAATTATCCAGCCTCAGGTATTCTTTTATAGCAACACATATGGATTAAGACAAGGACTGACCTCCAGTGCCTGCTGGGCTCATGCAGGTAAGATACCTCCCTCCCCATGTCAATGACTGACAACCGTCATTTAACAAGCATTTCTTCAACACTTGTTATGCATCTATGAACATCTGTTAAGAGCTCATAGACTCCAGAAGGAGACGAATCTGTAAACAATTGGATACAGTGCAGGAATGCATGCAATAGGAACAAAGGGAAGAGTCAACCAACCCAGGAGGAGATGACACCTGAAATGAATATTCTAGAAGGAGGGAAAGGACTTCCAGAAAAAGCAGAGGTAGAGGGGTAACGTCATGGTATGTTACTATGGTACGTCTTATAACAAAATGGCTTCTTGAGGATGACTGAAATCTCTAAGGAATAGAAAGCATAATTAGTTACAAACATACACACACAAGCATGCACACACCCCTACACGCATACCTATCATTAACTGTAACGTGTTCCC
Organism: Papio anubis; assembly: GCF_008728515.1. Taxonomy (NCBI): domain Eukaryota; kingdom Metazoa; phylum Chordata; class Mammalia; order Primates; family Cercopithecidae; genus Papio; species Papio anubis. The sequence continues at coordinate 39,504,731 of NC_044987.1, read as the reverse complement.
AAAGTGCCCTCCATAATGGAAAGCCATCCAGAGGAAGTCATCCAAGCTGTCCAAGTGCCCGCATTCATTCTGGTGCCTTGTCTCCTTGTCAGCTCCTGCCTCCTGGGGTCTAAATTTGCCGATGGACTCTGTCCTTCACTCATCCCCATGCACCTTTGCACATCAGTCAGTTTAAGCTAGCCTAGTCCTTGATCTTGCTCCTGCTCCCACTGGGCATGGCTTGCTACACTGACTAGGTTGCTGTATAGTCTGTGTTAATGGTGCCCCTGATCTCACCTGGGCCACCCTCCTATTTTATTAGCATTCTCCCATCCCTCACTGGAAGCTTTAAGTGGTCTTGCCCTGGCATGAGGCTAAAACATGACCCGCAGCTCTGTTAATCCACTTTATAGAATCACAGCTACAACGAAGCTAAGTATATGGTTTCTCTAAGTGACTCAGGGGCCACTGCAGTAGGGTCAGGGCACCCCAGCCCCTCAGTCGGAGCTGTTCTGTGTTTCCTCATTGTGTATGACTCCATGTGAAATTTCATTAAAAAATCACTGATCACTGATTCAATGATCATTTGTTAGTATACAATTTATAAAAAGAAAAAGAAAAGCACCATTCTGCTGTAGTGTTGGAGTCTTTTATAAACCTCCCTAACTAGCTAAAAGAAAAACCATCAGAGCTGAGGGCTGCTTGGAAGGTCATTTCTGACCCTGCTTTTCCGCCTCTTTCCACTGCTCATGCTGCCCCTGCCCCTGCCAATTCATTGTTGTTTATAATACCTTTTTTAGGTATTATAAAGGTTTATGATACTTTTATTGTTTATAAACCCTTTATCTTAGGAATATCAAAAAACCTTTATCTGAGGAATATCAAATAGCTTCAGATCCTCACTACAATGGTTCAAGTTGAATACTTTTCATTCACCATTTTTATATAAGTATTTAATTATATATAGTTTATATCAATGTTCTCAAACTTGAGCGAGCATCAGAATCACCTGCAGAACTTGTTAGAACCCTGAGCACTGGGCTGCACTCAGGTTGGAGGTGGGGCGTGGGTTTGCAATTCTAAGTCTCCAGTTGATTCTGATGGTGCTAGTCCAGGGACCACACTTTAAGAACCATGAGTTTTCATGAGTACAATCTAAACTTAGCACAAATCATTCTTAAGGCACCAAGAACACAGATGAACTTAAGAACACAGGGAAAGGACGACCCTGAGCAGTAGATAGTAATTTTGCTCAGCCTGGGGTGGACCTGCAAGGGTGAGATTGTGAGAAGAGGGTTAATAGAGACAGGTTGCAGGGGGGTGGGGGTGGGGGTGGGGCAGGGACTAGGAGGTAAGGTGAAAGGTTAAACATGATATTCTAGAGAAAGTGCTTGCACAGCACCCTTTACATCGTAGACACTCAACTTGTGCTGGTCATATCCTTGTCATAAAATTATATAGAGCTAAAGGTGATTTTAAAATATTGGGTATGTTCATTCATTCACTTATTCCACAAAACATTTGTGTCTACTACTACTTTCAGAACTTAGTAAGCAGCACTGTGGATACAAAGATACAGAGTCACTTTCCCTGCCTTTGAGTTGTGCCTCCTGCAGTAGGTGAGCCAAGTACGTGAATGGATGAACGCCATGTGGGATGGCACAGGAGGTGGTGGTGCAGGTGGAAGTGGTGATAAAGATGAAAATAGTGGTAGAGGTAGTATGGGTGGTAGTGGTGGTGGAGGTTGTGTTGTTTTTATTGTAAGTGGTGTTGATGGTAGTCATGATTTTCTCTACCAGGCTCTACCTATGTGCCAGGTATTGGGATAACACTTTCTGTGTCTTATCTACCCATCCCCCGACAACATACCAAGAGACAGGCATTCTTATCCATGTTTGATAGATGTGGGGAACCAACTTGTCTATAGTCAGTTAGCTCATAATCAAATGGCACATCAAGATTCACAGACAGGCCTGTCCGACTTCAAGGTGCCAGCCCTTGACCCTCCTGACTGCCACATTGATCTGCGCTGCACTGTTTGCTATGGGCAGAAGATCTTGAACTGTGTCTGGAGAAGGTTGCGTTAGGTCACATTTCCCAGAGAATGTACTGCTTCTGCTGTGGCTCTGATGGACAAAGTGGAGGAAGGCAGTACAACAAAAATACAGCATTTAGTTTGAAACTTAAGTCTACATTATAAAAATAAAAGTAACTTTTCACTCACTAAAAAATAATGCAAATATGACTTGGCTAAATAAAGAATGCAAATATGACTTGGCTAGGCAGGACAGACTTATTTATAGAGACGGTTGGGAGTCGGCTTCGGTGCGTGATGAGAGAGGTCCCTGGGAAAGCAGAGAGGAGCTGAAGGTGGCCCAGAGCCAGCCATGCTCACATGAAGAACAATCAGAGCATCCGTCAAAGTGAACGTGGCAGTCCTGGAGAGGCCCGGAAATCAGAGCCACAGGAGACTCAGTAAGGACACCAGCCAAAGAAAATAGTAATCTAAAAAGATCCCACACAGAAAAGATCTTTCTAAAAGATGTGTTCCACAGATGAATTTGCTGAAGCACTTCCATATTTGTGAATGGAAATTCAGTTACTATGGCTGCCTAACAAATCACTTTAACCTAATAGCAAAAAGTAGCCATTATTATGCTCTCAGAGTCTGCAGGTCAAGAATTTGGACAAGGCACGGCAGAAACAGCTTGTCTCTGCTCCGTGATATCTGAGGTCTTAGTTGCAAGGCTCAAAGGCTCAGGGCTTAGAATGATTTGAAGGTTCTTTCTCATACATGTTTGGGGATTGATGCTGTTTGGGGGACCTCAGTTCCTCTCCACTTAAACATTTCCCTGTGATCTCTGCATGGGTTAGTTTAGGCTTCCTTCCAGTGTAGGGTCTGGGTTCCAAGGGTGAGCGTCCTGAGTGAGAAAGAATTAGGTAGAAACCGTATCACTATGTAGGACCTGATCTTAGAAGTTGGGCAGCACCGCATCGGCCACATTCTATTTGTCAAGGTAATTACAAAGACTTCCCAGGTTCCCAGTTTACTTGATGTGAATGTCAAGATTTTGAAAAAATATATGGGACTGGAAATATTGCTTTGTTTGTCTTTGGAAAATACAATTTGTTGAAATGATAAAGAGAGTTTTAAAGGGGACACTATACTGAAATTAATCCATAAACATACTTTAGTCTTCCCTCTGACTTGACTTAGGTTAGGTCTTCTAACCATATGCAGGCTGCTGCTTATATATTTTGGTTAGCCTGTATGAAAGGCAAGATTTTGGATTATCTTGAACAATCAGAAATTCTAGCAATGCTGAGCTGAAATTCTTGCATATCGGCAATTTGCTGAAGCAGAGTAATAGCGGCTCTTTTTAAAGTGTGTGTTCTCTCTCCTTTACCTTTTCACTGTAGACCTGATTACTTGGTGGTTTTCCATGCATTCCAGCCCCTTTCGTTGCATGCCTAGTCCCCACAGATTTTGAATTTAGATCCTTGCCTAGAGGACTTGGCTGTCCCTTGTCCAACCACCTATGATGGTGAGAAAAAAAATCAGATCTGAAGTTGGGCTAAGAAGGTATAATATAGGTGAAACTGTTACATTTACTACATTTTAGAATGGGTTACAGGTCTACTGGTGTTTGTTCTAAGTTTGCCTCCCTGAGAGCTTGTAGTGAGAACATTATTTGCTCTTAGCTCCAATTGTCTTTAATTTGAACAATGATCTGAGGAGGCTTTTTGGCATGGGCCTAACAAACTGGGGCTTCAAGACCTGAGTTGCTAGAGGCGAAGGAAATTAATTTGGTGAACTTAGAGCAAGGCTTTGTTAACCTGGGACCAGGGATTAGTGAGTCCATGAATCTCTGAAATTATATACATAATATCATGTATATATATTTATAAGTATATGTATATATATTTATGTATAATTTTATGTATGTGGATAAAGAGCACATATTTATACAGGTTTCTCAAAGGGTCCTTGACCCCAAATGGTTAAGAATGTCTGTAATATCTAGAGGCAGAAGATCAAGGCAGTGACAAAAGATTTCAAGGATATTTGTTGCATGGAGAAGCTGAATGAGACCTAGGAGGAGAAAGCAGAGGTTAGGGTAGGCAAAGGGCTGGAATCCAGGAGGTGAGAACGTCAGAAATGTAGGCCCAGAAGCCAGAGAAAACTTACCTGAAGTTGCTGTTGTCAACTTCCATGTTGCTAAATCCAATGGTCAATTCTCAGCCCCCACCTTGCTTGACCTATCAGCCAGTTAATCATTCTTCCTTCTAGAAATGATGCTTTCTTTTGGCTTCCAGGACTCCAGGTTCTCCTAGATTTTCTATTTCACTGGCCACTCCTTGTTAATCTTCTTTAACTGGGTCTTCCTCTATTCCCTGACTTTAGATGGTCCTGGGGTTTTTCTGCTCTATAAACATTTATGTCCTTACCCAGCCCCATGGATTTAAGTTAAGACCTATATCCTAAAGGTTTCCAAATTTCTCTCTTTCTCTAAATATTAGCTACAATAACTTTAACCTTTTTCATGACTTCACATTTAGATATCTAACTGCCTACTCCTTACCTCTACTTGGGATGATTTAAAAGGACCCCAAACGTTTCCATACTGAATTCGTATTCCCCCGCTCATCCCACCATGAGCTTCCCCATCTCAATGAAACGACCTCCAGACAGCATTGCCAAGAGTCCAGTGCCCACACTCGCCTCACAGAACACTGCAGGCTTCCCTGCATTTTCCTGTGATTGAGTCAGAACTGTCACAGTCAAATCTGGGAGCCTAAATGAGATCCCCTGGCCAGTTTGATTTCTCCCATAGTTATTAATGGTGGACAGGAAAAACCCTGAGTTTCTTGCCCTTCCACAAAAGGGACCCCAAATAGGGACAATTAAAATGTGGTCAGTGGTGCTGGAAATGTTAACCATGGCAGTCACCAAGAGGAGACTTTGAGGAACAGACACACAAGTGATGTGAGCCTCGGATTACATTTATTTCAGAAGAAGCCTAGTCAGGGAGGAGTGTGAGGTGGAGGCTGTGAAGGCAGAACATGAACAAATCAACAGTGTAACAGGATTTGAGGCAAATTCAGGCTGAGAAGGAGGCAGGCACCATTCCCCTGAGAGATTGTGTCAACATCCTTAATTAAGCACTGGCACCCCCTACAATTATTCTGCTAATGATCTGCAACAAAAGAAAAGAAAGGGCCCTGATGCACTTCTCCACCTGTCCCAGAAAAGCAACGTTTCAGAGGTGAACATTGCTTATAGAATGCTTAAAGTAACAGATGACAGGCTTCAAGCAATCATTGTTATTATTTCTGATTCTCTGTGTAATTCTGCCATTTATATTTATGATGCGATTTGAGAGGTTGCTATAAAGCAACACCTTCCTGTAACACATATAATATTCTTGGTATAAATGTGATGCCCAGTGTTTTCCCCTTTCAGAAGGGCTCCTTACCTGCCCTTGCCCAGGCCCTGTGGGTTTAGAGCTTGGCATTTAAAAACCAGGTGAAAGCAATTTCTCTCTCTACCCTCTTAGCATGTTATCCAGCCCTCTACTAAATTGTCATGACTTTGGACTCTTTATTATAGTTACTTTTTTTTTTTTTGCTGTTGTTCTTGTACCTTCCCTCCTCCTACAGTTTGGACTTGTGGAGGGCAAGGACCATGTCCGATTTATCTTTGATTCTCTGGTATTCACCATATTGCCTGAAACCCACAGATGCTTAATAAATGTTTGCTGTGTAAATGAAAGAATGAAAAAGAATAAGTGAAGGCAGAGACGAAGTTTTTTGTTTTTTTTTCTCTTCAATTTATTTATTTATTTTTTATTTTATTTTATTTTTTTTTGAGACGGAGTCTCGCGCTGTGTCACCCAGGCTGGAGTGCAGTGGCGCGATCTCGGCTCACTGCAAGCTCCGCCTCCCAGGTTCACGCCATTCTCCTGCCTCAGCCTCCGAGTAGCTGGGACTACAGTCGCCCGCCACCACGCCCGGCTAGTTTTTTGTATTTTTAGTAGAGACGGGGTTTCACCATGTTAGCCAGGATGGTCTCGATCTCCTGACCTCGTGATCCACCCGCCTCGGCCTCCCAAAGTGCTGGGATTACAGGCTTGAGCCACCGCGCCCGGCTTTCTCTTCAATTTAATTTATTAAATGTAAATAGTAAATCTGATTAGCAAATATGTTTTTCCATCTTTAAAACCCGAAATTTGATACTCATGCAAAATATGAGAGAGAAATAGAGATAAAAGAATATTCCATAAATAATTTACCTAAAAGCACTTATCAAACAGTGGAGAAGACTTCCCACTCAAGGTTAAAGAAGAGACATTATACTAAATTATGGCAATATTAGGGAAATCAATTAAAATTGTATTTCTTCAAACAAAATAATGTACTGAGAATTGATTATAAAAAGATCATAACATATCAAAAGGAATGATAACAGAATATTTCTAATATCTACAGAAGAGAAGATTAACAAAAGCTTCCAAATTTTATTTAAAAACCTTGCAGAGAAAAAATTGTTTGGTTTAAAAAATACAAACTTAGAAGTAAAAAAGCAAAAGCTAAAGAAGGCTAATGCAATAATTACTGAAATCTACATTAAGGGCCAATTATTTTATTACATGACCATAATAAAAACTTGAAAAGACTTTTGAGCTGCCATCAGGACTACAAAATGATATTATTGTATATGGTATATATCAAAACATTAAAATGAAAAGAATCATGAAACACAACAGGCAACAGACAAAATAATGTAATCATGAGTAATGTAATCACTATAAATTCCAGGCTTATGTGAAATTATAATAATTATATTCATGATAAAGATAAGATATTATCTTTCTAATTTTAAATGTGAAACAAAATCCAGTGCTGGTGACATTGTGCTGAAGTGGGCACACTTCATCGTTGCCAGTGGGATGACAATTTCACAACTGATATTGACCAATAACATATATACAGTTATGTGTCAGATAATGAAGTTTAGGTCAATAACAAACCTCACATATTATGGTGGTCTCATGAGATTATAATGTAGTTGGCTGGGTGCATTTGCTTACACCTATAATCCCAGCACTTTGGGAGGCCGAGGCGGGTGGATCACGAGGTCAGGAGTTCGAGACCAGTCTGGCCAACATAGTGAAACCCCGAGAGAGGGACGAAGTTTTAACAGTGAACATAATAGAAATGCTACCATTTTCAAGTTCTTTTTACATGTTAGGAGTTATGCTAACAATTATATGTTGGACTCCAAAGCAAGGCAGAATAATCACTAGCCTGCATGAAATGGTCTGAAGAGTTCCTGAAAGCCCTTGGCTGGTCTGTATGAAATGCATACTCGAAGTTTGCAAATGTGATACTCAAGTTGAAAGGCAAAATTGCAAAGGCAAAAGTGTTAACAGGAGATATATCATGTTAACATTGACTGAGAACTTATTACCAAAGCTCTATACTAAGTGCTTCTGTGCTTTGTTTTTTTTCTTTTGAGGTGTAGCCTCACTCTGTCCCCCAGACTGGAGTGCAGTGGCACAATCTTGGCTCACTGCAACCTCCACCTCCCTGGTTCAAGAGATTCTCCTGCCTCAGCCTCCCCAGTAGCTGTGATTACAAGGACGCACCACCATGCCTGGATGATATTTTTAATTTTTAGTAGAGATGGGGTTTTGCCATGTTGGCCAGGCTGGTCTCGAACTCCTGACCTCAAATGATCCCTCGCTTTGCCCTCCCAAACTGTTGGAATTACAGGCATAAGCCACCGTGCCCAGTCAACTTTATAAATTAGGAAATTGAGACACCAACTTCAGTACTTTGCCCATGTTCCTACAGCTAGTGGGTGGTAAAGTCCAGGCTATGAACCCAGGCAGTCTGGCTGCAGACTCCTAACCACTGTCTTGAGGCAGTCATTTCCTGGAGAAGGCATCAATGTACCCAGAAAATGGTACACCAGTGGTACCCAACCTTTTTGGCACCAGGGACCAGTTTCATGGAAGACGATTTTTCCACAGATGGTGGGTAGGATGGTTTTGAGATGAAACTGTTCCACCTCATATTATCAGATATTAGATTCTCATCAGGAGCGTGCAACCTAGATCCCTCACATACACAGTTCACAGTTCACGCTCCTATAAGAATCCAGTGCCACCACCAATTTGACAGGAGGCAGGGCTCAGGCGTTAATGCTCACTCACCCTCTGCTCACCTCCTGGGTGTGGCCTGTTTCCTAACAGGCCACAGACCAGTAGCCCAGGAATTGGGGACCTCTATGGTACACAGTATCTTAAAAGAACAGTGTACAAAACAACTCAGTCTTGATGCTGAGGGGAAACTGAAAGGTGGGACGCTTGGGCACTGCTTGAAGTGACTTCCGAGTTGGAGTGTGTTGAGTTAGGAGGCTCCGTGGGGGTGGCAGCCACTGCAGTGTGCAGCTCAGATCTCCTCAAGAGGACCTGCCATGGGGAGGTCGCTGGTTGATGGCCTTCAGTCATACGCATTTAGTCCATCCAAGCCTTCATGCTGCAGCCATGCTTTCCTGGACTGCTCCCAGCCAGTGACGTAGGCATGGCAGGGGGACTGTGGCCTGGCCATCCCCATTCATTGTAGACTTCTCTGGTGAGAAACCATGCTCTGGGGCTCCCCACTGGCCTGGCCAATATTTTTCCAGAGCTCCCTGTAGTCAGGGGCTCCTTTCACCCAGTGTTGCCTCCTTCCTTCTCTCTCTCCTTTCATAGGTGTCAGACCTGCACCAGAGACTGAGGGCCCTCCCCACCTGCTCCTGCTCCTCTCACTGTGTCCTTTATAGTGTTTCCTGAATAAACCTCCTGCACATCTCATTCTCTCTTGACATTGGCTTCTCAGAGAACCTGAACTGACATATGAGAGACATAAAAGAAGTGAATATATATATATATATGGCTCCCCTCTTGTTTTGATGATAATCTATTTAAGAAAGTTAAATGTACATATTAAGAAACCATTAGTGGCTGGGCATGGTGGCTCATGCCTGTAATCCCAGCACTTTGGGAGGCCAAGGTAGGTAGATTGCTTGAGGCCAAGAGTTTGAGACCAGCCTGGGCAACATGGCAAAGCCCTGTCTGTACCAAAAATACAAAAATTAGCCTGGTATGGCGGTGCGCACCTATAGTCCCAGCTACTGGGGAGGCTGAGGTGGGAGAACCACTTGAACCCAGAAGGCAGAGGTTGTAGTGAGCCAAGATCACACCACTGCATTCCAGCCTGGGCAATAGAGCCAGACTCTGTCTCAAAAAGAAAAAAAAGAAAAGAAAAGAAACTATTAGAAACCATTTAAGGCATCCTCTAATTTCTGAAATGTAGCATTTGTTCTTTTTACCAGAAAAGTTGTATGCTACTTACAAAAATACATATGACTCAAAAGACAAAAATAGTGGAGGGAATCCAGGCAAAGGGAAAATAAGGCTGGAGAGTGACTAGCAAAGGAAGACTGGGATGAGTGGGTGAGGCGTGAGGATCCACTTGGCACCCCAGAGCTGGTATGAAGATTATTTTAAGCTGAAGATGTTTGAAATTCAACAGATGCAGAAATAAGTTTTCTTGGAGCTTTCTTTATCTGATTAAAATCAGCAACTTCTGGGAAATGAGGCTGCCATAAATTCTCTCTTCAGGGAGGGTCTACTTTCAGAAGGAAGAACTGAAATATACCTCCCATAAATCCCCCAGTTTTATGGCCCTGAGAAAGACAGAAAGACCACTTGTAAGTGCCTACATAAACAAACATTGTCACACACTTTCTCTCTCTTGTTCTCCTAAAAAACCAATTTGTCTTTCTTAAGAAAATGATTTGTTCTTCCCATAGGAGCCTTTTCTGCCCAATTCCTCCTCACCCCAACTTTAACTTTAATGAGCTAGTTACTTTAGTTACTTCTTTTGTTAGCTCATATGCATGTGAAAAAACCTTCTTTCTCCTGTTAATCTGTATTTTATCATTTTAGTTTGCAGGCCCCAGCTCCTGAATCTAAAGAGTCATAGATTTTGCAAAAATCTTTGATATGAAAAAATAAAAAATAAATTAAAAAAATAAAAGAGTAGTAGAAAAAGTTTTCTACCTCATGACGAAAAGGATCCGTAGAGATCTGAGACCTTCTTAGCGACCAAAGAGGAGTCTCTAGCCTTTATAGGATTCATTGAGTCTGTGAAGTAAAACCAATCTGGTTGCTCTAGAAGATGCACTGCTTTTCCTGTTGGAAAGATCTGGCGCCATGGGAAATACTCCCATGACTCCTCATCAGAAAGCCTTGTTGTATGCAGTGTGGAAGATGGTCCTAAACGATACCCCATAAAAACTACCATAGGATTTTGCCCAGGGCTGCTTTTCACGCCACCGTGGAGAACAATTGCCTACCCTTGGGCAACTGTTCAGCAAAAGTGAATCTATGGGCATCCAACTTATTGGTCTAAGAGCACAGTTATTTCATGACCTAGTTTGATCCAGTGATAAAATTCATAATATGTAGATGAATGAAGAAATAAGATATTTTTATTCATTGCTCCATTAACTTGATTTTTCATAAATCAGGCTCTTATAATGACTAGAATGTGGAAAACCTCATGGTTGTAACCTTTGGCAGGACCTTGAGGTGTAACTATTAGAAGTGGCTACAAGGGGTAAATTCCTGTGCTTTGCCAATTCTTATGCTGCCTGGAGAGTGCAGGGTTAAATTTATCCTTTGAACATTAAGGGATTGAATTAAGACATGTGCCTGGAAGGGCCTTATGTACCTGGAAGAACACATAAGCACTAAATCTGCATTTACAGGAGATGTGAAATGAAAGAAGGGGGAAGGGAACAAACCTTAGCCAATCTCACTACTGCAGATCTGTTTGGGGTTACAGTGAACCTAAGGGTAAAAATGATATTTGGGGACCTAAGGCTATGAATTAAGCATTGTCCCACTGTCGTTCATGATGTAGGAAATGGTTGCATTGCTCTCTTTCTCATGCACCCAAAATATGAAGAAACCAAACAGAAACTGATGCAAATTGATTTTGCTTGTGTCTCAGCCTATTCTGTGCTGCTATAAAAGAATATAACAGACTGGGTAATTTACAAAGAATATAAATTTATTTCTCACAGTTCTTGAGGCTGAGACGTCCAAGATCAAGGTATCAACATCTGATGAGCTGCTCCTTGCTTTCAAAATGGTGCCTTGAATGCCATGTTCTCTTGTGGGGAATGCTGTGTCCTCACACGGCAGAAGATGGAAGGGTAAGAAGAGGGGTCAACTCCCTCTGTCAAAGCCTTTTTAAACGGCATCTAATTCCATTCATGAGGGCAGAGCCCTTATGACTCAATCACCTCCCAAAGGTCACATCTCCCAATACACTGCTTTGAGGATTAAATTTCAACATGAATTGTGAAGGGAGACAAAAACATTCAAACCATAGCAGCTTGCTTGTTTTTTGTTTGTTTTGAAAGGGGAAAAAAGTATGTAATCACTTGCCATATTCAAGCAATTAATCAAATACTGAGGACCCTCTATTTTTCTTAGGGGTGGGAGGAGATGAGAATAAATAACACTAGGACTCTGTGAGAGGTCAGGGGCTCATAATGTGGTATGGAAGAGTTAGACCCATGAGATCCCTGATACACCAAAAAGAGAAAATACTGTGGAAATATGAAAGGAAAGGTGCTGATTGTATAATTGGCATCTAGGAAAGTTCCTGAGAAGATAATAGATTTAAGCTGGACCATGGAGCAATGAGCATAACTTGGAAAGACAGTTTGGGATGAGTGAAATGGCAATCAAAGGAGAAGGAATAGTTTGAGTGAGGTCAAGAAGCAGGGAGAGTGACAGAATACCTGAGAAACTACAAGCAGACCAACATAGGGCCTTAGTTAAATGGCGGTATTATTATCTTGAACAACATTATTGAGGAAACAGGGAATAGAGAGGCTTGGAATAAGCCACAGGTTTCAAACATTGGCCTCTCTAGACAACTGTTCCTAATGTAGCAGGATTCTCAAAATCAAAGGCTTTAGGGTTGAAAGGGGTAAAGATCCTCTCTCCCCTCCCCAGCATGCTGCACTTGAGCGCCCTCACTCAGAAACCCCACCTGAAACCATTTAGCCCACATTCTGACTCCTCACCAGCACACTACACTGCCTCCTTGCACCTTGACAGCCCTGCCCGCGGATGGTGCTTTCTTCCCCCAGGCTGAAATCTGTCTTTAAGTCCAGACTCATCAAGGCTCATTGCCCGTCCACACAACAGTCTTCCAGACAGATGAGTACAGGCATCACTTCCCTTCTAGCCAACCCCTGAATACTCTCTTTTCTGGATTAAATGTGGGGTTTCTTCAACAGTCCCCTAAGTGGTAAAATTTTAAATCCATTCTCCATTCTTCTTGTACTTTCTAATTTACTTATTTATTGTTAAACTTTTATTCAGGCCAGGTGCAGTGGCTCATGCCCGTAATCTCAGCACTTTGGGAGGTGAAGGTGGGAAGATCTGTTGAGACCAGGAGTTCAAGAGTAGCCTGGGCCACAGAGTGAAACTCCAACTCTACACAATATAAAAATTAAAAAATCAGCCAGGCATGGTGGCATGGGCCTGGAGTCCCAGCTACTTAGGAGGCTGAGGCGGGGGGATTGCTTGAGCCCAGGAGTTTGAGGCTGCAGTGAGCTGCAATCACACCACTGTACTCCATCCTGGGAGACAGCAAGACCCAGTTTCTTAAATTTTTTTTTCTATATTTTACTTATTTATGTATTAGAGACCTGATTTTGCTCTGTTTCCCAGGCCAGAGTGCAGTTGCTATTTGCAGGCTCGATTATAGCTCACTGCAGTCTTGAACTCCTGGTCTCAAGGGATCCTCCCACCTCAGCCTCACAGGTAGCTGGGACTATAGGTGAGGGTCATCACACCCAGCTTCTTGTACATTCTTGTTCTCCTCTGAATATGTTCATTTATTTCTTCTAAAGTGCAGCTTTACTATTTGACACTCTGCCTTCCTCCTGCATGCTACTTTGCACTCCTTTAAGCACTGGGAATACAGCAGTGAAGAAAATAGATAGGGCTATTGTTAATATGAGGGGTGGGAGTAGGTGGGGTGGAGGCAGGAGTGAACTAAGATTTGCTGATCATTGACTAAATACCAGACAGTATACAGTAGGCAAATAGCTGTATATATGTTACGTCTTATTCTTACAAAGATGGGATAATTATACTCATTTTGCAGATCAGTAAACTGAGGCTGAGGGAGATGAAATGGCTGGGCCAGTAAGTGATGGAGCTGCGACTTGAACCCACCTCTATTTGATCCAAGACAGGTGACAGTCATGTCAGAAGACAGCATGACGTCTTAAACATCTTTGAATCCCCACATTTAGCATATGGTGTCTTGCATATGGCAGGTGCCCAGTTTTAGAACACACTTTTAGGCCTGCCCTCTAAAGACAGTGGTGACTCACTGTTATAAGCAAAGCCCCATTCCAACTGCATTTCCTCTTTCTCCTGCTGTCTTCCTCTTTCTCCCTCCGTCTCCCTCCCTCCCTCTGCTTCAAAACCACAAACTTTTCCACACAAATGATCTTTCGCTTTTCTTGGTATGCTGCTGGGCCTCGATATTCTTAGCCTTCTGACAACCTCTTAAGTTATTATGTTCTGCCTTCACATGTTTTATGAGCTTTTTTCCAATGACACAGTTCGACAGATAATGGGAGGATGGATGTAGTTGTGTTCATCCAGGGCTGATGGATGGGTCTGCTAGTCTTCAGTAATTTTCAAGTGTAAGAAAAACAGAAACTCAAGGGAAGCTTTTTTTTTTTTTTTCCTTCGATTTAAATGACCTCAGACAACTCTATTTCCTTCAGCCAGGCTACAGTCCTAAGCTGCATAATTGCCTCCAGGCTGTTCTGACCTAAAGTGCCTTGTTGCTGGTGGCAAGAGAGTCAAGAGCTCAGTCTGCTTCTCACTACACACCCACATCATTGCCTGACTCATCTTGCCTTTCACTTGAGTCTCGGTCAATGACAAAGTGGTAAAAGGTATCAATTCTGAGTGTCACTTTCCTCTCAAGGCTCTCACACTTGGTTTATCTGTCTAAAGAACATTTTTTTACCTTAATTGCCAGCACATTCTCTTTGACAATTCTATGAACTTTTTTCCTAAATTGAGGGTTTTCTTACTTTAGAAAGGAAAGAAGAAGGAAGGAAAGGAAGGAAGTGAAAGGGAAGAAGGGAGAGAGAGCTAACATTTGTGGAACACCTAAGCTTCTTAAATGCATAAGATCATTTAAATCCCCACAAAATTTCATGTTCCCAGGAAAAATACAAATGAAGAAATGGCAGTGCTGCCCAAAGTCATGGTACTGGATGGAGAGATGAGGGGTTATATTTTGGAGATGTTTATTGAATTTTCAGGGCTTTTGGGCCATAAGTGGAGATGCTCAGTAGAGATTTGGAAATAAAGAATAAGAGTTTGGAATATAGATCTGGGCTGGAGACATAGAGATCAGTGGCATAAAACTTGTGTCATCGTCTTCTGAAACAGCTTAAACCAAGTGGATAAAACTTCTTCCCATTTCCACTCAACCTCCCTGTCACCCACAATTCCCTAAGTTGCTGAATTTTATTTTATTTTATTTTATTTATTTATTTATTTATTTATTTTTTTATTTATTTTGAGATGGAGTGTCGCTCTTGTTGCCCAGGCTGGAGTGCAATGGTGTGATCTCCGCTCACTGCAACCTCCACCTCCCGGGTTCAAGCGATTCTCCTGCCTCAGCCTCCTTAGTAGCTGGGATTACAAGCATGGGCCACCATGCTTGGCAAATTTTTTTGTATTTTTAGTAGAGACGTGGTTTCTCCAAGTTGGTCAGACTAGTCTTGAACTCCCAACCTCAGGTGATCCGCCTGCCTCAGCCTCCAAACGTGTTGGGTTTACAGGTGTGAGCCACCGCGCCTGGCTGGTTGCTGAATTTTCAAAACCCAGGGGACTGTGACCTGGCTATTCTATGTGGATCTTGCTCACAATGTTGAGGGTAGGGGAGGCAGCCTAGGGAAACGGGCAGGAAGGGCTTAAGTGGAAGAGGCAATGAAATGAAAGGTCAACATCATGGAAAACCCTCATTGGAAGTGTCCATGCAAGGCATTCTCAAAACTTCAGGCAGCAAATCCCCTTGTTTGTAGCATGCAAGGGAACAAGAAGGTTGTCGCAGCTGGGGGTGATGCCTGGCATTCCTCTGTTCTCCTGTCCAGCCAGTACTTTGGTGACTGCCCAAACCTCTTCAGTACAGCACTGCTCAAATCTTCTTTGAGTTTATTACCACATTGTTCATATGAGGGGGAAACAGAAAAGAAATAGAAAAAAGAAATAAAATGAGCACTTAATCAACAGGTGATTGCTTGTATAAATTATTGTAAACTTGCACCAGTGATAAACAGACTCCCTGAAAAAACTGAAGACCCTGATTTATAGTATTTTCATTATATAAAAACTGAAAAGCAAAAGGAAGGTGAAGGATCTAAAGCTGAAGAATACAATGCCAGGAAAGGATGGTTTCCTAATTTTAGAAAGACATTTGGCTATAAAATGCCAAGATAACAGGAGAAGCAGCTTCTGCCTGCCAAGAGGCAGCAGACGAGTTCCCAGACCCCGTTAAGAACATCACTGAGGGCCGGGCGCGGTGGCTTATGTCTGTAATCTCAGCACTTTGGGAGGCCAAGGCGGGAGGATCACCTGAGGTCAGGAGCTCGAAACCAGCCTGGCCAACATGGTAAAACCCCACCTCTACTAAAAATACAAAAATTATCTGGGCATGGCGGCAGGTGCCTGTAATTCCAGCTACTTGGAAGGCTGAGGCAGGAGAACTGCTTGACCCCAGGAGGTGGAGGTTGCAGTGAGCCGAGATGGCGCCACTGGAATCCAGCCTGGGCAACAGAGCAAGACTCCCCATCTCAAAAAAACAAAAACAAAACCCCACACGTTTAAATGGACTATAACATTATTAAAAATACATTTGTAGACGTGGGGCCGGGCATGATGGCTCATGCCTGTAATTCCAGCACTTTCAGAGGCCAAGGCAGGTAGATCCCCTGAGGTCAGGAGTTGGAGACCAGCCTGGCCAACATGGCGAAACCCCATCTCTACTAAAAATACAAAACTTAGCTGGGCGTGGTGGTAGATGCCCGTAGTCCCAGCTATTTGGGAGGCTGAGACAGCAGAATCACTTGAACGGTGGGGCGGAGGTTGCAGTGAGGCAAGGTTGTACAATAAATCACTCCAACCTGGGCGAGCGAGTGAAACTCCGTCTCAAAAAAAAAAAAAAAAAAATCCATAAATATGAAAAATTAATCCGCATAGTCACAAAATCACTAAATTCCAGAACTGAATTTTTGGGAACAAATCACTTAGTTACCTTAGGTACAACGTTAGTGAGAGAATGCAGCAGCAATAAAATATTCCCCTGACCTTAGAACATTGTCTCAGGGTCAGAAATACAGGTCTCCTAAGGCCTTTGGGCCTCTCTGTGGATCCAGAATTACCACACAAAATGTAGTTAGTGTACCCCTGGACGAGCTATGCTTGGGGTTTACCCAGTGAATTAACTTTGAAGAACGCCTCAATGTGAGTTAAAAATACATTCAGGACCTATGTGTTTTTCTTTTTCTTTTTTCTTTTTTTTTTTTTTTTTTTGAGATGGAGTCTCGGTCTGTCACCCAGGCTAGAGTGCAGTGGCGCGATCTCGGCTCACTGCAAGCTCCGCCTCCCGGGTTCACATTCTCCTGCCTCAGCCTCCCAGGCAGCTGGGACTACAGGCATCGCCACTGCGCCCGGCTAAGTTTTTGTATTTTTAGTAGGGACGGGGTTTTACCATGGTCTCGATCTCCTGACCTCGTGATCCGCCCGCCTCGGCCTCCCAAAGTGGTGGGATTACAGGCGTGAGCCACCGCGCCCAGCCAGGACCGATATGGTTTTCTAACATGACAGAGCACCTTATCCTTGCTGTTCTAAAAAATACGTTATAAATACCAAAACTACATGAATTGCTGGAGGGAAAGGCAGAGTTGAGTTTGGTTTTCCGCCTTGCCAACTCTAACCTCACCATCCTCCCTGGAATCTGGGGAGTCCTTTCTGTCTGTCCTTTCTTAGGGAGTAGTGAGTGCAGCCGTGGCATCATGCCACCTCCCAGATCGTAGAGAAACAACTGGGATGGTAAGATCTTCATGCATTGTGGCAATTTGGGATAGGCTGAAGAAAACAGATTGTGTATGTATGTGCATGTATGTGCAGGGGTGTGTGTGTGTGGAGAGAGAGAGAAGCAGAAAACAAGAGGATATATGCATATGGGTGTGTGTGCCTGACTGTGAAAGTATTTCATGATGTCTCCTTTGAACCCAGACTAGCCTGTGTATACTTGCCCTGATATCTAGACTGAAACATGCAGAATTCAATTTTTTTTTAAAAATGACTTATGGGTAAAACACAGTGCTGGGAACTTTAGAAGGATAACATGCAATTTCTTCTTTCGAGAAGGGAAAAATACAGTCTACTATATGACAAAGGCACAAATAAACTTTTATAAAAGATGGAATATATATGTTAATATATGTATTGTATCTGAAGCAATGACATCCCATTTCTGGGCTCTATAAAGAAAGTTAAAATGAAAACCAAAATGTTGACGACCTCACTTCAAAATGAATAATTTATTCAATAGATGTCTTGGTTTAAAAATAATGACCAAGCACATTTATCTTCTCTTTCTAATAAGTAATGTGAGAAAGATTTTTTAAAGTTACATGTCTAAACCCAGAACTGAAATAAGTTTGAATTGACTGAGACTGCATTTCTTATTTTGGAGAATAGGGGTAGGAAGCACAAATTAAATTGAATTATGGTAAAACAAAAGTAAATGTATTTTTGCATGCCTGAGTGTGTGGCCTGAGAATTAGTTACTACATAGAGAGCAGGAATTGTGTTTAAATAGATTTTAATTTTATATATGTATAGTATAAACACACACATACACACATAATACTGATTAAAAAGATTTTGGTGGTAGGTCTAAAACATAGGCAGAATTATGCAAGTTTTCAAACTAGGAAATGATGCAGTGGTTTCAAACTAGGATAAATATTAGTATTAACTGGAGAGCTTTAGAAAATATTGATGCCTGGGTCTTGTCCCGAAAGATTCTGATTTACAATTGACCCCCCTCCCTCCCCTGGGCAGTTGGAAATCTGCATATAACTTTAACTCTTCTAAAACTTAACTACTAATAGCCTACTCTTGACTGGAAGCCTTACCAATAATGTAAATAGTCAAACACATATTTTATATGTTATATATATTATATACTATATTCTTACAATAAATCAAGTTAGAGGAAAGAAAACAAGAAAGGAAAATATATTTACTGTTAAGTGGAAGTGGACTGCTATAAAGGTCCTCATCCTTGTCATCTTCATGTAGAGTAGGATGAGGAGGAGGAAGACGAGAGGTTGGTCTTGCTGTCTCAGGGATGGATGAGGCAAAAGGGTTGGAGGAAGTGGAAAGGGAGGCAGGAAAGATAGGCACATTAGGGGTAACTTTGTGGAAATACAGTGTAATTTTTATCTGAGTTTTTTGCTTTTATGTGTCTTTAAAAATGTTTCTGTGCCATACCGATCCTTTCACTGTTTGCTTTAGTTTTGGTACCCATATCATAGAAGGGTCCACGTTGTAAAAGAAGTCAAAAGCAGTCTTGAATAATCAGAACCCTGTTGACAGATTGCTTGATGTCAATTTATTTTTTGGCTCTGCTTCTTCTATGTCTTTCTCATCATTTGACACTAGTTCAGAAGCTCTCATCTCCATCAAATTGTCTCCTGTTAATTCCTCTGGTATCCATTAGCTCTTGAAGTGCCCTGAGATCCACATCTTGAAACCCTACCCACCCTGCCCCCAACCTTTTTTGCTATATCCACAATCTCTTTCATGATTTCCTTGATTGGCTTTGTCATAAATCCTGTCATGCACAACATCTGGACACTTCTTTTTCCAGCAGGAATTTATTGTTTTGGGCTTAATGGCTTTCATGCTCTTTTTTCTATAAGAATAACATCTTCAATGGTATAATCCTTCCAGATTTTCGTGATGTCCTCGATCAGGGTTTTCTTCCATAGCATTGACCATCCTTTCCATAGTGTACCGTGTGACATGAACCTTAAAGGCCCTGATGACCCCCAGTTTAAAGGCTGAATGAGAGACGTTGTGTTTGGGGGCAAGTAGACCACTTTCGGTGTTGAACTCATGGAGTTCTGGCTGGCCAGGGGCAGTGTCTAATATCAAAAGAATTTTAAAAGGTTGCCCCTTACTGGCAAGGTACTTCCTGACTTTAGGGACAAACATCGATAGAATCAATTCAGAAAAAGGGTTCTGGTTGTCCAGGCCTTCCAGTCCAAAAGACTGGAAACTGGTGTTCATCTTTTCCCTTCAAGGCTTGGGGGTTAGCAGCTTTATAGATAAGGGCAGTCCTGATCATAAACCCAACTGCATTTGCACAAAACAGTAGAGTTAGCCTACCCCTTCCTGCCTCAAATCCTGTTGCTAGCTTGTTTTCCTTACTAATAAATATCCTTTGTGACTTTTTTTTTCTTCTCCAGAATAGGGCACTTTTGTCTGCATTAAAAACCTGTTCAGGCAGATATCCTTTCTCCTCAGGGATTTTTTTTGTTTGTTTTCTTTTTTGAGACGGAGTCTTGCTCTGTCACTCAGGCTGGAGTGCAGTGGCCCAATCTCAGCTCACTACAACCTCTGCCTCCTGGGGTCGAGCAGTTCTCCTGCTTCAGTCTTCCAAGTAGATGGGATTATAGGTGGCTGCTACCACGCCCAGATAATTTTTGTGTTTTTAGTAGAGAGAGACAGGGTTTCACCATGTTGGCCAGGCTGGTCCCAAAATTCTAACCTAAGGTGATCCGCCCACCTCGGCTTTCCAAAGTGAGCCACCATGCTCAGTGATGTTCTTAACAGGTCTGGGAACTCGTCTGCTGCCTCTTGGCAGGCAGAAGCTGCTTCTGCTGCTATCCTGACATTTTAAAGCCAAATCTCTTTCTAAAACTATCAAACCATCCTTTCCTGGCATTCCATTCTCCAGCTTTAGATCTTTCACCATCCTTCTGCTTTTAAGTTATCACATAATGACTTTGCTTTTTCTCAAATCATATTAGAGTCTATATGTATGCGTTTCTTATAGCAATCCCATACCCACATAAAAGCAGCATTTTCAATACAAGATGAAGGAGTACTTCACAAAAAGTTCAAGGCTGTTGCACTTGGTGTCATAGCAGCAGCCATGACTTCACAAATCGCTCTTTCTTTTTATGGTACCTATGCTGTATTCATTCATCTTGAAATGACTGATAAAAGCAGCTTCAGACCTCAATCTACAGTACATATCAAAAAATTCAACCTTTTCTTGTAATGTCATCACTTTGCTTCTTGAGAACACTTCCAGCACTGTTAGTGGCACTTCATATGGGTCATATATTCAAGCTTTATGGTACTGCACTAAATATGATGAAAAATATTCAAGAACTGAGATATTGCTTTTTATTGCAACCTGCAATTTACTGGAGAGATGAATTGTTCAAGAGAAAATGTCAGCATCACACAGCACTTTAGGTGGAAACTAGCAACACTTGAGCTCACTGCAGTAGCAGCAGGAGGTGACTAAAAATTATTACAGTAGTTCAGTATGTACTACAGCTAATTTTATGCAGCTATAATTTAATACTACGTCTTTATGTTTGTTTACATTTCTCTTAACTGTGAATGGCATAATGTATGGTCTGTGTGCATAAGTTTTGATCAATTTTAATGTTTTAAAATAGATTCATGTACAATTTTTGGTAGTAATTTATAAAATAGACTAGTTTTTATCTATATTTTATGCATTTATGACTCACATAACATTTTCTTAATTTTTTGCTATTTCTAGGCTATAGTTTTTTCAGGTTGTTACATGTCTCTACAATTTTTTCCAATATATTTATTGAGAAAAACCTGTGTATATATGGACCTGTACAGTTCAAACCTATGTTGTAATCAGTTGACCTGGGGTGTGGCCTGAGCATCAGAATTTTTTAAAGTTCCCAGGTAGTTTAAATATGCAGCCAACGTTGAGAATCACTGGAATAATAAGAGAGGTTCAAAGAATAAGAAAGAAGTCTTGACAGTTTTAAATCTGAGTACAAAACTTAATTGAAATAAGTAATTAAGTGAAATAATTGGAATAATTAGAAAATACCCTAGAAAGTAGAACAAAATTATAGAGACCAAAACATGAGGGGGAAAAAAAGGCAGATGTTAATCTACAAACCAACTGAAGTTCTGAAAGAGAGAACAGAGGAAATGGAGGAGATATTATCAAAAATATGAGAATTTTTCCCAGAACTGAAACCTGTAAATCCTTGAAGAGCTTACTGGGAACCAAACATAGTAAGTGGTAAAAGACTCACGACTAAAAAAAAGAGATGATCCCAACAGATTACAGATTCAAAACAAAACTAGAATATATATATATAAATATTAATATATTAATATATAATAAATATATATATATTTTCTAGGAGAGCATTAAAGGCAGTTGCATAAATGACACTCATTCGTAGGCCACAGCTTAGACTGGATGGTTCTGGAAAAGAGAGGACTTGAATATATATAGAATATACAAAGAAATATAAAGGAGGTTGACATCAGCTTTCAAGAGCAATCCTGAAATTTAGAAGAAAACATAGCAAAAGCTTTCAATAATAGGATAAATTTATTTTTAACCTATATTCAGGAAAACTACCGTGTGTGTGTGTGTGTGTGTGTGTGTGTGTGTGTGATGGAGGAGGGGTAGCAGAATAAAGTTAGATGTACACATACAAGGGCTCAATATGTTAAGTCTCCTTCATTCTTTCTTAGAAAGTTATTTTAGGATGTACTCTACGAAAAGAAAGGAGCAAATCAAGAAAGAAGAAAATGTGGAGCACTGGAAATTTAGGGAATTCTACATAGGAGAGCATTAAAGGCAGTTGTATAAATGACACTCATCTCCAGGCCACTGCTCAGACTGGATGGCTCTGGAAAAGAGAGGACTTGATTGTGTATCTGATATAATTGTTATGCGCGTCCGTGTGAAGAGACCACCAAACAGGCTTTGTGTGAGCAATAAAGCTTTTTAATCACCTGGGTGCAGGCGGGCTGAGTCTGAAAAGAGAGTCAGCGAAGAGAGATAAGGGTGGGGCTGTTTTATAGGATTTGGGTAGGTAAAGGAAAATTACAATCAAAGGGGGATTGTTCTCTGGCGGGCAGGAGTGAGGGTCACAAGGCACTCAGTGGGGGGGGCTTTTTGAACCAGGATGAGCCAGGAAAAGGAATTTCACAAGATAATGTCATCCCTTAAGGCAAGGACCGGCCATTTTCACTTCTTTTGTGGTGGAATGTCATCAGTTAAGGCGAGGCAGGGCATTTGCACTTCTTTTGTGATTCTTCAGTTACTTCAGGCCATCTGGGCATATACATGCAAGTCACAGGGGATGTGATGGCTTGGCTTGGGCTCAGAGGCCTGACAATAATGAAACAATCTTTTAAAATAAAGATAAATATATGAAGAAATTACAAGAAGAAAGCCAATCAAACATTCTAAGTAAAAAAGCTGAAAAGGAAATTTAATCATAATACTGGCATTTTAAATTCTTTGATCTACAAAATCTTTCTGTGTAATCAATTTACCTGTTTGGTTTTCCTCTTATGATTTCTGCTTTTGATACCATGCTTAGAAAGGCCATCCCAGCTCAATATTTACCCATTTTTTTTCTCGAGTACATTTCTTTTCCTTCAAAATTTTCAGACCACGTGCAACTTATCCTAGAGAACTTGTGAGGTAGCAGTAGGGGAACGGCCCTGTGCTGGCACCCGTGACTTCATAGCCATCTCTACAGGCTGCATAGGCAAGATGTGAGCTACAGCTGGCCTGAATCTTGGCAGAACACTTTGTATTTCTCCTGGACCCTAAGAACATAGGATAATTAGGAGGAGCTGCTGCAAGGGGCATTCCTTACTTGCTTCTCATCTCCTGGTTCTGGTGAGGTAGGAGGTGTTCTACCTCACCACCTTTAGGTTACACCTGGAAGCTGTAAAACTTTAGCTGCAGTGTAACACTAGGGCGTCCAATCATTAGAGTCACTGTCACTTGGTCCCTTTTGTTTCTGTGTTGCCCTATACCAGGGTCACAGGGACTAGCACATTTGGCTACTTTCTTCTGAGTCTGACAGTACCGAACGATCTAAATCTAAAAGGATTTTGTTGTTTCCTTATTCACTGAATCTATTAGCCTTGCTTGGCCTTGTGCTTGACAGTAGCAACCTATTTTCTAGAAAATTGTTGGTAAATTTTCCTGATACCATTTACTAAATAGTTCATTCTTTTTTTCCATTGTTTTTCTCATTTCTTCTTTTAGAATTTTTTACCTATATACTAAATTATTTTGTAGCTGTGCTAGTTTCTGACCTTTTATTATGGTCTATTTTTCCTTCATCTCTCTATTCTGGGGACAGAACCACACTAATTTTTGTACATTTATACCGCATTTAAAAATTGGTAGGGAAAACCCCTCTTTTTTTTTTTTTTTTTTGAGACGGAGTCTCGCTCTGTCGTCCAGGCTGGAGTGCAGTGGCCGGATCTCAGCTCACTGCAAGCTCCGCCTCCCGGGGGAAAACCCCTTTTATTATTCTTACTTGCGAGATTTTTTTTTTCTGGATGGTCTTACAAATTTATTCTAATGAAAAATTTTAAAAGAATTTGGTCAAAACACCAATTATGTGGGTTAAAAATATCCCAACCTATCTCATAATTTCTTCTGGATAGAGAACTGGTATCTTTATATCACTGAGTCTTCTCATCCAGACATAGGTATTCCTCCACATTCATTAAAGTCTTATTTAATGCCCCACCAGAGAGTACTGGCATTTTCTTCAAAGAGGTCCTGTACATTTCTTCTTCAGTTTGTAACTATGCATTTTACATTCTCTGTAGCTATCATGAATGGGATTGTCTGTCCATTATATTTCCTAAATGGTTATTGTTTATTGAAGGGTCTACAGGGATGATGGGGTCAGGGTGGCCTAGCAGGAGGCACAAGGCCAGCTCAGGAACTGGGGCATCTGTGCCCCAGGGAACATGCTTGGATGCTCTGCAAGCTTTGCCATGTCTGCTCTCCCAGTTTTCTTCTCGTTAGCAGCTTTTTCCTCCCTTGTGACTTCTTTGAAGTAAACTCTTCAAGAGAGTGACTCACCTCTCAGTTCTTACTGAAAATACTCTCTGGAAATAGACCTCTGAGACCAAGAGTTAGACTTTGAAGGTGTGAGTGCTGAGGAAATCTCAAGATGATATTAGAATCCTCTTCTCTGAAAAAGTCAAAGTATTATTTAAGCCCTCATCCCTCTTTCCCCCTTTCTTGGGCTCCAGTACATATGGAGATGGCTGAGCTCCCAGAAAGCTGCTTGCAATTAGTTTAGGACTTCTAGGAACCATTTCTCTGCCTCTTTCTGAAAAGGGAGGCTGTTTGAGACCACCCTGGAGAGGAAACCTGGCAGACACCTCTCTCAGGTGAACACATCAGCTTTCTTCCTTCTCCTCTTCTCACCTCCTGAAGTGCCTCTGAGAGCTAGGTCAGGTGAGAGAGAACAGGACATTAAAAAGAATTCAAAACTCCTAAAAGAGCCCTGTATAAAGATTTCAGGAGCATAGATGTATGTGGAGGCTCTGTGGGAGTGTAATTTAGGAAATATGCTAGTGACACATCTACAACATCACCACAAATAACAACAGCACCACAAATAAAATGACACCAAGCATTTATTAAAAGATGACTCCAAGGCGAATCCTATTTCTTCCATGCTTGACCTTGGTCAGTATCCCACCTTCCCGAAGCTCCCAGCTGTCTCCTCTCCCAACATGAGTGGCTCCATTTAATTAGTCCTATTTCTCTCTCTTTTTTTTTTTTTTTGTACTTTTAGTAAAGACAGGGTTTTACCATGTTGATGAGGCTGATCTTGAACTCCTGACCTTGTGATCCGCCCGCCTTGGCCTCCCAAAGTGCTGGGATTACAGGCGTGAGCCACCGCATCCGGCCTAATTAGCCCTATTTCTAAGGTGCTCTAAAGACAGGACAAGCCCTCCCCAGCCCACTGGTGCCTTTGCTTCCGGTATCCAGCAGGAAACTGACCCAGCAGGGCCTGCTCCTGGCAGGACTCCCCAGGCCTCTGCTGTTTAGGTTGCAGCTTTTCCACCCTGCCTGTGTGGATACCTGCCCCTCCCCAAGCCTGTGCCCAGGCCTGCACCAGAAGTAGGCAGCAGAGAACCTGTCCTGGGGAGTCCAGGAGGCAGGACCTCATGTGACCCAAGCCTCCAAGCCCTGACATATCCTCCACTGTTCCGTAACATTTTATTTACAAAACACACATTCAAAGGTAAAATTATGAACAATTTTTTTTTTTTTTTTTTTTTTTTTTTGAGACGGAGTCTCGCTCTGTCACCCAGGCTGGAGTGCAGTGGCCGGATCTCAGCTCACTGCAAGCTCTGCCTCCCGGGTTCACGCCATTCTCCTGCCTCAGCCTCCCGAGTAGCTGGGACTACAGGCGCCCGCCACCTCGCCCGGCTAGTTTTTTGTATTTTTTAGTAGAGACGGGGTTTCACCGGGTTCGCCAGGATGGTCTCGATCTCCTGACCTTGTGATCCGCCCATCTCGGCCTCCCAAAGTGCTGGGATTACAGGCTTGAGCCACTGCGCCCGGCCTATTATGAACAATTTTAAGACAGTAGTGGCTGAGCATTGTACCCTGAAGGTGGACTCCTCCGAGTGTGGGGCCTGAGCAACTGCACTGGAGCCAGGATGCTGATTTGGATCCTCAGTTAATACTTTTCCTCTGTGTTTTAGATGATTGGAAATTTGGGTGAGGAGGACAAGGGAATAATCACCACCACCCTCCAAGAACCCCCAACAATTCTATAAACTAGGTATTTGTATCACCTCTAATCTTCAGCTTTTGGGGGGAAGTGTTGTTATTGTCACTGTACAAAGGAAGAAATGGGCTCAGAGATTTACTTTGTTAAGGCCATAAGGCTATCAAGTGGCAGAACTAAAATTTAATCTAGTTTCTTCAGGCTCTTGTGCTGTTTCTACTCTATGCTTCCTCCTAAATACCAAACATTGAAGCCATCCAGTTTTTAGACAAGCCTTGCTGTGTGCCCAGCATGGTGGAGATGTAGGTACTGCCCCTGAGGAGTCCGGATTTACAGAGGCAGTATCTTTGGTTTCCAGGTTTTATGTAACATGTGTACAGCTGAGTATGTCAAGCCATGTCTGTACTAGAGATTGTACCGTCCATGTCTTCCTGTCCGTGCCCACGTTTGTTCTAGGTAACCGGGTTCCTGCCCACTGCTCACAGGACCAGCTTCGTCTCAGGACACAGAGGCTCTATTGGCCAGTGGAGCTATAAAGACATGAAGTCCTTCTATCAAGGAAGCCAGGAGCATGAATGAGTGACCTCCACTTTTGTGGTACAGAAACCAAGTCTTGCAGAAAAAGTGGAACAGACAAATAGAGGGAAGCCAAGAAAGAGCTGAACAGAGGAAATGCCTTTTAAGTTTTCTAAAGATAAGCCTTGATTTTACTTGAGTTGCTATGACTGAGTTTCTAATCCTAGTGACCAGGAAATGCCTGTCTGGACCATACCTATGTCCCAACACAAGTTCTGAGGGGTCAGGGAGCCTCTTAATTCAGAATCAATCTTTATGACAGAACAAAACAATAGGCTTTTGAACTTTTACACGGCCTCTGCTAAATGCTACTAGAGATAGGTGAATAGACATGCATGAAGTTTACTATGTGCCTGCCAGATATTTAAACCTTGTTATTATTTAATCTTCACAAAACTCCCTCATGATTGTCCTGTTACTATTGTTCCATAGGAGAGAAAACAGTCAGAAGGGCTCATTAACACAGAGAAGCAGTCAAGCAAAGCAGTAAACAGGATGGGCTTAGAATAGTTCTAGGTTTCAATCTTGGCCCACCTCCCTTATGGGTTTATGACTTTGTTTTTAAACTTCTTACAAATGTCAGTTTCCTTATCTATAACATGGGGGAAAATAATGTCAGCTACCTAACAGGGAGTGGTGTCAATTAGATGAATAAAGTACAAATGCAGTTGGTGAACATTCAATAAATCTTTCTTAGTTCTTTTTTTTTTTTTTGAGATGGAGTCTCACTCTGTCACACAGGCTGGAGTGCAGTGGCACCATCTCGGTTCAGTGCAACCTCTGCCTCCTGGGTTCAAGTGATTCTCTTGCCTCAGTGTCAGTTGCTGGGATTACAGGCACCAGTCACCACGCCTGGCTAATTTTTTTTTGTATTTTTAGTAGCGATGGGGTGTTGCCATGTTGGCCAGGCTGGTCTCGAACTCCTGACCTCAAGTGATCTGCCCACCTTGATCTCCCAAAGTGCTGGGATTACAGACGTGAGCCACCGCGCCCAGCCTAATAAATGTTAGTTCTAATAAAGCTTGAAGTGGCACAGCTAGGCTTCACACCAGGTCCTATTGGCTTCAAAGACCTCTCTTTCCAGGTCCTATTGGCTTCAAAGACCTCTCTTTCCAATCTTTTGAAGGGATAAGACAGATTCCACAACCACTCCAACAAGAGGTATTTTACAAGGAGGGTGCAAGGCAATTTAGCTAAGTATGCTGTTACTTGCACTGTAAATCTGAAAGCTGACAACACATTTATGTATCTCCTAGGTCTGACTCAGGTTATAGGATGTTTTACTTTGAGAAACCACAGGGAAAGGAAGAAAGAAATCAATGAAATCAGCTTTACTCTGATTCTTCCTAAACCGTTCAGGCTCAAAAAGGGAATCTGAAACAAGTGGACCCTGGAGCAATAGTGCACCTCAGACCCTTGGCCCTTGAGATGCTAAAAAGAGCAATTTCAAGAACTACAGTTTTAGAAGTCTGATAATACCCATTACATCTATAAGCATATTTTTATGTAATTGTAAGGTGCTCATACATGATCCACCATGTATTAAATCCTCAAGAAGTTACTTGGCTTGAGCTTCATTTTCCTCAACTCTGAGTAACACAGCACTTCCTACCTAAGGTTGCTATGAAGATAACCAAAAATGAATGTAAATTCATTTTCTTTTAAAAATTTTTATTATTTTTGAGATGTAGTTTCACTCTTGTCACCCAGGCTTGTCACGATCTCGGCTCACTGCAACCTCCGCCTCCTGGGTTCAAGCAATTCTCCTGCCTTAGCCTCCTGAGTAGCTGGGATTACAGGCGCCCGCCACCATGCCTGGCTAATTTTTGTATTTTTAGTAGAGACAGGGTTTCATCATATGTAAATTCACTTTCTAAGTTGTAAAGTTGGAGATAAAAAGGTTTTTAATATTAAAAGCTTCTTAAAAACACTAGCTGAAGTATCCAAGTTTGTTTAGGAGCTCAGTTTGAAAAAATGTAGAACATAAATGTGGAATCTAGACCTGGGCTCCATTTCCAGCTCTGCTCTGGACTCAGGATATAACCAATGTCCAAGCTTCCACTGGGAAAAGGGAACTTTCCATTTAATTAGGAAATAAGGTATTGAAAGACTTAAATGGGAACATATTATTTTGCTTTAAAATTTCTATCTTTAACCTTAGGAACCTCAGTATTTTTCATGGCTGAGGAAGCCCATGAATGGCTCTCTATCTATAAAAGGCTCAATTTCTAGTCTCAAATTTTCTATTGAAAGTGGCCTTCTGAAATCACAGCCTAGGTTCACAAAAACTTCATTTTCCAGAATTACTGCTTTTAGTATAGCCTAGCTCTTCCTCTCACTTCCCACAGATATATCCTCCAAGATAACAAAACATTATTTCCAAAGGTTTTATTTTATATATTGTTTGAAGTTTTCTCAGGCTTTGCACTAAGTGCATGTCAGTGTGCATATTCAATCTCTTTCAAAAGAAACATGGCGGTTGAGTATCCAGGAGAACACAAGTGAGTACCATATACTTTAAAAGAATGCTTATAGAGAGCTCTCCTCTCGGGCCATGAGAAAAAAACAAGTGCCTGCAGAAGTGAGCGATTCCCAGTGCTCTCCCAGACACACACTTAGAGTGCTTACTGCGATGACACTCCTCCACACCAACATGTGGTCCAAAATGGAATCCCTCTCATCTTTCATTATAGTCTTTTAAAAAATGTAGAGAAAATATTACGAATTAACTCATCTTAAATAAATGTGAGAGAAACGGGGAAAAGGGCAAGTTAATGCACAACCACAATACACAATGGTAATTTTTCTTTTCAAAAGAAATTATGGAATGTATTACTAGCAGTATAAATTCCAACAAAAAGTTGGCCACCCAGATTTGGTTATTTAGATTAAAAGTATCTATTACAGGCAGGTTTGCTTTTCCCAAGAAAACGTATCACTGGAAACATCCAGAGAATGCAAATTGGGTTAAACCTATTCCCAAGTCCATTATCAAGTAAGGTGTCACTAAAGAAAAAGATAGGAGTTTAAAATTGGGGAAGCCCACACACGATTTAGACAGGGAAAAGAAAAAACTCATAAAAATAAGTCAGAATGATCCTTTACGTTTTACAGTCTTTAATTAAGCACATAAAACTGTACTACTTAATATATTTCTCCATGAACTTTTTGTGAAATTCAGATCGCAGTGTGTCATTTACAAATCTTTTGTCTTTCTTCTGGTCATCTACACCTTTTGCACAGTTCTTGAAGACAACATCATCATCCCACCTGAGGAAGAGAAAGCAAACAAAATGTCTTAAAATGTTTGTATCAGGTGACAAGAATACTATGTGCTCTGCAAGGCTTAGTCAGTTACACAGAAAGACGCTCAACATGCGTATCATTTGATGCAGCAATTACACTCAAAAGAATAATGTCATCCTTAATACATAATCTTGCTTCTTATAGCAAGAATGGCAATTCCTACTTAGAACATATAAAACATTCTTACTATTTCTCCAGTAAAAGAAACTTTTGAGTTAAAAAATAGAAATACATAGATTTTAACTGCATAAATATTTAATGCTTTTAGGTCTACTACAAAGAGGCAGCACCTAGGACTACCCTAATATTAGTGTAGGCATTTGTAGATAGTAGCCAATCAATTTAATGTAGTTTAGATTATGTGGTTTTGAGGTTTGTAGATATTCCTCTTTTATCAGTTAATGTTTAGTAATCATCTACTGTAATATTTGCATTATAGGCCAACAAAAGGAGAAGCAATCATTGGGGTGTAATAATTAAGGCTCAGATATGGCGCACATGTACATTAACCACGGAGAAGTACCAGCCGAAGAGCTCAGGGCAGAACTCTGGTTGGATTCCATAAGGTATAAGTGTGAAAAAAAAAAATCCGTAAGTAAGTTATAAAATACATATGTTATAGAAAATAAAGAGCATGATTTCAGAATATCATCTCGCATATAAAACAGCTGCCCATATACATAATATAGATACCCTCACAAATATACATAAAACACAAACCCATATCATGTGTGTGTGTATGTGTGCATGTGCTTACATGCCAGGAGAAACTGCACATGGGAACAAATGTGGGAAACTGCACAATGAGCAACAAACGTGGGCACCTTTGGAAAATAGTGCAGTAAAGTCATCACTGATGCAGTATACAGAGAAGCATAAGAAGCTGAGCAGATCAATATGACTGGGATATAAGACATGTTTCTATCTCCAATTCCATTTGCATTCAAAAAAAGCAAAAAAACAAACTATATAGCTTTATTTTTATATATAATCAGTACAGTTTTTTCTGTATCCAGTCTTTCCTCGACTCCAAACAGGCTTTTTGTCCCTCCTTCCCAGCACCAAAATGCTCTTTCCTGACATTAGTATTTGTCCTCGATGATCACTCCTCTCCTCCTGAAACACTTGGTTTCACTTCTTTCAGTTCTCCTCCCTTCCCAACTGGCTGCTCCTTGTTAGCCTAGACTTTTTCATTCAAAATTCATTCAATCAATATTTATCAGGCACCTGTATAATGTTTAGAGGTTGGGTAGATATTAGAACAGGTATTGGTAACTAATCATCTACCTAACCTCTAAACATTATACTAAGCTCAGTTCTGACTTCTCCTCTCTAGCTATACCCTTCCCTAGGTGATTTCATCCTGTGTTATGGCTTTAAAAAGTTTATCTGAGCTGATAACTTCCAAATCTACTATGTCCAGCTTGGACTAATTCCAGAACTGTATCAGCGGTACTGCATCACTCCAGAGGGGAAAGCGGTCAGTAGTACTGCATCACTCCAGAGGGGAGGGCAGGTAGCAGTACCGCATCACTCTAGATGGCAAATAATAGCAGTAGAGGTGGTGAAAAATAACGAATATGGTTTAAAAGTTAAGCACTGTGTTACCTTGATGAATGCATATAAAATAACAACCATTCTTCCTTCCTCAACATTTCCTATAAGCTTTTCTGTTTTATTTTACATATCACCATCTGAAGGATTTACAGTATTTACAATTTATACTTCCTCCCTTTTCAGCCCTCCTTTTTACCCCTCCAAACACACACACTGTACAGAAAGAATTTAAAAAGCAGGCCTGGGACCACAATCCTTAGAAATGCCTGCTTCCAAGGTTGGCCCCTGGCTGGCATTTGAAAATTTGGATTTAAGAAATCTTCTGTCACTGTGCCTACAATTTACAAATAATGTGGTTTATGCTGAACACCTACTATCCTTTTAAGAGTCTGGATTTTGCTATGTGCTAAGCAAAAGTTGCGTACATGACTAGCCACGCCCAGTAAAAACCCTGGGCATGGGATCTTTAAAGGGCTTCCCTGGGAAGAAGCACTGCACACGTTGCTGCACTGGGGGAAACAATGTGCTGTGTGACCACTCATGGAAGGGATAGAGCACAGTGAAACCTGCACATGGATTCATCCATTCTCCGTGTGTGTCTTTTCCCTTTATAATATAGCTGTGTGTCTTTATTACCTTAGCCAAGCATGTAACTATATGCCAAGTCCCCTGAGTTCTTCTAGTGAGTGTCTGAATGTAAGAGGCCATCTTGGGGACCCTTGATATGCACACCTAAAATGTAAGGGCCTCAGTTTATTACTCTGTCCCTAGTGCTTACATCATTATCTGGTACACAGCTGGTTATTGCAACTATCTACTGAAAATAAGTTAATTTTCTTTCATTTAGCTTCTTCCATTATTCCTAATTGAACAGAGAAGAGTATCAGTGAATGAACGGTGGACTTTTAGAAGCTTCATATAATGCACCTTGCTATCCAACTTATAATCTGCATGCCTGTGCATATAGAGACACACACACGCACACACACACTCTTCATTACTCCGTTACTGTATAGTACCTTCTTTTAACTTTGAAGTTGGCCTGAGGCTGCGATGGGCCAGTGAGATTAAGGAGAGGGTTTCCGCTCAGAATGTTTTCCATACGAATCCTCTCTTCTTCAGCTTTTTGTTCTTGTTCCTGTCAATGATAAAGGAAGATTAGTATTTACTTATTTTAACTCTGGGTTCAATTTTTTTTATATTAGCTCACTGAAAAAAAAAACAGATCATTGGGATTTTACGGCAAGAAAAGCATCAAGGCAGGCTTTTTTTTTTTTTTTTTTTTTTTGGGTTTTGAGGCATACTAGAAAAGTCTCCCTCATCAAAATAAAATAAGTTGGCATTTTTATTATAAATATTTCATGGTTGATATCAGTCTCTTCCAACTGTGAAATGTTAGAGATTCATATTTAAATCTATTTTCTTTTTTTTTTTTTTTTTTTTTTTTTTGAGACGGAGTCTCGGGCCTCTGTGTAGCCCAGGCTAGAGTGCAGTGGCCGGATCTCAGCTCACTGCAGCTCCGCCTCGGGTTCACTTATTCTCCGCCTCAGCCTCCCTAGTAGCTGGGACTACAGGCGCCCCACCTCACTCGGGCTAGTTTTTTGTATATTTTTAGTAGAGACGGGGTTTCACCCGTGTTAGCCAGGATGGTCTTGATCTCCTGACCTTGTGATCCACCCGTCTCGGCCTCCCAAAGTGCTGGGATTACAGGCTTGAGCCACCGCGCCCGGCCTTAAATCTATTTTCTTTCTTGAAGTACATGTAAAATTAATAGCTTTAAATTTTAAGCGTATATCAATAAGCATATTCTAATAATTTAAGAACATATTAAATATCAAAAAGACACATTTAGCAAAACTATTACTTCAATTTTAAAGGGTCATACATAACTGTGATTTAATTTAATCTTATTTTGAATTACTAATAATGTAAACTTGCGTCTCTAGGTTTGGTGAGAAGTTATTAATGAAGAAAACTCCTAAAATAGGACAAACTACCATGTACAAAATTATATCCAGTTAACATGAATTTCTACTAATTTACCTGAGGCTGATCTATTTTGTTTTTATTGACTTATTATTGAGTTTCTTTTCTTTTTCTTTTTTTTTCAGACAGAGTCTCGCTCTGTTGCCTAGGCTGGAGTGCAGTGGCATGATCTCGGCTTACTGCAACCTACACCTCCCAGGTTCAATTGATTCTCCCGCCTCAGCCTCTAGCATGCGCCACCATGCCCGGATAATTTTTGTATTTTTAGTAGAGATGTCATTTCACCATGTTGACCAGGCTGGTCTCGAACTCCTGACCTCAAGATCCATTCACCTCAGCCTCCCAAAGTACTGAGATTACAGGCGTGAGCCACCGCGCCCGGCCTCAGTTTCTATTTTTATACCTCCCATCCTTTATCAGTTACAACACTGTCTTTCTTCACTTTTATTTTAGCATCAACTTCTTCAAAGTCAAATCATCCTGAGTTTCCTTCTCAGAATTTGGAATATAAAATGTCTAAAATCCTTAGCTATCACTTCTAGATCTACCTGTTAACATGCTATTTTAAGCTAAATATAAATCCCATTTTGCTGTGTTTTGGGGATGACAGAAATCGATGACTTAATAGATCAAGGAAAAAGAGATGGTGTGGAAATCATTTTTTAAAAAGTTATTATTTTAATAACCTAATTTTTCATACAGATTAGTGATATTCATTTCAATATTCAAATGTAAACAATGAATTTCATTTTTATGGAGAAAAATAAAAATGAAAATAGGAGGTGAGAAGATCTAACTTGTAAGGAAATAGGAAAATTCCTTTACATCACTGGTCAGAATTTAAATAAAATCAGGAACTATCCATCACAGATTAAGTACAAGTAGCTCTCTAAAAGCTATATATTTATTTGTAACAAATTATACTGATGCTTAAAGGGAAAAGATATTTCTCTGAAATACTAGAAAAATAGGAGCTTAGGTATACAATATATCCAAACTTATAATATAATGTGTATGACATATAAAGGTCATGGACATTTTATGTTTGGAATATTATTTCCTTTGGAATTACTGAATGATTGTCACACACAGCCCTGGGAAAAAAGGCATAAACTCTTTCAACATTCAAACAGCAGGCATACTATGTTTCATAATATAAGCTAGTTGTCAGATGGCATGTAGGTCAAATCCTAACTACCTGTTTTTGTAGATATTTTATTGGAACATTGCCACACTCATTCGTTTATGTACTCTGTGGATGTTTTTATGCTACAACAGTGGAGGTGAGTAGGTGCGACAGAGGCTCCATGACCAGCCAGCCTAAAATATTTACTACCTGGCCCTTTACAGAAAGTGTGCTGACCCCTGACAAGGGTTAAATGGTTTGAAAAATCTTAAATTTGGGGCGTGGCAAAAACCAGCCAATAGAAAGGGAAACAGGGCTAAAAGAAACTAAACTATCATTCAACTCCAAGAAATATCAACACGTTTTATTATATGAAACTCACAAAACTGCAAGGCCTTCTGTCTAAAATGCTTATCGTCCCTCAAGGTCAACCAAAAGCATTTAAATTGCTCATCTCTTTATGTGTCCAGAACTATTAGGCAAGCTAAAAGAATTTAGAACAATTGCCCTCTAGTGGTATGCAAGTGGGATTGGGAATGTTTTTATAATTCTTCGACTTAAAAACTACATGTAAAAACTATAAGCTATTATAGGAATTATGCTGTCTTATAATACAAAACTTTGATGAGAATTGTATTTTAAAATGCCTTCCTTCTTCCAATCTGAATTCTAAGTCATCAAAGTCCATCCCAAATTCTACCTCTTTTCTGAATTCTTCCCTGGCTCTCCTGATTCACATGAACTCACTTCCCTAGATTCCTGGTATTGACCATGTAGTATATTTTCTTACTTTCTTTTTTAAAAACAGAACAATTCTTGCATCAAATAAAATTTTACACAGAAATCTACAAAAAAGCTGTGCTGCTCTGGTTGAAAACATCCCTACCTGAATGTCTTATAATGTGTCAAATTCAGTATGTTCAAAACAGATCTCATCAACTACCTCTTCTCTCTGTATAAATATGGCAATTCTTTTGCATTCCCTGTATTGACGTACAGCACCAACATTTACCTACAAAGTGAGGGTCCTCTCTGCTGCCACAATCAATCAGTCACTTTGTCAACTCTACCTCCTTTATTTTTTACTTTTTCCTGCTCCCCTTCCCACTTTGACCTCCTTGATAATCAGTTCTATCAGCATCTAATTACTTATCTTAATTCCAACTCCTATCATACAAGTTAAGAGTCTCTTAATTGGTAAGATTACTGAAACAGCCTCCTAACTCAGTTTTTTTCCAATCCATCCTGCGTATTTTTGCCAGAGTAATCTCTCTAAAATGCATATCCAATTTTATCAACCTCCTGCTTAAATCAACCAGCTCCTCATGTCCTTTAGAAAAAAATCTAGACTCCTTCAGCATTGTTTTGCAAATCTCTAATGCTCTGACTTGTGCTTGCCTCCTCAGTTTCACCTCTTATTATCACTCTGGGTAATTCATTCAGAGTTTTAACTATCTTTGAGTTTTATATTTTTTCCTCATATTGTGTAAACGGAGAGACTGTGGGGGCTCAGTGAAGTTAGGTAGCTTGACCTAGGTTATATAATATCTACTGACTAATTGCCTTAATAGTACCTAGGCAGGAGACAGAGAGATAATCTTTGTAGACCATGACTATATCTTGATCATCTTTGATTCTCCTGATAATTAACAGATATTGACTAAATATTGAACAAATGAATAAACTAGTGAATGACTAGCAAGCTGGTGAATATTACTCAATGTATCTGAACTATTTGGAAAGAATTTTTAACATAACCAGGATACCTAGGATGTCACAAAAATAATAAGATTTATAGATCTACAAGTGCTATAATATTTAGACACGGTAAGGGAGATTTCTAATATAAGAAGGTATTACTTATATTCAAAAAAATTTCTACTTTAGTATATGTGAGAAGAGAGATGTAAATATTTAACACTTTGGTTTTACCTTCCTGGCCTGCTCTTCAGCTCTTTCCTTTTTAATTTTTTCCAGTTCTGCAAGAAGAGCTGCAGTATCATCATCATCACTTTCTTCTTCAAAATCTTCATCTTCTTCCTAAAAGAACAGTGAGAGCCCAGAAGATTGGAGGGAAAATATACATTACCAAAACACAGTACATATGTACAATATATCACCCTAAGAAAGTCAAAACAATTTTATGTAGCTCAAAACAACTTTAAGCTAGCAAGTAAAGATAATCAAAAGTGCAAAAAACTGCTAATTTCTCAGAAGAAAATAATTTCAAATGAATAATCATTAAATTTCACTTGAAATTAGGTTTCTTGTTTTAACTATTATGAGTAACTCCATCATTTAACTCTAGAATTAACTGCTGATATGTATACACAGGTAGATATTACTCATTGGATGCCACTCAGGTTTTTCACTGTCCTGTATGTAGAAAACTGCAAACTGATTATAGGCTCTAGGGTCCCACAGAATTTTATCATTAACTGATGTGCTAATCCTTAAAAACCTTCTGCTTAGATTACTTCCCTCACTAAGCACAGAGGGAACCATTAAGCGTACTCCACTTATAGAAAGGGGCATATCTAATGTGGAAAGGCCTCCAGGTACAACTCTAGAGGACACTGTTCATAGGAAACCCAGTGTGAAGAGTGCCCTGTAGAGGTGTGTAACACACCATAGTGCAGTAGTTTAGTACAGGACATTATTTTGCGGGAAAGCACGTCTTTTAAGATTCCTTCCATATTTGGTTCTCTAGAGACCAAACTTGTTCTTAAACGTCCCACAAAATAATACTTTTTGTTTTAAAATCAACTATAAAGTTTAGCACTGCGGTCAGGGTTATATTTGAATAACAGCAAGCAAATATATGTCACTTGTTAAAGCCAAAGGTATAACAAGTATTTCAGAAAAACATGGTAAATCAATTATTAGAGATGAAAGGAGAAAACAAAACATACATCTGTTAGAGGGTCATCTGCATCAAGGTTGGCAGCAGGAATCTGGTCTAACCGTGGCTTTTTTGACACTGAAGAGGAGGTTGTATGTTCTGAGGGGAAACAAAAATCACTTAACTTAGTAAAACAAATACTGCATTTCTTAAAATGTTTTAGGGACCTGTGGGCACGAGGAGCCCACACTGAAAGCATTATCCACAGTGAAATCACATCCACAGTGCCTGGGCAAATAAGCCTTTGGTAAATATTTGTTATTGTTATCTCTAATGACTTAAGAAAGTATTACAGCTCACATCAATCTGTAAAAGCAAACAAATGGTTAATATTTTCCAGTTGCTACATAAAAGAAAAACTATCAACAACATAATTTTAGAGATAAATGTCTTGGATAGTGTTGGTACCTCGGGTTGGACGATCTCTGTTTTTCTCTCTTGCAGCAGCTCTCTCTCTTTCTTCCAACTCTCTCCTGAAGTCACGGTTACGAACCTCTTCAGGGGCATCCTGAGTAGTTTGTCTAAAGTAGAAACAAACCAGGGCAAAAATGTTACTTAAACACACACACACATACACACACACGACTGTGGTAATGGAAGACAATTCAGGAATGAGACTTTGTCCTTGAGGCATAAAAAAGGGAAGTAGATAAGATCATAATCTAATCTGAAAGTTACTAATAGCCACTCCTGTGATGTTCCCAATATTTCAAGAAGTCCAAATTCAATCATGCATTTTC
Organism: Papio anubis; assembly: GCF_008728515.1. Classification (NCBI taxonomy): domain Eukaryota; kingdom Metazoa; phylum Chordata; class Mammalia; order Primates; family Cercopithecidae; genus Papio; species Papio anubis. The sequence continues at coordinate 39,466,560 of NC_044987.1, read as the reverse complement.
CTATAATAAGGCTTTACAGTGATTAAAATGTCTTTAATTTTTATTGGTATTATCAACTCAGAACTTAACAGTAATACTTTTAATATATTAACTGGTGCTGATAGTGCATAATCTGAGGCACTATTATTTCTGTTATTTATTGTTGTATCTACATACGAAAATTTCTGGTTAGTAGGAATTTTGCATTTTAAAACCACAGGGCAGAATTTTAGTGTGAAACATCCTACTGCATTCTAATCCTATGATAATAGATAAGTGACATAACTCGAACATACTACTATATCATGACCATGCCATTTAACAGATTTGGTCTTGTTTTGTGAACAAGAAAAAAAAGAAAGTCTTACTACCTGTATTTTATCTTTGTGTGAGAGGGTAGGTCTCTGCTTGAATACTGCTTTGAAAGTTGGCTCAAATCACCTTCTCCTTTTCCCCTTCCACCTCTTGCAGGTTCAAAGGTTGGCCTGGCTGCTGTTGTCATCTTTTATGCTTTGAAGAAAAATATAATCAAGTTATTTCCAACAATACAAACACTCATTTTACAGAGTATTAATATCCATACTAGTGAAATTAATTCTAAAACTCATTCCCCTAAACCTGCTTAATCTTCTTAAACAAAAGTTTTCAGGAAAACAAATTATGAGGCTTAGGCCGTACAACGAATATGGCTTCTCAGGCTTGTCTTAGTACAAAAAAATTCTGTCATGAAGATCTGAGTTTGCATCCCTATTCTCCTTCTGACTATATGGGCTTGAGCAAGTCACCTGGCTTAACTTTCTGTCATCCATGGAATGGAGATATTCCTCATAGGATTACTATAAGAATTATGACACTTGACATGTCAAAAGCCTTGAAAAATACAGTACTACCATGACTAAGTTTTAAAAATTTCCAACTCAACCTTACTCTACCAGACTCTCTAAGGTTTGCATTTTATCTAAACTTCACACAATAGCAAATAGGCTAGTAGAAACAAAAGCTAAAAACAAACAAAAACTATCACTGACAAAGTTACTAAGTGTCTGAGAAAAACGTTACTAAGGAAAGTGTGTTAAACTTCAATGACAGGTACATAGAAAAAAATTCTTAACCTTTTGTTGAGCCAATTTTCTCCTACAACAGGCATCATATTATAAATCAGATCGTTTGTGGGTTATAATTTAAGGACTGTTAAAAAAAAAAAAAAAAAAAAAAAAAAAACAGGAACCTCACCCCCAGAGGATTCTGATGACAAAAATCAGGGACCCATTCCTTAAGTTACTTTCTGCTTGGAGCAGTCACAAGAATACTGTCTAGCAGATGCAGTCATTAAAACCCTCTTAGTGTCGGAAAAGCAAGTGTGTGGGGAGGGTGGGCGAACTGGTAGGATTTTTTTTGTGGGGGAGTGCTTTCTCCTAATTTTCAAAAAGAGTAAGAGACATGTATACAAAGAAGAAACGGGGTTATCTGGAGCTGGGGGTCCGCCCCTTCCCACACACTAACGGAATTATCACTCCGGCCTCTTGTGAGCTAGTCTTTGGCTATAACCAGAAACTTGTTGCCCCTTAACCCGTGCCCAGCGCCGCAGGGGTGCGAGGGGTAGTGAAGGGAGGACCTGGGGTTCGCTTTACGCTGCCTTTATGCTGCGATCTCCTCTGCGGGCCCGAGAGCTCCGGACGCGCCTGACAGGCACTCCGTTTCGCCCCTAGCCCGCTGCTCTAGGTCCTCCACCGCCCGCACTCTGCACTCTGCACTCTGCCGCCGACTCCGACCCCAACTGCCCTTTCCCGTCCCACCGGGATGAGGAAGATAACCTATCCTCCTGCCGCTCACACTGGCCGAGGTCCGATGCAGCAATCTCCGAAGATCATACAGACGCCATTACGACTCCGGACTCCCAGAAACCTCTGCGCCCAGGGCTAGCGCCTAAGACCCGGAAGCAAAATCCAAGCGCTTCGGGGGCGGAAGCAACGACCAATCCGCAGTGGCCGAAGTGGAAGTCGGCGTAACGGCACTAAGGGGCGGGGCCGAAACGGCCCAGGGGGCGGGCGTTTGAAATCAGTGCCTTAGAGTAGACCCTAAACATCATTTTATACCTTCAAGAACCAATTACTTAATGTCTCTTCCGTCTTTTCCGTCCCCGACCCCCTCCCAGACTCCTTCATTCCGGTACTGCGTGGACGGAAAGCCCCGGGTAGCCGACACCACGTCCCCGGCTAGCGGGAGAGAGCGTGGAAAAGGATTACACCAAACTGTTTAAATCCAACGACTCCTGCTTCCATCCTTTCTCCTGAGCTAGAACCAACAAACCTAGAGAGTTGGGCTTCGGAAAAACTAGTGTTTTCATTTAATTGGATATGAAGAAAGAACAAATATGTACGGGGCAACCACGATCTTTACAAAGGTACATTCCTGCAAAAATATTAACACTTCAAAGCAAAGGTTGTATTCGTAATGTTTGCTAAAATTTTTTATTTAAAAAACGTTAGTTTTAGTGGGAGGGGAGATGTCAATATTTACGACAGCGTTTAGAACGGTGGGCCCAACTGCCAGGAGCACAAGATGTAATTACTAAGATGGCTACTTAAGTGTTAAGTTTTAATAAGACAACGAAAAGGAGAAAACCCAAAAACCAAAAACCCACCAATCCTGTCTCCTCCCTTCCATAAAAAAAAATCCTGAGAACAGAGAGCTTGATTGTTGAGCTAATCTTAGTATCTCATCACATAGACCTTGACATATAGTAGCTGCTCAATTAATATTTGTTAAACAAATGAAAATTCAACTTCCCCAACTTAGTTTAAAATATAAGGAACTCACAAAGTTGAATATTTAAATGCTTTCTTACCTCTAAATTCTTTGCAACTTTTAAATGAAGAAAGAAAAGCAGAAAAAGCCCTTTCACTCATAGAGTTCAAGATGAAAATCTTGATTTTTCTTACTAAAGGTATCCCTCCTCCAGTCTTACACGTCTCACTAAAGGACACGATCATCATACTAGTTACTCAAACCAAAATCCCAGAGTGCCTACTTAAATTCCTTTTCTTTCACTTTTCACATACTGTTCATTTACAGGTCTTACCAATTCTACTTTTAAAACTTACCCGAAATTTTATTCCACTGCCATTACCCTTGTCCTGGCCAACACCATCTCCTACCTGGATTGTAATTGTTTCCTATTGTATCTTCCTGCGTCATCTTTTATCCTACAGTCAATGCTGCATATAGCCAAGAGAGTGATCTTTTAAAATTAATCAAATGGTGTTACTATCCTGTGTAAAATTTCACTGCACTTAGGATAAAAATCACATTTCTTAATGTGACCTGAGACGCCACGGAGTCTGGCTCCTGCCCAACTTCCAGACTTCACTTCCAATCAGTCACTCGCTTACACACTAAGCTCTAGACACAGCCAACTGGGCATTTCTGTTTTACGAAACAGGGCAAGATTCCTTCTATTTTAGGGCCTTTGCACTAGCTTTTCTCTGTTGCCTGTGCCCCAAGATAACTGTATCACCATCCTTCATGTCTCAGGTATCACAGTGAAGTTTTCCTACCCCCACCCCTCCAACACTTGTGTTTGTACACCATCACATCACCCTGTTTCATTTTTTCATACCACTGAACATTACCAGAATCTAATCTATTCATTTTTTACTTCCATGTTTCTTGTCTGAGAGACAGCATAGGAAAGTCATTAAGAGAAAAGGATTTTCAGCCTGCCCATTTTTGTTCTAAATTCCAATTCTGCCCTTTCCTAGCTCTAACCTTAGGCAAGTCATTTTCCCTTTCTGTGCCCTCAGTTTCCTCATCTGTAAAATGGGCGTAATTCTAGTACCTAACTTATAATACTAGTCTAAGGATTAAGTGAATTAATACTTGTAAAGTGCTTAGAACTGTCTCAGCAAATAGTACTTGCTAAATAAATGTTAGCTATTATGGTTATTAATATTATTTTTATTATTATTGTCTATCTTCCTATATTAGAACATAAGTTCCAGGAAAGCAGGAACCTTGTCTCTCTTGTTCACTGGGTGTATCCTCTGCATATAGAACAGTGCCTGGCACATAATAGGTGCTGAGTAAGTATTTGTTGAATGAATGAATGAATGAATGAATGATGCACTATCAAGTAGAGGAATGAAGTAACAATGGTGAGATGGTGACACAATTATAGGAAATACCCACAGTTTTTATGTTCTAACTGTCCTCATTAGCCTGGAGTGAATCACCTTAATGGATTTAACTCCCAGCCCACTAACTCAATCTTTTGGTTGCCAGTGGTGATCAAATAACCACCCTATAATTTCATTAACACCAATATACAGTATAGTCAGTCCACAAAATTAAAAGCTTTTGACTTAAATGGTCTGAAAGTGCTAATAAGAAAATGAAACTAAAGCTTTTGATTTAAATGGTTTGAAAGTATTAAGAAAAGGAAACTTAAGTTTACTAAAATCTTGAAATTCATCCAGTCAGTTAACCTAGCTGGCAAAAATCTTATAACCTCCCAAGAATTCTTATTTTAAACCTGTTACCACAAAATTTAGTATGGCTCTTAATTCTGCCTGCCAGTCCTCTTACCCTCTCCTAATTGTTTATTTTCCCCCTCTGCAATAATATAATTTCCCACATTCCCCTTTCTTCAAGTCTACATGCCTCTTTTACTCCTTTTCCCTCCCCATTCTCTTTCCTGGTAGTAGATCTCAGTTCTCTGAGAAAATAGAAGCTCTTAAACAAAGACTTCTTATCTCCTCTTTCTGCAGATCTATTGAGCTGCCTTTGGCTATTCCTGTTTCCTCAGATTCCCATGGAGATGAGGTGACCCACATTGTCCCTTGTGTTCTGGGCCCTAATTCCTCCAGATTTCTTAGTGACTGGCATTTTGCTCTATATTTTCTGTTTCTTATGATCTATGAGACCATCCCTTTCAGATCATTTTTATCAGCTTTTCGACATGGTATAGTATATCTTAACCTTAAAAAAGGCTCTTTCATTTTAATATGCCAAAGGCAGCATTTAATTAAATGTGAAAGGGATGTAGTTTGGCCCTTTATTGCAAAACGTATATTCTTATGGCAGGAGTAACACAGGAATTCCAGTTTCAAGCTTAAACAAAAATCGACACCTAAAAGGGAAAATAGAAGCCATAAAAACCTAAGAAGAAAGTTTAAGAAACTATTTATAGAACCTAGAATTTGGAAAGACCTTTCAATCAAAGCAGAACACCTTAAGAGCTTTAAAAGAAATACTTTTAAAAATTCATCTATCCAAAAATTAATTTCATAGCAGAAGATGCCAAAAACAAGTCAATAAATGCTAGATTAGCAAATTTTGTAATTCCTATAACATATAAAGGATTACTGCTACTACTAATGATACACATAAAAATCACAAATTACCCAATTAAAAAATGGACAAAAGATATAAACAGGCCATTCTGAAAAAGCAATTTCAAATAGACAATAGTCAATAAACATGAAAGACACTCAACCTTTTAATGAGGAAAATGAAAGTAAACTAAAAACGGATCATCACGTTACAGCATCAGATTGGCAACAATTAAAAAATTAAATGACATAGTTGGATGGGATTGAGAGAAAAGGGGATCCGGTCAGACAGCGGGGGACATTGGTCCCCCAGTACCCTCACAGTAAAAGCCAAGGCGTTCACAATGGTTTCCAAAGTTTTCTGTAGTCTATCCTTTCCCCTGCCTCTTTGACCTCATAACTTGCTCATGCTTTTCATGGCTACCTCCTTCCTATTGTTGCTTGGACACACACACAGCTGCTCCTGCCTTAGGGCCCTCACACTAGCTATTTTCTCCTGCCAAGGCTATTCTTCCCTGTCTTATTCAAGTCTTTGTTCAAATGGAGGCCAACCGACCTTGGGCATCTCTACTTAAAATTGCAACTGTTCTCCCTCTCTGTCCCCTAACATTCTGTACTCCATATCTCCCTTCCCCTGCTTTCTTTTTATTTTTAAAAATTATATTATACATAATTACATGCCATGTATCATCTTCCATGACCCGAAATAATTTAGTTATGTTACATTTATTGTCTCTTTCTCTACTTCTTCCATGTAGAATGTAAGTTCTAAAAGGGCACGGATCTTTGTTTTGCTCAGTAATATAGGCCAAGCATTAAAACAATGCCTGGCACCGATAGCTACCCAATAAACAGTTTCCATATGAGTGAATAAAAGAATGAATGGATGAGCGAATGAATGAATGAATTAGTTTTAAGAGGAAAAAATTATGTTCTGTTGTAAAAAGTTATTGCCTTAATCTATTTTATATTTTAAAGGAAAAAAATAACTTACATTGCACTAGTCTGAAATCTTGATTTCAAATGAAGATATGATAAGACCCAGAAATACGCTTTTCTTTCGGGAGAGAATCTCTAAATGAAAAAATCATATGAGATCAGGCTTTATATGTACCATCAAAATCCTAATTAAATCAGCCCTAATCCAATCACAACTCTAATCCAGCTCTCTCCATCTCTTCTAATTGAATCACTCTCTCCAATTCTACTAAACTCTCATTCACCACGTTATTAGCCCACAAAATGTGAACATTTTGCTTAAAAATGTTTATTTGTGGCTTTTAAATAGGAATACGAAAAAAACCAATGCCCACATGTCAGAAATTACATTTTAAAATAAAGTAATATAAATAATGAAATCTACTTTAAATTTTTAACCTGAAAATGACACATTTTCTAATATGAAATGCTTTCTTTGATGTTTTGACAAGTGAGAATATAAAAATAAAGTAGCTAGCCCTCTAGCAACAGAATCTTCATTTTTAAGTGAAGACATTCTAAGGCTTAGATCGTTTCCTGGAGACAGCCTCAAAATGAAATCTCACTTGCTGATGGTCCAGGCCAGGTTACTGGATAATATCATAAGTTAACCACCTCTCATCTAATCTAATCACATAAATACCTCACCCGCTGACCAGTGTACTGCTAGGAAGACAATTAAAATCAAACGTATCAAAAATAGTTAAAACTAAAAAACTAAAATACAGAAAATAAAGACATAGAAAAAGACATGCCAGGCAAATTCTAATTTAGAAACCTTGATGTAACAAAATTAGTTAGCAAAAGTATTCTTTAGGTTGAATAACACTAATGGGGACAAAGAAGTGCATTTATTACATTACGAAGAAAAATCCACTAGGAAAATTACTATCAGGGACACGTATGCAGCTGACAACATAACTTGAGAAAATATGAAGCAAAAAGGAAAAGTGACAAATCTACAATCATGGTGGGAATTTTTTAAGATAAATTTCTCTCAGATTAGTAGATCAAGCAAACAACAACATTGATCTACTATATAAGTTATATGTCTATACATATATATGTACATTATATATGTATGCTTATTTATATGTGCATGTAAAAAGTTCACTGTAATCGGAGCAGATTATATATTATTTTCAATAAACATTGAATATTTACAAAAAGTAATGATGTATAAAGCCCCCCGAAAATTTCAACAAATGCCAATATATGCATTTCTTTTTTTATTTTTATTTATTTATTTATTTTGAGATGGAGTCTCACTCTGTTGCCCAGGCTGGAGTGCAGTGGCGCAGTCTCAGCTCACTGCAACCTCCTTCTCCCAGGCTCAATGGATTCTCCTCCCTCGGCTAACCGAGTAGCTGGGATTATAGGTGTGTGCCACCACGCCTGGCTAATTTTTGTATTTTTAGTAAAGACGGAGTTTCACCATGTTGGCCAGGCTGGTCTCAAACTCCTGACCTCAAGTGATCCACCTGCCTCGGCCTTCCAAAGTGCTCAGATTAAAGGTGTGAGCCGCTCCACCTGGCCCAATGTGTGCATTTCTAAATGATAATAGTCTTGTCAATTTTTGAATTTTATATAAACATTCAAAGTGTTTATGTAAATGAATATGTATTCCTTTGTGTTTTTGCTTTATTCCTCCCACTTAATGTGTGCTATCTGTAGCTCTGATATACTATTTAGAGTTTCATTGTATAAAAATACACACTATAACTTGTTAGTTCTAGTAATTATCTTTTCATTGTAGTGATATTGCAAATAATGCCACAATGAACATTTTTGTAAATGTGCAGAGATGCATGTGTGTGCATTTTTCATATATATATATTTCATCAACAGGATGAGAGTTCTTGTTCTATAATCTCACCACACTTGATATTGCCCAGCTTTTCAATTTTAACTCATTTGGTGGATGTATAGTGATACATCAGTGAGGTCTCAGTTTGCATTTCTCTGATTATTTATTCACATGTTAATTGTCCATTTGGATTTCTTCGTCTGTGAGGTATCTGTTTAAATCTTTCTATTGAATCATCTTTTCTTTATGGATTTTTATGATTTCTTAAATTTAGGCATAGTTCTCTGTCACTTACTTGTGCTGCATATACAATTCGCCACTTCTCTGCTTCTCTTTTTGGTGTATTTTGATATACAACAATCTTTAATTTTAGAGTGGTTCAGATTATCATTCTTTTCCTTTTTGCTTAATGCATGGTATTTCTTGATTATGAATGTCCCCACTCTGGAAGTCATAATTATATTCTCAGGTATTATCTTCTAAAGGTTTCATAGCTTCACATGAAATTCATTTTTGTGCATGGCATGCTGGAAAAGAGGCCTTGAAATCCGATGGAGCAGATATTCTTACCTTGTTCCTCTTTTGTAAGAGTGACTTTGCTATTCTTGGCCCTTTGGACTTTACTATAAAATTCAGGAGCCAGTTGTCAAGTTCCACAACAATACTTTTGGAATTTTAATTGTGATAACATTTAATTTACAGATTAAGAAGACATTCTTAAAAATATAATGACATTTTTACAATACTAAGTCTTCAAATCTATTAACAGGTTATATCTTTCCATTTGTTTAGGATGTCTTTAGTTTATATTAATATGCTTCTCTAAGTACATTCATATTGTTGTCTTCATAGAAATTTTGCAAATTTTTGTTAGCATTAGTCTTGTTACTTAATGCTTATGCTATTATAAATGGCATCTTCCTTAAATTTTGGTTGTCTCATTGTTGCTGGTGTATAGAAATATTATTGATTTTTTTATATGTAGCTATTTTAAATTCAGAGAACTTGCTAAGCTCTCTTATTAATTCAAATGGTCTATTCAGAGATCTTTTGGATTTTGTCGTGTGTACAATCATGTCGTCTGCCAATAATGACAGCTTTGTTTCTTCCTTTTCTGTTTTCCTTGCCTCCTTATGTTGGTTAGGACTTCCAAGACAATGTTGAATAAAAATGCTGATAGCAAGCATCCTTGTCTTTTTCCTGATCTGCAAGGGGAAACTTATAACTTTCATTATTAAGTATGATTTGGCTGAAGGTTTTGGATAGATGCACTTTATTATATTAAGATTTTTGCCTACTATTTTTAATTTGCTGAAAGGATGATGAATTGATGAATTTTATCAAATACTTTCTGCATCTAATGAGATTCTCTTTAGTTTGTTAATATGTGCTATTATACTATTATTTTTTAAAGTTTCATTCTTTGATTACTGGAATAAACCCATCTAGGTCATGATGTATATATTGCTGGAATCAATTTGCTCAGATTTTATTTAGGATTTTTTCATCTATGTTCATAAGCGAGATTGACCTATTTACTTTTCTGATAGTATCCTTGTTGGGAATTTGTACCATAAAATGAGTTGGGAAGTATTCTTTCTTTTTCTATTCTCTGAGAAAATTTATCCAAGATGGGAAGTATATCTTTCTTGAATGTTTACTAAAATTTCTTGGTGTGGCCATCTGGGCCTAGAGTATATTTTCTGGGAAGAGTTTTACCTATTGCTTCAGTGTCCTTGAGGGTTATGGATATATTTATTGTTCTGTTTATTCTTTTGTCAGTATCACTGTTACATTTTTCTAAGAATTTATTTACTTCATTGAAATGTTAAACTGTATTGGCATAAAGTTGTTCATACTTCTTTGTTGTCTCTTTTATGTCTGCAGCATCTGTAGTGATGACTTCTTTATCTTTGTTGATATTGGTTAGTTGTGCCTTCTATTTTTGTTCTTTCCCATTTTCACAAGTCTTTTAAATTTTACTAGACTTTTTTTGAAAAGCCCAACTTTTGGTTTTGTTCATCATATTTTATATTGGCTTTATATTTCATCAGTTTCTGGTCTTTTATTATTTCTCTTCTTTTTCCTTCTTTGCATTACTTTTTTCTGACTTCCTCAGATGGATGCTTAGCTCATTTAGTTTTTTTAACCTTTTTCCCTTTCTTAAATATTTATTTAAATTTATAAATTTTCCTTTTAATGCTATTTAGCTGCATCCTACAAGATTTGAAATGTAGTATTTTCATTTAGTTCAAAGTATTTTCTAATTTCTATTTTTTATTTTATTCTCATTAAAGGTTTATTTAGAAATACACTTTTTATTTTATAAATTTGGGAACTTTTTAGTTATCTTTTTGATATTTCTCACTTCATTGTTTGTGGTCAAATAACATATTCTGACTGTTCTTGACTGACATTTGCTAGAACTTGTTTCATGGCCACAGTTATGGTCAATTTTGTAAATTTTTTTATAGAACTTGGAAAAATATATATTCTGCAGCTTGGGAGTACTGAGTTTTATATGTCTGTTGCTTTTTAACTGCTTAATCAGTAGGGTCCTGGTTTATGCCTGTCATCCTTGGGTCTTTTTTACTCTCACAAGTGTCTCAGCTTAGATGGTAAATGGTAGGATATAATTAATGTCAAAGTTTAGAGCCACTCTTATTAAAAATCTTAAATGAGTATAGAATTTCTACCAACTCAGTCAACATTGAACATTTTGCTAGAGATCGTTACTTAAGACTTCCCTATTTCTAAAAAAAAAAAAAAAAGTAAGATACGTGACTATTAAAAAAGAAGAGATATAATTTTAATGATTTTTTCCCTAGAAAATATTATCTACATGGAAAATTCTAGAATTGATGGCCAAGCTAATAGAACTAATAGGAAATAAGAGGTACAAGGTTTGAAAAGGGATGTAAGATCAATAAATAATAAGAAAACTTACTAGAAAAAAAAATTTCCATTTACAGTACACTCAAAAAATTATAAAGTTCCTAAGGTTTTATTTAAGAAAACAGATTCATTATCTTTTTGATGCAAATCTGAAGCTTCATTGATATACACACAACAAGATCTGAATAAATGGATAAATATACCAGTAAATAGGTGGGAATGATCAATGCAGGAGCTATGAAAATATACCTCTAATTTTCCTTTAATTTCAATGCATTCCCAATTTAAATTAACAGTATTTGACAGAACCTGACAGATTTATTCTACAATGAATACTGAAGTTTCACTCTATAAATATACCCAAGATAATTTTGAAAAAAGTTGAATAAGTACACGGAGACTTGCCTAAGTAATTATCCTAAGTGTAAAGCTTTAGTAATTAAAACAATCTAACATTGGCATAGAAATGTACAAATAAATAAATGGACCAGATGAAGAGTTTAGAAAGACATCTATCCTTACATTGTAACTTAGCATATGTGAGAAAAGGATTCCAACTGAATGGGGAAAATGGTGGCAAACAAGTGGATTTCTTTTTTAAAAAAGTTCTCTGTCTTACAATAACAACACAATATTCTAAATGGCCAAAACAAATAAAAGTGAAAAGTAAAGAAAACAATGTTAAGAAAATATGATCTTTTTGACCCCAAAGAATACATGAATTACTTAAATAGTACATAAAGGCACAAATTATAATGGAAAAGATCAATAAATTTGATTACATTTAATTTTTTTCAAATATTAAAAAAACATAAACAATAAATGGAGGTATTGTGCTGAAATAAGTTATTGGCAACAATACAATAGACATATAATTATACCAAACATTTAAAGAACTTTTAAAAATCGGTAGAAAAAGAAAACAATCTAACTGAAAACAATGGGCAAAAGATATAACGGTAATTCAGAAAACTGAAACCTACAAAAGAAATAAATCAGTGAAAAAGTACTTGACTTCACCAGTAAACGGGTCATACAATAACAACAACAACAACAACAACTGCAATAATAAAATAAAAGGAGATAAATCATTTTACCAAATTGCCAACAACTGAAAAGTTGACATTATCTAATGCACCTGGAGGTGTGGAGCAACAGAAACTCCTGTTAGTACATAGGTTAATTAGGATAGCCACTAGGTAGAGCAATTTGACATTGCCTAGTAAAATATAAAATGTTGTTTCTTTATCATTTAGAAATGATAATTCAAAGTATCTAGCCTAGATAAATTGTCACATATAAGAAAGAGAACACACACAGCACTGTAAGTTATAGGAAACACTGGAAGTTATGTAAATACCCACCAATAGGAAAGTGCTTTAATAAAATATATTTTTATAACAGACCGTATATAGTGTATGTATGTGTGTATGTATATATACATATGTGTATCTATGCATATGTGTGTATGTATATATGAATATATCTTGAAACCGTTAATGTTGAATTTAAAAATTGCAGAAAATGAGGCCAGGCGTGGTGGCTTATGCCTGTAATCCCAGCACTTTGGGAGTCTGAAGCTGGCAGATTGCTTGAGCTCAGGAGTTTGAGACCAGCCTGGGCAACATGGCAAATCCCTGTCTCTACAAAAAATAGAAAAATTAACTGGGCATGGTAGCCTGCGCCTATGGTCCAAGCTACTCAAGAGGCTGAGGTGGGAGGGTGGCTTGAGCCTTGGAAAGGGAGGTTGCAGTGAGCCAAGACTGCACCACTGCACACTGAGGTTGTGGTGAGCCAAGACTGCACCACTGCACTCCACCCTGGGCAACAGAACCAGTTCCTTTCTCAGAATTAATGAATAAAAATAAAAATTGTAGAAAATGAGCATATTTAGCATAAAATTATTTATATAAAATAAAAATAGCGGGCCAGACATGGTGGCTCACACCTCTAATCCCAGCACTTTGGGAAGTCAAGGCGGGCAGATCACCTGAGGTCAGGAGTTCGAGACCAGCCTGACCAACATGGTGAAACCCCATTTCTACTAAAAAAATAAATAAATAATTAGCCAGGTTTGATGGCAGGCACCTGTAATCCCAGCTACTCGGGAAGTTGAGGCAGGAGAATCACTTGAACCCAGGAGGCGGAGGTTGCAGTGATCTGAGATCATGCCATTGCACTCCAGCCTGGGCAACATGGCAAGACTCCGTCTCAAAAAAAGAAAAAAATAGCAGATATACAAAACAGTATTATTGATGGATACACAACACATATACACACAAAAAGATACCCAAAGATGGGTAGCCAATTCATGACTAGTTGCTTATAGGCAGGGGTAGAGATAACAGGATTTAAGATTTGGATCAGAGAGGGAATCCCACTTCATCTGAAATATTTATTCTACTTAAAAATACTTGAAGCGGGAGCAAGATTTTTAAGGGATATCTGTTGTTACTACTTTATTCAGCATTACACTGCCAGGGTAATTAGGCAAGAAAAAGAAGATATTCAGATTGAAAAGGAAGAACTAAAACTATCTTTATTGACAGATTGCATGATCTAATATATAGAAAGTCCTAGGTAACTTGCTGAAAAGCACTAAAACTGAAAAAGAAGTCCAGCAAGGTTGCAGGATACAAGATGAATATACATAAATTGATTTCTGTGCATTAGCAGTGAACAATATGAAAACAAAATTTAGAAAACAGTTCCATTCACAATAGTGTCAAAAAGATTAAAATACTTAGGAATAATTTTAACAAAAGAAGTGCAAGACATATACTGGGAACTGGAAAATATTGTCAAGCTAAATGGAAAGACATTCCATGTCAATGGATCAGAAAACTTAATATTTTTAAGATGGTAATGCTCTGCAAATTGAACTCCAGATTGATGCAATCCTACCATAATTCCTGCTGGCTTTTTTCCCCCAGAAATTAAAAATCGATCCTAAAATTCATATAGAAATATAAAGGAACCAGTATAGCCAAGACAATCTTGAAAAAAAAAAAAAAAAGAATTTGGAGGGCTCACACTTTTCTGTTTCAGACCTTACTACAGAGCTCTAATAGACATTGCTATAAGGATAAACATGCTTCAATGGAATAGAATTGAAAGTCCAAAATAAACTCTTAGGTTTATGGTTAATTGATTTTCAACAAAAGTTTCAAGACAGTTCAATGGAGAAAGAATAACAAATGGTGCTGGAACAACTCAATATCCCCATGCAAAAGAATGAACTAGGATTCCTACCTCTCAGCATACACAAAAATTAAGATTGATCGTGAGCCTGAATATGAGCTAAAACTGTAAAACACCTAGAAGAAAACAGGATAAATCTTTGTGATCTTTCACTGGGCAATAATTTCTTAGACACAAAGCCAAAAGCACAAGCAACAACAAAAATTGATAAGATGGGCTTCATCAAAATTCAATACCTGTGCACTTTGAAAGACATAGTCAAGAAAGTGAAAAGAAAACCTACAGACCTGGAGACCACATTTTCAAATCATATATTCAATAAAGGACTTGTAACCAGAACACATAATGAACTCTTGCAACTCAGTAATAAGAAAACAAATAAAGAATAAGCAAAGGATTTGAATAGAAATTTCTCCAAATAGATATATGAATGGCCAATAAGCTTAAGAAAAGATGTGCAATATCATGAGTCATTAAGGAAAGGCAAATGAAAACCACAATGAGGCCAGGCATGGTGGCTCGCACCTGTAATCCCAACATTTTGGGAGGCCAAGGTGAGAGGATTGCTTAAGCCCAGGAGTTCAAGACCAGCCTGGGTAACATAGTGAGACTCTGTCTCTACAAAAAAATTTAATAAAAAGTCAGGCATGTTGATGTGTGCCTGTTAGTTCCAGCTACTTGGGAAACTGAGGCAGGAGGATTACCTGAACCTAGGAGGTTGAGGCTGCAGTGAGCTGTGATCATGCCACTGCACTCCAACCTGGGCAAACAGAATGAGACCCTGTCTTAAAAAACTAAAAATTAAAATCCACAAAATTACTACTTTTTACCTGCTAGAATTGCTATAATGAAAAAGACATAAGTATTGATGTGGATGTTCCGAAATTGGAACCCTCATATATTGCTGGTTATAAATGTTACATTTACTTTGAAAAACTGTGTAGCAACTTCTTAAAACGTGAAATACGCAGTTATCACATGGTTCAGCAATCATACTCCTAGGTATCTACCCAAGATAAAAACACATTCACACATAAACTTGTACATAAATGTTCATGACAGTATTATTCATATGTCCCCAAATGAAAACAACCCAATTATCCATCAAATGATGAATGGATAAGTAAAATGCAGTATATCCATACCATAGATTATTATTTGGTCATAAGAAACAAAATACTGATACATACTACAACATGGTTGAACCTCAAAAACATGTTGCATGAAAGAAGCCAGACACAAAATATTGCATGTTATATTCCATTTATATTAAATGTCCAGAGTGGGCAAATCTATACAGATAGAAAGTAGATTAGTGGTTGCCTGGAGTTAGGGGTGGAAATGGGCTGTGACTGCAAATGGAACAAGGTTTGTTTTTGAAGTGATAGAAGTATTCTAAAATTAGGTTTTGGTTATGGTCACACAGCACTGTAAATATACTAAAAACCATCGAAGTGTACACTTAAAATTGATGAATTTCGTGTTGTGTAAATTATATCTCAATAAAGTTGTTTAAAAACTACTTGAAGCAAATTTGATAAACTATTAAGGTTTCAGTTCTGGCTGGTTGGAATGCACACCACAAATTCAGGCCCCAATATGAAAGGAGATGAACATATAAATGTAGAGTCTTTTCATTATAGTCTTACGTTCAACTGCTGACAGGTGCCCCCATCTTCAAAGGAAATGAATAGGTTCTTGTCGGAGCACTCTCAGTGATGCCTACCAGTCATATGTAGCAAACGCAATTCTTTAGTACCTGACTCAAATACAAGCCAAGAATAACTAGACATACGAGGAAAACATTTAACATGAAAGACAGAAACCAAGACATTGTGGAAGGGTGAACTCAGAGGAAACAGACACAATGTAGAGAGCAAATAAAACTTAAACATTCTTATAATACTTAGAGAAGAGAAAATCTGCAGCCATGGAAATTTTCAGAAATATATAATGAAAGGAATATTCAGAGAACAAAAAAAAAATTACTGGAAATTAAAAATAATTTCCAGAAGGTTTGGAAGATAATAACAAAAGAAAAAGCTTTAGGAAATGGAGGGTAAAGAAAATTAGAGAATCAATTGAGAGGTTGCTGTCTAACGGTATTTGCTGTCTAATGGTATTTCCAGAGAAGAAGAAAAGTGAAAATGTAGAAAGGAATGTCAAAGGAATGATGTAAGACAATTTCACATCAAGGAACAACATAAGTTTCTATATTGAAAATTATAGCACAATAATTGACAAAGAAGACTTACCAATTATATCTTAATGAAATCTTAGAAAACAAGGAACAGAAGAATACCCTAATAGTGTTCAGAGAGTAAAGACATTACAAAAAGGAACAGAAAACAGGTTTTGGATTTTTGGAAGGTGGAATTCAGCAGAACAATGTCTTGAAAATCCTGAAAGAAGAGCACGAGGATAGACAAAGACATTTTCAGACTCAGACATGCATACTTTGGGAGAGATATGTGATATTTGTGGCCATCCAATAACTTTAAATTCCCTTTTTATTTTTCGGTAAACCTCCAACTTTATGATCCCTGCCTCACCAAGGTCAGAGCCAGAACTCAATTATCCAGAATCTATTGTAGTGAAGACATAGAGATATGACCTAGACTCTTCCAATCAGACATTCCCATGGAGGACTATAATGTAAAGAAATATGAGGAAGTAGATTTCATGACAGATCTGTTCCTGGAGAAGGGTAGTGACAGACGGTGACCTTTCAGAGGCAGCAGTAGCTTAGACTCTAATTGGAAATGTCCCTTGCCCAGAGTCTTTGGTGCCTTTGACCAGAGGATGTATAGGAATGCCTAACTATTGTTTGTTGAGTAATCTGGATATTGTTCCTGGATACACAGGCTCCAATCCTTAGTCTCTGGTCCTGCTGAAGATTCTGTGAGCTACTTAATAATCTCTAATGAAGCTTCTAAGGATCCTTCTGGTAGATATGCTTTACCAACACAAGGGAGTAAACCAGAAAGGAGACTTGAGATGGGGGGAGTCAAGATCTAACATAATAGAGAGGGAAAGGGAACCCCTAGGATTACAATGACTAGAAACCTCAAGATGCAGGTCATGCAACAACCTGAAGACAAGAATCAGTCTAGACTCAAGTAAGCATCTGAGGGCTCCAGTAAGAATATTTCTGAGAAAAGAAATCTGATTCAGTACCAGATGTGTTTTATGCATTTAGAAGAGATTTACCTTTCTGGAAATGAATCTGGGAATGAATTAATGTAAAGTATAAAGCCAAGCAAATGAAAGAATGAGACAATTATTAACTACTGGATAAATAAAAATTTATACATGTATATAGAATTCACTATAAGCCAAAGGGGATTTTTTTAAAAAGTTAAAAAAGTTACTCACTAGTTTACAGAATCTCTGGGAGAGTCCATGTAAGTCCAAACTTACATGCTACTCAAGACATGTATTTAAAATGTATTGACAGTCCAAAGAAGCATATATTAGATAATCCTTAAAACTCAATAGAGTGGTGTGTTCTTGTAGATGGATTCAGGAAGACTTCTGGCTCCTGCCTCTCTCTGCTGCCAGATAGCACTGTTACTGCTGCAGTATCCATGCAATAGATGAAAATAAAGATGATTTGAATGAGGTTAATAATCCCATGTTCAATTTATTATATGTCACAATGAAATAATAAAGCTGCCCTTAAGATGCTGGATTTAAAGGCCAAGTCCCAAACTGTGGGTTTTAGGTCACAATTTAATCTATACAGTCCGTGCCTGATACTTGCTGCCATGTGTCTTTCTCCTTTATATCCAGACTCCTCTAGATGTTCATAAAAAGAAGTCCACACCAAATATTGGCATTTGTAGGCACAAAAGGTACAGGGAAAGTTGGCTTTAACCATCTTTTTCTTCCTTTCCTGTCCTTTTCCTTCCTTCCTTCCTTCCTTCCTTCCTTCCTTCCTTCCTTCCTTCTTTCCATCCTTTCTTCCTCCCTCCCTCCCTACCTCCCTTCCTCCCTCCCTCCCTCCCTCCCTCCCTTCCCTTTCTTCTTCCTTCTTTTTTTGGACTGAGTTTTACTCTTCTTGCCCAGGCTGGAGTGCAATGGCGCGATCTCGGCTCACTGCAGCCTCCACCTCCCAGGTTCAAGTGATTCTCCTGCCTCAGCCTCCCAAGTAGCTGGGATTACAGGCCACCACCACGTCTGGCTAATTTTTGTATTTTAAGTAGACAGGATTTCACCATGTTGGCCAGACTGGTCTTGAACTCCTCATCTCAGGTATCCTGCCCACCTTGGCCTCCCAAAGTGCTGGGATTACAGGCGTGAGCTACCACACCCACCTTTACCTTCCTTTTCTCATGCAGCTTATCAAGAAGGGTCTATCAAAGCATTTGGGTCGGAGACGTGTAGATATTTTGGAGAGAGAAGCAAGCATATCTCATGGAAGAGACTTATTCCCTTAAGACAAGTGCCCATTAGAGATGACAGCTGCTTGTCAAGTAAGACACATTCTGGAGAGCTGCCACCTCAACAGCTTGTATTAAGCACCAAATAAATGTAGCACTCGTGGAGTATAGAAGATAGAATTCTCACCAAGGTCTGAGGTTGGTATAGAAAGATCCCTGATGTGGAGAGCCTCAGATTGGTCTGGAAGGCAGAGTTTATAACTTAGAAAAGAGAAGGAAGAGATAAGTGAAGCAAGGGAAGAAAAGCATAGAGTCAAGAACAAGGATTAGGAGTATTTGACTAGAACTAAGTTTCTATAAGAAAATTGAGATAAATTTGGGAAACAAGAAGCAATAAAGATGTGGTTTAAACACAATCATTGACTTTGTTCCTTTCCAAACCTCACTAAAGTGACAGTAACAGGGTTTTTGTTTTAAGAAGTGAACTTACAAAGACAGAAAATGGTAAAGGAAAACAGGTAGTGGCCAGTTTTGGAAATTGGAAAGCAGATGGACAAGTATAAACTGATTTATCAAACACCAGAAAGTTGAGTCCTAAATTGGCAACGAGGAAAGCCAAGAAACAAAACAATTGTCTCTACAGAATCCAAAAGGCTTAGGATGTCATGGCATTGGGTACCTCTGGGAGTGACAGTTAAAATGAGGCTAAGGAGAATTTGTTGAAAGTCTGTCTAACAAAATAGAGCCCTAGGTTCCCACCCTCCTCTAAGCAGCTGGATAAACTGTGCCTCTTACACCCTGGCAGAAGACTGAGCTTCATTTTCTAGAGTAGGAAAAAAAGGTGGCCTCTGGAGTGGGAATTTCCAGATACTTTTGAGAGTGTGGTTGTCATAGGGAAAATAAGTTGATAAAGTGAACTGTACAAGTAGGGTACTTTTAGAAATGTGTAGCCTCTTTTGCCATTTGGTAGGAAAGTCAGACCTGTACCCTCCAGCAGAAAGATTGAAGCATCTTTTGTGTTGAGTATGACCAGCTCTAGAAATACCAGTGTTAGGAGTTCACCTAGGAAACAGCCCAGTTAGAATATCATGCAGGGAAGCATAATCAATAAAACCATTCATGTACCCTGAGCTTCTAATCTGCCTTTTTTTGTGCTGTACTTTTATATATAAGGCAATTACTAAAGGTCAGCAGACATTGAGGAAAGCCTTAGGTGAAAGCAAAAAAAAGAAAGATAAAATGGACAAAAGGCAATTTCAAAGAAACAGACCATGCAGGGAGAAAAACAAAATAGAATTTCAAAAACCATTGAGATTTTAGTATTGAGAGATAAAAGAAGAAATGCTCCCATGAAGCAAGAATAAGACAGTAAGAAAGAAAGGAATGTACATACATGCAGAAACTCTCAGGTAACAGAAATGATCTCTGGAAATTAAAAATTTGGAGAAATGAAAAAGACAGAGAAAGGAAGTTTAGAGATACAGATGAAGAAATTTTTTAGAAAATAAAATGCAGTGATAAAGCAATAGAAAATTTCGGGAAGGGGAAAACAAAGAAGTAAAAATTAAAGGTCTAATTCATGAGAGGTTCAATATCCAAATAAGAGGAGTTAATATACAGATGAACAGGAGTAGAGGAAATCAAAGAAAGAACTAAAAAAAAAAAAAAAAAAAAAATCCTGAAATTAAAGAACTTCATTTTTGAGACTGATAAAATTTAAGAATATGGGTTCAAAAAAAGCTTCTATAAACGTTGATAGAGAGAAACAACCTAAAATAAACAACACACACAATGAACAGGTCATCTGTAAAGAACCAAGAATCATATTCATATCCTCTTCATACTCATGCTCACACCAATACCCACACAATAATTTCAAAAGTTAATAACTATTCTCTCCAAAATACAGATTAAAAGTATAATTAAAGTCAGAATTAAAGGTGCAATTAGCATATACAAAGGAAAAAAACTATGATAATATCTCCATCTAGATGAAGGAGTATTATAACTTTCTAAACATGAAAAGCACGAAAAATATTACAAAGGAAAATGAAACATTGTATGTCAAAAACATTTTTGTTAAATAAATTTAAAGAAATACAAGTTAAATGACAAACTGGCAAAAAATAACATATCTAACAAAAGGGTTTAATATGTAAAATATTGATGTAATTAATATGTAAAATGTTTATATAAGTAGGCAAGAAAATACCTTGGGACCCGATTAGAAGAAAACGGTCAAAGGATGTGAACCAATACATAAGATGAAATCCAAAAGACTAATATTTATGAAAAAAATCAAAATCAACCTTAGTGGTAGTCCAAGAAATGTAAATTAAAAGTTGATCTAACTTTTTAACTACCAAAATTAGTAAAATATATATTTTTTCTAAGTAAAGTTGGCCAGTGTTCAGGATGTAAAATATGTTTTTTCTTTAAAGTTTTGGCAACATGTATTAAAGATCTTAAAATATTTAAATTTTATAATGTAATTTCATTTTTAAGTATCTTAATCTAAGAAATTTCATTCAACCAATATTTTACAGGAGAAATGAATTTCTAAACTTCCTTTCTCTTTGTCTTTTTCATTTCTCCAAATTTTTATGTTTTAGATACTGAAATACGGACTACATATTTAAGTAAAAGTGATTCGTAATAATCGTGGAAAAGTGAAAACAAAATAGCTGTCCAATAATAGAGGAAAAGTTTAATCACTTGTCTATATAGAGTAGAATTTTTTCAGTTATCAAATATATTATGCTTATAAATTATTTTAAATAAGTAGTAGATTTTCTAACTGAGACAAAAATTCGATTAAACACAGCATTTAGATATTGACTATCAGAAGAAACAATGGCTGATATCTGAGGCATTTGGTCAACAATCCCCCACTTGAAGTAATAGATTTGAAATACATAAGCAGCAAGAAAGACAAACAGGCTCTCCTATTGTCCTACAGTTTGGGTAAGAGCTGTAGTGAAAAGGACTTTAAACTTACTCAGCTTCACTTCTTAACTTCCCCAGTTTAACACCCCCCAACACACACACAGCAAGAAGCTTAGGAGGCATTATTTCTAAAAGACCCAAAGAAAGACTTTCTAATTTCCAGAAATCCATTAATTTTAAGGGATCAAGTATTATTTTTTAAATTACTCTGATAAGAAGAAAATACTTTTCTTTGGTTGTCAGAACTGTCAAGTTTTCTTAGATGATGAATTCTGCCTTATTGTGATTACTGTGGGTAAGGGCAAAATGGAAGAGTATCAAGTGACAGTGTAATTATTCTCTACTGGTAGCTATGGCTCCAGTTGAAAGAAGCAAGAAGTAGTCTCACAACAAAAGCAACCACTGAAGACTCATAGAGAAGTGACTCATTTGGCTAGAACACTGAAGGATCACTCTGTCATTGTACCCGGCAAATTCTAAGCAGTTATTTTTTTTTTTGGAGCACAGTCACACTTACACATTGTAGTATTTCCTTTTGATATGCAACATCTGAAGACTATATGTATAAGAAGACATTGCATCATTCTTCCTAGAATCCTTAGAAATGTAGAAAAGAAATAATGTAGTTTATAAAACAGATACAAAGTGCTCGATCCAAAGCTTATTTTACTTGTATATTCAAAAAGAAATACGGATTTGTGTGATTTTTCATAGTCAGCATTTTGTTATTTCTTGAGGGAGAGACCCTCAGCATGGTATTTAAGTTTCTGATATTTAATTATCCTTCTACATTGTCTCACTTTTCTCTTTTCATTTCTTTAGAGCAAGTTTTCTAATAGAAAGAATGAAATATTTTATTTTATATTCCAAAAATATAAAGAATTCATAATAAAATCATTGTCGAATAATTTTTAAGATTAAAAAATTGGGGCCGGGTGCGGTGGCTCAAGCCTGTAATCCCAGCACTTTGGGAGGCTGAGGCGGGTGGATCACGAGGTCAGAAGATCGAGACCATCCTGGCTACCTGGTGAAACCCCGTCTCTACTAAAAAATACAAAAAACTAGCCGGGCGAGGTGGCGGGCGCCTGTAGTCCCAGCTACTCAGGAGGCTGAGGCAGGAGAATGGCGGGAACGCGGGAGGCGGAGCTTGCAGTGAGCCGAGATCGGGCCACTGCAATCCAGCCTGGGCGACAGAGCGAGACTCCGTCTCAAAAAAAAAAAAAAAAAAAAAAAAAAAAAAAAAAAAAAAATGGGATGAGATTGGGAGACTATCATATGATACAGGTAATCTTGTCACTTGTACATCCTCAGTGTCTCGCTTGAGTAGTGACAACATTAAGTAGGAGAGGAAGACAAGCTGGATCCTTGGGTTCTTCTATAAGGAAGATAAAGAGAGCACACCCTGTGGTGTCTAGATGTCCTTGGGGCTTCACTGTAGACTATCATTGGACCCTCTGACAGGTACTGACCATATGTCTGGGAAAAGGGAGATGTAATATTCAATGGTGACTATGTAGCACAATATTGCCCTTGGTAGAAATAAAGACATATAAAGGAGTAACTTAGTTTCAGGAGAAAGATCATCAATTTGTATTAAACCAGTTGACTTTCATGGGCTCAGTGGGCCATCCAAGATGGAGAAGGAAAGCAGAAGCTTGGGAGAGAGTCAGTTACTGGAGAAAGCTATGACAATAAATAACATGTTTAAAGGGAAACAGCGTGGTACTAACGGAAGCCCTGAACATAAATAGGAATTTTAAGAAATATAGATTACTACACTTGATCTTAGCCAAAAGGCCAAGAAGCAATTCAAACACAGATTACTTTGCCTCCTTTTCACCTTTATATAAATGGAATTATGTAATAGGTATTCTTTTGAGTCTTGATAATTTTACTCAATATTGATCTTTAAAACTGCATTTTCATGTGACTTTTGTTTATCTTCATTGCTAGATGGTATTCTGTTGTGTGAATATACTGCAGTGTACCTATTCATTCCATGCTGATGGACATTTGGGTTGTTTACACTGTTTGGCTACCAAAAACAATGTTGTTATGAATATTATTGGATGTGACTTTCAGCTCACAACCATACACGTTTCCTAAGCATGTGGAACAGTTGGATCACAGCACATGTGTATGTTCAGTTTTAGAAGATACTGTTCAAACAGTTTTCCAAAGTGATTATAGTGCTTCATATTCTCTGTAGTAGGGTATGACAATTCCCACTGTTCCACATCCACACCACCACTTGACTTATCAATCTTATAAAATTTTAGCCTCTCTTTTTAATATTAGTATTCTATTCGGGTATTTAATTTGTGGATGCCTAATACTTTTTTCCAAATATAAATTTTTAATCTCTGTGTATTCTTTCTTTTAGATTTCGTTCTAAACACTGAAGACATACTCTGCTACATTTGGGTCACACCCCCAGCTCTAAGTAATTTAATAGACTTTAAGAAGATAGAGCCCAGCAGCAACTGAAACATAACAGAGTTGCAGGGTCAGCTAACATTAATGCCTGGGCAAAGCTGTTGCCCAGAGTGGAATCTCACTAGTGAATAAACAAGCCCGAGAAAAATTATCATCTCATTTGCAAAAAAAAGTAGGCTGGTAGACCCTCCTACCTCATAGATACACCAACCCAATTTTTTTAAAAGTAGCATTTTCCTACATTGTCAACTATCTGGAACATACCTAAACACTGGGAGTTTACTGCTTATTAAATGGAAACTATGAAGTCTAAGGCCAACTATGGCCAGAATCCAAATTGTAACATAATGATATTTCATCCAACCAAAGAAGAGTTTAATGATTTTGATAAATATATTGCTTACATGGAATCCCAAGGTGCACACAGAGCTGGCTTGGCTAAGATAGTTCCACCCAAAGAATGGAAAGCCAGAGAGACCTATGATAACATCAGTGAAATCTTAATAGCCACTCCCCTCCAACAGGTGGCCTCTGGGCGGGCAGGGGTGTTTACTCAATACCATAAAAAAAAGAAAGCCATGACCGTGGGGGAGTATCGCCACTTGGCAAACAGTAAAAAATATCAAACTCCACCACACCAGAATTTCGAAGATTTGGAGCGAAAATACTGGAAGAACCGCATCTATAATTCACCAATTTATGGTGCTGACATCAGTGGCTCCTTGTTTGATGAAAACACTAAACAGTGGAATCTTGGGCACCTGGGAACAATTCAGGACCTGTTGGAAAAGGAATGTGGGGTTGTCATAGAAGGCGTTAACACACCCTACTTGTACTTTGGCATGTGGAAGACCACATTTGCTTGGCACACGGAGGACATGGACCTTTACAGCATCAACTACCTGCACCTTGGGGAGCCCAAAACTTGGTATGTGGTGCCCCCAGAGCATGGCCAGCGCCTGGAACGCCTGGCCAGGGAGCTCTTCCCAGGCAGTTCCCGGGGCTGTGGGGCCTTCCTGCGGCACAAGGTGGCCCTTATCTCGCCTACAGTTCTCAAGGAAAATGGGATTCCCTTCAATCGCATAACTCAGGAGGCTGGAGAGTTCATGGTGACCTTTCCCTATGGCTACCATGCTGGCTTCAACCATGGTTTCAACTGTGCGGAGGCCATCAATTTTGCCACTCCACGATGGATTGATTATGGCAAAATGGCCTCTCAGTGTAGCTGTGGGGAGGCGAGGGTGACCTTTTCCATGGACGCCTTCGTGCGCATCCTGCAACCTGAGCGCTATGAGCTGTGGAAACGTGGGCAAGACCGGGCAGTTGTGGACCACATGGAGCCCAAGGTACCAGCCAGCCAAGAGCTGAGCACCCAGAAGGAGGTCCAGTTGCCCAGGAGAGCAGCGCTGGGCCTGAGACAACTCCCTCCTCACTGGGCCCGGCATTCCCCTTGGCCTCTGGCTGCCCGCAGTGGGACACGCTGCCACACCCTTGTGTGCTCTTCACTCCCACGCCGATCTGCAGTTAGTGGCACTGCTACGCAGCCCCGGGCTGCTGCCGTCCACAGCTCTAGGAAGCCCAGCTCAACTCCATCATCCACCCCTGGTCCATCTGCACAGATTATCCACCCATCAAATGGCAGACGTGGACGTGGTCGCCGTCCTCAGAAACTGAGAGCTCAGGAGCTGACCCTCCAGACTCCAGCCAAGAGGCTCCTCTTAGCGGGCACAACATGCACAGTTTCAGGCCCAGAACCTGAGCCCCTACCTGAGGGTGGGGCTTTGATGGACAAGCCTGTACCACTGAATCCAGGGCTCCAGCATCCTGTCAAGGCTTCTAGGTGCAGCTGGGCCCCTGTGCCCTAAGCCCACGGGCTGCCTTTATGTCCTACTACCCTGCTGTGTGGCAGTTTGATGAAACTGGTTACATTTACATCCCAAAACTTTGAGTTTGCAGGACTCTGGTCATGCATGAAAGAGCCCCTCTGGTGATGCCCTTGGATGCTGCCAAGTCCATGATAGTTTTCAATTTTGCAATACTTTGTTCTTCCTACTGGACCCTGGAATGTGTTTGGATATTGCTAAAATCTATTTCTGCAGCTGAGGTTTTATCCACTGGACACATTTGTGTCTGAGAACTAGATCTTGTTGAGGTTAGCATAACTTGGTATATGCAACTACCATCCTCTGGGCCACAGTGGAAGCTGCTGCACTTGTGAAGAATCCTGAGCTTTGATTCCTTTTCAGTCTACCCATTTGTCTCTTCCCCTCCCCTACCCCCTTTTTCTTATAAAACTAGGTTCTTTTTACAGATAAGGTCAGTAGAGTTCCAGAATAAAAGAGATGACTTTTCTGAGTTATTTATGTACTTAAAATATGTTGTCACCAGTATTTGTTCCCAAATATATTAAAGGTAATCAAAATGTTAAAATCTGATTTTATTTCAAATATCGTGTCTTCAACCTGTGTGTATACGTGTGTGTGTGTGTAGATAATTCTTTATGTACTTCATGATTATTTGAAAACATGTCATGTGTGGTGGTGAATGAGCTCAGGGGATGGTTGTCACATTATGGCTGTCCAGCTGAGTAGTGGGGCTGGGTTGCATTCAGGCTTCAAGGATGGTGGATTAGTCCGTTCTTGCATTGCTATAAAGGAACACCTGAAACTGGGTAATTTATAAATAAAAGAGGTTTAATTCCCTCACAGTTTCACAGGCTATACAGGAAGCATGATGCTGGCATCTGCTCAGCTTCTAGGGAAGCCTTAGGAAACTTAGAATCATGGGTGAAGGGGAAGCAGGCATTTCATGTGGTTGGAGCAGGAGAAAGAGAGGGGGATGGTGCCACACACTTTAAATGACCAGATCTCATGAGACCTCACTCACTATTGCAAGGATAGTACCAAGAGGGATGATGCTAAACCATTCATGAGAAACCCAATCCCATGATCCACGTACCTCCAACCAGGCCTCACCTCCAGCACTGGGGATTACAATTTGACATGCAATTTTGTTGGGACACAAACCCAAACCATGTAAGATGGCTTGATAGGGTCAACCTGGTGCTTAGCTAAATAGCAGGACCCAAGTTTCTGGGAAAGATGAGCAGCCCTAAGATAAAAGTACCATTATCTAACTAGTTTTTCTCACAGGCTCCACTGCCTTTTCAAAGCTGTGTGTATATTTCACACTGGTAACTCACCTACTCAGCCCAGTAAACAAGTCTCCAAACAAGTGAACAAGACCATTTCAACTAGTAATGTGTACTGTGTAGAAATTAAAGCAGAATTGAATGGCAGAGCAGAATGAGTAGGTGCTGGCCCAGTTGCTGGTCCCAGAAGGCTTCACAGAGGTGGAGACCTTTCTGAGACCCAATTGACAAAATAAGAAGATCCAGAGCAGAGTTTTCCACCTATAGGGAACAGTAAGTGCAATAGACCTACCTTGGAACTTGGGGATCTTGTTTTTCCAGGAATGCAAGATAAGCTCATTTGTTTCTGGGGCATAGAGAGGAAGGAGAGAGGCGGGGGCAAAGCATGTAGGGCCTTGTGTCTCACGTTAACTACATTATTTGATATTCTTCAACTTGAGAAGGCACTGGAAGTTTAAAACAGCAGTTGATAAAATGTGACTTACACATTAAATAATCAGCTTAGTTGTTCTGTGGAGAATGTATAGACGAGAAGCAGTTAGGCCATCTAAGTAATAATACAAGTGACAGTGATGGTTACTTAGACTTCTGTTTCCATATTGAAAATGTACACAAGTTAACTTGTAAATGGCTTTTATCACATTGAGGTGCTTTTTTAATACCTAATATGTTGACAGTTTTTAATCATGAAAAAGTGTTGAATTTTGTCAAATGCTTTTTCTGCATGTATTGTGATCATATGATCCCAATATAATATATAGTGTAGCACACTGTGTATCATATAGTGTATCAATTAACATATAGTATATCACATTGATTTGCATATGTTGATTCATTTAATGTTCTGTGAAATTCAGTTTGGCATTATTGCATCTATGTTCATCAGGAATATTAGCCTGTGATTTTCTTTTCTTGATGCATCCTTGTCTGGCTTTGATATCGTGGTGGTGCTGGTCTTGTAAAGTGAGTTTGAAAGTATTCTCTTAAATTGTTTGGAAGTGTTTGAGGAGAATTTTTCTTAATTATTCTTTAAAACTTAGGAAGAAGTTATCATTGAAGACATTAGGTAATATGCTTTTATTCAATAGGAAACTTTTTTATTACTCATTTAATTTACTTATTAGTTATTGGTCTGTTCACATATTTTGTGTCTTCATGATTCAGTTTTAATAGGTTGTATGTTTCTAGGAATTTATGCATTTCTTCTAAGTTACCCAATTTGTTATATAATTGTTCATGGTAGTGTATTATCCTTTGTATTTCTGTGGTGTCAGTTGTAATGACCCTTATTTATAATTTCATTTTTGCCTCTTCTCTCTTTTTTTCTGTATCTGGCTGAAGGTTTGTCAATTGTGTTGTCTTTTAGAAAAACCAGCTCTTAATTTCATTGATCTTTTCTATTGATTTTCTAGTCTTTATTTCATTTACTTCTGCTCTGATCTTTATTAGTTTTTTAATCTGATGACTTTAAGCTTAGTTTTTTTTTCCTAGTTCCTTGAGGTATAACATTAGATTATTAGAGATCTTGCACTTTTCCTAATGTAGGTGTTTATCAATTAAGCTTCTCTCTTAGAACTTTTTTTGCTGTAACTCCTAAGTTTTGTATGTTATATGTTCATTTTCATTTCTCTCAAGATATTTTTTGAATTTCCTTTGATTTATTCTTTGACCTGTTCAAGACTGTGTTGTTTAATTTTCACATAATTTTAAAATTTCCAATTTTCTTTCTGTTACTTCTTTCTAAGTTTATATCATTGTGGTCAGAAAAGATGCTTGACATGATTTAATCTTCTTACATTTGTTAAGATTTGTTATGTGGCCTAACGTGATCTATCCTGGAAAATGTTCCTTGCTGTTAGATGAAATGTTTTGTATATGTTTGACAGGTCCATTTGGTCTATAGTGCTGTTCAAGTCCTCTGCTTCTTTATTGATTATGTTTGGGTGATATATCTTTGGTTGAAATTGGGGTAATTAAGTCCCCTAATATTATTATTGTATTGCTATATACATGTATATACACATATGTATGTATAAATAGTAAATATTAGAACTGCGGGATATATATATTATTGTGTTGCTATATATATGCATATATACATATATTTGCTTTATATATATAAAGTAGGTGCTCTGATGTTGGGTGCATATATATGTACAATTGTTATATCCCTCAGTTCTGTTAATATTTGCTTTATATATGTATATATATATATAAAGTAGGTGCTCTGATATTGGGTACACATGTATTTACAACTGTTATATTTTCCTGATGAATTGACTACTTTGTCATTATATAATGACCTTCTTTGTCTCTTGTGATAGTTTTCTTAAGTTCTATTTTATCTGATGTAAGTGTAGCTACCTCTGCTCTCTTTTAGTTACTGCTTGCATGGAATATCTTTTCTTCATCTCTGCACTTTCAGCCTATGTAGATCCTTAAAGGTAAAGCCTCTGCACTTTCAGCCTATGTAGATCCTTAAAGGTAAAGTGAGTCTCTTGTAGGCAGCATATAATTGGATCCCATTTGTTTAAAACCTATTTAGCCACTCAGTGTCTATTCATTGGGGAATTTAATCCATTACAGTTAATAATATATGATAAGTCCAAGTTCATATCATACTCAAAGGTGAAAAGCTAAAAGCTTTTTCTATAAGATAAGGAACAAGACAAGGATTCCCACTCTTACCAATTCTTAGTTAAAAAAGAAAGAAAAGGCATCCAGACTGGAAAGGAAGTAATGAAATTGTATCTGTTGGATCTTACCAAAATCAACATACAAAAATCAGTAGCATTTCTACACACTTAGAACCAACAATGCAAAAAAAGAAACAATTTCATTTACAATAGCGTTAAAGACTAAAACATAACTAGAAATAAATTTAAGGAGGAAAAAGATCTAGACAGTGAAAACTGTAAAACATTGAAGAAATTAAAGAACACAAATTAATGGAAATGTATCCTGTTTTCATATGTTAGAAAAATTAATATTGTTAAAAGTTCTATATTAACCAAGTAATCTATGGATTCAATGCAATCCCTATCAAAATTACAGTGGCATTTTTTTATAGAAATAGAGAAATACATCTTTACATTTGCATGGAAGCACAAAAGACTCCAAATAGCCAAAGAAATCTGGAGCCAAAAAACACAAAGCTGGAGGCATCACAGTACCTTACTGCAAAGTCTACTACAAATCTGTAGTATCAAAACAGCATGGCAGTGGCATATAAACAGACACATAGACAAGTGGAACAGCATAATGAGCCAAGAAGTAAACCCATGCATTTATGGTCACTTGATCTTTGTTAAAGATGCCAAGAACACACAATGGGGAAAGGACAATCTCTTCAGTAAATGATTCTAGGAAAACTGGATAATCCACATGGGGAAGAATGAAATTAAATCCTCATCTCACACCATATACAAATATCAACCCTAAATAGTTAAAATAATTAAAACATAATACCAGAAGCTGTAAAACTACTAGAAGAAAACAGGGAAAAAACGTCCTTTTTTGGTGTGGTGCAGATTTTTTATTTGATTTATTTATATTTTTAAATTTTTAATTTCCATAGGTAATTGGGGAACAGGTGGTGGTTGGTTACATGAGTAAGTTCTTTAGTGGTGATTTGTGAGATTTTGGTGCACCCATCACTCAAGCAGCATACACTGCACCCAATTTGTAGTCTTTTATTCCTCACCCCCTTCCCACCCTTTCCCCTTGAGTCCCCAACATCCATTGTGTCATTCTTGTGCCTTTGCATTCTCACAGCTTAGCTCTCACTTATGAGTGAGAACATATGATGCTTGGTTTCCCATTCCTGAGTTATTCACTTAGAATAATAGTCTCTAATCCCATCCAGGTTGTTGTGAATGCTGTTAACTCATTCCTTTTTATGGGTGAGTAGTATTCCGTTATGTATATATATACCACCATTTGTTTATCCACTTATTGATTGATGGGCATTTGGGTTGGTTCCACATTTTTGCAACTGCAATTTGTGCTGCTATAAATGTGCACATGTAAGACCTGAATAGATGTTTGTTCAAAGAAAACATTAAAATAGCCAACAAGTATATTAAAAGGTGCCCAGCATCATTAATCAGGGAAATGCAAATCAAACTACTTTGAGATACCACTTCACACCTGTTAGGATGGCTATTATCAAAAAGTCAAAAAAGACAGCAAATGTTGACAACGGTATGGAGAAAAGGGAACTCTTATACACTGTTGGTGGGAATATAGATTGGTACAGTCATTACACGAAAAGTATGAAGATTTCCAAAAGAAATTAAAAATAAACCTATCATATGACCCATGAATCCCTCTCCTGGGCATATACCCAAGGTAAATGAAATCATCACCTTGTAAAGATATCTGCATTTCTATGTTCATTGCAGTACTATTCACAGTAGCCAAGATACAGAAACAGCCTGTCTGTCAACTGATGAATGGATAAAGTTTTTTAAATTTTTATTTATTTATTTTTTGAGATGGAGTCTCGCTCTGTCACCCTGGCTGGAGTGCAGTGTCACCATCTCAGCTCACTGCAACCTCTGCTTCCCATGCTCAAGGGATCCTCCAGCCTCAGCCTCCTGAGTAGCTGGGATTATAGGCATGTGCCACCATGCCCAGTTAATTTTTCTATTTTTAGTAGAGACGGGGTTTCACCATGTTGGCCAGGCTGGTCTGGAACTTCTGACCTCAAGTGATCGGCCTGCCTCAGCCTACCAAAGTGCTGGGGTTACAGGTGTGAGCCACCATGCTCAGCCAAGAAATCCTGATACATATACACAATGGAATATTTTTCAGTCCTAAAAATGAATAAAATCTTGCCATTTGCCACAATGTGGATGAGTCTGGAGGATGTTATACTAAGTGACATAAGCCAGACACAGAAAGAAAAATATTGCATGATCTCATTTGTGGAATGTTAAAAAAAGAAAAGAGAAAAATTCAAATATACAGAGAGAGAGAATAAAATAGTGGTTACCAACAGCAGGAGTGTGGGATGGAGGAAAAATGAGGAAATGGTCAGAGGATAAAAGATAACATAGATATAGGATGAACAAGTTGAGAGATTTCATGTACCACATGAAGATTATAGGTAATAAAATTGTCTTGCCAGATGTGGTTGCACATGCCTGTAATCCCAGCACTTTGGGAGGTCAAGGCAGAAGGATCGTTTGAGCCCAGGAGTTCAAGACCTGCTTGGGCAACATAATTGAGATCCCCTCCCTGCAAAATAAATAAATAAATAGTACTAGATTAATGCTAAATGAATATATTTCAACTACTCTAGTCACAAAGACACAAAACAATGAAACAATGGGCATGTGAGATGATGGATATGTTGATTTGCTTCACTGTCATAACCTTTTTGCTACCTATATGTTCTGTAGAAGCATGTTGTATATCTTAAATATAGATAAAAAATTTTAATAAATAGAACTGCCAGCAATCCCACTACCAGGTGTTAAAAGGAAAAAGCCTTAGACTTTTACATTTAACATAGTTTATTTGAACAAAGCAAAAAACAACCCTTGAGTCAGGCAGTCCCCAGAGCCAAAACAGGTTCAGGGTACTCTATCCAACAAGGTGATCCGGCAGCATTTATAAAAAATGGTATTGAGGTTAGGGACAACTTAATTAGTCACAGCTTCATTGGTTTATTGGTTACAGAACCTCCTGCAATTAATTGAAGTACAGCGACTATGATTAAACTCTATATTGCTTTGGACTGTTGAGCTGAGTGCAGAAGCCAAGTCTAAATCAATGGCCTTTTACAATTTTGCTTAACAATTACCCTCTTTTGGTCATGCTCTTAGCAACTAAAGTGTGACCAAAATTAGGGAAATTGGTGCTACTCTCAGTCACCATTGTGTTGGGTTTCTGGTCTCAACATGCCATTCATAGGTTATGGTGTCCCCATAATCATACATTTATTTAAGTTTTTGTCATTTCAGGCTGAAGGGAAACCATTTAGCATTCATCAGATGGCTGTGTGTAGACATTTGAGACTTTTTGAGAAAATACCGTTCATGAGGGAGACTATTATGACTTTTAGGAGAATAATACCAAGAATTTGAAGTATGCGCCTTAGCCAGGGTCCTCAGGAACCAAGTCAATTCAAATGGATTACCCAAAGAATGAACCAGATTAGTCTATTCATTTTAGCTTAATAGCCTGTTCATTGATAATTTTGGTAACTGAGTCCCTACAATGCTCAATGTATTTATTCACATGCAACAAAAAGTATTAGCGACTAGTTAAAATCCTCCTTGTTCAGCTAGTAGGTATTCTAGCATCCCATGACTTGGTTAAATTAAAACAGAATGAGAACAAGTGAGTCTCGAAGTCTGATTACAGTATTATCCTATGCAGGGAAAGAGGTAGCCATAGCAAAGATAAGAAAGGTAAGAGTCTCATTATGATTAGTCTTGTTCTTGCATTTTGGGAAAGGCTGTTCACATCTAAGATGCTGTCTACTTCTGGGGAAGCTTGTCCCTAGTCAGCTTTGCCTTAAAGTCTCCAACAAGTATACAGTTCAAGAAGTCTGGAAGGATTCTCCTGAGTTGTGAGATGAAGACCAAAGACTTGAGGCAACAAAGATCCACAGTAGTGTGGGCAATGAGAAGAATCTGGCATAATTCCCTCCAATGTGGTTCAAAAGAAGTCCTTTTCTGATATCATTTCCAGAAGACCCAGTAATCAGATTTCTAGATCATGAAAGATCTAATTATCTTCAGTTCATAAGTCATGAAGGGCTTGCTTTACCTGGTGAAAATATTCTTTGGGACAATGCATTGAAACCTTGCAGTATTTACTCATATGAGAGTTTAAGAGAATTGAAGATATATGAAGTGAAATTTCATCACCAGTGCATAGGCCCTCCAGCAACCATTCCACAAAGGACCAATCCATGCTTTCCAGTGGAGTGGGTCTGATCGCTGTTAAAGCCAATAAGAGTGCCTTTGGCCAAAGTAATCCAATTGATTCAGTCAACTGATTCAGTTAACTTCCATTGATTCAGTTAACTTCATCAGTTGATTCTCTTAACTGCCACTATGTTTGTAATACCTTATTTAACCGTCCCACAACTTTTGTCCAGTAAAACAAACACCTCCATCACTGGAGACCCCTCTAAGAATGCCACATAAAATAAATACTTTTTTTTTTTTTTTTTTTGAGACAGAGTCTTGCTCTGTCACCCAGGCTGGAGTGCAGTGGCATGATCTCGGCTCACTGCAACCTCTGCCTCCTGGGTTCAAGCGATTCTCCTCTCTCAGGCTCCCAAGTAGCTGGATTACAGGTGTGTGCCACCATGCCTGGCTGATTTTCTGTATTTTTAGTAGAGACAGGGTTTCACTGTGTTAGCCAAGATGGTCTCGATCTCCTGACCTCGTGATCCGCTTGCCTGGGTCTCCTAAATTGCTGAGATTATAGGCATGAGCCACTGCACCTGGCCAGGAAACACATTTTTAAATGACCTTTCACCTACTGCTCTAGTATTCGCCCTTCTGCATACGGAAACTTCTACAAAACTGGAACACAGACTACTGGAAGAACATATTCATATTTCATTAAAACTAGCAATCAAAATTTCTCTGTAAATGTTCAAGTGGTTCATCAGATAGCAGGAGTATGCCACCTGAAGTTTTCATTGTCTCCCTAGGATTATGGGCTTGACAACCAAACACTGGTTATAAACAATTTTAGCAATTTTAGAAGAGTCACCATGCCAATACTTTTAAAAATTTGTATTATTTTGTCTGCTCCATGATAGGTTATGGAGGGCAGAACCTTCAGCAATGGAAACTTTAAAGACCTGGGAAAGACCAGGTGGCTGTCCAGGCCCTCCATGAGTCCATACACATTGAATTTACATTGATTTTACTTCCCTTCAAATATCAGTCTTGTTCCTCCAACTCAGGTACATAGCACTATCCGTTAAACAGGCTACTACAGGCAATTCGATTTGTCTTAAGAAGTTCATTCAAATTGCATATCTTTATAATTTCAGCACTGGCTGACCCAGCATGAAAATCTGTTAAAGTATTTCCCTGGTTTCAATCAACTTCTGTTCTGCCTCATATTCGACTAGCAATCTTATGAAACACTTAGTTTGTTCATAAAAGTTCCTGGAATTCTTACCTAGTGCCATGGCATATTTTCGAAGTTACCGGAATTCTGTACTTGTCAGAATTCTTTCCACAAAATTCCCTGAAGATGAAACACTTCAGGCCATAGTAAATAAGTAACCATTTGTGCATGACAAGACTTGAAATGTCCATAAAGATCTGATGAGAGTTCATTACAATCATGATGCAATTGACATGGAAATTCCATTACTTCTGTTGTATACAACATCTTAAGATAATAACTGGAATTATGATGGACAGCATTACACCAGGATGATCAGATTTATATAAATTTTATACTATTTCTGAAATACATATGAATAACACATCCATACAAATATAGCTCAAAGAAGGTCTAGCATCACTTACTATTTGAAAATGCTTTCCATACAGTTTAATATATCAAATATTCCTAATTAGTTTAATATATCCCTTTCAGATATTTCAGGGCCCCTTCTGGAATGCAACAAAGTCAATTCAAAGTCGAAAGACTTATAATTAAAAATTTAATTTTGGGAAGTTTGTCAAAAATATCAAAGTTTAAAACATTTGATAAAAATGAAGACACAGGTCACTGTGAATAATACTAGTCTTTTTTTTAACAAAAATTACAAAATATTTCAAAGACAAATACAGAAGGCTATACAGTCACAGAAAAATTTCAGCTCTGTTAAAAGAAAACTGTCTTCTTAAGTGACTGAAAACCAAATAACATGAATCAGAAGAAATTATCTTGGTAAACATAGAATTTTTGTTTACCTAGGCCAGTTTCCCAAAATGTAAATGAAACCTCTCACAACTTTTTATTTAGAGCAGCTCAATATGCTGATGAAAACTTTAACACAGGGACCAAATTCCAGTTTTTCACGGATGTACTTTTGATGATAATGCTCAATTATTAGAAAAACTTATAAATAATTCCCTTCTAATTGTAGCCAGCTTGATTACTTATAAAATTCCTTTCACAAGATTCATCTTCTCCAGCTTTCTTATGCATCGATTTTATCTATATCTTTCCTTCCTTCCTTTATTCATTCTGAAATCAGCTTTAAACAACTTCCAAACTAGACATAATTACTCTTTTCCTTGACAAGAACACATCTTTTATGACTTATAGCTTCACTTACCAAAAACATGTCTTACTTTCTTCAAATAAGGAATTATTTCTAGTTCTAATTACCATATGTTAGTTTATATATATATATATATATTTTTTTTTTTTTTTTTTTTTGAGACAGAATCTCACTCTCTCACCCAGGCTGGAGTGCAGTGATGCAGTTTCGGCTCACTGCAACCTCCGCCTCCTGAGTTCAAGTGATTTTCCTGCCTCAGCTGCCCAAGTAGCTGGGATTACAGGCATGTGCCACCATGCCCAGCTAATTTTTTTTTTTTTTCTGTATTCTTAATAGAGACAGGGTTTCACCATGTTGGCCAGGCTGGTCTTGAACTCCTGACCTCAAGTGCTCCACTCGCCTTGGCTTCCCAATGTTAATCAGAATTTTAACTCTTAGTAACTTTATTTTCTAGTGACAACTTAGTGAGTTGTTTTTTGTTTTTTTCTTTCTTTCTTTCTTTTTTTTGGGGGGGCATCTTGCTCTGTCAACCCAGGCTAGAGTACAGTGACACAATCATAGCTCACTGAAGCCTCAACTTCCTGGGCTCAAGTGATCCTCCCACCTCAGCCTCCTGAGTAGCTGGGACTACTCCCATCACACCCAGCTAATTTTTAAAATTTTGTAGAAATGGAGTCTCACTATGTAGCAATCCTCCTGCATCAGCCTCCCCAAATTCAGGGATTACAGATATAAGCCATCATATCCCACCAAAGTGAGCAATTTTGAACTGTTTTATATCAGCATTTTGTAGATGAAGCCCATTTCATAATTTTAGAAACATGTTTCCTCATAATGCAATCCCTTTCATGTTTATTAATACCCCGATATACTTAGCTTCTTTATATCATATAAAAAGATGTATCACTAGCAGAATTTATCCATTTTCAAACATTAACCTGTGATACTAGCACTATGTCTGGTACCAGATAAATGACAACAAAAATGGCTGACATGAGTTCAATTCAACCATTCATCTATTTGCAGATACTAACACAGAACACAGGGAATGAATAATCCTTTTCTTCATAGCACTTAAAAATTATTAATATTCTGACGTGTACTGCATACATGTGTACATCTAGATCTTCTGTGACACTGCATGATGGAAGAAACTACATCTACCTTGTTTACCATTGCTTCCCTGGCCCTGGTAGGATGTTACACATACTAAATAGTCAAATATCAGTTAAAGAAATGAATATGGCCATGCTGAGACCACGCCACTGCACTCCAACCTGGGCGACAGAGCAAGACTCTGTCTCAGAAAAAACAAAAAAAAGAAAATGCACAGAAATGGACAAACTCACATATATTTTGTAAATTAAAATTACAGCAAGCTACCTCTCCCCTTAATACTAGCCTTCCTTAATAGCCCCCACAGAATTTTAGTAAGGCTCTCAATTTTGAAGCACCTGTAAATTTGAAGGCCAAAGTAATAAAAAAATTGGTGCTTGTCTAAAGTTTTTAATAAAGAACAGAAAAACCCACATCTTCCTGTCTCTCTCATTCAGTTAGGTGGGTTTGTCATTCCTAGTGTAACAAGAGATGGAAGTTTATTCTTAGGAAAATTGAAGCTGAGAGCCTGAACTCAGGGACTCCAGGCACAAATGAGGATGAGAGTGAGCGGCCTGGCTGCAAAGGGGAATAATACTCAGCTAATACTGAGATGGTGGAAACAAACACAAGATGAGGGCACACTGCATTCACTGGAAGGGAGTAGCCCTAGAGAGCTGCTCCACCCACAGTACATCTTGCATGACCAAGGAATAAACTTTTATGCGATAGGTAAAAGCCTCATTGTCCCTGTACTGCAGTAGGCAGACAGCCTACAGCTGCAGAGAGCTGCCTCACTCAAGGCCATGCCTCTTCCCAGTTTGGCCCACATCCAGTGACTGCTCAGCGCTGCAGCATAAAGCTTGGCCAACTCTGCTGAATTCAGGACGCCCCAGAAGGGCCATTTGAGCTCCAGAGCTGCCTGCAGGATCCGCTGAGACTATCTTTGGCCCTGAGCCACAGATAAACTTTTCCCTGAGCTCAAAACTGCTTCCTTCCTCTTTCTTTCTCAGATATGGATCCTAAGGGCACTCTTTAAGAAAGATCTTTGTGCTGAAGTCTTAGAGTGTGCTCTGTAGTGAACCTGACTGCAACTGTACTTTAGGTTTGTTTGTGTTTCAAAGAGCATAATTTCCATGAAAGAATAAAGATCAATGCCCCCTGCTGAAATTATAGTTCTTCTTTGCATGGTTATTCAGTGATGTGAACAGATAGAAATGGCCACATGAGAATCTCAACTTCCAATTTATGGAATTATTGCTGTGACCCTCCCCCGCTGCCAATAAAAATATGTCCCTTTGAACACCCAAAGTCACAAGGACAAAAAGCAAACATTTTGCCTTTGAGAGGCATGATGGATCATTCCCAGTTTTTCACCCAGATTTACTGGAACCACGCTGTCTGGCTCTGAGAGGAACGGTCCTATGTCCAGAGCAGTGGGCTCTCACATGCATTGTGACTGGAAATGTGACATCATACAGCTGCTTTGAAAACTGTGTGTCAGTCTTCCATAAACCTAAGCAGACATCTATGCCTAGAAGATCTTTCCCTAATTATCTACCCAATTCATAAGAATCAAGAACTATGAAAAATGCATATGTCTTTGAACAGGTAAATAGAAAAACTGTAGCGTATTAAAATATTATTCAGCAGTAAAAAGTAATGAACTCTGGCACATGCAACAGGATAGATGGATCTTACAAACATATGATTTGGGAAAAAGAAAAACCAGATCGAATGGAAAACATACTGTACAATTGCATTTATATTCATTTAAAAAATAAGCCAACCTAAGCTGTGGTCATAGAATTTAGAACAAGATTACCTACGGTGGGAATTAACTGGAAAGTTCCAGGCTGTGGGAATGACCTACATCTTGTTTTGGGTGATGATTACATGGGTTTATATAATTGTTAAAACTCACCGATGTGGAGACCTAAGATCTATAAGTTTTATTGCATGTGTTTTAAACTGGAGAAAACTGAATAGGAGCCAACATAGGGGAGCTGGAAAAGTGGGAACCATCTTAAGAAACTCTGGAAAGCTAAATTCTAGGTTGGCAGGGAAAAAAAGCTGGAGAGCAACATAATCCCCAGTGCAGAACCAAAAGGAATGAAGATTTTGTGACACCAGGTACTCCTGGAGTTGGGAACAAAAGAGGCTAAACAGAGGTTGGGTTGGAAATCTGTTGGAGAAGTGTCAGTTTCTTGGGTCAGCTCCATCAAGTTAGCATCTGGATGCCTGCTTCCACCCACCTCTTATATTGAGGCGAATAATTGGCAATTAAAATTAGGTGATAATGTTTGGGTTGTGACTAAGGAAATGGAGAGAAATAAAGAAGTTCTGAAAAATCTCAGATGATTGATAGCTTAGCTCACATTCTAATTTGGAACGTTAGAATTGAATATCTGCTTGTTATCCTTCAGCGACATCTCAGTCTCTTTCCAGGCAGATAGATGCCCTGGGACACCTAAAATTAAAAAAATATATATTGAGTTGTGAAGACAAGAAACATAGGCACGTAGAGAATTTTTAGAAAATATTGCTCCTATTGCACTCCTGTTTCTACTCAGCTACTTTGTCAGTATTTTGCATTATTTTGCCAAACAAAAGCAAGCAATGGTACAGCTAAAGTAGTTCCTAAATTAGCCTTTAGAAAATTCAGGAAGTTGCTTGTGGTTGTGGAGGGCTTCTTCAAGCAATTGTAGTTAGAATTCTATGTTACTTTATTTTGACACATTCAATTTGGACTGCTCTTCTTGACAGATGGTGCCCATATTCAGCTGTTTGCCCATGTTCAATATTAACCTTTTGCCATGCTGTATTCTATTTTGGAAAATCAAGAAACATTGATAATGAAAACTAAAGGCAAGTGTAGAGTCATCTTTGCCCTCTCCCGTGACCTCCATTGCTAGGCTTCACTTCATTTCTGAGAAATAATAATCTTGTGTTCTCTG
The DNA here is from genome assembly GCF_008728515.1 of Papio anubis. NCBI lineage: Eukaryota > Metazoa > Chordata > Mammalia > Primates > Cercopithecidae > Papio > Papio anubis. The sequence goes on along the minus strand of NC_044987.1, from coordinate 39,426,186 downwards.
CACATTCTTCACATTTATACACATAATTTTACACAGCCAAGATAATATGTCAGGTGTGGCTTTACCAACTTCTCCTCCTCCCCGCCCCCCATTTAAAAACTTAATGTTACAAGTTCTGAATACATTGCTATATATATAGATCCTAGTGACTCCAGCTGAGTCAATCGATCTGTGTAATTTTTCATTTTATTTCCCTGCTGATGGATAAGTAGATTATTTCCACATCTTTCTTACCTTAATGCTTTATTGAACAGCTGTGTACATAGAATAGAGTTCCTTGGTTATATTTCTACTCATTTTCAATTTTTCTAGGAACAGCTATATTGGTCTACAATTTCTATCTCCATTAGCAGTGTGACCATTCTGGTTTTCCCATATATTGGCCCATTTTTATATTGCCAGATCCTTTCACCTTTTTCTTATCTAAACTGATTTTTTTTTAAAGTATCACTGCATTTTCTCAATTACTAGTGATCTTGTACATCTCCTCATATTTACTGGCCATTTGGATTTCCTTTGTTCAGGTTGCCTGTTCTAAGCCTTTGCTCACTTCTTTTGGGTTGACTCTTGTTTATTGATCTCTAGAAGTTTTCAGGAAACTCATTTATTGTCTATTTTATGTATGATAAAACTATTCTATGCTGTGTCTTGTCTCTTAATTTTTTTGTGTCATTATTACACCGAAATTGGTTAAGTATATCAGACATTTCCATCATTGTTTGTGCTTTTGGTTCTTCTTTAGGGCATTTTATCCTACCTTGAATGGATAACACATTCTTCAATATATTTTCAAATAGTCTTGAAGTTTTCCTTTGTACAGCAGGTGTTTAATCTATCAGTAATTTACTTATCTAAGTAGTGTGAGGTAGAGCTCTATTATTCCCCCCAAAAAGGCCACTATCATTTCACCTATTGAATAATTAATTCCTCTTCACAGGATTGGTATGCCACTTTCATTATATACAGATTCCCACCTGCACAGTTGAGCCTTGAACAACATAGGTTTGAACTGCCTGTGTCTACTCATACATGGATTTTTTTCAATAACTATATTGGTAAATATCTTGGACATTCAGAACAATTTGAAAAATCTGTGAGACAAATCTTGTGGTTTAGAAATATTGAAAAATGAAAGTAATTATGTATGTTATGAATGCATTAAATACATGTATATAACGTGTATGTTATCATTTATTACTGTAAAACATACACAAATCTGTTTTTAAAAGTTAAAATTTATCAGAACTTACACACAGATCATACATGGTGCCAATTTCAGGTGAGATAAATGTAAACAAATGTAAAGATGTAGTATTAAATCGTAACTTCATAGAATTAACTGTAGCACCCCTTGTACTACTGTAAGAATTTTGTAGCCACATCCTGTCACTATCGAGGAGAGCTCCGGTGTTGCGCGTATCCTCTTAAAACGCTGTGGGACGCTAATAATCTACACATGAGCAAATATACTCAGTCAATTGCAGGTTCCTGAGCATTTTTCATGTTTAGTACCATATCATAAAGTTTGAATAACACCGTGAAACCCATACGAAGTACCACTAGTGATCCTGGAAGTATTCCCAAGAGGCAGAGAAAAGTCACGACATTACAAAAAGTTGCATTGCTTGATGCATAGTGTAGACTGAGGTCTGCAGTGAGGTTACCAGCCATTTCAGACAGACTGTTCATCTTCTAAACAGATGAAGTAAATTGAAGGTATCCAGAAATACAGTACAGTACTTTAAATGCATTTTCTCTTCCTTATGATTTTCTTAAAAACATTTTCTTTTCTCTACCTTACTTTATTGTAAAAATACAGTATATAATACATGTACCATACAAAATATGTGTTAATCAACTATTTATATTATCAGTAAGGCTTACAGTCAACAATAGGCTATTAGTAGTTAAGTTTTTAGGGAAGTCAAAAGTTACTCAAGGAGTTTCAACTACACAGAAATTCAATGTCCCTAACCCTCTCCTTGTACAAGGGTCAACTGCACGTGCACATATGTCTGGCCTCTGTGTTCTGTACTTAGATGTATTGTTAATTTCAGCTCAACTATCACAGTTTGATAAGGGAGAAGTCATTTGTCCTTTTTTTAGGTATCATTTTGGAGATTCTTGTTTAAATCTCTAACTCTAACACTTGCTAGCTTTATCACCTTGAACAAACTGCTTAATGTCTCCATGACTGGGTTTTGTCATTTGAAAAACAGAGATAACATTTTTCTTATAGGTTATTATGAAGATTAAATGAGTTATTCTGTGCAGAGTAAATTGAACAGTGTTTGGCATTTTATAGTCACCGTGTATGTTAGCTATTTTAAATAACAGTTTTGTTATTAGAGATTAAGAGGGATTTCTGTTCATCAAAACATATGGAGAAGAAGAGAAAAGACCAACCAAGGAGTGTGAACAGATATTGTATTACTCATCTCTAATAAAGAGCTAATATCCAGTATACATAAAGCGCTAGAACAGAGACAGCAAACCCAGTAGAGAAATGGACAAATACATAATAGTCACTTCATGAGTGAGAATATCCCATTGGCCAATAAACATATGAAAAAAATGCTCACTCTCATTTGTAATCAGGAAAATGAAATCCTTCCTTCCTTCCTTCCTTATTTCCTTCCTTCCTTCCTTCTCTCCTTCTCTCTCTTTTTTCTTTCTTTCTTTCTTTCTCTCTCTCTTTCTCTCTTTTTCTCTGTCTCTCTCTTTCTCTTTTTCTTTCCCTTCCTTTCTTCCTTCCTTCTCTCCTTCTCTCTTTCTTTTTTCTCTCTCTCTCTCTCTCTTTCTTTCTTTCTCTTTCTCTTTCTTTTCCTTCCTTCCTTCCTTCCTTCTCTCCTTTTTTCTCTCTCTTTCTTTCCCTTTCCCTTTCCCTTTCCTTTCCTTTCTCTCTTTCTTTCTTTCTGGGTCTCAGCCCAGGCTGGGCTGCAGTATCAGGATCACAGCTCACTGTACCTCAACCTTCTGGATTCAGGTGATCCTCTCACCTCAGCCTCCCAAGTAGCTGGGACTACAGACGTGCACTACCACACCCAGCTGACTTTTCTATTTTATATAGAGATGAGGTTTTGCATGTTGCCTAGGTTGGTCTCCAACTACTGGGCTCAAGTAATCTGGCCATCATGACCTCCTGAAATGTTGGGATTACAGGTGTGAGCCACCATTTAAAAAAAAAAAGTTACAGGGTCTCACTCTGTCGTCCAGGCTGGAATTCAGGGGTATAATGATAGTAAATACAAATTTAATGAGACATCACCACAATCTCACCTGACTGGCTATAACTAAAAAGTCTGATATTTGCCAAAGATTTGCAAAAGTGAAGAGCAATGAGTACCCTCATACACGGCTAGCAAGTGTGTAAATTGGTAACAACTGTTGAAAAACAATTTGCCATTGTAAAGTTTGAATTCACATACAGTTGTCCCTTGATATTCTGGGGGGTGAAGGGGGTGAATTTTAGGTCCTCCTAAGTGTTCTCAGGATGTACAAGTCCCTTATATAAAATAACTTAGTATGTGCATGTAACCTATGCATGTCCTCCCATATACTTTAAATCATCTCTAGATTACTTATAATTCTTATTACAATGCAAATATTATGTAGTTGTTCACTGAAATGTTTTTTATTTGTTATTTTTATTGTTTTTTCCCTCATTTTCTGAATATTTTCAACCCACAGTTGGTTGAATTCACTGATGCTGAACACAGAGGTTACAGAGGGCTGACTGTATTGTACAACAAGGTATCCATTTATAGATAAGAGGACACATGAGCTCCAGTATACATGTCTAAGCATGTTCTGAGTAACACTGTTTTTAAAAGGCCCAAGTGAAAACAATCCAAATGCCCATCAACAGCAGAAACATTTATACCCTTGAACACATTACGGCAAGGCAACAAGACCAAGTACAGTACACGTAACAATATAGATGAGGGAAATAACACATGAAAATACATTAAAATACAAAAAAGCATTATTCTATTTATATAAGTTTATATAACACTTTCAAAATGAGAAACATTTTAATTAATTTATTTAGAATTTTGCAGAGGAGTTTTGTCTCTTCTCCTCAATTTGTTAATTTATTTAATCATTTAGCTATAACATCATGAACTTATATTTATTTTATACTTTGGATTATAATTCAATTCTACTTCGGTTATTTTGTTGCTCAATGTCTTTGATGTTTGGCCACCGGGAACTGTTTGCATTGGTTTCTCTGCCCCTCTAACATAATCCCATCAATGCTATTATTTGTTTTGTATTTACCACATCCTTATTTTCCAGATGGTTGGATCACAGGGGTGTTTCTTATGAATAGTTAAGCACTATTCCCCCAGTGCTGTTGTTGTGGTAGAGTTCCCAGAAGATGTGGTTGTTTAAAACTGTGCAGCACCTGCACCCTCTCTGTAATTCTCCTGCTCCAACCAGGGAAGATGTGCCTGCTTTCCCTTTACCTTTTGCCATGATTGTAAGTTTCCTGAGGCCTGCCCTGAAGCAGAAGCTCCTGTGCTTCCTGTACAGCCTGCAGAACTGGGAGCCAATTAAACCTATTTTGTTTTTAAGTTATCCAGTCTCAGGTATTTCTTTATGTGAGCAATGTGAGAATGGACTATTACAGTCACCTTTCTCATCCAAAGAGAAAAAAATGGAGAAATCTAAGGATATGGAAAACTTAAACTACATTAACAATAAGGTAGAATTGGTATGCCCGATGGTAGAAAATGCTCCCTCTCTTCAGGTGCCAAAGAATGAGTCACAAAATATGACCATATATTAGGGTGAATAGAAAATATCAATATTTTCTTTAAAAAATAATTTTAAAATGAAGCATTCTGAATTATCATGCATTCAGACTAGAAATATTTTTAGAGTCAGAAAATGTACAGGTCCTTTTCCTAGTAGGTTAAACATTTTTTATTGAATGAACCTCAGATTTGAGGGAAATACAAACCAAAAAAGCCAAACTTCCATGCAACAGTAAATATCTATTACATGCATAATAAACTCTGGAGGAAGACAGCCTGATTTTGATTTCCAGCTTCTCTTACCAGCTTGTGTGACCCTGAAAATTACTTAACTTTATGACCGGTTTCCTCAATGTAAAATGGAGATATTATGTACCTCGTGTGTTTAGTTGACAGTTCTATGAGTTAATAAATGCAATTTGTGAATACCAATGCTTGGGACACAATAGCATTAGTGGAGTGTTTTTAGATCTAAAATTTAATAAAATACATAAAGGAATAGATGAGATTCATTTACAATAGTGCTGAGAAAAATTTGCAGCCTTAATTATTTTCTGCATCACATTCAAAGAATGAAATTAACTGGATTAAGCTTCTGATGTACAAGTTAGGAAAGGATAGTCTGAAAGTAGCAGGAAGGAATTGATATACGTATACACAGAAATTAATGAGTTAGATTAACTGTAAAATAATATACTAAGTCAACAAAAAGCTCCAATGATATGAATTTTTTTGAAAAATTAACTTACTAAATAGAACATTTAAGACATACATTTCTATATATTACTAAATAGAACATTTAAGATATTTATGTTTCTGTGTATGAAATATGGAAAGATGGCAGAAGATCTACCTATTCAAAAATGACAAGGATTAGACAATTTCAAAGAGGAATTGTGTGACATCTCCAGTTTAAGCATACGTAGGCCTTTAAAATGAGAAAAATTTCATGTTTTAAAATAAGCACATTATTGATAGAAAATCCTGATGAACTGCATGCAGAATGAGAGGAAATGAGAGGAAATGATGGACAAAACTTATTTGTGAACATCAATGTAAAAATTTTAACTTAAATATTAGCTAAGAGAATCTAAGTACATTAGAAGAATAACATATGATGAGTACATGGGGTTTATTGCAGGAAGGTAAGGATTGCTTAAAATAAGAAAATCTAGGAATATAAATTATCTAGTAAATATATCCAGAAGAAAAGTTATATGATCACATTTATAAATGGTGATAGCCATTTGATAAAATTCAAATCAGTCTTGTTTTACACACACCCACAAGGAAGCAATGGATTCTTTCTTTTTTTTTTTTTTTTTTTAGACGGAGTCTCCGTCAGTCACCCAGGCTGGAGTGCAGCGGCCGGATCTCAGCTCACTGCAAGCTCCGCCTCCCGGGTTGACGCCATTCTCCTGCCTCAGCCTCCCGAGTAGCTGGAACTACAGGCTCCCGCCACCTCGCCCGGCTAGTTTTTTTTTTTTTTTTTTTTTTTTTTTTGTATTTTTTAGTAGAGACGGGGTTTCACCGTGTTAGCCAGGATGGTCAGGATGGTCTCGATCTCCTGACCTCATGATCCGCCCGTCTCGGCCTCCCAAAGTGCTGGGATTACAGGCTTGAGCCACCACGCCCGGCCGCAATGGATTCTTTCTTAAAATAAAATACAAGGCTGGGCATGGTGGCTCATGCCTGTAATCCTAGCACTTTGGGAGGCTCAGGCGAGTGGATCACCTGAGGTCAGGAGTTCAAGACGAGCCTGACCAACATGGCAAAACCCCATCTCTACTAAAAATACAAAAATTACCCAGGCATGGTGGCACATGCCTGTAATCCCAGCTACTCGAAAGGCTGAGGCAGAAGAATCGCTGGAACCTGGGAAGAGGAGGTTGCAGTGAACCCAGATCATGCCACTGCACTCCAACCTGGGTGACAGAGCAAGACGCCAGCTCAAAATAAATAAATAAATAAAATAAAAATAAATAAACAAAATACAAATATAATCTATTTAATAGTGAGATACTTTAACTCCAAGCCACCATTTTCATTCATGTGAGGTATCTGAGGCACTTCAGCCAATAATTTATGGAATTAGCCCAATTAACCACTGAAAATATTTTTAGAAGTATAATTAATGGAAGGGAAGGGACAAAATTTATTTTGTTGTGGTTACAGTTGATAAGGCTGAATGTGGGGAAAATTCAAGGAGGAGGCTAAACTTCTAAAATGGTTTCTTTATGGCCACCATGCTGGCTTCAACCACGGCTTCAACTTCTAGGAGGTCATGAATTTTGCTACCATTGATAGATCAGTTCAGACAAAGTGATGTCTCAGTGCAGTGGCAGGCAAGCCATTGTGGGCATCCTATAACCCAAGTGCTATGAGATGTAGAAATACAGGCAAGCTGGGGCATTTGCAGACCCCATGGAGTCCAGGGCACATGCCAGCCTGGAGAGGCCCATCTGGTGGAAGATCCAAGTGCCCAAGAGGACTACCCTAGCCTGAGACACCACCCAGATCACCAGGGCCGTGACCCATTTAGCCTATGGCCTCCTGCTGTGATACCCATTGCCTCGCCCTTGTGCCGGGTGTTCCCGTGGTCCGTATAGCATGCAGTGATACTTCCCAGCCCAGGACTTTAGCTTGGACCCAATGCTCACCCTAGCTCCGTCAACCCTGGTCTGAACCCCTCAACTGACAGATATGGTTGTCATTGCTGTCTGTAACTAGGGTCTAAAAAGTCAATACTCCAGGCTCTGTCCAGGGGGTGCCTCTTGATGGTCACAGTGCACATAGCTTCAGGCCCTACGTATCAGGCCCTGAGCCTCAGCCCCTGCCCACAGATGGAGCATTGACGGACAGGCCTGCACTACTGAGCCCAGGATCCAGCATCCTGCCAAGGATTCCAGGAGCTGCTGAACCCTGCCCCTGAGCCCATGGTCAGCTTTTATATGTCGCTGTTTTGCTCGGTGATGGCTTCTTGATATTGCTCAAATTTACATCTCACAACTTTGGGCAAATTTGCAGACTGTTACAGTTAAAGAGCCTCCTGGTGCTGAGCTAGCCCCTCTGGTGAGGATTCTGGGTGCTGCTGAGTCCAAGGGCGTTACCAAATTCACCATATATTTTTTATCCTCCCAGACCTTTCAATACCTTGACACTTCTACTTCTGCGTCACCAGCTGAGATTTCATCCATTGGACATGAGTGTCTCTGAGAACGAGGTCTTCCTGGGTTTACTGGGAACTCATCTATCCCAGCGTCCCAATTGCTGGAACAACTATGGAGGCTGCTGCACTTCTGAAGAATTCCCAATGTGGTTCCCCTTTAATCTTCTTCCCTTACCTACCCCTGCCCTAACTCTCCCTTTCTAGCAAAACTAGCCTCTTATGACCAATTAGGTCAATTAGGAAAAAAGTATTATCTTTCTGAGTCATTGAGGTATTCAAAATGTGATGTCACCAGTATTTGTTCACAAATAAATTAAAAGTTACCAAAATGTAAGATCTGACTTTCTTCCTAATATTGTAGTTTCAAACAACTTGGAAAGGAAGTTATTCTCCATGCATTTTTCTTCATAATTAGTTGAAAACTTTTAAGGCAAAATGTATTTTATGGGCTGGTTACACTGGGTGGTGATGCTGAGCTCAGCGCATGGTTTTGGGGTTCTGGCTGTCTGGCCAGGTGGGAGCACTGGGTTGCAGTCATGCTTTGAGGCTGGCCTTAGGCCCAGCCTGGTTCTCAGCTAAATAGCAGGACCCAAATTGCTAGACAAGATGAGCAGCCCTAGGCTGAAGGGGCTATCTGACTATCTTCTCTCCACTGCCTTTTCAAAGCTGTTTGTATACTTCACACTGGTAACTCATTCACTCAACCCAATATTGTCCCCAAATAAGTGAACAAGGTTTCAATCAGGAATGTGTGCTGTATAGAAACTAAAGAAGGATTGGACAACAGAGCAGAATGAGCTGGGGCTGGTTGAGCGGCCGGTCTCAGAAGGATTCACTGAGCAGGAGACTTTGGGGACCCAATTATAAAATGGGGAGGTCTGGAGAAGAATTCCCTGCTTGTAGGGAACAGCAAGTACAACAGACCTAACATAGAACTTGTGAGTTTGTGTTTCCAGGAATACAAAAGAAGCTTATTTGTGTTTGGGACATAGAGAGGAAGGGAGAGAGGCAGGGGGCAGAGCATGGAGGGCCTTGTGTCTCATGTCAGGTGCATTATGTGGTGTTCCTTCAACTTGAAATGAGAAGGCATTAAAACAGCAGTGGAAAAGATGTGAACGACACATTTAAGTAATCAGCTTAGTTGTTCTGTGGAGAATGTGTGAGTAGGAGAAGCAATTAGACTATTTATAATACAAGTGAGAGTGACAGTTGCTTACACTTAATTGTTAGTATTGCAAATGCACAGAAATGGAAAAATTCAGAATATATTTTTAACATTGAAAATGACAGTTTGGATGAAGAAGGAAACATTCAGAGAAGCAAACCACTGCCCACCTTAGTACCACCCTTCCTTAACTTCCCCACTCCCATCCAGAATTTCAGGAAGGCTGTACATTTTGAAGCATGAGTAATCAAAACTTGGTGCTTGTCTAAAGTTCTCAATAAAGAGCAGAAAAACTCTTATCATCCTGTCTCTCCCATTCATTCAGGCAACTTTGTCTTTCTTAACATAACAAGAAGTTTATTCTTTGGAAAATTCAAGCTGAGGGACAACATAGGGTCTCCAGGCATACAGGAGGATGGACTGAGATGCCTGGCTGAAAAGGGGTTTAAGCTAATAGTGACATGGTGGAACCAAAGATGAAAGCACACTGCATTCACTAGAAGGGAGTAGCCCAAGAGAACTGCTGGTCCCTCAGTACATCTTGCATGAGCAAGGAAGAAACTTTTATGTGATAGGTATAAGCCTCATTGGCCCTGGAATTCAGCAAGCAGACAGCCTTCAGTTGCAGAGAGCTGCCTCACCCAAGGCCATGCCTCTTCCCAATTTGGTCCACATCCCATGATTGCTCACTACTGCAGCATAAAGCTTGGCCATTTCTGCTCAACTTAGGACATCACTAAAGGGCCATTTGAGCTCCAGATCTCCCTGCAGGATCCACTGAAAGTATCTTTGGGCTAATCCACAGCTCCAATTTTCCCTATGCTCAAACATGCTTCCTTCCTCTCCTTTTCTCAGATATGGAACCCAAGCACACTCATTAAGAAAGATCTTGATACGGAAGTCTCAGAGTCTGTTCCATAACAAGCCTGACCTGCAACTTTATTTCAGGTTTCATTGTGTTTTGAAAACATAGTTTCCTTGAGAAAATAAACACTGGTTTCCCCTGCTGAAATTATAGTTTTTCTTTGGTTATTTAGAGATGTGAGGAGATAGAAATGGCCACATGAGAATTTCAGCTTTTATTTTATGGAATTATTGTTGTGACCCCTGGTGAAAACATGTCCCTTTGAATACCAGAAGTCACAAGGGCAAGAAGCAAACATGTTGACATTAGCATGATGGACCATTCTGTTTTACTGCTGGACTTCTTAGGATGATGTACTCTGGTTCTAGTGAACTGTACCATGTTCAGAGCAAATTACCCTCACATACATTGCTTGTGGGAATGTAACATTATATAGCTCCTTTGAAAAGCTGTTTGTCAATGTTCTGTAAACTTGATCTCTCATCTATCCATAGCTATTTTTGTTCCTAGGTATTTACCCAATCAATAAAAAATCAGGAACTGTAAATAATCCACATGTCTGAACAGATGAGTGGAAAAACTATAGCTTATTAAAATAATATTCAGTTATAAAAAGGAATGAACCGGAAAAGGAATGATTCATTTTATATTCACTCAAAAAAAAAAAAAAAAAAAAGGCCAAACTAAGCTGTGGTCATAGAACTTAGATCATGGTTGCCTCTAGTACAAGTAAGAATTGACTAGAAAGTTCCAGGCATGAGAGAATGTCAGGGCATATGGGAATGTTGTGCATCTCATTTAGAGTGATGATTACATGGGTGTATGTAATTGTTTAAACTGGAGGAATTGGCAGAGCAAGATGGTATAATATAAGGTTCTACATCAGATTTAGTCTGCCTTATTACCAAATAGATATTAACAGGACATTTCAACCAACAACTGTAAAATGCACATTCTTTTCCTCAGCATATGGATCATTCTCAAGACCAGACCATATATTAGGTCAGAAAATTCATCCGAAAACATACAAAAAATTCAAATAATACCAACCATCTTCTCTGGCCACAGTGGAACAAAACTAGAAATCAATAACCAGAGGAATTTTGGAAATTATACAAACACATGGAAATGAACCAATATGCTCCTTAATGTCCAGTGGGTTAGTGAAGAAATTAAGAAGAAAACTGAAGAATTTCCTGAAATAAATCATAATGGAAACACCATATACTAAAACCTATAGGATACAGTAAAAGCAGTACTAAGATGGAATTTTAGAGCTATAAGTGCCTACATAAAAAACAGAAAAAACTTCAAATAAACAATCTAATGATGCATTTTATAGAAGTAAAAAGGCAAGAACAAATATAATCCAAAATTAGTAGAAGAATAGAAATAATAGGCCGGGCGCGGTGGCTCAAGCCTCTAATCCCAGCACTTTGGGAGGCCGAGACGGGCGGATCCTGAGGTCAGGAGATCGAGACTAACACAGTGGCTAACACAGTGAATCTTGGCTAACACAGTGAAACCCCGTCTCTACTAAAAAAATACAAAAAACTAGCCGGGCGAGGTGGTGGGCGCCTGTAGTCCCAGCTACTCGGGAGGCTGAGGCAGGAGAATGGCGTGAACCCGGGAGGCGGAGCTTGCAGTGAGTTGAGATCTGGCCACTGCACTCCAGCCTGGGCGACAGAGCGAGACTCCAATCTAAAAAAAAAAAAAAAAAAAAAAAAGAATAGAAATAATAAAGATCAGAGCACAAATTAATGAAATTGAAATGAGTAAAACAATGCAAAAGATCAATGAAACAAAAAGTTGTGGTATCAAAAGTTAAATGAAATGGACAAACCTTTAGTCAGACTAAGAAAAAAAAAGACAGAAGATCCAAATTAAGAAAATCAGAAAAGGGAGACATTGCAACAGATACTGCAGAAACTCAAAGTATCATTAGTAATTACTATGAGCAACTATGTGGCAATAAATTGGAAAAGCTAGAAGGAATGCATAGGTCACTAGACACATACAGACTACCAAGATTGAACCAGGAGGAAATCCAAAATCTGAGTAGACCAATAACAAATAATGAGATTGAAGCTGTAATAAAAGATCTCCCAGTAAAGTAAGGGTGAGGACTCGATGGCTTCACTGCTGAATTCCACCAAACATTTGAGGAAGTCATACTAATCCTACTAAAGCTATTCTGAAAAGTAGAAGAAGAGGAATTATTTCCAAACTCATTCTATGAGGACAGTATTAACTTGATACCAAAACCAGACAAAGACACATCAAAAAAGAAAACTGCAGCCCAATATCTCTGATGAATATTCATGCAAAAATCCTTAACAAAGTAGTAGGAAACAGAATTCAACAATCCATTAGAAAGATCATTAATCATGACCAAGTAGGATTTATCCCTGGGATGCAAGGATGGTTCAACATATGTAAATCAATCAATGTGATACATCATATCAATAGAATGAAGAATAAAAACCTTTTGATCATCTCAACTAATGATGAAAAAGCATTTAATAAAATTCAACATCCTTTCATGATAAAAACTATTTAAGTTTTTTAAGCTAATAGTGACATGGTGGAACCAAAGATGAAAGCACACTGCATTCACTAGAAGGGAGTAGCCCAAGAGAACTGCTGGTCCCTCAGTACATCTTGCATGAGCAAGGAAGAAACTTTTATGTGATAGGTATAAGCCTCATTGGCCCTGGAATTCAGCAAGCAGACAGCCTTCAGTTGCAGAGAGCATACCTCAACATAGTGAAGGCCATAGATGACAGACCCTAAGCTAGTGTCATACTGAATGGAAAGAACTGAAAGGCTTTCCTGTAAGATCTGAAACATGACAAAGATGCCACTTTCACTACTCTTATGCAACATAGTAGTGGAAGTCCTAGCTAGAGCAATCACCCAAGAGAAATAAAGGGCATCCAAACTGGAAAGAAGTCAAATTATCCTGGTTTGCAGATGACATAATCTTACACTTGGATAAAACTAAAGACTCCACCAAAAGACTTGGAACTGATAAACAAATTAAGTAATGTTGCAGGATACAATACTCACATACAAAAATAAGTAGTAGCATTTTTATATGCCAACAGTGAACAATCTAAAAAAGAAATCACAAAAGTAATCCCACTCACAATAGCCACAGATAAAATTAAATACCTAGGAATTAACCAAAGAAGTGAAAGATCTCCATAATAAAAACCAGAAAATACCGGTGAAAGAAACTGAAGAGGACACACACACGCAAAACTGCAAAGATATTCCAAGTTCATGGATTGGAAGAAATCATTTTTGTTCAAATGTCTATATTATCCAATGAAATCTATAGATTCAATGTAATTCCTATCAAAATACCAGTGACATTCTTCACAGAAATAGAAAAAAACAATACTTAAATTTTATATGGAATCACAAGAGACCCAGCTAAAGCTGTCTTAAGCAAAACAGCAATACTGGAGGAATCACATTACCTGACTTCAAATTATACAACAGAGCTATTGTAACCAAAAGAGCAGGTACTAACATAAAAACAGATATATAGACCAATGGAACAGACCAGAGAACCCAAAAACAAATCCACACACCTACAGTGAACTCATTTTCAACAGAGGTGCCAAGAACACCTCTGTCTTTGGGAAAAGACAGTCTCTTCAATAAATGGTGCTGGGAAAACTGGATATCCATATACAGAAGAATAAAACTCTACTATTCTCTCACCATATGAAAAAATCAAAATGGTTTAAAGACATAAATCTGAGACCTCAAACTATGAAAGCACTACAGGAAAACACTGAGGGAAACTCTCTAGGATATGGGTCTAGGCAAACATTTCTAGAGCAACACCCCACAACCACAGGCAACCGAAGTAAAAAAACAGACAGAATCACATCACATTAAAAAGCTTCTGTACAGCAAAGGGAACAATCAACAAAGTGAAGAGACAACCTACAAAATGGGAGAGAAGAGTTGCAAACTACCCTTCTGACAAGAGATTAATAACCAAAATATATAAGGAGCTCAAATAATAATATAGAAATAAATCTCATAATCTGATCCAAAATGGGCAAAAGATTTGAACAGACATTTCTCAGAGGAAGACATACAAATGGCAAACAGGCATATGAAGATGCTCAAGATCATCAGAGACAGTCAAATCAAACCTAAATGAGATATTATCTCAGCCCAATTAAAATGGCTTATATTCAAAAGCCAGGTAACAAATGCTGGTGAAGATGTGGAGAAAGGGTGATCTGCCTGCCTTGGCCTCCCACAATACTAGGATTACAGGCATGAGCCGCCACACCCAGCCAACATTGAGTTTTTAAATAGGCATCAAGGGGAGAAGGATCATTTGATAAAACCACACCTGACATATTATCTTGGCTGTGCAGAATTCTCAATCTAAACTTGAAGAATATGCACTGAACCCATGATTCAGAGATTTCCAGAATTCCTTTATTTCTCTGCACTTCCATATCTGCAATCCAACCTCATCACTGAATTTTAGGAATTGCCAATTCTTACCTGGAAGATAAGAGTGAGCAAGTCTCACTGGGGTGGGTGAAAGCAGGCATCCCGATGCAAACTTGAAGGAGCTGTCCCAAGGAACTACACTTCTCCAACAGGTTTTCAACAAAACCTCTGAAGATTGATAGTTTGGCTCATAGTCTAATTCAGAATGTGAGAACTGAATTTCTGCTTGCTATTCTTCAGCAACATGACAATCTCTTCCCAGGCAGATAGATACCCTCCTGAGATACCTAAAATATAAAAAAAAAAAAAAAAAAAAAAGAAATCTTGGGTTGTGAAAGGCAAGAAACATAAGCACACAAATAATTTGCATAAAATAGTGCTCCCACTGCACTCCTTTTTCTACTCAGCTACTTTCATCAATATTTTGCATATTCTTGCTAAATCAGGACAAGCAATGATCTGGCTAAGCTTCTTTCTAAATTAGTCTTTGGAATGTTCAGGAAGTTGCGTGTGGTGGTGGGAGGCTTCCTCAATTGTAATTTGAATTCTATGTTACTTCACTTGACACAGTCAATTTGGACCACTCTTCTATGTAAAAAGTGCCGATATCCAGCTGTTTGCCCACATCCAGTGAAAGCTTTTGGTACACTGTACTCTCTTTTGGAAAGTCAAGGAGCATTGATAATGAAAATTCTCCAAAGTCAAGTGTAGAGATATCTTTGTGGTCTCCCATGACCTCTGTTGCTAGGCTTCTCTTCAATTCAAGAAATAACAATCATGGGTTCAGTGCATATTCTTCAAGTTTAGATTGAGAATTCTACACAACCAAGATAATATGTCAGGTGTGGTTTTATCAAATTATCCTCCTCCCCTTGACACCTATTTAAAAACTCAATGTTGGCCAGGTGTGGCAGCTCATGCCTGTAATCCCAGCACTTTGGGAGGCCAAGGCGGGCGGATCACCTGAGGCCGGAAGTTCAATACCAGCCTGGCCAACATGGTGAAATTTCCAGTCTCAACTAAAAATACAAAAATTAGCCAGGTGTGGTGGTGGATGCCTGTAATCCCAGCTACTCGGGAGGCTGAAGCAGGAGAATCACTTGAACCCAAAAAGCGGAGGTTGCAGTAAGCTGAGATGGTGCCACTGCACTCCAGCCTGGGTGACAGAGCAAGACTCTGTCTCAATAAATAAATGAATAAATAAATAAATAAATAAATAAATAAACTAAATGTTATGAGATCTACACACATTGTTATGTATATAGATCCTAGTGGCTACAACAGTCAACAGATCTGTGTAATTTTTCATTTAATTCATTCCCCTGCTGATGGACAAGTAGATTATTTCCACATCTTTGTTACCTCAAACAACACTTTATTGAACAGCTGTGTAGACAGAACTAGAGTTCCTTGGTTATATCTATATTCATTTTCATTTTTTCTAGGAACAGTTAGATTGCCCTACAATTTCTATCTTCATTAGCTGTGTGACAGTTCTGGTTTCCCCATATTTGGTGCATGTTTATACTGAGACATTTTCACTTTGCCTAAATTTATAAAAAATGTCTTATTGTATTTTCTCTGTTACTAATGATCTTGCATGTCTCCTCATATTTATTAGCCACTTGGATATCCTTTTTTTGAGTTGCCTATTCTAAGGTTTGACTCACTTCTTTTGGGTTGACTAATTTTTGTATTGATCTGTACAAGTTTCCAGGATACTTATTCTTTATCTCTTTAAGTATGATTAAACTATTCTATGGTGTATCTTGTCTCTTAATTGTTTATGTCATTATTACATTGAAATTAGTTAAATATATCAGACATTTCCATCATTGTTTGTGCTTTGGTTCTTCTTTAAGACATTTTTTCCTACCTTAAACTCATAAAGGCATTCTTTAATACATTCTCAAATAGTCTTAAAGTTCTCTTTTGTACACTCAGTCTGTAATTCATTGTTTACTTACACACATAAGTGGTGTGAGGTAGCGCTCTATTTTTACTTTTTTCTTCCAAGGGTTTCACTGTCAAAATCCCTTATTGAATAGTTAATTCCTTTTCATGGGATTGGTATGCCATGTTCATTATGTACAGATTCCCACATATACAGTTGAGCCTCAAACAACATAAGTTTGAACTACATGGGTCCACTTATATATGGATTTTGTCCCATAACTATATTGCTAAATTTTCTAAAGACTTAGAACCATTTGAAAAAACTCCCAGATGAATTTTTTGGCTTAGAAATATAGAAAAATTAAGAAAAATGAGGATATGTTATGAATGCATACGATAAATGTAGATACTAGTGTATTTTATCATTTACCACCATAAAATATACACAGCTCTGTTGTAAAAACTTAATCAGCACTTACACACACAGAGACCATACATGGTGCCATTCACAGTTGAGATAAATATTAAAAAAAGATTCGCTATTAAATCATAACTACATAAATTAATGTTAGTACACACTGCACTATCTTAAGAATTTTGTAGCCACCTCATGCTGCTACTGCAGTGAGTTCAACTGTTGCCAGTGTCCACTTAAAACTCTGGGGGACACTAATCTCCACATAAGCAAGTTTTCTCTTCAGTATGTTGTGTATTGCAGTAAATAGTGAACTCTCCAGGTTCTTGAGTATTTTTCATCGTGTTTAGTGCAATATCATAAAGCTTAAATAACACCTTAGGATGCATAGGAAATGCCACTACTGGTGCTAGAAGTGTCCCCAAGAAGCAGAGAAATCGTGATGGCAGGATGAGAAAAACCTGAGTTGCGTGATGCATGTTGTAGATGGAGATCTATAGCATGCTTGCCTGCTATTTCAGACAGACTATTTATCTAGTGAATGCAGGAAGTAAACTTAAGGAATCCACAAGTACAGGATGGTACTGTAAATGCATTTTCTCTTTCTTATGATGTTCTAAAAACATTCTGTTTCCTCTGGCTTACTTTATTATAAGAATATGGTTATATGATACATGTAACATGTGAAATCTATGTTAATCAACTAGTTATGTTATTGGTAAGTCTCCCAGTCAACAGTGGGCTATTAGTTAAGTTTTGTGTGGATTCAAAAGTTATATGAGGAGCTTCATCTGCAAAAGGGTTCAGCACCCCAACCACCTTTTTGTTCAAGGGTCAACTGTACCTGTATCTGTGTCTGGTCTCTGTATTCTGTACTTAGATGTATTGTTCATTTCAGCTCAAACATCATGGTTTGACAGGGGAGAAGTCATTTCTTTTTATTTTTTTAAGAAATCACTTTGGAGATTCTTGTTTGAATATCTGACTTCAACACTCGCTGACTATCACCTTGATCACATGACTTAATGTCCTCATGACTCAGTTTTGTCATCTGAAAAGTAGAGTGAAGATTTCTCTTACTGGATATTGTGAAGATTAAATGAGTTATTCTAAACAGAATAAACTGAGTACTGTTTGTCATTTGATAGTCACCATGTATGTCAGCTATCTTGAATAATAGAATAATATTCTTACTGTTAGAAATAAAGAGGGATTTCTGTTCATCAAAAAATATGAAGAAAGAAGGAAGCAAGAAACTAAGGATTGTGAGGAGATATTGTATTATTCATATGCAATAAACAGCTAATATGCATCATATATAAGTATACAGACAGCAAACCCAGTAGAGGAATGGATGAAAGACATAATAGGCACCTCATGAATGAGAAAATTTGAATGGCCAATAAACAAATGAAAAAATTGTCCACTCTCATTTGTAATCAGGGAAATGATTTTTTTTTTTTTTTAAGTTTTAAGTGACAAGGTCTCGCTGTGTCACCCAGGCTGTTGTGTGGGGACCAAATCATAGGAAATGCAAATCTTAATGAAACACCACAACTCCCTCACCTAATTGGCTAAAACTAAAAAGTCTGATATTCACCAAAGATTTGCAAAAATGAAGAGCATTAAGCACTCTCATTTACAGCTGTCCTGTGTGTAAATTGGTAAAAACTGCTGAAAAACAATCAGGCATGATAACGTTTGAATTTACATACAGTTGTCCCTTGATATCCTGGGGGTAGAGGAGGTTTGTTTCTTAGAAACCCCTGAGGATTCTGAGGATTTTCAAATCCTGTATACAAAATGGCTTGGTATGTGCATTTAACCTGTATATATCTTACCATATACTTTAAATCATCTCTAGATTACATACTATACAATGTAAATAGTTGTTTGCTGTATTGTTTTTTGTTATTTTTGTTGGTTTTTTTTTCTTTTCTTCTATTTCTGACCTACAGTTGGTTGAATTCACGGATGCTGAACCCAGAGGTTACAGAAGGCTGCCTGTATTCTATGACAAGGGATCCATTCATAGATAAGAGGACACATGAGTTCCAGTATACATGTCCAAGCGTGTTCTGAGCAACACTGTAAGAGGCCAAAAGTTGAAACAACCCAAATGTCCATCAACAGCACAAACATTTATACCATTGATACCTTACAGCAGGCAGGCAACAGGACTAAGTACAGCTACATGGAACAACATAGATGAGGCAAATTTAAAAAACCCATTAAGTTGCATAAAGCACAATTCTATTTATATAAGGTTATATAACATTTTCAAAATGAGCAACATTTTAGTAAATTTACTTAGAATTCTTCTGCAGAAGGGTTTTGTCTCTTCTTTTCAATTTGTTAAATTTACTCATTTGTTTATAACAGCATGAACTCACAAGTATTTATTTTATACTTTGGATTATAATTCAATTGTACTTTAGTCATTTTGTTGTTCAAGATTTGGCCAATGGGAGCTGTTTTCATTGGTTCTTGTGTTCTTCTAATATAACCCCATCGGTGCTCTGATATAACCCTATCATTGCTTTTGTTTGTTTTGTACTTACCATATCTTTAATTTCCAGCACTCCAAGATGCTCTAGGCTCTTTGTGTATATTTCCTGTACAGGTCTAGAGACTTTATTTCTTTATCAGTATTGCCACTCCTTTACTTCCTTTAACAGTATCAGATTGCAGTTTTATTGAACATCTTAGTCTAGATTTCCTTTTGTTTGTTTACAATTCTATCATTGTATTAACATTTTATTACCTTTTTTGTTTTTTGCTTTTTTTTTGTTTTACTAATTGCTGGATTTCAACATAAAAACAATAGATTTTTAGAAAATGTGGATATTAATTTTCAAATAAATATGGTCAGATTCAGTTTTTAAATTTTTGACCTTCAATTTTATTTCAGTGAGGTCAAGATTATGCTCAATTTATTAACTTACGGAATTTTAATTGATATTTATTTGTAGGCCTGCACTGGGAAATTTTTGCAATTGCGTTCCACATATTGAAAAGCATTTTCCATTTAATTATTGGTTATTGCAGATTATAATGATCACAGTTGTTAAGTTTGTTTTGAAAATTATTCGCCTTCGTCTGCTTCCACGACCAGCGCTAAGCCCAAGACGCCAAGACCGCCAGGGATGGGGAGGTGCTGGACCGACGGGAGCTGCGGGTGCAGGTGGTGAGCTACGGCCTCTGGGACCTGCCCCGCAGCCGCCAGGGAGCGCCACGCAGCAGGTCCGGGGCGGCGTCTATGGACGGCAGAGCTGCAGTCCCAGGCGGCTACACCGCAGCCGATCCTGGGGTCCCAGCTGCTCCAGGTCCGGCAGCTGGTCTCAGTACAGGGGATCTCCCTACAGACGCCCTCCCTACGGACGATCTCGCTATAGCCGATCTCCCTACAGGTAATCTCGCTACAGCTGATCTCGCTATATCCGATCTTCTTACAGCCCATTTCCCTACAGCTTGTCTCCATGCAACAGGTCTCCCTACGGCCAGCTTCACTCCAAGTCTGGGTCCCCTACTTGCTCTCGCTCTCCATCGACCTCCAAATCGAGATCTCGCGAAGATCCAAGTTCTCCAATGTCTCCAGATCTCGCTCACGGTCCATGTCCCCGCCCACGTCCAAGACTCCTCCCCCAGTATCCAAGAGGGAATCCAAGTACGGGTCGCGATCCAAGAGTCCTCCCAAGTCTCCTGAAGGGCCAGGACTAGTGTCCTCCTAGGAAAATGATCATCAGCTAACACGTGATGGAGGACTTGGGGAAAGGACCACATACTCAGTCCATAGAAGCAGAGTCCCTGGAAGTAGCACTGCCTATGGAAAAGGTTGTGTCACACTTGTCTACCTTTTTATCAGTTTGAAGCTTTGCATCAGGTGGCAAAATTCATTTTGTGTGCTATTTTGTTGTTATTCACATTTTCTTGTAATGTAATGAGGTGAAAGACTTTAGATTGGATTTGGATATTTGAGAGAAAATTTTATATGTGTTTTTGTTGTTGTTTTTGAGATGAAGTCTCGCTCTGTTGCCCAGGTTGGACTGCAATGGCGCCATCTCCACTTCCTGCAACTTCCGCCTCCTGGGTCCAAGCTATTCTCCTGCCTTAGCCCACAAAGTAGCTGGGATTACCGGCGTCCGCCACCACGCCGGGCTAATTTTTGAATTTTTAGTACAGACGGAGTTTTGCCATGTTGGCCAGGCTGGTCTTGAACTCCTGGGCTTAAGTGATCTGCTCCCCGTGGCCTTCCAAAGTGCTGCAATTGCAGGCGTGAACCCCTGCGCCGGCCTATATTTGATTCAATAGTGCTGCCATTTTTTATTTGAAATGAACAGGTTGGTAACCTAATTTGTGGCCACCTGACTCTTAAGAAATGTGTGCAGCCACTAAAAACAGCCCAACGCTGTCACGACATTGCCTCGACATTGCCTTCATTCCTTAAAGTTAGAAACTTACAAAAGGCGGTATAAATGTATATGTGTAATGTTATTACCTTTAAATCTAACTGGTAATATGATCCAAATATGTGTAAAGATTTTTCAGGTGAAAAGACTGGGTTTTTGGCAAACACAGTTCTAATTTCTTCTGTTTTTGTGCACTAGGCCCGGCTGCATAGCACCTGAGTGATGCTGGTTAGCTGTTAAGGCGGGCTGTTGTAATGCAGAGCGCTGAGCTGTTTCCTCTTCTGATTGCTCCTGGGGAAAGACGCCCAGTCCGGAAGAACAAATGGCTGTCCAGTTAAATGCCTGACAACCTTGCAGGTAAACAGTGGAGCATGCGGTGAGCACATCTAGCTGATGATAATCACACATTTTCTCCCTCCCTGTTCTAATAAATGGCAAATCTAATCAATATGTAAGAACTTAAAATGTGGAGAATGTTATGGAAGAAATGGTTTTAACTTTGTAAGAACTTACGGTGCATCTTTTTGAGTATGAATTTTTTTTTACTGTAACCATGTTTTTATCATTGAATTAAAATGTTTTCTTGGTGTTACCTTTTCCCAAAATAAAATTAGAAACCTTTTTTGAAAAGTAGATTTTATTGTGCTGTTGGACTACTTTCTGATATTTATACTTTTGAGAAAATTATTATACCAAGTTTTTCATAAGATTCAATTACAATTTTTTAAAAACCCGTCCAAGGTTTTTAGCTGCGTGCTTTATTATTTTATCACAATGTAGTTTATTTGCACTTTCCCTCTTTTGTGTTTCCATCTGTGATTTTTAACTTCTAGAGCTCTTTTCAAAGAATCAGATTTTTTATTTTTGTTATTACGCCTCTGGGTGTTTTATTTTGTAATTGTTTCTGCTTATATCTATATTTTCTTTCCTTTTTAATTTGTACAGTTTATTGATTTGAGTGCTAAATTCATTCATTTTTTCAACTTGCTGATTTTCTCTTTCAGTTCAGTTAGATACTCCTCTTTCTTTATGTTATGATTTGACCTTAAATCCTGATATTAACGCACCATAGCAATTTGCCATAATCAGTCCATCTTAGATGGTAAAACTAATGGTCTTTGTGCAGTTGAAGCTGTGGTTGAAGCCTGCATGGCATAATGAAGTTACTAAGGTGGCTTAAAGCTACCTCAGTATTTTGTTTAATCACACATTTATTTTCCAATATTTTGAAGTATTTTGGACTCTACCACACCCAAAGTTTGAAGATTTGGGAAGAAAATATTGGAAGACCCTCAGCTCCCTATTTGATAAAAACAGTGAACAATGGAATCCTGGACACATAGGAAGAATTTAGGACTTTCTGGAGCACGAATGTGAGGTTATCATCAAAGAAACTGTCAACACACCCTACTTGTACTTTGGCATGTGGCAGACCACCTTTCTTAGCTCACAGAAGACGTGGACCTTTATAACATCAACTACCATCACTTTAGGGAGACCCTATCTTGGTACACAGTGCCCCAAGACCAGGGCCAGCGCCTGGAATGCCTGGCCATGGAGCTTTTCCCAGGCAGTTCCCAGGGAATTGAGGCCTTCCTGTGGCACAAAGTGGCCCCCAACTCATACAGTTCTCAAGAAGAATGGGGTTCCCTTCAGTAGCATGACTCAGGACGCTGGAGAGTTCATTTTGACATTTCCCTATGGCTACCACACAGCCTTCAACCACAGCTTCAATTGCACAGAGACCATCAATTTCACCACCCAGGATGGATAGATTATGGCAACATGGCCTCTCAGTGTAGCTGTGAGAAGGACAGGGTGACCTTTTCCCTGGACACCTTCATGTACATCATGCATCCTGATCACTATGAGCTATGGAAAAGTTAGCAAGATGGAGCCATTGTGGATCAAAGGGAGCCCAGGGTGCTGGCCAGCCAGGAGCTCATTACCTGGTAGGAGGACACTGCACCTAGCCCGAGGCTCCTCTTTCTCACCCTGGACCTGACCTCTTCTAGGCCTGTGGTCATGTGTGGCGGAACCCACCACTGAGCCCATATGTACCAGTTGCAGTTCCCCTGATGCCCCTTGGCAGCCCAGGAAACTGATGCCCATACAAGGGTCACTGGCCTCCAGAGGCTCCCAAGAACACACCATGGCCCACCATCTATCTCGGGTCTGTTTGCGCTGGTTCTCTGCCTGTCAACTGGCAGATGTGGTCATGGTGGTCTTTTTCAGGAACTAGGAGCTCAGGAGGGGATCTTTCAGTCTCCCACCAAGTAGCACAGCACATAGAGCTCTCGATCCCTGGGGTTAGCCCCTAGTTGGAATGGAGCTTTGATATACAAGCCTGTATCTCAGGCCTGCATCTCGGTATCCCATCAAGGCTTCCAGGTGCTGCAGTGCCCTCATTTTCAACCTTTGGAGGGACCCGGGATTGGATGCTTTGATTGTCTGGCCTGGCCTGTGTTTGATATACCCAGATAGCATGACACTAAATCACCCTGATTGTGTTCTACTGATTCTTCTCAACGTCATTGTGCCGCTCAGCATATTCTCCTGAGATGCTGCTGGGGACTGCATAGCCTTTTGAACCTGGCTGAGGTTGTCGCAACGGACCACTCTTATACTTCCAGGGTCTTGGCCCCAATTGAGGTTGTCAGAATATACTGGGACCCTGACTCATCTCCTGGGGCTAAAACCAGGCAGAGCTACACCTTTGAATTTGGAGCTATGTGCCTCTGATACATGATCTTAATCCTTTGAACCCACGGCTACTGAATGTATTGCCAAATGTGGCTGTCCCTCTGACCATAACCTAACCCTAGAAGCCAAAGAAGGCCCCACCCAAGCACAATTCGAGCCTAGGCCTGTCTCAGTCCTTTTTACCTTGAAGAACTGATACATATCCAAGGCTGCCAGAGGCTGTCTCCTGTTTATTAAAATTTGTTGTTCCTAGTGTGTATCTGCCAAGCAAAGAAAGGAAAGTCCTGAAAACATACTTTTAAAATCACAATAATAAAACAGATATACCTAAAACTAAGTGATTTGAAAGATTGAAAATTAAAAGAATCAGCAAAACTATATCAAGGAAAATAAAAAAAAAAAAAAAGAGAGAGAGAAGGGGGTGGTACATGTTAATATTAAAAAAAACAAAAACAAACAAAAAAACCCCAAAGAAATGCAGACCAAAGGGACATAGAAAAACTTTTTATAAAGCCAAAGGCTAAATTTCACAATGAAAATAAAGCCTTTATAAATAGCCATGCAATTTTTTCTTTAATTGTTACTTATTCTTGTTTTGATACAGTGTGTACATACTATACTAGTATATATATACTATGTACATACTATACTTGTATATATATTATCTATTATACTATGGTATATATAGTATACTAGTATAGTGTGTGTATATATACCATATAGCATATGTGTATAACCATTTTCACCATTTTAAGTATAGTTTAGCTTCTTTAAGTACAAAATTGTGGTACAACCATCACCACTTTCTATCTCCAGAACTTTTTTTATCATCACAGACTAGGACTCTCACCATTAAACAATAACACCTCATTTTAGCCTCCCCAGCTGCTGGTATCCCTTTTTTATTTTTCTAGTAGTTTCACTATTTTAGGAACTTCATGTAAGTGCAATGATACAATATTTGTCCTATTATTTCTAGCTTATATCAGTTAGCATGATGTCCTCAAGGTTCATCCAGTGTGTTCAACTGACACATTACAGCATGTGTCAGATCTCCTTCCTTTTCAAGGCTGAATAATATTCTACCATATGTATACACCACATTTTGTTTAATCCAGTCATCCATGGACGGACACTTAGGCTGTTTCCTCCTTTTGCCTATGTGCATGGTGCTGTTATGAAAACTTGTGTAAAAGTGTCGTTGTGAGTCCCTGGTAAAACTGTTTGAATTACCTTTTAGAGATTCCACATTCTTCATTGAATATCATTAACATGCCTTTGCGTCTGCCTTGACTGGAGATCTGTTTAAACATCTGCCATAAATATGTTTTTAATGTCATCTTAATTTCAATAACTATAATTCAATTTCAATTAAATTAAAAGGTTAGATTAAAAATTAATTGTGTCACTTCTCATGAATTTGAGGAAACTACTGACAGCAACATACCTTGTACTCCTTTACCAAATATATGCACACCAACATCTATTATTATTCTGGAGAATTTGTGGATCTCAGTTCTATCCTAGGTCCCAGGTTTAGCAGTCTGGATTTTCTTTCAATATTCCCCTATCATGGATGCCTCTTTGGTTTTGAAACAGCATTTTCATTCTTCACATAGTCAGTAGAGCTGGGGGAGAGTTGTGCTCCGCATATTTTTATTCCTGCTGTCGGTAACTCACTGTGGGTACCACATGGCTCTGTGGGAAGCTGGGCGTGGTGACCAGGTGGCTGTGTGGAGCCAGGAAGCTCTTACAAAGCTCACAGCCAGCACTGTACATGCAAAAGCTCATAGGAACCCCTTACCTGGCACAGGACGGGTAGTGCAAGGTGTGCAAGCTTCTCTAAGAGTGAGCATGGCTCGGTAGGGGGTGCTTCTTCTAGTGCACTTCCTTCTTCCTGGCCTTCTGCTCTCAGAGGCTACCAAAGTCCTGACTGTATCCACGTAGGGTGAGCGCTTGCCCAGAGAATCCAGAGGCGGGTGTCCCAGGCCCCTGTGCTGGGCTCAGGCAGTGCTTGGGAGAGGGTTATTCAGGGAGCTTTCCGTGCTGGGCTTGTGTTTCTAGGAGGAAATCGGGAGGGGCGGGCATGGGCTGCAGGGTCCAGAGATGATTGTACCACAGAGGTGGGGAAGAAAGTTCTGGCAAAGTCTCATTTCCCTCCTCTTTTCCACCTCAGAACAAGCTCCATGAGGACATGGTGCAGGCTAAGGGCCGGAAGGTTGAGATCCAGCCTAGAACCCATGTGAGTTTGATTAAGGAAAATTATAGTTTGTAAGGAACAATTTAGAGTAGTGTTTGAAAAACTGGAAAATTTAAGTCACTTTATTATGTTGAAGACAGAAAAAAATGGACACATATAAGGATGTAGAAAACAAACAAGCTTAATAATAAGGTCAATGTATGCACCTGGTAACAGAGAATACTCACTTTTTTTCAAATGCCAATGAATGTTTCAGAAAATCTGACAGTATATTAGGGTGAAAGTAAAACATCGATAACTTATCAAAAGAAAAAGAAAAAATCAATACCATGCAATAAAAACTAGAAATTGATTTTAAAAATCAGAAAATGTAGAGATGCTTTTTCCTGAAAGGCTAATGTTCTTTATTGGGCAAGCTTTAGATAAAGAGGAAAACACAAGCCAAAACTGACAAATTCCACTGGCTTTTCAAAGCTGTGGGTTATTTGACATTGTTAATTCATTGACTCGGTCCAACAAACAAGTCCCCACTAAGTGAGCAAGACAGTTTCAATCAGCAATGTGTGCTGTGCAGAAACTAAAGCAGGATTGGATGACAGAGTAGAATGGGCAGTGGCTGCCCGAGCTGCGGGTCCGGGATGGATTCACAGAGCAGGAGACCTTTATGAGACCCAGTTGACATAATGGAAAGTCTAGAGCAGAATTTTCCACTTGCAGGGAACAGCAAGTGCAATAGATCTACCATGGGAATCAGTGATTTTCTTTTTCCAGGAATACAAAAGAAGCTTATTTGTGTCTGGGGCAGAGAGGGGAAGGGAGAGAGGCTGGGGGCAGAGCATGTCAGGTCTTGTGTCTCCTGTTAAGTGCATTATTTGGTGTTACTTCAAGTGAGAAGACGTAGAAGCTTGAAACAGCAGTGCAGAAGATGTGATTGACGTATTTAAATTATCAGCTTAGTGGCTCTGTGGAGAGTGTGGAAGTAGGACAAGCAGTTTGACCATTTATAATATGAATGAGAGTGACAGTTGCTTAGACTTGCTAGTTTTGAAATTGCATAGCCAGCCTCATCAACATAGTGAAACTCAGTTTCTGCAAAGAAACAGTTAAAAAATTACTTGGGTTTGGTGGCACACATGTGTAGTCCCAGCTACTCAGGAAGCTGAAAGTGGAGGATCACTTAAGCCTGGGAGGTCAAAGTTGCAGTCAGCCATGATTGTACCACTGAAGTCTAGCCTAGGTGACAGAGCCAGACTCTGTCTTGAAAAACAACAAAAAGAAAATGCACAGAAGTGGACAGATCATATTTTGGAAATTGAAAATGATAGTTTTCATAGAGAAAGAAACATTCTGAGAAGAAAGCCACCTTGCTTGTTAAGTACTCTGCTTAGTACCACCCTTCCTTTCTTCCCCCATCAGAATTTCAGTAGGGCTCTAAATTTTCAAGTAGGAGTAATAAAAAATCGGTGCTTCTCTGAAGTTTTCAATAAACGGTAGAAAAACCCATATCTTCCTGCTTCTCCCATTCACTGGGGAAACTTTGTCTTTCTTAATGTCATAACAGAAGGAAGTTTATTCTTTGGAAAATTCAACCTGAGAGATAACTCAGAGACTCCAGGCACAGAGGAGGATGGAGTGAGATGCCTGGCTGAAATGAGGTTAAAGCTAACATGACATGGTGGAATCACAAGATGAGAGCATGCTGCATTCACAGGACGGGAGCAGCCCTAGAGAGCTGCTGGGCCCACAGCACATCTTGCATGACCAAGGAATAAACTTTTATGTGATAGGTAAAAGCTTCATTGTGTCTGGACTGCAGTCGGCAGACGGCCTTCAGCGGCAGAGAGCTACCTCACCCAAGGCCATGTCTCTTCCCAGTTTGGCTGACATCCCATGACTTCTCGGTGCTGAAGGATAAAGCTTGGCCATCTCTGCTCAACCCAGGACAACCCTGCAAAGCCTATTTGAGCTCCAGGGCTCCCTGCAGGATTGGCTGCCTATCTTTGGCACTAACCCGCAGATCAACATTTTCCTGTGCTCACACCTGCTTCTCCCTCCTCCCTTTCTCAGGTATGGATCCCAAGGACCCTCTTTAAGAAAGACTTTGGTGCTGAAGTCTTAGAGTCTGCTCTGTAGTAAACCTGACCTGCAACTGTATTTTAGCTTTCTTTGCATTTCAAAGGCATAATTTCCTTGAGAGAATAAAGATCAATCACCCCCGCCAAAATTATCACGCTTCTTTGCATGGTTGTTCACTGATGTGAGGAGACTGAAATAGCCACATGGGAATCTCAGCTTCCTATATATGGCATTATTGTTGTGACTCCATTGAAAACATGTTTCTTTGAACACCAGAAGTCATGAGGACAAGAAGCAAACATCTTAGCTTTGGCATGATGGATCAGTCCCAGTTTAGGCCTGGATTTACTGGAACCATGCACTGTGGCTCTGAGAGGAACAGTCCCATGTCCAGAGCAATGGGCTCTCACATGCATTGCTAGTGGGAATGTGACATCATATAGCTCCTCTGAGAACTGTGTGTCAATCTTCTATTAACTTAAGCACTCATTGGTGCTTCAAAAGAATCAAGAAATGGAATCCATCTATCTCTGAACAGATGAGTAGAAAAACTGTTGCTTATTAAAATATTATTCAGCTATCGGCCGGGCATGGTGGCTCACGCCCGTAATCCCAGCACTTTGGGAGGCTGAGGCAGTGGATCACGAGGTCAGGAGATGGAGACCATCCTGGCTAACATAGTGAAACCACATCTCTACTAAAAATACAAAAAAAATTAGCCAGGCATGGTGGCGGGCACCTGTAGTCCCAGCTACTCAGGAGGCTGAGGCAGGAGAATGGCGTGAACCTGGGAGGCGGAGCTTGCAGTGAGCCGAGATCGCGCCACTGCACTCCAGTCTGGGAGACACAGTGAGACTCCGTCTCAAAATATATATATATATATACACACACATATATATGTGTGTGTGTGTGTGTGTGTATATATATATATATATAATTCAGTAATGAAAAGGAATGAATTGCTGGTACGTGCAACAGGATAGATGATCTCACAGATATTGGGTATGGGAAAAGAAGCAAAATCCAAGTGAATACATATTGTATGATTCCATACCTATTCATTCCCAAATCAGGCCATACTCCCCTGTAATCATCCAAGTTAGAAAGTGGTTGCCTCTGGTGGGGAGTGGGGATTGACTGGAAAGCTCCTGTCCTGAGAGAATGCTATGGGGCTGTGCTAATGTTCTATGTCTTCTTTCATGTGATGATTACATGAGTGTATATAATTTTTAAAACTCACTGAAGTGGAGACCTATGATCTATGTGTTTTATTGCCTATATCTTAAACTGGAGAAAAGCAACTAGGAGACAAGACAAGGGCAGCTAGAAAAGTAAGAACCATCTTAATAAATTCTGGAAAGCTTAGTCATGGGTTAGCAGGCTATGCAGTTAGTGGTTTACTGTATTTTTTGTTGTTTTTACTGATTATTATTTTTCACTGTTTCTTTTCTTTTGTGAACACATTTAATCCTTGGTTGGTTGAACCCACTGATGCTGAACCCAGAGAATATGGAGGCCTGACTGCCTTCTATGACCAAGATATCCATTCATAGATGGGAGTACATGTGAGCTCCAGTATCTGTGTTCAAGCGTTCTCAGAGCAACATTTTCTGTAAGAGGCCAAAAGTAGAGAGGAACCAAATACCCATTAACAATGGAAACATTTATACCATTGAATAAATTACAGCAAGGAAACAAGACAAAGTACAGCTATACAGAACAACATAGATGAGGGAAATGCCAAGCAAAAAATACATGAAAATACATAAAACACAATTCTGTTCATGTAAGGTCATAACATTTTTAAAATGGACAATGTTTTAATTAATTTAATCACCATTTAGTTTTTTTTTTTTTTTTTTTTTTTTGAGACAGAGTCTCGCTCTGTCACCCTGGCTTGGGTGCAATGGCACAATCTCAGCTCACTGCAACCTCTTCAAGTGATTCCCCTGCCTCAGCCTCCTGAGTAGCTGGGATTACAGGCATGTGCCACCACGCCCAGCTAATTTTTGTATTTTTAGTAGAGATGTGGTTTCATCATATTGGCCAGGCTGGTCTTGAACTCCTGACCTCAAGTGATTCACCTGTCTTGGCCTCCCAAAGTGCTAGGATTACAGGCATGAGCCACCTCGCCCAGCCTAATTGTGCCTGGCCTCATTCATTTAGAATTCTTACAAAAAAGAATTTTGCCACTTCTCAGCTATTTGTTAATTTATTTAATTTTTAATTTGTATCAGTATGAACTCATAGATATTTATTTCATGCTTGGATTATAATTCAATTTATATATTTTGTTGCTCAGCTTGGAGATTTGGCCATTGGAAGTTGTTTTCCTTGTGCCCCTCAAAGTAACCCCATTTTTGACTGTGTGTATTTACCAAGTTTTTATTTTTCGCTATTGCAAATGCTTTAGGCTCTGTCTGTATATTACTTGCCCAGGCCTACCAAGTGCTTTATCAATACTGCCACTTATTTATTTTTTCTTTAAAAGTATCAGATTTTAGTTTTATTAATCATTTCTATTTCAGTATACATTTTCCCTTTTGCTTATTTATCTATCCATGATCATTTTTATATTTCATTTTCTTTTGCATACTTTTGTTTCATTTCATTTTTACTCACTGCTTGAGTTCAACCTGAAGATCAATAGGATTTTAGAAATGTGAATATAAATTTTCAAATAAATATGGTTGGATTCAGATTTTGTATTGTTGACTTTCAATTTCATTTCATTTTGGTCAAGATTGTTTTCTGTATATGCATTCTATGGGATTTTAATTTGATATTTACTTTGTAGCCCTGTATTGGTAAATTTATCTATTATAAATGTTTCTTGTGTACTGAGAGAAGCATTTTCCATTTGCTTTTTAATTGTTGCAATTTTCGTTCCTCAAAGTTCTTAAGCTTGTACTTATTATTATAACATTATTAATTTTCTACTCTGCTCTATTGGTTCCTGAAAGAACAATGTTAAAAAACGTTAAAAACTACCATCACGATTGCATATTTTACTGTCTGACTTTACAACAACTCTCAGTCCGGGCTTTCCATGTGTCAGTGCTATGTGTAGGGTCATAAAGTTCATCACTGTACTATTCTGGTGAATTTTTTTATTCAATAACTGTAAAATGTGCCTTTTTAATCTACAACTACATTGGATATTAATATAGCTGCATTAGTTTTCTTTTGTTTGGTATTTGTCAGGGTTGCCTTTTTCCATTCCTTGATTTTTAACTACTTAGCTTCGTTTTCAGATTGGTTTAAAATGCAAAATGAAAGGGAGGGGCTTGGACGGGTGGGATGCCTAATCTGGACCCAGCCCAGTGATTACATTAGCTGGGTCCTGATTGGGTTAGGATGTTGCCCAGGTATAAAGCCAGGGTCTTTGGAACAGGGGGCTTTATTTGGAGTTTACCAACAGGAAACCTTTTCTTTGGGTCCTGAAGTATTTTCAGATGGAATTGTGAGTTTTTGTTGAAAGGTAGGTTGTTTTATTTCTCTGTCAGAGTACTTTTGGGTATCTGTCCTACTGAGAACATTATCATCATTAGTTCCTAAGATTTTGTTAAAAATTGTAAAATATCTCCACCAGATTTTTAGCTATTCTGCTTGTTTCTTACCTCAATGTGTTTTTGTTTGTACTTTCTTTTCTCTTCATGCCTATGGCTTTTTACTTCTCATCATGTTTTTTGAAAACTCAGTTTTCATTCTTTGTCATCATTCCTGATGGGTGTTCTGTTTCCTTTTGCAATGGTTTCTTCTTGTGAATTTATTTTCATTGTTTCTATATGTTAATGCATCCAGTTTTTTGAGTGGACTGCTCAATTTATTCATTTTCAAACTTGATCATTTTTCATTTTAGTTTGATGCGCTCTTTTTCTGTTTTATGATTTGACCTAATGTTTGTCTCACGTGTCCGTGTGAAGAGACCACCAAACAGGCTTTGTGTGAGCAACAAGGCTGTTTATTTCACCTGGGTGTAGGCGGGCTGAATCCAAAAAGAGAATCAGCAAAGGGTGGTGGGATTATTATTAGTTCTTAGAGGTTTTGGGATAGGTGGTGGAGTTAAGAGCAATGTTTTGGGGGCAGGGAGGATCTCACAAAGTACATTCTCAAGGGTGGGAAGAATTACAAAGAACCTTCTGAAGGGTGGGGGAGATTACAAAGTACATTGATCAGTTAGGGTGGGGCAGAAACAAATCACAATGGTGGAATGTCATCAGTTAAGGCTATTTTCACTTCTTTTGTGGATCTTCAGTTGCTTCAGGCTATCTGGATATATATGTGCAGGTTGCTGGGGACATGATGGCTTATCTTGGGCTCAGAGGCCTGACATTCCTGTCTTCTTATATTAATAAGAAAAATAAAACAAAATAGTGGTAAAGTGTTAGGGCGGGGAAAATTTTGGGGGGTGGTATGGAGAGATAATGGGCAATGTTTCTCAGGGCTGCTTCGAGTGGGATTAGGGGTGGCGTGGGAACCTAGAGTGGGAGAGATTAAACTGAAGAAAGATTTTGGGGTAAGGGGTGATACTGTGGGGTTGTTAGAAAGAGCATTTGTTGTATACAACGATTGGTGATGGCCTGGATGCAGTTTTGTATGAATTGAGAAACTAAACAGAAGACACAAGGTCTGAATAAGAGAAAGAGAAAAACAGTTATTAAAGGACTAAGAACTGGGAGGACCCAGGACATCCAATTAGAGAGTGCCCAAGGAGGTTCAGCATAGCCCTGCCAGCAAAAATTAATTTATTTACTTTAAGAGGGAGTTAACAGTGGCCGTTTGAGCGTAGCACCAGGAGATATCAGCTGTGATGGCTTGGAGAAACAGTGTAAACCGGCAGTGTAAACAAGAGTAGGGCATTTATGAGTAGTTGAGAACGGTGAATAGGAGTATGACTAGACAGAAGATAGCAGGGATGACTAGTTTTTGGGGCTCAGTCCAAGTAGTAGAGGTGACTTCATAAAGCCCTGTTGCAAAAAGTAGGGTGAGGACAAACAGACCTAACATAATGAAGGGATGTATTAGGCTCATAAGGGTTATTACTGTTCTTCAGAAATGTGAGTGAGTTTAAGGGAAGTAGGGGAAAGTACTTGCGACTTCCAGGAGGAAGAGGAGAGATCAGGCTGGCTGTCCAATGGACACAGCTTTATCCTGGAACGGTGAACCCAGTGGGGAGGATCCTGCAGGTGGACGGCAGTTGGGGTACTATAGATGACTAAGTAGGGTCCGGTCCATCGAGGTTGTAGAGTTTGAGGGATCAGATTCTTAACAAGAACTGATTGTCCAGCTAGGGTGTCTTCATATGGCTGGAAATCTGGAGTAGGCAAGAGAAGATTAACAGCCTGGTGAATTTCCTGTCTAGCTTGATGGAGGACTGAAAGATAGTCGCATAGAGGGCTGGTGTCTGGGATGAGGTTGGGGCCAAGCAAGAAAGTGCATCCATATGAAAGTTCAAATGGACTGTACCCTGTAGCATCTCGAGGACAGGCTCTAATTCTGAGAAGGGCAAGAGGTAAAAGCACTGTCCAGTCCTTTTTAAGTTGGAGGCTGAGCTTCGTGAGGTGTGTCTTTAAAAGGCCATTAGTTCATTTTACCTTTCCTGAAGATCAAGGTCGGTAAGGGATATGAAGCTTCCACTGAATACCAAGAGCCTGAGAAACTGCTTGGGTAATTTGACTAGTAAAGGCCGGTCCGTTATTGGACTATATAGAGGTGGGAAGGCCAAACTGAAGAATTACGTCTGACAGAAGGGAAGAAATGACCGCGGTGGCCTTCTCAGAACCTGTGGGAAAGGCCTCTACCTATCCAGTGAAAGTGTCTACCCAGACCAAGAGGTATTTTAGTTTCCTGACTCAGGGCACGTGAGTAAAGCCAATATGCCAGCCCTGGGTGGGGGCAAATCCCGGAGCTTGATGTGTAGGGAAGGGAGGGGGCCTGAACACTCCCTGAGGAGTAGGAGAATAGCAGATGGAACACTGAGAAGTGATTTCCTTGAGGATAGATTTCCACGATGGAAAGGAAATGAGAGGTTCTAAGAGACAGACTAGCGGCTTGTAACCTTCATGGAAGAGGTTATGAAATGACGACAGAATAGAATGGGCCTGTGAGGCTGGAAGGAGGAGATATTTTCCTTGGTCTAAGAACCATTTGCTTTGTGTGGGAAGAGATTGATAGGTGGAAGTTTTAGTGGGGGAGTAGGTGGGAGTGGCCAGATGAGAAGCAGAAAAACTGCCGTGAGGGATAGAAGTTGTAATGCTAGCTGCTTTTTTAGCTACCTTATCAGCATAAACATTGTTCTGAGTGATGGGATCTGATGCCTTTTGATGGCCCTTGCGGTGAATGACTCCAGCTTCCTTTGGAAGTAAAGCGGCTTTGAGAAGAGTTTTTATTAAAGAGGCATTAATGATGGAGGACCCTTGCATAGTGAGGAAACGTCTTTCAGCCCATATAACCGCATGGTGATGCAGGATATGGAAGGCATATTTAGAGTCAGTAGAAATATTGACGTGTAATTCCTTTGCAAGAGTGAGGGCTCGAGTTAAGGCAATGAGTTCGGCTTGCTGAGAGCTAGTGGAGGGGGGCAGAATGGTAGCCTCAATGATAGATGTGGAAGATACTATAGCATAGCCTGCCTTTGCTGGTGTGTGGCGATTAGGCCTGGTGGAACATCCATCAATAAACCAAGTGTGATTAGGGTGAGGAACAGGAAAGAAGGAAATATGGGGAAATAGAGTGAATGCCAGGTGGATCAGAGAGATACAGTCATGGGGGTCAGGTGTGGTATCCGGAATAATGTGGGAGGCCAGATTGAAGTCTGGGCCAGGAACAGTGGTAACTGTGAGAGACTCAACAAAGAGTGAGTATAGCCGAAGGAGCCGGGGAGCAGAAAGTATATGTGTCAGGTGTGAGGAAGAAAATATATTTTGGAAGTTATGAGAACTATAGAGAGTGAGTTGAGCATAGTTTGTGATTTTGAGGTCCTCTAAAAGTATTAGGGTGGCAGCAGCCACCACACGCAGACATGAGGGCTAGGCTAAAACAGTAAGGTCAAGTTGTTTGGACAGAAAGGCTACAGGGCACGGTCCTGGCTCTTGTGTAAGAACTCCGACCACACAGCCCTGCACTTTGGCTGTGTGTAATGAAAAGGGTTGGGATGAGTTAGGGAGAGCTAGTGTGGGGGCAGCTTCTAGGGCTATTTTTAAGGAACAGAAAGGAGTGGCCAAAGGATTTAGGATCTGTGGGGTCAGCTAGGTTTGCTTTTGTGAGTTTATATAATGGTTTAGTCAAGATGGTAAAACTAGGTATCCAAAGGCGGAAATACCTAACCATGCCTAGGAAGGAAAGGAGTTGTTGTTTTGTAGAAGGGATTGGGGTTTGGGAGATTCGCCAGACACAATCAGCAGGGAAAGCACGTGTGTTTTCATTAGAATTATGCCGAGATAGATAACAGATGAGGAAGAAATTTGGGCTTGACTGAAATAATGAGGGCTGTCCGTGAAGCCTTGCAGCAGTGCAGCCTAGGTAATTTGCTGAGCCTGATGGGTGTCAGGGTCAATCCAAGTGAAAGTGAAGAGAGGGTGGGATGAAGGGTGCAAAGGAATAGTAAAGAAAGCATGTTTGAGATCCAGAACAGAATAATGGGTTATGGAGAGAGGTATTTAGGATAGGAGAGTATATGGGTTTAGCACCACAGGGTGGATAGGCAAAACAATTTGGCTGATAAAGTGTAGATCCTGAACTAACCTGTAAGACTTGTCCAGTTTTTGGACAGTAAAATGGGGGAATTGTAAGGAGAGTTTATAGGCTTTAAAAGGCCATGCTGTAACAGGAGAGTGATAACAGGCTTTAATCCTTTTAAAGCATGCTGCAGGATGGGATATGGGCATTGAGCGGGGTAAGGGTGATTAGGTTTTAATGAGATGGTAAGGGGTACATGATCAGTCACCAAAGAGGGAGTAGAGGTATCCCATACTTGTGGGTTAAGGTGGAGAGACACAAGGGGAGGATGTGAAGGAGGCTTTGAACTTGGGGAAAAGGTGGCAATGAGGTGTGGCTGTAGCCCAGGAAGAGTCAGGGAAGCAGATAATTTAGTTAAAATGTCTTGACCTAATAAGGGAGCTGGGCAGGTGGGGATAACAAAAAATGAGGGCATTAAAGAATGTTGTCCAAGTTGGCACCAGAGTTGGGAAGTTTTAAGAGGTTTAGAAGCTTGGCCGTCAATACCCACAACAGTTATGGAGGCAAGGGAAACAGGCCCTTGAAAAGAAGGTAATGTGGAGTAGGTAGCCTCCGTATTGGTTAAGAAGGGGATGGACTTACCCTCCACTGTAAGAGTTACCCAAAGCATCTGTCTAGGGGGTTTCCGAGACCATCAGGCAGCATCAGTCTTCAGTCGCTAAGCCGAGAAGATCTGGGAAGGAGTCAGTCAGAGAACCTTGGGCCAGAGTTCCAGGGGCTCTGGGAGTGGCTGCCAGGTGAGTTGGACAGTCCGATTTCTAGTGGGGTCCCGCACAGACAGCTTAGGAGGAATCCCGGGCTGGGGGCATTCCTTGGCCCGGTGGCCAGATTTCCGGCACTTGTAGCAAGCTCCTGGGGTAGGAGGTTCTGGAGGAACCCCTGGCAGCTGAGGTTCAGGCATTTGGAGTTCTTGTGTGCTGGAGATGTGGCTGGGGTTTGACTCACAATGGAGGCAAGGAATTGCAACTGAGAAATGCATTGCTACTTGGCTGCCTCTACTCTATTATCGTACACCTTGAAGGCGAGGTTAATTAAGTCCTGTTGTGGGGTTTGAGGGCTGGAATTTAATTTTCGGAGCTTTATTTAATGTTGGGAGCAGGTTGGGTAATAAAATAAAATGCGTATTGAGAATAAGACAGCCTTTTGACCTTTTAGGGTCTAGGGCTGTAAAGTGTCTCAGGGCTGCTGCCAAATGAGCCATGAACTGGGCTGGGTTTTTATATTTGATGAAAAAGAGCCTAAACACTATCTGATATGGGATAAAGAAAAAGGAGCATTAACCTTGACCATGCCTTTAGCTCTAGTCACCTTTTAAAGAGGAAATTGCTGGGCGGGTTGGGGAGGGCTAGTCGCGGAATGAAACTGTAAGCCAGACCCGGTGTGAGCAGGGCAGATGCTAGGATTGTAGGGTGGGGGAGCAGAGGCTGAGGAAGAATTGGGACCTGGCTTGGCCTGGCAAGGAGCAGCCTGGGGAGAAGGGGAGAGGTCAGATAAGTCCGTAGAAAAGAAGGATTCAGAGGACTCAGAGCTTGGGGTGGAGACTGAAGGAACAGACAGGAGAGAAAGAAGAAAGATTTGGGACGAGTCTCATTGGGAACAGAGACTAGGGAGGGACCAATGTGTAAGAGAACGTCTGGATGTCAGGCACCTCACACCATTTGCCCATTTTTTGACAAAAATTATCTAGGTCTCGTAGGATGGAGAAATCAAAAGTGCTGTTTTCTGGCCATTTAGAACAATTGTCGAGTTTGTACTGGGGCCAAGCGGTGTTGCAGAAGAAAATAAGACACTTAGATTTTAGGTCAAGAGAGAGTTGAAGAGCTTTTAAGTTCTTGAGAACACAGGCTAAGGGAGAAGAAGGAGGAATGGAGGGTGAAAGGTTGCCCATAGTGAAGGAGGCAAGTTTAAAGAGAAGGGTAGAGACATGGAGAAGTGGGGTGGGGAGCAGCCCCGGGCTGCAACGTGGGTGAGCAGCCACAGCAGGCGTCCCCACAATTGACTTGCCACCAAGGGAATGTGGATAAATGACCAAGGCAGGCGTCCCAGCAGAGATCAGACACCAATGGAACGTGGGTGAATAATCAGAGAGGCATCCTGGCAATGACTACACACCAAGGGAAGGCTGTCTTCCCAAGTCCGTGACCGGTGCCAGAGTTTTGGATCCACGGATAAAATGTGTCTCCTTTATCTCTACCAGAAAATGAAAGGAATGGAAATTAAGAGAAGGGAGAGATTGAAGGGTGGTGCCAAGATTGAAAGGAGAAAGAGGTTGGGGGATAGTGAGAAAGGTTGGAAAACAGAGTAAAAAGAGGCCGCTTACCTAATTTAAAATCGGTGAGATGTTCCTTGGGCTGGTTGGTCTGAGGACCTGAGGTCATAGGTGGATCTCTTCACAGAGTGAGGGTGAGGACAGGTGACTGGTCTCCCGAAGGAGTCCCGCTGACCCGGGTCTTCGGCACCAAATGTCTCACCTGTTCATGTGAAGAGACCGCCAAACAGACTTTGTGTGAGCAACAAGGCTGTTTATTTCACCTGGGTGCAGGTGGGCTGAGTCCAAAAAGAGAGTCAGCAAAGGGTGGTGGGATTATCATTAGTTCTTACAGGTTTCGGGATAGGTGGGGTTAAGAGCAATGTTTTGGGGGCAGGGAGGATCTTATAAAGTACATTCTCAAGGGTGGGGAGAATTACAAATAATTACAAATTCTTAAAGGTGGGGGAGATTACAAAGTACATTGATCAGTTAGGGTGGGGCAGAAACAAATCACAATGGTGGAATGTCATCAATTAAGGCTATTTTCACTTCTTTTGTGGATCTTCAGTTGCTTCGGGCCATCTGGATGTACACGTGCAGGTCACTGGGGATATGATGCTTTAGCTTGGGCTCAGAGGCCTGACAATGTTAACATACCTGATGTTAGCATAGCATATGTTTTAGTTTAGCTTAATGCTAGCTGAATATTTCTTTTGTCTGGTCTATACTTATTTTAAAAATATGAATATTCTGTATCTTTTGTTGTTGTTGTTTAGGTGTATTGTTTTGACTTCCTAGAAGAGACCCCCAGGTAGAGTGGTACACTAGCTGCTACTAGTGCACCCAAGCCTGGGAATCAGGAGAAGCCTCACAGTGACACCCCCAACTGAGGAAACTCACGGAGCTGCAGGTAGAGCTGGGACATACTCTACTTCTTTGGACAAAAATATACTGACTAGAGTGGAGTCCCCCTGGGGAGTCAGAAAGCCTGAGAAAGATCTCACTTGTTTGAAAGTTCAAGTGTGAATTACTCCCTCACAGATAAACCAAAGTATTTTGAAAAACAAAGGGGAGAAAAGAAATTACTCCCCAGAACTCTCAGGCATCTAGAGGACACCTAAGAACTTGGGAGTCAGCTACTTCTTGTGTGCAGCCATGAAGTCTGCGCACTCCGATCCCCAGAACACAAGTCATACCATCATGACTTTTTACCCGACCATGGAAGAATTTACAGATTTCAACAAATATGTTGCTTACATGGAGTCCCAAGGCGCACACCGAGCTGGCCTTGCCAAGGTAATTCCACCCAAGGAATGGAAAGCCAGACAGATGTATGATGATATCGGAGACATCTTAATAGCCACTCCCCTCCAGCAGGTGACCTCTGGACAGGCAGGGGTGTTTACTCAATACCATAAAAAGAAGAAAGCCATGAGGGTGGCGGAGTATCACCACTTGGCAAACAGTAAAAAACATCAGACTCCACCACACCGGAATTTTAGAGATTTGGAGCGACAATACTGGAAGAGCCACCCTGGTAATTCAGCAATTTATGGTGCTGATATTAGTGGCTCCTTGTTTGAAGAAAACACTAAACAGTGGAACCTACGACACCTGGGAACAATTCTGGACCTGCTGGAGCAGGAATGTGGGGTTGTCATCGAGGGTGTCAACACACCCTACCTGTACTTTGGCATGTGGAAGACCACGTTCGCTTGGCACACGGAGGACATGGATCTTTACAGCATCAACTACCTGCACCTTGGGGAGCCCAAAACATGGTATGCAGTGCCCCCAGAACATAGTCAGCGCCTGGAACGTCTGGCCAGGGAGCTCTTCCCGGACACTTCTCGGGGCTGTGAGGGCTTCCTGCGGCACAAGGTGGCCCTCATCTCGCCAACAGTTCTCAAAAAGAATGGGATCCCCTTCAATCGCATGACTCAGGAGGCTGGGGAGTTCATGGTGACCTTTCCCTATGGCTACCACGCTGGCTTCAACCATGGCTTCAACTGCGCAGAGGCCATCAATTTTGCCACTCCACGATGGATTGATTATGGCAAAGTAGCTTCACAGTGTAGCTGTGGGGAGGCGAGGGTGACCTTTTCCATGGACGCCTTCGTGCGCATCCTGCAACCAGAGAGCTATGAGCTCTGGAAACACAGGCAAGACTTGGCCATTGTGGATCACACAGAGCCCAGGGTTGCAAAAAGCCAAGAGCTGAGCAACTGGAGAGATGATATAGTACTTAGAAGAGCTGCTCTGGGCCTGAGGCTGCTCCCAAACCTCACAGCCCGGTGTCCCACACAGCCTGTGTCCCCAGGGCACTGTTACAACCCAAAAGGTTATGGCACTGATGCTGTGCCTGGATCTGCATTCCAAAGCTCTGCATATCATACCCAGACCCAGTCACTTACCCTGGGGATATCAGCCCAGGTTCTTCTCCCTTCCACTGGAAGCTGGGGTTCTTGTGGTCGTGGTCATGGTCGTGGTCGTGGTCATGGTCGTGGTCGTGGTCGTGGTCGTGGTCGTTGTCCTCGAGAACTGGGGACTAAGGAGACAACTGTTCAGCCTGTATCCAAGAGGCGCCTTTTAATGGGTACAAGGAATAGAGCTCGAGGCCGCAGGCCTCAGCTCCAGCTTGACAATGATTTGATGACAAATCCGTCCTTTTGAGTGGTGGCCTTCCACATCTTGCCAAGGGTTCTGGCTGCTGCTGTGTCCCTGATCTTCAACTCCTGAGGCCCCCACTGGATCCTGATGA
This sequence comes from Papio anubis, assembly GCF_008728515.1. NCBI lineage: Eukaryota > Metazoa > Chordata > Mammalia > Primates > Cercopithecidae > Papio > Papio anubis. The sequence goes on along the minus strand of NC_044987.1, from coordinate 39,385,288 downwards.
AACCATGCACCCTGGCCCATGCCTGCTATCCCTCAACAGCACTACTAGTAATCTCCCTGATGTTGTCTGAATGACTCCTCCCAATGTCATTGTGCCTTTGATTAAGTTTTCCAGGGACACTGGTGGGGACTGGAAATCCCTGGTGAACATGGGCAAGGTTGTAGCAGTGGACCACTCTTATGGCTCTAGGGTTCTGACCCCAACTAAGTTTTCCAGAATCTCCTGGGCTCCTGAGTCATCTGCTGGGGCTAAAGACAGGCAGAGATACATCACTGAGTTTGGGGATATTTTCCTCTAATGCATGATCAATCCTCTGGACCCATGGTTATGGAATATGGTGACAAATGTCAGTGTCTCTCTCATCCCAACCCCAGGATCAAAGAAGATTCTTGCCAAGGACAGTTGTAGCCTGGGCCTCTGCTCAGTGAAGATTATTTACCTGCAGTAACTGACACATTTCCAAGGCCCCCAGATACTGTCACCAACTGTGACAACCAGGGCTTCCAGAGGCCACTGAACACTCCTCCCAACAGGTTGCCATAGGATGTTGTGGAACCTCTCAGGGACTCTGTTTACTTCACATTGTGCCTGTGGCCTCCACCATGGCCTAGATGCCATGGACAGCACTTGTTTCTGATGTCCCCCTTAGGATACCTCCCTTACAGTGCTATGAGTCCAGATCCCATGGTAATTTGAGCCCACAGTGGATGATGCTGAGAATCTGACTGAACCTCTCATTTTTACTTCTCATCTGGTCCTCTATGTCTCTGATCCCGGATTCCACTGGACATTGCTACAGCCCCAGTGGGGTTCAGGGCTTCTCACAATCCTTCAATTGCAACATGCCCTTTATCCCAGGCCACCATCCACTGCTCATGTACAAACTAGACCTTTTGACCAACTGACTTACTTAGCCAGTTATGGCTTCATAGATATTTTGTAACTATACTGATGTTAATTAAATTTGCTGTCTCTAATGTGTATCTCCAAAGAAAATAAAATTCTTAGTACATGTTTTTAAAATTAGAATATAAAATATATATATCCAAAAGAAAGTGATTTAGAAAAGAGATTGAGATAAAAGAATGGGGAAACTATACCAAACAAAGAACAAAGTAGCTTTACAGATCTTAATATCAGGCAAACCTGAATTGAGACCAAAGGTACATAGCATGGGTCTTCACAATGCAAAATACTAAATTTCACAATGAAATTACAGCGGTCATGAATATTCAAGTAAGTTCCACAAAGTATAAATTATAGTAGGTAAAAGACAAGTTTAAAGAAACAGATTAAAAATAGGAACATTTAAGTCACCAGTATGGTTTGGATATGTGTTCCTCCCCAAATCTCATGTGGAATTTTAATCTCTAATGTTGGAGGTGGGGCCTGGTGGGAGATGACTGGATCATGGCGGGGGTTTGTCATGAATGATTTAGCAGTATCCCCGTAGTGCTATTCTTGTGATACAGTTCTAGGAGTATCTGGTTGTTTAAAAGTGTGTACCACCTTCCCCCTCTCCCTTCCTCCTGCTCCAGCTATATATGATGTGCCTGTTTCCCCTTTCCCCATGACTGTAAATTTCCTGAGGCTTTCCCAGAAGCTGAAGCTCCTGTGCTCCCTGCACAGCCTGCAGAACCATGAGCCAATTAAAACTCTTGTCTTTATAATATAAATTACCCAATTTCAGGGATTTTTTTTTTTTTTTTTTAAATGTAGTTTCGCTCATGCCTAGGCTGGAGTGCAGTGGCACAATCTCAGCTCACTGCAACCTCTGCCTTCTGGGTTCAAGCGATTCTCCTGCCTCAGCCTCCCTAGTAGCTGAGATTACTGGCGCCTGCCACCACACCCAGCTAATTTTGTATTTTTAGTGCAGATGGTGTTTAATCATGTTGGCCAGGCTGATCTCAAACTCCTGACCTCAGGTGATCCACTTGCCTTGTCTTCCCAAAGTGCTGGGATTACAGCCATGACGGACCACACCCAGCCTTCAGGTATTTCTTTATAGGAATGTGTGAATGAAACAGTCTCTCATCCAAGGCAGAAAAAATGGAGAAATATAAGGATATGGAAAACTTAAAACTACATTAACAGTAAGGTAGTATTGACCTACTAGATGATAGAAAATACTTCCTCTCTTCAAGTACCAAAAAAGCCAAATTTTCACAAAACAATAAGTATCTATTACATGCATAAACTCTGCAGTAAGAAAGCCTGATTTTGTTCCCAAGTTTCTCTTATCAGCTTGTGTGACCTTGAAAATTACTTAACCTTATGACTCAGTTTCCTCAACATAAAATGAAGATAGCACCTACCTCATGTGTTTAGTTGACAATTCTATGCATTAATATGTGCAATTTGTTAATATCAATGCTTGGGACACAATAGCATGATTGGAGTGTTTCTAGATTTAAAACTTAATAAAATACAAAGAAATATATGAGATTCATTTACAATAGTGCTGAAAATACTGCAGCCTTAAGTATTTTCTCCATCATATTCAAAGAATGAAATTAACTGGATTAAACTTCTAATGTACAAGTTAGGAAAAGATAAACTGAAAGTAGTTGGAAGGAATTCATACATGTAGACACATAAATTAATGAGTTAAAATACCTGTAAAATATATACTAAATCAACACAAAGCACCAATGACATGGATTTTTTGTTAGAAAAATTAACTTACTAAACAAAAAATTTAAGGCATAAATTTCTGTGTCTGAAATATAGAAAGAGCAGAAGATCTGCCCATTCAAAAATGAAGATTAGACAAATTCGCAGAGGAATTGTGTGACATCTTCATTTCTAGTATACCTAGGCCTTTAAAATGAGAAAAAAAATTCATATTTTAAAATAAGTACATCATTGACAGAAAATCCTGATGAATTGCAGAATGAGAGAAAATAGACAAAACTTATTGATGAACATCAATGTAAAAATTTTAACTTAAGCATTAGCTGAGATAATCTAAGTACATTAAAAGAGTAACATATGATGACTACATGGGATTTATTGCAGGAAGGTAACAATGGTTTAAAGCAAGGAAATCTGGAAATATAACTTATCTTGTAAATATATCCAGAAATTATATGATTATTTTTATAGATGCTGATAATCATTTGATAAAATTCAGCAGTCAGTCTTGGTTTACACTCACCCACAAGGAAGCAATGAATCCTTCCATAAAATAAAATACAAAATTGTTTATTTAGTAGTGAGATATTTTAGACCCAAGCCACCATTTTCCTTAATGTGAGGCACTTGAGGCACTTCAGTCAATAATGTATGGAATTTGCACTATTAACCACTGAAAATATTTTTAGAACTATAATTGATGGAAGGGAAGAGACAAAACTTAATTTGTTGTGCTTGCAGTTGATAAGGCTGAATGTGGGGAAAACGCAAGGAGAAGGCTAAACTTCTAAATGGTTTCTTTATGGCCACCATGCTGGCTGCAACCATGGCTTTAACTTCCAGGAGGCCATGAATTTTGCCACCATGGAATAGATCAATTCAAGCAAAGTGGAGTCTCAGTGCAGTGATGGGAAAGCCACTGTGGGCATCTTGTAACCCAAGTGCTATGACCTGTGGAAACACAGTCATTTGGGGCACTTGCAGACCCCATGGAGTCCAGGGCACACGCCAGCCTGGAGATGCCCACCTGGTGAAAGATCCAAGTGCTGGAGAGGACTAGCCTGGCCCCAGTCACCACTCATGTCAACAGGGTCATAACCCACTCAACCTATGGCCTCGGGCTGTGGTTCCCATTGCCTTACCCTTGTGCCTGGTGTTCCCATGGCCTTTCCATCCTGCAATGATGCTTCCCAGCCCACGAACTTAGCCTGGACCCACTGCCCACCCCAGCTCTGCCAACCCTGGTCTGAGCCCCTCAACTGATAGACGTGGCCATGGTCCTTGCCCTCTGTAACTGGGGACACAGGAGCCAATACTCCAGGCTCCAGCCAGGAGGTGCCTCTTGATGGTCACAGGGCACACAGCTTCAGGCCCTGAGTCTAAGTCCTTGCCCACAGATGGAGCATTGATGAACAGGCCTGTACCACTAAGCCCAGGATCCAGCATCCTGCCAAGGATTCTGGGTGCTGCTGGGCCCCTGCCTCTGAGCCCATGGTCAGTCTTTATACTTCACTGCTCTGCTATGTGAGGGCTTCTTGATATTGCTCACATTTACATCTCAGAATTTGGCAAATTTCAGACCACTACCATTATAGAGCCTCTCAGTGCTGAGATAGCCCCTCTGGTGAGGCACCTGGGTGCTGCTGAGTATATTAAGTATATTCTTTATCCTGCAAGACCTTTTAATGTCTTGACACTTCTACTTCTGTGTCACCAGCTGAGATTTCATCCATTGGACATGAGTGTCTCTGAGAACGAGGTCTTCCTGGGTTTGCTGGGAACTCATCTATCCCAGCATCCCAATTGCTGGAACAACTATGGAGGCTGCTGCACTTCTAAAGAGTTCACAATGGGGTTCCCCTTTAATCTTCTTCCCTTACCTACCCCTGCCCCAACTCTCCCTTTCTAGCAAAACTAGCCTCTTATGACCAATTAGGTCAATAGAGTTAGGAAAAAAGTATTATCTTTCTGAGTCATTCAGGTATTCAAAATGTGATGTCACCAGTATTTGTTCACAAATGAATTAAAAGTCACCAAAACGTAACATCTGACTTTCTTCTAATAGTGTAGTTTCAAACAACTTGGAAAGGAGGTTATTCTCCATGCATTTTTCTTCATAATTAGTTGAAAACTTTTAAGGCAAAATGTATTTTATGGGCTGGTTACACTGGGTGGTGATGCTGAGCTCAGCGCATGGTTTTGGGGTTCTGGCTGTCTGGCCAGGTGGGAGCACTGGGTTGCAGTCATGCTTTGAGGCTGGCCTTAGGCTCAGCCTGGTTCTCAGCTAAATAGCAGGACCCAAATTGCTGGAAAAGATGAGCAGCCCTAGGCTGAAGGGGCTATCTGACTATCTTCTCTCCACTGCCTTTTCAAAGCTGTTTGTATACTTCACACTGGTAACTCATTCACTCAACCCAATATTGTCCCCAAATAAGTGAACAAGGTTTCAATCAGGAATGTGTGCTGTATAGAAACTAAGGAAGGATTGGACAACAAAGCAGAATGAGCTGGGGCTGGTTGAGCGGCCGGTCTCAGAAGGATTCACTGAGCAGGAGACTTTGGCGACCCAATTATAAAACGGGGAGGTCTGGAGAAGAATTTCCTGCTTGCAGGGACCAGCAAGTACAATAGACCTAACATAGAACTTGTGAGTTTGTGTTTCCAGGAATACAAAAGAAGCTTATTTGTGTTTGGGACATAGAGAGGAAGGGAGAGAGGCAGGGGGCAGAGCATGGAGGGCCTTGTGTCTCATGTCAGGTGCATTATGTGGTGTTCCTTCAACTTGAAATGAGAAGGCATTAAAACAGCAGTGGAAAAGATGTGAACGACACATTTAAGTAATCAGCTTAGTTGTTCTGTGGAGAATGTGTGAGTAGGAGAAGCAATTAGACTATTTATAATACAAGTGAGAGTGACAGTTGCTTACACTTAATTGTTAGTATTGCAAATGCACAGAAATGGAAAAATTCAGAATATATTTTTAACATTGAAAATGACAGTTTGGATGAAGAAGGAAACATTCAGAGAAGCAAACCACTGCCCACCTCAGTACCACCCTTCCTTAACTTCCCCACTCCCATCCAGAATTTCAGGAAGGCTGTACATTTTGAAGCATGAGTAATCAAAACTTGGTGCTTGTCTAAAGTTCTCAATAAAGAGCAGAAAATCTCTTATCATCCTGTCTCTCCCATTCATTCAGGCAACTTTGTCTTTCTTAACATAACAAGAAGTTTATTCTTTGGAAAATTCAAGCGGAGGGACAACATAGGGTCTCCAGGCATACAGGAGGATGGACTGAGATGCCTGACTGAAAAGGGGTTTAAGCTAATAGTGACACGGTGGAACCAAAGATGAAAGCACACTGCATTAACTGGAATGGAGTAGCCCAGAGAACTGCTGATCTCTCAGTACATCCTGCATGACCAAGGAATGAAATTTTATGTGATAGATAAAAGCCTCATTGACCCTGGGGTGCAGTAAGCAGAGAGCCTTCAGCTGCAGAGAGCTGCCTCACCCAAAACATGCCTCTTCCCAGTTTGGCCCACATTTCATGACTGCTCAGTGCTGGAGCATAAAGCTTGGCCATCTTTGCTCAACTTAGCACATCGCTGAAGGGCCATTTGTGCTCCAGATTTGCCAAGACTATCTTTGGCCCTAATCCTCAGTTCCAATTTTCCCTGTGCTCAAACATGCTTCCTTCCTCTCCTTTTCTCAGATATGAATCCCAAGCACACTTGTTAAAAAAGATCTTGGTGCCAAAGTCTGTTCCATAACGGACCTGACCTACAGCTTTACTTCAGGTTTCATTGTGTTTCAAAAGCCTAATTTTCTTGAGAGAATAAAGAGTGATCACCCCTACTAAAATCGTAGTGCTTTGCATGGTTATTTAGTGATGTGAGGAGATAGAAATGGCTACATAAGAATTTCAGCTTTTAATTTATGGAATTATTGTTGTGACCCCTGGTGAAAAACATGTCCCTTTGAACACCAGAAGTCACAAGGGCAAGAAGAAACATCTTGCCATTGGCATGATGGATCAATACCAGTTTTACTCCTGGATTAACTGTAACCATCTACTCTGCTCTGAGCAAAACAGTATCATGTTCGGAGCAACTGACTCTCACATACATTGCTTGTGGGAATGTAACAATGTACAGCCCCATTGAAAAACTGTTTGTCAATGTTCTGTAAACTTGACCACTCATCTATCCATAGCCATTCTCTTCCTAGGTATTTACCCAATCATTAAAAATCAGGAACTGTGAATAATCCACGTGTCTGAACAGAGGAGTGGAAAAGCTATAGCATATTAAATAGTATTCAGTTACAAAAAGCAATGATTCATTTTATATCCATTCAAAAAAATGGCCAAAATAAGTTGTGCTCATAGAACTTAGATCGTGGTTGTCTCTGGTGAGAGTGGGAATTAACTGGGAAGTTCTAGGCATGTGAAAATGTTGTGGGGCTATGGGAATGTTCTGCGTCTCATTTACAGTGATGATTACATGGGTGTATATAATTGTTTAAACTGGAGGAATTGGCAGAGCAAGATAGTATAATAGAAAGCTCTAAATCAGATTTAGTCTGCCTTACATCAAATGGATCTAATAGATATTGACAGGACACTTCATCCACCAGTTGTAAAAAGTCGTAAAATACACATTCTTTTCCTCAGCACATGGATCATTCTCAAGAATAGACCATATGTTAGGTAACAAAATACATCTTTAAAAGTTCAAAAATTCAAATAATTCCAAGCATCTTCTCTGGACACAGTGGAACAAAACTAGAAATCAAAACAAAAGGAATTTTGGAAATTATGCAAACACATAGAAATTAACCAATATGTACCTGAATCTCCAGTAGGTCAATGAAGAAATTAAGAAGGAAATTGAAGAATTTCCTGAAACAAATCATAATGGAAACGCAATATATTAAAATCTATAGGATACGGTAAAAGCAGTACTAACATGGAAGTTTATAGCTATAAGTCCCTACATCAAAAAAGAGGAAAAACTTCAAATAAACCACCTAATGATGCCTCTTAAAGGAGTAGAAAGGTAAGAACAAAAATAATCCAAAATTAGTAGAAGAAAAGAAATAATAAAAACCACAGCAGAAATTAATGAAATCAAAATGCGGAAAACAATGCAAAAGATCACTGAAACAAAGAGTTGTTGTTTTGAAAAGTTAAACCAAATTGACAAACCTTTAGCCGATTAAGAAAAAGAGACAGAAGATCTAAATCAATAAAATCAGAAATGAAAAAGGAGGCATTGCAACAGATACTGCAGAAATTCAAAGTATCATTAGTGGCTACTGTGAGCAACTATATAGCAATAAGTTGAAAAACCTAGAAGAAATGCACAAGTTTCTAGACACATACAACCTATCAAGATAGAAGGAGGAAGAAATCCAAAACCTGAATAGACCAATAACAAATAATGAGATCCAAGCTGTAATAAAAAGTCTCCCAGTAAATTAAAGCTGAGGATCCAATGGCTTCACTGCTGAATTCCACCAAACATTTATATAACTCATACCAGTCCTAGTCAAGCTATTCTGAAAAGCAGAGGAAGAGAAATTACTTACAAACTCATTTTTTTTTTTGAGTATTTTTGACCTGCAGTTGGTTGAATTTACTGATGCTGAACCCAGAGGTTACAGAAGGCTGCCTGTATTCTATGATGAGGGATCCATTCACACATAAGAGGACACATGAGCTCCAGTATACATGGCCAAGTGTGTTCTGAGCAACACTGTAAGAGGCCAAAGTGGAAACAATCCAAATGCCCATCAACAGCAGAAACATTTATACTATTGGACACCTTACAGCAGGCAACAGGACCAAGTACAGCTACAAGGAACAACATAGATGAGGGAAATAAAACAAACAAAAAAACCCATTAAACTGCATAAAGCACAATTCTGTTTACATAAGGTTATATAACATTTTCAAAATGAGCAACATTTTAGTACATTTATTTAGAATTCTTCTGCAGAAGGGTTTTGTCTCTTCTCTCCAATTTGTTAAATTTACTCATTTATTCATAACAGCATGAACTTGCAGGTATTTATTTTATTCTTTGGATTATAATTCAATAATACTTTAGTTACTCTGTGGCTCAACTTGTTTAAAATTTGGCCGTTGGGAGCTGTTTTCATTGGTTCTTGTGCTCTTCTAATATAACCCCATAAATGTTCTAACATGACCTCATCAATACTTTTGTTTGTTTTGTGTTTACCACATTCTTATTTTCCAACACTCCAAGATGCTATAGGCTCTTTCTGTATTTCCTGCACAGGTCTAGAAACTTTATTTCTTCATAAGTATTGCCACATCTTTATTTTTTCTTTAACATTATCAGGTTGCAGTTTTATTAATCATCTTTAGTCTAGATTGCCTTCTGTTTATTTATAATTCTATCCTTGTTTTAATGTTTCATGTTCTGTTCGTTTTTATTTACTAATTGCTGAATTTCAACATAAATATTTATAGATTTTTAGAAAATATAGATATTAATTCTCAAATATAGTCAGATTCAGGTTTTAAATTGTTGACCTTTAATTTTATTTCAACGAGGTCAAGCTTATGCTCAATTTATTAACTTATGGAATTGTAATTGATATTTATTTGTAGCTGCACTGGGAAATTTTTGTAAATGTGTTCTACCTATTGAAAAGCATTTTCCATTTGATTTTTGGTAGTTGCAGGTTATAATGATCACAGTTAAGTTTGTTTTGCAAATTCTATAGCTTTTTTTTTTCTTTTTTTGACGGAGTCTCGCTGTCGACCTCGCAGCCTCCCGAGTAGCTGAGATTACAGGCGTCCTCAACCATAGCCGGCTAATTTTTTATATTTTTAGTAGAGACGGGGTTTCACCATATTGGCCAGGCTGGTCTTGAACTCCCGACCCCAGGTGATCCACCCGCCTTGGCCTCCCAAAGTGCTGGGATTACAGGAGTAAGCCACCGCGCCCAGCCAAATTATACAGCATTCCTAATTTTGTTCTCTGCACTATTGGTTTCGGTGAAAATGCTGTTACATAAAAAAAAAAAAAAAAACCAAATCATGATCTCCTATCATGATTGCAGACTTTTCAGTTTTACCATCTAAGTTTGAGTCTTGGCTCTCTATGTGTCAGTGCCATGTGGTTAGGTGCATAAAGTTCATTACCGCAATATTGAAATATTTTCCTATGAAATTTCATTAACCAGGATCCTATCAATACACTGGATATTAATATTGCTCCCCTAGATTTCTTTTGTTTAATATTTGTCTGTATTGCCTGTTCCCATAAATTGACTTTTAATCACTTAGCGTTGTTCTAAGATTGATTAAAATGTAGAATAAAAGGGAAGGTTATGAGAGGGTGGACGTCTAATCTAAGCCCAGCCCAGTGGTGCAGTAGCTGGGCATGATTAGGGAGTTAGGATGTTGCCAAAGGATAAAACCAGATCTTGGGACCTGGCTTCATTTGAGTTCAGCCTGAGAGCAGCTTCCTCTGGGTCCTGGAGTGTTGGCCTGAAAATTGGCAATTTGGGTTGCTGCTCCAGGGGGCTCCGTGCGGAGCTCGGCCGCCAGCCTCCCGCCCAGCCTTTCCCAGCGTCCCGCGGAGGCGCAGCCGCGAAAGGAACGCAGGTCGCACCGTCAGCGCCGACGGCATGGTTTCAGGCCCGGCCTGCTCACCGGAGCCATGAGATGCAACCGCCCCCCTCCCGACGTGGATGGCATGATCACCCTCAAGGTGGACAACCTGACCTACCGGACCTCTCCTGACAGCCTGAGGCGCGTGTTCGAGAAGTACGGGCGCGTGGGCGACGTGTATATCCCGCGGGAGCACCACACCAAGGCGCCCCGGGGCTTCGCCTTCGTCCGCTTTCACGACCGGCGCGACGCGGAAGATGCCGAGGACGCCATGGACGGGGCGGAGCTGGATGGACGCGAGCTGCGGGTGCAGATGGCGCGCTATGGCCGCCGGGACTTGCCCCGCAGCCGCCTGGAAGAGCCGCGCGGGAGGTCCGGAGGCGGCCGCTACGGACTGCGGAGCCGCAGCCCCAGGCGGCGACACCGCAGCCGATCCCGGGGTCCCAGCTGCTCTAGGTCCCGCAGCAGATCTCACTATGGGGGGTCTCGCTATAGCCGGTCTCCCTACAGCCGATCTCCCTTCAGGAGATCTCGCTACAGCCGATCTCCCTACAGACGATCTCATTGCAGAGGATCTCGCTACAGTCAGTCTTACAGCCGGCATCACTACAGCCGATCTCCCTACAGGGAATCTCGCTACAGGAGGTCTCCCTACATCCGGTCTTCCCGCAACAGGTCTCTCTACAACCGCTCTCACTCGAAGTCTGGGTCTGGCTCTCGCTCTCCATCAACCTCCAAATCCAGCTCTGCGCGAAGATCCAAGTCCTCCTCCATCTCCAGATCTTGCTCAAGGTCCAGGTCTAGATCTACGTCCCGGAGTACTACCCCCATATCCAAGAGGAAATCCAAGTCCAGGTCGTGATCCAAGAGTCCTCCCAGGTCTCCTGAAGGGGAAAAAGGACAAGTGTCCTCCAAGGAAAATGATCATCAGCTAACGCGTGATGGACGACTTGGGGAAAAGGACTCCATACTCAGTCCATGGAAGCAGAATCCCTGGAAGAAGCGACTGCCTAATGAAACGGTTGTGTGACATTTGTCTACCTTTTTACCAGTTTGAAGTGTTGCATCAGATGGCAAGATTCATTTCATGTGCCATTGTGTTGTTATTCAAATTTTCTTGTAATTTAGTGAGGTAAACTACTTTAGACTGGATTTGGATGTTTGAGGGGAAATTTTATATTTGTCTTTTTTTGTTTTTTTTTTTGAGATGGAGTCTAGCTCTGCTGCCCACGCTGAAGTGCAGTGGCGCCATCTGCATCTTCCACCTCCTGGGTTCAAGCCATTCTCAGGCCTCAGCCTCTGCAGTAGCTGGGATTATAGGCACCAGGCACCACAGAGGGCTAATTTTTGTATTTTTAGTAGAGACGGGGTTTCGCCATGTTGGCCAGCCTGCCCTCGAACTCCTGGGCTCAAGTGATCTGCTCACCTTGGCCTCCTAAAGTTCTGGGATTACAGGTGTGAGCCCCTTTGCCCAGCGTATATTTGATTCTATAGTGCTGATATTTTTGGTTTGAAACGAACAGGTTGGTAACCTAATTTGTGGCCCCCTGTCTCTTAAGAAATGTGTGCAGCCATTATACACAGCCCAACGCTGTCACGACATTGCCTCAAAACTGCCTTCATTCCTTAAAGTTAAAAACTTACAAAAGGCGGTATAAATGTGTATGTGTAATGTTATTACCTTTAAATCTAACTGGTAATATGACCCAAATTTGTATAAAGATTTTTCAGGTGAAAAGACTGGGTTTTGAGCAAACACAATTCTAATATCTTCTGTGTTTTTGTGTACCAGGCCTGGCTGCCTAGCAGTTGAGTGATGCTGGTTAGCTGTTAAGGTGGCCTGTTGCAGTGCAGAGTGCTGAGCTGCTTCCTGTTTTCTTCTGTTTCCTCCTGAAAAAAGAAGCCCTGTCCGGAAGACTGTTCAGTTTATTAAAATGCCTGTCAACTGCCCTTCTAGTCACCCAGGCCTGGAAGAGAAATAATAGCACATCTAGCTGATGATAATCACACCTCTTCCCCCTCTCTATTCTGTTAAATGGCAAATTAGATCATATCAACATACATGAACTTAAAATATGGGGAATGTTATGGAAGAAATGGCTTGTAACTTTGTAGGTACTTATAACATGGTGTATGTTTTTTTATTATGAATATTTCTTACTATTACCATGTTTCTATCATTGAATTAAAATGTTTTGTTGGTGTTACCTTTTCTCAAAATAAAATTAGAAATATTTTATAGAAAGTTGGTTGTTTTATTTTGCTGTTGGACTACTTTCTGCTATTTGTACCTTTGGGAAAATTATTTTACCAAGTTTCTCATAGGATTCAATTATAATTTTAAAAAAACTCTACAAGGTTTAGCTGTGTGCTTTATTTTTTTATCACAATGTAGTTTCTTTGTACACTCTTTCTTTCCTCTTCCTACCTGTGATTTTTAACTTCCAAAGTCTTTTCAAAGAATCAGATTTTGAATTTTGTTATTACCTCTACTGGGTGTAATATTTTCTTTTGTAATTGTTTCTGCTTATACCTTTATTTTCTTTCCTTTTTTATTTTGATTCATCCTGTTTACTGAGTTGAGTGCTAAATTCAATCATTTTTGAACTTGCTGATTTTTTTCTTTCAGTTCTATTCGATACTCCTCTTTATATATGTTGTGATTTGACCTTAAATCCTGATATTAACACACCATACCAATCTGCCATAATCAGTCCATCCTGGGTGGTAGAACTGATGGCTTCTGTACAGTTAAAGTTGTGGTTGAAGCCTGTGTGGCATCACTAAGTTACTAAGGTAGCTTAAAGCTCAGCATTTTGTTTGTCACACATTTGTCTTCAAATACTCTGAAATATACTGGATTCAACCACACCAGAAGTTTGAAGATTTGGAAAGAAAATACTGGAAGAACCTCAGCCTCCTAGTTGATGAAAACAGTAAACAATGTAATCCTGGACACGTAGGAACAATTTAGGAGTTTCTGGAGCAGGAATGTGAGGCTGTCACTGAAGAGAGTGTCAACACACCCTACCTGTGCTTTGGCATGTGGATGACCACCTTTCCATAGGACACGGACCTTTACAACATCAACTACCATCTCTTCAGGGAGCCCCTGTCTTGGTACACAGTGCCCCAAAACCATAGTCAGCACCTGGAATGCTCAGCCAGGGAGCTTTTCCAGGTAGTTCTCAGGGTTATGAGGCCTTCTTGTGGCACAAGAGGGCCCTCATCTTGCCCACAGTGCTCATGCAGAATGGGGTTCCCTTCAATAGCATGACTCAGGAGGCTGGAGAGTTCATGGTGACATTTTCCTATGACTACCACACAGGCTTCAATTCTCACAGAGACGATCCATTTCACCACCTAGGATGGGTAGATTATGGCAATATGGCATCTCAGTGTAGCTGTGGGGAGGGCAGGGTGGCCTTTTCCATGGACGCCTTCACACACATCATTAAACCTGATCATTATAACCTGTGGAAAAGCTAGCAAGATGGGGCCATTGTGGATCAAAGGGAGCCCAAGGTGCTGGCCAGCCAGGAGCTCATTACCTGGCAGGAGGACATTGCACCTGGCCTGAAGCTCCTCTGGACCTGGCCTCTTCTAGGCCTGTGGTCCTGGATAGTGGGACCTACCATTGAACCCACATGTACCAGTTGCAGTTTCCCTGGTGCCCCATGGCAGCCCAGGAAACTGATGCCCATCCAAGGGTCATTGACCCCAGAGGCTCCCAAGAACACACCATGGCCCACCATCTATCTCGGGTCTGTTTGTGCTGGTTCTCTGCCTGTCAACTGGCAGAGGTGGTCATGGTGGTCTTTTTCAGGAACTAAGAGCTCAGGAGGGGATCCTCTAGTCTCCCACCAAGTGGCACAGCACACAGAGCTCTCGATCCTGGGGTCTTTGCCCCTACTTAGGATGGAACTTTGATAGACAAGCCTGTATCTCTCAGGCCTGCATCTCAGCAGCCCATCAAGGCTACCACGTGCTGCAGTGCCCCCATCTTCAACCTTTGGAGACAACTTGGATCTGATGCTTCGATGTGTGCTGGCCCGTATCTGACATCCCCAGACAGCAAGACACTGAACCACCCTGTGTTCCACTGATTCCTCCCAACATCATAATGATGCTGAGAAGATTCTCCAGAGATGCTGCTGGAGAGTGCAAGGCCTCTTGAACCTGGCTGAGCTTGTAGCAATGGACCACTCTTATACCTCTGGGGTCTTGGCCCCAACCGATGTTGTCAGAATATGCTGGGCCCTGACTCCTGTCCTGGGGTTAAAGCCAGACAGTGCTGCACCTCTGAATTTGGAGCTATGTGCCTCTGATACATTATCTTAATCCTTTGAACCCATGGCTACTGAATATATTGCCAAATGTGGCTGTCCCTCTGACCATAACCTAACCCGAGTAGCCAAAGAAGGCTCCACTCAAGCACAATTCGAGCCTGGGACTGTCTCAGTCTCTTTTACTTTGAAGAACTAATATATACCCAAGGCTACCAGAGGCTGTTTCCTGTTTATTAAATTAATTTTTCCTAGTGTGTATCTACCAAGTAAAGAAAGGAATATCGGCCGGGTGCGGTGGCTCACGCCTGTAATCCCAGCACTTTGGGAGGCCGAGATGGGTGGATCACGAGGTCAGGAGATCGAGACCTTCCTTGCTAACACGGTGAAACCCCATCTCTACTAAAAATACAAAAAATTAGCCCGGTGGCGGGCGCCTGTAGTCCCAGCTACACTGGAGGCTGAGGCAGGAGAATGGCGTGAACCCAGGAGGCGGAGCTTGCAGTGAGCTGAGATCCGGCCACTGCACTCCAGCCTGGGTAAAAGAGCGAGACTCTGTCTCAAGAAAAAAAAAAAAAAAAAGAAAGAAAGGAATATCCTGAAAACATATTTTAAAATCACTACTATAAAAGAGATAAACCTAAAACTAAGTGATTCAGAATGACTGAAAAATAAAAGAATGGGCAAAACTAGATCAAGGAAAATGCAAGCAAAAGAAAAGAGGGGTGGTAGATCTTAATATAAAACAAAGAAATTTTAGGTACTTCATATAAGTGCAATGATATAATATCTGTCTTTTTATTTCTAGTTATTTCACTTAGCATGATGTCCTCAAGGTTCATCCATGTTGCAGCATGTGTCAGAATTTCCTTCCTTTTCAAGGTTGAATAATATTGCATCATATGTATACACCACGTTTTGCTCATTCCAATCACCCATGGATGGACCATTGGGTTGTTTCCTCCTTTTGGCTATGTGCATGGTGCTGTTGAGAACACTGGTATAAAAGTATCTGTGTGAGTCCCTGGTAAAACCATTTTAATCATCTTTTAGAAGTTCCATATTCTTCCTTGGGCATCATTAATATGCCTTTGCATCTGACTTGACTGGAGATCTGATATATATCTGTAGTAAATTAGTTTTTAATATCATCTTAGTTTGAAAAATTGTAATTAAATTAAATTTAAACTAAAAATGTTAGATTAAAAATTAATTGTGTCACTTCTCATGAATTTGGGGAAACTTCTGACAGCAACATACCTTGTTCTCCTCTACCAAATATGTGCACACCAACATTTATTACTATGTGGGAGAATTCATGGATCTCTCAGTTCTATCCTAGGTCCCAGGTTTAGGAGTCTAGAGTTCCTTTCAATATCCCCTTATCATGGATGTCTCCGTGGCTCTGAAACAGCATTTTCATTCTTCAAATAGTCAGTTAGAGCCTGGGGAAAGGTGTGTTCTACAATCTTCTCATCCCTGCTGGTGGTAACTCACTATGGATACTATGTGGCTCTGTGGGAAGCTGGGCATGGTGACCAGGTGACTGTGTGGAGCCACGAAGCTCTTGCAAAGCTCACAGCCAGCACTGTACATGCACTGAAGCTCGCGGGATCCCTTTACCTGGCACAGGACAGGCAGTGCAAAGCTTGTGTGCTTCTCTCAGAGTGAGCGTGGGTGGGTAGTGGGCACTGCTTCTAACGGGCTTCCTTCTTCCTGGCCTTCTGCTTTCAGAGGCTGCCAAAGTCCTGACTGCATCCATGTAGGGTGAGCGCTTGCCCAGAGAATCCAGAGGTGGGTGTCCCAGGCCCCTGTGCCAGGCTCAGGCAGTGCTTGGGAGAGGGTTATCCAGGGAGCTTTCCGTGCTGGGCTTGTGTTTCTAGGGGGAAAACAGGAGGGGTGGGCATGGGCTGCAGGGTCCAGAGAAGATTGTGTCACAGAGGTGGGGAAGAAAGTTCTGGTAAAATCTCATTTCCCTCCTCTTTTCCTCCTCTGGGCAAGCTCCATGAGGACATGGTGCAGGCTTAGGGCCAGAAGGTTGAGATCCAGCCTAGAGCCCATGTAAGTTTGATTAAGGAAAAAATCATAGTTGGTAAGAAACAAGTTGGAGTAGTGTTTGAAAAAAACAGAGAATTTAAGTCACTTTATTGTGTTGAAGACAGAAAAAAAATGGACACATACACAGATATAGAAAACAAACAAGCTTAACAAGGTACAGTGTATACACCTGGTAATAGAGAATACTCACCTTTTTCAAGTACTAATGAATGATTCACAAAATTGGACAATATATTACAGTGAAAACAAAACATCGATAACTTATCAAAAGAAAAAGAAAAAATCAATAGCATGCAACAAAACTAGAAATTTGTTTTAAAAATAGAAAATATAGAGATGCTTTTTTCTGAAAGGTGAACATTCTTTATCGGGCAAGCTTTATGTAAGACAAAAACACAAGCCAAAACAGCCAAATTCCACTGGCTTTTCAAAGCTGTGATTTATTTGACATTGTTAATTCACTGGCTCAGTCCAATAAACAAGTCCCCACTAAGTGAGCAAGACAGTTTTTATCAGCAATGTGTGCTGTGCAGAAACTAAAGCAGGATTAGATAACAGAAGAATGCGCAGGGGCTGCCTGAGCTGCGGGTCCCGGATGGATTCACAGAGCAGGAGATCTTTTTGAGACCTAGTTGACCAAACGGAAAGTCCAGAGCAGAATTTTCCACTTGCAGGGAACAGCAAGTGCAATAGACCTACCATGGAAATTAGTGATTTTCTTTTTCCAGGAATACAAATGAAGCTTATTTGTGTCTCAGGCAGAGAGGGGAAGGGAGAGAGTCTGGGGACAGAACATGTAGAGCCTCACGTTTCAAGTTAAATGCATTATTTGGTGTTCCTTCAACTTGAGAAGGCATCAGAAGCTTAAAACAGCAATTGACAAGATGTGATTGATACATTTAAATAATCAGCTTAGTGGCTGTATGGAGAGTTTGCAACTAGGAGAAGCAGTTTGACCATTTATAATACAAGCGAAAGTGACAGTTGCTTAGGCTTAATTGTTAGTTTTGAAAATTACATAGCCAGCCTCATTAACATAGTGAAACTCAGTTTCGGCAGAAGAAAGTTTAAAAAAAATTACCTGCGTGGTGGCACATGTATTCCCAGCTGCTCAGGAGGCTGAGAGAGGAGGATCACCTGAGCCTGGGAAGTCAAAGTTGCAATCAGCCATGATTGCAGCACTGCAGTCTAGCCTGGGTGACAGAGCCAGACTCTGTCTTTAAAACCAACAACAAAAAAGCAGTGCACAAAACTGGACGGAACATATTTTGGAAATTGAAAATTATAGTTTTCATACAGAAAGAAACATTCTGAGAAGAAAGCCACCTTGCTCATTAAGTACTATCCTTCATAGGACCCTTCCTTTCTTCTCCTATCACCATTTCAGTAGGAAATTTTAAAGTAGAAATAATCAGAAATTGGTTCTTCTCTAAAGTTTTCAATAAACAGCAGAAAAACCCATATCTTCCTGCCTCTTCCATTCATTCAGGCAACTTTGTCTTTCCTAATATAACAAGAGAAGGAAGTTTATTCTTTGGAAAATTCAACCTGAGAGATAACTCAGAGACTCCAGGCACAGAGGAGGATGGAGTGAGATGCCTGGCTGAAATGAGGTTAAAGCTAACATGACATGGTGGAATCACAAGATGAGAGCATGCTGCATTCACAGGACAGGAGTAGCCCTAGAGAGCTGCTGGACCCACAGCACGTCTTGCATGACCAAGGAATAAACTTTTATGTGGTAGGTAAAAGCTTCATTGTGTCTGGACTGCAGTCGGCAGATGGCCTTCAGGGGCAGAGAGCCACCTCACCGAAGGCCATGCCTCTTCCCAGTTTGGCTGACATCCCATGACTTCTCAGTGCCGGAGGATAAAGCTTGGCCAACTCTGCTTAACCCAGGACAACCCTGCAAAGTCATTTGAGCTCCAGGGCTTCCTGCAGGATTGGCTGCCTATCTTTGGCCCTAACCCACAGATCAACATTTCCCTGTGCTCACACCTGCTTCCCATTCTTCCCTTTCTCAGATATGGATCCCAAGGACCCTCCTTAAGAAAGACCTTGGTGCTGAAGTCTTAGAGTCTGCTCTGTAGTAAACCTGACCTGCAACTGTACTTTAGGTTTCTTTGTGTGTTTAAAAGGCATATTTCCTTGAGAGAATAAAGATCAGTTACCACCCTGCTGAAATTATATTCCTTCTTTGCATGGTTGTTCAGTGATGTGAGGAGATTGAAGTGGCCACATGGGAATCTCAGCTTCCTATTTATGGCCTTATTGTTGTGACTCCATTGAAAATATGTTCCTTTGAACACCAGAGGTCATGAGGACAAAAAGGAAACATCTTACATTTGGCATGATGAATGAGTCCCTGTTCTATGCCTGGATTTACTGGAACCATGCACTCCGTCTCTTGAGAGGAACAGTCCCACGTCCAGAGCAATGGGCTCTTACATGCATTGCCAGTGGGAATATGACATCATACAGCCCCTTTGAAAAACTGTGTCAGTTGGCTGGGCGTGGTGGCTCATGCCTGTAATCCCAGCACTTTGGGAGGCCAAGGTGGGCAGATCACGAGGTCAGGAGATTGAGACCATCCTGGCTAACATGGTGAAATCCCGTCTCTATTAAAAAATACAAAAAAAATTAGCCGGGCATGGTGGCGGGTGCCTGTAGTCCCAGCTACTTGGGAGGCTAAGGCAGGAGAATGGTATGAACCCGGGAGGTGGAGCTTGCAGTGAGCTGAGATCACGCCATTGCACTGCAGCCTGGGCGACAGAGCAAGACTCCGTCTCAAAAAAAATTAAATAAATAAATAAATAAAAGAAAAAAGAAAAAAAAGCTGTGTCAGTCTTCAATAAACTTGCACACTCATCTGTCTCTGGCAATTCTCCTTCCAGGTATCTGCCCAACTGTCAAGAATAAAGAACTGTGAACAATCCATATATCTCCAAAAAGATGAGTAGAAAAACTATAGTGTATTAAAATATTATTCATCGATTAAAAGGAGTGAACTGCTGGTGCATGCCACAGGATAGATGATCTCACAAACATCCCGTATAGGAAAAGTAGCAAAATCCAAGTGAATTACATATTATGTGATTCCATTCCTATTCATTCTCAAATCAGTCCATACTCCCCTGTCATCATAGAACTTAGAAAGTGGTTGCCTCTGGTGGGGAGTGGGGATTGACTGGAAAACTCCTGTCCTGAGAGAATGCTATGGGGCTGTGCTAATGTTCTACATCTTTTATGTGTTGATTACATAGGTGTATATAATTTTTAAAACTCACTAAAGTGGAGACCTAAGATCTATCTGTTTTATTGCCTATATCTCAAACTGGAGAAAAGCAAATAGGAGACAAGACGAGGGCAGCTAGAAAAGTAAGAACCATCTTACTAAATTCTAGAAAGCTCAATCTTGGGTTAACATGCCATGCAAGTAGTTGTTTACTCTATTTTTTGTTGTTTTTATTGTACTGTTATTTTTCACTGTTTCTTTCTTTTTGTGAATGCATTTGATCCTCGGTTGGTTGAATCCACTGCTGCTGAACTCAGAGGATATGGAGGCCTGACTGCCTTCTATGACAAAGATATCTGTTCATAGACAGGAGTACATGTGAGCTCCAAGCGCTATCCATGTCCAAGCATTTTCAGAGCAACATTTTTTGTAAGAGGTCAGAAGTAGAAAGGAACCAAATGCCCATTAAAAACAAAAACATTTATACCATTGAATGAATTACAGCAGGGAAACGAGACATAGTACAGCTGCACAGAAGAACATAGATGAGGGAAATGCCACACAAAAAAATACATGAAAATACATAAAGCACAATTCTATTTATATTTATATAGGGTCATAGCATTTTCAAAATAGACAATATTTTAATTAATTTAATTCGTTTAGAATTCTTATGAAAGAGAGCTTTGTCACTTCTCAGCTATTTGTTTATTTAATCTTTATATCAGTATGAACTCGTAGATATTTATTTCATATTTTAGATGATAATTCAATGTACATATTTTCTTGCTCAATTTTTTTGAGATTTGGCCATTGAGAATTGTTTTCCTTCTGTCCCACTGGAAGTAACCGCATTTTTCATTGTGTGTATTTACGGAGTTTTTATTTTCCATGACTACAAATGCTTTGGGCTCTTTCTGTATATTACTTGCCCAGGTCTAGAAAGTGTTTTTTATCAATACTTCTACTTATGTATTTTTTCTTTAAAACTATCAGATTTTAGTTTTATTAATCATCTTTATTTTAGTATACATTTTCCCTTTTATTTTTCTATCATTATTTTTATCTTTCATTTTCTGTTGCACAATTTTCTTTTGTTTCGTTTTGTTTTTACTCACTGCTTGAGTTCAATGTGAAGATCAATAGGATTTTAGAAATGTGCATATTAATTTTCAAATAAATATGGTTGGATTCAGATTTTGTATTGTTGACTTTCAATTTCATTTCATTTTGGCCAGTATATTCATTTAATGTAATTTTTATTTGATATTTACTTTGTAGTCCTATATTGGTAAATTTATCTATTATAAATGTTACCTATGTACCAAAAAGCATTTTACATTTGCTTTTTAATTGTTACAGTCTCCGTCCTCAAAGTTCTTAACCTTGTACATATTTCTAAACATTATTAATTTTCTACTCTGCTTTATTGGTTTCTGAAAGCATAATGTTAAACACACACACACACACACACACACACACAAAACTCCCATCACGACTGCAGATTTTACTGTTTGACCTTACAACAACTCTCAGTCTTAGCTTCAGTGTGTCACTGTTGTGTGGTTAGGTGCATAAAGTTCATCCTTGTAATATTTTCCTATGAATTTTTTTCATTAACTATAAAATGTCCCTCTTGGATCTTATATATACATTGGATATTAATATTGCTACCCTCGGTATCTTTTAGTATTTATTTAGATTGCCTGTTCCCATAACTTGACTTTTAATCACTTAGCATTGTTCTAGGATTTAAATGTAAAATAAAAGGGAGGGGCCCGGATGGGTGGGATGCCTAATCTGGACCCAGCCCGGTGATTACATTAGCTGGGCACTGATTGGGTTAGGATGCCGCCCAGGTATAAAGCCAGGGTCTTTGCAACCTGGGGCTTCATTTGGAGTTCAGCTACCAAGAGGAGACCTTCTCTCTGGGTCCTGGAGTATTTTCGTCAGGAATTGTGAGTTTTTGGTGGAAGGTAGGTCATTTTATTTCTCTGTTGGAGCACTTTTTGATATTTGTCCTACTGAGAAAATTATTCTCACCCAAGTTGTTCATAAGATTCAGTTAAAATTTTTAAAACATCTCAGCAAGATTTTTAGCTATGCCCCCTAAGTTATCTCAATGTGCTTCATTTGTATTTCCTTTTCTATTCATGCCTATGGCTTTTCACTTCTCACCATCTTTTTGAAAAGTCAAGTTTTAGTTTTTTGTCATCATTCCCATTGAAGGTTCTGTTTCCTTTTGCAATGATTTCTGCTTGTGTCTTTATTTTCATTGTTTCCTTTGATGTTAATGCATCCAGTTTCTTGAGTGGCTTGCTTAATTCATTCCTTTGCAAACTTGATCATTTTCACTCTTAGTTTGATTAGATGCTCCTCTTTCTCTGTTTTATTATTTGACCTTATATCCTGATGTTAACACACCATACCCTTTAGGTTAGCTTAATACTGGCTGAGTATTTCTTTTGTCTGTTTATACATGTATTTTCAAATATTCTGTATTTTGTGTTGTTGTTGTTTAGGTTTATTGATTTAATTTCCTAGAAGAGATGCCCAGGTGCAGTGGAGTTACCAGCTACTGGGGCACCAAAGCCTGAGAATCAAGAGAAGCCTCACAGTGACACCCCCAACTGAGGAAACTCACAGAGCTGCAGGAGGAGCTGGGACTCCAGCTGGGGCACCTGCCCCACTGGGACATATTCTATTTTCTTTGGACAAAAAAATACTGACTCCTGGGAAAAATACGGACTCCTGAGTCCTCCTGGGAAGTCAGAAAGCCTGTGAAAGATCTCACTTGTTCGAAAGTTCAAGTGTGAATTACTCCCTCACAGATAAACCAAAGTATTTTGAATAACAAAGGGGAGAAAAGAAATTACTCCCCAGCACTCTCAGGCATCTAGAGGACACCTAAGAACTTGGGAGTCAGCTACTTCTTGTGTGCAGCCATGAAGTCTGCGCACTCTGATCCCCAGAACACAAGTCATACCATCATGACTTTTTACCCGACCATGGAAGAATTTACAGATTTCAACAAATATGTTGCTTACATGGAGTCCCAAGGCGCACACCGAGCTGGCCTTGCCAAGGTAATTCCACCCAAGGAATGGAAAGCCAGAAAGACTTACGATGATATCGAAGACATCTTAGTAGCCACTCCCCTCCAGCAGGTGACCTCTGGGCAGGCAGGGGTGTTTACTCAATACCATAAAAAGAAGAAAGCCATGACTGTGGGGAAGTATCGCCACTTGGCAAACAGTAAAAAACATCAGACTCCACCACACCGGAATTTTGCAGATTTGGAGCAACAGTACTGGAAGAGCCACCCCGGTAATCCACCAATTTATGGTGCTGATATCAGCGGCTCCTTATTTGAAGAAAGCACTAAACAATGGAACCTAGGACACCTGGGAACAATTCTGGACCTGCTGGAGCAGGAATGTGGGGTTGTCATCGAGGGTGTCAACACACCCTACCTGTACTTTGGCATGTGGAAGACCACGTTCGCTTGGCACACGGAGGACATGGATCTTTATAGCATCAACTACCTGCACTTTGGGGAGCCCAAAACTTGGTACGTGGTGCCCCCAGAACATGGTCAGCGCCTGGAACGCCTGGCCAGGGAGCTCTTCCCAGGCATTTCCCGGGGCTGTGAGGGCTTCCTGCGGCACAAGGTGGCCCTCATCTCACCGACAGTTCTCAAAAAGAACGGGATCCCTTTCAATCGCATGACTCAAGAGGCTGGGGAGTTCATGGTGACCTTTCCCTATGGCTACCATGCTGGCTTCAACCATGGCTTCAACTGTGCAGAGGCCATCAATTTTGCCACTCCACGATGGATTGATTATGGCAAAGTAGCTTCACAGTGTAGCTGTGGGGAGGCGAGGGTGACCTTTTCCATGGACGCCTTCGTGCACATCCTGCAACCAGAGAGCTATGAGCTTTGGAAACACAAGCAAGACTTGACCATTGTGGATCACACAGAGCCCAGGGTTGCAGAAAACCAAGAGGTGAGCACCTGGAGGGAGGACATAGCACTTAGGAGAGCTGCTCTGGGCCTGAGGCATCTCTGGAACCACATAACCAGCTGTCCCATACAGACTGTGGCCCCAGGGCTCTGTTACAATCCAAAGGGCCATGGCACCGATGCTGTGCCTGGATCTGCATTCCAAACCCTGGAGACATCAGCCCGGATTCTTCCCCCTTCCACTGGAAGGCGGGGTCGTGGTCGCCGTCCTCGAGAACTGGGGACTGAGGCGACAACTGTTCCGTCTGCAGCTAAGAGGCGCCTCTCAGTGGGGACAGGGAGCAGAGCTCCAGGCCGCAAACCTCAGCTCCAGTTCGCCGATGAAACTTTGACAGACAAACCCGCACCTTTGAGCAGTGGCCTTCCGCATTTTGCCAAGGCTTCTGGCTGCTGTTGTGCCCCTGATCTTCAACCCCTGGGGCCCCCACTGGATCCTGATGAACCCATGCACCCTGGCCCCTGCCTACTATCCCTCGACAGCACTGCTACTAGTCTTCCTGAAGTTGTCACCATGACTCCTTCCAATGTCATTGTGCCTTTGATTACGTTGTCCAGGGACACCGGTGGGGACTGGAAATCCCCGGAGAACCTGGCCAAGGTTGCAGCAATGGACCACTCTTATGCCTCTAGGGTTCTGACCCCAACTGAGTTTTCCTGGGCCCCTGAGTCATCTGCTGGGGCTAAAGACAGGCAGAGATACAATGCTAAATCTGGGGATATTTTCCTCCAATGCATGATCAATCCTCTGGACCCATGGCTATTGAATATGGTGCCAAATGTCAAGTGATATCTACTTCTTATCCCAATCCCAGGAATCAGAGAAGATTCCTGCCAAGCACAATTCTGGCCTGGGCCTCTCCACAGTGAAGATTCTTTACCTCCAATAACTGACAAATTTCCAAGGCCCCAGATTCCGTCTCCAACTGTGACAACCAGGACTCTCAGAGACCACTGAACTCCCCACCCCAAAGGTTGCCATAGGATGTTGTAATATCCCTCAGGGACTCTCTGTCTACTCCTAATCATTGTGCCTGTGGCTTTCACCATGGCCCAGATGCCATGGACAACACTTGCTGCTGTTGTCCCCTCAGGATACCTCCCTTACAGTGCTATGGGTCCAGATCCCACTGCAATTTGGACTCACATTGGATGATGCTGAGAATCTCACTGAGTCCCTTATTTTTACCTTCCGTCTGGTCCTGTATTTCTCTGGCCCTGGCTTCCACTGGACATTGCTACAGCCCCAGTGAGGTTCGGGGCTTCTCACAGTCCTTCAACTGCAACATGTTCTCCACCCCAGGCCACTATCCACTGTTCATGCACAAACTAGACCTGTAGACCAACTGAGTCTGCTATCCATTCATGGCCCCAGAGATATTTTGTAATGTTATTGATGTTTATTAAATTTGCTATCTCTACTGTACATCTGCAAAGTAAAGAAAAAAATCCTTAATACATGTTTTTAAAATTAGAATTATATAAAAGATGTATCAAAAAAAGTGATGAAGAAAAGTGATTGAGATAAAGGAATGGCAAAGGTATACCTAGGAAAGAACAAACATAAAAGTAGAGTCACAGATCTTAGTATCAGTCTAAGTTGAATGAAGACCCAAGGTACATAGAAGGTCTCTCTTCAATGTAAAAGGCTAAATTTCAGAATGAAATTGCAGCAGTCATGAGTATTGAAGTAAGTTTGATAAAGTATGACTTATAGCATATAAAACGGAAAGAGACTCATTAAACACAGGCACATTGAAGTCATGGACATGGTGTAAATCTCATGTGGAACTGTAATCCCCAATGTTGGATTTAGGGTCTGGCAGGAGGTGATTGGATCATGGGGGCGGTTTCTCGTGAACTGTTTTGCACCATCACCCTGGTGTTGTTCTCCCATTAGAATTCTCACAAGATCTCATTGTTTAAAAGTCTATAGCATGGCTGGGTGTGGTGGCTTATGCCTGTAATCCCAGCACTTTGGGAGGCTGAGGCAGGCAGATCACCTGAGGTCAGGAGTTTTATACTGGCCTGGCCAACATGGTGAAAACCCATCTCTACTAAAAATACAAAAATTAGCTGGGCGTGGTGGTGGGCACCTGTAATCCCAGCTACTTGGGATGGTGAGGTGGAAGAATCACTTGGACCTGGAAGGTGGAGGTTGCAGTGAGCCGAGATCATGCCACTGCACTCCAGCCTGGGTGACAGAGTGAGACTCCACCTCAAGATAGATAGATAAATAAATAAATAAATAAATAAATAAATAAATAAATAAATAAATGTGTGTAGCACCTCCCCACCATCTTTCTTCTTTGTGATCCAGCCATTAAGATGTGCCTGCTTGTCCTTCACCTTCTGCCATGATTGCAAATTTCCTGAGGCCTCTCCAGAAGCAGAAGCTTCTATGCTTTCTGTATAGCCTTCAGAACCACGACTCAAATAAAACTCTGTTCTACATAAATTACCCAGTCTCAAGTATTTTTCTTATAGCAACGAGAGAATGAACTACTACAGCAAGTTGGTACCAGGAATAGGTCATTGTTACAAAGATTTCTGAAAATGTAGAAGTGGCTTTGGAATTGGGTAATCAGCAGAGGTTGGAAGAGTGTGGAGGGCCCAGAAGACTATAGGGGGTTGAGGGAAAGTTTGGAACTTCCTAGACACTTGTTATACTGTTGTTACAAAAATGCTGATAGTGATATGGAAAATGAATTCCAGTGTGAGTAGGTCTCAGATTGAGAAGAAGAATTTATTGAGAACTGGAGCAAAGTTTACTTCTGTTATGTGTTAGCCAAGAGGTTGGCTGCACTGTGCCCCTTTCTAGGGACTTGTGAAACTTTGAACTTGAGAGTGATGATTTAGGGTAACTGGCAGAAGAAATTTTTAAGCAGCAAAGAGTTTAAGATCTGGCCTGTCTTCTTATAACAGCCTAGGCTCACATTCATGAACAAAGAAATGACCTGAAAGTGGAACTTATATCCAGTTCCAGTGAAGCAGAGTACAAAAGGGAAGCAAAATGTAAAAGTTTAAGAAATTTGCAGCCTGGCCATGTAGCGGAAGAGAAAAGCACACTTTTAGGGGAGGAATTCAAGCTGACTGCAGAAATTTACATCACTAAAAGGAAGGCAAGTACTAGTAGCCAAAATATTAAGAAAAACATCTTGAAGGCATATGAGAGACCTTCCTGGCAATGCTTCCCATCAGAGGCCTGGAGGTCTGGGAGGACAGAACGGTTTTGTGGACCATGCTTAGAGCCCTGCTGTCCTGTACAGTCTGTGGACACTGCTGCCTGCATACCAGTTGCTCCAGCTCTCGCTGTGGCTCAAGGGGCCCAGGAAGAGTTCAGACCATTGCTTCAGAGTGTGCAAGCCATAAGCCTTGGAGGCTTCCACATGGTGTTAAGTCCAAGGGTGCACAGAATGCTAGAACTGAGGGTTGAGAATTTCTGATTAGATTTCAGAGGATGTATGGAAAAGCCTGCATGTCCAGGCAGAAGTCTGCTGCAGGGGAAAGGGTCTCACAGAGAACCTCCACTATAGCAGTACAGAGCAGAAATGTGAGGTTGGAACCCCCATGCAGAGTCCCCACTGCGTACTGCCTAGCAGAGTTGTGAGAAAAGGATCACTTTCCTCCAGATCCCTGAATGGTAGACCAACCAGCAGTTTCCACCCTACTTCTGGAAAAGCTGCAGGCACTTAACACAAGCCCATGAGAGCAGCTGCAGGGGCTGAACCCTGCAAAGACACAGGAGCACAGCTACACAAGTCCTTGGGAGTACACATCATGCACTATTGTGCTCTGGATATGAGACATGGAGTCAAAGGAGTCTATTTTGGAAGTATAAGATTTTATGTCTGCCCTGCTAAGTTTCAGACTTGCTTGGGGTCTCTAGCTTCTTTCTTTTGGCCAATTTCTCCCTTTTGGAACAGGAGTCTTTACCCAATGCCTGTACCCCCACTCTATCTTGGAAGTAACTAACTTGTTTTTTATTTTACATGCTTATAGTCAGAAGGGATTTGCCTTGTCTCAGATGAGACTTTGGACTTTGGACATTTCAGTTAATGGTGAAATGAGTTAAGACTTTGGGGAACATTTGAGAAGGCATGATTATACAGTGCAATGTGAGAAGGGCATGAGATTTAGGAGGGGGCCAGGGAAGGATTGATATGGTTTGGATCTATATCCCAACTCAAATCTCATGTAGAATTGAAATCCTCAGTTTTGGAGGTGCGGTGTGGTGGGAGGTGATTGGCTCATGGTGGTGGTTTCTCATGAATGGTTTAGCACCATCCCCCTAGTGCTGTTCTTGTGATAGAGTTCTCACAAGATCTGGTTGTTTAAAAGTGTGTAGTGCTTCCCCCCTCTCTCTCTTCCTCCTGCTCTCACCATGAAAGATGTGCCTACTTCCTCTTTGCCTTACATCATGATTGTAGGTTTCCTGAGGCCTCCCCCAAACCAGACACCTCTATGCTTCCTGTACAGCCCGCAGACCTGTGAGCCAATTAAACCTCTTTTCCTTATAAATTACCTGGGTATATTCTTTATAGCAAAGTGAGAATGAACTAATATAGTCACCTTATTAATCCAAGCCAGAACAAACAGAGAAAGCTAAGGATATGAAAAACTTAGACAACATTAACAATAAGGTAGAACTGACAAACCAGATAATAGAAAATACTTCCTCTCTTCAGGTGCTGTTGACAGCTGTTGTGAAACCTCTGGTTCTTGTCTTCTTAGTTTAAAATAATTTAAACAAGAGACATACAGCAAAATAAGTATAGCATAGAGTAATTTATTGTGAAAGAAAAATAATATTTTGAAAGTTAGGTGCAGAATAGACTGTACACACTAAGAGGGGAGGAATTCAGGATGGGCTGCTTGTTAGGGTGAGACAGCATTGATCATTGCTGGAGAAACCCCCATTATGGGAGTTTTACATGGTTATTCATAAGGAGGTGGTAACAGGTGTTACTAGTACACAGGTTCTGATGGTCTTCTGTACATGTACAGTAGCTGTACATGCTTATTCATACATCCCATGTCTCATTAGTATCTTAAATCTCCCCATGGGTGTGTTTTTTACTTGTAATGAACAAAAGATCAGTTTGAGGACAGGTAAAATCAAAATGTGCATGCTCTCTAGAAGGGAAAGTCCCTACTAAAGATAGCTTTGCTTGAGTGAGCTCAGTTACAATATGAATGCTAAGGCTTATTGTATTGGCTGTATGGTCACCACAGTCACTGCATCCCAAGTATATTTCATGTCCTTGACAACCTATCCTGCCAAGGAATCAATCACAAAATTTGACAGCATATCAGTGTGAATAGAAAATATCAATATCTTCTTTAAACAAAATGAAAAAAATTCAAACATTCTGAATTATCATGCAATAACACTTGAAATATTTTTGAAAGTCAGAAAATGTACAGGTCCTTTTCCTGGCAGGTTAAATTTTTTCATTGAATGGATTTCATATTTGAGGGAAGCACAAACCATAAAAGCCAAATTTCCACAAAACAATAAATATCTATTAAGAATATGAACTGTAGAGCAAGACAGCCTGATTTTGAATTCCAGGTTCTCTTACCAGCTTGTGTGACCTTGAAAATAACTTAACTTTATGACTCAGTTTCCTCAATGTAAAATGGAGATAGCACTTACCTCATGTGTTTAGTTGACAGTTCTATGAGTGAATATATGTAACTTGCTAATACCAATGCCTGGAATACAATAAGCATTTACTGGAGTGTTTTTAAATTTAAATAAATTTAAATAAGTTTAAGAAATAAATTCCTGTGTATGAAATACAGAAAGATGGCGGAAGACCTGACTCTTCAAAAATGACAAGGATTAGATAATTTCACAGAGGAATTGTGTGAAATTTTTATTTCAAGTATGCATAGGCCTTTAAAATGAGAAAAAATTCAAGTTTAAAAATAAGCACATCATTGACAGAAAATCCTAATGAATTGCAGAATGAGAGAAAATGATGGACAAAACTTATTGATGAGCACCAATGTAAAAATTTTAACTTAAATATTAGCTAAGAGAATCTAAGTACATTAAAAGAATGACATACAAAGACTACATGGGGTTTATTGCAGGAAGGCAGTGATGGTTTAAACAAGGAAATCTAGGAATATAACTTATCCCGTAAATGCAACCAGAAGAAAAGTTATATGATCATGTTTATAGATGTTGATAGGCATTTGATATAATTCAACAGTCTTGTTTTACACACACCCACAAGGAAGCAATGAATCCTTCCTTAAAATAAAATTCAAAAATTCTCTATCTACTAGTTAGCTATTTTAGACCCAAGCCAGCATTTTCCTTAATGTGAGGTATTTGAAGCATTTCAGTCAATAATTTATGGAATTAGTGCTGTTAACCACTGCAAAAATTTTTAGAGCTAT
Organism: Papio anubis; assembly: GCF_008728515.1. Classification (NCBI taxonomy): domain Eukaryota; kingdom Metazoa; phylum Chordata; class Mammalia; order Primates; family Cercopithecidae; genus Papio; species Papio anubis. Next base: position 39,354,992 of record NC_044987.1, on the reverse strand, counting down.
GATTGATGGAAGGGAAGAGACAAAATTTATTTTGTTGTAGTTGTAGTTGAAAAGGCTGAAGGCAGGGAAAACTCAAGGAGGGGGCTAAATATCTGAATGGCTTCCCTATGGCCACCATGCTGACTTTACCTATGGCTTCAATTTCAGGGAGGCCATGAATTTTGCCACCATGTGATAAGCAAAGTGGCCTCTCAGTGCAGTGTTGAGGAAGTCATTGTGACCTTTTCCCTGTACACTGTCATGGGCATCCTGTAACCCAAGTGCTATGAGCTGTGGAAATCTAGACAAGAAGGATTAGTTGCAGACCCCATGGAATCCAGGGCACAGGCCAGCCTGGAGATGCCCAGCTCGTGGAAGATCCAAGTGCCTGAGAGGGCTCTCTGGACTGAGGCACCACCCGTGTCACCAGGGCCATGACCCACTCGGCCTAAGACCTCCACCTGTGGTGCCTGTTGCCTCACATTTCTGTGCCCGGTGTTCCTGTGGCCAATTTAGCCTGCAGTGATGCTTCCTAGCCCAGGACCTTAGCTTGGACCTACTGCCCACCCTGGCTTTGTCAACCTTGGTCTGAACCTTTCAACTGGTAGATGTGGTTGTGGTCCTTATCCTTTGTAACTGGTGGTTCAGAAGTCAATCCTCCAGGCTCCTTCTGGCCAGAAGGTACCTTTTGGTGGTCACAGACTGCACACCTCCAGGCACTGAACCTAAGCCCCTGCCCACAGATGCAGCTTTGATGGATAGGCCTGTACCACCGAGCCCAGGATCCAGCATCCTGCCAAGGATTCTGGGTGCTGCTGGGGCCCCGCCCCTGTGCCCATGGTCAGCTTTTATACCCCACTGCTCTGCTCTGTGGGGGCTTCTTGAGATTGGTCATATTTACAACTCAGAATTTTTGGCAAATTTTCAGGCCACTAAAACTGCAGTGCCTCCCAGTGCTTAGTTCCTGTGGTGAGGCCCCTGGGCACTGCTGAGTCCAAGGTGATTACCAAATTCACCATATTTTCTTCATCCTCTCAGATGTTATAATATCTTGACACTTCTACTTCTGCGTCACCAGTTGAGATTTTATCCACTGGAGATGAGTATCTCTCAGAACGAGGTCTTCCTGGGTTTGCCAAGAGCTCATCTATCCCAGTGTCCCAAACTCTGGACCAACTATAGAGGCTGCTGAACTTCTGAAGAATTTGGAGTGTGGTTACCCTTCAATGGTCTTCTTCCCTTCTCTCTCCCTCCCTCCCTCCCTCAACTCTCCCCTTCTTGCAAAACTAGCCTTTTATAGCCAATTAGGTCAATAGAGTCAGAAAAAAAAGCATCATATTTCTAAGTCATTGAGATATTTAAAATGTGACATCGCCAGTATTTGTTCACAAATATATTAAAGGTCACCAACAAGTAAAATCGGACTTTCTTTCTAATATTGTAATTTCAAAAACATTGCAGGAAGAGGTTATTCTCCATGCATTTTTCTTTGCAGTTATTTGAGAACATTCCAGGCAACACTTATTAATATTTTATGGACTGGTTACATTTTGTGGTGGTGAGTGAGCTCAGCGTATGGTTATGAGGTTCTGGCTGTCTGGCTGTGTGGGAGCACTGGATTGCAGTTATGCTTTGAGGATAGCTTGGTAGGACCAGCCTGGCACTCAGCCAAATAGCAGGACCCAAGTTGCTGGGAAAGATGAACAGCCCTAGGATAAAAGGGCCATCATCCGACTCTCTTCTCTCCCAGGCTCCACTGCCTGGGAGAGAACATAAAGCTGTGTGCATACTTCACACTGGTAATTCATTGACTCAGCCTAATAAATAAACCCCCAAGTAAGTGAACAAGACAGTTTCAGTCAGGAACGTGTGTTTGTGTAGGAACTAAAGCAGGATTGGACAACAGGGCAGAATGGGCAGAGGCTGGCTGAGCTGCTGGTCCAGGAAGGCTTCAGAGAACAGGAGACCTTTTGGGGCCCCAACAGAGAAAAATAAGAAGGTCCAGAGTGGGATTTTCCACCTGCAGGGAACTGTAAGTGCAATAGGCCTAATATAGAACTTGATGAGTTGTTTTACCAGTGATACGACAGAGGCTTATTTATATCTGGGGCACACAGAAGAAGAGGCAGAGATCAGACCACTTAGGCCCTGCGACTCATGTTAATTGCATTATTGGGTATTCTATCAACTTGAATTGAGAAGGCACTGGAGGTGTAAAACAGCAGTGAAGATGTGATTTATACGTTTAAACAATCAGCTTAGTTGCTCTGTGGAGAATGTACCAGAAGGAGAAAGAGTTAGACCATCTACAATACAAGTGAGAGCGACAGTTGCTTAGACTCAATTGTTCATATTGAAAATGCACAGAAGTGGACAAATTCAAAACTTATTTTGGAAATTGAAAGTGATAGTTTTGGATGTAGAAGGAAACATTCAGAGAAGCAAGCCACCCCTCCCCTTAGTACTACTCTTGCTTAACTGCCCTTACAGAATGTTATTAAGGCTCCAAAGTTGAGGCTTCAGGCAATTTGAGAGCCAAAGTAATAAACAATTGGTGCTTGCCTGAACTTTTCAATAAAGAACAGAAAAACCCAAATTTTCTTGCCTATCTCACTCATTCACACAACTTTGTCATTCCTAATGCAATAAGAGATGGAAGTTTATTCTTTATAAAATTCAAGCTGAGAGGCTGAACACAGAGTCTGTAGGCACACAGGAAGACGGAGTGAGTTGCCTGGCTGAAAAGGGGCTAAAGCTAATACTGAGATGGTGGAACCACAAGATGAAAGCATACTGGATTCATTGGAAGGGAGAAGCCCTAGAGAACTGCTGGACCTACAGTACATCTTGCATGACCAAATCAATTTTTATGTGATAGGAAAAAGTCTCATTGGCCCTGGAATGCAGGAGGCAGACAGCCTTCAGCTGCAGAGAGCTGCCTTACCCAAGGCCATGTCTCCTCTGAGTGTAGCCCATATCCGATGACTGCTCAGTGCTGGAGCATAATGCTTGGCCATCTCTGCTGAACTCAGGACAATTCTGAGGGCCATCTGAGCTCCAGAGTCCCTGCAGGATCAGCTGACTATCTTTGGGCATCAACCACAGATCAACTTTTCTCTGTGCTCAAACCTTCTTCCTATCCTTCCCTTACTCAGATATAGATCCCAAAGGCACTCTAAAGATCTTGGTGCTGAAGTCTTGGAGTCTGCTCCGTAGTGGACCTGAACTGCAATTGTACTTTAGGTTTCTTTGTGTTTCAAAGGCATAATTTCCTTGAGAGAATAAAGATTGGTCCCCCTGCTGAGAAATTATAATCCTTCTTTGCATGGTTATTTAGGGATGTGAGGAGCTAGAAATGGCCATGAGACAGAATCTCAACTTCCAATGTATGGAACTATTGTTGTGACAGCCATTGAAAACATGCCACTTTGAATACCAGAAGTCACAAAGACAAGAAGCAAACATCTTACTTTTGGCATGATGGATCAGTCCCAGTTTTACACCTGGATTTACTAGAACCATGCACTCTGGCTCTAGAAGAAACAATCCCATTTCCAGAGCAACCGACTCTCACATGCATTGCTACTGGGAATGTACCATCATACAGCCCCTTTGAAAAACCGTTTGTCAATGTTCTATAAACTTAAGCACCCATCCATCTATAGCAGTTCTCCTCCTAAATACCTACACATTTTATAAGAATCACGAACTGTGGATAATTCACACATCTCTGAATATATAAGTAGAAAAATTCATAGCTTATTAAAACTTGTAGCTTATTTAATATTATTCAGCAACAAAATGGAATGTATTGCTGGTACATGCAACAGGAATAGCTGGATCTTACAAACATCAGATTTGGAAACTATAAAATAGGAAAACCTATTGTATATTTTTATTCATATTCATTGCAAACATAGACCAAAGTAAGCTGTGGTCATCGAGTTTAGAACATGATTGCCTCTGGTGGGAAGCAGGGTCCTGGCGTGAGAGAATGTGATGGGGCCGTGGGAATGTTCTACATCTCCTTTTGGGTGATGATTACATGGGTGTATGTGATTGTTAAAACTCACTGACATGGAGCCCTATGGTGTATGCATTTTTATTGCACGTATTTTAAACTGGAGAAAACTGAACAGGAGACAAGATAGGAGCAGCTGGAAAAGTGGGAACCATCTTAAGAAACAGTGGAAAGCTGAATGCTAGGTTGGTAGGGAGAAAACCTGGAGGGTAATGGAATCCCCAGTGCAGAACCAAAAGGAATCAAGATTTTGTGACACCAGGTACCTCCAGAGTTGGGAGTAAAAGTAAGGCTAAACACATAGATTTTGATAAAAATCTGTTGGAGAAGTTACTTTAGTTCCTTGGGTCAGCTCCATTAAGTTAGCATCTGGGTGACTACTTCTGCCAATTACATCCACTCATCTTTCAGTGGAAAATGAGACTTTCTTGCTCCTATATTCCAGGTGAGAATTGGAGGTTGCTAAAATTAGGTGATGAGGTTGGATTGTGGATATGAAAGTGCAGGAAAGAAAGGAATTCTGACAATTTGTGGACACAGTAGCTTGGCTCACATTCCACCTTGGAATGTGAGAACTGAATTTCTGCTTATTATCTTCAGCAGCATCACAATCTTATCCTAGGCAGATAGATGCCCTGGAATAGCTATCATTAAAAAAAATATTGGAGAGTAACAGAAAAGAAACATAAGCACACAAATAATTTGTAGAAAATATTGCTCCTGTTGTCCTACTGTTTCTATTCAGCTACTTCCATAAATATTTTGCATTCTCTTGCCAAATAAGGACAAGCAATAGTACAGCTAAACTTGTTTCTAAATTAGTCTTCTGGAAAGTTCAGGGAGTTAGGGGTGGCTGTGGAGGGCTTCTTCAAGCAATTGCAATTAGAATTCTATATTACTTCATTTGACACTCTCAATTTGGGTCACTCTTCTTTGTAAAAATTGCCCATATCCAGCTGTTTGCCCATGTCCAATAATAAGCTTTTGCTATTCTGTACTGTATTTTGGAAAATCAAGGAACATTGATAATGAAAATTATCTAAGAGCAAGTGTAGAGCCATCTTTGTCCTCTCCCATGACCTCTGTTCCTTCATTTCTGAAGGCTTCTCTTCATTTCTGAGAAATAACAATTATGAGTTCGATGCATATTCTCCATGTTTATAGTCAGAAGTCTACACAGCCAAGATGATATGTCAGGTTTGGTTTTATCAACTTCTTTTCCTCCTCCTACCTATTTAAAAACTCAATATTAAAAGGCCTAGACAGATTGTTACATATATAGATCCTAACGACTCCAATAGAGTCAATAGATCTGTATAATTTTTTATTTTATTCATTCCCCTACTGATGGACATGTAGATGATTTCCACATCTTTGTTATGTATAAATAACACTTTCTTGAACAGCTGTGTGCATAGAACTAGAGTTCCTTGGTTATACTGATATTTGTTTTCAATTATTCTAAGAATAGCTAAGTCAGTCTACAATTTCTATCTCCATTAGCAGTGGGACAGTTCTGGTTTCCCCATATCTTGGCCCATTTTTACATTGTCAGATCATTTCACTTTTTCTAATTTAAATTGAGAAAAATGTCTCATTGCATTTTCTCAATTACTAGTGATCTTGTACATCCCCTCATATTTATTGGCCATCTGGATTTCCTTTTTTTATGAGTTGCCTTTTCTAAGGCTTCGATCCCTTCTTTTGGGTTAACTCATTGTTTGTATTGATCTATAGAAGTTTTCAGGATACTTATTCATCGTCTATTTTACATATGACAAAACTGTTCTTCTATCCTGTATCTTGTCTCAATGTTTTATGTCCTCATTACACTGGAATGAGTTAAATATGTCAGAAATTTTCATCGTTGTTTCTGCTTTTGGCTCTTCTTTCTTTAAGATACTTTTCCCACTTTGAATTCATAAACACATTCTTCAGTATATTCTCAAATAGCCCTAAAGTTCTCTTTTATACAGTCTTTAATTCATCACTAATTTACTCTTCTAAGTAGTGTAAGGTAGAGCTCTATTTTAATTTTTCCCCCCAATATAAATATCCCTTATTGAATTATCAATTACTTTTCATGGGATTGGTAAGCCACCTTTATTATATACAGACTCCCACATATACAGTTGAGCCTTGAACAAATGAAGTGCATGGGTCCACTTATACAGGGATTTTTTTTTCACAACTGTATTGGTAAATTTTTGGAGATTTAGAACAATTTGAAAAAACTCCTGGATGCATCTTGTACTCTAGAAATATTGCAAAATATAAGAAAAAATGAGGTATGTCATGAATGCATAAAATATTTATAGATATTAGTGTATTTTAACATTTACTACCATAAAATATGTACAATTCTGTTACAAAAAGTTAAAATTTATCCGAATTTACACACACACACAGACCATATATAATGCCATTTGAAGTTGGGATAAATGTAAACAAATGTAAAGATACAGTATTAAATCATAACTGCATAAAATTAACTATAATAATATTGTATTATTGTAATAATTTTGTAGCCTGTTCCTTTTGCCATTGTGGTGAGCTCGTGTTGTGAGTATCCTCTTAAAATGCTGCAGGACGCTAATCATCTCTGCCTGAGCAATTTTGTTTTCTCTAGTAAATTGTCTATCACAGTAAAAAGTGATCTCTTGAGTATCATGTTTAGGACAATATCCTAAAGCTTGAATAATACTATGGGGCCCATACGAAGTGCCACTAGTGATGCTGGAAATGTTCCTAAGAAGCAGAGAAAAGTCATGACAGTATAAGAAAATGTGGAATTGCTTGATGTGTAGTGTACATTGAGGTCTGCAGTGAGGTTATCAGCCATTTCAGACAGGCTATTCATCTTGTTAAGGTATCCATAAATACAGTACAGTACAGTAAATACATTTTCTCCTCATGATTTTCTTAAAAACATTTTCTTTAATTTTCTTTACTGTAAGAATACAGTATTTAGTACATGTCACATATAAAATCTGTGTTAATCAGCCATTCATGATATCTGTAAGACTTCCAGTCAACAGTAGGCTCTTAGTAGTTCAGTTTTTGGAGGAGTCAAAAGTATTTGAGGAGTTTCAACTGCACAGGGGTTCAGCACCCTGAACTCCCTCATTGTTCCAGGGTCAACTGTACATGTATCTGTGTCTGGCCTCAGTATTCTGTGCTTAGAGGTACTGTTGATATCAGCTCAAATATTACAGTTTGATAAGGGAGAAGTCTTTTTTTGTTTTAAGGCATCATTTTGGGGGTTGTCATTTAAATACTTGACTCTAACAGTGCTAGACTCTAACAGTGCTAGCTCTACCACCGTGAACAAGTGACTTACTGTCTCCATGACTCAGTTCTGTCATCTGAAAATTAGAGGTAAGATTTTTCTTACAGGTCATAAGAATTAAATGATTTATTGTACGAAGAGTAAATTGAACAGTGTTTGCCATGTATAGTCACCATGTAGGTTAGTTATTTTAAATAATATTTTACTATTAGAAATAAAGAGGGATTTCTGTTCATCAAAAGATATGAAAAAAAAGAGACAAATGACACACCAAGGAGTGTGAACCAATACTGTATTACTCATATCCAGCAAAGAGCTGATATCCATTACATATAAAGAGCCAGTGCAGAGAACGTCAACCCAATAGAAAAATGGACAAAATACATAATAGGCAGCTCATGAGTGAGAATATCCAAATGGCCAACGAACATGAAAAAATTACTCTCATTTGTAATTAGGGAAATAATTTCTTTTTTTTTTTTTTTAAGTTTTAAGTGACAAAGTCTCACTGTGTCACCCCAGGCTGTTGTGCCGGGAAGCAATCATAGGTAAAACAAATCTTAATGCCCTCACCTAACCCGCTAAAACTAAAAAGTCTGATATTCACCAAAGGTTTGCAAAAGTGAAGAGCACTGAGCACCCTCATATACAGCTATCCTGTGTGTAAATTGATAAAAACTGTTGAAAAACAATCAGGCATAATAAAGTTTGAATTCACATACAGTTGTCTTTTGATATTCTGCAGGCAGAGGGGGTCTGGTCCTTAGTAACCCCTGAGGATTCTGAGAAATGGCTTGGTGCGCACATGTAACCTATACATATCTTCCAATATACTTTAAGTCATCTCTAGATTACTTACATTATGATGAAAATGCTATGTAAATAATTGTTTACTGTATTATGTTTTATTTATTTTTATTGTTTTTTTTCCTGAATAATTTCTACCCACAGTTGGCTGAATTCACTGATGCTGAAGCCAGAGGTTAGAGTGGGCTGCCTGTATTCTATGACAAGGTATCCATTCATACGTAGAAGGACACATGAGCTCCAGTATACATGTCCAAGCCTGTTCTGAGCAACACTGTAAGAGGCCCAAAGTGGAAACAACCCAAGTGCCCATGAACAGCAAAACATTTATACCATTGAATGCCTTATGGCAAGGCAAAAGGATCAAGTACAGCTAGATGGAACAATATAGATGAGGGAAATAAAACACAAAATACATTAAAATATAAAAAGCACAATTCTATGTATATAAGGTTACATAACATTTTCAAAATCAGCAACATTTTAATTTAATTTATTTAGAATTCTCCTGCAGAGGACTTTTCTCTCTTCTCTCCAATGTGTTAATTTATTTAATCATTTATTTACGACAGCACAGATTCATATTTTGTATTTTGGAATATGATATAGTAGTATTTTAGTTTGTTCCTTAAATTGTTCAATATGTGGCCATTGGGAGCTGTTTTATTGGTTTTTGTACCACATTAAAATTACTCCATCAATGCTTTTGTTTGTTTTCTATTTATCACATCATTTTCCAGCACTCCAGGATGCTCTAGGCCCTTTCTGTATATTTCCTTTCCAGATCTAGAAACTGTATTTCTTCATCAGTATTGCTAAATTGTTTTTTTCTTTAAAAGTGTTAGATTTCAATTTTATTAATCCTCTTTTTAAAAAACATATCATCCCTTTTGTTTATTTGTAATTCTATTTTTATTTTAATGTTTTATTCTTTTGTTTTGGTTTTGTTTTACTAATTGCTTGACTTCAACATTAAAAAGTTTTAGAAATGTAGTTATTAATTTTCAAATAAATATGATTGGATTCAGGTTTTTTATTTTTAACTTTCAATATTATTTCACTGAGGTCCAGATGTACTCAATTTATTGACCTATGAAATTTTAATTGACATTTATTTTGTAGTCTTGTATTGGGAAATTCTTGTGTTTTCCACATGTTTTTGGTTGTTGCAGGTTATATGATCAAAATTGTTGTTTGTTGTGCAAATTATCATAGCATTACTAGTTTTGTTCTCTGCACTATTGATTTCTGAGAAAACGGTGTTACGGGGGAAAAAAACCTCCCATCATGAGTGCAGATTTTTCAGTTTTACCTTATAACTCTCAGTCTTGGCTTTCTATGTGTCACTGTTGTGTGTTTAGGTGCGTTAAGTTCATCACTGTCATGGTTTCCTAGTGAATTTTCTTTTCAATAACTATAAAATGTGCTTCTTTGATCCTATCAATACACTGGATATTAATATTGCTACCCTAGGTTTCTTTTGTTTAATATTTGTCTGGATTGCCTGTTCCCACAAACTGACCTTTAATCAGTTAGCTTTGTTCTTAAGATTGGTTTAAAATTAGAATAATAGGGAGGGGCATGGGAGGGTGGGACGTCTAATTTAAACCCAGCCCAGTGATTACACTAGCTGGGCGCTGGTTAGGATGTTGCCCAGGTATAAAGCCAGGATCTTTGGGACCTGGCTTCATTTGGAGTTCAGCTACTAAGAGGAAACCTTCCTCCTGGAGTATTCGGCCTGAAACTGGGAATTTGGAAGTTGCTGCTCCAGGGCGCTCCCTGCGGAGGTCGGCCGCCAGCCTCTCCGCCCGGCCTTTCCCGGCGTCCCCACGCGGGGCGCAGCCGCGAGAAAGGAACGCAGGTCACACCGTCAGCGCCCAGAGCAGCGCCAGTTTCCGGGCCCGGCCTGCTCTGGGAGCCATGAGCTGCGGCCGCCCCCCTCCCGACGTGGACGGCATGATCACCCTCAAGGTGGACAACCTGACCTACCGGACCTCTCCCGACAGCCTGAGGCGAGTGTTCGAGAAGTACGGGCGCGTGGGCGACGTGTATATCCCGCGGGAGCCCCACACCAAGGCGCCCCGCGGCTTCGCCTTCGTCCGCTTTCACGACCGGCGCGACGCTCAAGACGCCGAGGCCGCCATGGACGGGGCGGAGCTGGACGGACGCGAGCTGCGGGTGCAGGTGGCGCGCTATGGCCGCCGGGACCTGCCCCGCAGCCGCCAGAGAGAGCCACGCGGCAGGTCCGGAGGCGGCGGCTATGGACGGCGGAGCCGCAGCTACGGACGGCGGAGCCGCAGCCCCAGGCGGCGACACCGCAGCCGATCCCGGGGTCCCAGCTGCTCCAGGTCCCGCAGCCGATCTCGCTATAGGGGTTCTCGCTATAGCCGGTCTCCCTGTAGCCGATCTCCTTACAGCCGGGCGCACTGCAGCCGCTCTCCCTACAGCCGATCTCGCCACAGGGAATCTCGCTACAGCGGATCTCGCCACAGCTCATCTGGTTACAGTAACTCTCGCTACCGCCGCTCTCGCCACAGCCGATATCACAGCAGCCGGTCTCACTCGAAGTCTGGGTCCTCCACTAGCTCTCGCTCTGCATCAACCTCCAAATCGAGCTCTGCGCGACGATCCAAGTCCTCCTCGGTCTCCAGGTCTCGCTCACGGTCCAGGTCTTCATCTATGACCAGGAGTCCTCCCCGGGTATCCAAGAGGAAATCCAAGTCCAGGTCTCGATCCAAGAGGCCCCCCAAGTCGCCCGAAGAGGAAGGACAGACGTCCTCTTAAGAAAATGATGCATCAGGAAGCAACATGATGGAGGACTTGGGGAAAAGGATCACATACTCAGTCCATGGAAGCAACGTCCCTGGAAGAAGGGGCTGCCTATTGAAAAGGTTGTGTCACACTTTTCTACCTTTTTACCAGTTTGAAGCTTTGCATCAGGTGGCAAAATTCATTCTGTGCGCCGTTTTGTTGTTATTCACATTTTCTTGTAACTTAGGAGGTGAACGACCTAAGATTACATTATTGGGTTTGTATATTTGAGGCAAAAATTTATTTTTATTTCTATAGTGACGACTGTTTTGGTTTGAAATGAACAGATTGGTAACCTAATTTGTGGCCTCCTGACTTTTAAGGAAACGTGTGCAGCCATTACACACAGCCTAACGCTGTCAGGACATTGCTTCAACATTGCCTTCATTCCTTAAAGTTAAAAACCTACAAAAGGTGGTGTAAATTAATATGGATAATTTTATTTACCTCCAGGTCTAAAAGGTAGTATGACCCAAATTCGTATAAAGATTTTTCATGTGAAAGGACTGGGTTTTTAGCAAACACAAGTCTAATCTCTTTTGTGTTTTTGTGCACCAGGCCCGGCTGCGTAGCAGTTGAGTGATGCTGGTTAGCTATTAAGGTGGCCTGTTGCAGTGCAGAGTGCTGAGCTGCTTCCTGTTTTCTTCTGATTGCTCCTGGGGAAAACACGCCTTGTCCTGAAGAACAAATGGCTGTCCAGTTTATTAAAATGCCTGTCAACTGCACTTCCAGTCACCCAGGCCTTGCAGATAAATAATGGAGCATGCAGTGAGCACATCTAGCTGATGATAATCACACCTTTCCCCCCGTCTTTTCTGAAAAATTGTAACTCTGATCATATCAACATGTATGAACCTAAAATATGGAGAATGTTATGTAAGAAATGGTTTATAAGTTTGTTAAGTACTTAAAACGTGTATCTTTTTGATTATGAATTTTTTACGCTAACCATTGTTTCTGTAGTTAAAATTGTTTTCTTGGTGTTATCTTTTCTCAAAATCAGAAACTTTTGATGGAAAGTAGGTTGTTTTATTTTCTGTGTGACTTTTGGATATTTGTACTTTTGAGAAAATTGTTAGCACCAAGTGTTTCTCAAAATATAATTTTAAAAAAATCCTTAATAGGCTTTTAGCCATGTGCTTTATTGTTTTATCACAATGCAGTTTATTTGTAGTTTCTCTCTTTTCTCCTCATACCTATGGTTTTTTTACTTCTAAAATTATTTTCAAATAATCCATTTTTGGCTTTCATTATTATCCCTACTGGATGTTATGTGTTCTTTTGCAATCGTTTCTGCTTATACCTTTACTAGCAAAGGGAAAAATAACAATTTGATGTCTATGATCTAGTGACAATAGGATTATATTGGAGCCAGTTGAATAAATTTATTCTTTCAACCATATAGATCTTCATTAATATTTTTGACTGAATTATCAATTAAAAATATTCAATTTCCTTTGTGCAGAAACTGCTAAACCCAGGATTCGATTCTTGAATGAACTGGCAAGGTGGCGGTGATCTGTAGATATAAATCCCACATTTTGTTGTTACAACAGTTAGTAGTTAATATTGTTTTCATATATAGACTCCAGAATCTAAATTTTACCATAATGACATTTCTTCTGGTCATGACAAATGTGATATTTTACCAATATAAATCTACGTAGAATCCAGACACACACAGAGCAGTCCTGAGAAATAAAAAATCAGGATACCCATGGCATCGTAGTAGCCACTCGCGTCCAGCAGGTGGCGAAGGGAGGTGAGGTATATTTATTAAATGGGAAGGGGTGGGACGGGTACGGGGCAGCCCTAAGGGTAGGGGAGCATTGTCAATTTCTGGGGGTAGTGTGAGACCCGGGGGTAGTGTGAGACCCAGGCGTACCTGGAGTTTGAAGCTTTGAAGCAAAAATATCTGTAGAACATCTTAAACATGTGACCAAATATGATGTTAAAATCAGCAGCTTTTTTTATACGTTAAAAACTGAAACCTGGGGCCGGGCGTGGTGGCTCACGCCTGTAATCCCAGCACTTTGGGAGGCCAAGGCAGGTGGATCACCTGAGGTCAGGAGTTCAAGACCAGCCTGACCAACATGGTCAAACCCTGTCTCTACTAAAAATACAAAAATTATCCTGGCATGGTGGCACATGCCTGTAATCCCAGCTACCTGGAGGCTAAGACAGGAGAATCGCTTGAAACCGGGAGGCGGAGTTTGTGGTGAGCTGAGATCATGCCATTGCACTCCAGCCTGGGCAACAAGAGCGAAACTCCATCTCAAAAAAACAAACAAACAGAAAAACAACTTTGAAACCTAGGAAAAGTTTTGGACCTGTTGGAGCAGAAGTGTGTGGTTGTCATTGAAGGTGTGAACATACCCTACCTCTACCTCTACATGTGGAAGACCTGACACACACGGAGGACGTGAACCCATGCAGAAGAGCGATGTGACATGTTTTGCATTTTATTAGCACCGTGATCTAACCAACTGAGCTAACTGGCCACACCATTTTATCCTTTATAATGATTACTATGAGGGCTGAGTGCAGAATGGAGTGTATGTGGTCAAGAGTGGAAGCTGTGAGGCTATTGCAGTAATTCAGAAAGAAAGGTGATAATTGCTTAGACTTTGGCGGTGGTGTTGGAAATGGACATAAATAGACATATTCAGGAAATATATTGATCTTAGATCTAATAAGACACATAGTAGATTAGAAGTAGGGAAATTAATGAAAAAGCAGAATTAAGGATGACTTCTCACCGGCTTGAAATGCTAAATGGATGAGGGTGCTATTTAGTGAGTTGAGGAAGACTGGGGGTGGTGATGGGTGTAGAAATTGAGAAAGGAAAATCAAGAATTTCTAGAACTTTCAGAGTAATGTTAAATACTTTCCTTGATAGTTGGTCAGTCATCATTTGTAAGTGCATTTCTAAAAATATTGCTTAATTTTGTTTTTGAGCTTTGTATAAATGGAATTTTGTGTGTACTGATTATTTTGCTCAATATTATGTCTTTAAGATTCTCTGTATTGTTGCATGTGGCTGAGTTTATTTTTGATGCTGTGTAGTGTTTTACTAATAAATAAATCATAATTCAGTTTTTATTGTTCCATTGATGGACATCTGGGTTGTTTCCCATTTTAGTTATTTTGAATAAGGAAGCAATGAATATTTTTATACATATAGCCTGATGTACATGTGTATATACATTTCAGTTATCAATCCCAAAAGTGCATTTGCTGGCTATAGGTCAAGTACATGTTCAATGTTGTTATATAATTTTTAACTATTTTCCAAAGTAATTCTACCAATATATACTATTATCATCAGTTGATGAGAATTCCAGTTGCTCCACATTCTCATTAACACTTGTTAATGTCAGGCCTTTTAATATTTGCAAATCTGATGGGTATATAGTGGTATTTCATTTGGTTTTAATTTTCTTTACCCTGATTACCAAAGAAGTTGTACCTTTTTTTGTTTGTTTGTTTTTTAGTCACTTGGATATCCTCCTTTATGAAGTGCCTTTTAAAGAATTTGTCCACCTTCCTATTGGGTTATCTGTCTTTTCTTAACTATTTAAAAGGATTTTCTGTGTATCTGGATCTATTCTCCATAGTTTGCTGGTTCTCAACCAATTAAATCAGTATCTCTGGAAGTGGGACGTAGGCATCAACACTATATTTTTAAGTTCCCAAACTGGGCATGGTAGCGCATGCCTGTAGTCCTAGCTACTCAGGAGGCTGAGGTGAGAGGATCCCTGGAGTCCAGGAGTTTCAGGCTGCAGTGGGCTATGAGTTTTGGAGGGGAAAATATTCTAAACCATAACAAGGACCTATCATTACCATCTGAGACGGGAATGGAAAATTAATCTAATGACATTCAGATAAGAGCTTTATAAGGTACTGAAGTTGTGTGTGTGTCTGTGTAAGTGTGTGAGTATGTGTGTGTGTTCACTTCTGTTTCCCTGCAGCAGTAAGGAGTGAAGCCTTTGTTCTCTCTTTGGGGTAGCAAGGAAGTAGGCAGGTAGGGAGATTTTAACTCCCTCTTCCACCAGGATGGAAATTAAAGAATAGGGTGGGTGAACATATAGGTGAAGAAGATGGGCCG
Source organism: Papio anubis (assembly GCF_008728515.1). Lineage (NCBI taxonomy): Eukaryota > Metazoa > Chordata > Mammalia > Primates > Cercopithecidae > Papio > Papio anubis. The sequence goes on along the minus strand of NC_044987.1, from coordinate 39,339,977 downwards.
AGTCCCAGCCGTGTACTACAGAGAAGAAAGGAGACTTAAGGAAGCCTGCTTGGGTCTAGAGGGGTCTGGGGGACTTAGTTACAACAAAGGCTCTGTGCTATTCCTCACTGAGTGCTAGAAAGCACGTTCAGAGAGGGATTTCTCTTTTCACAGTATAACCAGAACTATGGAGTGAGGTTCTGGATGTCAGAGAAAATGTCCCCTGTTAGGGTACTGTGTGGGAGAAGCTCCGCCCACCTCCTAATTGACCTCCTGATGTAAGATGGGCCTCAGGTTAGTGGGTTAGAGAATGTTTCTGGGGACTGGAGCCTTGCCATTGGCCAAAGAAAGCAGTCAGTCCCTTAGGTGGTATTCAAAGGGTGGAGAAAACTCTGTTGTAACTGGAGTTACAGAAATCTTTTGCAATATCTGAGATAAAGCGTTAAAAAGGTTTAAGTAACTGTAGTGGAGGGCCCTATGAAAGGAGTTCATACTGCTGAACTAGATTCTCAGATTGGCTGCCACAAAACAGAAACATTGCAATGAAGCTAAAGGCCAGTCCTGAAAGCATGTGGCTTTCTACTCCGAGTTCTCCCATTGCTTTCCCCTCTGTTCCCCTGCATTTCTGCATCTTCCTGCCACTTCAGTCCTCCCATCAGTACATGAAGGGTCAAGAGGCCTGTGCCAAAGTGGTGACTGTGATGAACCAAGATAGATTTCCCTGGGCCCAGGCCACTCCTTATATTGGCACCCGGCTGTGCAGCAAGCTTCCCTGGCATGGCTCCAGGGCTGCCAAGGGTTTCCTTCCTCGCTATCAAAGAGAAGGTGACTCCCAGGAACGTGTGCCTCTGTTTGTCCATTACAAATGACCTTGCATCCTTGGTACGAGAAATTCTAGGAAGGCAATTACTCTGGATAGTAATAATGATTCTCTGTTAATCATTCCTTCTATTACCTCCTCCCTCACAGCCTCTTATTTTTCTTTTAGTGATGAAATAAATAAATGATGATGTGGTTTTATGTTTTCCCTCTAGTCACAAACTCAGCCCATCCATTCTTGTGCTGTGTATCATGCATACAAAGTTGATTCTGAAGCGTGATGTGTTTAGTAAAGCAAACCTTTCCCTTAGTCACCACTTCTACCTTTCCAGCAGTTAATTACAGAGGAAAACTGGATGTAGAGCCAGCTGAACAGCATTTGAACCTGGCCTTGCCACTTTGTGGTCATGTGACTTTCAGCAAAAAATCATTGATTTTCTCTGAGCCGAAATTACAGGGCAGGATTTTTGTGAAGATATTGTGCGATGTAAATGTGATAGGCATGTAGGAGGTGCTCGATAGATTCGAGCAACAATTCGGTGCATCTCTGCATTCTCCCTACCTCTAGGATAAGCCCAAGGGCAAGGACCTACTCTCATATCCTTTATTTCTGCGATGCTCAGTTATACCACTGTCCTCACCACCACTCCCACAGCCCTACTCATTACTTTTTAAATTAATGAATTTTATTTTTTAGAATAGTTAATGGCAAAACTGAGAAGAAGTTAGAGTTCTTCTATAGATCCTGTCCCCACACATGCATAGCCTCCCTCAGCAACATCCTCCACCAGAGTGGTGCATTTGTTACAACTGATGAACCAATTGATGAACACACCATTATCACCCAAAGCTCATAGTTTATATTAGGATTCAGTCTTGGTGTTGCACTTTCTTTGAATCTGGACTAATGACTCCCAGTGATAAGTATCCACCCTTATAGTACCATTCAGAGTAGTTTCACTGCCCTAAAACATTCTCTGTGTTCCACCCATTCATCCCTCCTTAATCTCTGGCAACCACTGTTTTTACTACCTCTATAGTTTTGCCTTTTCTACAATGTCATATAGTTGGAATCATAGAGTAGCCTTTCAGATGGGCTTTTTTTTCACTTAGTAATATACATTTAAATTTCCTCAATGTCTTGTGGCTTGAAAGCTCCTTTCTTTTTATTGCCAAATAATATTCCATTGTCTGAATGTATCACAGTTCATTTATTTATTCATGTATTGAAGGACATCTTGGAGGCGTCCAAGTTTTGCAGTTATGAATAAAAATGCTGTAAACTTTTATGTGCAGGCTTTTGTGTGGGAGAAAATATTCAGCTCATGTGGGTAAATACCAAAGAGCTCATTTGTGGGATTATACAGTAAGAGTATGTTCAGTTTTGTAAGAAACTGCCAAACTATCTCCTACCTATTACTTTCACTAGTAGGAAACCTTTTTTTCTCATGATCTACCCACGTATTTGTACGAAAGTTCACACATACTTATTTGCAGATTCCTCTCCTTGTTGTATTTGGCCTTGTTGCAATGTTGCCAGGGCAAGGTCAAGATTTCAAAAACAATCAGGAGCCAGAAGAACCAACCTTTCTTCAGAACTCCTACACTAGCTTATTGAGCAATCTTTCAGTAAATCATCTCTTTCCTCTGGCTGTCCACTTCCTTATTTGGGCAAAGGGAGCTCTTAGCTATTTGCACCTGTGCTAGAGTTGGCACACAACAAGTTCAGACCAAAGCAAACACAATTTGCGCTAAATAAATGTTGGCTATTATTACTATTATTATAAGCCCACATTTGTAAGATGTGCATTAGAAACTATACTTGAATGCACACTTGCAGAGGTTGGTGTTCAGGTCTTGACTCTAAGATTTATTTTAAAATTTTAACTGTAGGTTTTGACTACCTGGTCACACTAAATTATTCATAAAGATTAACCATTACGCTGACTATTTTGTGTATGTGTAAGAAGTCCTTTCCAGATATTTAGAAATAACTTCACCCTTACATTTATTTCACTGAGCTGTGACCATATAGAAATTAGAAGTTGGGGTTTTGTTCAATGTTTTAATTACCTATCATTGCTTTAAGTAGAAAACCACAAACAGTTGCTAGGAATTGGCTGCAGAGATAAGTGGGAAGGAAACCCATCTGAATTGAACAGAACCAGGCTAAGGAACAGCCCCTCACTCCAGCTGCCCTGCGGATCCCACTCTGCTCACCAGCCTCTCAAAATGAAGTTTCTAACATTCTCTTGTTGCTCCTCATTGCCACTGATCTGTAGCAACTGTCGGGGTAACACCGGGGGACCTTCTCACTAATCTGCAGCGAGTGCTGGATGTTATGGAGATAAGCAGTTTCAGGTAGACAAAGGAGGGCAAGACCTGAGCACTGTAGGGAAAGGGCGTCATTGTTAGAGGTGCCACCTTACAAAAATGTAATATTTGTACTACTGGTATCCTGGCATTCAGTTTCCTTGTGTTCTAATAGTTCAGGGCCCTCCACCCAAAAAAGCACCACACCCAGGCCTGTAGATCTCTGAGAGCATCTTTTCCTGTTCTCACCACAATCTTTTATTTATTTATTTAATTTTGAGATGGAGTCTCGCTGTGTCACCCAGGCTGGAGTGCAATGGCACAATTTCTGCTGACTGCAACCCTCGCCTCCTGGGTTCAAGAGATTCTCCTGCCTCAGCCTCCTGAGTAGCTGGGATTATAGGTGCATGCCACCACACCCGGCTAATTTTTGTATTTTTAGTACAGGGGGGGTTTCACCATGTTGGTCAGGCTGGTCTCGAACTCCTGACCTCGTGATCTGCCTGCCTCAGCCTCCCAAAGTGCTGGGAGTACAGGTGTGAGCCATTGCGCCCGGCCAAAATCTTTTAATTTTTTTGACCCATCCCTCAGAGCCTCTTCTTAAAAGATTCAGATTGTGTCTGTCTGTGTATTTCAGGGCCCATTTATTCATTTACTCATTCAATAAATGTTTACTGAGCGCCTACTGTTCCAGGTTCTGTTCTTGCAATTGAGGACACAAGAGTGAAAAAGACAAAGAAGTTTCAACTCTCTTGGAGCATCTATTCTCATTATCAAGAGTGATATAAAATAACATGTCAAGTAATTGTAAGGACTATGAGGAAAAATAAAACAGAGTAAGGGGTTAGAGAGCAACCAGCTGCTTTATCTGATAGAATGGCTGGCGAAATCTCTAGGGGATGTGGTCCTTGAGCCTGTGACCATGGGAATGGGGCATCATTGTGGGCAGAGGACAAGTGAAAATGCCCTGAGATAGGAACATGTGCTCAGAGATTAGCAAAGGGGCTGGCATGTAGGAATGAGGGAGTAGGAGCCAAGGCAGGGATCTGAATGGGGGGATGAAGCAAGCATAAATGTCTTAACTCAGTTAATGCATACTCCTCTGGAGACCGCTGAGCAGTTGGAGTGGTTGATGTTTCAGGTAAGCAGGGGGTGGAGGAACTTGGGGACCACAGAGCTTTTGAAAGCGCTCATGATTCACAACCAACCCTGTGAATGGCTCTGTCTTTCCTACCAGATACAAATCTTATGAGAGAAGGAATTATACTTTTTGGTTCCCTGCTGTGTCAGCTAACATGACATGTATCTGACTCCTACTAGGCACTTCATACTACTGTCGAATTGGATTGGACTCTAGCAGTCACAGCAGATCCCTGGCATTCACTAAGCTAACAACAGTCACTTCAGCTGCTTATGAGCAACCTCAAATCAGAGGCTGCAGTAGGAATTTCCTAGAAAAACAGCTACTAGGTGGGAGATCAGGTACGAGAGTCGAACAAGCAATAGATTTGGAGTATTAAGGCTATGCACTGGAAAACCCTGGCTCCAGATAAGGATAATATTTAGAAAAGTGCTAGGATTAGGAATTTGCAAAGATCTCAGGATCCATTCCTTGTGAATATCGAGTGTCTACTGAATAAGTTTCTCCCACCTGAGAAACTCCTTAGGAACCAAGTGGCCTTACCTTGCCTCTCATGATGATGTCACCTTAACTATACTTACACATGGCCATCTAAAATTGTAAGTACTTTACTTTACCTATAGTTTCATATTGTTGATTAGATCAGATTAATACAACTGACTGTTGTCTTTCTCTTTTTCCATGCAGTGAGAAGTCAATGAATATTGTTGATTAAATGAATAAATGACCTAAAACATCAATAAAAGTGAAAAAAAGGGCTAGCATAAGAAATAGCTAAAATACATACTTCCCTCTTATAGCATTATTACTTTCACATTATCTTTTAAAATAAGATAACCAGTACTAAGCAGGGGTTGAAATAACTTGAAGAGCCAGAGAATAAATCCTTTCTCATATTTGAATAAAAGATTTTCATTCATTCATCTATCCATTCATTCATTCATTCAACAAATATTGTTAATTAAGTACTCTCTCCATGCTAGGCACTGTACTAGATGCTAAGGATGGAACATAAGATGGAGATTATAGTCAGCTTGGATGGAGACATAGACAAGCAGGCACTCTCACCATGCTATAGCTTCTTCTAAGAAACCATAGCAATATCCAGGCTCTCCTCCATGCTGCTAGTTTCAGAACCCCTGGAGAAATGTGTCTTTTGCTGGGAGCAGTCAGCCTCAAGTTCAGTGCCAAAGCTACATGGGCTCTCAGAGCTGCTTCAGTCCATTCCTGGTCTCACTGCAGCCCTTTTGATCACTTCCTCCCAATCATGCTTGACAAATGGACACAGATCACCCTTCTTGGTAGCAACGGCTGCCTTAGGTACCTATATTCCTTTCCTGCCAGTTCTGCCAGGCACAGGATGAGCCTGTAGAGGTATGGGGGCTGATTTTGGTCACCCCATTGGCTGCCTCACTCTAGGAACTGGGTGTGACTTACTGTCAACCCTCTCCTTTCCTCTGTCCATGCCATTGACATTACTTGGCTCCTTTAGGGAGCAAGGTCATTTAAATACCATTTGCTATATTCCATTCTCTCTTCCCACTATCCAGCACCCTGCCGTATACTGAATGTGTCCCACCAAAATTCATATGTTGACACCCTAATCCCCAAGTGATGGCATTTGCAGGTGGGGTCTTTGGGAGGTTTTTAGGTCATGAGGGTGAAGCCTTTATGAGTGAGATTAATGCCCTTAAAAGAAGAGATACAAGAGAGATTTCACTCTCTGTCACGTGAAGACATAGCAAAAAGGTGGCTGTCTGTAAACTAGGAAGAGGGCCTTCATCAAGAGACCGACCATGCTGACACCTTCATCTCAGACTTCCCAGCTTTAGCACTGTGAGAAAAGAGTGCTTGTTACTTAAGCCCCCTAGTCTAAGGGAATTTGTTATTGAGGCCAGAGCTAAGACAGCCCCCAAGGAATGCTCTAGGGGAGTGGGAAAAAGGAATAAAGAAAGAAATTATGAGTATCCATAATGTGCCAGGAACTATGTCTACCACTTTCTATACCTCATTCATTTCCTCTCCCAATAGCTCAGTCTGTGGAGTTTTGAACCCTAGCTCCACTATTGATTAGCATGACTGTGGGCAAGTGACTCACAACTCCAAGGCCCAAGTACCTGGAGAGAAAGAGCAGCAGGCTCATTGCTAGTATATACCCTGTGTCTAAACCCAGCTCTGCACTTGTAAACTGGTTGCTTTGGCAAGCAGCTTCATCTCTGTGTATTTCAGCTCCTTCTTCCCTAAAATGGAATGATAACAGCCGCACCCAGGACAATAGGGTTGTTGTGAAGTCTAAAAAGCTAATATAAACAAGATACTTTGAGTAGTAAAGAACCCAAGGCAAGAATGAGCAATTATTTCACATCTTGTTGTTGAATATTTTTAAAAAGTGTAACTTGAGCATAGTGTTTGGCAGGAAGAAACACACATCAAAATCTTGCTATTGTTGATGTTATTATTATTATCATTTTATTATTTTAATAGTAATATCATTACTTTTATTGCTATTGCTATTGTTACTTTCAGGCTTGGAGGTGATAGAACCGCTATCTTCTCTATGGAAGTACTTGAAGAGAGAATGACAAAGCACAAGTCCTCCAGCTCCTTGTCACCTAAGTATGGGCTGGGATCCTGCAGCATGGGCATCACTTGCAAGCTTGTTAGAAGTGCAGAAGCTCAGACTCCAGCCCTGACCTATGACTCAGATCTGCATTTGTAACTAATCCTCCCAGGTAAATCAAGGACAAGTTTATGGTTGAGAAGCACTGCTCTGGCACATTGGTTCTCAGCCTTGGCTTCCCATTAGAATCGTATTTGAAACATACTAATGCCTGGGCCCCCATCCCCTTGCTCCCCAAGAAATTCTGTTTTAATTGGCAGGAGTACAATGGTTTAAAAGCTCCCTGAGTGACATTAACATGCACTGAAGGTTGAGAACCACCCATCTAGCATTTGGTCCATGGGGAGTTTGGCTGCAGGCGTAGATGGGAGTCTAGTTTCTTCAGCAACTGCCAGTGAGAGTTCTGGTTTGTTTTCCTTCTTTTCAGGCCCTAAAGGAAGTGGAAGTACAAAGGGACATGAAGAGCGCACATTCTTCTCTCCCCGCACCCACCCTTCCCCCATCTTCATTCCAGCTAAGAGGACACGTGACAAGGCTGGGACAGGCTTGTTGACCAATGCTTCTGTTTCTCTGTGTTGCTCGTCACAGCATCCAAGCTGTACTGGCTGGTCGTGTCTCTCTCACTCAAGTCACTGTGCCAACTGGGCTTGGCTTTTCTGTGGTGGAAGCTTGTTTTTCCTCGAAATGAGGTCCTTCTTGCTTTTCTGTTTTTGCCCACTGCTCACAGCACCCAGAAGTTGCTTGGTTGGAGAAAACTCGACCAGAGAGCTCCTCTCAACCTCTCAAGTGAGACTCTTGACCCCTGGTGGAAAATTCAAAATCCCAGCAAGCTCTGGCAAGTTATCTAAGTGAGTGTTGCTGTCAGGACAATGGCTCGTGCCTCATGATAAGACCAAGGAATTGGGCAGTGGAGGTGACTGTTGTTGTGTGGGGATGAGGGCCATGTGGCTGTCATTTTTTGAATATTCAAGAGAAGCTTGGAACTTGGAATTTTATTTTAAAATCTTCAGGTTTTTCAATGTTGGCAGCTGATTCAAAAAACTTAGAAACCCTCCTGGCCAAATTGACCTGTTGGCCCACTGACCTCTGAAACATGCCCTGTTTTCTAAATGACCCATCTGGGTTGGGAAGTTGCCCCAAGCCATGGAGACTAACTTAAATAATCTCACTCTACTTCTGGCACCGGTAGAAAAGGTAAAATATCTGGGGTCGTCTGAGTCATGTGTCCAAAGGTTTTTAATTCAGGTGACTTGTTCTGGGCTTGTTAGTCAGGCAGATCCTCTGCCAAAGAAATGCTCTCCTATGCCCAGGCCCATGAGTGGCTGTTTCTAATGGCACTATCCAAGTCATCTGTGTGTTCTGGGGTCACAGTGGACCTCTACGTCTGACCTGGGGTCAAATATTGTAGGAGTTGTGCAGAGTATGTCATATTGCCCTGGGAGAGCTGAACAGATGGGAAGAAAGAAAGCCTTAAACTCTTCAGTCTTCTCCCTCCCCTCCTGTCCTCTCTTCCCTAAATAATAGACAGCCAAGCATTTGACAGAGCTCCTTGTTCAATGCTGCATGTCTCTGCTAGTGATCAAATGTTTCTCCCTCAATATTCTCTTTATACAAGATGATGTGACTTGAGTTTGTTGCTAATATTAGATTTGCAACAGATGCCCTCATTGTTGGGTCCTGGGTACATGCAGAGCAGATTAATAATCCAAAGACAAAGGCCTCAAACGCCCAGTGACTTTAACAACAAAACTTGCTGCAAGGGACAAGGGCTCACTCTGCACTGGGCAAGGTGAGGGGGACGGGCCTGCGAAAGACCCAGAAACTGAGTCCACCATCTAGATGCCATTGGAAATGTAGGCGGAGCTCTTGGTGGGAGGTGGAAGGAAGCACCAGGAAGAGGCATCTTCAAGGGGTCACAAGCAATAATATTCAGGTCTATGGTGAAAATGACAAGTCATCTAGTCATCCCTGGTGGTCAAAATTTGGACCCAGGGGAACCAGGTAGCAAGCCTAAGAATTCAATAGATATGTCAATGGACATGGCCAATGTCATGGTTCCTTCTGCTCCTTTTCATTTTTCTTAATAAAGCCTTTTTAGACAAATCGCGAACCTCCATGGTTACAAACCAAGAACCTCCTGGGTCTAAGCATGGACCACTTGGGATTTTCTGCTCCCCTCCTGCTTCATCTTCAGAATGTTCTCATCTCACTTCTACAAGGGAGGTGTTTCTTAATATCTACCAATGTGCTTTTTTTTTTTCTAATTTTATTTAGTTGCCTGAACCTTATGGAAGTTAACATTGCACATCATGAAAGATGATGTGTCTATCTCTCTTTGTTGCCTCCTACACATAGGCATTTTCTTAAGGAGTGTTCCTCTGCCCACAATGATCCCACTGCTATTGCATTGGAAAACTGCCTGAGACTTAATCAAAGTCAATGGATCAAGGGTATTTTGGTCTTAGGGGGTGTACTGGAAAGGTTCTGTATTTTAAAGGTCCTATCTTGATTTGGAATTGAATCATCAGGTTGAATCCTGAACCTAATCAGTTTATAAACCGAACTTGCTCTTTCTGAAATTATAAACCAGAGTCCCAAAATACTTGTCTTGTAAGTTCCAGATTTTCTTAATTCTATGTTTTCTCTAAGTGAAACTCTATCCATCTACTTATAGAGATGAAAGAAAGGACTAGCATTTATTGAGTTTTGCTATAGGTTAGATGCTTCATATTGGTTATCTCATTTAATTCTCATGTCAATAACACAAAATAGGTATTATTATTCCCATTTTACAGATGAGGAATTTGAGGCTCAGAGAGCTCAAATAGCTTGTAAGTGGCCAAGCTCAAATTTAAACCAAAACCTCCTGAAGCCAAGACCTATGGTTTTTCCATTTGTGTTGCGGGAAGTCAGGGACCCTGAACAGAGGGACCGGCTGAAGCCATGGCACAAGAACATAAATTGTAAAGATTTCATGGACATTTATTAGTTCCCCAAATTAATACTTTTATAATTTCTTACGCCTGACTTTACTGCAATCTCTGAACATAAATTGTGAAGATTTCATGGACACTTATCACTTCCCCAATCAATACCCTTGTAATTTCCTATGCCTGTCTTTAATCTCTTAATCCCATCATCTTCGTAAACTGAGGAGGATGTATGTCGCCTCAGGACCCTGTGATGATTGCATTAACTGCACAAATTGTTTGTAGAGCATGTGTGTTTGAACAATATGAAATCTGGGCACCTTGAAAAAAGAACAGGATATCAGCAATGTTCAGGGAACAAGAGAGATAACCTTAAACTCAGACTGCCGGTGAGCCGGATGGAACAGAGCCATATTTCTCTTCTTTCAAAAGCAAATAGGAGAAATATCGCTGAATTCTTTTTCTCAGCAAGGAACATCCCTGAGAAAGAGAATGCACCCCTGAGGGTAGGCCTATGAACGGACCCCGTGGGGGCAGCCGTCTTTTATGGTCAAAGCTGAAGGGATGAAATAAGCTCCCGTCTCCTGTAGCACTCCCAGCCTTATTAGGATGAGGAAATTCCTGCCTAATAAATTTTGGTCAGACAGGTTGTCTGCTCTCAAACCCTGTCTTCTGATAAGATGTTATCAATGACAATACGTGCCAACTTCATTAGAAATTTTAATTTCACCCCATCCTGTGGTCCTGTGATCTTGCCCTGCCTCCATTTGCTTTGTGATATTTTATTACCTTGTGAAGTATGTGATCTCCATGACCCACACCCTATTCGTGCACTCCCTCCCCTTTTGAAAATTGCTAATAAAAACTTGCTAGTTTTACGACTCAGGGAGCATCACCGAACCTGCCGACATGTGATGTCTCCACTGGACACCCAGCTTTAAAATTTCTCTCTCTTGTACTCTTTCCATTTATTTCTCAGACCATCTGACGCTTAGGGAAATAGAAAAGAACCCACGTTGAATATTGGGGATGGGGTTTCCCCGATACATTTGTCTGTCTTTTTCTTTGGGAGTCTTTTATAATTCCCTGATGCTGTTACATGTTGACTAAGACAGACACATATAGACTTAGAGTTGGGACTAAATGTTTTCCCTAATTTTTTTCCTACCAATTAAAATAAACAGCAGCTGATTTAACTCATAATTAAAATGAAATGGTTACTTAGGCAGATGTATTTCTGAAATAAACGTGTAAAGTTCTGTGTTGAAAATAGACATGACCTGGTGGTAAGCAGAGATTGTGGGTTCCAGGATGGCTGAGACCATGTTGTATATCCTCTGTGGCCTCAGCAGTCTGCACTGAGCCTGGCCTGTGGGGTCCACTCACTATTTACTGAATGAAGGAATAAGCTTCTCCTCTATCCACATCCATATTGATGTGAAGTCTGATATTAGTTTCTTCTATATAATGTGGTAAAAGACCCAAAACATAAAACTAATCATCCTAACCATTTTTTAAGTGTTAAGTATATTCACATTGTTGTGAAAAAGATCTCAGGAACTTTTTCATCTTGCAAATTTCAATTTCTATACCCATTAAACAACTGCTATTATTTTTAAACATCCACATTTAGCTTTACTAGAAAGAAGACAGCTCTGCCCACATTTCAGGTAAACATGACTCAACCTCCTGCTGCTTATGCATCAGCAACTCCCTTGACTCAGTAAAACACTGTTTGTTGCCCACACATGGGTTCAGCCAGGCAGGCTGTCTTTGATTTGGTCATTATTAGAAAAATAAATCAGGCATTCTAACCCCAATAGGAACTACTCCTCAGCTTCCTCACCTTTCCTCATAACCTAAACTGGATTAGCTTCCTCATTTGCCAATTCCTTCTACGTGCTAGAGAGACAAGAGAGGAGAGCCAAACAAGTAGCTTTAGGGGCCTAAAAATTAATTGTTATTCTAGTTTGTGAACCATGTTTCCACATATCTCATAATTAAGTATGATTTTCCACCATTCCCATTGTCTTTCCAGAGCTTCTCTTCCTAAATTATACTTCTCTGCAACATAACACACAGTACTTCCCTTATCAGAGAGCATTTCTCACGCTGTATTGTAATTGCTTGTCTGTCTGTCCTCCCTACCATACTTCAAGTTCTGTGATGCCAAGGTCTGTGTCAGTCTTGCAGTGGAGTGAAGATGGGTCTAGCATGAACTCAATGTTACAGAACTCACCAGCTGCATGAAGATTCCTCTGCTTTGCTCTGCCCTAGTCTAAGGCAAAGCCACTTGCCAATAATTAGTTAGCTTGTGTTTTCTCTTCTGGTTGCCCACATGGCACTGAGAGGTGCTGGCATGAGTGCCAGGAGAGCAGGAACTAGGCTAAACTTTGCTTCCCCTAAACACCCAGCATCGCCATTGCTGGCTCATGGTAGATGTTCAAAAAACATTCTGAGGAAAAATGAATGAATTAGAGCAATGAAAACCCAAATGAGGTTTCATAAAGAAGGTTTTATTCTTTCACTCATCTACTCACTCACTGTATTAGATGCTTACTCTATACTAGGCACGATGTTCATGACTAAGGGGAAAGGTAGCAGTTATGAAATGGGGTTACTGGCTTAATAGGCATAATTAGAAGGGGCTCTTAACCTCATAGAGGGGTGGAGGGAGTGAAATTGAGGACATGCTTGTCAGGAAGGTGAGTGATTGAGGAAGTGATGGTTAGCTAGATTTTTGGGATAAAAAAAAAAAGCTAAGCTAGATGAAATGAGTAAAGGGATGAGAATAGGTGGTCAGAATTCCAGGACAAGGGAAGTAGTTTATGATGCAAATTTTCAAAGACTAGAGAGAGCATCAGGCTGAGTTCAGTGGCTCAAATCTCTAATCCCAGCACTTTGGAAGGCCAAGGCAGGTGGATTGCTTGAGCTCAGGAGTTCCAGACCAGCCTGGGCAATATAGCAAAACCCTGTCTTTACAAACAATATAAAAATCAGCCGATGTGGTGGCTACACTTGTAGCTGCAGCTACTAAGGAGGGTGAAGTGAGGGGATCGATTGAACCCATGAGGTTGAGGCTGCAATGAGCTGTGATTGCACCATTGCACTCCAGCCTGGGTGACAGAGAGAGACCCTGTCTCAAAAACAAAACAAAAGAGAGAACATTGTGCATTCATGGAAACACAAGAAGCTGAGCATGTGGGCAAGGTGGGAGTGGAGAAAGATGAGGCCTGGGAGGGAAAGGCCAGGTCTCTGGGGTCATGGAAATCAGCTAGTATGTCTGGCTGCATCCCAAGGCAAATGGAGAGTGATTAAAGTGCTGTAAGGGTAGGGTGACATCATCAGATTTATGTTAGGAAGTCATCCTAGCTGGAGAGTGGATTAGAAGGGATGATGGAATAAAAACTGGGCATGACAAATGAGGATGGCTTGGTCAAAGGTGTGACGGTAGGGATGCAATTATCATCAGAGCAGTGAGGCAGGGGAAAGAAGTGTCTAGTTGGGCTCATATTTTTAAATAACTTTGGACAGAACCAACCAAACCACAGAAGCGCATGTCAAATGTTTTATTCCACATCAGCCATTACGTTTCATCCTCAAGCCTTTGCTGAAGGCTATGGAACGTTGTTAGCTTTGGCTGGGTCTGAGTGCAGAGACCTAAGAGGATCTGGTTTGAAACCTCTTTTCCTTTGAGAAGAGAGTCAGTGACCAAATGTAGAGACAGCAGTGAATTATTGATGGACCTACAAGTTTTACACATACAGATGTTGCTTAAGACAGTTTTCCCCTAGAATCAGCAGTTAGCAAATGTGTTAATTAGATCAAGTCACCCCTCCCTACCTTGTAGTTTGTTCCAGAATCTTGGGGTGAGAACATTTGTAATTTGCAAAAGTAATATTTTATCTGTGGAAGACAAGCACACGGAAGAAAAATCTATTGTCTTGTACTATAAACTAAAGCATATAAAGTAAACGAAATCATCCTGGCTGTGGGATGTACAAACGTTCAGTGTTATAACGTGTGTCAGTCACTGACAGAGGGCTGGGGGAAAAACTAGACTCTGCCACGGGGACTGAGTGGCGGAGATATTTATGCTTATCAAAGGTGGAGGGCAGGGATCAAGAAATTTTGAGAAAGTGAATTAAAGTCTATACATACTTTAGTCATAAAGGCCAACAATGTATTATACTTTCCGTATTGGTAAAATACAACATAATCATACTTGGCATCTAATCACTCCAGATTCTGTGGTAGCCACTGGGATCCACCAACCACCTTTGTCCCTAGGAGTACATGATTTAATAAAGAAGACAGATACAGGGATCATTAACACTCTACCATGATAAGTATCATAACAGATACATATTTAAAGAACTCAGAGAAGAGAGGGATTGATTTCTAGTTGTTCAACTGTGTTTATATATCTTTATGATTGACATCATAAGTCAACACTGGGGAACCCTATACTCAACCTTATAAAATAATGTAAATATTTTTAAAATCCTATAAAACCTATAATCCTCCCAGCATCATCCCTGTGGGAGGACTTGATTGAAGCCTACAAGGATGAGATGACTGAGATACTAGTACCAGATGATCAGAGTCATCATCCAGATCCAAGGGGACTTCAAGTCTAGCCTCTTCTGTGACATTACACTAAATGTGTCCCCTCCTTTTTTTAAAAACTAAGATACAAACTTTGGTTTCATTTCTGGGACCAAACATAGTCAACATTTTCGGCATTAAAACCTGTAAGAAATTTGTTCTTAAGTTCCAATGTATAATCTCTTGAATAGCTTCCTTCTTTATGGCCTCATTTTACAGATGTGCTGTGAGTTAAGAGAAAAGGCCAGGCTTGGGAATCAGAGACCTGTTTCAAATCTGCCTCAGGACTCACTGGCTGTGCCAGCTTAGGCAAGCATCAACAGGCTCTGTCCTCAGTCCCTGTAGTGGCACACTGGAGAAACAGATGACATCGTAAGATGAGTACAGGCCTTGGCCCTGGGTAGCTGCCCTGACCCTATCTCTGCTGCCACCATCCTACCATCCTAGTCCAAGCTACCATCTCTCGTCTGGATTGTGGCAATTGTGGGGTGTTTTTCTTTTTCTTTTTTTTTTTTTTTTGAGACAGAGTCTGGCTCTGTTGTTCAGGCTGGAGTGCGGCAGTGTGATCTCAGCTCACTGCAACCTCCGCCTCCCGGGTTCAAGCTATTCTCCTGACTCCGCCACCCGAGCAGCTGGGATTACAGGGGCCTGCCACTACACCCAGCTAATTTTTTGTGTTTTTAGTAGAGAAAGGTTTCACCATGTTGGGCAGGCTGGTCTCGAACTCCCGATCTCAGGTGATTCGCCTGCCTCAGCCTCCCAAAGTGCTGGGGTTACAGGTGTGAGCCACCCATTTATTCTGGGCCACTTCAATCTACCAGTCTCACCCTGAGAGCGAAAAGGATAGAGTCACCACCTTTAAAAGATGAAAATCCTCAACATGATTTATAATATTTTTCTGCAAACTGCAGGTCATGAACCATTAGTGGCTCATAGAAACAATTTAGTGGGTCAATACCAGCACTTTTTTAAAACAGTGAAGTAGAACAGAAATACGAAATTGTAATGCCAATCATAAGCATAAGAATTATTTCATGAAACTTTTCTCATTATGGGCCTTCTCAAAAAGTGTTTGAAGGTCTCTGGCCTGTAATACCCTGAGTAATATGACCCTTGCCTCCTCCTTTAGCTCCACTTCCCATCATCCCCACGCAGTTCTCTGCTCTTTACCCACACTAGCTTTCCTTAAATTCCTCCAACACATCATGTTCCTTTCTGTGGGAGACCACTTAGCACATGGTTTTCCTCCTTGCCTAATGTCATCCTTCAGGTCTCAGCTCGGATGCCATTTCTTCAGGCAAACCTTCCCGGATTACATCCTGAACCCCTGTAGCTGTCAGGGTCTCACAGATCTGCGTTCAGTTTTTAGTTATCCCTTTAATAGCATGTTTCCTCGGTGAGTGACAAGCTTTCCCACTAGGCTGTCTTTGTGACCGCAGGGGCCCTGTTCTTGTTTACCCCTGTGGTAATCCAGTGCCTATCTCAGGCTGGCACCTAGGCATTCAGAGGGATAAATGAAGGAAAGAATTGGCCAACCTGTTGACCAGTGACGTTGGCTGGCCTCCTTCCTTGCTTGGTATCGGTTTTGTTTCTAACCCTTGCACCGAGAAAACCACACAGGGTTGTACTGTCTGCCCAGTTTAGGAACTTCCTTTAACAGTATTTCTTTACTCTCTGAGTTTCTGGTGAGCTCAAAAACAAAACAAAATACTGCAAGAAAATTGTATGCGTGTGCTGGCCGTTGAGCACTTCGGTGGAGAGTGGGAGAAGGATCTTCATAAGATTTCAGAGGGGAACTCTGCCCATCCACTCCGAACCAGCCGCAGCTCCGTGAGCATCTCACGCCACCCCTCTGCATCCCCAGGGCTGCCGTGGGGCGCGCGCGATCAGCAAGCTTCTTAGCGCCCAGTCCATGCGACTATCTCTTCCCAGTCCCTGGACTAGGCCTGCCCCACTCGGATTCTCCACTCTCGGCAGCGCGCGTCCCCGCGGACTGCTGAGACCAGGCGGCGCGGCGGTAGGTCACCCGCTTCTCCAGTCCCGGGCGCAGCCCAGGGGACATTGTCAGCAACGCGGAGCCCGGCCCCGGGCCTCTGCAGCCATCTTCAGGGAGGGAGGCGCGGCCTCCGGACGCGGATCCGCCCCCGCCGCCCGGGTTGCCCCGCCCGGCTCCGCAGAGAGCCGCGCCTGGGTTCCGACTTCCCTTCCCTACCCTGCTAGGCTGCGTCGCGCGCTCACCGCCCAGCCCGCAGAGCTCGCGCCGCGGCAGCCCAGCCGCTCGGCCCCGCTGCGCTCGCAGAGGCCGCCATGGGCACCGCGCGCTGGTTCGCGCTGGGCAGCCTCCTCGCCCTGGCTAGGCTGCTGGAAGGCCGGCTCGTGGGCGAGGAGGAAGCCGGCTTTGGCGAATGTGACAAGTTCTTCTACGCCGGGACCCCGCCTGCGGGGCTGGCGACCGAGTCCCACGTGAAGATCTGTCAGCGCGCGGAGGGCGCTGAGCGCTTCGCCACCCTCTACAGCACTCGGGACCGCATCCCCGTGTACTCCGCGTTCCGCGCCCCGCGCCCTGCGCCCGGCGGCGCCGAGCAGCGATGGTTGGTGGAGCCGCAGGTAAGCGAAGTGGTTCCCGAGCCGGGGACCGTGCCGCTGGACTTGCCCCCAGGGGCGCTTTGCAGCTACCTCGAGGGGCCGGGCCGGGAACAGCAATCCCTACGCCTTGGATGCCTTGGGCCAAGAAACCCGGGTTCCAGATCCACCCCGTTGCGTCCCCGGAGTTTAGCCTGCCTCGCCCTCTGTCGAGGCTACAGTAAGAGCCTGGCGATCTGCGAGCCTTCACTTCACTTCATGAGTTGTAGGGGCGGGAGGTCCCCTGTGGGAGGAGGTTCTCCTTACATTTCTGAGCAGACATCCGCAGTGTTTCATTCCTGAGTAGTGAAGAGCGTGAGACAGAGACCCTGGAGACCGTTCAGATTCGCAGAAAGCCTACGCTGGGCGCTCACAGGCCTTCGTGCAAGTTACTGTCATAGCACTCATTTGGAGGTGGGTAGGTGGGCATTTTCATCCCCATTTTACAGAAGAGGAGATTAACCCAGGGCGTCGAAGAGACTTGCGGAAGACCACCCAGTTAATAAGATGGGGCAGGTCTTTTGTCTAGAAATTCACTGTCTTTTCTACTAAGTAAAGCTTCTCTACTGCAGAGCTCATCCTAGCCTGAAAATCCTTCCTCTACACACGGCATTGAGTAAATTCGATCTGCGTTGTGTTGAATTAGAACAATAAAATAAAGATACAGATTTTTAGAAACGCAATGGGATAGTTACAAATGATAGGGAAACAATGACTACCTCCAACTGATGGAAAGATAAGCCAGTTTTTCCTGACTCTTCATATGTATATTATCATACCACTAGGAAATCATGATACCTCTCATGGTGTTCTGTCCCATCTGGTAAAGATGAACAAACACTTGAGAAGCCCTCAGAGTCTTCCGAACCTGCTTTCTTGCTCTTAACACATCCTGACTTACCTCTGCTCAGTTGATCTCCTCTCTAGAACACCCTGCCAGGCTCCCCTTTCCCTCTCACCAGCCTCCCACCCCTGTCCAGGCTGCTGGGGGAGGAGCTGACCCAACGCTTTCCCTTTCCTGAGGACCACAGCTGCCCAGGACCACACCAGTGGACAGGAGGCTGGCTTTCAGGTGCTTTATTCAGAGCCTGTGGATTGTAATCTCATTGAGATATTTCTAGCTCTGAGGTCTTGGCCAGGTCTCAAACAATCTGCACCTAGTTTTCCTATCTTCCTCACATCCTTCCACTTAAACCTCAACTGTTGATAACACCTGTTGAGATCAGGTATGTGAAAAAGACGTTGTCAATTGCACACACAAGATCCATTTAAATCCAAAATTAGTTTTCCTCCAGCTGTACCCCTAGAGCTCACAGGGTGTTGCCCACCTCTTGTCTTGCACTGTGATTGTGTGCCTGTGAAGAGAACAAATGACCTAGTCCTTTCCCCTTGATCTCATGGATAGCTTGGGGAGACAGAACATACGTCTGAGGAAATCATGGGAATGCATGCTAAACAAATTTCAGTTACATTCAGAACACATTTAGTGATCTCTTGCTGTGTGCCAGACATTTGGGATACTAAGAGATCTGAGTGCCGTTCTAGAACAAAGGTTACCTGATCTGCAGGTGGAGTTTTCTGGGTGGAGAGGCGGTGTAGCATTTGATTAGAGCCATGCTATGTGGGTTCAAATCCTAGTTGCTCCGCTGACTAGCTATGAACTTGGGTAGGTTAAATTGGAGATAATAGCATAGGGTGGTGTGAGATTTAATGAGTTACTATATACAAAGTTCTCAGGTGTGTGACACATGAGTACTAGCTGTTGCTATGACACGGGCAAAAAACCCATAATTTAATAAAGGTGAACAAAGTTCTATTAGATTTAATCTGTCTTTGAGGTGATGGAAGCAAGCCTTAGGGTCAGGATGACATTTGTGCTTTGTGTGGAAAGATAAGGCAGAGTTTAGAAGGGAGGCAAAGAAGAGGACATTTCAAGCAGAGGGAACAGACATCATGAGTGAGAAAGGCATGGCAGATTCAGGGATTTGTGCATGAAGAAGTTGGAACAGGTGAACTAATACAAATAGATTAATGTACTCAGTTGCTCAGAATAAAAGGGAATCACGGAAGGGAGGGATCAGGTGGGGAGGAGCCGTCAAGGAAGGCTTAGGGAGGCAGAGCCATTTATGCAACTAGGGAAGGAGTGAGTCATAAAGGAGCATAGTTTGCCAGAAAGAAGTAAAGGGAACCAGGTGACATGGAGACCGTGGGTGGGATAATGAGGAAGGGGACTGTGGAGATTAAAGAAGATGGGAAGGGAGGGCGGAAATAGTTACAAATGGCAGCTTGAGAGGTAAGATGTACAGTAGTTCTGAAAAGTACAAGGGGCCTGAGCTCTTACTGTGCTGAGAGGTCAG
Source organism: Papio anubis (assembly GCF_008728515.1). Classification (NCBI taxonomy): domain Eukaryota; kingdom Metazoa; phylum Chordata; class Mammalia; order Primates; family Cercopithecidae; genus Papio; species Papio anubis. The sequence continues at coordinate 39,320,588 of NC_044987.1, read as the reverse complement.
AATGGTCACTGTGGCAGAGCACTGCAGGATGCTTTTCCCTGCAAGGTGGATGGCCTCCCACACCCACCCACTCAACCCCACGTCAAATCAGCCAGGATCCAGAGAGTATTGGGAGAGACGGAGGGAGGAGGAGGTGCGAGGTGCAGCTGGGCCTGCAGTGCACTGCAGCAAACCTGCCCCCCTGCTGCCTACTCCCTGAGGCCTTGCCTCCTTGCCAAGATCCCCACTGCAGAAAGATGCTCAGGGCTCAATGTGTACCGTTGGCTGCTTCCAAGCACTTTCTAATGCTGAGTCTCCTTGTGCCCACATCACCTTTTTGTGAGGTCAGTGTTGCCAAGAGGCCCTGCACACGGGAAGAAGAGGCAGGAGACCAAAGGAACTCAGTGCTTGCCTCCAGTGATGAGTCAGGCAGGGCAGCAGTGACACTGAGTTCCCAAAGCCCAGTTCAGTAGCTTTTGAGGCCACACTGCAGTTTCTCTCTGAAAACAATTTCCTAAGTCAAAGATCACAGAAACTTAGTCACTCTGGTGCTTAAAATCTGTAAAGTGTTGCCTGCCCAACCCCTACAGGACAAAGTTCACACTGCAGAATGCAGTTTATAGGCCCTCCATAGCCTAGCTCCTGTCTCCTGCTCCAGTCTGGTTTCTCACCATGCCCCACCCTCATATTTTATGTTCTAGCATTATCCAGCTGCCTGGAGTTCCTCTCATAAACCAGACTGTTTGTGATGTCTGTTTCTTAGCTCATGCTGATTCCCTTTGCCCAAATTCTCTTTCTACACGGACCCCATCTTATCCTTCACTTCCTGCCCTTACTCCATCCTTTAAGACTCTGCTGAGGTGTCACCTCCTCCAGAAAGAATTCCCCACCTAAATTGTATCCACCTCCCGAGTTAGGTCCACCCCTTCAGTGCTCTTATAATTTTTCTATTTTCATACCTACCATATTGTTTTATAATTATCTGCTTATGTATCTGTCTCCCCAACTTGAGCCCTTGAGGAATGATGACTGCATCTTACTCATTCTTTTCCTAGTGCCCAGCTTATAGAAAGCACGTGATAAGTGTTGAATCAAATACTTTGATGTTGGGAGGATCAATCAGGCAGCAGCAGGTGAGATGTTCTGCTTGACTTTTCTCCGTGGGGCGCTTCCTGTTTCAGAAGCTTGCCCCGTGGCTGTCCAGCAACTGCTGTTACGAACGTGGTCCCTGTGCAGCGCTGGAACCCTGCTCTGAAGCCACTCCATCAATCTTAGCTTTGGCCTTTGAAACGATCCCAAATGATTTTGATCTCTGCTCTGCCTAGAGGAGATGATATGGAGGGGTTCTAGTCAAGACTCCAGAAACCTGAGAACTGGATTCTGGTTTAGTGCAGGAAGCCTCAAACCTTTTAGTTTGTCAACTCCTTTCCACTTAATGCAAAAATTTTTAGCTAAGATACCAATGATGCCTTTCTAAAGTGCATTGCTGATTTATGCCAGAAGCCAACATATAAAGCTTTATTATTTTATAAACGTGGAAGTAACTGACTATATAAGGTTTCAAAGTGCATTGCTGATTTATGCCATAAGCCAACATATAAAGCTCTGTCATTTTATAAACATGGAAGAAACTGAATATATAAATTATATAATATTTATTATACATTTTACGTATTCATTATATAATATATATCATTTAATATATAATTTATATATTCAGTAATAATAGTGTATATTTGTTCAATCTTACAAAAATACTGTGAGGTAGATATTATCTTCTTCATTGTAGAAATGAGGAAACTGGCTCAGAGAGGTTAACTGAGGTGTTTAAGGTCACACAGCTTATTTTTGAACTCATTACTGAGTACTCTTCTGATACACCATGGAGATTCTTTGATCTCACAATGGATCCACTGCATTAATGGTTTTAGGACTTTAATTCTCATCTTTTATGTGAGAATTCTAATTTCTACTCCACTTCTGTTTTCTGACAGTCATAGGACAAGTGGGAGCACTTATTTGGCTGCATAAAGGTTGCTGAAGTGTCAGTGACTGTGGAATGAAGGGGATATTCTGGTTAACTACAAAAACATTTTTCTGGAGGGCACAGTGAGGTCACATTTCAGATCTTAGTAAATGCATATGAACGGTTGTCTCAAGTTAGAACCTTGATTAAGTCCTTGATTTTTAATTTCCATCCATGGCTTTTACAACCTGAAATAGAAATATTGTTCAATTTGTTCCAACCTCAGCCTTCTTTTCATTGTGTCAGAGAACAGATATGTAGATCATCATACACTTAAATTTCTGTGTAAGGAATGCGGTGAACAGGACAATCCTGATTCTTACTCCTTAATTAAGAGACTTAATTCAGATCCCTGCTTTTCCATTTACAAGCTATGTGACCTTAAATTCTTCCAGCCCTCTTTTTTGGATCTGCTCATTAAAGGTCGTAACAGTGTTTACAGAGAGGTTGTAACAAATAAACAAGATAACACATGAGAGCATGTGGCATGGTACCTGGAATATGGTAAACTCTTAGTAAATATTAATATGTATATAAGGTATTACTTCAGTAGATGCTAGGTGTGCGCACGCGCGCGCGCACACACACACACACACACACACACACAAATGGAATGTTGGATTAGACAGGTGACACCTATAATTCTACAAATCTCTCCTAAATGTAAAATAGCTATACATGTATCTTCTCAAATGCTCGGTATATGTCCCACATTCATATAGTAGATGCTTCATAAATGCATGATGAGAGATGAAGTGTGTGGAAGATTGAATGAATGGATGGAGGGTGGATTTGAGTGATTAAAAGCAAAAACAAACCAAACAGGTACCAAAGACATCTCCACCCTCTCTGTCCTGGGAAACCAAGAAGTGTGTTGTCACAAAACAGTGAGCAATGGCATTGCAGTCTATTGTGCTGAGCCTGGATAAGACTGGGAAATGCCCGACCCAGGGGGATGGTTCCAAAAGCAGTCACTCACAATTTCTTCCCTACTGTGATGCACACCGCAAAACAGGGCCCACACATGCTATCGTTTGTTGGATTTTTCCCTTCTGGCTTTTTCTTCATCTTTGGATTTAGTGTTTCCTTTTGTTTTGCAGGCCACTCTCAGGATCAAGTTAAGGTACTTACCTATGTTGGCAGAATATTTCAGGGACATTCGTCCTGCAGCAGTCCAGTGGTGACAATTCGCTACACTATTCTTTCAGTTTAGATTTATATCTGGACAATCTAGGCAAGGAACTATCATTTATTGATCGCTTACCATGTCAAAGGTCTTCACAATCTAACTCATCTCATCTCTATAACAACTCTAGGAATTATGACCTGTGTTTTATAGTTTAATCTCTATAACAACTCTAGGAATTATGACCTGTGTTTTGTAGTTTAGGAAACTGAGGTTCAGAGTGGTTAAGTAACTTATCAAAGGTCACACAGCTTCTAGATGGCAAAGCCCAGACTGGAGCTTACTACCCAAAATCCAAAGCTCTTAACTCTCTTTCTTCTCTATCACACTGTTTTCTAACTTAAATGTTAGTGTTTTCTCTCCAGAATCCAAACTGGCTGACTAGACTCGTTATTTTATTTTTAATCCAGTTCTTTGAATGGTTTATGGCTTCACTACTAACATACCATTCTGTAAATGCCAGCTTCAGATTTCTGTTAGCTCCGTTACTGGTGATTCATGGTGATTGAATGGAGCTTTCCTTGGGGAATTGAGATTTCATACTTTGGGCATAAAATGTACCTTCCTTTTAAACTCTCAGCTCTGAAAGTGAAAATTTGAGAAAGTAAATCCTCTTATTTGCCAGTAGCATTTGCTTTCAGTTACCTTGTCTGTCTTCTAGAATTACTGTTAGTCAAGAAAGCTTTTTTTTTTTTTTTCCAAATTTCCTCCTTCAAGATGCATGTTATATCTTCTGAGTGGTGACTTACCCTTTCAGTTTCATGGAACTCGACATCTATCATGGCAATAATTAATTGACTGTCGATATATCTATTTGGCCACTGAAAGGAAGGAGAAATAAAAAAGAAACTGACTCATAGGCTGAACCAAGAATAGAAGCACCGTTTAGTGTTCCAGTCATGCTTCATTGACCTACTGCTGGACAGAAGTGTGGCTCAATCAAAAGGTCAAATAAGGGTATTTTATATTTTTAATCAAAGCTGGAAATATGGGTACATTTTACTTTGTAGAATAATAGATGGCTGAAATATTATTTGAAAATGTAAATGTAACTACATGTTTCAGTTGACTTACACTTTAAGGGCTGGTTGGTCTTGCGTTTGTATTGACTTCCAGTTGGCAGGGACACCTAATCTTTTAAGAAAGCCCTGAGCCCTCTGTCAATTCATTTTAGTCAACAAATCTTTATTGAGCATCTGCTATGTGTCAGGCACTATTCTAAGCCCTGAAAAGAGAGCAGCGAACCAAACACACAAAAACACCTACTCTCATAGGGTTTATATCTAATAGAGAATATATAGATTATAAAATACATAAATAAAAGACATAGCACCAAGCGCAGTGGCTCACACCTGTAATCCCAGTACTCTGGGAGGCCAAGGCGGTCTGATCATTTGAGCCTAAGAGTTCGAGACCAGCCTGGGCAACATGGCAAAACGTCATCCCTACAAAAAATACAAAAATTAGCCAGTTGTGCTGGCATGCACCTGTAGTCCCAGCTACTCATGGAGGCTGAGGTGGGAGGACCATTTGGGCCTGGGAGGTAGAGACTGTGGTGAGCTGAGATCATGCCACTGCACCCCAGTCTGGGGGACAGAGTAAGACCCTGTCTCAAAAAAAAAAAAAAAAAAGACATATTAGATAGTGATAAGTGTTAAGGAGAAAAAGCAAGGAAGGAGGCTGTGAGATATCAAGGAAAAGATGAAGTTTAAAACAAGGTTTCCATCCAGGGAAGAGATCACTGAGGAGATGACTTTCGGGTACAGACAAGAAAGAAATAAGAAAGCCAATTATGCAGACGTCTAGGGGGAAAACGTTCTGGGTGAAGGGAATAGTAATTGCAAAGGCCCCGAGGCATGAGTGTGTTGAGGAAGAACTATGAGGCTGGTTTGGCTAGAGAAGGGTAAATGAAGAGAGTAGCAGGAGATGAGGTCAGAGAAGTGGGGAAGAAGAGGGCAGATCATTTAGATTCTTCTGAGCTATTTGTAAGCTATTGGGGTTTTACTGTGTGTGAAGTGGGAAGCAATTGTGCAGGTTTCTGAGCAGAGAGCTTCGATGTGATCTGGCTTACATTTAAATGGGACCAGTTTGGCTGCTGCATTGAGAATAGACTTGTGGTGTTAAGGGCAGAAGCAAAGAAACCAGTTAGGAGGTTTCAGTGATCTGACAAGAGATGGCAGTATCTTGGATCAAGGTGGTAGCACTGCATATTCTGGATATATGGTGAAGAAAGAACTCATAGTCTTTGGAGTGAGAGAAAGGGAAGAGATGACTCCAAGCGTTTGGGCCTGAATGATTAGAAGAATGTAGTTGCCATGAGTAAGACAAGGATACAAAAGGAGGAGCTGTTTTGGGGCTGTATCAAGAACTCGCTTTTGTTCATAGGAGCAAGAATATAATACTGATTGAGTATCCATAATCTGAAATGCTTGGGACCAGAAGTATTTCAGTTTGGGGATTTTTTTGGATTTTGGAATTAGTGGCTGAACATCCCAAATCTGGAAATCTGAAATCTGAAATGCTTTAATGAGCATTTCCTTTGAGTGTCATGTCAGTACTCAAAGAGCTTTGGATTTTGGAACATATTGGATTTTGGATTTTCAGATTTGGGATGCTCAGCCTGTAGTGGCTACCAGGGGCTGAGGGGTGGGGAAGATGAGGAGCTGTTGTTCAATGGGTATAAAGTTTCAGTTATATGGGATAAATCAGTGCTAGAGGTCTGCTGTACAATGGAATGCCTGTAGTCTACGATATTATATTGTGCACTTCAAAATTTAAGAGGGTAGATCTCATATTAAGAGGGTAGATCTCATATTAAGAGGGTAGATCTCATATTAAGTTTTCTTAATACACACACACAAAACAAACAAACAAACAAAAGGACACAAGGAAAGTATGGGAGGTGTTGGACATGTCTCTTTCCTTGGTTCTTGTGATTGTATCATGCAATGTATTTGCATACATTCAAACCCAGCACATTAATTATGTGATGAGTTATTACATATTTATTGCACATTTAATTCATCACATTAAATATATACAATTCTTTGTTTATTAGTTATGCCTTGATATAGCAGTAGAAGGAAAAGGTACTCAGTTTTGGACACTCTGAGTGCGAGATACCTTCAGGTGTTCAATTAACCTTCAAGTAAATATAGTCTAAAGCTCATGGGATGCTTATCATGTAGCAGGCACTTTTCTAGTGCTTTTTTTTTTTTTGCGTGTAATTTCTTGTAATCCTCAGCACCATAGGAGATAGATACTATTATTATCCTTCTTAGAGGAGGAAACAGGCCCAGAGAGGTTGAACTACTATTCCCTGTTTACACAGCTAAGAAGAGGTGGGGCTGGGGTTTGAACCTGAGCTGTCTGATACCAGAGCACACATGGACTGCTTCTGTTACAAACCTGCTAATGTGTTGGGTGAGCTCCTATTGAATGCTCTTGAATGAAAAGTTCACATGTTCATTTACCAGGATTTTACAGAGGGTGTGTTTCTAGCTCTGGCAGTTACACGCCCATGAATATCAGAGGCTCACCACCTCCAGGTGTACCTTTGTGGCTATAGGAAGGGTAGGGTTATTGCAAGTACTGCATTGGGCTGAGGGTGCTGCTGCCCCCTTGTACAATCTTGTTCTATACTGATCCATCTTGAGCTCTTCCTGTGATCCTTATGCAAGCAGACATTTTTTATAAGGCACCAGGTTAGAGCTGGGAAAAATGGATTACTAAAAACTGTGTTAACTCTGTTGAGCAACAGATTTTGTCCCCTGCACCTCAGTGAGTAGCAGAGATAAAAGGATAGGGGACAGGGTCTTGCATCTGTGGGAGTATGGAGCCATTGCTGCCAGACAGGCTGTTGGATTGGTTGTGGTGCGTGAGCCTGAGGAGAGCCCATCTCCTGTCTCAATGCCAGCTGTCCCTAGGGGTGGGAAGGAGGGCACCCAGGCCAACGACACCCTCCAGAGCTCCACCCCTTGAGCAGGGACGGCAGACCACACATCCATCATCCAGCCCTAGTCTGTTCAGGAGCTCCTTCTCTGCAGCCAGCTTGGCTCCCAGGAAGGAAGACCAGCAGAGCACAGCAGGTGCTTAAACTTAATAACCCAGTAATGCAATAAGCCCTACTTTGGGACAAGAGGAGGGACTTTGCTCTAACTCAGAACATATACCTCCTTCAACGTGCCAAAATTCCTTTTTCCTTTATGACTGTTTAGTAAGCTAAAGTCCTTCACCTTTGCAAGTTCTTGCATTTGTCCCTATATTGACTTTATCACAGCTTGGTAAATGTGCCTTCTCTCTGTGTTTGTGAGATGGCAGCATTGGTTTCAGGAAATCTGCTTGCTGTTATCTTAGTGTTTATAACTAAGGGAAGGAATTGATCCAAGTCAACTTTGTTGATTAAATGGACCAGGATGCATGGTTAAATAGGAACCCCATAAGGAAATGGCTGCTGTTGATGTTTCTGAAAGATTGGGCATCCACTGTGGTCTCGGGACATGCAGAAACATGGGGAAAGGAAAACCAAGTTTGTGAACCATAAAAATCTTTTATTCTCATTCTTGGATATCTCCATTGTATCTAGAGCCATAGTATCCATCATAGAACCAGATACATCTCCTTCATAGACATGAGGTGTTTGGGGTGGTTGATGTTCTGCTCCTTAGTAGACAGACATCCATTCTATACGAGCCCTGCACCGACTTATCTGAACTCTGGGACCCCAGTTCCCATCATCTACCTAAGTCTCTGCAAGACAGCTTCCTGACTGGTTAACCCATTCCACCTTGTTCTCCTCTAGCCTTTCTCCACTCTGAAGGCCTCTTGGAAACCCTTCAGGACTCCCCATTGCTCTTCAGATAAGGACACAGCTCCTTATCATGCTCTACAGAGTCCTGCATAGTCTGTGCCCCTTCCCTTTCCAGCCTTATCTTGTTTCACTCAGTTTGCAGGTCTTTAACTCGGGCCACTTTGGCTTCTTTCTGGTTATTATTATTATTGTTTTTTGAGAGAGAGTCTCACTCTATTGCCCAGGCTTGGGTGCAGTGGCACTATCTCAGCTCACTGCAGCCTCTGCCTCCTGGGCTCAAGCGATCCTTCCACCTCAGCATCCCGAGTAGACCTCAGGCATCCGCCACCATGTCTGGATAATTTTACGTTTTTTTTTTTCTTTCTTTCTTTCTTTTTGTAGAGATGGGGTTTTGCCATGTTGCCCAGGCTGGTCTCAAATTTCTGAGTTCAAGTGATCCTCCTGTATCAGCCTTCCAAAGTGCTGGGTTACAGGTGTGAGCCACCATGCCCAGCCTACTTTTTTTTTTCTTCTTTTTAAAATGTCCATGTTCTCTCCCATCATAGACCTTTGTACCTGCTGGGTTCTTTTTTTCTTTTTTTCCTTCCATGATATTCCCAAGTAGGTCAACTGCCCATGATACTCTCTAGTAGCACCAAACACACCTTTCTTTGCTAGTAAGTTGCAATTATACATTCATTTGTGTGACTAATTGAGTGGCACCCAACTAGACTCTAAGTTCCCTGAAGGCAGGGGCCAGGACTATTGGTGCTCACCATTGAATCCTTGTTGTCTAACACAAAGACAGCAAACTTGTTCCGTGAAGGGCTAATTAGTAAATGTTTTGGGCTTTGTGGACCATATTGTCTCTGTTGCTGCTATTCAACCATGCTATTTTAGCACAGAACAGCCACAGACAATACATAAATGAATGAGTATGGCTATGTTCCAAGAAAACTTAATTTATGAAAACAGGTGGTGGGCTGGATTTGGCTCCTGAGCTGGAGTTTGCCAAACCCTGGTCTAGCGTAATTCCAGCACTTAGTTCCTGATCAAAAAAATGTTGTTGAACAGCAAGCACTTGGCAAATACGGATTGAGCAGTGGCAGTGAAATGTGCAGGCTGTGCAATCCTATTCCCATTATGGCGCAGCAGCCTAGATCTAGACGTACAGTTTTCAACTAACCTTTTTATTGTCTCGGTGGTAGTGGTTGTTATTTACAATGTTTAGTTTTTTATGATTATAAAAGTAACATATGCTTATGGTGAAAATTTTTTTTAACATTTGGGAACTGTGTAAAGAAAAGCTCCCACTTCTGAAAGATACCCAGTCTTTACAATATGTGTGTGTTTATGTAACATTCTACACATTTCCATTACACCTAGAGACACGTGGACAATTTCATAACTTTTATTCTAGTTCCCAAGGTTCAGCATTTCTTTGAACTCTAGCAGGCCACATCTCACAAGCCCCTCAAACAACCACCATGCCAATGGAGCCGAAGAGTGTAGGAACCCCTTTAGTAGGTGAGTTTGCACATAAATGTAAACAATTTATTTTATTAAGCATTTTAACTTAGAAATAGAAGACCTCGGGACTTCAAATATAAAGTCTACCTCATCATATTTTCCTTTTTAATTTTTCTGTATTTTCAGTTTTTTTCTTCCACAGACATTTTCGATTGTCCAGCTTCATTGCATTTTTCTTTCAAGAATATATACTCACAGGTGGCTTGAAAAAAAATCTGGCCTTCCCTCTCCTTCCCTGTTCCTGCACAGAAGGGCATTATCCTTTTCCTCTTAAAGAGGAGGCAGAGGTCCAGGGAGTCACTGGTCTGCCCAAAGTCACAAGGCCAGTAAGCGGCAGAACCGACAGATCTCCACATTTCTAATCTGGTGTTCTGTTACTAAAGCCTACTGCCATTTGACCTCACATTTAGAGGGCCTTGAAGAAGAGCTACCTTCATAAAGCCCAGAAGAAAATCCACGAGAAAAAAAAGGGAAATTATTTTGCCTGAGGGCAAATTTTAGTAACCTCAAATTATATTTATTACATATAATTGTGAAGCAGATGACTCTTTCCTGGTGAAAAAAAAAAAAAAAAAAAAGAAGTGGTCGGGCATGGTGGTTCATGCCTGTAATCCCAGCACTTTGGGAGGCCGAGGTCAGGAGTTTGAGACCAGCCTGGCCAACATGGTGAAGCCCTATCTCTACTAAAAATACAAAAATTAGCTGGGCGTGGTGGCACATGCCTGCAATCCCAGCTACTCAGGAGGCTGAGGTAGGAGAATCACTTTAGCCCACGAGACAGACGTTGCAGTGAGCTGAGATGGTGCCACTGCACTCCAGCCTGGCTGACAGAACAAGACTGTCTCAAAAACAAAAACAAAAAAGAAGTGCTAAGCTTAAATAGCTTGAGGAGGATTTAGGTTGGATATAAAAATAAGAGTCATTATGTTACGGAAAAGAGTTAAGGGCTGTTAAGTCCCCTTCTCTAATGATCTTTAAGATCTTTAAAATGAAGGGTGAATTTTGCCAGTTGACTTTGGAGAAAGGCTATTTATTATGGTTATAATCTTGTATAGAGACAGGCTGTGGACTTTCGCAGTTTTCAGATGAGAGTGACTCATAATTGAGTTGACAGTGATGTCTCTCGGACCCCAATTCCATGCCCAGGTAGCTTATTGGCCAGGATTGTTACTGCTATTGCTTTCACCGCTGTCAATATTGGGTACCATTCTATTTTTCAATTCCTCCCACAGTTGAAGAGGAAGCTAAGGAACTGGGGAGAGTGATGTGTGTGTGTGTGTGTGTGTGTTCCCTCTCAGTGATTCTAACCATTCATTTCTACAATAAATGTGGTCACAACCAATCAAAGACAAGAGTTTATCATGACTTCGTTCTCTAATGGTGAATTGGGGTTTAAGAAGCAGGCATGGAATTACAGGGAGCTTCCGTAACGGAAACAAGCTCACCTTGTTTATTTGTTTGCTTGATTATCTTTTGATTTATTTATTCATTCCTGGTCAGCAGCTCTAGACTCATAGTGTTGCAAAGGATTAGTCCTTAGACATCCAGCTGCTACTGATATCATCAGTGTTGTCATTTTCATCAACATCAGAACCGTTTATTGAGATCTTAGGACTAAATCAAGAAATAGGAATCCAAGACGTCGTCCTGGAACAAGACACAGCCCCTGCCCTTGGGTGTCTTATTACTTAATCGGGAAGGCAGATCATGACCAAGAACCAGTTTACTTAACTGTCTCTCACTAGGTCATTAGCCGCTAAGGGGCAAGGATTAAACATGCAGAGTGGTTAAGAAAATGGGTTTTGTAGTAGGAGTCCCACCTCTGCCATTTATCAGCTGTGTGACCTTGGAAATGCTACCAAATCTCACAGAGCTCAGTTCCCCACCTGTGGCATGGGACTAATAAATTATCCCTCTCCTACAGAGGAGTTAGGAAGATTCAGGGAGACAATGTGTGCAAAAGGCAGTTTGCATTGTGCCTAAACACTCGGCGCATATATGTTAAGCGTGTTGAATGAATAGGTAACCTTTGCTTCCCAGACTGTGTCTGACTTGTAGACAGCTAGGATGAGTGTAATGCTCCTGTGTCTGTGGGGTGTTATTGCTGCAGTGCCCTTCATTTCACACCTGCTCTGTCACCACCTTGCTCATGACTGCCCTCAGCTTTTAGTCTGGATTCAGTGGCTCTGTGCTATCCGCTGTTATTGTTGCCCCTCTTCTCTTTAGAATAATTTGGTAGAAATTTCTTCTCTTTGTCCCCTGGGATGCCCCTTTGATCTGCTCCCAGACTTATGGGATCAAGACAACTTATCCCAGCTGGACGCAGTGCCTCACGCCTGTAATCCCAGCACTTTGAGAGACCGAGGCTGGTGGATTGGTTGAATCCAGGAGTTTCAGACCAGCCTGGATGTGGGGAAACCCCGTCTCTACTAAAAATACAAAACATTAGCCGAGCATGGTGGCACCCACCTGTAATCCCAGCTTCTTGGGAGGCTGAGTGGGAGGATCACCTGATCCCGGGAGGTCGAGGCTGCAGCTAAAGAAAGAAAGAAAGAAAAGAAAGAAAACCTATCCCTTCATTTATTCCCCAGTTTTAATCCTGGAGTTTAGAAGGTTCCATTGCTTGCAAGATTCATATCCTTATTCCCTCAAGGGCCTTACTGGGTTCTCATAAGGATAGTATTTCTGATATTTCAAATTCATTGATGCATGAATCATAACACTTATCCAAGCTTACTCAAGTGAAGGGCAGGGCTGTTGAAAGATATCACAGGTAGATTCACAGGCACAGGAAAAGAGATACACACTGAGCTCAAAGGAACCAGACTTGGGAACCTTCTAGAAACCAAAGGGTCCCACAGAGTCTTTCCTACCCTGTCTCTATCTTCTTTCTTTTAAGCAGTTTGGCTTTCCCATGGCTCAGCCTGGCTGCCAACCCCAAAGTGCATCTAGGAGCCTTCACACCCTTCACTGGCTGTTGTCAGTCACTAAGTTTCTTACACTGAAAACCCGAGAGAGCCATATGGTTGGTTGCTGGCCAGGTTGGGTTGGCCCTTGGTTGTGACTGGCATGGAGGTGGGTGGGAGAGGGTCATGTGTGAGAAATGCTACTCTTTCAGAGTGAGTGTCAGAAATACTTGGTTGTGGATATATCTCCCAGGACTGGGTGAGTTGGCCCTTGGAAAAGATTTCACTGGGGCTGTATCAATCAGGGGCCTGGCTGGAAACAGATGGCACTCTCAAAAGTCTAACCAACAGGGTTTAATGAGGAAACTACAGTTGTTTCTTGGTATCCATGAGGGATTGGTTCCAGGACTCCCTGTGGATACCAAAATCCTTGATGCTCAAGTCCCTTATGTAAAATGGCATAGTATTTGCCATACCTTAGGTACATCTACCTGTATACTTGAAATCATCTGTAGATTACTTATAATACCAGGTACAATGTAAATGCTATGTATAGAGTTGTAATACTGTCTTGTTTATTTTTTTCATTATTCTATTTTTTTTTAAGTTCTGGGGTACATGTGCAGGATGTGTGTTTGTTACACAGGTAAATGTGTGCCATGTGGTTTGCTGTGCCTAACAACCCATCACCTAGGTATTAAGTCTCACATGCATTAGCTTGTTTCCTTAATGTTCTCCCCCCAGCCCACCCTTCCCCAGTGAGTATTGTTCCCCTCCCTGTGTCCATGTGTTCTCATTGTTCAGCTCCCACTTATAAGCGAGAGCATGCGGTGTTTGGTTTTCTGTTCCTGTGTTAGTTTGCTGAAGATAATGGCTCCTAGCTTCATCCATGTCCCTGCACAGGACAAGATCTCATTTCCTTTTAATTTGCATTATTTTTATTGTTGTATTATTAGATTTTTTCCCTGAATATTTTTGATCCCCAGTTGTGGAATCCATGTATGCAGAAGGCACAAGAATTAAGAGAGCCAGCCAGTTATGGGGATGCACCTAAGGACTAGCAACAGCAGGAAGCTGTGACCATCCTAGGCCTGTGGGGTAAGGGTAGGAGCCTGGTGAGAGCTGTGTCTGTAGAGAAATTCAGCCAGAACTAGAACCACAGCAACCAGGTAGGGAAGCAAGGGAATATATGATCTGGTCCCTCTCTCTTCCCGCCTTCCCATTGATGGCTCCAGTCAAAAGCCAGAGGGCAACAGGGCTCAGCTGATGTGATTCCTACAAGTCAGCCTCCCATCTAAATCAATCAGCCTCTCAAGATGCAGAGTAGGGCAGAGAAGAGGGGAGATGGATCTGGAAGACAAAGGACAGACACCCAGTACAGGATCTGTGAGGTCAGAGCAGAGCCTTGGCACCCAGATAGGATTTAGGTAGCATAGAGGAACGGTGAAGGCATCCCTAGCTAGTAGTGACAGGGGCAGTTGCAGAGGGAAGTGGGGCGTATTTACATTACAACCATGTAACTGACATGGATGAGGGTGGGGATTGACCTATTTTGGTTGAATGTAAAGGAAAGTTTGAGAGAAGAGGTTGGAGAAATTTGGCAGGGAGGCCCATGAATATGCCAGTTTGTCATTTAATTAGGAAGTCATAGGATGTTATTGAAGGTGTTAGAGTAGTGAAATGTTCAAAGAAATATGTATAACAAAAGTAGATTTCACACTCCACCTAGGACTGAGGAAGGAAGTCCATGCTTACACACATTACATGATCAGAATATTAGCTGATCTAATAGGTGGAGGATCCAAATGACCCACAGTATTTTGTTCTCTACCTTGTCATTTTCACAGCTCTTGCGATTTGTGGATAATGCCTCTCACAATATCATGGGAATAAATTAAGCTTAGCCAGGGCACTCCCCAAAATGAGTTAAAAATTTGTTTTTCAACGTTGAGGTTCATAGACACCCCTCTTTTCCAGCATCTCCTGGGATGGTGGTGAAAACGCATATGGGGGCCCCATCCCAGACCTACTGAATATATCTTTGTGGTGAAGAACAGGAGTCTGCATTTTTCACAGCTCCTGCAGGAAATTAGTGATGTCTCCTTAATTCAGCTGAATTTTGAGAACTATTAATTTAAGGAGACATCACTAATTTCCTGCAGTGGCTGTCAAGGCAGGGGCTTAATTCCTTCAGAGAGTGATCAATGAGGATCTGATGGAGATCTAGCCCCATGATTCCTAATTTACAGTCATATTAGAATCACCTGGGGAAATTTAACAACACCCTGATGCTGGGGTTGTGTGGAGGGGAACTTTTTTTTTTTTTAATTGGTTTAAGAGGTCTGAGTTGTAGTCCCAGCTACTCGGGAGGCTGAGGCAGGAGAATGGTGCGATCCCGGGATGCGGAGCTTGCAGTGAGCAGAGATCGCGCCACTGCACTCCAGCCTGGATGAGAGAGTGAGACTCAGTGTTTAAAAAAAAAAAAAAAGAAAAAGAAAAAGAAGAAAGAGGTCTGGGCGAGGTCTGAGGATATTTTTAAAGCTCCCAGCTGATTCTGATGTGCAGCCAGGCCTAAGAACCTCTGATCTTGTCTGAACTCAGAAGGTGGAAAAAATGAGAAATGGATCCTTCTCAATGTAAGGGACTCCTCTGAATTCTGTATCACACAGTCAATGCTAAGAATAATTGCTCTGGAAAGGAAAGCAGAGTGGAAAACAGGCTTCTGTGAGTAAGGAAGGAAACCAAAGAAGACCAGGGATGATGTAACCTGAGAAGGTACTGCAGTCTGGAAAGGTCTTAAAGGAGTCCGCACACTTTTTTGTTTGTTTGTTTGAGACGGAGTCTTGCTCTGTCACCCAGGCTGGAGTGCAGTGGTGTGATCTCAGCTCACTGCGACCTCTGCCTCCCGGGTTCAACCGATTCTCCTGCCTCAGCCACCCGAGTAGCTGGGATTACAGGCTCGTGCCACCATGCCCGGCTAATTTTTTTGTATTTTTAGTAGAGACGGGGTTTAGTAGAGACCGTGTTAGCCAGGATGAGCTCGATCTCCTGACCTCGTGATCCGCCTGCCTTCGCCTCCCAAAGTGCTGGGATTACAGGCATGAGCCAGCGTGCCCGGCCAGAGTCCACACACTCTTAGGCTCCCAGGAGGAGCTTGAAACTCCACGCTCTGTGGGATGAGCAGCCAGAGAAGTCCCCGGGAGAGTTTGTTTGCCCCCAGGCCACCCGCTGGCCTTCACACAGGGCTTTCTTGCCTGCATTTATTGCCAGTTTGGAGTTGGTAAATTTAAATAATTCTTCCTTTTATTTTTTTCAATTTCTCAAGAAAAAGAGAAGTCTGAAATGCAAATAGAACACCCATCCTTTCGATCGTTCTATCTTCTGTTCCACCATCTTCTGACTCGGGAGAGAGCTCTTTAGTCGTTTGTCTTTGTTTTCCCCCGGTTTGCCGACACCTGCGGGTGTGCACAGCACAGGCCAGAGCTGGAAATGCATCCTTCTTCCCACAGCCAGGAAGGTGTGTGAGCGGTGCTGGGAGCCCAGAGGAAGGGTGATTCACCAGAGGAAGGCGGAGAGGACAAGGACATGCTCTCCTAAAAGGCCTTTCAGGAAATGAAAAGCTCTGCATTTCTGTTTTCTAAACACACACACACACCCCAAAAAAAGAAAAAGGAAAAATGAGCATTCCCCTAATTCTTCTAAAGCTGTTTCTATTCCCAGGAGGATAAAGAGTATTTTAGATGCCAAGCACGGAAGATTTTTTTTTTTTTTTTTTCCCTGAAATGGGTGGGTTGGAACTTTCTTTCCTGAGAGCTGAAAAGGCCTCATACTTTATTCCTCCTCAAATGTCCTTAATCTGCTGTGGCCCCACCATCCTCCCCCTCCACTGTTGAAAGGCAGCTCCTTCCCTCACTGGGTGTTTTCCATGGTACGTAAGTTCTCTTAGGACTCACCCCAGCCTCAGATTGAGTTCATCCTACTACGTGTGACTGCAGAGGACCTTTAGGCCCCTATAGGCAGCACTGATAAGATTATCTGATGTTCTCATTATCAGCTGCACTCACGATCTTTTCTAAGGAGGGGCTTTTTGATCCACCTGATGATGGCAGCAGGGGTGGTGGCATTCCTTTTACATCCCAGTGTGTGTGAGTGTGTGCCTGTATTGTAGTTCACACAGCAGAAACAAAATAGGAACACCCACCATTCAGTTCATTCTATTATTTTAACTCTTGTTGAAAAATAAAACAAACCCCTAAGGAAATAACGTCTTTGTCCCCACGGAGTTGGATAGCTCCCTAGGTCATCTCCTGACCACAGGATCTTGTCTGAATCATCCCCTGCATGTGCTTATCTAGCCTCAGCTTAAAATTCTTCCGGGGAAGGAAACTCCACCCTCCATGAGTCAGAGTCATTGAGAGTTTAATAACCACTTTCACGATCTGTTGTCGGGACCAACTTTTCCTCGCAGCGGATCGCGGAGCAGAATTAGAGGAGAGCCAGTTCTCTCCCGAGACTCATCTGCCCATTGGAGGAAATCCTATGTGCCTCAGAAGATTGCTGTGGAGCTCAAATGAGATCCTTCTTTCAACAAATGCCAGTCACTTCCTGGAGTGCAGGACCATCATGCTAGGTGTGGGAACACAGAGATAACTGGGCACTGGCCCTGGCCCTTCAATTCAGTGGTTCAGACTGATGGATAAACACACCATCTCAGTGCAGTGGCAGACTCCTCTTCTTTGTCTTTGGAGGTCAGCCTGCCAAACTCAGCTGCCCACTTGTGTCCCACACTCTGAGGCGCTGTCTCCACTCACACCAGTTGCCCATCAGCAGCAGGGCCACACCTCGCCTGCTACCAGCTGCCTTTCTGCTCCTTCGAGAATCCAGCCTTCTCCTGTTCCCCGTCACCACTGAGCCTGTCTTGCTCTTTACCTGCACCTGCACTGCTCAGTCTCTTCACATCAGCGGTGCCCTTAGCCATCACCTGCAACCTTGGGCCCATGCCCACCTGGATTTCGAGGTCAGGTACTTCAATCTGTTTGCAGGGGCAAGGCTCCCAGGGTTCATATCCACCCACTAGGCCAGTTCTTTTTCTGTTCTTGTCTCTAGACTGCAGATCATTGCTGGGGGTGGAAGTACAAAAACTCAAACCCTGGCCTCAGCAGAGCTACCCTGCCCTGCTTGTCCTGGCTGACTTCCATGGGGCCTTTCTTTTCAGCAGCCTTTTTTCCTCTTCTGTAAATTCCCTGGCACGGTGGCCTTAGGAGGCTAAAGACATTCCTATGTCTTTAGAAACCTATGCTCTTGGCCCCTGGCCACCATGGCAGAGAAGCAGATCACCACTTCCCTGAGTAACCGCCAACACCAGCCCCTCATCTGCCCTCCTTTCATCCTCCCCTGCGTTCTCAGAAGAGGTTCTCAGAGGAAGCTGACTCTTCTCCATAGGGGCTCCCAACATCATCCCCTTGCTCTCCCCATCATCTTGTTCCATTGCTCCCATCATGGTCA
Organism: Papio anubis; assembly: GCF_008728515.1. Lineage (NCBI taxonomy): Eukaryota > Metazoa > Chordata > Mammalia > Primates > Cercopithecidae > Papio > Papio anubis. The sequence goes on along the minus strand of NC_044987.1, from coordinate 39,302,667 downwards.
CCAGTGTACTAATTAGCAGATACCTACCAAGAACCTACCATATGCAGAGTCTCCATTATGACTTAGGCAGACAAGGAGTACAAGAGATGATCCCAACTTTTGAGGAGCCTACAGTCTATAAAAATACCAGAGGCAAATGCACAAGATCCCACTCCCTGATACACTTGGTTCCCTTCTCTCTGACAACCCTTTCTTCCTGACTTTCAAGTCCGTGTGTGTGTGTGTATGTATGTGTGTATATGTGTGTGTGCTTTTTAAAGCCAGTGACCAATGCTAGTAACACATTACAAACCTTTCTCCCCTTTTCCATTCTTCCCAGTCAGTCATTCTAGCCCTCTGCAGAGACTCCTTATCCTCCTGTACGTTCTCAGACATTCTGTTACTCTCTTTCTGCTCTCAGGGCTACTCTCACTCCATTGTCCCATGGTGTAGTCCCCTGACTGGTCTCAGCTGGGACACCTGTTCTCTTTCTTAGTCTTCTGGCCCTGTGGGATCCTCTGTCACATCAAAACACTTACACAAGTGTGAAGGGAGTTAAAGGAACTCCCTAGTCCCTGTCGTGTCTCTGAGCTATTTCAGAGAAACAGCTTGTGAAGATGATATGATTCTAGCCCTAGAGAAGTTGAGAAAAGAGTGGTTTGGCCAAAGAAGGAGAGGAAAGGAGTGGAGGAGGCCAGTGAGCAGTGTTGGTACTGGCAGGCTCCAAAGCTTCATGCTTGTGTTCCCTGAGGGCCACTTTCCACAAACAGCTTCTCCTCCCTCCTCAGTGACAAACTCCCTATGGCAAATCTGCACTGGTGACTTTGGCCCCTGACATTTGTATGGATTTTGCAGCCCAGAAGCCCTTAGGGACGGGAGTCTGTTCAGTGCCTCCCTGCTGCTCCCACCCATTGCCTTCTGAACATTCCCCTTGGGATGCTCTAGAGTAGAAGTCCCCAACCTTTTAGGCACTAGGGACAGGTTTCATGTAAGAGAATTTTTCCACAGACCAGGGAGCGGGGGATGGTTTCGGGATGATTCAAGAGGGTTACATTTATTATGCACTTGATTTCTGTCATTGTTACTTCGTAATCTATAATGAAATAATTGTACAGCTCACTGTAATGTAGAATCAGTGGAATCTCTGAGCTTGTTTTCCTGCAGCTAGATGGTCCCATCTGGGGGTGATGGGAGACAGTGACAGATCATCAGGCATTAGATTTTCGTAATGAGCACACAACCTCGATCGCTCACATGCACAGTTCACAATAAGGTTTGCACTCCTATGAGAATCTAATGCCACAGCTGTTCTCACAGGAGGCAGAGCTTAGACGCTAATGCAAGTGATAGGGAATGGCTATAAATACAGATGAAACTTCGCTTGCTCACCTACCGCTCACCTCCTGATGTGTGGATCAGTACTGGTCCATGGCCCTGGGGTTGGGGACCCCTGCTCTAGAGCTTCAGGTAACCTGCCCTAAGATGCTCTGTCATGCAGAGACTCAAGTAGCCCCAGCCTCCCAATGTTCCCTTTACCTTCCATGGAAGATGATGTTTGTTTATCCCTGTAACCCGGTTGTCTCTCAAGGCTGAGGTCCTGTTCCTCTCCTGCCTCTGCCTAAAGACTTCTTAAACAAGAGGCCTCTTGCTGCAGTCTCCTCTTGCTTATACCCAGTCACTTCCACCAGCTGTCTTCTTTCCTGAGCCCTCTGTCACTACTGGTCTCTAATCACCAAAGGCCTGGGCCTTAACTTCATCCTTCTCTTTCCTCTCTGCAGCAGGTAGCACACACTGTTGATCATCCCCTAGCCAAGGCTTTCTCCTCCCTTGACTTTTGGCATGACTCTGGACAACTGATTCTCCTTACAGCACCATTTTTGTCTCTCATTTGTTCCCTTATCCTGTTCTCTCATGGTGTCTGCTCTGTGGCTGTCAGCATTCCTCTCCTCATTCAGATGCTTGGGGCGCTACTGGCGTGTAGTTAGGAGCTTTGAAATTAGAGAAGCTGGGCTTAAGCCCTGGCTCTTCCACATACTTGTTTGATGACTTTGTACCTGCCATTCATCTGAGTTTCGGTTTTCCCATGTCTAACATGGAGATGATAATGATGCCTACCTTGTAGGGTTATGTGAAGGGTAAATGGGATGCAACAATGTTTTTGAAATTTTCATCTGATCCCCTGCTACCCTTTCCAAGTAACCTGTCACTTTTCCTTACCCAATGTCCTGTTTTCACAGGCTGCCTGTTTCTGCCCTTAAGCCTTTGTGTAGAAATCTTGCTAAAGCTTTACTGACCTTTCTGTTGCACCAAATCTGTCAACATCTTGCACATCCTTCAAGTTCCGCTTCAGGATTGTTTCCTCCAAGAGTCTTCCCTGACTGCACTCATTGTGCCCTTCCTTTCTCTGAAATTCCATTGTTGTTTTTCTTTCTAACATTCATTTAGCAGTTGATATAAACTGGATTATGCTATTGTTTTTCTTTTGATTTTCTGTTTAAATTTGTATGTATCTGCCTTGTTTCCATAAATAGATGGTGACTTTATTGATGCGAACGCCCATTTTGAGGCATATGAAACAGTGATTAAGAACACTAGCTATGGGGCTGGACTTCCTAAGTTGGCACGTGGTCCCATCACATGCTAACCGTGTGACCCTGGGCGAGTTACTGAAGCTTGTTTTTTTTTAAATTTAATTATTTTGTGGTTACATAGTAGGTGTATATATTTATTGGGTATATAAGATATTTTGATATAGGCATGCAATGGTACGTAGTAGGTATATATATTTATGGGGTAATGAGATATTTTGATACAGGCACGCAATGTAGAATAATCACATCATGGAAAATGGGGTTTCCATACCCTAAAGCATTTATCTTTTATGTTACCAACAATCCAGTTATACTCTTATAGTTATTTTAAAATATATAATTAAAGTGTTATGGACTATAGTCACCTTATTGTGCTATCAGATACTAGGTCTTATTGGTTATTCTTTCTTTCTATTTTTTTGTACCCATTAACCGTCTCCACCTCCCCCACACTCCCCACTATCTTTCCCAGTCTCTGGCAACCATCCTTCTGCTCTCTAACTCCATAAGTTCAATTGTTTTGATTTTTAGATCCCACAAATAAGTGAGAACATGCAGTGTCTGTATTTCTGTGCCTGGCTTATTTCGCTTAACGTAATGACCACCAGTTCCATCTATGTTGTTGCAAATGACAGGAACTCATTCTTTTTTATGGCTGAATAGTTCTTCATTGTGTATATGTATGTACCACATTTTCTTTATTCATCTGTTGATGGGCACTTAGGTTGCTTCAAAATCTTAGCTATTGTGAACAGTGCTGTAACAAATATGGAAGTGCAGATATCGCTTTGATATACTGATTTTCTTTCTTTGGGGTATATACTCAGAAGTGGAATTGCTGCATCATATTGTCACTTTATTTTTAGTTTTTTGAGGGACCTCCAAACTGTTCTCCATAGTAGTTGTACTAATTTACTTTCCCACCAACAGTGTAAGAGGATTACTTTTTCTCTGCATCGTTACCAGCATTTGTTATTGCCTGTCTTTTGGATATAAGCCAGTTTAACCAGGGTGAGATGATATCTCATTGTAGTTTTGATTTGCATTTCTCTGATGGTTGATGATGTTGGGCACCTTCTCATATGCCTGTTTGCTATTTGTCTGTCTTCTTTTGAGAAATGTCTCTTCAAATCTTTTGCTCATTTTTTATTATGTTTGATTGATTGATCGATTAACTGATTGATTGATTTTAAGACAGGCTCTCACTCTGCTGTGCAGGCACAATCTTGGCTCACTGCGGCTCTACCTCCTGGGCTCAAGTGATTTTCTTACCTCAGCTTTCTGAGTAGCTGGGACTACAGGTGCACACAACCATGCCTAGCTAATTTTTTATAGAGATAAGTTCCACTATGTTGCCCAGGCTGATTGCCCATTTTTTAAATTGGATTATTACATTTTTTTTCCTTTGGAGTTGTTTGAACTTGTTATATATGCTGGTTATTAATCCCTTGTCATATGGGTAGTTTGCAAATATTTTATCCCATTCTGTGGGTTGTCTCTTCACTTTATTGTTTCCTTTCCTGTGTAGAAGCTTTTTAAACTTGCTGTGATCCATTTGTCCATTTTTGTTATGGATGTCTGTACTTATGGGGTATTACTCAAGAAATTTCTGCCCGGAGCAGTGTCCTAGAGAGTTTCCCCAATGTTTTCTTGTAGTTTCATAGTTTGAGGTCTTAGATTTAAGTCTTTCATTCATTTTGATTTGACTTTTGTATATGGTGAGAGATAGGGATCTGCTTTTATTCTTTTGCGTATGAATATTCAGTTTTCCCAGCCCCATTTATTGAAGAGACTGTATTTTCCCTAGTGTGTGTTCTTGGCACCTTAGTCAAAAATGAGTTCACTGTAGGTGTGTGGATTTGTTTCTGGGTTATTTATTCTGTTCCATTGGTCTATGTGTCTGTTTTTATACCAGTAACATGCCGTTTAGGTTACTATAGCTCTGTAGTATAATTTGAAGTCAGGTAATATGATTCCTCCAGTTTTGTTCATTTTACTTAGGATAGCTTTGGCTATTCTGGGTCTTTTGTGGCTACATATAGATTTTAGGATTGTTTCTTCTGTTTCTGTGAAGAATGTCATTGGTATTTTGATAGGGATTGCACTGAATCTGTAGATTGCTTTGGGTAGTATAGACATTTGAACAATACTGATTCTTCTATGAATGTGGAATATTTTTCCTTTTTTCTGTGTGTCCTATTTGATTTCTTTCATTAGTGTTTTATATTTTTCATTATACAGATCTTTTACTTCTTTGGTTCAGTTAAATCCTAGGTATTTACTTTGATTTGTGGCTATTTTAAATGGAATTACTTTTCTATTCCTTTTTCTGATTATTCACTGTTGGCATATAGAAATGCGACTAACTTTTTGTAGTCGATTTTGGGTCCTGCAACTTACCTGAATTTGTTTATCAGTTCTACTAGGTTTTTTGTGCAGTCTTTAGGTTTTTAATATAAGATTATATCATCTGCAAACAAGGGTAATTTGACTTCTTTTCCAATTCGAATGCCCTTTCTTTCTTTCTCTTCTCTGATTGCTCTAGCTAGGACTTCCTAGCTGTGTTGCATAATGATGGTGAAAGTGGGCATCCTTGCCATGTTTCATATCTTACAGGAAAGACTTTCAGTTTTTCCCCATTCAATATGATCCTAGCTGTGGGTCTCTTATATATGCGTTTAATTATGTTGAGGTATGTTCCTTCTATCCCCACTTTTTTGAGGGGTTTCATCATGAAGGGATGTTGAATTTTATCAAATGCTTTTGCATCATCAGTGGAGATGATAATAAGGTTTTTGTCCTTCATTCTGTCGATATGATGTGTCACATTGATTGATTTATGTATGTTGAACCATCCTTGCATCTCAGGAATAAATCCCAGTTGGTCATGATGAATGATCTTTTTAATGTATTATTGAATTTGGCTTGCTAATATTTTGTTGAGGATTTTTGCATCAATATTCATCAGAGATATTGGTCCCTGGTTTTCTTTTTGATGTGTCTTTGTCTGGTTTTGGTATCAGAGTAATACTGACCTCATAGAATGAGTTTGGAAGTATTCCCTTCTTCTCTGTTTTTTGGAATAGTTTGAGTAGGATTGGTATTAGTTCTTCTTTAAATGCCTGGTAGAATTCAGCAGTGAAGTCATTAGGTCTCAGGATTTTCTTTACTGGGAGACTTTTTATTACAGCTTCGATCTCATTACTTGTTATTAGTTTGTTCAGGTTTTGGATTTCTTCCTTGTTCCATTTTGGTTGGTTGTATGTGCCTAGGAATTTGTCCATTTCTTCCACATTTTCCAATTTATTGGCATACAGTTGCTCATAGTAGCCACTTATAGTAGATACTTTAAATTTCTGTAGTATCAGTTGCAATGTCTCCTTTTCCATCTCTGATTTTCTTTATTTGGGTCTTCTCTCTTTTTCTCTTAGTTGCTCTGGCTAAAGGTTTGTCAGTTTTGTTTAACTTTTAAAAATATTAACTTTTTGTTTCATTGATCTTTTGTATTGTTTTCTATATTTCAATTTCATTTATTTCTGCTCTGATCTTTATTATTTCTTTTCTTCTGCTAATTTTGGGCTTGGCTTGCTCTTGCCTGTCTAATTCTTTAAGATGCAACATTAGGCTGTTTATTTGACATTTTTCTATTTTTCTGTTGTAGGTGCTTATACCTATAAACTTCCCTCTTAGTACTGCTTTTGCTGTATCCCATAGGTTTTGTTATGTTGTGTTTCCATTATTATTTGTTTCAAGAAATTTTTCAACTTCCTTCTTAATTTTGTCATTGACCCACTGGTCATTCAGGAGCATACTGTTTAATTTCCATGTATTTGTATAGTTTCCAAAATTCCTCTTGTTATTGATTTCTGTTTCATTGTCTTCAGAGAAGATGCTTGCTATTATTTCAGTTTTTAAAATGTTTTCAGCTATGTTTTGTGACCTAACATATGGTGTATCATTAAGAATGATTCATATGCTGAGGAAAATAATAGGATTAAATACCTATTAGATCCATTTATAATGCAGATTAAGTCTGATGTTTCCTTGTCTTTGATTTTCTCTCTAGAAAATCTGTCCAATGCTGAAAGTGGTGTGTAGAAGTCTTTAGCTATCGTCGTATTGAGGTGCATCTCTCTCTTTAGCTCTAATAGTATTTGCATTATAGGCTGGACGCAGTGGCTCATGCCTGTAATCCCAGCACTTTGGGAGGCCGAGGCAGGCAGATCACTTCAGGTCAGGAGTTCCAGACCAGCCTGGCTGACATGGCAAAAACCTGTCTCTACCAAAAGTACAAAAATTAGCCAAGTGTGGTGGCACGTGCCTGTAATCCCAGCTGCTTGGGAGGCTGAGGCAGGAGAATCACTTGAACCCGAGAGGCTGAGGTTGCAGTAAGCTGAGATTGCACCGCTGTACTCCAGCCTGGGCAACAGAGCGAGACCCTGTCTCAAAAAAAAAAAAAAAATTGCGCTGTATATCTGGGTGCTCCAATGTTGGTTGCCTATATATTTAAAATTTTTATATCCTCTCACTGAATTGACCCCTTTATCGTATATAATAACCTTCTTTGTCTCTTCTTATAATATTTGTCCTGAAATCTATGTTGTCTGGTATAAGTATAGTGACTCCTGCTCTCTTTCGATTTCCATTTACGTGGAATATTTTTTTCCATGCTTTGTTAGCATGGAAAAGACACAGTCTATGTGTGTCTTTATGGGTGAAGCATGTTTCTAGAAGGTAACTGATCAATGGGTTTTGTTTTTTCATCCATTCTGCCCATTTGTGTCTTTTGATTGGATAATTTAGTCCATTTACATTCAATGTTATTATTGATAAGTAAGGACTTACCCCTGCCATTTTGTTGTTTTCTGGTTGTCTTGTGGTCATCTCTTCCTTCTTTCCTTTCTTCCTGTCTTCCTTTTAGTGAAAGTGATTTTCTCTGGGGATATGTTTTAGTTTCTTGCTTTTTATTTTTTGTGTATCTGTTGTATATTTTTTGGTTTGAGGTTACCATGAGGCTTGCAAATACTATCATTATTTTAAGCTGATAAAAATTTAATGCTGTTTGCATAAGCGAACAGATAAACATGCAAAAAGAAAACTAATAAAAACCCTACACCTTAAGTTCATTCCCCTACTTTTTCACTTTTTGTTGTTTCTATTTATATCTTATTTTACTGTTTGTGTCCTGGAAAGTTGTTGCATAAGCAAACAGATAAACAAGCAAAAAGCAAACTAATAAATACTCTACACCTTAACTCGATTCCCCCACTTTTTCACTTTTTGTTGTTTCTGTTTATATGTTATTGTACTGTCTGTGTCCTAGGAAGTTGTAGTTACAATTTTTGATTGGTTCATCATTTAGTTTTTCTGCTTAAGATAAGAGTAGTTTACACACCACAGTTCCAATGTTATAATATTCTGTGCAGTTACTATTACCAGTGAGTTTTGCACCTTCACATGATTACTTATTGCTCATTAACATCCTTTTCTTTCTGATTGAAGTACTCCTTCTGGCATTTCTTGCAGAACTGGCCTGGTGTTGATAAAATCTCTCAGCTTTTGTTTGTCTGGGAAAGTCGTTATTTCTTCTTCATGTATGAAGGTAATTTTACTGATGTACTACTCTAGGGTAATAGTTTCTTTCCTTCAGCACTCTAAATATGGAATGCCACTCTTCCCTGGCCTATAAGGTTTCCACTGATGAAAAGTCTGTTAACAGGCATATTGGAGCTCCATTGTATTTTTTGTTTCTTTTCTCTTGCTGCTTTTAGGATTCTTTCTTTATCAATGACCTTTGGAAGTTTGGATTAAATCTCTTGGTCTTCTTTCGGTTAAATCTGCTTAGTGTTCCATAACCTTCTTGTACTTGGATATTGATATCTTTCTCTAGGTTTGGGAAGTTCTCTGTTATTATCCCTTTGAATAAACACTCTACTTCTATCTCTTGCTCTACGTCCTCTTTAAGGCCAGGAATTCTTAGATTTGCACCATTGAGGCTATTTTCTAGATCTTGTAGGTGTGCTTCATTGTTTTTTATTCTTTTTCTTTTGTCTCTTGTGACTATGTATTTTCAAATAGCCTGTCTTTGAGTTCACTAATTCTTTCTTCTGTTTGATCAGTTATGCTATTAAAAAGCTCTGATGCATTCCTCAGTATGTCAGTTGCATTTTTCAGCTCCAGAATTCCTGCTTGATTCTTTTTAATGATTTCAATCTCATTTTTAAATTCATCTGATAGAACTCTGAATTCCTTCCCTGTGTTATCATGAATTTATTTGAGTTTCCTCAACACATCTATTTTGAATTTTGTCTGAAAAGTCACATATCTCTGTTTCTTCAGGATTGGTCCCTGGTTCTTTATTTAGTTTATTTGATGAGGTGATGTTTTCCTGGATGGTCTTGATACTTGTAGATGTTTGCCTGTGTCTGGGCATTGAAGAGTTAGGTATTTATTGTAGTCTTCTCAGACTGGGCTTGTTTGTACCCATCCTTCTTGGAAGGCTTTCTAGAGATATGAAAGGACTTGGGTGTTGTGATCTACGCAGTATCTGCTTTAGGCGGCATCCCAAGCCCAGTAACACTGTGGTTCTTGCAGACTCATAGTGGTACCACTTTGATGGTCTTGGGATAAGATCAGAAAGAATTCTCTGGGTTACCAGGCAGAGTCTTTTGTTCTCTTCTTTTATTTTCTCTCAAACAGACAGAGTCTCTCTCTCTGGTCTGAGCCACTTGGAGCTGGGGATGGAGTGACACAAGCACCCCTGTGGCCGCCACCACTAGGACTGTGCTGGGCCAGACCTGAAGCCAGCACAGTACTTGGTTCACCCACAGCCTGCTGTAACCACTCCCTGGCTACTGCCTATGTTTGCTCAAGGACATTGGGCTCCACAATTAGCAGGTGGCAAATCCAGCCAGGCCTGTGTCATTTCATTCAGGGCAGTGAGTTCCCCCAGGCCCTGGGCATGTCCAGAGGTGCCATCTGGGAGCCAGGGACTAGAGTCAAAAACCTTAGAAGTCTACCTGGTATTCTAGTCTACTGCAGCTGAGCTGGCATTCCAGCCACAAAAATGCAGTCCTTCTCACTCTTCCCTCTGCTTTCCAAAGGCAGAGGAGCCTTACCCTGTGGGCTCTGACACTGCCACCACAGTCTTTTGGGGAGTACTGCCAGAATACTACTGCCAGTGTTCCCTCACAGTCTCTTAAGTCAGCTTGTAGCAAATGTTGCTTGGCCTGGGACTTAACCTTTGAGGGCAGTGGGCTCCCCTCTGACCCAGGGCAGGTCCAGAAATGCCATCCAAGAGCCCACTTGATGCTCTCTGTGGCTGAGCTGATACCCGAGGTGCATGATAGAGTCCTCTTTACTTTTTCCTCCACTTTTCTTGGGCAGAAGAAGTCTCTCCCTGTGGCCATCACAGCTGGTATTGCGCTGAATCTCACCTGAAGCCAGCAAGTCTCAGGGTCTCATCTAAGGCCCGTGACATGCTTACCTAGGTATTGCTGCTGATTATTAAGGGCCCCAAAGCTCTTCAGTTAGCAGGTGATGAATCCTGCCAGGACTAGGTCCTTCACTTCAAGACAACAGGTTTTCTTCTGGCCCACTGTGTCCAGAAATGTCATCCGGGGGCTAGGGCCTAGAAAGGTGGCCTCACAACTTGGACCAGTGCTCTATCCTGCTACGGCTGAACTGGTATCCAAAATGCAAGACAAAGCTCTTTCCACTCTTCTGTCTCCACTTCTCAAGCAAAAGGAAGAGGTCTCTTTTGGAGCTGTAAACTGTGCAACCTGGGGTTAGGGGAAGGGTGATGCCAGCACTCCCTTAGTCGCCTTGACTGGTGTCTCAGTGGATCACATGCCCCCTAGATCACTGGTTCTGGGCCCAGTTCAGCACTAGGACTCACCTAGGAGTTGCAGTCCCTGTGGCCTAGACTGCCTTTCAAGTTTATTTAAGGCCCAGAGCACTTTAGCCCACAGTGGCGAGGCTTGTGGAAAGTCAAGTGCCAGCCACGGGGATTGGCAGCTTTTCTCTGGCTAGGGCTGGTTTAATGCTGTCCCTCCGTGGGCAGGCATCGGCTGAGTTTGGTCCAGTTTTGCTTCCTGCTATGTAACTAGGGCAGTGCTGAGTTCAGTGCCTCACAGTTACTGTACTCCCCTCTCCCTAATTCCTAGAATTGCTCTCTGCACCATGCCAGTGCTGCTGTGGGATGCTGGAGGGGTGGTGGTGATTCAAGATTGTTTTTCCTATGTCTTTAGTGCCTCTTTTAGTGATATGAAGTTAAGACCAGGTGCTGTGAGTGCTTACCTGATTTTTGGTTCTTATGAAGGTAATTTTTTGTGTAGATAGTTGTTAAATTGGTGTCCTTATGGGGGAATGATCAGTGGAGCCTTCTATTCTGTCCTCTTGCTGTGCTCTCTCTTCATTTTCTTCTTCAGTGACTGAATCTCAATGTGCCTCAGTTTCCTCACCTGTCTTGTATGTGGTAGTAATAATACATAGTTGTTGCAAGTTTAAATGAGAGGATAGTTAGCTCAGCCCCTTTCTGATGTATTAATAATACATGTGGAGCTCATAGAAGAATGTTTGGCATACAGTGCTTAATACATGATGGTGGTTGTTGTTATTTTCAGTTTCAATGCTTCCTCCTGCAGTGCCAGTCATCGGTAATATAGGCTTAACAAATATTGTTGAATGGGTGAATGTTTCCCCTCCAAAACTCTTCAATTTTTCATTGTTTTCCTTACATGCATATTATCATAAAAATTCAGTTTCGCCTCATTTAATTCTGAAACAAACAAACCAACCAACCACCTATGGATTTAAATAGGTTTTACTGTCTGATACAAGGAAACAGACCAATTCTTTGAGATACATTTTTTTCTTGATACTAGATTTCAAAAGGAATTTATTATAAGATTATTTATGGGACAGGAGGCTAGTAGAGCGAAGACAGCTCATTTTTCTAAAACCTACTTAACATGTTGAGATTAGAAAGAAATTTTTCCATTAAATACAGGAACTGTATCAAATTACATTGACAGTCCAGGGGGATTAGGACAGCTGGGAGGTGGAAAAGACAGAGCTTTGTGTGTTCCCCTATATCTAGAGATTCCAGTGGGATACTAAAGAGGAAGATCAGTGGTGTGTGCAAATGGGCAGGTATAATTCAGAAATTGCCATCTGAAATAACCTCTTACATCATAGGTTTATTTTTGTCTTTAGGGAGCAGTGTTGTCAGTAATTTACTATAATTGCAATAACCAGATCATTAAACCATGTCTGTAGAGAGCATGGAAAAATACAGCTGCCCTTTAAGTGACAATGTATCAAACAATACACTAAGATTATTTTAATCAAATAGTATTACTATTGTTCTTTTTCTTTTTTTTTTTTCTTTTTTTTTTCATTTTTTGAGTCTTGCTCTGTCATCCAGGCTGGAGTACAATGGCGTGATCTCAGCTACTGCAACCTCCACCTCCCTGAGTTCAAGCCATTCTCATGCCTCAGCCTCCCAAGTAACTGGGACTACAGGCACATGCCACCATGCCTGGGTTTTTTTTGTTTGTTTGCTTTGCGCTTTATTTTTTTTTGTATTTTTAGTAGAAACAGGATTTCACCATGTTGGCCAAGCTGGTCTTGAACTCTTGACCTAAAGTGACCAAGTTCCAACCACTCAGCCTCCCAAAGTGCTGGGTTTATAGGCGCAAGCCACAATGCCTGGCCTATTACTATTTTTAATACAGTTTCCTATAGATGAAGTGGGCATTTAAGTTACACACACATGCGTGCGTGTGTACGTGGGCGCACGCACGCGCGCACACACACACACACACACACACACTTTGGCATCCCTTCAGAAAATGAGAGCCTACCAAGACATACTTAGTTGTTTTGTAGAGTTAAGTGAGCATGGTAGTGATGGGGGCTAGTATACTGATTTTATTTAGATTTTTCAGATGATTCTTCAACAAAAGCTATTAAAACATGAGTCATCTTTGGATCAGAAGAAAGTTTGTCATTGGTTAAAAAGCTGGTCTTAAACAAGGAGATAGCATAGTGGGCTCATGGGCAGTTCCCTCAGTGGAAATCAGTTAGCATGGTATTAAATGGTCCTAGGGGCAGGGCGCTGTGGCTCACGCCTGTAATCCCAGCACTTTGGGAGGCCGAGGCGGGCAGACCAATTGAGGTCAGGAGTTCGAGACCAGCCTGGCCAACATGGTGAAACCCCATCTTTACTAAAAATACAAAAATTAGCTAGGTGTGGTGGCACATGCCTGTAATCCCAGCTACTCCAGAGGCTGAGGAAGGAGAATTGCTTGAACCTGGGAGGCGGAGGTTGCAGTGAGTCAATATCAGGCCACTGCACTCCAGCCTGAGTGACAGAGCAAGACTCCATCTCAAATAAAAATAAAAATAAAAATAAAAGGTCCTAGGATTTAATATATATTTATAAATGATATGTTAAAGTGACTTCATAATGTAATGTCCAGGTTTTTTGACAATTCCAAGTTGCAAAAGATAAAATTGACGGAAATGAATTTCAGGGAGATAGAAATACTTGCATGAACAGACAAAAGAGCCGTGGGTAATAGTTAATACAAAGGAATTAGTAAGGAAACAGAATCAGATTGTTTACAAAGTGGCCAATGTGATTTAGGAAAGGCTGAGAGTCCCTGTAGCCTATTGTTAGAGAGAGGCTTCAGCCTATGTAGTTCTTGTTACCATCAGTAAAAGTGTTGAAAAATACTGTCCTACTCATACCAAACATTGATTCAGGAGGTGGTATAAATACAAAAAAAAGAAAAAAAAAAAAAAGAAATTTAAGCAAAGCAGATACATGTTGGGATGATAAATCTATAATGAGTTATAAAAGGAAACAAGGCTTGCTTTAGGAGAAATGTTTTAAACCTGAGACAATGGAGAAAACATCTGGTCAACTGAACAGATGTGGAATTCCTTTCCTCACACCGCAAACACATAGAATATTAGATAAAATGTATCATTTTTCTGACTGGGCGTGGTGGTTCCATATTTGCTCTGCTTTCTCCATGTGAAAACCCTGAACTGAGAAAATAACTCAGAAGCTGGCCCCAATTCATAGAATTCTGTAGGGGCCTGGCAGGGGCAACTTCGAAAGCAATCCTATTGGGCTTTGGTTGTTTTGGTTTTTTTTTTGACAAAATACCATGGACCTCTCATGAGATAAACTCATCAGCAGAAATTGCGAAGTACTTAGCTATACACACTCCTTGAAGTCAACCAGTAGAAGCAACAAAATAAACTGAAAAACCAAATAGAGAAATCTTAAAGGAACTTTAAAAATCAATGTCTAAACTATTAAAAGATAAAAAAGGATCTCCCAAGAGAAAAAAAAAAAAAAAAAAAGGAGAATTTGAAATAAAACAATAGAAACGCTAGAAAAAAAATCATTGAAATGGAAAAAGCTCCATTCCTGCTACTAATTATTGGAATACTGGAAAATTTTCTTCATCATTCTGTGTCTTGGTTTCCCTATCTGTAAAATAAAGTAAAAATGCTTCCATATAATGCTATATTGAAAGCATTAAATTGGTAGTTCAAAAAATATTAGTCTCCAATCCATCTCCCCATCACTATATAGGTACAGTAGTAGCCAGATATTCTGTCTCAATTTTAAACACTATGTTCTATCTTGTCATCAAACCATAGAACCAGGTTTGGAGTTCATAAGAATATAGTAAACATGAATATGAAGTTCTGAAGAAAGCAGGGGAAGGGGAGGGAAAATGTGCCCAAAGCTGCCTGTATTTCTGGAGCATATGTTTTAGTTACTTTGCCTTGGAAGGCCTAGGGCAGTAGGGTGCACAGGACCCAGTATAGAATTGGGCCATGGCCTTCCCAGCCACCTTGGTTCCATCCTGGCTTATTTCCCATGTAAGTGTATGGGAAATTTCCCTGTGGAGTTGGGCAGAAAAGGCCTTACCTGGTTGTCAGGTGCAAAGCTGTGGCTGAAATCTGAAGCCCCGTGAACTCAAGTGATCTAAGAGGATGCTGAAACACCCAGCTTAGTCTCCTCTGATTGCAGCACTGGAAGACCATGCATAGCAGTTGGGGAGTGAATCAACCCCCACAGTCTTTTATAAGTCCATTGTAAGTCCTGGTTTTTGCTTAGCAACGGGACACTTTGTCTCTTACACATGCAGGCACATTCTCTCTCATTTACTTCTTTCTTATTTGCTTCCCTTTTTTATCCTCTCCTGTTCTCCTTCTGCCTCTTTCTTTTGCCTCTTCCCCTTCCTCATCCAAGTCCCTCTTCTCTGCTCATTTTTTAGGCCTTCATCAACCCCTGTAGGCACGTTTCACCCTTGGGTGGCTCTTGGGCTAAAGACACTCCAGCGTGCTCCCGCAGTGCTCTGCCACAGGGTTATCAATTCAAAAACAATCTTTAGTTTCCCTAGAAGGAATGAAGGCACTGCACCAGGTTAAATGCATACAAAATGCCCCAGTAACCATGGAGAAATGTACATCAACCCCGACCTTACACCCAAGTCTTGTAGATCTTGGCTCTGCTATATCCTGGTCTTATGATTAAAAAATGAGGCTGATGTTTCCTTGGGATGTATCTTTCAGATATAAGAGAGCAGAGACAGCAGCTTAACCAAGTGAATGAGCTTCTTATCTCTATCCTACAAGGGATGTGGTAGCAGTGAAGAGCACCCAGGATCATTGCTCCTTCTAAGAATGGGGGAAGGCATGGAGTTGAATGAGTAGGGTCAGCCGATAGATTACTCCATTAGGTTTCAGCAAATATACCAAGTTGTTTATCCATTGCCCTCAATACCCCTACGCGTACCTGCAAGAGAGTGTCTTCATTTGCCATTGCAGAGCCAGAGAGATGCACAGTTGGACTGCCCTCAGACTAGAGGTACAGCACAATTCCTATGGCTTTGACTCCCCTTGGGGTTTATTTTATGTTTAGTGAGTAGCACCAATTTTAGAGAATCAGTTACCAATAATTTACTCATTTTAATTAGGTTTGTATTTTTTAATTTCCTTTTGAAAGTAACACATATTATGGGTTGATGTGGGTAGGGAGGTACGAGGAGAGAAACAAGAAAATAGAGGAAAAAATATGACTTGCATCCCCAGGAATCAAACAACCATGTTGACATGTCATATGTTTATTTTCAAAATGTTTCCTTACATACTTGAAGGCTTTTAAAAAGTGATTATTTAATTTTATATCCTGCCCTTTCTTTTCAACGTTATAGCATATATTTTCTCATCATTACGAACCACTTTATAATTGTAAGTGCTTTTTAATGATTGTTTTTGAGATGGGGGTGTCACTCCCTTACTCAGCTTGGAGTGCAGTTGTGCAGTCTCTGCTCACTGCATCCTCTACTTCGCAGGCTCAAGCGATTCTGCCACCTCAGCCTCCTGAGTAGCTGGGACCACAGGTGTGTACCACCATGCCCAGCTAATTTTTTGAATTTTTTTTTTTATAGAAGTGGGGTTTCGCCATGTTGCCCAGGTTGGTCTCAAATGCCCGAGTTTAGGTGATCCACCTGCCTAGGCCTCTCAAAGTGCTGGGGTTACAGGCTTGAACCACCATGCCTGGCCATAATGGTTTTTAATGAGTTTTTTCTTTGATGGATATAACATAATGTTATTTACGAAACCTTTCCCTGTTTTTGAAAATGTGGGATGGTTCCACTTGCTGCTATTATAAATACTGCTGCCTCAGGGCATAAAGATTAACAAGAATGCCTTGAGATTCTATTATGCGTGAGGCCTTGGGCTGGGTTCTGGGGGAATATACATGGTTCCTGATGTCAAGAATTTACAAGTTAGTTTGGGGGATAATGACATAATCCTAAATTAATCCTAAGCACTTTCCTTTTGTCCTTTCAGATAAGATGAAAATAATCATAAATAATATTGAATTTTTTGTAAAAGAAAGCAGAACCAAGACAGGATGTATATATTGATTGCAATTGATATATAGCACATGTCTAGATTGACCAAGACAGAAAATGAATTGTTAATCATAGCAAATATTGGGGAGATTAAGTTCAAACAGCAACTGGTCTAATTTGAATTTTAGTTTTACCTGATAAATATCCAGTAACCAACACCAGACTGTACATTTCCCCCATGTAATTTAAATGCGCTGATTAGAGTTGATTATTTTTCATAAATCCGAAAATGTATAAACATTCATTAGGAACATGTGCATTCAATTGCAACCAACATTGGTGGCTGATTAACTGAGTTGCAGTTCTAACTTTATTGGCCTGTTGAGATCTACTCCCCCCTTGTTTTTTTTTTTTTATAATTACTTTGAAGTTCATGGAAAAGTATTCCAAAGGAGAATTATGAAGTTCATGAAACTACAATATTTTTTGTTTGTTTGTTTTGAGACAGAGTCTTGCTCTGTTGCCCAGGCTGGAGTTAAAATAGTGCAATCTCGGCTCACTGCAACCTCTGCCTCCCTGGTTCAAGTGATTCTCCTGCCTCAGCCTCCCAAGTAGCTGGGATTACAGGCACCCATCACCACATCCAGCTAATTTTTGTATTTTTAGTAGAGATGGGGTTTCACCATGTTGGCCAGGCTTGTCTCAAACTCCTGACCTCAGGTGATCCACCCGCTTCAGCCTCCTGAAGTGCTAGGATTACAAGCATGAGCCACCGCACCTGGCCCCAGACTACAACAGATTTTAAAAAGAACATTATGATGGTGGGTGTGTGTGTGAGTGAAGGGGTGTTACTGTAGAGCAGGGTGGGGTAAACACAGGTAATAGACTAGGAAACAGCCTATCTGAAAGATGCTTTGAAACACCAGGATTTTGGTATATTAGAATGAAGTGTGCATGTGCCAGAGAACCATGTCCTTCCAAACTCAAGCATTTGAAGTAATAGACCAGTGGGGACTTCTCCAGAGTCTGGGCAGGATGATTCTAGTGCTGCCTCTGTGCTGTAAGCAGGGATACATCTCACCACTTGTTTTCTTCTTTCAGATTGATGACCCCAACAGCAACCTTGAGGAGGCGATTAATGAGGCAGAGGCCATCACCTCTGTGAACAGCCTGGGAAGCAAGCAAGCCTTGAATACAGATTACCTTGATTCTGATTACCAAAGAGGACAGCTATACCCGTTCTCCCTTAGCAGTGATCTCCAGGTGGCCACATTTACTCTCACAAATTCAGCCCCAATGACTCAGTCCTTCCAGGAACGGTGGTATGTGAATCTCCACAGCCTAATGGACCGGGCTTTGACCCCACAGTGTGGCAGTGGGGAAGACCTATATATCCTCACAGGCACAGTGCCCTCAGACTACAGAGTTAAAGACAAAGTGGCAGTCCCTGAGTTTGTTTGGCTGGCGGCCTGTTGTGCTGTCCCTGGAGGTGGCTGGGCCATGGGCTTTGTCAAGCACACCAGGGACAGTGACATCATAGAAGATGTGATGGTAAAAGATCTTCAGAAACTGCTTCCATTTAACCCTCAGCTGTTTCAGAACAACTGTGGTGAGACTGAGCAAGACACAGAGAAAATGAAAAAAATCCTGGAAGTGGTTAACCAAGTCCAGGATGAAGAACGAATGGTGCAATCTCAAAAGACTTCTAGTCCCCCCTCTAGCACCAGGAGCAAGAGGTCTGCTCTGTTGCCTCCAGAGGCATCTGAGGGAAGTAGTAGCTTTTTGGGAAAACTCATGGGCTTCATTGCTACCCCATTCATCAAGCTTTTTCAATTAATTTATTACCTTGTGGTAGCAATCCTGAAGAACGTTGTCTATCTCCTGTGGTGTGTTACCAAGCAGGTGATAAATGGCATAGAAAGTTGTCTTTACCGCCTGGGGTCAGCCACCATCTCATACTTCGTGGCCATTGGGGAAGAGCTGGTGAGCATTCCCTGGAAGGTGCTGAAGGTTGTGGCCAAAGTCATCAGGGCTATTCTCCGGATCCTTTGTTGTCTGCTGAAGGCCGTTTGCCGAGTTCTGAGCATCCCTGTCCGTGTCCTTGTGGATGTGGCCACTTTCCCTGTGTATACCATGGGCGCTATTCCAATTGTATGCAAGGACATTGCACTGGGCCTTGGTGGCACTGTCTCACTGCTCTTTGACACTGCTTTTGGTACCCTGGGTGGCCTATTTCAGGTTGTTTTTAGTGTCTGCAAGCGGATTGGCTACAAGGTTACTTTTGACAATTCTGGGGAGTTATAAACTCAAAAAACTAATAGTATCCAGTCACAGTGAATTTGAAAGCTGGAATATTTTGTCTTTACAATGGGTTTCTGCTCACTGTCAGTTATCATTATATTTTGGCCTTTGGTGGGGATGTCTGCTTGTTTTTGCAAAAGAAGATGGCAGAATTTAGACTTGACAGAGGAGAAATGCTCAGGGTGAGATTAGGTGTAGTAATCTGCTGTTTACCTCCAGTTATGTGTGCAAACTCCCAAGCCACTAATAACTTCAGTTATGCACTCTGACATAGATGACCACCTGAAACGCACTGGTATTTATTTCTGATGATTAAAAATTATAGGAGAGGGAAGAATTAGAAAAAGAACAACTTTAAACCAAAGGTGTCTGAGAAAAGGACAAAGGGAGCTTGTTCTTCCCATTGCTTTTTGTGATTTAAGGCAAAACAGATAAAAAAAAAAAATTCTGCAGCCAATTTCTCAGCATTTGCTTATCTTTCTCCCCAATTTAACTGACCTTGGTGGAATGCAGATAATGCCTCTCTGTTGAAATGACCTTGTGGGGATGTAGAATTTTCTGTATCTCTTAGCTTTTCTTGGCTCTCAAGGATATGTACAGTTTTCATTTTCTCCAAAGTTGAATTTTGCTACATTTTTCTTTTAGGTGATTATAAGCACTTTTTAAAAAATCATTTTTAGGTAATGGTAAGCATTTTATGCCAAATGTGGCGTAACAGAGTTTGAATTGAAGGGCAAAGGGTTTTTTTTTTTTTTTTTTTTTTTTTTTTTTTTTTGCACCTTGAATAGTATAATACAGTCCTCTCAGGTGAAAAGAAGAGAAGAGAAGGTGGACAGCCCTGCTCTTAGTAGGTGCTGCAGATCCAAGGACATCTTTTGCCCAGCTTGGATTAACTTGACGTGTCTCCCTGCCTGACAAGGTTGAACTGAAAGATCCATATGTTAAGCTAACATGAAAATTCATATTCTGCAACATACTAGATTTTTCTAATGCATTGAGTACGTAAGTACCTAGTACAGTAAAAATACTCTGACTTATGTCCCTAAATGGTTGTTTTGGTACAACTATATAGAAAAGAGCCACAAAATAAAGATAAAAATTATTCTGGCCATCTCTGAAAAAAATATATAAAATATTTAAGAATAATTATATCTTAGGAAATTATTTTTATAGTGTGTTTGAGGCTACAAACATAACTCCCCCATTAATACAAGTGAAATGTGAGAGCTCATTCTCAAAATTTTTTTGATCAAGCACTTGTCATTTTAAATCTTGCACTAAAAAATGTAACAAGAGGGACCAAACTTTGCTTCCCACAATCGGGGTGGAATCATCTGGATTTTTCTGAATGTTTTAAAGAATTGCTGAGAGGTAGGAAACAGCCAAGTATGAAATACTGATCTTAGAGCTACAGCCCAGGATCAATCAGAAAGTTATATGCAAAAGTTCGGGGTCCCAACAAGGAGAGAACATGTCAGCCATTTGCATGGGGTCGATGAATGAGAAACATGAGCTTAGCAAGAGTTACATTTTGCAGAAAAATAGCAGAGTCACACCCAGAGTAGAACAGCAGCCAGCAAGCTGCCATCCTGATCGATTTGTGGTGCAAGGTTAGGGAGCATGGGCACCACATGAGTCCATGCTAGGGAGATATGCACCAGCCTTATCTAAGAAACTTAAAGCAGTATTTTACCAACACTTGTCTTAGGGAGCATAAAGTTTGGATGTCCCTTTATTTCAGCAGTGTGAAGGTAAAGGGTGAGGGTTTGACTTGATACTGATTGGTCAAGAATCCTGCTGGATAAAGAAAAGGAATTTTAGAAGTGACCAGAGGGACAGTCCAGCCAAACTATTATTTGATAAGGAACCTGAGGCCCCTTAGTTTCATGGCTAACTGAGAGCAGATTAGGAGCCAACATTGTTTGCACATGTCCCATCACACCTGGGGTGTCAGACATGGGAAGTTCGTGCTTTTATTCAGCTGCCTCCCTGGACCATGGCAAGATTTCCTCATCCATCAAACAGACTCCAGGCCCTGACTAATCAGTTGGATTTGGCTTGTGTGATGAAAACAATTAGCCGTCCACGTACAACATTATGCTTACTGCATCCCAGGGAAACTTAATTCCCTCCTAGCACATATTTGCATACTGAAAGGCCCGAAAAGGGCATCCGTGGCAGCTTGAGCCCCTTAGCACCATGTAAGGAGCACAGCATCCAAACGGCTTCTTGAGAACCATTTGGGAATGTCTTCTTTTTCACATCCAATTGTTTAGTGTCTATTTATTCTTGCATGACCTGTTTTGAAATCTAAAAAGGGACAATAAAGCAAAAAGTATCAGTAAGATTAGGTGGCTGAGACCCACTGCCCGGAGCTACTAGTGTGGCTGTGCCCATGGGTCTCTGGAACCATCTGCATTGGACCTGAAGCCACAGCAGGTGGCTGGACTGCTGCCCTGTTCCTAATGAGCTACGCTGGGCTTTCAGGTAGGGGCTGGGGTTGATGAACCCCAGCTCTGGCTTAAAGATCTTGCTGTGGCTCTGTTATGTTCTGAGGCCTTGGGATCAGCCTCTTCCTCATTATGGAGCTGATTTTCTAGTCTGTGGATCAGCTATGCCTTTGGACACTTCTCTTTTTCATTGTGCCTTTTGAATGTTGGCTTCTCACTCAGCATCAACCATTTCCATGTAAATGCAGACTAGGGAGTTGGGAGAAGGAACCAAAGTGCAGCACCCTGCATTTATTCAGTCATTTGTTCATCTGTCAAACACGTATTTGGACATCAAGGTTGCAGAGATCAACAATGCATGGATTCCATCTTTGAGGAGTTCAAAGCCTAGTGGAGAGAACACATAATACAGTTGTACTTGTAACAAGTAAGTGCTGCAGTAAAGGTACTAATAGCATGTTCCTTGGAAAAGAGGAAGAGAAACCACAAAACCATGGAAATTAGGGAAGCCTTTACAGAGGGTGTGACAAAACTCAATTTGACATTTTCAAGCTATGTACAATGCTGTGCACCTTGCAGATGCTCAATAAAGTAATTATTGACAACTTTTTAGCAGTTCTGTAAAATATCTAAAAGGGGAGAATCCTAATGGTTGAAATGAGGCTTGGGGACTGTGAATTTTTGCCATTTTCTTCTTGATCCACATTAATTCAAGCAGCTTCCAGTCATATCTGACTTTTGTTCATTTCTTTAAATGTTTGTATCATACATGAGAAAACAGAGAGAAGTCTAGATCAGTGAAACAGGCCTTAGAACTATTTTTCAATGTTATTGCTCTGCAAAGTATTTGGGACAATAAGTGTTTTTGGTATCTTTCATAATTAAGCACCAAAGACTTACTGCTTCACTGAATCTGAATCGCAGAGAAAATTATAGAACCACTTTTATTTGTTTGTTTATTCATTTGGAAACTCCCACAGTGAGAGAAATTACAAGCAGTCTCTGATGGGGGCTGGTCCTCTCTGTGGCCTTTAGTAGGGTGGTCCTCTGGGGTGGAGGTGGCAGTAATTCTTGGCTGCCTTCCCAGGGTGGGCAGCATCTTGCCCAAGCTCACCACAAAATATGTGTTTTTTCAAATGTTACACTACCAGCAATGTAGTGTGGACTGCTTGCCTTTCATTAATGGGTTCTCAGTCTTCCCATTGTCTCTCTCTGTAGGTATTTTCCCCCAGGTCATGGATTGATGTCTAACAACACTACCCTCCAAGTCAATTTTTAAGCTTAAATTTCAACAAAGAAAGTGCTCATAACCACTTGTCATCCTCAATTATCCACGGTGAGGAGGTGGATGTAAGATGACTTCCGGAGGTCAGTACTTCCTTGTGGCTAAGAGCCCACACTGCAGAGTCAAAATGATGTAGGCACAAATCCTGGCTTCCCCACTATTGTGTGATCTTCGGCAAGTTACTCACCTCGGCTTTCTCATCTATACAATTATGAGTACCTACCTCAGAGGGTTGCTATGAGCATTAAATGAGTTTATGAACATAAAGCATTCATCACTTACCATGCTTGGCACATGGTAAGTGCTCAGCAAATGTTAAATTGTTGTTGCCAGATCTGTGGTGGGCAATGATATTTACACTACTTGGACAAAATTGGTTTGATGGTGCCTTAGAGGTCAGGATGTCTCTAGAACAACGCTGTAAGAACCAGGATCAAAGTATGGTCTGGGAGTCAAAGTCATGAATGAAAATGAAACAAGCCAGAACCTCATCAGTGGTGTCTATGAATCTGAAGGTACAGGTGAGGGTTGGACCTGGAGTCTCAAAAGAGGAGGGTCAGAAAACTGAAACTCAGCATGTGTCCAGCACTATTTATTCAATTTTATTTCATAATCAAGCCTCCAAAATCCAAACGCATTGTCAGCATCTGCTTTGAAGGTAAGCACTGCAGGTAGGATGAGGCAACCCAAAGATGGTATTGAGAAAGAGGCAGAGCCTCTTGGACGCTGTGCCTAGTGAGTGTGGGTTGGTGGGGGAAAGGCAGGTGATCATTCTGGTACAGGGCCTTGGGGTTAACTAGTTTTAGTTGCTCTATGACGCTTTTGGGGAAGTCTTCAAACCTTTGTGAGATTTAATTCCTTATCTGTAAAATGTGGGTAATAAAAATATCACCCCATAGGGCTTTTGTAAAGATCAAGTGAAATCAGCTTTGTAAACTATTAACTATCATAAAAATATAAAGATTCATAATTATAAGTTTCCAAGGTTGGTCCTATTTCTTTAAAAATTGGTGCATACTTCCATTTTTTAAAAGGTGAGTAGATGTGAATAAAAATTAAAGTGGTTATTCAGAAAGCATAAATGGCTTAGTCAGAAATTGAGTTTGACAATAAATGTTGAACATTATGCCTTGGGAACTTAAGATCCTCAGAATGCTGCCTCATCCAACTTTAAGTCCTACTTTCTTAACACCCAGTCAATCCCATTTTCAGTAGATTCCTCCACACACCTCATGTCCATTTGCTTTCCTCCTGTCTGGGTCGGCTGAATCATTGAAATGAGTAATAGGCACTGAAACGAAAGACACCGTATGAGTCTTGTAAAACCTGAAAAGAAACAAGTGTGAGACAGTGAACAGTCCTGGTGAATCTCTGAGAACTGGCAGAAGCTGCCTAGACCGCCCCTGGCAGCCTGCACACTGAAGGCCAGCCCAGGCCTGCCACTGACATCTGTCCCTGAGAACATCAGACAGCCGCTTCTGGGCTTTAGTTTATTTAGGCTGTACCAAGTGTGTGTTTCTCCAGCATACGTGCTGAGTTGGCATATCCAGATGTGTTATGTTTACTGCATTTAGAAGGAAACTTGCAGGGAGATAGAAGTCTCAGAAGTGAGGAAGAGGCAGACTTGTGTAAAGGGGAGAGTGCACCCGGAAAACAGGAGCCCTGCGTTTCCCTCCTCTGAGTTACTGTACATTTTCTGGATGTCATCATTGGTATATTTGCAAAACAAGAAGAGAGGGACCATCTCTAGGGTCTTCTCAAATGTCAGGCAACAAATCCTTGCTTTTCAACAAGTACTTTCATATATTTGGGTCACAGAGATTCTGATTGAGTTCTATCAACTTATCTCTCCTATATCTGAGAGTTACCAAAAGTCAGAGAAATTCCCTGTGACATTATCAGGAGGGACAGCGACTGATTGGTCCTGAAAACATCATTATTTTTATTATCATCATCAGCATTTCTTCTCCCCAGGCTTAGAGAATTAATTAGCAGGGTTGCCTTTAGGTGGTGGCCAGCCTAAGAGTAAGAAATATTGGTAATGTTCCTGGCTTCTATTTAACTCCCTCAGTAGCCTGAAGTGTTGCCAGAAGTTTCACCACTTATCACTCTTCCTGTAGGCTAGGAAAACACAAATAATCTGAAAGAAGTTAACATTGCGTCAATGCTAGCAACTTAGGGTAAATGATTTTATGAAATCCTTCCTACTAGCTGGGAACAGTTCTACACGCAAGTCATTGTTTTGATTGGTAAGAGGTGTGGTGGGAACACCATACTGAGAGTCAGGAGGTGCCTGTCTTAGACCAGCATCCTGTGGAACTGGAGCCTTACCCCAAGTGAGCCCTTTATTGTAAGGGCCGGAGACAAAGTGAAGGACCCTGTAAGATCTTAGAAATAAGGCCACAGAATTTCTCTCTAAATGCCTAATATTAGATCAGTCCATAATGGATCAAAGTAGAAATGTACACCTGAAAGAAACAACAAGGGTGTTGGGCCTATTGCACTCATAACCAGTGGTGTGCTGGTAAATGTTGAACCACCAGCTTTCTGTGTTTGCGGGGAGAGCATCCTGATTTGTAATGTTTGCCAGTTTCTGTAGTGTCAATATTTCCATCATGGCTGATGTCAAGCTGCCAATGTGACATCACTGAAAGCAGCATTGGGAAGGTAGGTACACAGCTTGTGCTCCTGAGCTGATGCAAGTCACTGGGAATGTCATCATTGGTACCACCCATACCACTACTTCATTATCCAATTGAGTGCATAAGATACACAGAAGGAATATTTCCAGCAGAAAAGGAGTTGAACAGCTATAGTATGGCAGAGGAAGGAAAATCACTGAGACTGCCCTTTTGAGTACTATCCAGGAGAGAGGAAGGCTTGACAATCTGAACTTTACATATTTTGAAATCCAAAGGCTACCTCCCCAACCCTGTAAAATAAATTTATAAGGTTATTTTAGCTCAGTGCCATTAAACAATAACTTACCTAATGCCTCATTTTCCATCCTGTTCCAGTCAAACAAGCTTCTGCTCATGGCCTGGCTTTCTTTCTTTCTTCTTTTTTATTATTATGCTTTAAGTTCTTGGGTACATGTGCACAACGTGCAGGTTTGATACATAGGTATACATGTGTCATGTTGGTTTGCTGCACCCATCAACGCGTCATTTACTTTAGGTATTTCTCCCAATGCTATCCCTCCCCCAGCCCCCCACTCCCCCAACAGGCCCCAGGGTGTGATGTTCCCTGCCCTATATCCAAGTGTTCTCATTGTTCAATTCCCACCTATGAGTGAGAACATGTGGTGTTTGGTTTTTTGTCCTTGTGATAGTTTGCTGAGAATGATGGTTTCCAGCTTCATCCATGTCCCTGCAAAGGACATGAACTCATCCTTTTTTATGACTGCATAGTATTCCGTGGTGTATATGTGCCACATTTTCTTAATCCAGTCTGTCATTGATGGACATTTGGGTTGGTTCCAAGTCTTTGCTGTTGTGACTAGCGCTCATGACCTGGCTTTCTATGTTAGTTTGCCTCTATGGACCAAGTACACTGAACATACGGATTTCAAACTCTCTTGACAATGCTATACTAAAGCAACTTGAACAAGTGGTTTTTGATTATGTTTTGGCTTCCTGTGTAGCTTAAGAACATAATGTACGTAAGATGATCATGGGAGTGCTGCAGTCTATATATTAGCTCTATTTTTAATGTAAATTAATAAAATGCCATTGTAGTGTTGTCCTTAATCTCTTGTGTGTCCTAGCGTGAATCCTTTTCTTAGAGCCTTATTGCTTCCAGAAGCTCAGCAGAGCCCACATCTGAGCTTTCAGATCTGGAAAATATTTCAGGTTGTGGTATTCAAATCAGCAGAGAGAATTCTGCACAGCCTTGGTTAGCTTTCCCTGAAATACCATGTTTCCATCTCCTGTCTCGGACTCACCTCTAAGCTCTGCAACCTCTATCTGTGAATCAGATGTCACAGGATGTGTTGAAAATCAATGCAAACTCATCCTCTGCCATTGGATGGCAGAATGCATTAGTTAGGATACCTTTGCTTGCATGCAATAGAAACCCCTCTCAAACTAGCCTTGTCCCAAATTTACTGGATCATGTAACAAGAATTTAGAAGGGGCCTCTTGAATCAGGTACTCACATAATGACAGAACTCTATCCGTCATCAACAACTCTGTGTTGTCTTCATTCTCACCTAGAATGAATGACATTTCTTCATACACTGTGAAGCACAGGGAGCTCTGAATATTCACCCTGATGGTCTTGTATCTGGAGAAGGAAAGCTCCTGTGTTCTGGCTAGGAGAATCCCCAGGAAGGTTCTTTTTCCTAGCAGGGTACATGCAATCAGTGGGTCAATCACTGTGGCTGGGTGGGTGCAGTAAGATGATTGACCCAGACTGGGTTATGGATCCCTATGATGGTGTTGCTAGTTCTCATCAGAAGGACAGAGGAGAAGATGCAAGATAGACATCCACAATAGTCCCTCATAGACTGACTTACAGCTTTATTTAAGACATATAATGATACCTTTAAATTTATTAGGTGGCTTTTAACTTGCAAAGCTCTTTCATGTTTCAGTGGACCGCATCAGAACCACAGATGTGCTTGGTTTCTCTTAAGAACAGAAGCTATGGCCAACATTTCCTCAAGGCCATAACAAGCTAGAGCTGAGTAGACAGGGCAAGCACCCTAGAGTTTGTCACAGTCTCCATCGTGTCTCTATTGCCTCTCTGATCTGACCCACTTTGCTCCTTTAACTTACTTACCTGGCTCCTGTAGCCTTTTGGGTTTGCTGATCCCCAATGTGATCTCACGTCATTCACATCTATTCTGTGAACACTAATTATACCCATTTTATTTTAAACCAAGATTCAGAGATTCAACTGACTTTCCTAAGGTCACACAATTAGAAGGTGAGACCCAGAATCTAGATTTTAAGATGAGGCTGTTCAGTCACCCGCACACGGTTGTAACAGTTATGCACAAGTTTCATATCTGCTATGTGAAGGGAGCCCTCTAGGGTTGTGTAGTCAACTCTATATGTGGAAGCCCTGAGGCTATTTTCCCTTCCATTTCACTAGAGTCATAATACTGTCACAAAGTTAGTTGAAATAATGCACTTCCTTCAAAATTTATTGTAGAACAAGTGCTTGTGACTAAGTGAAATGATAAATGATCAGATTGGAACAAATAATTCAGTTAATTATATCACTAAGTCTTACCAGAGACAATAGTAAAACTTGTCTGACTTATGCAAATAATACAGTTAGGTCTGCAGGAGAACTCGCTCTGTAATGTCCACAACTATTTTAGGAGTGATTTTATTGTCTTGAAATTTTTCTTGCTATACAAATAACCTTAATCTCCCAGTTTCCATGTGATTAAAATGAGAGGTTTGCATTCAGTTTTCTAATGAGACAATGATGCTTAATCCTGATTGCATGTTAGAATCACCAGGGAGGTTTTATTGATTTTTAAACTAATGTTGGGGTCCCATCCCTAATGGTTTTAATATAAGCTTCAACAAAGAAGATATACAAATAGCAAAAAGTATACGAAAAGGTGCTGAACCTCGTTAGTCATTACAGAAATGCAATTTAAAATCACATTGAGACCAACTGTACTCACTATGTAGTATAAGGTAGACCATGCAAGAATGGCAAGGATGTGCAGCAACCGGAGCTCTCATTTAATGTTGGTGGAAATGTAAAGTGGCACAACCACTTTGGAAAGCTGTTTAGAAGTGTCTTAAAATGATAAACTTATGTCCACCATATGATTCAGGCTTTCCACTCCTAGGTATTGATCCAAGAGAAAAGAAAACATACATCAATACAAAGACATACCATGCAATGTGCATGTTCAGAGCAACTTTATTTGTAACAGTCCACAACCAGAAAAAAAAAATGTCCAGCAACAGTTGAATAAAGTATGGTATACAATGAATGCTATTTATCAATAAAAAGGAACTGACATATATAATCACATGGGTAAATCTCAAAAAAATTATGCCGAGTTAAAGAAGCCAGACAAAAGAAAGACAACATACAATATGATTCCATTTGTAAAAAGTTCTAGAAATGTAAATTAATCTATAGTGACACAAAGCAGATCAATGTTTTCTTGGTGATGGGATGGGGAAGTAGGGAAAGATTACAAAGGGCATGAGGAAACTTTATGAGATATTGTATATGTTCATTATCTTGATTATAGTGAAGAGTCAGGATATATATTATGTCACTGTGCATCCAATTGATTGTTAAATATGTGCAGTTTATATCAATTATACCTCAGTACAAATGTAAACAACAATATTGATGCCTAGATCTCAGTCACAGAGATTCTGATTTAATTGGTTTAGGTGGGGCCTTGGCATCTGTAAGTATTAAAAACATCACCTATGATTCTATTGTACAGCCAGGGTTGGTTCTGTGATTTTAGACCATTATAACTGCCCTGGGCCAGGTAGTTTGGGAGAAACCTCCCCCACTTTTTAACTAGAGCAAAAGGGGATCACCCACAAGAGCTGCTGCTCATGCATGCAAAGTGCTCCAGTCAGTCACCTCAGTGCTCAAGGCTCAGACCTGGCCTCTAGAAGATGGAGCTACTTGGCCTTTCACAGAGCAAAAGCCCCCTCCATCCCTGCCATCTATCCGTCTACTCCAGCTGGCCTAATGCCCTTTCGAGATCTCCTTTTCCCTTCAAAGCTGCCTCTGGTGAGCATGTCAATGATATGTAAACTATATAAAGATGTCAGTGTGTATGTGTAGAAATAGTGTGACTTGCTCCAGCCAGACATCTCCTAGTAACACCTGTCAGTATAATCTTGGGCAAGATAAGACACTGACATCAGCAGCTTAAAGGCAGCAAACTGCAGATCCAAAATCCTGAAAAGTGGAGGAGAAATGCTCCCCACTCTGGTGGTCCCAGTGATGGCAGCAAAACTTGACCAATAGGGGGCTGCTCCTTTTGGCCAATGGTCTTTCTACTCCACCCAGAGACACAGCGAGAAAGATCTTGTTTTAAATTCTACTCCACTTCTTAGTACTTTAAGCCAATCTCTTCAGCTCGTTTTCCCTTTATTTCCTCACTTCTAAAGTGGAGATAACATGATCTTCCTTGTTTACCATAACAAGGTTATTGTGGGGGTCAAATAAGAAAATGGATGTGATCATGCCCTATAAACACAAAGGCATTATTATGTACCATGATTATCCTAGTGTTTTATAGAAGGGAGCAGTAAAGGCGTAGACTTACTTGGTGGGAAACTGGATGAGCCTCCTGGAGTCTGAGTGGGTGTGAGGAATGACATCATTGCAGTCTCCAGAAACTGGATTTGCTGTTTCCACGACTTGAGTAATATCATAATCATAATGATAATGATAAGAATATCTACAATGAATTGTACACTTAGCTGTAGACACTGTACTAAATTGTACATCTATTTTATTCTGAGCTTACAGAGGAGGGCACTGAGGCTTAGAGAGGTTAACTACCTTGTCCAAAGTCACACAGCCAGTAACTGGATTTGGGTCTTGACATACCAAAGTCCTGCTCCAGAGCCCACAGCGATAACCAAATGAGCCTTCTCCTACAAGGGAATGACTCTCTCAGCTCAGTATTTTAATAAATGACTTAGGTGTTTTCTGCAGGTATTCTCAATCTCAAAGCAGACAAAGCTCTGCTAGGAGACAGGTGCTTTGTTCTAGAATTTTCTGTGCTATCTGAATATGACAGAGGGTATTTATGATTGAGTTTTCAATGCAAATATTTTTCCTTTGCTTCTAAAAACAAACCTAGTGAAATAAGAGTAGGGTTATCAGCTAGGTTGCAGAACCTAGGATGATCTGCCTTCTAGAGTTTATGGTTAATATTCATTTGTTGAACCTTCATGCCCACCAGACTGTATATTAGGCACAAAGAGTAGACCAAAAGCATAGTCATGTACCCGCTATTACAGTGCTTGTACCAACTGCCTATATACTGTGGCTGGGGAAGTCGGGAGAAGACTGATAAGCAAATAATATGATAGACAAAGAACTAACGTCCTTAATATATACATAGAGCTCACAGAAATGCCTAAGAAGAAAACTGTCACCATTGTGTTTTTGTTATATAAAGTCACAGTTTATCTTTTTGAAGAGAACGAGTTTATAGAAAGGCAGATTAAGAATGTAATCTTTCCCATATGACATATTTTCTTTATGTGTATTTTTTATCGCCAGAAAAATAATTTCATGGGCAAAGGGTTTCCAAATATGAGTTCTCATTTTGAGAAGGGAAAATGCAAAGTTGTTACCAAAAAACTTATCTTTAGGAAAGAATTCAGA
This sequence comes from Papio anubis, assembly GCF_008728515.1. Lineage (NCBI taxonomy): Eukaryota > Metazoa > Chordata > Mammalia > Primates > Cercopithecidae > Papio > Papio anubis. Next base: position 39,271,823 of record NC_044987.1, on the reverse strand, counting down.
TTTACAAATGCATTCAGCCACTCTGACTAGAGGTGAGGTTGTAGAATGCGGGTGTCTATCTGTTGCAATCCCTGGCCTGCAATACCATTATTGCAGATAGATGCTCAACTCCTGGCTTCCCTGAGTAATTCCAGCCCCCATTAGAGAGGTTTGATTTCAAAGGACTGTGGAGAGTCTCTTTCAGGAAAACAGAGATCGAGCAATGCTGATCACAAGCTGCTGGAGCTGGATCCCCTCTAGGGGGCATGCCCAGGGAGTCTCACAGCCCTGCCAGTTTGACAGCAAAATGGTACAGACAGGAAAACTGCACTCTCTCTTGCTCAGGCTGATCCCGGTTAATGTCCAATGTTCCTTGGAGAAGGATCAAGGACTCTGGGTCTACTGGCAGCCTGAACTGCCTCCTGCAGCTCCCTTTGCTCCCGTCATCCTCGAAGTCTGTTTAACCAACTTCCCAGAAGCCATCCATTGATCTTCCAGTACGTTGGTCAGCAGGGATGAGATTGAGTCAGATGAGGAACCCATCCTTGAGGAACTCGTGATCAAGTTGTCCCTCTGTTTGATCAGTTTTTCAAGTGTCATTGTATTCTAGCTTGTTTACTTCTACATTCCCAGAACAATGGGGCCCTGGAGAATGATTCATTTAGGACCAGCTACTGCATTGTGTGGTGAGAAGGGAGAGGATATAGGAAAAGTGCTTCTGTAATAGCTGCTCTGATGCCAGTGGTGTTGTTGGCAGTCACCACCCTCCTTCCTAACTCTACTGGCAGGCTGTGGAGGCAGGGTGTGATGTCCAGCTGCAGATTTCTGATACTGTCAAGAGTGCTCACATCCCACAGCCCCTTGAGCTATATTATTCCTTGGAGAAGAGTTTCACACTGCTCCACTCAGAGCTCCAACTCCAAGCTGTGGGTTGGATAAAGAAGACAGGGGAGGTGATCTAATCACCAACACACATGTCTCTTCAGTACATTTATAGAAGACTCACAAAGTTACTCACTTTGAGAAATTAGATACTGTATAGATGTTGTCTCCAAATGCTAACATTATGTAAGGACATGACATTGCCTTCTTCACAAGGAAGAGGAAAAGCAATTTTCCTTGTTTGGCTTAGGTTGATCATATGAGAAGAGCACAGAAAAAATCAACTATTAAATAGTGGGAAACTACATCCATCACCACTGAGGGAGATGGTGTTTTGAATACAATGAAAATGTAACTAATCAGTGAAGAAGCTCTCAGGTTCTGTCTAGATTTTGTTTTAGCAGGCCTTACCCCTGAAAACTATTTTATCTTTAACCTTAAACTGAGCAATGAAGCAAACTTTTGTCTATCCATGCAAATTCTCCTGCTGCCAGTACCTTGTGAGTTGTACATGATGCTCCTCAGCAGGTTAGGCTGAGACTAAAGGGCCCAATTCAGATGACTCCTCTGCTCTGGTGAGTCACCTCCTCTGTTTCTTAAAAGGAGAAATCCAGAGCTTTCTCTGATGTGACGCCAAACTTAGTTTATTTTTTAAAATTGAAACTCTAACCCTTATATTTGTGTGAAACCCATGGTTTGTGAAATATTTTTAAAAATAATTTTAAGAAGCCATAAAACATGGCTGTATGTGGGTAACTATGACAGGTCATAACTGTAGCAGCTGCCAACTACTTGGCTGTAACGGACTCGAACTCTTCAGCGTTTGTTTGTTTGTTTGTTAACTGATTTTACTTGCCTATTAAACCCTTAGCCTATTAAACACTTAGAGTTGCTCATGAAGCTTGAGAAAGCAGCTTACACTGCTAATTTTCCCTGATGTAGTTGTTTGAAATAAGCTTGAATTAAAGGAATCTCCGGCATTTTTCTGAACCCACACAAAATGAGATGCATTTGTTTGGTGGCTGTTTTCTTCTCTCTCTCTCTGTTTTGTTTTGTTTTATTTTGCTGGCTCTAGGAGCTGGGGCCTCAATGATGAACAAGATCCAGGCATTGGCCTCAAAGAGCCCACAGGCTGGTGTTCAAGAGCCAGGTAAACCCTTCCTTCCTTGACAAGGGTCAGCTTTGAACAGAGATGGATAAGTGGATGTGTAAACTGCCAACTTTGGGATATGGAGCAAGAAGGCAAAGAGCTGGAGAACTGCCACTCAGAATACAAGTTGATGCACAGAAAACGTATCAGCAGGATCCAGAGCACCAGGAAGCTGAATCAGCAGAGCTGATTAACAGTGAGAATTAACAGTGAGATGACTCACCCCATTCCATGCAGGGGAAATGCATCCCTCTTCTTCGTATCCTTTCTCCCTGCACATATGACACTGGGCAGAAGCTGTCCATGTGTTTGCCTCTGGCACAGGGCTGTGTCTTAGTTCTTTCTATCCCACTTCCTGACATTACCATCTACCACACTTTCTGGTGCAGAGCGGAGCTTAATAAATAATTGTTGTATTAAACAAGCATTCAAGAAAAAACGTCCTCACAAAGTGGGAGGTTGAACTAGAATAGCTCCCAAATTCTGTTCTACTTGGAGATTCTATGATTATATAGAGAGCCTGACATGGGATAGGTGCCCACTAAATATTGATTCAGATCATGCCTGCTTAATTTTGCAGTTATTTGTGCCCATGTTTTATCTCCCCATATAATCAGCTTACTTTTTCTGCAACTGTATTAATCATTTACCAAGCACTTTAGTAATCACTTAGCATGCATTGTCTTACTTGATTTTCACATAACCCTAGGAGCTAGTGATTTAGTTTCTATTGCTGCATGACATCCACTCCATAACTTAATGGCTTAAAACAACCATTTATTATTATCTGTCTTCGTTTGTATACTAACTGGGCTCAGTATATTCCCATTCTTTTTGGGGTCCCGGATGTGGGCTAGTGCTGCAGTTGTCAGAAGGCCCAAAGGTGCTGGATGTCAGGAGGGCTCACTCGGCTGTCAGTTGATGCTTGCTGTTGGCTGGGACTGTTAGCCAGAGCACCTACACATGGCTTTTCCAAGTGCTCAGGCTTCTCACAGTATGGTGGCTGGGTTTGAAGAGGGAGCATCCCAAAAGACCCACACAGAATGACTTAGCTTGTATGACCTAGCCTTGGAAGTCCCAGACCGTCACTTTTGCCACATTCCAATGCTCAAGTAAGTCCCTGAGGCCAGCCCAGATGCAAAGGAAGGGGAATTAGATTTCATCTGTTGATGGAGGAATGGCAAGGTCATTTCTGAAGAGCAGCTGAGATGGAAAGTATTTTGTAGGCATTTATGGAAAATGCCATCTGCCACAGTAGTTACTATTAATATCTCTTTCTACACATGAGGAAATTTCACAATGACTTAGCTAAGTTATATGATTAACCTACTTGTTCAAGATCAACCAGATCCAGATGCCTTCTAATTTGGTAACCATTATACTTCACTTAGGATAGTGTTCTAAAATTTTAATAAGGAAGGAGTCACCCCTTTCAAAATGCAGTGTTAGTATCAAGAATATGAAAATATAAATTCTTGTAAAATTTATAAAGTAGAAATATAAATTCTAGTAACACTTGGGATGCCAATAAATATTACTGAAGGAGGAGCTAACGTCTGCTGCACTGCTTCATTGGTCCAGGCACTCATACACTATATATAAACTCACTTAATCCTCACAGTTATCTTTTTCCCCCAGATGAAAGTGAACTTTAGAGGGATTAAATGCCTTGCCTCAAACCACATAACCACTTAGCGACAGAGCCAGGGTTTGAACACAGTCATGTCTTAGTCCACATTCCATGTGCTTTCCACTGAGCTCCATGTTGTAGGTTGAGCTCCTCAGGAATCAGTCTCTGAGATGACAGTAGCATGCAGGAAGTTAACAAAAAAGTGCTCAGGGGGAACACATGTGGGGAAGGGGAAAATGCAGGATCAGGCAAAGGAGAAGGTGGGCTGTGATGCAAACAGTAATTCAGCAGGCCCCCAGAGAGCTCTGAAGCCAGGATAGCCTTTCAGAGTTGTCTTACCAGGGATGCAGAGTCTGCACTTTCATTTCCACCCCTTTCAACGTAGAAAGCAACATAGTAAATGGTTGCCGGATTAAGGCTGAAGTGTAAAGGGAGGGAGTATCACAGAGGGGAGAAAGCACTGACATGTAAGGGCAGCCGGTCTAGGCTCTCGACAAGAAGATTCTTTCCTGCAAAAGACTAGGATGTTCAGGGCCCTCACTACTATACAATCCTCAAAAGGTGAAGCCAGGTCTCTTAGCCCAGACAAAGCGCTAAGACGAATGCTGCAAGTCCCTCTAGATAACCTGCCGGACGAATCTTCAGAGCAGGCTGGTACATTTTTAATGTCATTGAGTTCAGACATGGCCCCAAATGGAATCAACCTACAGTATTGAATATTTTACTCTAGGATTCCAAATTGTGTGACCATATACCCAATGATGAGTTCCAAAAAGTAAATAATTCAGGAGCTAGTCACTCATGGAGGTCAGTGGTGGGAGAAAGTTAACTAATCAGACGTTAACAGCTATTCATAATGATAGTCATCTTCAAAGGGTAGAGTCCAAAGAGGGTGAAATGAAATAAAGGAACCATACGTTCCCCAGATTCCATCCCTTATGTCTCTGCCTGATGCAGCCTCATCTCCAGTCTCTGTGAACAGGCAGAAGCAAAAGTAGGGAGAATTCGAAGTCAACCGGGAAGAGGAAAAAATGAGAAAACGTAAGGAGATGGAACTAATTTATTAAATACATGCTATGTCACTTAATTTGTATTACCACCCTATGGATTACTATAATCCTAAGCTTTTCGGAAGAGGAAATTGAGATGCCAAAGGACCACTTGAAAACCCATGGATGTGGGAAGAAATAGGAAAGAGAAGAAAAACAATGAAGGGAAGAGGGAAGGGGGAACTGGAATTGGGCACATTTATCAGGAAAGGGGGGCAATAATTTTTAAAATGTTGCCAAAGCACCCTGCAAGCTGCCAAAACACATGTTCCCTCCTGCTGCACCCAAACAGTGAGAAACCAAGTCCCAGGACTATGGTCCCTTAGTGACCTCACAGCCAGCATCCACTGCCCTGCGCCTTTAATGATCACACTCAAACCAGGACTGGCTCTAGCCTGTGTGGACCCCTATCAGTGCTGCCAACAGTTCATCAAGGGAAAATGCCATTATTCATAGCACTCCTAAAGTTCTGCCCTTCTGCAGAACAGATGGGAGGTAAGAGTCCGCCTGGGTCCTGGCAGTGGGACTGAGACTCTGGCAGGAGCATTGAGGGAGGATTAACAAGTCAAAGTCTAAAAGAAAAGGACCATCCTGGAGGCACACCCAAGTGGCAGGCACTGTCCTCTCAGAACTGAACGAGGAGGCAGGGGGCATATGAGGCCAGGTCCCCCAAAACAGTCTCACTGTGACCCTTGGTGCCACCAAGCAACCAAGGAGGTGGGACAGGTAAAGAGGGAGGTGGATGATGGATGGAGTGGGAAGATGTTATGTACTGAGGAAGGTAGAACTAGAGTCAAGCAAATGCCAGCCAGCCTTTTGGAGGGTTTGGGTGGATAAGGGACAATGCAAAAATAGCATTAATTTTCAATCCTGGGTGGTGGAAAGACTATGTATGTATGTATGTATGTATGTGTAATTTCTCTATGTCAGACATTGCTGGGTTTGTGCCCCCCTCTATAATCTACTGATTGTGGGACTTCACTCGAGGTACAAAACATAAGTGACCTAATAAGCCCTCTCGACAGGGCTTCAGGGAGAAGCCAAGGCTGGCACATAGTCAGAGGGCAGGAAAAGTTCCACTCCCTCCGTGTGATTAGGAGGGCTGCTTTGTTTTCTTCGCAGGCAGAGACCTCAAAGAAGAGTGTGACTTGTGGCTATCATTGGAATGCTCTAAAGGGAGGGAGCCCTAAGCTAAGGGGAGGGGCTGGATCAGCCCCGGGAGGGCGAGCGACAAAGGGGCATTGTTTCCCGGGAGGGCAGGCTGGGGCAAGGCTGACTCCACTGCCGGCCTGGGTGTGGGCAGGTTTGCTCCTGGCAGGAGAAGACCTCCATCCCGGCCCACAATAGCCAACCCAAAACAGTTCTGTCAAAATTAAAAGACGCAGGAAAATGCCAGCGACCGTTTATTTTCTCCTGGGGTAGGTGGGGGAGAAAGCAGCTCCTTTTTCTGGGCTGGATGGAGTCTCAGGGAGGGGGCCAGGTGACAGCATCGCCCTTTCCTCTCCGGCTATTGCGCACCTTCTGGAGCCTCGCTCAGCCTGCTCCCTCCGGCGCAACACGCCAATGCTGCTACCCACAACGCACAGACCAGAAACCAGGATAGACAGAAGCCTGGGATGGCCTGGCACCGAGCAGGCCCAGCGCAAACGCAAGGTCTCTTCCTCTCCTCTCGGTAACCCCACGCCCAGTCCCGGGAGAGGGAGCGGATGCTTATTTCCGAAAGTTGGCAGTCCTGCAGTGGCAACTGGAAAAATACATATACTTGTGTGTGTGTGTGTGAGTGTGTGTGTGTGTGCGCGCGCGCCCGCGCGCACAGTGCATATCGTGCCCAGCTACAAGGAAACCTGGCGGCTCCTCTAGACAAACAACTTTGAGTCCCGGCAGGGCGGAGGTGGAGAGAGATTCCCCGCTTGGGTAAGGGCGGTTGGATGGCCGAGTACTCTGTGTTGGGGCTGTTGTCCTTCTCCGGAGTCCCGGGAGTACCTTGGTGTCCCTTCCCAGGGCTCGGGCTCCTTTGAGAGAATCAAGAGGGGAAGGTGTTTTTCACTAGGACTCGCGGCGGGCCCCACCTGCCTCCCGTGGCCTGCCGGGAGCTATTACAGCAGGGTCTGCCCGTCGGACGACGGCGGCTCCAATCTGGGGTCCCGCCAGCGCGGACTCTCAGCTCTCTCCCGATACCCGCTGGCCTCTCACATCTTTGGTGGCACTCGCCGCCACAGGGAGGGTGAGATCAAAGAGGTAAACCTAGGCCTGGAGGGACGGCCAGGGCTCCTTCCCGCGGGCCAGCCTCTCGTCCTTCCTCCCGGGAGGGGGCGCTTTCCCTTTCTCCGGATGCGGGCCTTTCAGAGTCAGCGACGCCTAAGACTCCTCCCAGAAAAATGCACCCTTATCTACCCAATTCTGCCCTACCCTTTGGAACTCCCGGACCCGCTGACCACTCGGTGAGGTCAGAGCCCACCCCCGGAAGGGCCGCTTGTCGGGGACGGGTTCGCCCTCTCCTGGCCTCCCCGGACCAGCGCGCGGGGAGGATCCCGGCAACGCCGGGCGCCTGCAGACCTTGAACGGCCTTACCCTGGTGACCTCCCCGGGAAAGGCTGGGCGGTGCTTCCACCCTGAGGGCCACTTGTTAATTTGCACGAGATAGTGCTGCCGAGGGTCCACACGTGCGAATCCACCTGTGGAGCGCGTCCCCTCCCTGGGGGCAAGGCCTACGGGAGGCCAAAGGGGAGAAGTTGCCGGAAGACTGGGAAGTAAGGGCAGGGGCGTCGGAGGAATCGAAGGTGCAGTGACATCAGGCTCGGACACCCGGCGGACTCCTCTCAAGGTGATCGGATACTTCCGAGAGCCCCACAGCCCTCCTGGACCTTTGCCCTCGCGTCTGGGATGCGCTTGGGGGCCCCCAGTCTGCAAAGCGTTCGTACCTCCAGTCGGGTGACGTTTTCGCTGGGCTGCTGTGCGAACAGTCTCCGCGCTCCTCCACTGTGAGATATTTCACAGTTTCACCCGCAGAGGGCAATCTTATTCCAAGTTCCTGAGCGCCCTAGGCCTCTCTCTCCTCCCTGCCTAACTGGTGAGGTGGGACTTCGTCGTCTTCCAGGTTTACAGTCTTTTCCTCCCCATGGCTTCTCTTTCCTCCCGGTCTCAGGCACTGGGCATTTCCAGTCGACCCAGCAGGTCTGGCTTCTCTCGCATATGCAGTAAGGGTTAGGGGAGAAGGTCCCAGCTCGTCTTGTCTCTAGCAGAGTGTGAACTGGCTCTGCTGACGAGGTGGCTGTCCTTTTATTCCTTCTCCTGAGAACTGTTTATATATTAAGGAGCTTCACAGCCTCCAGTATAAGGAAAGCAGATAGGAACTGATCGTATAAGACTCTGTAAATGTTTTAGACTTTGGCCTTAATGGGAAAGAAATGGGGGTGCCATTCGTGGGTTTTTGAGCAGCAGATGGACATTACTTTTCACCATGACCACGCCAGCTGCAGTTTGGAGAACAGACTGTAGGGGTCACTGCGCAAACTGGAGGCCGCGATCCAGGTGTGAACCAGGTGAAAGAGAGCTCGGGCCATGGAGTGGCGCTGGAGGTAGAGAGAAGCACTCAGACTCTGGATTTGTTTTTTGAAAGCAGGATAAAAGGCCGGGTGCGATGGCTCACGCCTGTAATCCCAGCACTTTGGGAGGCCGAGGCAGGCGAATCATGAGGTCAGGAGTTCGAGACTAGTCTGGCCAACATAGTGAAACCCCGTCTCTACTGAAAATACAAAAAAAATTAGCCGGGTGTGGTGGTGTGCACCCGTAATCCCAGCTACTCAGGAGGCTGAGGCAAAAGAATTGTGTGAACCCAAGAGGCAGAGGTTGCAGTGAGCCAAGATTGCACCATTGCACTCCAGCCGGGATGACAGTGCAAGACACCAAGACGCTGTCTCAAATATATATATGTATAAGATTTTTTTTCTGATTGTTTGTGGGGGTATGAGAAAAAGACAGGAATCAGGGATGACTCCAAGTAGCTGGAAAAACAGAGGTGCTGCTGGCTGAGATTGGAAGATGTTGGGGTAGAGGGGAAAGAGAGCTTAATGTTATATATTTTAGGCTTGAGGTGTTTATTAGAAAAACAAGTGGAGAAGTTGATTGGGCAGACACGCAGGTCTGGAGAGGGCTGGGCTGGAGATAGAAATATGGGTTGCCATGATACAGGCATGGGACTGAAAGCCACGAGCTTGGAGAGATCATTAGAGAGTGAGTAGAGACAGAGCCGAGCGAAGCCCTGAGATCCGGTTCCCCCAACGTGTACATGCAGTCTGTTTCCTCTTCTCAACTACAGTTCCCATGGTCTTGTCTTGTTCACAGAACCTGCTCAAAGAGCATCTATTAAATGAAGGAACCCAACTTTCATCACATGTAAAACAAACATCATTATAATCCTACCTCATAAGGTTGTTGTCAGAAAAAGTTAAATACGGTAATGAAAGTGAAACTGCCTTCTGTTTAGTAGACGCCTTGTATATTTTTAAAGTGTAGGCTTCATTATCTCATTCTGTGCAGCTTGTATTACTTGATTGTATCTTCAGTTTCTGATGCATGCAAGGCAGACACTCTTGTTCTCCGTTTATTGACGAGGAAAGTAGGTTTGGTGAGACAAAATAAGTCCCTGAAGCTGCATATCTAATAGTAACACCAGTGGCTGACCTATTTGAGCACATCTGCGGCAGGCACTCTGTTAATGATTTTGCATGTGTTATCTGGCAACAACACAGCGAGGTGGGGATTATTATCTTCACTTGCACATGAGGAAACCGAAGCATAGAGAGGGTGGTTAACTTAGCCAAAGTCCCATAGTGAGTGGTTGGAAGAGCCTGGATCGTGAAGCAGACCTCCCCATCCTGGTTCAATGTTCTTTTCGCAGCCTGGTAACTCCTCTTCTTCATCCCCCTACTAGACTCCTGCGAGGGCCAGGCCTCTCCACTCCTTCCCTTGACATTGGCAACATTCCTCTCTCGTTAGGTTGCTCTCCTACAAAGCCTGCTTGCTGCAGGATACAAGAGTTCAGTCACTCTTTGGGAACTGTCTGCAGGTGAAAACATTTTGGCTTATTGCTCCCCTTTCTGGAAAGTCCTTTCCCCTCCTCTCTGCCTTATGAACTCCTGTGTGTTCTTCCAAGCCCTGGCGAACTCCTATGTGGTTTTCCAAGTCCAATTAATATGTCACCTCTGTTGTGAAGCTTTCCCTGCTTGCACCTGACAAGAGGCATGACTTAGACCATGTGACACTTTGTTCATAGGTCTATCAAGACAAACTGACAATTTCCTGTGGGTTTGACTGGTGCCCCCTTAAGATTGTGATTTTTCTCTCAAAAAGGTTCTTATGTTTTCATATATTTTTATCCAACATGCTGTTTGCTTCATGAATACATACATGAATGACCCATTTACAATCACTATCAAAGCAAATTTATGGATTTCAAATACTCTTTTAGAGATGAGGAAATAGGCTAAGAGGAATGATTTGCCCAAAGTCACTCAACTGATTAAATATTGGAGCTTTGCCGGGTATGATTGTGCGCGCTTATAATCCCAGCTACTCAGGAAGCTAAGGTGGGGGCGGTGGGCGGGTGGGCGGCAGTGATCGTTTGCGCTCAAGAGTTAGAGGCCAGTCTGGCCAGCATAGTGAGACTCTGCCTCAAATAAATAAACATAAATAAATACATAATATTGGAGCCTGAGCTCAAGAGAGGTGAAGAGATTTTGTCTGGTGAACGCCAAGATTTCACCCGCCTATTGCTTCCCTCTCTGGCATCCAGGGTCCGGGAACCCTCCTCCAAATGCTCCTGCAGGTGGCAACAGAGGCCAAGGAAAGGTGAAGCATTCTGGCAGGAGTTCCGGAGACAGATGAGAAGCTCAGCTCCCTGAGGGCAGGGGCAAGGTGACTTGAAGAAAGCCAGGTCAGAGGGAGCATTTTATGCATCCATCATTTGTAATCCAGAAAGAAAAGGTTTAGACACTTAGTGTAAGAATTAGTCATACAACTGACATTGAAGAAAGGAAAAAGCAATTGAAATAAAAGGACAGTAAATAACAAACTATCTTACAGGCAAAGTTACACCATGTGCCACAAGACACCGAGCTAGAAAGTAGCAGGGGTAGGTCAGTATTGGGCTCCATCACCTCATGTTATCGGCACAGGGGGTCTGTGTCTGATGTTTGGCCACAGAGAAACAAAGTCCAGGTATAGTGCATTAGGACCCAGAGGGTGTTTATGCATGGACTGATGGCCACCTGGAGGGTCAGAGTTTCTGGCTTATTGTGTCCCCAACTCTGTCCTAATACACATTTTTACCAATGGCTTGCTGAAAAAACAGAGGAAAGGTCAGTGAATTTGCCAAGGACAGGAAGCTCTGAGTGTTTGCAAGTGCCCATATGGAGAACAGGGAACTGTACAAGTTTGAGCTGTGTGGGCCAAGAGGGAAATGGAACAAAGGGGCATTTTACCTTTGTGTTCAAAATAATTAGACAAGGACAGCATGGAAGAGACATGGCTTTAGTAATAGTGTATGTGGAAAAGAATGGGGCTGGGGCATTTATTATAACAACTGACATTTGTGCAGCATTTATAAGGCATCTTCATTACTCCTCATGACACATTAGAAGTGGTAACAGGGAAACCAAGGCTGGGAGTATCTTGTGTAATTAAGTGGCAGTGCTGTAGTGTGAATTGTGTTTCTGTAACCCTGGGGTTACTTCTCTTCTTTTGTTCCCCCATCTTTAATCAAGCTGCATGCTCTGCTCGTTCTTTTTTGTGAATGTCTCTCACCTCCAATCCAGTCATCCATCCCGTTAAAGGAATGGATTATCCATGTCTTTCTGAGACTATTGTACAACCTCCTCATTTAATCTCATTTCTCTCTCTTCCCATTAATTTTATATATGCCACATGAGCCAGATTACCAGATTTAGCAAAAAGCAAAAACAAAACGCCAAGATACTCAGTTACATTGTTATGTTTGAATTTTCAAAATGAATAATTTTTATTGTATGGGACATACTTATATTAAAAATTATTTGTTGTTTATCTGAAATTCAAATTTAACTGTGCATTCTGTATTTTATCTGGCAACCCTGCTAATCATGAAATACCATTTCCATCATTCCAAAAATATCCATTAGTTCTCTGTTACTTGAAGGACTGGGGCCTCAAACTCAAATTTTTACAGGTAGGTAACATACACATACGAATTAAGTGACTAGTTGGGTAAGTAGGGCCTGAAGCTAAATTCAAAATTGAAGAGCACATGTTCCCTGACCCCAGACATTCCAATTCGGACTTTAAACATATATAATCAACTCCAATAAAAGCAAAAAAGAAACACGCACACACACACACGCACACACTCTCACACTCACAGATCCATAGCCATCAGAGAGTCTGGCTTCCAATCTGAAACCTGGGCTCAACCAAACCACTTGGCCTGGAATTGGAGGTCCCTGATTGGGCTTTCTGCCCTTCACTCTCACCACTCTCCACCATGGGCCCTCCCATCTCTCCTCCACCAGCTCATCATGGATGGCCTCCCTTACCCATAGCTGTCTTCTTACCATGCCAGTCTCACAGGCCACTAAAGTCCACAGTGATCTTTCCCTTTCCGTGGTCAATTTTGGCTCCTCTCTGTCCCAGGGACATCTTTAGTGGTCACATCATTTTTCTCTCCAACACCCGAAAGGGAATACAGGAAGTGACTTTGAGAGGCCCCTACCATATGCCAAGTCCTCAAAAAAGATCTTTGCTTATTTTTGTTCTCTCTCTCCTTAGTGAGATGGTGAAGTACTCAAGGGCAACAACCCTGTCTCATACGATTCCAAATGCTATATTGAGCTTTGCTATAACATCCATGCTCAATACATACTTTCTTACTGACAGGTCCAAGAGTGTACACACTCATGAACTCAGTGACCGCAGACTGGAAGTAAAATCACAAACCAGTGCTTCCCCCACCCCCACCTATCCTTCATTCACCTCTGTCACCTCCCAATTCTGGTTGCAAGCATTTTTCAAGTCTGAGGCTTTAGCCCAAATTTAAACTTTAGCTTAAATAACATCTGGTTTTTTTTTTTTCAGAGCTGATAAGAACTTACATTTGAAAGATGGTTCTTTTTTTGGCTTCAGTCCTGCTGGGTAGTTGTGCCTTATTAGAAAATTATCCATAGCACTTTCAAAGTCCTCCTCATGAGCATATTGAACTGAGCCAGACTTGGAGCTTTGAATGGAATGCCACTTCATCTTGGCAAAGCTCCACCTTTTGTTTCTAAGGAGGGATAAAGCCTAAGGAACATGGGTGACTTAGGGACCATTTGCACCGAGACCTGATCTGCTGGGGAAAGGTTCAGAATCCTGGAAATACACAAATTAGACACTGAGCTGGGAAAAAGAAAGAGACAAGCACTGGTCAGGCAACCTTCAGTTTTGCTAACGCCAAAGATTTTAAAAATATCATCCCCTTCTTATGATTCCTTGGCCTGCCTAGCTATGTTCTGGCTGAGATATGCTGAGCTGGGCTGGGCTGCCGGCTCCGGGACTGGTTTGTAGCCAGCTGTGCCTTCAAAGAGCTCTCTTTTCAAGACTTCCTCCAACTCCAGATTCCACAACTGCCTCCAGGAGCTGCTGGGCCAGGGAGGGTCCTTCTGGAAGCCCGGTTGCCTTTTGAATTCTGTTTTTACTCTTTTTTTTTCTTTATTAACAGATTCTCTTCATTTCAATGGGGAAAAAAGGTGTCACGACAGATCCTTGTCTCTATTTTACCCTTAGGCCTCAAACTTCTTCATGGGAAAAAATGGCTTCTCCTTTTTTAATTGAAGGAACTGGAAGAAGTTCATTGTTATTCATCAACTTCAAAGAGACTATATGAGGCCCCTTGGCCAGGACTACAGAGCAGTATTTTTTAATCAGAAATTATGGCCAAAAAGAAGAGGAGACCAGAACACATGGGTAAATGTTACTGAATTAGTGGTTTTCCTTCAATAGTTTAGTTTTGGTGTGTGAGAGGAAGAAAGTTGCAAGAGCTTATGTGCCAGGTACTGTGCTATGATCTGAAGATGCAGAAATGAAGAAAATGCAATCCCTGGCTCTCCCACCTGATGGGGGAAGTGAACTTCGCACCCTGTGGATAAGGAATAAGGAGTACACAGTGTAGCACTGTGGTTAGAAGCACCAGCTCTGTCATCACAGGGCTTAGCTTGTTCCCTGGCTCTGCTGTGGACTGTGTGGCATTGGGCAAGTTACTTAACTTCTCTGTGCATTATGTTTTGCATCCTAAAAATGGGGTGAGTGATAAAATCTATGTTATATGGTTCCTGTGGGGATTTAGTGAGTTAAAATAGTTAAAGTACTTAAGCTCAGTGCATACTTTGAGTGTTTATTACTATCATCGAGAAGATGTAGAGGAAGTATACGGGCATAGAGAGCAAGGTGCAGCTGACTGCTTGGATGAGGCAGCGGATGCTTCAAAGAGGAGGTGACATTTACTTTGCACTCTGAAAGATGAGTGGGATTTCAGTTGACAAGGGTGGCGTGAAGGAACCCAGGCAGTGGGAAGCGTGGTCGGTAAGAGAGAAGGTGATGGCTCGAAGGAGTAGCAGAGACGTCAGTGTGACTACAGCCTGGGACTCTCATGTGGCTTGGGGGAAGGGAGTAAAATCATAGGCTGAGTCTGGAAAGGTGAGTTCAGGCTAGACCGGGAAAGGCTTTAAACTCCGTGTCATTAATTCATTCATATAAATCTATGATCCCCATAAAGATGAAGAAGGAAGGCATTAAAAAGTTATGTAATTTTCTGGGTGTGGTGGCCCGCGCCTGTAATCCCAGCACTTTGGGAGGCAGAAGCTGGCGGATCACTCGAGGTCAGGAGTTCGAGACCAGCCTGGACAACATGGCGAAACCCTGTCTCTACTGAAAATACAAAAATTAGCCAGATGTGGTGGTGGGCGCCTGTAATCCCAGCTACTTGGGAGGCTGAGGCACGAGAATCGCTTGAACTCGGGAGAGGTTGCAGTGAGCCGGGATCGTGCCACTGCACTCCTGCCTGGGCGACAAAGCAAGACTCCGTCTCAACATCACTGAACTAGTAGGGGGCAGAGCTGGAAGTTGAGCCAGGGTGTGTCTGACTCCAGAGCCCCACACCTTCACTTTGTGCTTTCTCACAATGCCTATGGCTGCTGCTTTAAAACAGCACTTTCCATTTGCCTTGTTAAATGGGATTGTATATGAATTACACTGCACTGTTTATTTTTAGAGAAATAAAAGAACCTAATAAAGGAATCTGACACGGACCTTGGGTGAATAAATATGCCCTTAGGCTGCAGTGTATTTCAGAAAGCCTGGATAGGGAACTTGTGCGGTATCCCCAAGGCTCAGGCCCTGAGAAGGCATGGCCACTTGATACTCTGGTTCCTTTAGCACAAAATCCCCATGATAACCTCAGTTCGCATTTCTTTGAAATCTGCTTGGCAGAGCTGTGCGATACCTGAAACTCTCTGGGTCATTTTGCTTTGATCAAGGGCTTTGCTGTTATAGGGGCAGTCTCACATCAGGTGGTGGAGGTCACCAGGCCTTGGAGAAAAGCCCAAACAACTTCCAATGGGACCAGGCCCTGTGATAGCATCTTTCCAACCCATTAATGGTCAGCTGGGCTTTTTTGTCCTGGGTCCATTCTGAAGGTCCTCACTCCCTTCTTTTCAGAGACACTCACTGCTCAAGGACACTTAGTCTTTAGGTCCCTGGCACCTCCTGGGAAGTAACTGGGGAGAAAAGAACAGGGCTACAGTGGGAAAGCAGACAACAGGTGCCAGACAATTTCCCTTCTCCAAACACTTCCCTGGGGACAGTTGCCGCCCATAAGCATCCTAATGCAGATCCACGATGAGCTCTTTCCTACCACACAATTCACTCTTTTTTTCTTTTTTAAGATGGAGTCTTGTTCTGTCACCCAGGCTGGAGTACGGTGGCGCAATCTTGGCTCACTGCAACCTCCGCCTCCCAGGTTCCAGAGATTCTCCTGCCTCAGCCTCCCGAGTAGCTTGGATTACAGGCGTGCATCACCAAGCCCGGCTAATTTTTGTGTTTTTAGTAGAGATGGGGTTTCACCATGTTGGTCAGGCTGGTCTCAAACTCCTGACCTCAGGTGATCTGCCCACCTCGGCCTCCCAAAGTGCTGGGATTACAGGCGTGAGCCACTGCGCCTAGCCCACAATTCACTTTTATTCTGTTTCCCTTTATAACGCTGACTACAATTTGTAGTTTTATAATTTTGTGGTTTTCTTGCTTACTATCCACCTTCTCACTCCCCTGTGAGCGCCATATGGCAGGGGTCACATCCATTTTATTTCCTGTTGTAGCCAGCATTGAGGACCGGCGTGGCTGGCACATGGCCTTTTTTCCTGCAACTCTGACAGTTCCTCTTCTCTCTCCTTCATCCCCTCTAGTACATTCTCCTCTTCCTGGCCTTTAAGCGTTGGAGTTCCTCAAGGCTCTTAGGTTACCTTTATTTCTTGCTTTTTCCTAAATGCTCGCCCAGGTATAAAGCTTCAATTAGTCTACCTGACATCTTTGTATATCTCAAAGGCAGCTCAGATTCCCAAGTTAGCAAGGCAATGCACATGATTTTTTTCCTAGAACTTGGCCCCTTCCCCGTGTTCTCTGAGTAAATGGCTCCATCAGGCACCAGCATGGGCAAGACGGAAACCAAGAAGTCATCCTGATGCCTCCTTATTGTTTACCCTCCCCGCAAGCCAATCACTTAGACTTGTTGATTTTTATCTATTGCTCGAATCCACCTACCGCTCCCCATCTCTGCAGTTCGTGCTGTAGTCTTCACTGCCTGCTCTTTTCACCTGACTAGCTTATTAATGAGTCTTCCTGCTTCTGTTCTTGTTCCCCTCCATTATTTATGCTCCAGCCAGAGCATCCTTGAAATGCAAATCTGATCATTTCACCATCATAACAACCCCCCCACCAACACACACACATACACACACACACATACACACAATGCAAAATTCTCTGACAGCCTCCATTGCTCTTACAATAGAAGCCAACATCCAGCTGGGCATGGTGGCTCATGCCTGTAATCCCAGCACTTTGGGAGGCTGAGATGGGCAGATCACTTGAGGTCAGGAGTTTGATTCCAGCGTGGCCAACATGGTGAAACCCCGTCTCTGCTAAAAATACAAAAATTAGCTGGGCATGGTGGTGTGCACCTGTAGTCCCACCTACTCGGGAGGCTGAGGCAGGAGAATTGTTTGAATGCAGGAGACGGAGGTTGCAGTGAGCTGAGATTGCACCACTGCCCTCCAGCCTGAATCAACGTGGTTAATATGGTGTCAACATGGTGACAGAACAAGACTCCATCTAAAAAAAAAAAAAAAAAGCCAACATCCTTTGTTTGTGTTAGCTTTAAAGGCTTTGTAGCCCAGACCATACAGTAGGCTGACTTCCGCAATGCACTCTCTGGCTGAGCTCGTATGATCCCCCCAGTCTCTGGCCTTTGTGTTGGGAGGCACCTCACTCTGGCAAGCTGCCCTCTTGGACAGTATTCCTTTAAGACAACTCCAGCCTGATTACCTTCCAAGGTCTTCTCTTGACCTACAGAGAGCTCATATATCCTTGCCGTGCCAAATACTGGAAGGGCAATTGTTCTTGTGGCTGTCCTCTCTCTTGGGTTTGCATGCCTATATGGGTTTGCATGCCTATCTTTTTTTTATAAAGCAATCTAAAAAAAAGAATGCTTTCTTTTAGATTGGAATTGAATGCCAGTCTATATTGTTCCTTAAACTCCACAAGATTTGTACAAATGCCTCAGAATGAACTCTTTGAAGGGAGCTGGAACTCAAAGCATAGCACTTTCTAAAACAAACCCTCTATTTTTGCCTCTTCAACTTCTACTCTTTCATAGCCAGGAGTGGGGTTGAAGTAAAGTTCACAAAATGGATTTGGGATCACCACTTTTGCAAATCCTTAATGTGCCATCATTTCACTTTGGGAACACATTGCCACCTCTGGAATGAATCCTTTTGGGGTGATGGCCAGCACTGAGTAGTTCTATTTACAGAATCCTGTTTTAGAGAGAGGATGCTCACTCGATGGAAGAAGTCAGTTAGAATCTACCATTTTCAGACAAGAAAGGGCATGTTCCTTTTGGAAAAGCTGGGTGGGCACAGTCCTGAGCAGTTAGAGGCATCATAACAGCACCAGGAAGCTGAATGCAAGGGCATAAGGACTAACTTGGCTCCTTCGCTGATATGACTGATGCCTGAAGTTAGAGTAAAGGTCTTTTGAAACTCCTAACTTGGCCCCACTCCTTTTTACCTCTTACTCTCTCAGTCATTCCGTGTACCCCATCTGGGGGCCCTCCCCAGGGATAGCTTCTGGCCTCAGCCTAGACGAGCTGCTTCTGTCAGAGATTACTCTACAAGAGGCATCACCCAACTCTGGGCCACAACTGGAGATGTAAGTGCTGCTGCGCCCTGGCCAGGTTGGACAGCCACACTTCTCTTGAACACTACCCAGAATCTCCACTTCAATCAAGTGGTAAGAAGGGTCCTTCTCTCTTGCTCAGAAGTCCCATGGCTGTCTGGGCCTTGCCCCTCACTGAGTCGTTGGTCCATTCACAGAGTATTTCTCTCACATCTCACCACGGCCAGCACTGTATAAATTCATGAAGGAGATGCAATTTATCTGAAGTGCTCTTGACCATGGGGAGGGGCATTTCATGCACATTGGTGTAAATTGGCACAACCTTTCTGAAGAGCAATTCAGAAATGTGTATCAAGAGTATTAAGGGTGTTTTTTGCCATTTGAGAAATTCCATTTCAGTAACTTCCATTTCAAAAGCAGTTTCTAACAGGTTTGTAATGGGGAGTTTTTTTCACTTTGGGAAATCCATCTTTGATGTCGCGTCTTCTGAATTCTATTTGATTTGCTCCTTTAATAACATCATGAAACTCTGTCAGTTTCCCAGTTATATATGGAACACGGGGCGTGTAGGCAGTCAAGGTGGATTTAAGGCTGTATAACTCTGTGAATAATGTTGTCAAAGAGAGAGCCTGCTCCCAAAAGACATATGGTTTCCAAAAGCAGACTGGTGTGGTGCTGAGTGAATAAACATTGTGTGGGGATCTTGTAAAATGGGACATTTTATGAGCCCCTCACCTCCCATTCTGATACAGCAAGTCACGGTGGTTTCCAGGAATGTCTATTTTTAACAAGATTTCCTTTAGATTTTGATGCTCAGATAGAGGTCTGATAATCACAGCTTAGAATGTAATCTACCATAGGCTGTTTCATTTTTAAGAAATTCTACTAGATCTTATTTTGATGGAATATTGTATGTCACATGGGATTCATGCATTCAAGAAATATCTAAAATACTAGACAAGCATTCTCACTGCCAAATTATAGGTAAGAGTGTAATTTCAAAAAATATTACATAACCCATATGCCACACTTTCAAGTGCACACACTGTGTATAGATACAGAGAAATCTAGAATGACTTCGGTATGCAAAGTATTCTGCTCACTAGCAAGCACAGGCACTTCATTTCTTTTCTCAGTGTCATGGGACACACGGGTGCCTGTTTCTATTTCACCTTTCTAGCACTTCTTAGGCCCCATCCCTAAAGATGTGGTCTTAGAAAAAGCAGGATTTTTTTTTTTTTTTTTTCTCATTTCTACCTAATTCATCTGTTGACTTTCCATTCCACCTGCAGGCCAGTTTGGTAAATCAGAGCTGCAATTATTTTTGCTGTTAGGAAGATATCTGTTGGGTGGAGTTAATAATACAATTTTGGCCAGTGGTTCTCAAAATATATCGTGCATTGAAATCACCAGGAACGCTTTTCAAAACCAAATGCACTGGATTCACCTCAGTCCAATTACGTCAGCTTCTCAGGGTTGAGATTTGTTCTCAGGTCTTCAGATGATTCTAGGTGCAGTATGGTTGAGAACTATTAATTTCGCCTAAATTCCACCCGGGGTAGCAATAAAAGTGTAGCAGGGGCCGGGTGCAGTGGCTCACACCTGTAATCCCAGCACTTTGGGAGGCCTAGGCAGGGGGATCATGAGGTCAGGAGATCGAGACCATCCTGGCTACCATGGTGAAAGCCTGTCTCTACTAAAAATACAAAAAACTAGGAGGGCGTGGTTCAGGAGCCTGAAATCCCAGCTACTCAGGAGGCTGAGGCAGGAGAATTGCTTAAACCCAGGAGGCAGAGGTTGCAGTGAGCCGAGATTGCGCCACTGTACTCCAGCCTGGGTGACAGAGTGAGACTCCATCTCAAAATAAATAAATAAATAAATGTAAAAAAAAGTGTACCAGGAACCTTCATTGAACAGTTAGGAGAAAAAGATGTTTTTTCCCTTGTGTCCTACCCCCATTCATGATTTCATGATTGCCTCTGTGCCCACCTGTCCTTCTGTGGTTCGGTTTGCTGTTTTAAAATTCTTTTTGTTTTCCTTACAGCCTTCCATTATTCTTCTGTGGTGTGTACCTGTATTGAAGTTTTAGACCTTTTTATTACATTAGTCCTTTTATAATCTAACTGTTTTCCCTTGGAGTATGACCATGTTATCCAGGATGCTTTTTAAAAAATGGAGGTTCCTGGTCCTTGTGCTGTACTCACTAGATCAGAACCTTTATCTCTCTGTGCATGTATATACATATATAGGGATTTATTAGAGAAATTGGCTCATGTGATTACGATGCCAAGAAGTCCCACATTAGGCCATACGCAAGCTGGAGAACCAGGGAAACAAATAGCACGGTCCAGTCCATGTCCAAAGGCCTCAGAACCAAAGAAGCCAATGGCATGGCGTAACTCCCAGTTCGAGGGGAAGGCCAAGACCCCAGGGAGCTGCTAGAGCACATTTTGAAGCCCAAAGGCTGGAGAACCTGGAATTCTGATGTTCAAGAACTCCAGGTAGGAGAAGGGCATCCCCACTCCAGAAGAGAAAGTAAGAAATTGCCCTTCCTCCATCTTTTTGTTTCATCCAGGCACCCAGCTGATAGGATGGCACCTGCCCATGCTGAGGGCAGACCTTATCCACTCAGTCCACCAACTCAAATGCCAATCTCCTTCAGAAACACCTTCGGAGACAAAACCAGAACAGCCCAATAATTCTAGTGAAATGCTAGAGCACCTGGTTTTCCCTTTCAGCAGAAGAGGGATGGACTCAGTGCCCACTGAAGCACTGAGAATAATTAATGCTTTATTAGCTATCTGGGTATCCTTTAGCCCAATCAAGTTGACACACAAAATAACCATCACACTCAGTGATTCTTATATTCTAAAGTTTGAGTATTTCTGTCCTAATTGTACCAGTCCAATTATAGGTACAGTCATGCTTAGGGTCTAAAACGTTGAGGGTGAAGGCCTAAGAACAAGCTTAACAGGAAGGTGATATATTTCAACTCCACAAAGGTGAACATTCTGAGGGCAGAGATGAGCAAAGGACTGATTATTAAGTTACCAACTATAGTGACTCTGGTTTAGTGATATAAGTAAAAATCCCCAAGACTATCCAAGGCTATCCTTAATAGACTGTGATATAAAGAAGAAATTTTCCAATCTGGATTCTCTATGGATAAAGCACTGGCCACCTCCAGCATTTACATTCTGTCAGTTATCTATCGCTACAACAATGCTGTACTTTGTAACATACAACCAGAAAACCTCAATGGTGCACAACAGTCAATATCAAATTTTGCTCATGAGTCAGTGGATTGACTGGGTGATTCTGTTGGTCTAACTGGGTTTGATGGGGTACCTCCATGAGTTTGCAGTCAGTTCTAGGTAAGCTAGTTGACTTTACTGTTCTTGGATGGATTTTTTCATGTGTGTTGAGCCTTAGCCAGAGCATCTGGGACAACTGAGCTTGCTCCAGGTGGCTCATTCTCCAGCAGACTAGCCCAGGCATGGCAGGATCCAGAAAGAGAGAAGCATGCAATCTCTTAAAGCCTAGGTCTGCAGCATATACAATGTCACTTCTGCTGCATTCTATTGGCCAATTCAAGTCACAGGATGAGCCCAGATTCAAGAGTGGAGAAATAGACTTTACCTCTTGATGGAAGAACTTGTAAAGTCACATTCCAAAATGTGTGAGTATGGATTTATGCAAACAATCAGCTACATCCACTGGGGCCAGTTATGTAAACAATCAGCAACATCCATTACCCAAGCTTTACCTGTTTACCTAACAGGTTACAAGGCATCAAATTCTGAAGGTTATTATATTGCTCCCAGGTATCAAAAGAGTTTGTGTGCACATACCTGGGAAGGTAAGGCCTTGCATGTCAACAGTTTGCTTTGAGTATCTTATACTTTATCAATGATGTACATCAAGGGGGATGTGTAATGTATTCAGGAAATTATTCAAGATATTCAAAAAATTCCCACATACTCAAAGAATGCCTTATGGTTACCTTGAATATCCTGTTTTTATGCTGCCCTGAAATTCTAGACAGTCTCTGATTGCCAAGGAGATGCTGTTGTTTCAAAGTGGGACAAATCATTGTGCTAAAAACTCATTGAAAATGGCTCCTTTTAAAATCTGCCTCAATGTGGCTTTCACTTCCTTTTCTAAGTGAAGAAATACAAATAGCTTAGCCTGTAACCTTTAGTCACTGCACTGTTTGACCAAACTATACTTGCCAAATTCATCTTGTACGTGAAGTACCACACATATGGCCTGAACACCACACTCTGGATTTTTGTTTCCTCTGTCTCTTTTACCTTCAACATGATGTTCCTCAGTCTCTGCAAATCCAAATCTTAACACTCACAGTGTCTGCTTAAATATGGCCTTCTGCCTAAAAAATCCTTCACTGATAACCCCAAACAAAAGTGTGCTTGTTTCCTCTTTATGTTGCAAAGAGAGGTAAAAAATAGCAAGTAAATTCCGACAAATCTGAGAACAGTTTTATCATTCACTTACTGTTAGACTTAGACATGGTGCTTAATTTTGCTAAGCCTATTTTTCTTAACTCTCTAAGATGGGGATAATATCCACCTCCAGGATGGTTATAATAAAAATACTGTATTAAAAGTTTCTAACATTTACAAGGTCCTTGATAAATGATGGCTTTTTTATGACCCCGTTTACAAGCCATTATCTTCTTATTTTCTATGTTGTTTAATGCCCAGCCAATGCCTTTGTTACAGTTTTGCTCCCTGAGCTTCCCTCTTCTTAAGGACAAGAGTTATGCCTTCCTTCTTATTGCTTTTCTCTGCATTTTACAGATGAGGAAACTGAAGAACCACAAGATTAAGTAACTTGTTCAAAGGCAGATAATTAGCAATACTGGAGTTGAGATTTGAATTTATTTTAGGAACTACTTTTAAACCCCTACCCTGTGTGTGCTGCCTTGTCTTAGCCTGGCTTCCCCCTGGAAATAAAGCCTGAGACCAAGGTTTACTTGCCACTGGGTTGAAAGAGGCGGGTAGGAGTGAAGGACAGGTGGAGTGAAATAGGAAAGGAGGGACAACTGATAGAGTTGAACTGGTGCTCGATCCCACCAAGTCCTCTACATTTCAAAACTGTGGCTTGGGGAATGAAAGGAAGCCCAGTTAAAGGTTAACCAGAGTTAACTTCTTGCACTTTTGGTTGTTCATACTTAGTGGAAAGACAGTACCCTCCGGCATTCTACCAAAAGCACTCAGGGAAGCCCCGAGGCAGGAGGCCAGAAGCAAGCAGTCCAGAACCACGAGAGAAGTATCAATGAAAATTGGGCAAAAGTTTGCAGAGAATTGGTTGCCACCACACCAGCGCTGAAGTTAGAGATGGGCAAGGTGACTGTGAAGGGGTGTAGAAGAGGTGTGCACTACATGCCTCTTAGCAAGTAGAGTCAATGTGTGCTGAAAAGTACTGTAACCAGGAGAGTTTTCCTGAATTTCATCTTGATGTGAAGATGACGGATTTGTTCATGTTTATTTTAGGAGCATGCCTGTGTAGGAAGGAGTATTAAGAATTCTTGCCAAGGCTGGGTGCGGTGGCTTACGCCTGTAATCCCAGCACTTTGGGAGGCCAAGGTGAGTGAATCGCCTGGGGTCAGAAGTTCGAGACCAGCCTGGCCAACATGGCGAAACCCTGTCTCTACTAAAAATACAAAAATTAGCTGGGCGTGGTGGCAGTGCCTATAGTCCCAGCTACTTGGGAGGCTGAGGTGGGAGAATTACTTGAACCCGCGAGGTGGAGGTCATGGTGAGCCGAGATTGGGCTACTCCACTCCAGTCTGGGTGACAGAGTGATTCTGCATCTAAAAAAAAGAAAAAAAAATTTCTTGCCTCAAATTCCTTTTAAAGAGTTTTATGGGAAGGTTTTGGGCTCATTTGTGTTTTGAAACATGTCAAGTGTGTGAGATTATGGGAGAAGAGACATGTTCTGAGATGTTCTAAGTCCACAGAAAGGGAAGCCCATATTAGAAAGTTACATGCATTAAAAACCATGACTTGAATTCCTAATTCTTGCCATACAGTAGAATGTTCCTAAAATAGAAATGCAACACAGTTTTAAGTTCCTGAGTCTTCTTTAGGATCAGGTCCATTGTTCTCTTAGAATTTTTAGCCTTTAAATTCACAGGTGCTGATTTTTATCTCTTGGTCTGTGAACCTTCCCCTCAGGGACCATCTTTTGAATCAAAAACCCGTTTAGGACTGGAGGGGAAAAAAATCTATTTTTTAAAATTAAAATTGTTGCAAGTAAGCCAGAAAGGAAAGTTATCTAACCTTGTCTGGAGCATGGATCATCCATTTGCTTTTCAGTAAGATGTCAGGCAGATAGCATGGTCATTTGTATCACTCAACAAGAAACTTAAGCTGAATTAAGGTAGTGAAGTTCAGTAGAAAAAAAATGTCAGAAAGACTGGAATTCGAATCTCCACTGTGTCAGTTCTAAAAACTGTACCAACTCTTATGCAAATAAAGCTTTCTATGACTTAATTTCCTCATCTATAAAAGGAAGAAACCGTCACTGCAAAATTATTGTGAGGATTTGTTCTTCACAAAGGTGTGAGGATTAAATGAAATTGTGTACGTGAAAGGACAAAGTACACACATAAACATGAAGTATTATTTTACTTTAAAAAATGGCTCAAAGTTGTTAATAAATTCATGGGGAAACTAGTGTCAAAAGCCTGATTTTGAATTGGGGGAGAACTTATAGAAAGACTGAGTTGTTAGCTGAGTTTGACCTGATAGACCCTGTCCTTTGTCTCCCCCTGGGGTTGCATATTATTGAAAAAAAGACTTTTGTTTTTTTGGGAGACAGGGTCTCACTGTGTTGCCCAGGCTGGTCTTGAACTCCTAGGTGCAGATCCTCCTGCCTCGGCCTCTCAAAGTGCTAGGATTACAGGCATAAGCCACCACCCCTAGCCAAAAGATAGACTCTAATCAGCAAGCAGCTGGTTTCCACTCATCTCCCATTACAGCTAGACACATGGCACAAAGGAAGAGATCTTGCCTTTGGTATGAATTTTTACGTAACGTGAATTAAGATAAATGAAAAGTCAAGTCCTTCCTTAGAAAACTTGCACAAACGACTGCACATCCCTTATAGCTTTCCAAAAGCCGATTTTACATGCCTACTTAGAAGTCTTATCACCACTTCAAATTGCACATATATCATCTTCCTCTCTCCATTAATTTTTTTCTACTTTATATCAAAGAGTAACAGTATTCTCTGGGCTTGTTTATCCATTCAAATTCATTATGGTGCTGTGTATTTCAAATACATTAGTACACATCACCTAATTCTTAACCATCTCAAGAAGGTATTACTCCTGATAGAAGGTAATGCAGAAATCAAAGATCATAGAGATTAATTTACTTTCAAGGCTGCAAAGCTAGTAGAATATGAAAAAAACTGGGTTTTTAAATCCAGGCCCCAACCTTATGTCCGATGCCCCTTTCCTCATTCTAATTATGGCTTAGGTTAACAAGAGACAATAATAAAGTTAATTTGTCTCTTGCTAAGATCACAATTATTTTAAAAGGTAACAATGACTATACATTTTGCACAACTTACACTATTGCAATATTCCACAAATAGAATATTGAGTGCTAAGAAATATCACCAGGAAACTGGGTTAGGAAAAAAATAGTGAAAATAATGACTCCTATATTTGTGATATCTTTAAGAATACATGTCTCAATAATCAAGCAGAAATAAACCAAGTGAGAATGCTACTCCAATATAAACAAAGTAGGCAAATGATTGGTGTTCAGTTTTGCCAATTTTATTGAACCAATAAAATTCCTACTAATAACAATGAAATAAATTTCTGCAAGTATAAATGTGATACAGTTTAACAAAACCCATTGTTCTGTACCTATAAATAGATTTTCAAAATGTCATAAAAAGTGCAGTTATGAATTGTTAACATGTTAATACACAGTTCCTTTATTTCAAATGTGTTTGTCTTGACTCACTAACAGTTCCTTCTGCATCTGTCCAAATAATATTACCCATCCCTCCAAAAAAAAAAAAGAGGCATTAAAGCACTAGAATATTACACATAAACTGATCCATTTAGGTCAGCTTTAGTCAGAACTGTAAAATCAGCAACATAAGAAAAACAAAACCTAGTAATACATACAAAAGCTTTCATGGGTTCTAGAACCTTCTTAACTGCTGACTCATGTGGAGGGCATTAAGAGTTGAAAAGGCTTATATGGTTAACTACCTTAGACTATATCTACAGCAGGGTCTGGTTTGCCAGAACAAGTTTAAAGTGGCTGTTTATTAAGTTTGCTATCTTCAGAATTGAAACTATAAGACCGCCATTTGACCCTGAAACTTGTGTGAATCTTAAATTGCATCAATTATCTATTTGATAAAAGCTTATTCTAATTTAAAACCTTATAGAGTAAGAGACTGATATATATAGCAGTCTTAAAGATCACGTCATCTGCCTTACATTAGTCCAGTCACGTGCTTCGTAAAAAGAAAAAAAAATTACAGTAACAAAGCACAGGACTACAAAGGCAAAACATCACAGCTTCTGATTACACTGAATAAAAAGTACCAAGAAACGCAAAAGATAATTCTGTATTAATACTGATGAATCAAAGAACTATAATAGACGTTTCACAGCATGCTACATATATCGCTCACAACTTAAGGATAAATGTCTAACGTTGAAAGTCAAGAAGTTGGCAATCTGATTTCATGTGCAATTCAGCTACAAAGTCTTAATATATACATTCATTATGTAGCTGTCCTGCAAAACCAGGATTTTTTAAAAAGAGTTTTCAAGTTCAACTTCTATTTCATAAGTTAAAAGATGCATCCAGTTCTTCCATGACCAGGAAAGTTATTTTCAGGCTTAAAGGAGCTAATCCAAGTAGCAAGGCCATGTTCCAAGTGGACCTGACAGGGTTCTTTATTACCTTGCTCAGACTGTGTATGTGTATGTGCCTATACTAGTAGCACTGAGAAGATGCCAAACTGGCTGTGATTTGCTTTCTGTGTCTCTTATTTTGGATTGAAAAGAGTAAATGTGAAGAGAAAGAGGAAGGGGAAACTGTATTTTCTCTCCAGAGAAGACTAAATAATGCAAAGGAAATATCTGCACTAGATATATAGTTTGGATCACTTTCCTTGGTGAACAAGGGTACCATTTAACTCTTTTACCTTAGAGAACCAGTGAAATTCAGAAAGCGGAAGTCTCTCAACATTACAAAGGAACCTTCTTGGCCACCCAACTAATACATTTCCTTTTTTCTACCTTTGAATCCTTCCTTATCAGACTTGGGGAGCCAGTTGAAAATGTGTAAAGATATTAATTTAAGAAAGAGATGTACAATAAGTTTTATTCTGTAAGTTTCATAATGTACGCCCTTAACTAATCAGGATTTGTGAACAATATTTTAACACTATAGACCAGAGAGATTCTCTCTGATACTCTTTCGGTAGAAATTATACATTCATTTTTTTAAGAGGTTAACTTGAGGGGTGCAAGAAAATAGACTGTTCTAGCAAAATTTACATAACAAAAATTCTATTAATCATATTTAGACTTACTAATGTTTGATGTTGTCCTATGAACTGTAAAATTGGGTATTTGTTCTAAAGGCTATTTTGCGGTATGCCCTGCACTATTTCAAAGATTTCCACAAGCATTCAAAAGAATCAGATATTCATTCTCTGTTCCCCCCATATATATATATATATAATATATATATATATAAATATATTTTTTCATTCTGTACTTCATGGTGGTACAGTCATAATTAGTTTAAAGCTAAAATGAACACTTCATGGCATATGATTTAATACAAACCGCCTCAGTCTCCATTATCAAGTCTCATTTCTTAACTAGGACATCAATTCATTCCTGAGCCCTGAAAGGCATTTATTGGAATCTACTATCAGGTTGAGTTGTTCATGAATGAGATGGAAAACATCCAAATACCACAAGAAATAATAATAATCTATACTTGCAAATGGGATGGTTCATCAGGTCAGACAACCGTGTGCAGTGTCCCATGTTAGAAACCTGACATAATTTTACATTTATGAACAACCTCAAGTGCACCTAGCTGGAGAAGAAGAACTATTACATCTTCCTCTTTGCATTTCCTCTTCCTTCTGGATATACCCTAAGTGCAGCTAGGAGAATAAAGACTACAAAGTCAATGCATTTTCTTTTCATCCCATAGAACATTTTTTTCCTCCCGTAAGAATAGGATAGCAACAGAGGTTAGAGGCTTAGTCTAACCCAGGAAAGCCTGGTTAAACCCTTATGTACCCAATTTTGTGTTATTTTATTATATTATAAATCAAATGGGCTTCTGTGATCCCATGGGACCATCTAAATACCCTTTGCCGTATGTCCTTCTATTAGAAATGTGTTTCAAGGCCCAAACACCACCAATAAAACAAATGTCTGGAACACCACCCTATTTGCATGCCAGAAATTTCCCATTCCACTGAAGGGTTACAAGTCATTCTGGATTGCTGGAGAATTTTAACTTTACATTCAAATAGCTTGGACTAACAACAGTATTCATAACCTAATGCAAATCCAAGTTAGGATGGCAATTCAATCACTTTAAAATCCTGCTATATGCTAAATTCTGAACGATAGAAATAGTTCAATTTCTGTATCATGTATAAATATAAAGATTCCTACTTTGATAGAAGGCAAATATCTTTTATGATTTATTTAAAATATGGAAGTTGTATTACTGAACAACAGTGAGTGAATCCATGAAAAGGTTGGATACTCTGAATTTATAGGCTCTTTGGGGATGAGGTAGAGGAGAGCAAGGTATTTCGGCAGCTGGGAAAAGGGTAGAACAGAATAGGGTGACAAAATTTACACTCGATACTGCATAACATCTGGTAGAGTGTCTAGGGCAAAGGTTAGCCAAAGTATAGCTGGATGGTTGAGGGATTTAGAAGGAGTTGGGATGAATCCATAGTCTCAATGAATGCAGAAAAAGTAACTCAGGAAAGTAAATGCTGGTGACTTATCAGCAGGTGGCTGGTGATGTTTGGTTTGGATTGTGAAAGCTGCTTAGACCAGGATGGGTTGAGGGAAGGGGAGGGGAGTAAGCATGTAGAGGTTGAGGCACTTGGAGGAAGAAAAAGCAGGCAGGAAAGGGTGAACTGAATGCAGATAGGAGCTCCCACATGGGAAATATTTTCTCTAGATTAGGTGTACGATGCTGAGGGCAGCCACGCTCTCAGCACTATGTTCCTTGTATTCTTTGAAAACTTTTCCTTCCTCATAGGGCTCTGCCTTGACATATACCTCTACCTCTATTATCCATTTCACCCCAGCTATTTTTAAGTTCTAGGTCTCACCTGGGCAGATTCTAGGTCTGTTAACCAAGCCAAATTAGCATTGAAATAAGCTCCACATACAGTGGGCATGTAAGTTCTGTTGACTGAGATAAATACATTCATGTTACAGTACTGTTTTGAAGAAAGACTATTTAATTTGATTCTCAGTCTCCAGAGGGATATAATAGGGAAACACAGTTTATGTTGACAGCTACCTAGAATAGATTCTGATTACACATATTAGGTAACTTAAAATTCAATCTGAGCAGAGGAGCCACAACTTTCAGTTTGCTGTGGAATTGTACTACTAAGCAAATGTGACATACTATTTACATAACATTATTGTTATATACTGTTTACTCCATGTAAGACTATCTCTTTGCATAAAAGCAGTCCTATTAAAGAGAAGAATTTAAGGTCTTGTTTTCCAGAGAAATGATTTAGAATTGTCTTTAAAATACAACCTAAAACACCTTATTTTGCTAACACAGTGCAAATCATTTTTATAACATGCACTGTAATTTATTTTTTCCATAAGGAATTGTCCTTAGAGTTCAAAAGAATCTTACCATCAAATAGGCATGTACCCTCCCTCCACTAAAAATGGTGAACTATTTTAAGTACAGATCTTCAATTGTTTGTTGATCGTTTTATTTTGCTGTGGCACAGAAAACTAAGATTTTGGGTTTTAAAATAACTTTATAAGGAGGAAAAGGAAAAAGCCGCTCTGGAATAATAATTAGCATTTAGGAGCATTTAAAATCTTTAGGAGACATTATAATAATTAAATAGGAGACCTGGTTCAAATTTTATAGGATTCCTACATAAAACTTATATTGAGTTTTCTGTTGTAAAAACAGCCCTGTGTTTCTCTGCCATTATTTGGGCTTACAACCATAATTAAAGGCCAAGGCTATGCCCCAGATTCCATGTTAGCCATCTTTTATTTTAAAAATACCCCAAATGGGACAAATTCATACTGGGACTGAGACAATGTACTTAGTTCAAAAAGGTGAAGGAGGTAATAAGCTGTCTCAAAAGCCTCTTTTCCCCTAATGGTCATGCATCCACCTGAGGAAGCCTCATCTGAAGAAGCCAGTGAGGCACCAGCCTGGCTACTCCCATAGTCAGGTGGGTTAAAGAACAGATTATTTTCAGATGGGGGAGTATCTCAATATTTCTTGAGGTGATCTGAGAAATTACAAATTACCATTGAAGCTGGAAATCTTGAAATTCCAAAGTAAATAGACATTATTCAAGCATACACATCAGTGGACTATTAAGACTAATTTTAACACAATAAGCAAAGAATTAAAGAATTCACATTCACATGTGCTTTTCTCACGTACACTTGCACATTTAAGTTTGGCACAATGTGAGTGCAAGGTGTAGATCAGCATATTGCATAATCACATCATTATACCAATTGAACCAGACATCTCTTTTAAAAATATCACATTTTAATATAAAAAGCTATACTATAAATTACTAAATAGTAAATTCAATACTCTGAAAAAATACCACCCTGGAAAACCGCATCGGAATTTCAAGTTTGCATTGGATAAAGAGAATTAACAGCAAACTCGTTGTAAAATGGTATTCACAACCTGAAATGCTGTGCATGCTGCGTATTAGTAGGTGCTTTAGCACCTGCAGATGTCAATTTTTCTAGGCTGGTTCACTGAGGTTCATAAATGTTTTGTTTTTGTTTATAGTTCCAAGTCAACTTATTTTCCTGACTATTGATGAAATAGATCAATGCTGAGCTAAAAAGAAACTTTGCAAGGAAAAGAGATCTATTAAAGGCACTAATATTTCCATAGCCTAGACTCCAACTACTTACATTTCCAGGGAAAAAAATAAACAAAAACTAAGTGGCCATTTTAGTTACTTAAACCTTGTTTCCCCTTTTGGTCTAAAGCTCATATGGTGTTCTGTGAGAATTTCTCCTCCTTTCAATACATACAAATCATTTTTTATCCTGTTATACAGTTCACCTGCACAAAAATATAGGGCTATTAATTGAAAGCATCTGGTAAAAAAACAAATTCAAGAATAAAAGACATCCTCAACTTGAAAGTTGTAAAGTTAGGGAAGTCAAATGGACATTTATGTTGCCATTTGTGTTTTGCCATTCTCCTAAATATTTTCTTTGTATTACATATCTACATAATGTAATATTGAATAAAACATATGGCATATGCAATAAAACAGAAGAGAGATGGCACAAGTTCTCTGAATAATCTCTTTAAACCACCCTGTCTTCAAAAATATTAGTGATTTTTTCCTCACATGGAAGATTTCAAACAGGATCCTGGAATCCAAAAATGCAGAACTACTTTATGTTAATAAGTGTACAGTCATATTTGTTTTCCTATCTGGAACAAAATCTAAAAGAAAGCAACCCAATATATTGTACCAGAAGAGGATGATAAATGGAAGAGGAAAATGATTTAATGAAACACTAGTTCACGATTCTTTCACAAAAGAAAAGTTAAATCTTATATCACAAAGTCTAAAATGAAATCTTTGCTGGAACTAACAGAAAATTGTATCTATATTATTTACTGTGAAAAATGGATATGTTTTCAAAAATTAGCATGTATGTGTACAATTCAAGTCACCCTTAACTAACCAAAAAGTGTTTAAAAAGCAGTGCAGTTGTGTCCTACTGGATAGTTGTAAGCATCTCTTTAGGCACTTCACTGGTTCGTTGACATAATACAAATTAAAGCTATAAACACATAATGTTGTGCTCTCTGAAGATAGTCTAATCAAGCAAGCAACGTAAACCAATGCAAAAATGTGACTTTTTGGCCGCTTATTCCTCCCCTATGACTTGATAACTTTTTTAAACCAGTTGTCCAAGGAGATTTTTCTGGGGAAGGGAATGCTTTGGCATTATGAAAGGAACATTGTTCAATCCCAGTAAGGTAAAACTGAAAAAAGCCTGTGCAATAAAGAAATTTGAAAAAAATTTCTTTATGGCTCTGTTGAAAAGGACACTTTTGCAGTGATATGATGGGGAAACGTTCAGTTGAGTATTTTTTGAACATATTGCACTCTGTTTTTGTTGTTCAATCACATTAATGCATAGAAACACAATTTTTACCTTTGAATAATAAACTGTCTAACCTATTATAAGAACAAAAGTCATGGAAAATAATTTCTAAAAGCCTAACAGGAAAAAAATAGGCATATTAACCTTCCTTTGCTTAACGAAATATAGAAAAAGACTATGAGAAAGGAAAAATGTGCAAAGAAAATTTTTGGTCAGTCATGTGTGGGTATAGGTTTATATGTGCCAACTAAATGAACTGTAAGCAGCACTGTGAGCACTGATTATTTAAGGTGACTGAGGATTACTGTCAGTGATAGGATTGTGTATAATTCCACTTATAATATATACATCTGATATGGAAAACTGAAACTTCTGTTTTAGAAGAGAAAGAAAATAGCTGAATTTGGCATTTCAGTAGCATGCTATAGAATTCATCATGATTAATTTCACATTAAATTATGGGCAATGGCTGTATCACATTTCATGTTATCGCCAATAGCAGTAAAACAACAATAAATGAACAAACAAACAAAAAAAACAGTGCCTGACAAATAATCTCCTGGGGACACAAATACGTGTCCAGTGAGCAGCTTGGTTCAACAGCGCATGCTTTTCCTCCACCAGATTTAGGACACAACATTAAAATTTTAGAATGGCCAGAGAGGTCACTCTTTGCTGAATTCCAACATCTGAAAAACAATTGCTTGAGCAGATTGTAAGCACTTGTCCTTATTCTTAAAAAAAAGGGCGGGGTTGGGAGGGAGAAAAAATACACATACACACAACTCAAAAGCGCTGAAGTTAAGCATTAATAAGCCAGATTCATGATTTATGATCAGTATCCAAAACTCCAACTATAAACAATGCAAAGTAGTGCTCCTCAGTATTATTTTTGCAATTGTTAGTAATGTTAAGCATCAAGGAAAATAAAACACATCATTGCACATTACAGCCGCAAAAAACAAAAACAAAAAACAAACGGCTAAACTTTGACATTAGAGAACTGAATAATTTTTGATGTTATATCACAAATAGCTTCTGATATTTATCTTATGTGAAAGGTCTTTACACATGTATGACATTTTCCTTGGGTGATACTTCAGGTCAAATGCCGAGTTATGGCACGAAGAGCATAGAGAAGTTCAGCTTGCATTCGTGCTTCCATTAAAAGTAGATTGACATGAACCTAGAAGTGAAAATGTCATCAGTTTAGTAACCATTATAAACACCTAAAATATCTTATTAGACATTCACAAAGGTTTTTTAATGTCTATATAAGCAATATACACACACACACCTAGGCATATTTATCCATGTTCATGATGCAACACTCAAACCTGTGTCTATAAAAAATGGCTCTGCGAGCAGTAAAAATAACCCATAAAATCTAAAAAATTCTGATAGCTTTATTAAAGTTGTTATTCTTGTAAAGTCAATCTTTTGGGTTATAAAATAAAACTAATTTTTATAAATTATAATTTTCCTACAAATTATATTTATTTCTAGTTATAAAATTTTACATGGCTAAAAATCAGCCTTCATTTTTTTTTGACAGTTTATGCTTATCCTGTGAAAAGCTTTAACATTTATTAGGTTTTCTAATTTAATGTTTCCTATATATTTCTTTCAAATAAATATTTTTATGTAACAGTATATTTGGCACAAAAGTCCTGAATTATATTGTCAAAACACTAAATTACCAAGTTGGGGAAAAATCTATCGTCTTTTTTTTGAGAGATGGAGTCTTGTTCTGTTGCCCAGGCTGGAGTGCAGTGGAGTGATCTCAGCTCACTGCAACCTCTGCCTCCTGGGTTCAAGCGATTCTCCTGCCTCAGATTCCCAAGTAGCTGAGACTACAGGCATGTGCAACCATGCCCAGCTAAATTTTTGTATTTTTTAGTAGAAAAGGGGTTTCACTATATGTTGGCCTGGCTGGTCTCGAACTCCTGACCTCAAGTGATCTGCCTGCCTTGGCCTCCCAAAGTGCTGGGATTACAGGTGTGAGCCACCGTGCTCAGCAGAAACCATTGTCTTAATAGGTTAATTCTAGTGGTTAAAAAAATCTCGAAATGGATGTGCCTTCTGGGCCAAAATACAATTACACCTAACACAACATTTCAGTACGTCTGATTTTTATTAACAGTTAGGACTGCAGACAGTTTTCCAAATGTACTTTGAAGATATCAATGCTTAGATCTCGTATTTCAAAGGCTCATGATAAACTTTTATTTTATACACTATGTTGAACACAGCATATAACCATAATTGGGTTACTATTCAATAAATCTGAATTAAAAAAATATTTTAAAAACCCAGATAGTGGCTGGGTGCAGTGGCTCCTGCCTGCAATCCCAGCACTTTGGGAGGCCGAGGTGGGTGGATCACCTGAGGTCAGGACTTTGAGACCAGTCTGGCTAACATGCTGAAACCCCATCTCTACCAAAAATACAAAAATTAGCCAGGCGTGGTGGCGGGCACCTGTAATCTCAGCTACTTGGGAGGGTGAGGCAGAAGAATTACTTGAACCTGGGAGGTGGAGGTTGCAGTGAGCCGAGATTGCACCACTGCACTCCAGCCTGGGCAAAAGAGTGAGGCTCATCTCAAAAAAACAAACAAAAAAACCCCAGATAGCTAGATGATGCCACTTCCATGTCAATGGCAATAATTTATTAATACTTTCATGTGTCATTTTTTCATAACTATTACTTCTTCTACTGAAGAACTGTCCTTGGTATAATGCTTAACATTGAAACACTTACCTTTTCTGAGTGTTTGAACTGCCGCCAGTAACTATCATACATGCGTTTTGTAGTCCTCTCAGGATAGCAGGTCACTGTTTTAATGTAAACCTTCAGGCTTCTTTCAAGTAATTGATTAACTTCTCCATAATCATAGTCATCATACCTATGAGCAACACAACAATAGCTTTATAACGACAAAATCCAAATATTTAATTTCCAAAGCTATACTAAGGACATTTATTGTCTAGTAATTAAATACTAAAAGCTCGTTAATTAATTGAATCGACAAATGTTTACTGAGTACCCATTATGTGCCATGGGTACTCAGTAGTAGTGATATGCTAGTGAACAAAATAGACAAAAATCCTTGGTCTCATGGAGCTTAAATTTTGTTGAAGTAAAAAGGAAAAAAAAATTAAAAAGATAAACTTACTGTAGTCAGATGATAACTGCCATGGAGAGGAAATGGAGCTTGGTCTGGGAGGAGAGGAGTTGTTATTTTAAATAGGGTGGGCAGGAAGGCTTCTCTGAAAGGTTGATATTTGAACAATACCAGATGGTGGTAAAGAAGCAAGTGTAAAGGACTTGAGGTAGGAGTCAAGTGTTTCAGGGAAGAGGAAGTAATCACGGAGTCCCATGCTGCCAAATAGTCAAATATAATAACTGGGAACCGACCACTGGAAGTAGCTATATGGAGGTCACTAGCAACCTCAGTAAGAGCAGTTTTGTCGGTTGATAGGGACAAAAGCCTGATACTGTGAATAAGTTCAAGAGAGAATTGGAGATAAGAAAATAGTGACAGTAAATATACACAATTTTGTCAGTGATTTGCTTTGCACGAAAGCAGAAAAATGAGGCAGTAGCCAGAGGGAAATGAAAGGTGAAACTGAAATTTTCTTTAAAGATGGGAGAAATTAAGTGTGTTTCTATGCTGACGGGAAAGGTCCAATAAAGAGAGTAAAGCTGATTATGCTGGAGAGAGAAAGGAATATTGCTAGAATTGAGATCTTTAGAAAATGAGAAATGGGATTTTGTGCATAAGTGGATAGGAACATAGACAGTAATGACAGCAGAGTAAATGGGCACAGATGCAGACAGGTAGGTAAATGTGGTATTGGGAGCTTGTGGAATTTCTCTGTTATATTTTCATTTAATTTTTAACCCATATAATGCTTAGTTTAATAAAAAGAGTATCTCGATGCATTTATGTAAGCTTTATTTTCTAGCATCCAACAGATAAATATACTCACTACATTTGTTGCCTTGTATCCAATACATATTTATTGCATTTAAATTGAGTTCTATTAGTGTTTATTTTTCTTAGGTAGGTAGATATGATATATAAGTGTTTTAAAATGTGTTGATTCTTTGATAACATTGTCTAGCATGGTAAATGGACAAATAGCTCAGTTATTACATACAACCATAATCTATTACATGGAATATCATGTTATTAGTTGATTTATCAGTAAATTTTGGGGTTCTTTAGCTAAAATTATGGAAAATACTTCGCTTAACAGATTAAATTCTAATTATCATAAAGTCTTTCTGATATATATCGGATATATAGTCAAGTTGAATAATTTGTAACTGGAAATTTTTTCTGTCTGCTAAGCTATTTCCATGAAAGCCTCAAACCACAAGTCAAAAAGGCACATTCTTCAAAAAGTGCTTTCTTGATTAGACTATTCAATCTCATTTACTTACTGTCCTCTCAATGCCAATTTTCTAAATTTAAAGGTCATTAATTTATATGGGCTGATATATTTAATTTCAGTGTTATGTGACGTTATGTAAGCTTATGAAGGCACAATCTACTATAGTTTTGTTTATACCGTAATTGCCATTCCTTAAAAAATAAGTTTTAAAAAGACCAAATTAACTAAACAAACCAGAATTTATTATAGTGATCTAAAGGGACACGACAACTGTTTTTTTAAAACTCACCTATTCTTCCAGGAAGGATTCTCAGATTTGGTCTAATTCTATCCTATCCCCAATGATTACTGATGCTTTTTTCCCTCCTTAGTAAATTTTTACCACTGTATTTATATGTGCATCAATGTTAAGATTCATGACACTTAAAGAAAAATGCTTCTCCATAAAATGAAATTAATTTTTAAAATCAGAAGTCTACATGTAATATTTTTTTCCCAGAGTCATATACCCCTAAACAAGACAAAAATAAGACTTATGCTTGAATTTTCACTTAGAAATGTATAAAACTGTCTCTACAATGAACATACCTGATTCCAAACATACAGTGAACGTAGTTAAATAAAGCTCTGCGCAGCATGGTTGTGTCAACATCCTCATGGGTGGCCATAGTGTTATATGTGAGATTGTAGACCATCCGAAACTTTTCATCAAGAAGATGTCCAATGTCAGAATAAAGTCTGTTCACCAGGGAGAACCCATGATTTTCCCAGGTATAGTCCTAAAAGAATAAAATGTATTTAATTACAAAGTGGGCATTTTCCATGTAAATTCTATGTATTTATTAAATATAACTAATGAAGCAAGTAAGTGAGGCTATTTCTAATTTAGTTCTAGGTTTGTAGCTTTACTAAGGCTTTACCAAGAACCCTTCACATCAGTTAGTAGATCAGAGTGTCTGGATGTTTCTTCAAAGGGTATGGGATTTGCCATGTTAGTGATGAACTCTGATCATCTCCTACATTCAGGTACTATGCACACTATCCCCTTATCTGGAAGGGCCCCAGGAGATCTTGGAATATTCCTACGTGAACAAACCTACCCAGTGACATGGACAGTTAACAGATCATCTAAAATAACCATGAAGGAGTTTGTCATAATTCAATCTCATACCCTCTTTAGGAGTCACATCACTGCTGTGGCTATTTCCTAGGGGTTAAGATTAGAGTAGCCCATAAGCCCATGACTACTGGTGTATGATTTTATTCCAAGAAAAAGTGATGTCACTTGTTTTCCTCTCTGTTCCCTTCCAAAAAAATGGTATAAACATTATGCAAATACCATGTAATAAGAGAAGTAACTGAATAAAGCAGACTGTTTCCTTTTCTCTTCTTAGGGAGAAAAATGTTGAAATAATTATACATCTATTGGGAACTCCAATTAGACTAGGCTGAAACTAGGTTAGATACAAAGATTTATAGATCCTATCAAAAATTCTTTAGATGCCAATTTAAAAAATTTCAACACTTAACAGTTAAAATGACAGTATTTTCTCATTTCTCTGAATTAATGACATATTATACCTGAGCTCGGAATGTTGGCAAATGCTCTTCTCCTCGTCTCGCAAAGTCTTCATAACCAAAACCAGGGTCTTCAATGTATCGAGAGACATCAGATGTTATAATCATGTCATCCTCAAAATCTAAGGACAATAATGAACAATCTAGTGTTAAGGATACTGTACATGGTTAAGACAATAAAATGGAACTCCATTTTCTTCCACTTTTTAGCATTTCCATGGATTTCTAAAGTGAAAACATTGACTCCGTGACTTAAATTTATATAAAATATCTACTGCTAAAGCTTTAAATATAATTTCATTACCAAATACTGGCAATCTTACCATTTAACTAGTTTTCCAGGTAAACTGACTAAACTATCTAAACAGTAGTAGCAAAGGATCAATATGCTAGTTTTACTAATTTAGAAATGGAAGATAGCACAGGCCTGTAAGCATAAAGCTTAACCTTTTTTTTTTTTTTTTTTTGAGACAGAGTCTCACTCTGTCACCCAGGTTGGAGTGCAGTGGTGCGATCTCGGCTCACTGCAACCTCTCTGCCTCCTGGGTTCAAGTGATTCTTCTGCCTCAGCCTCCTGAGTAGCTGGAACTACAGGTGCGTGCCACCATGCTCAGCTAATTTTTTGTATTTTCAGTAGAGACAGGGTTTTGCCATGTTGGCCAGGCTGGTCTCAAACTCCTGACCTCGTGATCCACCCACCTTGGCCTCCCGAAGTGCAGCTTAACCATTTTTTGTTTTGTTTTGTTTTTATCTCTCCAGGGGATGAAGTGGGATGAGAGGAAGAAGAAGAGATGAAGGTGAAAGACCACTCTGAGTTTAAGATAAACTTTGTTAAAATTACATGGTGTTTTACCTGGGTGTATTCACAATAAAAATTAGTTCAATATAGTTTATATTTAGTTTGCAAAAAAGCACATAGGGAGAAGGATCACTCAGTGGGGAGGTGAGCAGACTTTTGGATGCCGTTATCATTATCTTAATACACTTGAGTGCTAAGTAGGGGGGCTGAGTTTGTGAACATTCAGTGAGCTTTATGCCTAAGATATGTGCACTTTTCTATGCATATGAAAACAAAAAGTATGCAACATATGGACTAAACAATGTCCTAATGAGACTGTGACTAGAATATTACCAAAGTGGCATTCAGGAAGATAGCAAGGCAATAATAATATTTTAAGAAAACTGATTTCTGCATACTTGATGACATTAACAATTTGCCACTGAAAAAGTTTAAATATCCAATGCATATTAATTTATGCAAAAATAATTCTATCTCACTTCTTATTTTAGGTTGGTCTGTCTTTACTATTTTTTCTGGTTTTAACCATTAAAAGGGGATGAACAAGCTTCATTTACTAGCTTCTAGTCTAGAAAATGAACATATATTTCTCAAAATAAAAGAACAACCTAGCTATTTCCCTGAAAGGAACAATATTTTCATTATAAGTATTTTAGTATTAAATATCATATTTCATAAATAATAGTAAAACAGTATTATGGCATAATAAAAGATAAACTATAATTCTTAACTGTGAAAATTTTTGAGAGACTTAAAAAACAAGTATAATTATGTTAATTCTTCCAAAAGAAAGGCCTGGTAGTAACACTTCATTATCTTTAATCTTTGCTATTGCATGATAATCCTGACACTAAGTATTCTTTTCTCACAAGTTTTCAGCTGTCTTTAGGTCACTGCTGTGGACTAACTGGGTGCTTGATAATGGCAGGAAAGGTTAAGTGCTCTGGCTACTAATTTCGGATAAATCTTATAAAAATTCTTACCAAACTTCTTTATTACATATAAAGAAAAGAGATGGTCTTTATTGAGTACTTACCATACACAAGTACTATACTACACACTTAATATCTATTTTTTGTTCCATTAATACAGAAAGAAATATCCATTTAAGAAATAAATGAACTGTATCTTACTAATACCATGGTCAGTACTGTGTCAGTAAGAAATACAATGCATAGATGTTTAAGTATAAGATGATGTGAAAAACTTCTAAAATTAAATGCTTAAATTGATCTGAAGTTTTTAAGTGATTTTTCAGTCCTGTGAAGAGAATTTTCAGGCTTATTCCCAGCCTGATCCCATAACTACTTTATTTTCTCCTTGTGCTCCAGCACTCTATTCAGGTCAACAGAAATACTTTTTAAATGGCATTTTCAATGAATTACCTCTTAACATTTACAAACCAGCTTATACTTTCCTTAATTCAGTTCATTACATAATAATATGAATGAAGCAAAAATTATAAAATGTAGTAGCAATCACTGAGGCTGCTATGAAAAGTAGTTTTATAGGGTGCAAAGTTTATGGGTTGCAAAGTAAAATAAAGCCAAAAATAGTAAATAATAACTAAACTCTATAAAACAGTGTCTCTCTAGAAGCGATTCTTCCTTTGACACTGCACAACCAACTAGTTTCATTGGGCAAATATTGATACTGGAGTTGACCATTACATAGTTGGCTCTTTAGTTTTTGTTTTGCTGATACACATTTTCAAGTTGTATGACTTTTAAACATTTTAAAATAAACAGTAAAAAGTAAGTAAAAAGTAAGTAGTCAGCCAAATAAGAGAAGTGATCCTAGGAAAAATCTCTATGCATTAATTTTTAACTTAGGAGTCAATTAACACCTGTTTCCTAGACATTTTTTATTCACAGAAAGAAATGTACAAAGGTCCCTCAATCCACAAATACTTTTTTCCTAAATTTATCTTAAGACGTTAAAATTAGCATTCTGTTTATTAAATCTAAAACTCTAGTTTTAATTCTATCTAAACAAATATTTCAAAGTCTGTACTCAAAAGAAATAGTATTTTGTTCATTATCTGCATTATTCTGCCCCTAAGAAGTAGTTACTGACATAATACAGGAAATGTTCTGTTGCAGTAATGGTATGCCTAAAGGAAAAAACAAAAAACCGTAAAAGCTAGTTAACCCTGTTACCAAGCTACAGAATATGACACCTGTAGAATACTTTAAACATTTATTTTCTTCAAAAGACTTGAAAAACTATTCTTAGAATCCTTACATAGAATCTGGAATACTTTATAACACTGGTCAAACCAAGACTTTTTTTATACCAAAAAAAAAAAAAAAACCAAAAACCTTTTTATTTCTATTTTAAAACATGGTAAGTCTACACAAATGACTCAATTAGCTATTGTACTGAGTCTTTTTTCTATATTTTCTTTGTGCAGTCAGCAAATTTGGTACTGGCAATGATTAAGAGTAAAATATGTATTTATATATATGTGTGTGTGTAGATATATAAAAATATATGTATGTGGAGGGGTGTATGTATGTATATTGACATTATTTCCTTAAAATAGCCTCTTCTATTAAAATGAGAACATAATTTTTGGCTAAGGTCCAAGACTTGCTAGTGAAAATTCACTTTTGAAGGCTGTAGTCCCGGCTTAAAGTTCCAAGAAGGTAGAGACTGAAATCCAAAGTATATTTTTAATATTTCAAAAGACCTAAGAGAAATAAAACATTGACATTTTTCAAGCTTTAGTTACTTAATGAAGCTCTTAAAAATTAATTTCTGAAAACACAGATACTACTAACTTTAATAAAAATGTTTACATTTTTAGACATTAGTTTACCTAGAAGGTTCATCATATATTCATTATTTTCCTTCACCCTCACTTGTTCTCTCTGGATGAATTTTATAACCAACTTTTAATGTCTGCTCCCAGTTATATGCTGGTAACTTCTAAAATTTTACCTTGACCTTAAAGTCCTCTCCTGATTTCCCATCTCTTCTACACTTTGTATTCCAAGAGTGGTTTGCATACCAGCAGCACCGGCATTACTTGGAGGCTTGATAGAAATGTGGCCTATCAGGCCCTACCCTAAACTGACTGATTCAACTTCCGCATCTCAACAAGATTCCCCAAGTGACTCACGAACACTGAAGTTTGAGAAGCACTGTGCAAGACATTTCCAGACTGGTTGTTTTATAGACATCTCTACTCAAAATGTCCAAAATATGGTAGGTTACATATTTGTTAAGGTTAGCAAGATCCTTACAGTAGGGCCTCTACCTACCTAACCAGATTTCTCTTTACACTACCTGTTTCATGATGTACGTCCTAACAACAAAGAACCACTTGTTCCTGGACCCAGCATCCTGTTTCCTTACCATCGTGCCTTTGCTCGGGCCTGGATGCCGTTTACCAGGTCCTCCTGTGCCCCTCAGTCATTACCTGACTTCCTCACACTCAACTGTGTTAAGACTTATTCTAGAGCCAAGGGTTGCAGGCATTCTTCCTCTAGGTTCCTTTCCTGCCAACACCGTTTGCCTATCAAGACTGGGTTCAGTGCCCTCTTCTAGGCTCGTATCTTTCACATTCTGCTATGCGTTACAATTATTTTTTTGCTACTAGAATGAGAGTGCCCTGAGAGCAGGAATCACATCTTATTTAGCCTTAAAACCTTAGTACCTAACATCATGCTGAAACTCTATGGGGTACTCAGTAAGTGTTTGCAGAGTGAATATTAAACCAATAGCCCAAACACTAGGTTTCTTTGTTTGGGATTTCCTGCTGACTACAGGCTCTGATTTTAGTGACAGTAATCTTTAATGGATTAAATTAATTGAAAGGATTAAAATGGTTACTCAATTTGGTAGATACAATTTTTCATAAAAAAGATCATCAGGAGAAATGATAGAAAGGGTTCTTGTTCTTCCTGGTAAAACAGAACTACTGATCAATATTTTATGTTTAACAAGTTACGGCTGAAACAATTCTCAAAATTTATGAGATTGATGAGTTTTAAGACGGGCAGTAGTTTTGAAGGTCTCTTTTAGATCAACAGAACTCTATTTTTAAAAAATATGTTATGTTATGTGTGATCCCAGCTACTCAGGAGGCTGAGGCAAGAGAACTGCTTGAACACTGGAGGCAGAGGTTGCAGTGAACCAAGATAACGCCACCGAACTCCAGTTTGGGTGAAAGAGCGAGACTCAGTCTCAAAAAAAAAAAAAAAAAAAAAAAGTTATGCAGATGGATTACTTTTAAAGGATTTAAGCTTTGTATTGAGTCTATGCTATTTTAATAGCATTTACTATGTGGTGCTCAATATCTTTTTAGTTGTAATTGAAGAGTTTCCCTCCTATTTCAGGCTCTTCGAGTGTTAGATAAACTGTTTTCAAGACTACAGCAAAGAATCTCAGCTTTTACACAGGATGAATTCCTCCAAATTCAATAAAAAAAAATGACCTAAATAATACATTTTTATAGAATTCCAAAGAAATGTAAATGCAAGTGCAGTGTAATTTTAGAACTAATCTGGAAAAGCAGCAGTGTGAGAATAATCTTCCCACACACCCCACCCACAAAAAAGGCAAAGTTTTAAAAAAAATTTTTAACTATTGAAATAATATTTCACTTATCATTTTAAAAAATCACAAAAGTAGGATAAATTAAATATGCCTATCTAACTTTACAAGCAACTGATCTGCTTTAAGTAACATTTTATCCAGGATAGAGTATGAACTACAAAGCTGAAAGGTCCTCTCAACTCAATCTGAAATACATTCAAGGATGAACCAGCCTGAGGGAAAGCAATAGCATGACAGTAAGGTAGAAGAGGAGAACTAAATAAGAGAAAGATGATAGCAGAATCATTTTTACATATCCATATGGAAAACACTGAAGTTGCTCTGTCAGGGTTCTAAGAACAACTAAAAGGCAAAAAGTACAAAAAAGCACCTGAATGAGGAAATGAATGAAAAGTATCTCCAGAGACCACAAAAAGACTTTCTTTCTTCTCCTTTTCAAAACGAGTGCTCATTTCTTCCTGAGACGCCTCTTCATCTTCCCTTTCTTCTTGAAGTCTTTTCATCCTTTCCATTAAGGCCTCTAGCTCACTTAGAGAATCCACAATCTGGAACCAGATAAGATAATGTTGGGTGCTATTCATACTAAACGTGTTCTAGTAAATATCTCCATCTCCCAATGTCACCTTACTATGTACAGTGGCACAGGCACAGTTATGAAGTTCTTAAGTTGGTTTTTCACGAATTTCAAAGGAAATCATGACAGATTCCAACATTTTCAGAAGTATGATTTTTTTTCAGTTATAAATATAAAAGTTTCTAAGTATATATGTGTGTGTGTGTTTGTGTGTGTGTATAAAATCTAGAATTCCAGCATTTGGTATACATTAAATATTACAGTTTAGCTTAAAAAATGAGGGAACACAATTGTTTTACTTTTTGCTGTCCGATATGTTTTCCATTGGTTGTTCCAGCATCTTATACATACAAGTATATTGTTTTGGGATCTACTGTCCAAAGGGTCTAACATTAAAAGCCTAT
This sequence comes from Papio anubis, assembly GCF_008728515.1. Classification (NCBI taxonomy): domain Eukaryota; kingdom Metazoa; phylum Chordata; class Mammalia; order Primates; family Cercopithecidae; genus Papio; species Papio anubis. Next base: position 39,226,933 of record NC_044987.1, on the reverse strand, counting down.
GATCACTAGAATGCATCACTGTTGAGTCTTCATGATTTGCAGTAATATGAATTTGCTTTAAAAGCCTCTTTAAAATAAATCAGAACTTCAGGTACCAAATTTTTACAGTAATAAAAATTATGCAAAAATATTTTAAGTATATAATATCCTATCTAATTGGAGAAAAATTCTCTCTAGATATTTTTAATATTAGAAGTTCAAAGCAAAAAAGTAAAGAAAAATAGCTAAGAAAACTAACCCCAAAGTTGCCGCCTGAAAGAGATGCATTCTCTATGTTGTTGTCATTAGCAAGATCACAAACGCAGAAATTGTTGACTGATATTAGAGTGAATCCATTGGAGATTTCTGGATCTCTCTCTGGATTGATACCACTACCAAAAACAAAGCTTGCCAAAGCATGATAATGTGCCAGGAGGACCACAGCATGTACCAGTTCAGGCAGAGACCAATTATTTTCTCCAGTTTTGACAAGTTTCTGAAATGAGAAAGCAAATCAGAGCAAATATAAAAATTCTAGAATGCTACAAAGCAATTTCAATGAAAATCTACCAATTTTCATATATCCACTTAGAGTAACAAAACTTAAAACTCTCTTTAAAAAATGTTTCACATGTTAAAAATATGATTTTGGCCAATGCTCCATTAAAACTATCATACCTAACAATGTAATTACATTGTAGTGTCTTCTAAATCTCTTATTATACAATAGATCTTCTGCTTCCAAAGTATTTTTTATATAGTATGCTATTTTAATGAAATACTTTCAGAGAATCAAAGAACACTGGAGCTTGATAGGACTTTAAAGATTATTGAACAAAACCATTCATTTTAAGGTGTATTGGAAACTTCATCTCACAAAATCACGAAAAACCCCAATTCAACAAGTCAAGTTTCAGTTATCCTTTAGATACCTTCTAATGGAGAAAGACCTGCAGCAGATGACAGAAATTGTAGAATAATACATCACATTTGAATAAGAATTTTTAAAATTTCCAAGCACTTTTTCATATTTCACTTGACCCTCCAGCTGAATGATGGGATCACAAATGAAGTCATTAAAATCAGTAATTCCTCCACTTTGTCCAAGAGTGAATTCCACCAATTAATCCATCAGGCATTCTTTCCCATCGGTGTTCATTTTCTCTCCCTTTCTCTCTCTCTCTCACTCTGTGTGTGTGTGTGAGAGAGAGGTGTGTGTGAGGGGGAATCTCATCCCTCTTTTTCTCTCCTTCCAAATCTAGAACTTTCATTTGGCTTACTTAATGGCTAAACCAAACCAAAACAAACAAACAAAAAAACTGCTTTATTTTGCTTTACTCCCCACTATTTAACTACACACCATATACAATTTAATATATTACCAAAAGTTCAGGGAAAAGAAAAGAAAATCAGTCAAATTCTATCATCCTATAGTGGGGGGAGATAGGGAAAGATCTGTTAAAGAACAAAATTACAGCTAGATAGAAGGAATAAATTCTAGTGTTCTATACCACTGTAGGATGACTATAGTTAACAATAACATACAGTTTCAAATAGCTAGGAGGAGGATATTGAATATTCTCAAAACAAAGAAATAATAAATGTTTGAGATATGGGTATCCTAATTAATCTGATCGTTGTACATTATATATTATCAGAATATCACTATGTACCCAATGGATATGCACAATTATTTGTTAATTAAAAAATAAAATTTAAAAAGTGACTTTAAGACAAAAATATCATTATTACAATCTGCAATAATGTAAATAAAGAGGGTCATTAATTAATAATAAAAGAATGTACACCAGAAAAATATACTTGCTTTACATCTGTATGCACCTAACCTTGTAGCCACAAAATATACTAAATGGTTGCAATATAGACTGAAAAAAATTCTACCACTCTTTTACATATTTTCTTTTATTTTTTATAAGCAAGCAATTATATAGTTATAACCACATATACCTATATTTTTCTGATTTTCAGACATTTTGACAGGTTCATTTTTCATGAGGCCACAGTGTCATATTAATTTTTAAGCAAGGCCTCTCCTGTATATCAATGGATATATATAACTACTCCTTTCTTATACCATTATTCATATTCTAAATTTGTTTTGTTTATTTGCTTCTATAAGCAGCATCTTCATACTATAGTTTTGTTCTTATTTTAGAAACATTTCCTAATGGGATTTTTAGAACAAAGAGTATTAATATTTTTATGACTTTCAATAATACTGCCAAAGAGCTTTGCAAAAGGATTGTTACAATTTACAATGCCTTCACTAATCTTTGCAGGATTATCATTAAACCTGTAAGGACAGCCAACACTCACTATCTCTAATTTCTTGCCTCACATTCATTTCTACTTTTAAAATTTCATTACAATCTGGTTTCTTTTTCAAGCAAACTCCTGAAGCTACATTTACTAAGATTACACATGACCTTCCAAATGGCCAAATTTGACTATTTCTTTTTAGTCCTTATTTTATTTGATCTCTGCAGACTTTACATTGTTTACTTTCTCCCTTCTTGACATTAATCTCTCTTGACTTCAACAATTCCACATTTTGGGGAGGGAAGTACACTTGCTACCCTGAGAAAGATTTTTCTCTATTGCTGTATTCCATCCACAATCTTCCTTCCTTGGGCAGTATCTCCCTGGATGGGCCATTCATTACTTCAACCTGACCTTTGCTTATCTGTAAACAACTATCCAATTTTACTTTTAACTCACACTTTATCTTGAGTTACAGATCTGTATTTCCTTTAGTAAGTGGGCATCACTTTGTGGATGTCATTATTTGTTGTTGTCAGCCTGTATATGTTCATGTCAGCTCATGTCATGAAGAAGGACACCTTAGTCATTCTCTTGTCCCACCCACTTTCTCCATCCTCACATCCTGTCAGTCACCAAAGTCCTACTTATTTTCATGCAGAATCATTACTATAATCTTATCCTATGTTTCTCCCATGGTTTTAAAAAAAATCACCTCTCAGGTGTAGTACTATGACTGGTCTACTGCTTCCAGTCTGTACAATCTGTAATTCATCTTCTAAATCACCTAATGTATTTATATTACAACTTGGCACAAAAACCTTTAATGATTCTCGATTCTCTATCACGTTGATCTCCAAGTTCTTGTGATCAAATGTACTTCCAAAAGTAACAGCTGGGAAAGGTCCAACCCCAGATATTATGTATATTTATTTGTGAATTTATACACATAAAATATATTTTATATAGAATATATATGTGTACTGTAATAATATAAAATACACAAATACAAAAATTTAGAATGAGATAAGCATATACACACATACACAAATATTTTGTTAATATTTTGGAAATTTTTCTTGTGTACCTCCTGAGTACTATAACATAACCCTGAAGACCATAACTTTCTGAGAATAAAATACAAATCCTTTAATACAGTATTCACTGGGTCATACAATATGATCTCAATTCTTCCCAGTTCCCACCTTACATAAACATCGCTACCCTTCAATCATCTGAAACTGCTGGCTATTCTTCCAGTATACCATAATATTAAATACTCTATTCTTTCTTTGAAATGCTCTGCTCTACTTGAGAACTCTCACTTCTTCTTCAAGACCTAGCTCAAATGTTACCTCTTTCAGAAAAGAAACTTTCTGGTTCCATTCTCTTTATTCATACATTCATACACTGTTGTGCTGTGATTACTGTTATTACCCTGTTCTTCTTCTACCCTAGACTCCAAGCAAATGTATGGGCAGGGTCTTTATCTTTACCCACCGAAGTATCTGGCACAAAGTAATTAAGACATGACATTAAAAACAATGATTAATTCCCCTATCTAGCTAACATATTATCAAATCAGAACATAAATCTAAAGGCAGCATCGTGCTTCACAGTTTCCCAGATACTTCATCAAAATCTGAGAGTATGCAGATTGATAAACACTATGATTGGTTGAAAGGGCAAATAACAAAAATGTAGCCTAACAAGAGGATCCAAAAACCAAGGACATTTCTATGCATTAGGAACAGATATTTTAAGTAACAAAGATTTCCACTGATAATTTAGATGATAGTTCCTATCTATTGAATAGTTACCATGTGCCAAAAATAGTGCTAAGCATATTGAATAATGACCTCACCCTGTAGGCCTCAATGGAAGCACCTTCAGAAAGACAAGTGCTCTTAGTTAATCACGACAACTCTATTTCTCATCTAAGCTCTAGTTTTAAAAGGCATTTAAGCATTCACACACCAGCTGGCAAATCACTTTTTTATTTGCAAAATCATTTTTTGAGAATCTAAAACTTATGAAATGTTAGAACTATAAAAAAGTTTAAAACTCATTTAATCTAGCTCCCTCATTCTGTAGAGGAGAGAATTGAGACCCATAGAAGTTAATTTACTAAAAGGACACAAGCTTGTAACAGAGTACAGACTAGATCTGAGGCATCCTATCATGCTAGTGCATTTTCTTCAGTCTATCTACTACTTAAAAATAGAAACGAAATTTTCTCATAGCCATTCACCAAAGTATTTGTACAAGATAATTAATGATTACTTAAAGAGGAGAAGTATTCATTTGTCCTTAAATTAAACCCACTGACTTTCTAAACTTATCTTTTCTACACATATTAAGACACTATTATTTATGTTCCAAGTTCCTAATATACACTTATTTAAAATTAAGTCCTAAGTAAATTCCTTTTTATTTCAAAGAAACACTCAGTACCTGAATGTGCTCTTTTGTGATCAGCCAAGGTCGGTGTGCTAGCAGCTTATTAATTTCATTAAGATTTTTCAGTCTTTGTGGCACATATTCCAAACCATTCAACCACTCAGCAATACCTCCAGTCTTTAAAAATTCATCCACATGCATGTTTATTAAGTAAGAACACTGATGTCTAGCTGCAGCCTGAAGCACAAAGAAAAAAATTCATTGATAAAAGAATCACAGTAGAGTTTCATTCCACTATTTCTAAACAAATAATTCAGATGGAGCTAATGATTTTTATAGCCAGTACCTCTTTTCTTACAGAATCTCTTTTCTAAAACATCCGTCATAATGATGTAATAGATTCAATACATGAAGCTGATTACTTGTATAAGCAAATAATATCACCTGAAGCCAATTATTTCCTTGTCTGGAAGTTGGTATACCTTAAGCCACTTTCTAGCTATGAATAGGAAATACAGGTCCATTTCAATATCACAAATATACCTACCACATTCTACTTAAAACATAATAAAATGTCATTAACTTATATTCTAATAACTCAGGATTCATCCTAATTTGATTACTTCTCTTATCCTCTTTAAGATAAATGTGACTTCAGTCATATTTGTACACATCTTCCTACTCAGATGACATGGAAGCTCACTGACCCTTTTCTTCCTATGCAGTCAGAATCAGCCCTCAATTGACCTCTTTTTTCTTCAGGGCTGCTTCTCAGTAAAACAGTATTATTTTATTCTTTCTATTCTCTACATCTTATTTGTCCGTATTTTACAAGCATTCTAAGTCTGCTTTCAGCCTTACTGTCATCAAAACCTTAAGCTAAAATTACAGCCTCATTGAGGTTCATCATTCAATAAAACACGGAATGTTGCTTTTTGTTGTTGTTAAAAGTTCAGTGAGACTATAAAAAAGACAATCAAATCAAATGTGGTCAAACTTAATCTGCTAACTTCTGGCTAGTTATGCCAGCCCTGTCAGCCCGGTTTCTTCCCCAACTTCTCCACATATATAGCATTTTCATCATGTTCTTGTTGTTCTTTTTCTCCATTAAAGTCCAACACACACACAACTTTATAATTCTCCTCCCTGACCTCTATTGCCTGTGAATAACTAGTTAACCAGTTTGTAATCAGAACTATACTTAGAAGTGTTATAATAATTCAACTCAAGAATTCTTCTCTCATTCAGATTCTCCATGAATGCTGACTGATACTTTCCTCTTACTTGGCCAAATTAGTGATATTCTTTATGTATAAAATTACTAAGAAAAATGTCACAAACAACTTGTGTTTTTATAAAAACAAGATATTAAGAGCAAAGACAAAACTTGTGGGGTATTACTTTGCATGCTATAAGCATCTTTATTTGTAAGAGATTAAATATGAAAAATGATTTTACTGAAAATTAAATGAGAAACATTCAGTGCATTAAGTGGCTTAACATATTCCAAACATATCCAAGAAACTTGGTATCCAAAAGGCCATAGGCTTCTTCAATTCCTATGTTCATAAATTATACTTAGATCTATACACACACATGCACACACACCTATTTTGGAAGGGAGAAAGAATAAGTGAGGAAGGTGTTATGTGAATACAGGAAAATAAGTACCCACCATTATTGCAATATAGTGCCTGTATGGTAGAGGAAGGGGACCATCCATGCGCAACATGTAAAACTGGCTCCGCAAGAAAGACTCCAGGTACTGAGTGTGCAAACTCATGACCTGTGTGATGTTGTCCAGACGACCGGATGTAGAGTATTCTTCCACAAGAAAGTTAGTACGTTCATCCACTGTGTTTGCTTGGACAACCTTATAACCAAGAAACACAAAACAAAATGACTATTGAGCCATAAATACACCCTTGGTTTACATAAATTATGCTACTATTGAAGCAAATGAATATTCATTTGATATTAACAGACACAAAATTATGCAGTTGCTCATACTGGAAACAGAAATAAAAAAAGAAAGCACCAGTCATTTTTGGCTCTGGTACCACAATTTATTAAACAACAAATGTTAAATTATCAAACATTATACACACAGCTACGAAAATGAAGAAAAGAAGCTTCCATCTGTTTTGCTAGGCATATTAGGCAGATTTTTCAGGGCCCATTTGCCTGGCCATTGTCACACCAATGTGTGGTAAAGCACAAGCAGCAGCATCTGATTACATACATTTATAATTTCATTTATTAGCCTATGAAGATAAGCACATCATTTTTAGACAAATATTTTCAGTCTAATCCTTTGCTTGCTTTTGTGATTCAACATAAAAAAAGCTTTCTGAAGTCTTTTCAGGGACAAAGGAATATATAATAATTTGTAGGAAAGTGTTAATTGAAAAATTAATGAGGACACTAGAATACTGTCCTATTTTGAGCCTAACAATAATAATTACTAAAAACAAGGCAAGTTATTAAAATGGACATTCTTCATCCTAGGAAACCAAAAGAGTTGTCTCAAAAATAGATTATTTATATATAGCTTCAAACACAACGACAGTTTGGGCATCACACCAAGAACTGGCTCTGAAGGTGTTAAGAGTTTATTAGCACCTTGTAGAAAGACTCAACACTGTTGGAGTTAATGGACATGAGTTGCATAATTCTAGGAGTGGTTCATTGTTTATTTGTATTTCAGAATTGGAGTTCTAGACTTATTTTAGAGATGAGGAAACAGAATTAAGATTAAATTCAAGCTCATGCACTTTATTAATAGCAGAGTCTGGTCTAGAATCCAGATTCCCTAACGTCCAGACTAACAGTCTTTCCAAACATCCACACTGCTATTAAGAAACTGTTTACTCTTCAGAGCTGGCTTCACAGTCTGAAAAATAAGTACGCATTATACAAAGGCACTATTGACTTAGGGAAATTTAACCCCAAAGGAAATACAATGTTTGAATAGTATAAATTGTGAGGAAATGCTAATTACAATGGTGTAACTCATTATGGAGTCAAGTATATTTTGATTTGCTCACTTCCCCACCATTTTGTCAACTACAGGGACCAAGATAGTTACAAATATAATGGGATCCAGATGAACCACATATAATTAGAAATAGAATATTTGTTATTTTTGTTTTGCTTTCCCCAGCAGAAGTTTCTTCTAACTGGATGCCTAAGATATATTAATAGATTCATATGATGCAATAGATCCTAAAAACCAGATTATCCTCCAATATATACTGTGAAAAATGACTGTGCTTCAGGAAGTCTTTATATGTAGTAGGCATATACATATAAAGCTATCTGAGGAAAATAGGCATAAGCAGGGCAGCTTCTCCAGTGCATGGTCCTCACCCAGATCAGCTATTGTCACTGAGCTCCCGAAATGTTACTGTCACTTTGGATTTGCACTTAGGTGGGAAGGTCACTAAAAAGGTGATCTGATGATGAAAGAACTGTTGACTCTGGCAATGATCTGGCATTATTCTATTTCTATTAGTCCCTTCTTTAAGACAATGCTTGGCACATAATCGGTGCTCTGTAAATATTTGTGAAGCTGAAAAGAAAGTATCTCTATGGTTTTCTGACATGGAATAAGAAACTCAAGAAAAAAATTCATTCCTACTTCCATATTAAAAAGAGATATTCTTTGATACAATTAAGTTATTTTAAAATCATACTTTATATTTTAAGACAGATAAACTTACTTCCTTCTCTGGAATAAAGGCACTTGGTCCTCTTGTCAAGGGTTGAGATACTCTGATTCTTTTATCCTATTTTTAAAAGAAAAGTTTTATCTATTAATGATGACTTGCTAAGAAATGTTAAATTTGTACACATTTATTGCTAAGGTACCAAAAATAAATAGAATAAATAATTAAATAAAATTATGTGAGACCAGAATAAGTGTTGGGTCTCTGATCAAAGAAAACCCATAGGGCCACTGCAAGGATAAGATAATGGGGCAAATGCCTACCACAGTGCTAAGTGCAGCACAGCCTCCTCAAAATGTCATATCCCTTAGTCATAGTCTACACCATAGACTTTAAGCCCATATTTGACATGCCTGAAAACCATTAACCTCCATAATAAAATAGTGTTTTATAGTAGTACACTGTTAGACATCAATTTGAAAACTAAAGAAAAGGTTAAATCCAAAGAGGATTACCTAACAACTCTCCAAAGCAATTACCTAATCCGTTTTTTTCCCCTAAAATAGCAATCAGCATATCTAACATGAAGTTTTGAAACTTTAAGAAAAATGTAAAAATTAGAAAAAGAAAGGTTAGTTCAATATAAGGAATGAAGAACATAGTAATTCTTATTGTTCCACTTGCTATTCTACTGGTAGTATTAACAACTGATAGACTGCCAATGGTATGCCTGAATGCTGATTTTAAGTTTTTAAAAATTTGTTAACTTTTTAAAATTGAAAAATATTTTAGTATCCTCATTTAAGTGTGATATAAGTCATAAAAATTTGAATCAGAGAATAGGGTCCTTCTTCTCTCCCTCCTTTTCTCCCCCCATTACTAGGTAACCTGAGTCTTTTTTGATCCTTACAATCAAACAGCCTATCAAACACAAAATAGTTATTTAAATCTCTTAAATCCTTTACTTCATTAGGAAGCAGTTACAAGACAAATTGGTGAAAGCAGGCGGTCAGGCATTTAACATGATTTTTTTGAGAGCCTAATCAGATACTGTGATAGACTTTGAGGATACAGGGTGAGGAAAACAGATATGCTCTCTGCCCTCATGAGCTTTGCACACAATCTTCATCAATTTTGGGGGTCCTGTTGAAATAAATATATTAAACAATAATACTCTTAACCTGGTACAGTTTCAGAAATAAGTAGGCATCTAGGTTATATTTACAAAATGATGACAAAGGCCTCAGTCTCCTGGTCAAGTACACTGGAGGACTGCATGTTAAAAGGATGAAGTCAGAATTCCAATATTGGTATTTCTTGTCTATGTCAACCAAATCTAGACTTAACCAGAAAGAATTTAAAGGAAAATAACAAGTTTCTTCCTTTTGCTAGCCTCCATAAGATATAGACAAAAAAAAATTTCGAACACTGTCTCTATAACTCAATGAACTACACGGTTAAAGTAAGCTACGATCACACCACTGCACTCCAGCCCGGGTGACAGAGTGAGACCTCATCTCACAAAACCATCACAACAAAAAACTTAATGTAGTAGTATGTGAAAAGCAATTTTCTGGACAACTATTCATTTCAAATGAACAAAGCAGCTGAAAAACTGATTATGAGGAAAAATTACGATTACGAGGTTTGAGGAAAAAAATTTCAACAGGGAGATGTCGGTATCTTTAAATAATAAAAAGGACAAAATTTGGAGAACATGTAGCGGGAGCAAAATATAAACTCTTTTATGTTAAGATGGACAATGGGATATTGGAAACAAAGAATGATTTATTAAATTTGTTGATAAAATCATAATTTGATATAGTTAGTAACTAAATTTACCTTTAAATGTTTTATATTATTATTTTAAATATTTTCCAGAACAGGAGAGATTTAAATCTGCAAAAACATTTTCATTATAAATGGAACTGAAAGATACTGCACTTAAATGAATATAACATCTCTTAAGTGTTTAGCAATTGAAAAGAAGCAACTTAAACTCAATTTCATTTGTGTCAACATTGATTTTTTTCATTTATTTAGCAAACATTAATTGAGCATTAACAATGTGCTAGGCACAGTGAGGACACAAATAAGAATTAGACTGGCAGAATGCATACAACCAACTATACGACATATGACATATACCATAGCAGGTGCATATAAAAAGTGATGAAAGAAGACATCATTTTAGCAATTATTTACTTAGTCATTTTCCTACTGTTGAACATTTTAGTTATATGCAGTTTTCACTATTATAAGCAACCCTGTGATGAACACCTTCATATAAAGACAGTTGGGACATATTTTGTGTTGTTTACGATAGTTTCTTTCAGAAGATTCCCAGAAGTGGACTTACTATGGTTTGGGTTATAAATACCTTTAAACTTCTTGTTGCTTACTGCCAATATGCTAAACTAACAAAAATGTCTTACCAATTTTATTTTCATCAGCTGAGAAAATGTCCACTTAACTCACTAATTTCAAAAGTAAAAAGCAGCATCCAAAAACATGTTTGAAGCTTTTTATTGTATGCTTATTTGTAGTAAAAAGTTCTTAAGCAGAGATGTGATCAGATCTGTGTTTTTAATAGTGTTGAGGGTAGATGTAGCTCCTGGGCCTGAGAGGGAAAAATCCCAGCTGGGAAGCTCTGGTAATAGTCCAGGAGAGATAAAATATGGCCTGACCTAAAATATTTGTTTATATACCAAACATAAAAGAAAACTAACACAATTTTTAAGTTTTACCATCATGTATTCTTCCTCAATTATATTTTTTAATGTTGCCATTTTCGAAATGATCAGCCTAGTTTCTGCATAAGGAGAATCTTTTCTGGCAAGGACTCTACTACTGTATTGTCTCAGTTGGCTGCTCTGTCTATTCACAGGAAGGTGAAAAACAACTTTAAAAATGATCAAAGCAGTTCATAAATTCTACTCTAAACACATTTCATTCTGAAAATTTGTTTCCACCCACTTTTCTATCTCTGCATGCTTTTAAAGTCAGTAAGATCAAATACAAAAAAATAGGACAGGACTATATCCAAAAGATTGATTTTTTTTTTTTTTTTTTTTTTAAGATAAGACCATAAGCTAGAGTTCCGGTCAAATTATAATGCCTTTCCTCTGCCTTTCTTTCAAATCCCAAATGTCCAAGGACCAAGTTCCTACTTCACTCATACTAGTTTTCCTGAAGTTTCTAGACCTACGTTCCCCAACATGGTAGGCATCAGTCACATATGGCTAAATTTAAATGAATTAAAATTAAATAAATTTCAAAACACAATTTCTCAGTCACATTAACCACATTTCAGGCGCTCAGCAGCCACACAGGGCCATGTGTACTCTACAGGACAGTGCAGACATTTCCATCTTCCACTATAGAGAGTTCTATTGGACAGTGCTGCTCTGGACTCGTTTGGTTTCCTTTTTTAAAATTGCATTTTCAGACATTTTTATACGTTTCTGAAATGTTAAATGACTGCTCTCCAGAGTTATTCATTTGATGGTCACATCTACTCAATCCTAGAACCAAGCATTTTAGTGTAATTGCAGAAATGCTCTCAACCAATCAACCTATTCATCCTATTTGGGCAAATTAGGAAGAGAAAAAATTAACAGCCAGTTCCAAGGACCCTTGTCACAATTTCTGCTTACATTACAGTCCCCAGAAAAGTATCAAGGGCATGCTCACTTTCCTTCCTTCTTTCTCTTTCTTGTGGTAATAACTACATAAATAAATAACATTCAAGGTTTACCCTTTTAAATTAAGTGTACAACCCCAGTATTGTTAACTATATGCACGATGTTGTACAGAAGAGCTAGGACTTTTTCATTTTGCATAACTGAAATTTTACTCCCATTGAACAGCAACTCCTACTTCTCCCTGCCCCCAGGTCTAGGAACCACCATTCTACTTTTTGCTTTTTATGTAAACACAGTCTTTAGATCACAGCTGAGATTCTCCCTATGTAATCCTCAGCTTTCTTACCTCTTTGCACAAGTCAAATCTACCTCCTTCTGGGCAACTCTCTCCTTGTTGGGCTTCCTTTTATTTTCTTTTTTTCCTTTTTTTTTTTTTTTGAGACAGAGTTTCACTCTTGTTGCCCAGGCTGCAGTGCAATGGCACGATCTCGGCTTACTGCAATCTCTGCCTCCTGGGCTCAAGCGATTCTCCTGCCTCAGCCTCCTGAGTTGCTGAGCTTCCATAACACTTCACCACTCAACCCACTAAATTCTTTGATCATTTACTTTTATGTTTCCTAGATGTCCCTTGCAACTCCTTCCTTATAAATATTGATTCTTTCAAGTCAATGTTCTCTTCTATGGCTACCATACTCTTTACACTAAACAAAATTCTACTCAAATTTGTTATGGTCACTACATTGTAGGGAAGACAATAGGAGCAGATAAAGGAAAAAATAAGGGCATGTGATATGAAAATGAGCAACCCATGCAACGCCTCCTGAATCTTTTTTATCTAGAGAACTTGCTAGCTCTTCCCTGCCCTCCAGTCTGGCTTTGGGTATTTTGTGACATAACCTGGATGCAACATTAGCACTTTAAAATCAACATGTTTAAAATGAATCTTCTATCTCAAACCAGCTGTTCCTCCTCACTTTCCTCTGTAGGTTATAAAATCACCATATATACCAGCAACCCTGGCTCAGATTCACAGTTATCTTCGACTCTTTATCCTAGGGGCCTGCATTCAAAGGGTTGCTAAATCCTGTAACTGTCTGTTGCCAACTAAATCTTTAAGTCATCCTTTCCACACCCTCTTCTCAGTTGTAAGATTTCTCTCATGCCAAGAAACCTTTTCCCCTCACAAGTGAGAATAATATCAATTCTAGACTGTAGCTTTCCCCATTGTTGGGAAGTTTTGAGAAGATACCACATAAAAATGTCATAAAGCATAATGTAAAATAAAATATTTTTATTTTTCTTCTGCTTATTTTCCTCAATGTCAAAAAAAAACACCCAAGACTAAAACAGCTATGTTTTCTTAACAGATGCTACTTGACTAGAAAAATTCAAGGATTACTCTATGCTATGAGTGAAAATAAGCAGTGGCTGCACTAATTTTGAGGAATAATATTGCCATGCTTTTTTTCTAAGTATTTAAGCTAAAGCTACTGTCTTATTTTTGGGAATAAATGAGTTTGATCATTTAGTCGAAGATCTAGTGACTCTTACACAATGGCTTTTAAATAATAAATCTTGTTTCATTTCTGTGAAAAACCAAAACAAGTACTTCAATTTATTTTGCTGTCACTAGCCACATGTGCCTATTTAAATTTAAGCTGATTAACTTTAAATAAAGTTAAGAATTTAGAGTTCAACTGCACTAGCGACACGTCAAGTGTTGAACAGCCACTTGTGGCTAGTGGGTACCATTCAGGACAATGTGAATCTAGGCTATTTCTACCATTGCTAAAGGTTCTACGGTATAGTGCTGCTTCATAATATTGTTCAGTTGCTAGGAAAATGCAAAGATATAAAATCGCTACAAAATCAGGAAGAAACATAGCATAATAAACATGTACTAAAGTACTTTCGTAGAAATAAAAGATTGACTTGAATGTTAAAACTGAAAAACCCAATAAAACCAACCAATTAACCTTAATAACAGAAAAGTTGAGAGATACCATTCTTCAGAGTCTTAATTTGATGGCAACTTTGAAATGACTAACTAAAAAGAATGAAAGAAATTCTCTAAAATGTTGACTTGAGTTTTAAAAAAAAGGAATATAAAAGTACTTAAAAAATTTTAAGCAGTGATAACTTTATTGTGATTTGTTTTCAGAATTTGCTATTTTTCATGAAATCTTATAATTTTAGTCAAGAAGAAAACTAGTTATAAAATAGGAACTCACACTTTCTATGTGTCACCTGTATGTGTTCTAAGAGATTATTTTACAAGGTTTATAATCTCAAGAATGTTACCATTAGGAAAATTTATTTTTACAGATACCTCATTATAACTGAAAAAAGTTATGCCTGAAATTCATCAGTGGAGATTATGCCTATAAAGCAATTATCTGCTAGAAAACAAAACACTGAAAGGATGAAGATGAATTACATTTAGAAAATCACTTGTTTTGACACTTAGCAGCTAAGCAACTTATTAGATCCCTTTAAAGGGTATGAATTGATCCCAATAGAAAATTAAGATACTTGTATTTGGAAGTCAGAAACTCTTAAAATTGTGAGTCTTTAGGAGTAATCAGCAAATTACTTGCCCCTAAAAGACTGACTTCCAAAGAAAATTCATTACTGCACTTTAAGCTACTAAATGCTTTAAAATAAACTATTAAAATTAATTTTCACTTATCTTTTTTCAGTGTTTTTTATTAAAAGTGGAAAAGCAAAATCATACACTTCTATCCATTAAAATGTAAATTTTAAAATTTTATAAAATTTTATAATTTATCTCAGTAGGGGAGCAAAATGTGTAATTAATTTACAGAGAAACACTTAAGGATCTTTTTTTAAAGAACATCTGTTAGACATATAAAATGTTCTGGTAAAGTAAAATTTGACTCCATGGAGAACACTAGCCCCACAATTTTTAAAGATATCCTTTGAAGATAATTTAATAGTGCCAATGTTATATTTTAAATACACTACAATGACAAAATATCTTAAATACAAAACACATGCTCCAAACAAAATTTTTAGGTGTGAATGTAAGAAAGTCAATTGTAATGGTCTATACAAATAGTAAATTTCAGTTTTTGACCCTCCTTTTATTGTTATAGATGTTCCATTTTGGCTGAAACACTGCAACAACAACAACAAAAAAGCAGGTATAAACAGGCAGCTTTATGCTATGAAATAATGCTGATGTAACCCTAGGTGAGAAAACAACAGGTTTTAAATGAATTATAACGGATTGGTACTTTTGTAGGAAACTTAACTTTAAAGGCCAGTCACTAACTGGAACATAAATTCTGTTCCTACTATCTCTAAAAGAAAAATCTGAAAGACAATTTTAAAAAATGTGACTTCTATACCATATTAAAATATGTGTTGATGTTCACCAGATTATAATAACTGAGATCCAAGGTTATTCCATATGAAAAGATCTGAAAGCAGAAAATGGCAATGGCACCAAGGGTGAGAATCTTTTAAATTACACCAACATCTCTTCTCTTACTTGAAGCTAGAGTGGTTCAAGGAACCACTGAGCATCAGAAGCCCAGTAGATATTACAGGGGTGTCAGAAATTCACTGACACTCCAAAGAGCACTCAAAATTCTCCTTCATAATGGGGAATCTCATCTAATCCTAAGGGCCTGAGACTTTAAGAGTGACCTCCTTTTAACTGAGCTATTAAAGCCAAGGCTATCAAGTCCTTCCTGCAACAGTTTTACCTCTGGGTAGAATCATTTGAGGAACATAGGAAAGATCTTGCTACTAATAGCGTGAAATCTAGCCTTTTTCAACAATACATATGAAATCTGATTTTTAACTTGAACTCTCAAAACATTTCCATTCAAAAGTACTGTAGTTATCAACTGTATTATAGCAATTTCTTTACCTCCTCTCTCTACTGAATCATCAGCTCCTTGTAGGCCGGTCGGTCAGTACCTTGTTCATCTTTGACTACTTCAATCTTAGAATGGTGTACATGTGAGGTAAACTTCTGGTCTGGTTTTTATAGCTTTATGTAATAATGGTCATTTGCATAGCAGTATGTTTTTCTATTTCACTTTTCCAAGAGAATGAGTTCTAAGAAATAATATGAGATATTATGATTAAGCACTCTCATTTTAAAAAAATCTTGGTGTGCCATTTGGTAAGAACCATTACATAAATTTTACTTGTTTTACTAACTGTGAGCCCAAAGCTACACAAGCTCACCTTGTGAGTACTCTGGAAATGGTAGCCATGAGTACTGCTATTATTAGTGGAAACTGGCAGTAGTACTCATTGTAGTGGAAGCAGTTAAGTACTTAAAGATGAATGGATTCATCCCAGCACTAAAAGAATTAAAATGAACAAAGAATTAAAAATGTATATCCATCTAGCAAAGGGCAGCTAATGAGTTTAATTTGCATTGCAGTACAGCTGAATTTCTAAATAAGCTTTTGCTTGGCTACTAACAAAATCCCTTAATTTTTAGTCATTAGAACACATAGTGAACTTGTTCAAAGTGCAAACAAGTTTTTATGTTTATACACTGACTATGGAGTGGCAAGCTTCTAAAAACAATAGGACCACTTCAAGGTAGCCCGAGAACCCTGTACGACCCCAGAATTATACAAATCTAAAAAGGTGGAAATAATTAAGAACAAATACTGTAGGAGAGTCTTTAAGCAACACCATCAGCATTGTACTACTAGTTAGTCCTTTAAACTGGAAATAAATCTAAAATCACACTCATGTCCAGTGTCACCCAGAGGCAAGTGGCAAAGAACACACTTTTTCCACTTTCCATGTAATGCCACAGAGTGACATAAATCAAAGCTACAGTCACCTGCAAATTTAAAAGGTAATTGATAGTTTTAAAATGACTTGTCTTTTCTGTGCCCTGTGGAATTTAGATGTATTTGAACCAGTGTATTCCTGAGGATCTGCCTTCCCTTTTTCTCTCTACTGAAAGGCTATCCATACTTCCTTTAAGCCCTGTCTCAAATACCAACCCCTTTGGTCTTCCTTCTCTCCTAACTCCCAAGCTTTCCTATGAATTTAAATTTATTTTTCTTAAGGTTCAGTTATACTGTTTCCCTCTCTTATAGCTATTAACATATATTATTATCTTATTGCTTCTTTCAGACTATAAGCTCCTTAAAGAGTAGAATCAATTTCTAACACAATATCTGTAGCATTACAGCTCAGCAAAGTGAAAATAATGGATTCTCATATATTTTTTGAATTGAATTAAGGAGATAGGAGTCTGGCTGTAGGCTCTTTCATCCATTTCTCCTCCTTGAACAGAACAAGAACATCCTGTGGATTTAAGGAAATTAATGTTCTCTGTATTCTTATTAGAAACACCAATAAGTTAAACCAATATATAAAACACAGTCCTAAACATCAATCTACTTACTATCTTCCATGTGCCCTCTGGATGTCTATTTGTTTATTTTCTTAATTATTAAAACAAACAGTATCTGTAATTTCCCATAATTTGTGCCACTTTCTTAGAAATCAGTAATATTCCATGCTGTGACACTAATCTTGGGCAACAAAGCCTCCTGTATAAGCTTTTAAGTGTTGAACACTTTCTATAGAGTTATAGTGCTACAAAATATAGCTGTTGAATATGCTAGTAAAATTTTGAGCTAAAGCCCAAGAAAATGAGGAGAGAACTATAAATCTTAGTAGCTGAGATAATGCAAGTCCATAATAAGCACTTAACTCATTGCTTCCTTATTAACAAAAAGACAATATGCTTTTCTACCACTAATTATAAGATCTGGTCCCAAAAAAGTATTAAGACGGGCTTTACTTCTATATGAATAATTTTTTTACAGTTTCTGTATTGTGTAACAATAAAACTTCCCCTTGAATTTTAGAAAGCTTTACTTATTAAAATGTCTCAATTAGATGAAAAGAAATTAAAATTGGAAGCTTTCAGAAAGTAAAATTCCCATTAGAAACAATTATAGTTGTGTAACATTCTAATATTACTCAGTAGATGGTTGAATAGTTACTAGTACTTTTGGAGAAACAAAAATATGCAGTGAATGTAGTTATCTTGGTGTATGAGGGAAAAGCGGAGTTTTAAATCAAGCTTCCATATTCAGCATCTACCAGCTTGACTATAGCATTATAAAATCAAAAGGCTTTAGGTTATTCCAATGGAACAGAATGATAGGATGGTTTTCAGATTTTTCAAAACACAATGATAAAATATAAGTCACTTACTCAGCTTAGAGGAATCAGGAAAATATATTAAATGTATTTGATTTCTAGAGATTTACAAAACAAATTATAAGCATTTAGCCATATGGAAACCAGTACTTCTTTATGCACTGAGTCAGAAATAACAAGAACTCACATTCTCATTTAAATTGAGAAAGTACCTTTCACACAGCCTCCCAGGATCACAACAACTGTATAAATTCAAGTATGCTTGATTTTACTTTGAATTATATTAAACTTCAGTTTTAATAAAACTTAAAAGAAGTCTTTATTCCTAGTTTTAAAAGGAGCAGTCGCGTTTTCATTTTTACCCGGAATAGAATGAACAGATCTGATCTGTACAGTAAATGCACGAAGACATCATTTCTGCTCTATTTTGTCAATCCCCAAGTCTATAAGCAGAAAACTACAAGATTGTGCTTTAATGTACACAGATAAACTTAAAACCTACTGTAATCAGAATTAAAACCATTCTTATGCTCATTTAAGTAAACAGTTCACAGATGTCTTGATGTCAGGATCTCTTTATAGTCTTAAAAATTATTGACCCCTCTGCTTCTGGGCAAGGAGTGGTTTGCTGGTGTGGACATCTGTGTCCATGTGAAGGGTAGTGGTCATGTGGCTGAGACTTGTGCTATCCAGCAGTATGTCTCCAAATCCCTGGTAGCCTATTACCAGAAATATGTGAATGAGGCTTCCAAGAAGCAGATCAAAGACATCTTCATCCAGTACGACTGGATCCTGCTGATAGGTGACCCCTTTGCTGCAAATTCAAAAAGTTAGGAGGCATTGCAGTTATATAAGAATGTGTCCTTATATTTTAGAAATACATACTAAAGTATATAGCAGGTAGAAGAAAATGAGTTTTGAGATTTAATTATTTCAGCAGCAATAATAGCAACACAGGATTGATGAAGTTAACAGTGACAAAAATCTAACCAATATTAAATTTGGTCATGGGTTTACGAAGCTTCATTATACTATTTTTTCTGGTTTTGTGTTGCTTGAAATTTTTATAATTTTTTAAGTGACTAGCAAGGTACCTGAGATAAATAGGCATTTAAATAAATTACAATTATTACAATAAAGTTTATGTAATTTATAATACAAGTTAATGAAAAATAAATGTTATTAATAAACCTTACTAAAATTGAAATTAAACACTGTAACTTTTATAAAGAATTATTAATTCATTTGATTATTTTTTAAACCTCTGTTATGTACTGAATGTTCCTGTCCCCCCCTCAAAATTCATATGTTGAAATCCTAACCCCCAATGTGATGGTATTAAGAGGTGGGGCCTTTGGAAGGTAATTAGGTCGTAAGAGTAGAGTCTTCGTGAATGGGATTAGTGCCCTTTATAAAAGACCCCAAGAGCTCCCTGGCCCTCTTCTGCCCTGTTGAGGACACAGTGCAAAGATAGCTGTCTATGAACTAGGAAGCAGACATTCATTAGACATAATTTGCTGGCACCCTGATCTAGGATTTCTCAGCTTGTAGAACTGTGAGAAATAAATGTTCATTGCTTCTGCCACCCAATCTTTGCTTTTTGTTATAGCAGCCTGCATGGACTAAGACAAGCTCATTTTCTGGAAGGTGTTGAACTAAGTGCTTGAAAATACAAAGATAAATGAAGCACAAGTGCTGACTTCAAGGAAATGCCAGGTAAATAAGTATGGATGCACAATTACAATATATATGTTAGGAGCTATAATGGGAGTAACCAAAACAGGAATGCCTCACTCTGCCTGCAAGAGTATGGGCTAAAACAGCCTTCCAGATGAGATAAATCTTGGGAAGGAGTAGAAATTTGTCAGGATACCTAGAAAAGGATAGTTAAGTCTATGTGGATACAACAATACCAGGAAAAAGAAATATAAAATACAAAGATGTGACACATCGAGGGAACTATGTTGTTCTACATGATTCCTGAAACTTTCTCAGGGAATAAGACTAGAGACATAGGCAAGAGTCACGTCACGAATGTCAGACTAAAGAGCTTTGATGTTATATAAACAATGGGCAATAGTAAAATAATTATATTTGTCTTTTAAGAAAATATTTCTGACATCCATTAGAAAGTAGAGTGGGATGGGGGAGGCTGGGGGAAATATGAGCTATTAGTAAGATTTGGGTTAATTAAGCAGTAGGGATTAAAGAAAAGGAATTACACTGATCGCTAGTTAGGAGACTAAATAGAACTGAGTGACTAATGGAATATCAGGGTAAAATACTGAGAGAAGTCTAGGATTCCTCACAGAATTCTGAATTAGATGACTGGATGGATGAATAATGGCGACACCAACTGATATAAGAGAAATCCACACAATAAGGTGGCTCAGATTTAGGTTGATTCTCACAATCTAGGGATACATGCTTATAAGACAGTAATGTGGAAGGACATGAGTTTCAAGGAGATGAAAACATTGTCAAGAATCAAATGTTTCATTATTTTAATTTGCATTTAAAGACCCAAACTTTTATTATGCATTACACCTTAATATTTAATAACAACTTTATACTAGGTTATCTCACCACCTGTTCACAAACTTCTTCTCAGTGACTCTAATTTGCTTTCCGTTTCTAATACTACTACCCCAGTTTAGCCTATCATCTTATCCTTAGCTTATTGAGGGGGTGGTGTTGGGGGAAGGACAGTAGAGGCAGAAAGGCAAGATATCCAACATTCTGGCCCCTAATCTAACTTTTCAACTTTTGTTTTCCAAGTGTTCCCTTAGATGAACACATCACATAAACCTCAACATAGTTCCTAAATTCTGTATATTGACTCATTCAAAACCACAGTGAGTTTTCCCATCTTTCAGATTCCCATTTATGTGACACCTGGTATCATTTTGTGAAAGAGAAGTAAACCTCTTTTTTATACCTTTTATATAAAAGTGTTTATCTTCTCTTTCACTAATTATAAAAGAAGTGTTCCAGCTTAATGACTAATTCAAATCAGGTGCTCAATAAATGTTGCTTGATAACACACTATTTCTATATATTACTCAGCCTATTACACATTTAATGACATTAGAAACTATTTTTGAACAATAACCACTTTAAAATGTTTTTTGGCATCCTGGATTTACGCCAGTCCTAAAATACACACACACACACACACACACACACATAATTTAATACAGTTACTTCACAACATCCAAAGTTTCTCAATTCCTGTTTTGGCAAGAAAATTCTCAGAGTGCAGTTTTTGATAGAAAGAAAAAGCTATAATTACGCTATAATTAAGATCTGTGAAAGTAATTATCTTCTAATAATCACAAAGATTTCCTTTAATTTGTCATTCTCCTGATATCTCCTCCCATTTTCCAGATTAGTTTGCATACAGATGCTATTCAGGCCCTTTTCTGTTCTTTATCATTCTTTTTTAAGTAACTTAACTGAGGATAACAGGATTTGTTATCCTTAGCCTGTACTTAAGGTTTCAATGTTAGTGTACTAAATCAATAGTTTTTCAGTTAACTCAAAATAAACAGGGTCATTCATATCACCTAAACATTACTACTGTTTTTTTAGACGTAATCTTGCTCTGTTGCCCAGGTTGGAGTATAGTGGTGCGATCTCAGCTCATTGTAACCTCCGCCTCCCGGGTTCAAGTGTTTCTTCTGCCTCAGCCTCCTGAGTAGGTGGGGCTACAGAGGCATTTTTTTTGTATTTCTAGTAGAAATGGGGTTTCACCATCTTGGCCAGGCTGGTCTCGAACTCCTGACCTTGTGATCCATCTGCCTCGGCCTCCCAAAGTGTTGGGATTACAGGCGTGAGCCACTGTGCAGGCCAACATCACTACTTTTTAAGCACTGAAAGGACATCAGTGAAGACCAGAGGCCTGGCTAGACATTCTAAGTTTAAAACACTTTCAAATCAAAGAAATCAACCAACCAATCAGTATGTACCAACTAAATTCATTGTTAAGCAACTTATGTAATAGCTCTTTTAAGAACAGAAAGTATAAAAACTGCCTAAAGGAGTTTACAAACTAGTTGTAAAATTAGATATATACACCCAAAGAGTAATAAACAAAATAATATATAACTTAATGCTAGAGGTAAGGCAATATGATGAAAAAGGTACTAAAACCTGAGTTATCTTCCCTTCTTAGCACTGAAAGGATCAGGGCTTTGATCATTTTTTAAGGAATTAATTTTTGCATTTGAAAAATGAGAGACATTCCATGAGGCCTTTTTGCATGAACATTCTGTAGTTATACAGAATGCTGTGAAAGATTCTAAATGCTGGTAGAAAGTTTTCAGAAAGAAAATAAGCTACATGCTTTAAAATTACTTTCCCATGCTAGTTTAAAAAATGTTTTCTTGTTTTAAAAATAATTTTACCTAACCTATTGATAAACTGATAGGTTCTGGATTTTTGGTAAAATGTTATAAAACCAAGATTAGGAAAAAAGTCTATTGTAGATACATATCATATAATATCACATAATTTACATAATTTAATAGCAGAAGAACTGTAATTTTAAATATGTCTAAAATTCTCTTCAGTGTTCTACACTCTATGTTTTTTTTCTTTTTTTTTTTTGTGGAGATGGGGTTTTACCATGTTGCCCAGGCTGGTCTCAAACTCAAGAGTTCAAGTGATCTGCCCTGCCTCGGCCTCCCAAAGTGCTGGGATTATAGGCGTGAGCCACCATGCCCAGTCAATTTATGTTGTTCATAAATGATCCAGTGACGAAGCATACTATAATCTAAAAAAAAGAAATAATAACAATCTATTTATTGTTAGGATTTATGGTATTCAATGACTTTCTTCTTTCCTTAGTTTTTTTTTTTTTTTTAATGAATCAAGGATTATGTTAAGGTATTTTATGTAAATGATAGAGTAGTCTTTTAAATAATCTTTGTATGACTAGTAACCTTTATAATCTAGTAGTGTGAATAACATTTGAAAGTCCTCAGAAAGTAACATATGGACTTGTCCTTACATATTTTTATTTTAAAAATATATTAAATAATTTTAGTTCCAGCATGAAGTATTACTGGGCCTGTATACATTAGTGAGGTTTAACTTTACATAACTGTTTTGTAGAGAGTTCATATAATCATGACAGGACTTCAAATACAGCTGTTCCTTCCCAAAGAATGTAATTGCCAAAAAATACATTTTTTTCTTCTAAAAGAAGAGCTGCATGATCATCAGAGTGCCAAATGTGCTTATAACTATCAGAGCATATAGGTTGGCTGGTAGGTAGTAATTCCTCACTTAAATGGCTACCATTGACTTTCTTCACAGAATTGAAAAAAACTACTTTAAATTTCATATGGAACCAAAAAAAGCCCATATAGCCAAGACAATCCTAAACAAAAAGAGCAAAGCTGGAGGCATCATGCTACCTGGCTTTAAACTATACTACAAGGCTACAGTAACCAAACTAGCATAGCACTGGTTCCAAAACAGACATATAGACCAATGGAGCAGAACAGAGGCCTCAGAAATAACATCACACATCTACAACCATCTGATCTATGACAAACCTGACAAAAACAAGCAATGAGGAAAGGATTCCC
Organism: Papio anubis; assembly: GCF_008728515.1. Classification (NCBI taxonomy): domain Eukaryota; kingdom Metazoa; phylum Chordata; class Mammalia; order Primates; family Cercopithecidae; genus Papio; species Papio anubis. The sequence goes on along the minus strand of NC_044987.1, from coordinate 39,203,191 downwards.
TATTTAATAAATGATGTTGGGAAAACTGGCTAGCTATATGCAGAAAACTGAAACTGGATCCCTTCCTTATACCTTATACAAAAATTAACTCAAAGTAGATTAAGGACTTAAACATAAGACCTAAAACCATAAATACCCTAGAAGAAAACCTAGGCAATACCATTCAGGACATAGGCATGGGCAAAGACTTCATGACTAAAACACCAAAAGCAATGGCAACAAAAGCCAAAATAGACAAATGGGATCTAATTAAAGAGCTTCTGCACAGCAAAAGAAACTATCATCAGAGTGAACAGGCAATCTACAGAATGGGAGGAAATTTTTGCAATCTATCCATCTGACAAAGGGCTAATTTCCAGTATCTACAAGGAACTTAAACAAGTGTACAAGAAAAAAACAAACAACCCCATCAAAAAGTGGGAAGGGATATGAACAGACACTTCTCGAAAGAAGACATTTATGTGGCCAACAAACATACAAAAAAAAAAGCTCATCATCGCTGGTCATTAGAGAAATGCAAATCAAAAACACAATGAGATACCACCTCACGCCAGTTAGAATGGCCATCATTAAAAAGTCAGGAAACAACAGATGCTGGAAAGGATGTGGAGAAAATAGGAATGCTTTTATACTGTTGGTAGGAGTGTAAATTCGTTCAACTATTGTGGAAGACAGTGTGCAATTCCTCAAGGACCTAGAACCAGAAATACCATTTGACCTAGCAATCCCATTACTGGGTATATACCCAAAGGATTATAAATCATTCTACTCTAAAGACACATACACATTTATGTTTATTGCAGCACTATTCACAATAGCAAAGGCTTGGAACCAACCCAAATGCCTATCAACGATAGACTGGATAAAGAAAATGTGGCACATATACACCATGGAATACTATGCAGCCATAAAAAAGGATGAGTTTGGCCAGGCATGGTGGCTCACGCCTGTAATCACAGCACTTTGGGAGGCTGAGGCGGGTGGATCTCCTGAGGTTAGAAGTTTGAGACCAGCCTGGCTAACATGGCGAAACCCCGTTTCTACTAAAAATACAAAAATCAGCCGGGTGTGGTGGTATGCACCTGTAGTCTCAGCTACTCTGGAGGCTGAGGCAGAAGAATAGCTTGATCCCAGGAGACGAAGGTTGCAGTGAGCCAAGATCGTGCCATTGCACGCCAATCTGGGCAACACGAGAGAAATTCCATCTCCAAAAAAAAAAAAAAAAAAAAAAAGGATGGGCTCATGCCCTTTGCAGGGACATGGATGAAGCTGGAAACCATCATTCTCAGCAAACTAACACAGGAACAGAAAATCAAACACCGCACATTCTCGCTCATAAGTGGGAGTTGAACAATGAGAACACAAGGACACAGGGAGGGGAACATCACACACCAGAGCCTGTTGGGGAGTAGGGGGTTAGGGGAGGGATAGCATTAGGAGAAATACCTAATGTAGATGACGGGTTGATGGGTGCAGCAAACCACCATGGCATATGTATACCTATGTAACAAACCTGCACATTCTTCCGCACATGTATCACAGAACTTAAAGTATAATTAAAATATATATGCATATGGCACTCTACCTTGAAAAAGAAAGTTGTTTAAGGAAGTGGTTACTGCAAGGCCTATAGCCTGTAAGTTATAAAGTAGCAGCAGAAGGATGATCTGAAATAAGACAGAACAATGTAACACCAGATATGAATGGATGGCACTCATAACACATTGATGAACTAAAGGTAGAGGGTAGATGTTTGAAGTATGTATCCTAATACACAAAATTCACTGTTATACTCAAATCATTCCCTAATACATCAATTGAAACAAATTTGCATTACGTATTATAGCAGAACTGAGAGCATTTTGCATTCTACCACTAAATCACTTAATAAGAACTAAATCACAGTTCTTATTAAAACAGAAAGGAAGACTAAAGAAACTTGTTACCATATACTAGATTCAAGACTCTTTAATAAACAGAGTTTATATTTTTTAAAAGTTAATTTGACAAAGTTCACAGGCAAGATAAAGGGAATGAGAAAAACCCAAACTTGGTAAATCTGCTTTTAATTAGGACATAGAGTTCATTACAAATAATACTCTATAAATATTATTATTCTTTATATCAAAGGTTTGGCCAGACTAAAGAAAAGGAAAAAACAAAAGCAGCTAGTTTACAATTACACTTGCATTATGTGAAAAACAAATTCAGAGAAAAAGATACCCAGTTTTATCAAGAGAAATAAGATGCTCTGACACAATTATGGGGGAAAAGAATAAAAAATATCCCAGATAATCATTAATTACTTCCTGGTGCATAGAAAAGTATGTGTTAAAACAATAATGACAAACCAAGTTTGCAAATTCTAAAGTTGTAATCAAGTAAACCAGCAAAATTTCTATTGACCAAAAGGTTTTTATACATTTTTAAGAAACACAGATAGTTAAAATTACTCACAGAAACACTGATCTTTAGAAATGATGATCAGGAGACCATTCCCTCCAAAAGTAGCAAAATCCAAATTATCTTACTATTCATTCTGCTTTTAAAGGCTCTTAAAGAGGAAACCAAATCTCTTACCTCTGTCTATAAAGATTATGTCTATCAGCTCTCAGTCAAGAAATACAAATGTATTTACCTATATCAGAGTTTGTGGACTAATAAATGGAAACAGAATCATCAGGGGACTTGGATTAAAAACTTTGGCAATTAATAAAAATGTCAAGGTAGTTCATTTCTGAGTTAGAAATGGGATAAAACATCACATTTCTATATGCTTTCCTTTTATTTCTGGACATCAAGAATTTCTATAATACCTGGGTTGAAGGAAACCAAATACAGAAGAAAATAGGGGAATGGTTGTTAATAGTTTTAAACAAGTTACCTTGTGTACCTAATAACCTCATCTATGAAATGAGGATAATAGCACATACCTCCCTCATAGGGTAAGTGTGGTATAAGGCCTAAAATTGAAGTCCAATATTATAGGATCCCTTGAATCTGGTAAAATTGGGAGGACCTTAAAAGATAATTGCAAGTTCCCCTTCCCTCCCTACCTTGCTCATGGGCATAAGGTCCCCTGGCCAAACAGCTCACCTTCTCAAACGAACCAGGTGTAATTCCCACTTATTCCTGGGTGGCAGGTTTCAGTTCACTGCCAGTTCGTGCAATTATGTAAACAAGCCAATCATAGTTTCATGTAGAAACGTGGGGCATCTCACTCTCTTTATTCTACAAAGCCTGTCTCACTGCCCCTGGTTGCTCATTCTGTTCCAGAATACAACTTCCAAGTGCACTGCATGGTGTGCAGTGTCCTTTCCCCCGGGCTGTGTGTATATGTGACTAATAAACCAAACTGTTGATCTCATCTGTACAGTGTTAGGTATTATATGTTCAGCTACCCCCATGACCCAAGAGTGGCAGTCCCTCCCACAGCAGTGGGTGAATAGAAGGCTATTAAAACAGGCAGTGAGAATATTGTATGAATAAATATCTGTAAAGCTCTTAAGAGTGTGACATTATCTATACAACTATAAAAGGCTCACGTCTATAATCCCAGCACTTTGGGAGGCCAAGGCGGGTGGGTCACAAGGTCAGGAGTTTGAGACCAGCCTGGCCAATATTGTGAAACCCCATCTACACTAGAAAGAAAATACAAAAATTAGCTGGGCATGGTGGTGCGTGCCTTTAGTCCCAGCTACTCAGGAGGCTGAGGCAGGAGAATCGCTTGAACCTGGGATGCAGAGGTTGCAGTGAGCCGAGATCACGCCACTGCACTCCAGCCTGGGCGACAAAGCAAAACTCCATCTCAAAAAAAAAAGTAACTGTTATTATTAGAATTATGCAATATTAAGTTCCTAAGTACAACACTAGACAAAATGTTTAGAAATTGTCTCACAAGCTAAAGAAAAGATTTACAGAATAGGCTGGGTTTAGAAAACTAAACTATCAATTGGCTCAAAGGAGGCCCCTAATTCTATATTTTGTTCAACAAATGATCCATCCTATTAGAAATGGAAAATAAAATTGGAAAGTAAAGCCACTTAAGTAAAAAACACCCATTTATAAAATAACTGGTTATAGATACTCTATAATGCTATAACACATTTTGCATTTTTGAGAATTAAAATATATATTTTAAAAAATCATTAAAAATAGACAGTCCATTGAAACCACATACCTTTGCCTTAAACATAAGAACAAGTATTTAATATTTAACTACCCTTCTTTTCCATACAGTAATGTATTAAATTAATTGAAACTTATCCATGCTTTCACAAGTGAAGATCCATAATAATCTATTAACCTCTACAAAAAGCCAAAAGGTATAGTTTTTCATTTTTAGCCATCTTTATAGTTATTTATAAAACATCTTTCTCTCTAACCACACAGTAAGCTCTCTAAAACCTAGGACAGACTCCATATACCTTTTTTTAGTCTTCAAAAATCCTAGTATACATGTTAATTAAATAATTATAAAATTACATTATTTTATAAAGTAGCCATCTTTTTCTATTTCAGTTCCTAATAGAAAATATCTCTAGATTAACATATAGTGCTCAGATTATATATTTAAGTTCCTGAAATTTATGCAGTAAGTTTTATTATCTACCATATGGTATAAAAGTATAGCAATACAACTGCAGCTATCTCTTGAATTCATAGTTAAGGAAAAGAACTAATATTCTGATGAAATATTAATAAAGCACATCAGATTCCTAAAGAGAATGACTGATATGACAACATAAAGAAATATGCTATAGATAGGCACAGTACCTTCATTCATTTCCAGATTGTATTTATCTATGTCTATGCATCTGAGTCCTCATTAGCCTCCTACACACACATTATTATTCCCTTGGTGATTTACCCATAGCTGCTTTAGATATCTATTAAACCTGTGAACATTTGTCTTTATCTCAATGAATCTTTAATTTGCCATCTCATTTGAATCTACTGTCTGTACTATCCATCACTTAAATTATCTGTTCTTCTCTATTATTTCAAAAAGGTAATAGCTTTCAAAATTTTATAAAATACGTTTATTGTTAAAAACAAAGGACAATGAAGAGAAGTAGATCGTAAAAATAATCTCCTGTAACCCCACCACCCAGAAATTAATACTGTTAATTTTGGATTCCTTCCTTCTGTATTTATTTTTTTTTAAATGAAAACAAAAATCTTCATATTCCTAAAAAACAAAAACAAAAAAAACTCGGTCTTTTCCAATCAATAACATATTATGGATGTCTGTCCACTTCTATACATAGATCTATATCCTATGAGTTGCCCAGTATTCCACTGTATTTATATCACATAATTTGTTTAACCAATTCCCTCATTAACAGTAACCTCAGAGCATTAAGCATTTACTGACGATATGTTAAAGATGACAGCTGATTCAATTGAAAATGAGCCCTATACTGAGATAAGATTTAGTCAAGGGGCAAACAACAATAGAAAGGAAAAACACAAAGATTACCGATGACAATGTGGTCTTATTCTCTAGCTTCTAATATACAGCACTGTCACTGACCTTTACTGAAAGCTAGGTGAACAAGCAGCTAGAATCAAAGGGCTCTGCTTTTAAGTAAGTGTGGATGCAAGAGTGAACAAGGGAAGCAGGCTGCCAGTGGAGTCTTTTAAATAGGATAAGTGATCTGTAGACCCCAAATCGTAGGAGTTGGCTGGAAAAAAAACTGGCATAATTTGTTAAGCTTTTATTTTTAATCTTGTTATTGCTTCCAGTATTCCAGAGATAGTTCTGTTTAAATGTACTTATGAATGACCCATAATTTAGTCAGTATTTTTATTCTTTATGAGAGTAAAATTACAACCAGAGCTAGGCAACTCTTTTTTCCTCAGGCATGGACCCAATCCTATATCTAAGCTTCTCAAGTTCTCTATCAATCTGAAGATAATAATTATCATTCATTAATTCAGAGAAGGAATTCTGTAATATTTCAAAATACTCAAATAAAAAGTCCTATGTAAAAAAAAAAAAAAAAAAGATAAAAAGATAAAGTTCTGCTGCCTTAACCAGTCATGCAATAACTGACAGGAAATATTCTCATACCTTACTTTTGCCATACTGCTATTTTAGACCATGAAAATGCTTTTTACATTTTTCTTTTTCATGAGACTCAAAGTCAAAAGCTGACTGTCCATTGCCATGGAGACAGTTCTATTTAAGGTACTATATTAGCCCTTTCCTCACAGAAGGAGATAGAAAAATGTTCAATAGAAAAGTGTCACCTACCATGGTTTAGAATTAAGTAATTACATATGCTTCTGGGGCAGCCCATGCATAAGGAACTTTGGAATTAAAGTGGGATAATTTAATACAGCCCACTATTCACATAAGTAACATCAATACAGGTTAAATTTTAGTACTAACTTAGAGTTAATATGAGGAAAACACCCATTACCTCAAAATTAGATGCAACCAAAGAACAAAATAAAATTACTTATAGTTACTGTCCTAGATAGAACTGCAACTAACTGAAACAATCTTTGCTTTTCAAAGAGCAACCTTCTATTTATCTATGGTCCATGTATAATACACATGCCATGGGTTTCTTTTGTTTTAATTTGTAGGCCTCCTACAGAGGCTAATGGAGACTTTCTGACACTCCATTTTTAATTGAAGAGTAAGCTACTATAGGTGAAAGAGAACATCCATAATTTATATATATATATATTTAATATTGTCCAAGAGATTCAAAAGAATTAAAAATATATATATATATCAATCCCAAATCTGTCATCAGGACAAATGTTATCATTTCTTCTTTGATTATAAAAAGTTCTTTTCTTTATGAAAGCTTAAAATATCAATCTTCCTTGAAATAAAAATAATCTAAATGGAAAGACCTACTAGAGTCTACCAGTGTTAGTGCCAAAATGCTTATTTTTATGTAAGCAAGCACGTCCAAGAGATATTTTCACTTGATTCCAGTAGTAAACAAGTTTTCAAAACCCAATTCCTTTTTCCCCAAGCTAAAGTTCAGAATGTAGCAACAACAAAATACGACATATTTTTCTTACAGTGAGAGCATATTATATCTGAAGGTCTCAAATCTGTATTTTGTAAAACAGGCAAAAGGAATCTTCCTGATTCTAGCACTGGTACTGCCGATATAATCTCTCTCAAACAACTGATAATGCATGTTGAAACTAAAGTGGATGTAAACAATTTTCATTTGTGGATGCATTTGGTTAATAATACTAGACTGGTGGTACTAAATTCTTAAGAGTATTAGAGTCACCTGGAAGACTTGTTACACTACAGATGGTTGGGTCCCATCCCCAGAATTTCAGAAGATTCAGCAGGTCTAGGGGTGGGGGGTGGGGAAGTAATCTAACAAACTCCCAGTTGATACTGATACTGCTGGTTCTAGAACCACACTGCAGAACCATCGTCCTAGACATTAAACAAACTGATTCGCTTACGGAATTGTTATTCCTTGCTAGTTAATATTTCAATCTTTCTCCAAATGAAATATTTTAAATAAAACAATAGCTTCGGTCAGGGGGAGGGGAAGTAAGAACAGTCAATCATAGCAATTTGGGAAGGATATTAATTCAATGAAGATGAAGTTAAGTCCTAAAAATTGTTATCTAGTTTGGTGAAATGCTGAATTACAATGACATTCAGGAAAATAAACACCTGACATGTCATACACGGTCTGTGTCCCCTGTGAATTCAACTGGCCTTGATAAACAAATATCTATTATAAAATAATGAAGAGGAACTTAGTATTTGAATGTAAATTTTTCCTAGAAATAACTGTAAACCAATTATGTGGCACATATGCTCTAGAAAAGGTATGTATCAAGTTTCTGTGAATCCAGTCTAGCTTTTCCACTGACTTATGCCTTCATTTTAGAAATCCTACAATAGACAGCATACTGTATTTTAGTTTCTAAGTGCTCTACACCTTCTGTCAAATGATCCATAAACAATAAAATGTGTTAAGATGACTATACAGGTAGAATAAAAAGAAATGACCTTTTATAGTAACAAAAGACTCGTTTTTTACAGTCATGTAATGTATACCTATCACTGAAAAGGCAATGGACAGGTTAGGAGTGATAGAAGACATATTACTTCATTTTTGTGACATCACAGTACTTTTTATGAATGATAACACAGTGGTTTATTAAATGCAAAATTTACTAAATATACACTGTCAAAATGAGTTCAAATTTTAGTAGCACTCTAAAATGAAAAATGAAATGCTTCAGCACATTGATGGCAGCATCCTAGGTAATTTCCTATTCAGTGTTTTTAAAAATCAAATTGTTTTTAAAAATCAAATTGTTTCTATAAATATCTACATCTAACTATAAATGGAGTTATCATTGAGGTACTTATTATCAATTCATTCCATTTTCCATTGTGACAAATATGTTCTCCACAACAGCTCTAATAAATATCTAATAATTAGTAAAGGAAGTAAGATAAAATCACATAGATGTTAGCAATAATTAGTAAAGGAGGCAAGATTTAAAAAAAAAAAGAGTTTAACATCAATTAAGAGTAAAATACTGGTTGGGTGCAGTGGTTCACACCTGTAATCCCAGCACTTCAGGAAGCCGAGGCGGGTGGATTACAAGGTCAGAGTTCGAGACCAGCCTGGCCATCACGGTGAAACCCTGTCTCTACTAAAAATACAAAAACTAGCTGGGTGTGGTGGCGTGCGCCTGCACTCCCACCTACTCAGGAGGTTGAGGCAGGAGAATTGCTTGAACCCTGGAGGCGGAGGTTGCAGTGAGCCGAGATCACACCACTGTACTCCAGCATGGACAACAAAGCAAGACTCTGTCTCAAAAAAAAAAAAAAAAAGTAAAATATTTTCCACTACTACCTGCTTATACATCATGCAAATTTGTTTTTTAAAACCACACGCATTTAGATTAGTGATTGCTTGACAAGATAAAAGAGAGTAAGATAAGAAAGGTCACCCATATCAATGTATGCATTTTGTGCATTTAATTCTCCCATATGTAATCATAAAACTACACAACCATAACAAGAGTTAGTCAGGAGACTCCCTACCAAATCTAATTTGAAGCATACATTAATAAACTGCTTAACTGTCGGCCACTGTGGCTCACACCAGTAATCCCAGCACTTTGGAAGGCCAAGGTGGTTGGATCATTTGAGGTCAGGAGTTCGAGACCAGCCTGGCCAACATGGTGAAACCCCATCTCTACTAAAAATACAAAAAGTAGCCGGGCATGGTGGCAGGCATCTGTAATCCCAGCTACTTGGGAGGCTGAGGCAGGAGAATTGCTTGAACCCGGGAGGCGGAGGTTGCAGTGAGCTGAGATGGCGTCGCTGTACTCCAGCCTGGGCAATAAGAGTGAGACGCTGTCTAAAAAAAAAAAAAGCTTAATTGTCAATCCTCATTTCAAAGGAAGAATTCTGACTGAATAGGGCTTGAATCTTGCACACTGAACTAGTTATGTCATGGTTTGATCTAGGTATCGTTAGATCCCAACCATGGAACGCATCATATACTGATGCTTTCACAAATGTGCAACCTAGATAATGGTGCCATATTAACTACATTGATTAAATGCTCAGTGTGCAATTTTAAAAGCTTATCCCCCAAAAAAGTATTCTGAATGACTTGATTTTCCATTTTTTAATTACTGACGTCCACCACTTCTGCTCATCAGAGGAAGGGTTTGTTTCTGCTGAATAACCTTCCTCTCACAACACTCCCCAACACCAACACTCACGTATTCCTGCATCAGGTACCACCTTTGTCCCCTCTGGAGTTAAGTGTATGGTTCATTTATTACGTGACACATTTCTTGAGCACCACTGTGCTAATGTTGGTTAGGGAAGGTAGGTAGGGAATTAGGATTTTAAGACAATAAGACGATTAGTTCAAAGCTTTACAATTATTTACTATAGAACTACTGTGCTTATGTGTACGGCCTGTAAGCCCAACATATTGTTACCCAGCCCATTACAGAAAGTTTACCAAATCCTGCTCTTGACCATCTTGTCAACTGGGAGGCATAACCTTGAAGATCTCTGTGAGACCCAGGCATGTGTTGCAAGTCATCACGCTATGTAGGTAAAAACCCTGATGTTCTCCTTCTAAGTTTGTTCAGTGCCTAACAGATGAGAGCACTTAATGTTTCCTAAATAAATAAAAGATATTCATATAGTACTCAGTGATTTATAAATGTTAATAGCCTTAACATTTCTGGCCTAAGAATCTGAAGGCCAGTAAAAGGTAAGAGCATTTGACATAGAATTCTGGTAAGCATAAAATGGCAATCTGTATAATTTTACAAAAAAAGAAAACTGTTTCTATATTCCTATCTACCTAAACATACATTTACCCTCATTTTTAAGAGCACCAAATACTAAATAGGTTTCTTGTATAATCAAAAGAATACTTACTAGTTTATGCAAATTTTGAGTGTTCAACATTGCACTTTGCCTAAAGAATATTAGAAACTAGGGCTTTAGTTATTTTTAACAGCTATACAATATAAAAATTAATCTCATGAGATTAATTATATAGGTCATACTCTATTAAAATAATGAAACTACAACACAAATAGGTATTCCACACCTCAACTGAGAGTTCACTAATTTCAAGTAACATACAAAAGTTTTGATAAAAGAATTCGAACATTACATGGAATTTAGTGCTAAGGTATCTTACTTTCATTTAAAAGCCATTTATTTTTATTAGTTTTAGGGTTTTTTTTCTTTACTGGAGCACATTTGCTGGACTGACTTGTTTTACTTTACTAATTTACACCAAAAAATTGAGATATACATATTAAATATCTAATTTTATATCAAAGAGGAACTTTCTGGGTAGGTAAAATATGATTTCTTTTTCATTTGTGTTACCTTAAAGACAAAAATAAATAATAACAAATATGCTACCCAACTTAAAATTCACCATGCTGGGCTCAAACCTTGGTCAGTACAAGTGAACAAGGATAAACCAGCTTGATATTGGCCATCGGTTGTCCCAACACCTTGCTTATTAACCAACTTTATCTGTTTCTTCATTTCATCTCCTACCTAAATATTGGATAGAACTTCATTAACACAGTTTTCCTATTAGACACAGCACAATTGACAAGCACATTCTTGGAGTAAACATATTGAAAAATACTTTTTTGCCAAAATCATTACCTTTTTAATGTTGAGTAAACAAGTCAGAAAAGACAGTCTCCAGTGAAGCAGTTACTTGAATTTGAGGATATAGGTTCCTCTGGAAACAATGTTATACGCAGTGGTTAGGTTTCTAGGCTAATTCACAAATGCCTGAACATACCTGTAATATTAATAGTACTCTGGAACAAAACTCTCAGAATTGGAGTTCTAACTTAAAATAAATAGCAGAACCACATCTCCCCATAAATCCCTCTCCCCAGCACAAACCCTTTGTAAGACTGGAAAATCTAGAGATGTAGATTCTGTAGACTATAGGGGATGTAGGTAGGGGAATGATAACAGTCCAAGGGTTTCTTTGATTCCTTTAAACAAAATTTTTGTCTCAACATATAATGAAAGCCAAACGAGTAGTGGAAATGGGCATTCATGTTATTATTTATCTTCATAAATAATTGTTTTACTGAAAAAAACTTACAAAAAAGTGAGAATATTTCTTAGAGGTCCAATTTGCGAGACACATACTTAAACTCAAAATGCTTCCAGATAATATCTTTTGTCACAGACACTAGAGCAGTATTAAATGATTCAATGTTATTGAACTAATTAATGACTGGCTGGCAGGAGGAGGAGGGCAAAGTATGCTGGTAAATTAGGGAAAAAAATCTTGAGGTTAAGAAAGAATGGTCACATAATTAGGATTTACACACATAAAAGAGATAACTATACAGGTTAAAACTGTTCAGTAAGAACTTTAATGTGTTTCTCAATAGATTTAATCTTATAAAATAACTTTTTGCATTTCTAATGTAAAAATAAGATAGAATACATATGAATTTGAAATCACTCCTATAAACTCTTGAATAATCAGGTCCTATTAAGTTTCATTAGTTTTACATTTTATAACAGCCTTTTACACAAAGAAAAACATGAAATATAAGACAAGGCAGTGGTTATACCTGCATAATGAGCCAGGCTTTGGAGTTCAACCTGGTTGCAAATCCTAAGTCTGTCACTTACTGGTACTATAACCTTTAAGAAGTTAAGAATGCCCTGTGAGCCCCAGTTTCTTTATGCATAATCTGTGAGTAATAATTCATTGCAGGTTGTGATGCTTAAATGTGATAACATACGCAAAGCTTAAATGCTTAGCATAGACTATGGCACGCAAGCAGTATTCAGTAGAAGCTATTGTTATTATAGATATTCTAAAATGTGTTTTGAAAGTAAGAGTCACAGCTGGGCCGGGTGGCTCATGCCTTTAATCCTAGCATTTTGGGAGGCCAAGGCAGGCAGATCACTTGAGGTGAGGAGTTGGAAGCCAGCATGGCCAACATGGTGAAACCCTGTCTCTACTAAAAATACAAAAAATTAGCTGGGCATGGTGGTGGGCGCCTATAATCCCAGCTACTTGGGAGGCTGAGGCAGGAGAATCGCTTGAACTCGGGAGGCGGAGGTTTCAGTGAGCCGAGATGGCGCCACTGTACTCCAGACTGGGTGACAGAGCAAGACTCCATCTCAAAAAAAAAAAAAAAAAAAAAAAAAAGGAAGTAAGAGTCACAGTCTCAGATAATTACAATGATCTTCTACAAAACCCAATTTTAGTACCCATGAGGTAAATGTGATCTTTCTAAATATTCAGCATATATATTGATAACTGAAAAGATAATTTTCATTTCTTCAACTGACTAGTTCCATCTTTTCAGTATAGGAAGATGTAAAAATAAAATATGTATCTAGAAAGAAGAACATATCTTTCCATTACAAGTAGCTATTAATTAGCAGGGAATAAAAAGAAAATAAGTCTTACTAAAATACGTATTTTATACTTGTTAAGAAGTGCCTGGTGGTGCAAGAAATAATATAGCCCTAAATCAGCCATTTTAATTTTTGGTCTTATTTATTCACATATAATATTTTCAATACATTCTTTGTAAAACATAAGGTTAAATGCCTGTCATACCTTATTAGAAACTTTAGGCAGCATAAGGCAAGATATTTCAACCAGCCTAAATAGGAATAAAATATCTTATGATATTCATGCGTCCCTCAAGAGGCAGCCAATATACTGGCCCACAGACCAATAAATGACTCACTTCTGCATGGATCTAAAAAGTAAAGGCTAGTTATGGGGTAGTCTGGGCCTATGAACAACTCTATTTCACATTTACCAAGGGAGTGCCTGCTGGCCAAGGGGTTCATAGCTGGTTTGGGAGACTTTCAAAGTAAAGGGCTTGTGGAAGTGGAAGACTGAAAGGCTGTCAGAATTCTAAAGTCAAACTGGAACCCTAGGCTCACCTAGAATCTTGGAATTTTGAAGGTATACCCTTAACTACTCAAAAACAGCCATTCCTTATAAAACACTAACAGATTCCAAGAAGTGGAGCATGTGTCCATTTAAAAGCAATGGCCACTTTACATTTCTGAGAAGGACCAGCAGCTAAGGCTGGTGTCTTGACGGGACATTCTTGCTCTCTATTAGAATTTCCTTCAAAAGTGATGTATTTAATTGAAACATTTTCATGGCCACAAGGATGATGAAATGCTTGAAAGCAAAAACAAAGAAGCAAAGAAGTCCAGGCACCAATGCACTCAAAGATTATTTTCTCAAATAATCTTTGCTATGGCACTTCTGAAAGTGTTTCTTATAAAGAGAACAAAATAAAGCCATAAAAGAACAGACGTATTTTGGAAAATGAGAAAAGTTTTCATACAGTGGCTATATTGTATTGTATCTAATATAAATATGCTACTGATATTTTTTAAATAAATGTTTTTAAATCAAAATCCTATTTTGCTAACAATAAACTCTCCATTAACTAGATCCCAAATAAGAGGCAACCTAGTTGGAGAAATGTTTATGTAATTGTTAATTATAATTCAGTATGCTAAGTGCAATAAATGCAGTGCAATTGAATATCATGGCAGTCCAGAGGATAGAAGGAGAAGGAAGAGTTGGAAGATTAGAAAAGGCTTTTTGGAAATGTCATCAGACTTTTGAAGAACAGTCTTTCTTCGGATTTTTGAAAGACAAATAGTAATTCTATATGGTAACTACAGGTTTAGATTACATAGGATACATATTTTAAATAGTTTAAATCACATAGGTTTAAGGAACTGTTATGGGGATACATGACTAAACGTTTTTGCTTGGTAATGTATTTACTTTATATAGTGAATTCCACTTCCTGCCCACCATCTCTAATCCTATCACAGTGATGTCTAAGGGACAAGTTAGATACAGCTAGTCACTTATAGGTCTCACCAGATCTAGTCAGACAGAGTAAATAGACCCTTATGCTTATGCCTTCAAGACCACACTGAATGCAGGTAGTTGCTGGCTGTCATAGCTTTTGTGTATAGTGTACCACACCCCCTCCACCCCACCCCCGCAAACCCACCACACACACATAGAAAGTCCACTGTACCTTTGTGGATTTATTTAGGGACTCCCACATTCAGAGCTATCCCATCTCCTGTTTACAGCAGTGGCTCTGTTTTCCTTTGTCTTAATCTTAACAATGCTTGTTATCAGTACCCTGCATTAACAGTTCTGTCTCTTCTCTCAGATTTTTTCTTGTTCCTCCGGCTGCTGCTTCTCCCACACTTCTCAGCTTTCAAGCCAAACAGGCTAACCTTGCTACTCAGGGTCTTTCTTTCCCTTGCAGCCAAGAACCAATCAATTCGGTATAAAGGACATAATTTTTGGATTTGACCTTTCTTCAGCTGTTGCACAGTACTAAAGGAGAATATTCCTTCCAAGTGAAAGAACTTTGCTTTTTTCCCTCCCTGGTTTCTATCAGATAAAAAGATGCTCATGGAAATTAGGGAAAGATCATTTCCAGTTAGCCAGTTACTGTGGTAGTAGAGAAGCTTCTAGGACGTCACTGAAAGGGTGGTAGACAGCATCTGCAAGTCATACACACACCAAACAGAGGTAACTGAGTTGGCTTTACCAACATTTTCTATCAGTGGTATTAAGCTTTTTATTTTCCCCATAGAACTACATTTATATATACCATATACTGGCATCAGTAGTAACTCTGGCTTAGTAGTTCATAAATGTCTTGGTCCTGGAACCCCCTCACACTCTTAAAAATTATTGAGGACCCCAAAGAGCCTTTGTTTATGTGTGGGTTATAACTGCCAACATTTATTGTATTAGAAATTAAACCCGAGAAAACTTTGACATGTTTAATTCATTTAAAATAGTAATAAAATCTATTACATGTGAATATAAATCACATTATTTTTAGGAATAATTGTATTTTCCAAAACATAAAAAGTGAGAAGAGTGACATTTACATTTTGCAAATCTCTTTAATGTCTATTTCATACAAGACAGCTAAATTTTCCCCATTCAATCTGCTGTGATGTGTTTTGATTGAACAATGCGAGAAAAATCGAACCTGACATAGCTATATAGTTGGAAAAAGAAGGTAAGTGTGAATATTTTTCTTTGATACCACACTAAAACTCAACAAGTATAGCTTCTTAAAGGCTAATTGCAATGTGGTATCTGAAATCATATCCATGACCTCAACTGTTCATATCATATTAAAATCCACTTGTACATTTTGTGGTTTGAATGGATTTTACCCATATATGATTTTGATAAACATTTCCTCAAAAATAAACAAAGTGATCCTGAAAACTAGAGGAAAACAACTGACAATAATCATTGTCAGTGATAAAAAGAATAGTCAGATACAAACATTACCTTGTCCATTACGCTCTAATTGGCTGCTCTTGGCAGAAAAGGAAAGAAAGACCCCAATTAATAATGTCTTTCTCTGTTGGTCTTTTGAAAAATATTGGCTCAATGAGTTACATAAATCTTTCAAATACTGACAAATTTTATTATACATTATCAAAAAATTACATCCACTAATATCATACTTGATCTCAAGGGGACAGCCTTTAAGAATCGGGAAGCTTTAAGGCTACTGGTGACAGACACATATTTTTTAAAACTCTATTTTTTCCCTGAAAGCTTGAATTTTATCACTAGCAGCAAATATTGTCAATTAGTTTCCTTGAATTTTCAGGGTCATATTATTCATTTATAAGAATGTTTATCAAACACCCAGGTCTAAGTAACCAAAGTTTGTCTGACAGGTGTTATTTCCAGTAAAAATGGGGTTACATGAAAAAAGTGGCTAGTTCAGCTTGCAACTAAAACAACTGCACAAGTTTTCTCCTGGAGCCAGCCAGTTTGCTATGCAGTGGATGCACTTTATACTCTCCATTTTGTCATACGGGGTATTAAAAAGATGGACACAAAAATGTCAAGATTCAACAAAATTTAAATGTTTACTGCTTCTTCAAGGACATTCAGTGATACTGAAATTTTTTCCCCATTGTTGAATGTGCGGTGGTAAAGAATACAGTGATAACTGTTTGGTGCTACTAACCTGATTGATACTAAGGGGCTAGCATAGTTTTACCCCCACTGCTTTTGCTCTCAGTCAAGAAGGCAAATAAAGTCTTTGTATAATTATGAACACAGTTTTGACCTCTCAGGCCTTCTGAAAGGGTTTTGGATCCACAGGGATCCAAGGACCATACTTTGAGAACTGCTGCTTTATCTTATTAAGGAATTGGTGAAACAACTGTTAGAGAGATAAAAGCAGCCAGCTTACTCTTCTCCTACTCCTTCAGTTAATCTTCAATAGTATTTAAAGTGTGGCTAACTTTCATGTTTCCAACCAATATTACCTGGAGAATCTTAGGTGCCTTTGGGCATTCACAGATGCTGAAGCTGGGAGTAGGGATATTCCCTAGCAGCCTCAATATTGCAGAGGACAAATTGAAACAGCTTATTACAAAGGCAGTATTAAGAATTAAATGGATTTCTTTGTTATTAGTTGTATGACTGAGATCAGGCCACTTAAATCTTCTCAGTTTGTAAGAATCAACTGAGATAATGTGAAAGCACCCTAAACACTGTGAAGGTCAATACAAACTTAAGGTATTATAATCCAATTCTTTCAAAGGAAGAAAATAAAAAGGCTGAAGAGATGGGGAGAAAAGGTTAAGAGACTTTTACTTTCATCTCTTCTCCTAAACTAAAATAATTAAAAATTTTTGCTTTACCCGAGATTTACCCCCACTTTCATTAAGCACAATTTTCCTTAACTCTTAGTCTTTACAAACTAAATATACTAATTCCCCTTATCTGCTGAAGTGTCAAGGAGGCAATTTAATTATTTGAGAATCAAAAGTCAATGCCCTGAATTACTATTTAAGTGCAGGGGTGAGAAATACAGATAGAAATATGGACATCAAAAATAAGTAAAAAAAAAAAAAAAAGTCATTCTGACTAAAAGCATAATCTTTACCTCTCATTTACAGGCAATAATTAAACAGGACAGAAAAGTGAGTATTAACCAAATTACTCAGTATGTACTGAAATATATTCCCACAACACAGAAAGAACTAAGACAGTCTGGGAAAATGGAAAAATACATAGACTTGTCCTTTTCTTTCTTACATGGTTTACTAAGTTCATTAACACACATCTCTCTCCAACTATACAGCAACCTATAAGGCAAGTAAAAATTATCAACATTTTACAGAGAAAACTCTGCTTCGAAATCAAAAGATCTGTCAAAGACCTAACAGCAACCACGTCTGTGGCTTCCAGTATCACTACATTAGTAGTTACGTTTTGTATTTATTTAGTGGGGGGGAGTTGGGGGAAGCAGCAGACCACTTTTTACAAATTAAATCTTCTATTGAACCTGAACCATAAAGCATATAAATATACCAAGCAACTTTCAAGTATTTTAGTAATAAAGTAACAACTACTGATAACAATAAATTTATGTTCTCACAAGTAAACATTTAACTTAAGTAAATATGCAAGGAATTCTTTTGAATAAGCCAGTGCCTTCACAATCAATGACAATCTTTCTCATAACATGACACAGCAACAAAAAAAATTCAAGACCTGCACAAGAATAATTTTGTAATGAAAGATAATGGTGGTAGATTCCAGTGTATTCAAATTATGTGTACATATTTGGGGGTACCCATATTTTTAAATTACAATTTTAAAATAAGTTAAAACATACTTAAAAATTTAATGCAACTCAAGCATTTTAAAACCCCAAAGAATCTTAAGGGTCCATACGAAGCAGTTTAAAAACCATTGCATAAAGGTTTGCCATCACGAATTTACTACTTGATCTCTGCTTAGGATATTTAAAATAACCAAGTTAAAAACTGCCTTTGACAATCAAAAATATGTAACACAAGAAAACTGATTAACCAAGGCATAATGTAACTAGTGGTCCACAGATAAAGCAAATACCTTTTATTGGCTAAACCATATAAAGTTGCTATTACTTAACAATTTTGACTATAAAAATGAGGCCCATATAGTTCAATCTACTATTTTTCTTTTTTTTTTTCTTTTTTTTTGAGACAGAGTTTTGCTCTTATTGCTCAAGCTGGAGTGCAGTGGTGTGACCTTGGCTCATCGCAAACTCCGCCTCCCAGGTTCAAGGGATTCTCCTGCCTTAGCCTCCTGAGTAACTGGGACTACAGGCACATGCTACGACGACCAGCTAATTTTTGTATTTTTAGTAGAGACAGGTTTCACCATGTTGGCCAGGATGGTCTCGATCTCTTGACCTCGTGATCCGCACACCTCGGCCTCCCAAAGTGCTGGGATTACAGGCATGAGCCACCATGCCCAGCCCTCAATCTAGTATTTTTCATTTTGACAGTATCTTTTTTCTAAAACCATCAAAAAGCTGTCAAAATATATGATCATATAACAAAGTGAAAAGTGCAATAACAATTCAAAGATATATCACTATAACTATCTTTACATTAAAAAAGTTTAAATGTTAGATCATCTAAACTTAGAGGACAAAACTATTCATTCAAGTAGCACTAACTGCTCAATACCCAAAGTACATTGTAATATGCCACTTTTTTTATTTACTGGAAGATGAGTGGACTGATAATTACCTACCTTCCTCAATGCAGTTTGACATCACTTTTCAAATTAAAAGATTATGTTCTTCTAGTTATCACTTGAATTTCTTCAAGTAAAAGATTCAACTTAAAAACTTGTTAACTTTATAAAATAAATAGAAGCATTTCCTCTTTTATTAAAAACTTTACTGAACTACATCACTGACAATAGAGCAAGTTAGACTTAAGAGTTAGGGATTTCAGGATAGTTTTGATGGTTCATTTATTTATGGATATGGTTTACCTCTCCATTCTTTTGACTTACCTAAGTTTACCAAATTAGGTGCATTCAATATTTTAATAAGTCTCTTTATTTTGGAGGATACTAAATCAAAACTGTAAATGGACTTCTAAGAATAAATGCGATTCTCATACAATAAACAATTCAATATTCAGGCATTGGGTTAAACTAAACTATTTCATTTGAAGGTGAATTCCATTCCTTGTGAAGTTCCCCTAAAATTCAACACACTGCAACAAATTAAGCCACTTACTGAGAGAATAACACTTTCTGCCCCATATAAAGGTGACCCTTCTTCCATCATTCTATAGAAATATAAAATCAAAAGTAATTCACACTGGATGAGCATGAGTTTCATTCTTCCATTATGAATTAGACTGAAGAAACATTCAAAATGCTATGACTCACTTGGCTATATTACTGAACACTTTATTAAATGGAAAATAAGATAAATTCAAAGCATCACATTTTGAGAGTTACAGATGACTTTTAACTTAGAGTTATATCAACAAGAAAAACATGTCTTTATTAGAAATACATTTTTCACTGTTATTTTAAGAATGATGAAACATTTAAAATGCTACATACTGATTCTCTTAAGAGCACTTCAAAGTGGCACTCTTAAAAAGCTGCAAATGTTGCCAAGTCATGTTATAACTGGCTCAAAGAATCTTATTTCCATTAAGTTATTTCATGCCACTGCATGAATCAGTATTAAATACCTTGGAGTTACTAAAAACTGGAATACTGGCAGAGATGTGCACAGTAATTATAAAATATGAAAATGTGAATACTCCTTTTCCACGTTTCTTTTAATAATGGCTAAAAATGAGGATGTTCTTTCTAGGTAAACAGAAACAGTTTCTTTTCTTAAAAGCTAAAGGAAAGATGTAATATCTTAAATGCTAGGAAAGTGTCATGGATCCATAGCCATAGCTCTCTCAAAAGAAAAATGAAATACATTTTGAAGCCTAATATTACCTCCAAACATTTTATTAGCCTAACAAATTGCCAGAGCCATTAAAAAAATTTTTTTTTATCAAAGTCAGTACAGTGCTCTTTTTCCTTATTCAATTAAAAAACATAACTTGCTGTCATTTTAACCAGGCTGCACTTTAATCAAACGTGTCTTAAACTACACATTTTTTTCATGTCAAAGACATAACATAAATTTAAAAATTAAGAAATACATTTTTTTGAAAGCTAAGTTCAGATGACATCTGGCCCTGCAGTGAAAGAGTTAACATTCAGCTAAGCTGATCTGCACTTCTGATCCATTACATTTCTCACAAGCTACCCTACAATGAGCTGAGCAAGTATCAACTGTAATTTGATCCTAGAGTTTATGGAAAAAAATAACTGCACATACTCAACATGCACATTTAATAAAAATCTGTTTCAAGAGAAACATATCCAATAAACACAATTTAAGGCATATTTAACTGTTCAATTAACCTCAAATCTGCAATCCCTTTGCTCTCACGCTCTCAAATAAAATAGGAAGAAAAAAAAAAAAAAAAAAGCAGCAGCCCTACTGCAGGGAAAAGAGGCTTGAAAAACAACTTTGATTGGCACTTGGCCTGACCCACAGAGGAAGAAAAACAGTTTTTGGACAAAGAGCGCAAATATTTGAGCTTGCTTACTTACGTGATTTTTTCTTTCTTCCTTTAAAAAAAATGTAGAAAGAACAATCCCAAAGTGAACTGTATTTAGAGATATTGACTAAAAACGGTACCATATTCATCTCGCTTTCAGTCCCGATGCATTTGCACAGCTCAGCAATTTTAATTCATTTGTAGTGAACAAACAGAAGCATCTCACCTAACGTTTCCACTTAATAAAATGTAAAAATAGAGTTTGAATACGAATAAACTGATTACAATATTACTTTGGGGCAGCTGTTAAAATCTGATCAAAAACTCTAGAGACCTTTTTTTCATTCCTTTCCCCATCCCTCTCGTCCTTCCCCACGGGGCGATTAAGCCAAGTAAGCTAAACAATACTGGAGTAAACTTTCTATCAGTCACTCTAGGAAGCAGCAATAAACTGATGGTGCGCCTGATTTTTCTGGATCAACGGGGGGGAGGGGGGTGCTAAGGAGGAATAACCCACATCCACCTCAGTCTCCTCCTCCCCCAACCCCAGCCTCAGGAACTGGCCAGGTCGAATTGCATTTCCCATGGGCATAAAGTTCAAGATGCTTTACTGGTTCCTTTTCGAGACTACAGACACAGGACGACCATCCAAACAATTTGAAAAGAGGGGTGTTGGGCAAGGCGCGCAAGGCAGAAGCAACCGAATAAACAAAAACAACACTCGCAAGAGTTAGCTACAGCAAAGAGGGGCCAGCCAGGTTCCTCGGGATCCGACCCAGCTGCTCTGATTTCACACCGATCTCCATCAACAGCTAAACTGCACAGGGAGGAGGATCGAATCGATCCCTACCGCCCTCCGCCGAAGGAGCTGACCCGGGGTAGTAAGGTAGGGAAATGAGCCGTAAAGGAGAGCAAAGGCACCAAAGAAAAAGAACAAGGGAAGAAAAAAATATCCCAACCCCTCCGGACTTGCGTCTGTCCCGGCGGAAATAAAAAGCCGCAGCAGTCCAAACCCTCCCGCCCTCAACCCACGCCCCCTTTTTTCGGTCCCTGCGGAGGGACGGTGCCCGGGGATCCCTCTGAGCCTCCCCCAGTGCGCGCCCGGGGACGAGCCACCCAAGCCCCCGCCGGCAAGAAGCGACCCTCGCCGGCAGGACCCCGGGCCGAACCCGTACCTTCCGCAGCACTTTCCGGCAGTTGGTACAGAGCAGGTAGTTGGCGGCGGCCGACGGGCTGCTGCCGCCCCGGTTCATCGTGGCTACGGGCGCCGAGGCGCAAGCGGGCGGAGGGCCGGGTCCGGGCTGTCACTGCGGCCACTGCGGGGCCGGTCCGTCCCCCCGCCGCCACCCGCGATTCCGCCTCAGCCTCCTCAAGGCGGGATGTCGGGAGGAGAGGCGACTGCCCGAAAGCGAGCGGCACTGCCAGAGGCGACCACCGCGGCAGCTGCCCCAGCGACGGCGGAGACGGCGGCGGCTGCTCCTCACCGGCCCGTTGTTCCACCCGCCCCCATCCTCCAGACCCCCGCCCCCGCCAGGCTAGGACGAGCAGCCGCCACCGCTGCCACCGCCACCGCAGCCGCCGCAGCGCCTCAGTGCGGCCCCGCCTCCGCCGCCCCACCACCTTCACCACCTCGACGCTCCGGTACCGCCCCTCCCGCCAATCGGACAGCTCCGGCTACGCCCCCCAGGCGCTAGCCCGCAGCCAATGAGCAACGAGAGCCCGGTTGGGAGTCGCGCCGGCCAATCGCAGGGGCCGAGGAAGCCTTGAATCTCCGGGCAAGTTAAGTTTGTCTCCGAGGCTCGGAACTGAAGGGAGATGGCGGTTAGCTAAGTAGTAGGGTAGCAGGGAACAGTTTGCTCTCCTCTGCCAATAAGAGGACGAGGGTGGGTGGTATGCAAATATACTGCCATCCAAGCCCCACCCCCAAGATAAGCCACGCCCCCCAGGTCCCTGCAAAAGTGGTGAGCTGAATGAGATAAATAGTTGGGAGCTAGAGCTCGCTAGAGAGTCTAAGATTGAGCTAAATATTTCCTGATCTCTCGAGAAAGGGGGAGGGGAGTGGGAGGATTAAATGTTCCTTCCTTCAGGGCAGTGGTTAGGCTTTCTCTCCACCAAAATCTAACTTTAGCTGTAAAGAAGCCTGCAGTTATGAAGGACTTTGTATCCAGGGATCTCAAAGAACTTTATGCATCATTTATTGTGAACCGTGTTTTGCAAAGACTTCAGTTACTTGAGGCTTGAGAGGCGGATAGGGGATAAATGTCTGAGTTATATATATATTTATGCAAGTAATCGAGTTTGAGGGGAGAGACACAAAACCTCTGGTTTAGCGGTTTCCTCCTGTTTCTGAAGTACCTTCTCGCGGTTATCTTAGAGATGTAAGTTCCTTTACTTGTCCAGCACGAAAAGGCCAAAGGGGCTTGTTTTCTCACCCAAAAGACCTTCCTGAGGCAGCTGTTCGAATACATGCAGAGCACAGAGCCCTGCTCAGAAAGGAAGGTTCAGAGAACAAATTGCCGTTTAAAACTATTGGGACAAACCTGCCTCTTCCAAAGCTTAGAATGGTGAGTCAGGGTTTTAGCTTCCACGTTCTGCGGAGAGAAGACAGACTTGATTGGGGAAAGCGCAGGCTGACCGAGTGTGGGGGGACAGACGGGTAGGGGAGCCAGGTCTCCCGAAGGGGCTAGCAATGCGCGTCGGAGTCGAATGCGGGTTCCCGATGCTAGACGCCCGCAACCTGCTCCCGAGTGAGAACAAAGGCAGGCGCAGAGCGAGAACCTGATTGGTGCCCGGTCCTCACTCGTGTCCTCCGGGCCCCGGAGATAACTTGCATCGCCTACTGGCATGGAGCGCTGTGCAGTGATCACTGGAGCCCAGCTCCCCACCCGGCCATGGCCGTGGCCACAGGACTATGCATTATGACATCACCTGTTTTCGATTTTTAGAACCTAATCAGTATTCTCGGCTTCTCCTTTTTTAAAGGTCTCTAGCGTACCAGGATTTGTGAAGGCCTGCAGTTCGTAGAATGAAATCTATGTGGAGATGATTTAAAAGAACGGTTTCACTGGTTTGCATTTCTTTCTTTTCTTTTTAATTAAAAAACAACAACAACAACAAACCCTGGTTTCCTTAGGGATTCAGGGTGGTGTTATGCAAAATCGGAAAGGTACACTTGGAGGAGCTAGCAAGTTTAGCATATCAAAGGTATTAGACCAAATTGTGCGGTTAAAACTGCCAATCTCATTTCTCAACAGCTGTCTCCTCTCTGTCCCTTTTTAGAGACCAACACATATAAACCAAGTCTACACAAGGAACAAAGGAAATGGAAATCTGCTAGTGTCAGGTTTAAATAGATTAAAATAGAGTAGAAACCCCCCAAAGGGTCTAAGTGATGTAGTTGGGTAAAGGTGTTGATCCATTTCTCCAGTGTTAGCTAAAGGTCGCTTGATGCTGTGTAGACATATATAATGAAAGACCGATGGTGTGGGGAAGGTGTTTAAGATTCAGTTAGAAGAAACTGTAAAAGCAAGCAAATTCAGAAAAGGAAGGAATTACCACATGCCCTTCGATGCAGAGAACCAAGAAATCCAGGGAGAAAGTCAGCAAGGCACAGTTTTTCTAAGAAACACATATGTGTCCCCATTTAGTGGTAAATTTCTTGGGCTATATTCCTGGCTGGTTCTGGCTTTTAAAGCAGATTTTTATGTGAGTACATTTTAAAGGAAAAGAGAAATTGAAGGATGAAGTGAATTTTTGTGCAGATTGAATTTTCTCAAATAGTATTTTAAATTCATATTGTTTTCTAGCACATTCTTCTTATAACCTTTTCTTTTCTTTTTTCACTTGACAGCTAAAATCCTTTTGAAATGAGTTCCTTTAAGTTCTAACTAAATACCCCAGTAACTAAATCCCCCAGAAAGGAAAGCCAAGATAATCTAGCCCTATACAATAACACCCTCTAACAAAGATTGATAAAGGGAGATTTTAGTAGATGAATATCTTCAATAATACATGGTCACATACATGTATCTGACCATATGATGGATCTCTCCACCAAATTTCTCCAAACTATTATAATATATATTGTCTGTAGTGCTATTTACTTGGCAGTTAATCATGTATTGCACTGTGACATTTCTTATACTGAACCATTATATATGTGTTTATGTTCTGCCCTCAACTACTCAATGCCAGTACCTTATTCTTAACACAGCAGCCACTCTTTCTGGTCTGTCCTCACACCCTCACTCCCATCATAGTTGTTCTCCTCTCTCATGGAAATGTTCAGTTTCTGGACATCTCCTTTCTCTTCCATTCTTCACCTAACCTTCCTTCCTTTCTTAGCCAGCCTGAATACCATAAAGAGAATGTGATTTCAAACCCAGGATCACACTTAAAAGGGAAAGAAACAAAAGCCAGTTCTTTTTATTGCACATAGAACAAGGAGAAACTCCGCCCCTTTTGTGTCCGGTATGTTTAAAACAAGAAAGAACTTTAGAAAAGTAGGATATGAGTGAAAATTACAACCAATGTTGAGAACTACGTTTTAATTTTTATTACAAAATTAGGATGATAACTTCATTAAACATTGCACATCATTTCAAAACTGTTATAATCATTTTGCTTGTTTTGAAATATTCTTTTAAAGTGTGATTTTTTTTTTTAAACAGGAAATCCATAAAATCACATGGCTTGGATGTACCATAACTTACTTAATCCTTGTGCTATTGTTGAGTATGTGGGTTGTTTCAGGTTTTTCATGATTGTAAATAACGAAATAAACTCCCTCATACTTAAGTTTCTGGCAGCATCTCTGATTTCTAGGCCTGGAATTTTTGAGTAAAAGGGTATACATATGTCTTAAGGCTCCTGGTGCAACTTGCTAAAATATTTTGTGGAAAGATTTGAATAAGAACACAGGCGAGAGCAATCATTTAAAGCTATCATTCTGCATAAGGTCCATCAGTATTCCACTTACCTCTACCTTAATCCCGTTCCCTTCTTCCTTCCGCCTGGTGAATATCTTCTCCTGTTGAACCATTTCCTGAATCAAGCACTTGTCCAAACATCCATATTGCCCCTCTATACCTCTTCTTTACCAAAAAGCTTACTATGCAAATGATAGGTTTAAATCCTGTTTTCTCATTAGACTTCAAACCCCTTGAAGGCAGGGATAGAGTAACATTTACTTTGTATCCTTGGCTCCTAGCTCAAGCAATAGGGAAGTACTCAAAAAAATATTATAGAAAGTAATGAGTTTTGCTCTCTATAAAAGCAACCCAATAAATGTGAATTGAATTGTTCAGAAAAATCCACTGCTTTGAAGCAGAGAGATTAGGTTCATGTTCTTACCTGTCACCAATCTTTCTCTGACATTGAAAGTATTAACTATTATGGGTTGGGCATCATTCTCTCTTTTATGAAATGAAAGTTATTGCCACAAACCAGAGCTGTAGGAAGGGTTGAAGGAAAATTTTTGTGTTTAGCACATTTGATTGAAGTTACCCTTTTAATAATATGCTGTGACTTTGGACTTGAAATTGTTTAGTTCTTTAGATATTCTCATTCTATTGACCAAAGAACTGAGTTCCTCTATAGTTTCAAAATAAGGAGTTAATTGAGAAAAATCAGTTACTAAAGATAATTTTAAAATTCCATTTCTTGAGACAATAGGTCATTTTCTAACATTTTGTCTCTTCAAGCTTCTTTTTCTTTCTCAAGGGCACACCCAAAGCATTTGGATTGCTCAGGCAGTGCTGCATTATTTACACATTTGCAAATACTGTAATTTGTTTCTTGCACAAAGGAATTTACACTTCACACAATTGTAAATTGATTGCTCCCTTAGAGCTGTTAATTAGATTCCTGCTATTTTTTCCTAAGGCCCGAGACCAATACTACTCCAAAGGAGAAATAAGAGAATCTGTTCTCAAAAAGGCCACTACTTTAGTTCCCACCCCATTCCACCTCTTCAATCACCCACCTCCACTGAGATTATTCTTATCGAAGCTCATTTTTCAAAACACAAATATTCCATCAGGACCCAAATTCCTATCAGTTTTCTTTTCTAACATTTCAGATCAGAGTGTTCTTTATTTAACCCCACTATAAAGCAGACTACAAAAGGCCTACAGATGTGAAGGGTGTGTGGTTTATTTGTTTGGCTTGCACAGTCAGCCAGCATGACGCTTTTAGAAAAAAGTTTTGAATTGCTTTCAAATATTCACAATTTAGGATTTTTTTTAAAACCAAAAATCTAGATTTCCATTTTCTTTAGAAAGATTGTCAGATCTGGTCACACTGGGCTTATATTCCCAAATGGCCTATTATTTGGTTTGGACATACACTCTTCTGTTTACTAAGGTCCCTGCCACTCCCTAGGGGTTACATTTTTGTCATTTTATTTACATTATCTTCTTGCTCTTTGTAGGGATTTGAATTTGCGACCTCTATAAACCTTCTCCAGCATCTAAATTACTGATCTGTTAGTTATCACTGTTAACTTAATCAGAGAACATTAATTAAAAATAAATTTGTCATCTCTTTAACAAAAGCTAAGGAAAGGGGTCACATGCAAGCAATATTGTGATGTATGATGATGTCAGGTACCCTAAAAATATGTATATATATGTATATTGATATGGTTTGGCTGTGTCCCCACCCAAATCTCAACTTGAATTGTATCTCCCAGAATTCCTACGAGTTGTGGTAGGGACCCAGTGGAAGGTAATTGAATCATGGGGGCTGGTCTTCCCCATGCTATTCTCCTGATAGTGAGTAAGTCTCATGAGATCTGATAGGTTTATCAGGGGTTTCCACTTTTGCTTTTTCCCCATCTTTCTCTTGCCACCACCATGATTCTGAGGCCTCCCCAACCATGTGGAACTGTAAGTCCAATTACACTTTTTTATTCCCTGTTTCAGGTATGTCTTTATCAGCAGTGTGAAAATGAACTTATATATATACACACACACACACACACACATATATACAGTATATATATCTCACAATGGGGAGCACAATTATCTAACGAAGAAGGGGCTACTATGTCCTTTACGCTGCTAACTCCACTTCTTATCCTCATTCTGCTCAAATTCCTATTCTAATTGTTGCTTTAGGATAAAGGAGCCACAGCAAATGTGGGAATATTGGAAGAGCAAGGAAGCCAGGCCTGATACACTGAGAGTGTTTTATTTGA